>NC_137698.1:31340445-32787945 GCF_964034855.1 Anser brachyrhynchus | reverse complement strand
CTGTGGACATCCCACCACAGTGTATGGACCACCTCCTGTTTGGTGCTCTGTATATAAAAAATGAGGTTTATTTAGTCACACACACATGCACAAATAGCCCTGAGGGCCAAAAAGAAATCCACAAGAGTCTGAGTTGCATCCTTGCTGATCCCTCTCATAAGTAGTTGGTGCGGCACATATGGTCCATTAGGCCATCGTCCAGCAAAGCACTTAAGCAGTCCTGTAACTTTAAGCATATGATTAGTCCCATGGATGTCTATGACCAATAATGTGCTTACTCACTGCCTCTGTAGTAGATCCAGGAGAGGAGAGGTCAGATTTTATCAGATCCATGGATATTTGGAATAGTAGGTAAAACAGTATATTATGTCCACATGGAATGCAGTTTTCTGCCATTGATAACCTTTTCAGTTCTTAGAAACAGCTAATTTTGCCATGAGCATATTCCTTTCTGAGCACTAGTCTGGAGGTTTTAAACCTACACCTTCCCTTAGTCAGTCTTGTACAAGAAATGCAGTGATTTTTATTTTAATGCCAAAATACTTAAGTGGACTTTCCTGAAAATTTTGCGCATGAGCTGAGAAGTATGTGTCATTGCTGCTTTGGAGGGAAGGACTTCTAAACACCTGCAACTAGTCTCTGAAAAGAAAATGCCATGCAGAAGCATACACATTGTTTTTCAGGGTATTTCACTGGGCATCGGCAGTAAAGCAAACTGTGAACGTTCACATAACCAAAATGTTTGCATTAATGTATCATGAATCCTACAAATTTCTCCTATGAACAAGCACATTTTCAGAATTAGGACTGGTAATGCATCTTTACTGGCTGCCCCACTGTTCCAGCTACACCCATACCCTGGGGATTACAACAGGGGGTGATCACCCGCATCTGACAGTCATCCGCCCCCCCTCCCCAAAATACAGAAAAGGAAGAAAAAGAGCGAAAGGAATATAATTGCTAAAACATGGGCTGTACTGAGAAATTGCTTTTTTTTTTTTTCTCCCAAGTAATATACATTGGAATCTCAAGTAAATGGAGTGTATAATTCTTTGTGAAATGGACACAGAGTTAACACAGAAACAAATACCCAGAAACACAAAACGGCACATGCACACATACGCATATGTGCCTGTGTCTGGGTTTGTTATACTCAGACACACACAGAAATTGTGATTCCTTTTATCCAGTTAATTGTATGGCTTCCCCTAGCATCTTACTTTCTGTACTTTCAAAGCCTCATTTTTTAATTAAAAACACTTAATTTATTTATATGTATTTTTTTTGAATGACAAAGCCACAGCAGACTTGCGGTAGGCGGCTGGAGTGCAATTACCCAATTCCACAGCACCAGTCCCTTTTCTTTTTGGATGGCAGTCACAGACTCCAGATGCCAATGTACTGAGGCTAATTTTTTCCATCAGCAACATCCAGCTATTTGGCAGGCTGCATTAGCATTTTTGCTGGCTGCCTCAGAGCAGTTCAATGGCAGTGCTCTCCGTATATTGCCTAGGAAGCTGATTTACCTGGGTGGTATTTTAATCAATGTTTTGCCTTACACATGCATTTTATGCAGTGGTTTCCTACCAACAAATATGCCTGCAAATTATCTTCTCATTAGCTCTCCACAAAGGTATGTTTTTATTTTTGTAGTTAGGAGTCAGACTCCTGTGCTTAAATGTTCTTTTGAGATTCACAGGCTCCTGTGGTCAAAAACCCAGGGTAGGAGGATTCCTGCACCCCTGGGCTGAAGGGCAACAGAAGCCATCCAATTAGTCCTCCTCAATTCACCAGCCAATCTGGGAGAGATGGAAGTGAAATGATTTCAGGCTGATCCCAATTTCAAATTGCATTTGCTTGTTTCATCGAGCAGAATACTTCCCTTCTCAGCATTACTTCAAGTTGACTAAAATGTTCTGCATGGTTCAAGGCTTTTAGAACAAACTAATTTCAAGGTGAAAAGCTATTTAAAAAAATCTATTTTATTTCTAATTTGCATAGAAAATGTTAAAATATGCATTCTTTTTACTTTTTTTTCCCTGACCAGAAGCGTTCATTGATTTTTATATGAATTTAGGAGTAAATGTACTTACCTTGAAGCTTCAATTTTTTAAACATGTCATTAAATTCATATTATAACATATAACTGTTATAAAAAAATTACTAGCTTCATATAAACATACACACGTGTATATGTACACATGCGTGTGCATATTTTTATATATACAAATGTATATGCGATTAGTTTATATATATTATATATATGCTATTAGGTGTCCAACATCAATAGTTTACTTGAAAATATAATGTATGGTTAACGTTTGCTTGACTGAATGGAAATTTGGTCTGCAGGAGCAGAGGGCATGGTTCAGTTAGGACATGGGCAAGGTTGCAGAGAGAATGGAGGCGTCCATGTGGCACCAGATTAAAGGGACGGACCTGTACCCAGGGGTGCATAAGTTAGATAAGGAGAAAAATGTCATCATAAGGTAGCTAGCTAAAAACAGCCTGAGGAGGATGGAGGTGCCTAAATGCCGGTTGGAAAAGGTTTTGGTGCAGCTGATGTTGCAGGACAGGGGGGAGTGTCTGGGTGGCACCTAAGCCCCACTTCCACCCTGAGAGCGCAGCCTTGCTCTCCTTGGTATCCTCAACTCTTAATTTCACCAGAGCTTTCCTTCTTTGCAAGGAGCACTCCACATGAGAGATGGCAGGCCACTGCTTACATTTCCTCCAATCAAAACATGTGATGTTTTCCAGGGAACGATGAAAAGTAGCTTCTCCTCGCAGGAAGCCAATGCTGTGCTGCTGCTCAGCTGAAAGGCTGGACTCCTCTCCCATGAGCTGGGTCACAGTGACTAAGCCTTCTGCTGGTTTGCCTATTAAACCTGCACATTTTAATTAGGGGGTTGGGAGAAAGCCTGTTTTCCTTGGAAGGGGAAGGTTGTCATTTTAATTTTTTCCCTTTGCCATTCCATCCTTTTGGGAAAGTCCCCACGTGGAGCTGAAGGTAATTTGCTTCCAATTCAGGAAAAGCTTTGCTGTGGGAGCACAGCCCCTACGATGGGCTGTGCTGCCCTTCCTGCTGCTCAGAGCAGGCAGGAGATCTCCTGCCCACCCTGTAGAAGCAGGTATCTCTGTGCATCCACACTGTGAGGGTGCAGGAAATGTCCAGGAAAAGCGACAGTCACCTGGTGCTGATGTGCCCCCAGACCTCTCCGCATCCCTCCATAGCAATGGCACTGCTTGGTGCTCTGCTGTGAGCTTTCTCCACGTGACAAACAGGTTCTTTATGTTGAGCCTTTTCCTCCTGTGCATTTTTTTCTGCAATCCCAGCTGGTTTTGGTGCTGTCAGAGCCTTCAGAAGAGCCATGCCCACCTCCCCTGGAGCTGGTGACAAGCCACACCATTGACCACAGGAATATTTTGTTTTATCCTTCTGCCTGGAGCCTTTCTCCTCCCCTCCCCAAACCACAGCCAACCCTGACCTGGGGCTGGGGAATGGAGGCAAAGCATTAAAACACATTTTGCTTAAAAAAACCAGTAGCTTAGCAATCTCTCCCCCTCCCTCCTCTCCCCTTCTCCTTACAGAGTGAAAAAAGCATCACTTTCTTCCTTAATAGCAGAATTTAAGAAAACTCGTCCC
Organism: Anser brachyrhynchus; assembly: GCF_964034855.1. Lineage (NCBI taxonomy): Eukaryota > Metazoa > Chordata > Aves > Anseriformes > Anatidae > Anser > Anser brachyrhynchus. The sequence continues at coordinate 32,784,302 of NC_137698.1, read as the reverse complement.
TGTGACAAATGTGCTATTACAAAATTCATTATCACTTATGAGCAGTTATATATCATGTACAGCCTGACCTCATGGGCTACTTAGCAATCTCAATTTCCATTTAACTCAGCTGGGGGAGGCTCTGTACTCTGGAACTAGGTAAAAAACAAATCAATAGCCTCATTCTCCAGTGCATTTCTCTCAGTCATACTGTCTTACAAAAGAAATTGACAGAAGGAGACCCAAGGGTTAAACTGCACAGGATGTGAAGCCAAGATAAACCTATGGAGGCCTGAAGATGTCACGGTTCGGTGTCAGCCAACACCTCACGCTGACATGCCTGGGTCATTCAGAAATGAAGGCAAGTTGTGTGTACATGCTCTGTTGATACTGCCATTTGTCCCACGAAGTGTTTCTCCTTGGCCGGTGACAAGTCAGATTCTGGGACATACGTCCCAGTGCTGTTTTATCACCAAGTGCTGCCACACGGCAGATAAAACTCCCTGCTCTCTCTGTTTTGCTGTCAGCCCTTTCTCCCTTAGCAGCTTGTCACACACCATTCGGAGATTTCACAGCTTTTGTCTATCCGGTGGCCGATGTCTGCCTTGTGTGATTTTGCATGCTTACAGCTGCACGTCACGGGAAGACTCAACACCAGCAAGCTGCGACACTTGCAGCTTTCCTTCCCAAAATCCTGCCGCTCACTGCCATGGCCATGTTTTGCTGGCAGGCCACCAGGAGCAGCGAGTTCCTGCGCTTGCAGCCAGCGGCAGCACCCAAGTTGCAATACTCTCATCTGGTTTTAGGCTGCAGTTTCTTGTGTCCTTACCCAATAACAATTTGACAGCTGTCTTCATACTGGTTGGGCTCCAGCACAGCTTTGCTTCACCTTCCCAAAAGTGGCAGTACTGGACAGGAAATACAAAGAGATCAGGGACAGCAGTGTGACGGGCGGAGAGCTTTTCTCAAGGACGGCAGCTCCTCACCCTTTACTGTTACTACTGTATGATCTGTCACAGATGTCCATAGGCTACAGCTTCCCAGCCTTCTGTAAGATCAGGCCCTGAGAAAAAGAGACCATATGAGGTTTTTTTTTTTAAGTGTGGGAAGTGAAGGAAAGAAAAACAGCCCGTGAGCTCTCTGACAGCACACAGCAATCATCTGTCTGTGTAGTTCTGCTTCAGGAGGTGCTTCCAGACACATGAACCACCAGTGCCACCAGCCAAGCGCAGCTCCAGGAGTGGGTCTCACTTTGCCCTCTCCCACCCCAAGCTCAGGAGCATCTCTTGGCTGATTCACAGGCTGCTGAAAATACAGCCTTGAAGAGATCACACTGGATTTCTTCTGCTTGCATGGCTTGATGCTTAGGAAGTAGTCATCAATCAGACAAGAATGGCGGTAGCAAATAAAAGATTTTTTTGCCCTTTGATAAATCTGCTGATTTCTAAAAATTTGTTTTCTTTATTTTTATGAACAAAAGTGGGTAAAATTAAAAAATAATGGCACCGAGTATAGTACTGCTTAGGTGCTCCACATGAGAAGCCTGTACAGTGCCAGGTCTTCAGAAATCTTCTCTGCCAAAAAACAATCCTTTCTAAAGTTATTTTGTGTATGTATCCCAGAAATTTGACCCATAAAATGGCTGTTTATGTTTTAAAATGTTTCTATAACCTGGGATTCACTTAACTATAATAGACATAGAAGTAATTAATCCTATTCTGCTGGATATTTGTACATACTGACATTGATCAGATCGTTACTTTCTTACCTCTTGTTACGCTAATGTTCATATTTGATTGCTTGCATAAAACCGACTTAATTCTTACTTCAGCTTAAAAATAGCTTTTTTTTTTTTTCTATTAAAACGTTCTGCTTATCTCCTGTAGTTTCTGTCTAATAGAAGATCTGAAACATGGAACTTTTTCAATATCAAGAAAAATATCGCTTTTGAGGCTGTTTCTCAGTACTCAATATGAAAAGAGGGCCCTGCCAGAAATGAATAGTGACCATGTGTTAGATGATGGAGTTTCAATGCACTCGTTTAATTTGCAATCATACACAAACTTAACAGTAAACAACTTCAGCAAATAATGAGCAATTGATGTAGAGCATTTTTACTGGGGACAATGAGCATGAAAGTCAAGATGAAGACATTGCTTCAATTTCACGGACAATGTGAATTAGAAACAGGCTGCATACATTCTGGTTTAACTTAGAGAATAAAATGTTTTCATTGTCTAAAAACTAGATTTATTTTCAATAACACTCAAACCCTATTTTCTTCCTGCAAGTGATTTTCCTGAAGTTTTCATGAGTAGGGAGTAGCTATCTTAAATATGGCCAATTAATTTTGTTACTTACTTGGCTGTGAGACAGCAAACAATAACTTTTTTGCTATTAATTGATAACTATAGAAAAGATGCAGTGGATCACCTCAGGCAGCTCAGATCAATCTTCTTGTGTTAACATTTGTTTTGAAAACATAACTTTGCAACTGATGGATGTGAGGAAAATTGGCTACAGTCTGTTTTCTGCAGCATTGGTCAAAAGCGTCCATCTTTTAATGCCCAGGAGACTAATTTCAATGTTTGTTGGCTTTCTCAGTTTAATTTCTCCTATGTACATGTCCCAGACCATATCTAAGGGTGCCTAAAGGACACTGCAATGAGAGTGACAGTTCAGGGTATTTTCAAAGGCAAGAAAAATGGGTAGAGGCCCCACTTTATTCCTTCTTTCAAAACTGACCTGATAAGCAACTTCTTGTCTCCCTGCCTTTGTGTCTCCCACAGAGTTTCTCAGCACCGCACTTCTTGCTGGATGACTGCAAAGTGCCATCCTAATGAGCCTCTGTCGGTCCCTCTGTGCCCCTAGACTGCAGGAGAGCTCAAAAAGAAAGACGGAAAATCAGCTGAGACAAGCTAAATGAGCCCAAACCCACAAAGTAGCAACCACATTCTTACAATAAGAAAAAAATGTCTACAGAATAAGTACTGCCATGGATATAAAATGTGCAGGGAAAGAAATACAGCTCAGCAAAGCGAAGGGAGTAAAGGACACTGGGAAGAGCAAGGGAGAGGTGGGGAGGGAGCTGCCCTGAAAGATAAACAAGCAAGGGGATGGGAAGCAAATGCTGGAAAAACAGAAGAGAGACAAAAAACAGATGGTGGTGAGTAAATAAAGTCAGAGACCTAGCAAGGATTATAAAGCATTTTTATTTAAACATCAGTAAAGGAAAGAACCCATAAGGCTGGTAAAATATTATTTATTAACTCACACCTTGCATTTTACGATGCTCCTCTCCTTTGCAGGTGTATGAACCCAATTCCCTTGGAGAAAACTCACTCTTCAGGTGCGAAAATATTCAGGTGGAAAATAGCCTTGTTCTGGATAAAAACAGAGGAAACAGTCCATCCTTGATAAACCAAATACCTCTACAACAGAAATGACGTGCTAATAACTACCGTGTTATTTCTACTGAAGCAACAAAAGCAAGACACACAGAAGGATGATACATACTGATGCCGTCACACAGGGACTTTGAGACAGAACTCTAGCTCTCAGTTTTCTGTTTAAAAACTATACATGGGAATCAAGGTTTTGATGTTGCTGTCCTGAAACATCTTTACAGATTAGGTAATGGCTGTGCAGTTTTCTTCAAGAGCCATTATCTTATTTCCTAACATTTTCCCCCTATGCGTTGGGTTGAGCACAACAGAGATGAGTAGTTACCTATCCAAAATAGCACTTGGTGACAAACTGGCTAAAATCATGCCTCCTGACTGAAATGTGATGTGTAATGCATTGTATGAGTAGCATGAAACCCAAAAGGCTAAATATGAAGAGCATAATATTTAATGATAAAAAAAAAAAGGTTGTTGAGTCATGTCTGACTAAATTAGCTGCATCCTATGTCTGTTTACTTCTTGTCCCCTCTAACAGTGGAACTAAATTTGGGGACTACTGCAGAGGACTGACAATACCGATGTAAAATGAGAATATATTTTTCCACAATAAAGGTAAACTCACTGAGAGGAACTTCATTCATTTCTGTCCCTTGCCCAGGGAGTTTTCTTGGCCACTGACATTTACTCTCTCTTGTCTGGGTATACATTCTTGGCATGTATGGTAAGGTTTATTGGTTTTGTCTGTTCCTTTAAGGAAATAAATAAATTTTACACTTCTCAATTGACCTGAACATATGTTATATTTTCCCCCATGCCCAAGGAACCGCTTATCAGGCATCTAAGGAAGTCACCTCTCAACGCCCCACATAGGACAAGAGCTGCGGTCCTGGTTAGCCCTGCTAGCAGCCTCAGCATCTCAACCCATGACTGGCCACCACAGTCTGTATTTTCTCAGAGACTGGATATTTTTGCAAGGTTTCTTAAATCAAACTGATGTGTAAAATTCCTAGTTCCTTTCCTCAAATGCTGTAAAAAACATTAAAAATTTTACAAACACCGAATCTCTTCCAGGCTTGCATTCAATTTGCAGATGATGTACACATCTGTGTGTTTGCCATCTGGAGGTGAGGAGAACACACTAAAAAGGCCCCTTTTGGCAATATCAGGATGTTATTTGTGCCAGTTAACATGGGCTTCCCACAAATAAAGACACTAAACCTTTAGCACTATAGCCACAGCTGCCTTCTTTCTTTAAAGTTTTTGACTGTAGAACACTTTAAAGTGTTAGTGTCTACAGTGCATAAACTGCTGATCTAATGTTTTAGCTTTTAAATCAAGTTGACACTTGTATCAGTCTTAGTAATTCATTTGTGGTTACACAGAAATATTCCCAAACATACACATCACCCAAAACAATTCATTTTGAATGCCACGGAGAGAAAGGAAGGCCTTTTCCCACACAGTGCGTAATTAAATGGTGAAATGCATGCCTGTTACCTTATGGAAACCAGAAGTATTAGGGGGTTCAAAAAGCGATTAGGACAGTTAACAGAAAACAGGTTAGCACAGTGGCTCGTGAGCACAAGTTGCCCATACATCTTGCATCCTGCCACGTGTCACAGCAGATGCCAGACCCACAATGGATCATACCGTGCTGGTTTTGGTACTCTTATCCCAGGCATCTGCTGCTGGCCACAGCTGGGGCAGGACGTGGGATGGTTCCTATGATCTTCTCCACCATCCTAGGGAGCTGTGGGTATGCTGAGCCTTCCTGCAGCTGTCTCCAGAATGAGCTGTTACACTCTGGGAAGAGACTGCCAAGGCATTCGAGCTGTGCCCTTGGGAGCAGATGCCCTTTGCTCTTTCTTCTGGTGGTATACGTTCCTCTGCTCCAGTACTGTCACAGATCAAGTCTGTGCTAGATGTGCACGTGGGTGCAAAGAACAGGACAGCCTCTGGAAAGCTAGATACTACGACAATCCCTCCACTCTGGGACTATTGATGAATGTTTATGCTCATAGCACTGACTGTTCATTAGCAGAAGTTGTCATTTTTTCATCTGAGATCACTTAGCTGAAGTGTTTTGCCAGTAAATTTCTGGCACCCCTCCTTGTGAGGAATGCCAGACACAGCAAACAGCTCACTGCTTGCTGCATCTACATTTTTAAATAATTGACAGTTCCATTTTGTTAATTTTTACAGAGACATTGATGTATCTGGCAGTTCCTTGAGAGATACCTCTGTGCTCAAACTGCAGCCACATCTGAAAAAACAGCAGACTGGAGATGCAGTATTTTTATTTCTTTTTCCTCGTCAAGCTAAATACCATCAGTCTCAAATGCCAAATATTGGACTCTACCATCTCTTTTATCTCTATACATAATAAAAATGAAATATATTCCCAAAGATGATGTTTTAATTGTGAAATAACCTGTTGCATTTTAAAGTACCATTTTAATTTCCTCTCTCTTTTCCCAAACTCTTCATAGACCACCAATCTAACTTTGGGATTTCTAATGCTGTCCATCACCAAAAAAAATCTAAGCACCCTTTGTTTAAGTTACTAAATCCATTGGGACCTTTCTACAAGCTCTGTCTTGTTTCTTTTTGAGGAAAACCCGATTGAGAAGAGCTGGGGCAAGACAGCAACTGGAAAGGGAGTAGCAGCAATTGATGGGAAGTTCAGAGACAAGTTTTTTGAACAGCAGTTCTGAAGGCAAGAACAATGGAGGTTTTGCTTTTTCCCAAAGAGAGCCACTATTCCTGCTTGCCTTTTCTCTTCTGGGTTTTTGTGTCCTAGCCAGGCCCTTTCAACTGAGCTGTTACACAGTGCAGTTGTGCTTGAAAATCATCACTGTCACGGCTGCTGTGGTGGCTAAGAGACTGAAATTCAACCTCCTAATGTAGCTGGGACTTGATTCTTCAATGTCAGGGAAGACCTGGCATCCAAAGCTAGGAGCCAGCTGAAGGACTTGAACAGAGGCCCAACATGCTTGCTACATGGAGAAGGCACTTTTGGAAACTAGACCACTTGGATTAAACTGCCTAACTTCATTATTCTGGGGAAAAGGAGGGGAAACTTCAGCCTTATACTCTTTAGTTTATTATCATATCTAAGGCCTTTCTCAGATTTTTGATCAGATGGAATGGATATACTCAAGAGGGAATATCATTCTTTGGTGGGGTCTTTCCATAATTTTACATAACAGATTAATGATTTTACTTGGCTTGTTTATAATGTTCTGTTGACTAGAGAATGGTGACATTTTTTTGGAAGAAATGCTTTTCCTCTGAAAAATGCTTATTTAAGTCCACCAAAATTCTCTGTATTTTGGCTGATATTTTTTGGCCAAAAACCTTCAAGCATTTCAGAAGAGTTTAAATGTTTTGATTTTTCATTAAAATGAACTGCTTTGATTCCTGCTATACTCAGGACTTTTTAAAAATAATAACAATAATAAAAAAGCTCTTATTCAGCTCTCAAATTCATTTTTGGTGGTGTTGATATTTTTACAAATAGTCAATTCACTGAGCCTTCTCCACCCCTTCCTCTAATTTTGGGGGGTTGTCTATCAAAATCAAAAGCTTATTGTCTTAGCATCTCTACCATTCAGAGAGTCGGGAAGAATTATTTGTCCTGTTTACTGCAATTTAGAAATGCCTTTTTAGTGGGACGTGCAGCTACAAGGCACCAAAATATTCTAATCCAGTTGATTCACAAGAAGAGAGTTCAAAGACAAAGTGGTAATGCTCAAAACAGGGAGCTCATGATCACTGCATGGACACTGTGCTCCAAAGACGGGTGGACAAGTTCCTAGGTTTTCCTTGAGTTGGGTCTATTTTTACCTGCATGAGACTGTTTGCATGTCTAGAGCTTCTTTATCTCATTAGATGTCTCACACCTGAAGTTCTTCACAATGCCAGCTTGGCTATACTTCTCATGTCAGCAGAGGCAGCTTCTCACTTGTGAAATGGGGTCATGCTATTGCTTACTACTAGTGATTCCATATTTTAAATTCTGCAGTTCCCTTGGAGGTAAAGGCCCTGATCAGCAGTTTACAGAGTCAGGCTCATTCTCATAAAACTTTCTTTATCTGACCTTATCTCAGTGGCACAACTTCAGCAAAAGGAAATGACTGTAACATTGCAATGCTTAAATGAGCATCATTTAACAATGGTATTATCACTTTCATGGCTCACCTCTAAGCCCAACCCATATTCAACATGCTCTTGAACAATGAGGGACAGAAAAGGACAGAATTTTTGCCAAGTACAGACACAAAAATGTCCCCACACCATATCCTATCTCCTTGATTACAGGTGCAAGGCTGAAGGCTCAAGTCACCTTTCTAGCCAGAGCACTGTACAGGGAGCTTGAGTTCATCTGTTAGCTACCATGATCGGCTCTTTCTCTGCATCACTCAGTGCTGTGACAAATGTGGCCACCATTGTGCCAAGACAGAATGCCACACTGCAGCAGAAAGTATCTCACTGAACCCCTTTCTCCAAAACGTATCCCTTGACTACTTGTCTTTCCTTGGTCTTTGAGTTAACTGCAACTTAAGGTTTCAAAACATTAATAAAAGATAGGAAACTACTTTCATTCAAGATTGATCCTGTTCATTTCATTGACTAGGTCATGAAGATTTTGCATTCTTATGTCAAAACTAAAATATGGGGTGGTGGCAGGGGAGTATAATACCTTTCAGGGTCCAAGAACCTCACATAAGTACAGCAAACATTAGCAGGTAAATTCACAGCCTCAAAGTTCTATCAAATTAAATTGGTAAATTCTCTTTTCCCTCACCTTAACAAAATTCTGTGTCAGCCTTTGTGAACTGGCATTATGCAGCTTACTACTATTTAATTCCCTCTCGATTCACACCTCAGCCTTCCCAGTATTTTGTTCGGTCAGGCCAACAAGCCCACAGTGATGATGCCAGCTGTCTCCATTTCAACATTGACTTAATATTTACATTTATATGAGTCACCTAGGACACTTATTTGTCATTGAGGACATAAAAACCACCCACATTTAAAGGGCAGCCCTTTCTCAGTGCTTTCAAAACTCTTGAAATCTAATTACTGAGACCTGTGGCTTAACCTACTTAATTTGTTAGCAGCCAGCATTTTGCTATCAGCTAGGATAAAAGCATCACCTACTTGCCACTTCTATCTGTCAGCTCCAGTATTTTCCTGACATTAACTTCAGCGCTAAGTCTCTGCTTAGCTTCATCCACTGTGGCTGACCTGGCGGGATTAACGGCTCGGAGTAATTCAACACTGCAGCCAGACAGAAACCCAAAAAGCAGCCCCCAGCTCCTCGTCTTCACACAGCCACAGGAAGGCAAGACCCTTCTCCAACTGTCCTCTGCAGGAGCAACAAGCTCAGCACGTCTACCTCCAGAGCATGGTGCTAAAAGCACCTGGGATATTTGCAACGAACAGCAGGGAGGGCTAAGCCTGTGCTTCCTCCATGAAACTCAGGACAAAGAAGCCAAAATTCAATCTTCTCACAAGAATTTTCTCCTCACCCTGCTTTTGTTTTGTTCACCCAAGTTTGAAGGTACTGGATAAAAGGTTCGTCTAATCCGGCAACGCAAGTTTTTCCAGAACAGGCTTCCAAGCTCCAGCCATTTACGGCTAAAGGATTTCCTTAGCCAGAATCAGTGTCTTCCTATTAAGAGTCCTGGGTGGACTTCGTGCACAAATATGCACAGGAAGTTTTTAAACTTTTAAAACACAAAACACAGGCATACATAGGTATGCTTTTCTTATTTTTCCCTCCTGTAGACACACATTTAGTTAGAGGAAATTACCTATCATTGATAAGCAAAATGATCATTAGAGCAGCTTCTCAATAGGACCCAAATGGTTACATACACAAAATGAATACAATTAAAAGCCTATTTTTCTCACAGCCACAGTTTTTGGAAACATTCATTGTTCAGCTTGGAGTTTTCCATGCCTACAGAGATATTTTTTTTCTTATCCCCCTAAAGTTGAAGCAAAATCTCTGCAACCATTTTCAGGTTATGGGAGAGTGATTCTGACCAAACTTTTTCCAGAAGAGCTACAGTAAAAACAGATGAAGTTTAAAACTTGGCCATAACTGAGTAATCAATGAAAATTAGTGCTCTTGCATGCTTTGAAAGGAACTGGCTTTAGTTTAGCAAAGTTGTGGCTTTTCAAAAAACATTGTTCCATGTTCTCATGGCTAAGATGTTGTCTACAGGTAGATGTACTACAGGGGTCACTGAGTGCATGTACTGATTTCAAAAAAAGATAGTTATTTTACTGCAGAACTTGTTACTCAGTGAACTTAACAAATGGAGGAATAATTCCCTTTTTGGGGTATGATGTTTGAAATTTTACCTCTGCTTTTTGGAGTATTTCCTTCAAAGGTGGCCACATCTGATCATTTTCAAAACTCAGTTGTGCTTGAAACAATATAAGAAACTGTGTAAGAATGTCCAGCAAAGCAATAATCCAGACAAAAACCAGCCTCAGCTTCACCCTGTGACATTTCCTGAGAGTTCTCCTGAAATATTTCCTTATACCTAGGTACCACTCATTTGCACATCTTCATTTTCTTTACATGAATAAATGCTTCCTACAGTGTCTGAAAGGCTTCACTTCTGGCATTAATCTTAAGGAAGGTCTTACAAAGCATATTCCACCAAGTCAATAGATAGCTCTTTAAAATAAGATTCCTCTTCTGGGATTCATTTCCTTGGACAGCTAATTATACCAGCAACTTTTTTTTTTCCTTTTTCTTTTTGTCAGGTTTTTATAAAGGACTAAAGAAAGATAAAACCATTCTGACTCATCTGAAAATTGCTATGGTCATTTATTTCCTATTTTTAAAGTCTTTATAGCATTTAGGCAACACATGAAAGATTACTACCTTGAATTTCTGCACTGCATGGAAATTCTGTTATACAGCCAGCAACACTAAAATTCCAAAAGTTATTTATATGATTAACAATTATTGTACCAGCTTCCTCCCAGCCCCTCAAGCTCATCTGTTCTTCTAGTTTAATACACTTACCTATTTTGTCCTTCACCAAAGCTCACAATGCCATGTTTCGAGCCCTTTGAGAAAATAAAGTGTATAAAAAAGGTTTGCCAGGTAACATCACACAGAAGATTATGCAAGAACATAATGCTAGAATTGCTTTTAATACTAAAAAAGCTATCATGGATGGCCTCAGGCAGGGTTGAGTACGAAGAAAAGAATCTTTCTTAAATTCTGTGAAATCTTAGGTTTCAACTGTTTTACAGGCTAGAATCCTTTGGCAAAGATGCAGCTATAATTGAATAAAACCTGTTAATATAAATCCAGAAAGAGACAACCCATGACAATTCCTATTTCTCTCAGAATTCAGTACTAATTTCACTATTAATTTTAGCAGCATTCCAGACTCAAGTACAATAAGCATCTGGTACAAAATGAGCAACTTGTGTACTTTCCCAAACATCCCAAAGACATTTTGATGTTGGGTTCATCAACCTCTAATTACTAGTGTAGGAAGGACTGGAATACTCTGAAGCACCTCAGCATCGCCAAGCAAGAACCAAATCAGACCTGAGAGAAAAGCCAGCTTTGAAATCCTTTGGCAATGTAACATAGCTGTTTGTGTTGGAAACCCGAAGTTACCTTTGCTTTTATGGACAACGAATCCCACTCAATGAGTTATTAATTTATGTCACTTGCCACAGAAAGATTTTAATCCCCTGTTAAATGGTTTTACAGTAACCGGGTAGGACTGTGAGTAGCAAGATACAGAATAAGGAATTTATCCTCAGAGACTGTCTCATTTTAAAGGGTTGCCTTTGATCCCACAAAGACTGAGCTGCAGCTTTAAAGTCAGTCCTAGCAGTGGGTGGATCACTTCAGGAACTGACTGGAGAACAAAGCACATTCCAAACACAGAAGCTGTAGGAACTGGCTTCAAACTCCAAGCTACAATTCAGGGACTTCACCAAAAAAATAAACCTGACTCTTGTGCCAAGCCATATGACAACCACAGAATTTGGGCTAGCATTCAACTCACTTCCTTTTTTATCTGTTTGTCCAGCCTCCAGCTTTCCCCTTTAAGATCACCAGGTTTGTTCTTCGGCAGTCACTGTCAAACAAAGAGTTATTCCTTGAATCATATTCTGTTTTGCCTGTACCTTGTGAAAATGGCAGGAACTATTTAACATTTATGAGAATGCAACAGAGAAAAGATTCTGGCCTTCTGCTCCTTAGGGCAGCTTAAATACTGGTGATGCTTTTACAATGTTGAAATTCTTGAGGAATCGGAAGACAAAAAAGTGAGAAAAGCATTCAAAGTGCCTATAATAAAAGAAAGGGAAGGAAATAAAAGAAGTTAAAGATTTATTTTTCCTTTGGTGAAAGCCAGCAGGGAATTCTTGAAATTCTTTAATCTGTACTGAGCTACGTCTTCTAGATCTAAATGTGAAACTGTACAGGATTAAAATGTTTGCTTCCAGATGCATTTCAACCACTGGCAATTTCTGCTCCCATGGAAAGTCTTCCTCGTGTTCCTCAGCATCTTCTACAGTGTCTTTATTAAAAGTTGTTTCTGACCCATAAATTTAGCTTCTGATTAGTGGGGTTAGTGAAAATCATAAAGCTATAGATTTCTTGCAAAGGAAAGCATAAACTGAAGTAATTTTCACGTTGTGAGCAATCTTCTACGTATCTAAGAGAACAATCCTGAGAGAATTCTCACTGAAGCCCTGGGGATAAATAGATTCAACTGAATTATTCCCAGATGGCTAAATTGCAGTTTCGTATTTGCAGATATTGAAGAAAGGAAAACTGTACAGGTGCTGCCAAGAAGCTGAAAAGATGTTAGAGATAAGAAAAAGAGTGGGACTCCTCTTTCCTGTGCCCCATCACAGAAACAGGCACCTGGGTTGAAAGCCATTTGAGGAAGGGAACTGTTTGTGTTGTGTTTGTATTGCAGCACTGCCCAGGAGGAAAATCTGTAGGAAAAAACAGCTAATTAAATCACCAACAAACTATTCAAAACAACAAGTAAGCCACTAGGGAAAGTTCTCAGGGAGGAGATACTACTGTTATGTTTGGAGTGTTTCTGCCAAAATTTCCACAAATTTGCCATAGAAAACCATCCACATTTTAGATTAAAAATGGATACAGAATGTCCGAAGACCTGACTCAGCCTTTGAGCCACAGATCACACTTTGCAGACTTCCAGCAAGGAACTCGGGATCCAGATGGTACTTTCATTTGTGCAGGATTTACATGACTCAGATCCCAGTCAAGCAAGATGCCATTTTCCCCAGAATACCAAGTTTCCAGCTTAAATTCTCTGGACCAAAACATTAGGCTTTTTCTTTAACCTTGTTTTCCTTTCACTTGTGTCTGTCTTTCTCCTTGAAGACTACTTTCCCTGCCTTTTCCTTTCCATAAAGCCCAGCTCTAGCAGTTTTTCTCTGTCGGTATGTACTCAGCTGAGAGAAATAACGTCGCATGGAGGACTACCCATTCGCAGAAAGTCAAGCCTCATTGGAGATGGCACTGGTTTTCTATAGAGCCTGGGTTGGCAGCAAGATTTCTTTGCTGGGCTAGTGCACTGGCAGACAAAATGAAACGGTATTTTATCTTGTTCCTCTGGTTGCCTACCCTGCATTTTGCACTGTTAATCCTTTCTCACTGCATTAATTTAAAATTATCTTACCTCCTCAATGGTTTCTAACAGCCACCTTAAAAAATGTCCCAGACAAGGAAAGTGTGCTTTTCTCTCCACAAATAAACTATGAATCTCCCCTTTGGAATTACTCTGCCCCAAATAAAAGCTACCTGTAAGCTTAATGACCCTCCCAGGTTGCAAACAAGAGATTTAAATCTATTAAAAAGCCAGGAAACTCTTACTACTTAGGATATAGGATAAAACATCTCTCTGTGGCTCTAAGGATAAAACATCTCCCTGTGGCTATCATGAGACATTCCCCCTTTAAATACTGCGTCAAAAATTCTGCAGATCATTTTAGAGGCTTCTAAATACATTATTTATAAATTCCTTTGCTCTCCCAGAATTCTTTATAGTTGGAATTGTAGCATTAATGAAGTTTGGCTCTACAGACAGAGACAAAAATAGAAACAATAAAACTTTAAAACTTACTAAAATATTTTGTGAATAAGCTGCTGTAAAATATCAGGCATCTACAGAGAAAACTGTGGTGTGAAATACTCTAAAGGTCTTAGAGTATTGTTGCTTATTGATGACAACCTCCAAAACTCACTCATAGTATCTTCACTCAGAAATAGTGCATCTTTCCAAATACACTCTGCTAAACATTTTCAGACCACATTCTGAAGTGTTACTGTTTATACAAACCCCAAATACATACCTTATCTCTTTTGATATCTCTAAAATGGAGAAGATTTCAGTAATAAAATATTTAAGAGAAAAGTATGCTCTCAGTCCTCTGATTACCACTCCCCAATCTGTGTTCAGTTCCCAAAACAATTCTGGCAGGAAGAGATATGGGGTGGGGGAACAGAGGTGGTGGAAACAGAAGATGTAGAGTCATGCAATTGGAAGCTTAATAAAATGCCTTTGAATTATCATGAATTATTTGTTAAATGCGATAATCCCTATCACATTTCAAAATACTGGGATGAAAATTCAAGCAAAATATTTTAAAATATTTGATTCTCTGGGCAAATTTTGAAACTTCTCTATTGATCCAAAATTCACATCAAGAAATGGCAGTTCTACACAGCCTAATGTAAACAGAGGTCTGAGTTATGGTGCCTTTAAGAATACTTAAGTCTGTGCCAATACTCACCATCTAGGATGCTATTATCTCAGCACATTCCCTTTTATAACTGTATTCATGTTTTATATAACTTTTTTGAATGACAGTATTTTCTTTCTCCGTGCAAAGCAAGGTAAATGCTTTCTTCAAATACAATTATGTGAGACATTAGCTATTTAAATATTAAACATATCTTTCTGGTTTGTACAACTGAAGATACATGAAGAACCTCTGACATTGTTTAGGGATAATAAGCATTAGCCAGTTCATTAATAAGTGAGAAGAATGCTAATACTACTGAGGTCAGAGAACATATATGAAGATGAATACAGATGAATTAACAGCCAGGATATTTTATATTCAAGAAACAAATTGGAACTGCTTGCGAATACTTCAGGTCTATAAATTGTTGTTGTAATAATTTTTGGTATTATAAGAATGTTAGAATAACAACTACATTCACTTCAAGATGCTGAAAAAATAGGTTCAGATGATAGCCACAAAAATTACTAAGAGAGAAAATGACTCATGACGTGAGAGTAGAAAAAGTCAATATTTTTAGGAGGTTAAAAAAAATAGATTTGCTTCACAGTGAGCAATCATACCAGAAGTTCAGGTGTGCCTTAATCCAGAGCAGAAAAAAGTATTATAAGAAATAATAGCTGGAAGATGAAGTTTGACAAATTCAAATATGAAAATAATCCAAATTTCCTCCAATAAAATAATCAAGCTCTATTCCAGACGGTTTTTGTTTCCACCATTACTTCTAATGGGAAACATTGAACAACCCAGAAAATCTATCTGCTAGGATCTCCACTAGTCACCTCATTCCCGTGCTGTTCTTCTGTGGTATTCCACTTGAGCTAATATATTTCCAATAAGTTAGCTGGAGCAAAGCATGCAGTAGCACAAAGCATGCAAATGTATTTTTAGTTACAGACCAATTTCTTCCTTTTATCTGAATGGTTATTTTTAAATCTAAACAAAACTAACCTGTGATCATAGATGCAAGCTTGTTTTCTACAGTCAAGTCTTCCATAATTTTCTAATAACTTATCTGAATAAAAATTAATGTAGATAATCTTTTGTCAGTGATGCTGTTTATTAACTATGTGAAGAAACATGTTAACTATAAAACAAATGAACACCTCGGTCCTGGTATGATTTGTAATATCTGTTCAACAGCCACGTATATGTTATTACAGAGAAGCATACCACAATAATTATGGAAAATCCTGTATCGACAATATGCCTGTGCCTAAGCCAACTTCAGTATCTACAGCAGACTCCATAACCAACCAAATACAAGGGAAATAATTCAACTAATTTCTTCCAATGTAACAGTAATCCAAAGCAGCTTTATTTTTGTGTCCCTTCCCATTTCTTTACAGTCTACTACATTAGCAATCATTAGCGACGTACAGTACTATCTCATCACCTTTTGCCTTTAGTTCTGCTCTTCCTGATTAAAACATATTTTTTGATACCTGTGTTGCAATTGTAATTATTATATTTGATTTCACATCCTGCAGAAGTAATTGAAGTTTCGCTGTTCTGCAAGGCATCTCTAGAAAACATACAAGAACCTCAGCTGTAGCTGACTAACCTCATCCAATACCATACCTGATCTTTCATCGCTCATTGTATCATCTACCTGATCACTGTCGATGATGGCAATATTTCTTTCTTACTATAACAGAATTCACAAATAACTTAAGACCAGAAGGGACCTCTTGAGGTCTGTAGTTCAACCTCATGCTCAGAGCAGTGTCAGCTTTAAAGTTTGATCAATTTGATCAGGGGCCTCATTCAGTTTTGTTAAGCTCCAAATCTGTTCCTACTCCCTTTGCTTCTGTGACTCCTTTCTCCCTTATCTCTTCCCCACTCACTTTCTGTGTAATAGAACCAGACTTGAGAAATTGTGTGTCTCTTCCCTTACCTTCTCTGCACTGTCTTCCCCTATCCTTATCCTCCTTCTGGATGGGCTGGCAAAACTCTGCTGGAGATCACCAAAGATGCTACGTCTTCATGCCACAGCCTGCCATCACCATCCTTCATGAACTCCAGCAGACAGTTTCTTTTGTTATGAAATCATAGGTGGAGGAAGCAAGCTTTTTTTATTCCTCAGTGGGCATTTCTCCTGTTGGGTCTTCAACACGTAATTCTGTTCCTGGCAGGCAGCACACTACTCTGTCTTCTGGATCAGTTGAGCTGACTGGCACTCAGTTCTTAACAGAGAGTGCTCTTTAAGACAGATCTGCTCAGTGTCCATACTTATCTTTGCTTTTCCTTATCCCATCTTCTCTTCTCTGCTATAGACTTTCACATATTACACTTTTTGCTCATTGTTGAGACTCACAAAAACTCTGCTTAGGAGTTACACCACAGTAGTCAAGTGTAGACGCGTTCCAGAAACATGCAATTCAGCAGTCACTGGAAGGATTTTGCTCATATCATTTATAATGAATTTGTCTCTTAGGAAGAAGACCCTGAAATTTCTCCTTTCATTATGTATTTGAGGCAGCTTTTCAGTAACTTTGAAAGCTCAGCAGGTCATGGATTTGAAGGTATTCTACCAGTCCCTACTGTTGCCAAGAAGCATGACTGATTTTACTATGGGACACAATACCAGGCACTTTTGTTTATACATGTGAGCATTATCATTGCTACGAAATGAAAGAGCTGTAATGCAGGACTACTAGCCCTAACACTAGGCACCCAGAGCACTACACCTAGCAGTCTTGACTACCACAAGACCTGCTTAAGCTCTTAGTATCTCAAGCAGGTGGGCAAACTGGACATGCCTTTAATTCAGCCTAATGTTTTAAAATCCAGTTATCAATATGTCCTCCTTACATCACCATTTAAACTTTACACTACTTGCAGTAATTACATTTCCTTGTTTCTTTTTGTTTGTATGGTATAAATTAAGTAGTGATATTCGAGTCATAAAAACCTCATTAAACCCCATCCAAAAACTATTGGTAAGAGGAGGCTTTGTGTTACTAAAACCTCATATATATCTAATTATAATGATGGAACAGACCACATTGTTTTAATAGGAAACTTTCACATCTTGGTTTCACACCTTAACTGATTAGGGTCAAAATCCCCAATTTTCAGTTATTAAAACTGAGTTACAAGAAACATATGGGGGATGAAATTGTACACATTGGAACATTTTAGCTAGACATGGAAAAATTCTGGAGGAAAACTGGGCGAGTTCAAACATATCATTGATCAAGTACAGTACACAATATCCAGCAATGAAGATATATGTATTTTTCTACCATTCTGCTGCCAGAGCAGAGTAGGCTGCTGAAACCTTTCCTCGACTTCCATCCAGTGAATATGTGGTCAACCAATGGCACACCATGTTCCAGTAGTATGACAGAAGCCAAAACTCAGAGCACAAAACCATACAACCGTGCAGTTAAGCTTAAAAACAAAACAGAAAAAAACATGCACGTCTCAAAACAAACTAACAAAAACCAACCACCACACAACAACCCATTCAAGAAACACCAAGCCTTTTCCTGCTACCGTGATGTTAGCAGTTGTTAGTGTCATTTTGAAGCCTAATTCTACCCAGAACTTGACCTCAGGTAATGTGCTTACAGTATAAAGATGAGTAGCGAAATCACTATACAAAGGCATGGTTATTCTGTGCGTTCAATAAAAGCACTAACAAATGAGGCAGCAGACCATAGTTTACACAGAAGTAGAATGATGAAGCGGTGGGGTGACCTTTTCCTTACAGACCTTCTCAGGCTTCTCTAAAAGGCACTCCAAAATAAGCATATAAAGCAAGACTCGCATCAATCACCATGTAGCAAAGAGGAACCTCCCCTCCGAACCTCCCCCCACCCCATGCTGGTTCTACTCTCTTTTCCAGGCTCTTGATTTCCCTTCTTTTAATGCTTCTTCCTGCTGGTTTACAGCCCTGCACACTAGGGAGCCAGCTCTCTGCTGCCAGTGACTCTTGTTACAGTACCAGGAAGGCACACATGTTGTCCATTTCTTCCAGGTGCATATTTTATCTAAGCCCCACTGAAATCTGTGGAAGAAGTCTTGGGGTGTTGGATCACAACCCAGTATTTTCAAGTCTTTTGAAATTAAATGAACCCTACAGTTTGTTAAAAGGGAGATGCTGGAAATGTGTCCACACCCAGATACGCAGGACTTGAAGCAGGAATTTCTGAGGTCAACACAAGCAGGCTTGACTTGCTACTCACTTTGTTTGGATATGGAACCAATAATGCCATTTTAGAAACTCTCTTGAATTCCCCACCTGAAAGTTTTCAACCAAATGCAGTGGGCGTACATAGGGAACAGAAAGGTATTCCTCCAAGTTGGGCTGATGAGTGGGCATCATCTAGCTCCATCCATTCTCAAACATGTCAGCTCAATGCACTATGCACAATTCAACTTCCATTTTCTGAGACTGCTGACAGCTTTTCACAAGCAGTTTACATGCAGTTTTAGGGCAGGCAACTCAGAGTGTGTTAAATACTCTAAGCTTCAAAACAGTGTTTAATATAAGATTATTTTCCAGTGGATAAGGTGACATGGACAGGGCTGATATTCTTAAACATAGTTTGTAGTGCTGCAATCCATTGTTTTGAACTACATATTCAAGATATTTTTCTAGTTGTAGTGAGATTTTCAACTAAAGTTTTGAGTATCACAGTGGATAATTTCAGTCCTTTAACGTGACATCTGCATTTTCAGGCATTTGGTTTGGCATCTATTGCTTCATCAGGCACAGGACTCATTTGGGTCAGTCAAATGCACAGTAATGGGGCAGAAACTTTGATTCTTGTGACTCTGATTAGCAAGGATTTGGTACTTTCTACATTGCTGAGGTAGCACATCCGTATCAAGAAACAGAACCATTTCACAATTTCAGACTACCCTAATACCTCTCGGTATTCCTTATAGAAGGTCTTCTGTTTCATACTTTGTACAAGAAAAGCTTTTTTTTTTTTATAAGTAATAGTTCTAGCTGCAACGTAAAGTGCAAGCCTAAAAGAGAAGGTTTTATATGCTCAATTTTCCTTTCTGTAAGGCCCCTTCTTTTGCTTAGGCAACCACATTTTTTCCACTGTTTTAAAAATGTTGTGCGTATATACAGTGGAATTTTCAAAGCCACCACGAGGATTTGGATGCCAGACTGCAGTTCAGTTTAATGAGACCTGAACATCCAAATCCGTACTCAGATTGAATATATATTAGACTTTGCATACGTGATGGTGAACAGCTAGCAGAACGAGCAGCTATGCAAGACTCAAAAGTATACTCAATTTGATATTGCAACACCTTAGTTGTTCCAACCAGATCATCATCAGCAAACTAAGCCACACAATGCCATAGTCAGTTGGTTTTGTTGTGCCAGATACTAGGAGCAAGAAGCTGCAAAGCCATTTCATTTGCAAAGTAAGCCAAATTCTAAATATAAACCTACCATTACAGTATTTTCCATTACAGTCACAAGTGTGTCCCATTCTAATTAGCGTTTTTACAGGATTTGAGGGAACACCACCCTCTATGCACAGCAAACTTGTGCCAGTTCCCTCCCCGCAAGGATTCCCCATGTCCTTCCTCTACCCCAGGGGCTGGTTTTCAAGGAACAATGAAGTTAGGACATATTGGGAGCTCTGACCAAGGAGAATGTTTAATTACAACACCCCTGCACACTGCTGCCTATGATGGCCACCTAAATCACCAATTGGCCTTTGCCTCCATGGGCTGTAAATTTATAAAGCCATACAGACACAACTGTCTGTCTGGTGTTAGCTGATGTTCTAGCAATTTATTTTATTTTTTTTTTGTAAGGACAGCACATTTTTGTCTTACAGGTCTCCCAAGAAAGGTTTTGCATATATTCATACTAACTGTGAGGAAGAAAGGCTAGGGAAAATTCTTCAGGAAGCTACATGTTAAAGAAAAGTTAAAGAAAAGCAAAGAGAATCAATAGCAACCAATCATAAATAATAGTAGGAATGAGCAGTGCAATAGACTTGGCAAAAGACTTGGTTCATTTTTATCAGAACTTTTTTTTTTTTCTAAGTCTAGACCTGGTTTAGGACCAATTCCTGTCTTCAGTTGAAGATAAACTACAGACTAAATATGGACTTATGTAAGTAACCAGTGTTTTTCTCATATCATTTTAGAAAATAGGTATATATATTTTTATAATCTTTAAATGATGAATTCCCAAAAACTATGAAAGTTTTTCCTCTTTGCACAGGAATCTGCTTGAATGTCAATTTAATGATTACTACTGGTAGATGGAATTTTGATATCCATTTGGTAGTGATTTACACCAGTGTTTTCAAGGCTGCCAACAAGAAATCCAGAAGGCAGGCAGCCAAAATTCCAGAAGAGACAACTGTCTTTTATTTTATAGCTTATGCATTTTGAGCTTAATATGATTTTCCACTAACAAGTTCTGTACCTTCTCCAAAGTGTTAAAACTGGTGTGCAGAATTGCAAGTAACACAGCCTGTTCAATTCAAGCTAATATTAAACTCATGGTAAATTATAGATGTTACACTGTTTACTTAGGGGAAAAAACAGTAAGGTTAGAAGAACTATGCATGATTTATTGCAAACATTTGTTTCAATAGCCACTTCTTTAAGCTTGACAGTATACAAAACAACAATATGTTACCTAAGTGTTGTTTCCTGTTTGATGTAGAATGAGCTAATACACAAAAAGGAAAAAATTCTTGTAGCATTTAAGAGGAGCACAAAGTATGTCTTGGTTATTTCATGTGCTTGAGAAATAGGATGTGAGTCACAATCCTTTCAGAGAGGCATCAAAACCAAAATATATCTGAAGGAGCAAAAAGAACAGAAACAAGATTTGCTCTTTTTCAGGCAGAATTACAGCAGGCCCATGTTAGCAAGTGTGGTAAGGTCCAAATCTTTGTTAAAAGTATGACTGCATGCCTGAAAATCTATAGCACTAATATTATTCTATTTGCAACAGCAATATTTGTGAAGAAAAAGCTATTAAACCATTAATCTATGATCTATACTTGAAACAACACCCTAGATACCACTTCATATTCATCATTGTGAAACATAGTTTTGCTTTTTGAAGCATTTGATCTTCCACCGATCACCCACTGCAAAGACGATCCCTCTATGAGGATAGCATGTGCTTGTTGCTCCTACTAAGAGCAACAACAGCTGCCACTTGACCGTGGCTGCCTGAAACTAAAATGATAGCAGCTAGGATGCTGACTATACAGAAAAAGCAGTTCTCTGTGTCTTGTTTGCCTCCTGAAACTACAAACACACAGAGCTGAACATCACAAAGAATACCTCTCATTTAATCAGAAATGACTTTACAGTCAAGACATATGTCAAAACCAAACAAGCTGTAGATGGCGCAATTTTAACGGGTGGAAAACAAGTTTTGTGGATAACCTTTAGCCTTTATAATAGAAAAATCTGCTAAGTTTTAAAATAGTGTTTTATTATTTGAGCTATGAAATTATTATGTGTTGATGTCATGGCATCGCATTACAGTTGCTTTTTATGTACACAGATTTCTCACTGAAATGTCATTCAAAAATTAGTATTTTCCATTCAGTTGCAAAAATAACTACTGCATCAATAAGCAGCCAAAACAAGTTACTTTGAAAGCTCATGAATTAATCTTGAAACTTTGGTAACTGCACATGCAGTCTATATCGACATAAAAATGCAAAAACACATTTTGCCTTCTTCAGATATAGGTCCAAAGAAGTTTATCCCACAACCCTGGGGCAGCCAATCTAATGACCCAATTCATACTGAAACAATGGACTTGAACTGATGCTCTATATCCAGATATGAACTGGGAATGGCTCCTCCTCTTTTCTTCCCTCTTCCTGGTACAGGTTTTCATCCAATTATAAAACTTTTATTCCTCTTCTTTTTTAGTAAGATTTCTCGACCCTGATGAATCCCTAATGAACACATGTAATGAACACATGCCAGCTTTAAAAGAAACACTCTTGCATAGCAGCATGGATCTCATTGCAAGTTTGTACCATGCAGGTGCAGCCTTAGAAACAGGATCTTATTTGAAGGTAGGTTATGAACCCACAGGCTGTAAACCAGCAAGGATCATGACATGTATGACTGAGGCATTACACATGATACTAATCCCACATGATCATTCAATCTAACAGCACTGTATGCATTTCCTTTTAGCTGTTACAACCTATACAATATACACCCTCTGTACATATCCAACTTGGAATAGATTCCCAGGCACTAATTGCTCTTACCTATAGCTCAGTTTTAATATACATGATGCAAAAGAACCATCAACGACTTTTAAATATACACAGAAGAGAAACCAGAGTTACTCAAGATTTTCTGTGTTTTATTGATCTGATACAATATACAAGCATACACAGCAGTATAGGCATGTGTACATGTCTGAATATACGTACATAGATGAAATGCAATATGTATGATACATACAACAAACAAGGCCAGGTATCTGGTCTTGCAGAGATGTGCCCAGCACAGGACCAAAGAGCAGGGTGGAGGCATACGAGCCCTTCACAACCGTAACACTGTCCTATCCTACAGCTGCCTGGGGACCGGGATCCTTCTGTCCTATTGACAGAAAGACAATAGATATTTATTACTCTAGGAATAAAGAGGAAAGTTACTTTTATCTTACCATTGGTTATTATGTTTTCCAGTGGACCCTATGAGTGATCTGTTATTATGCAGATAAATCATGACTTTTTGGCCAAAACTGCCATACTTGCACATCCCTATAGTACCCTCTCCTGAAGCAACCACAGCGGCAGTCAGAATCTACCAGCATGCTAATACAGGTTTTCCACAGTAAACAGGTACTACCATTAATTTGTTATTGACACATTATGAGAAAAAAAAACAACAAAAAAACCTGTAAACTCGATCAAGTTGGATATCAGGCACCTGTCTGTCTGATTTACATGGAAAACCACACTTGCTGGGAGCTGCAAAAGGAGAAACTTCATGGACTCACAGCATACCCTACAAAGAATAAGGTTTGTTAGAAAGCTTGTGGCTATGTTAATATATTAACATTTTCAGCTCTTGAAAACAGAAAGAATACTGGTGATACAGTTCCAACAGGCGTATTTTGCTTGTTAAACAAAAACATTTCAAGCCATACATTTTTCCACAGACTACCGTCATTTAATAACCTAGACCTGAATTTCTTCCTCTGTTGCAAGTTCATGGCTTGGACAAATAAGACACGTTCCTATCATTCTCCCATTAGACATTACTGGAGAAGCAGTAGGTGTCTGCATGGTAAGTAAAGATAGAGAGGGAGAAAAACTGGGGGTCATAGCTGGTGAAGGGTATCCAGAATTTTGGATAAATGGAGAACGAGGGTATTTTTTAAATACTTGCACTGATATTGTATTTGGCATTCGAGGGGGCACTGTCCTTATGCCAGGTTGAGCTATTGACGTTATCAAGGGAGGAGGAAAATTAGAAGATTTCTTTTCCTTAGGGAAGCTATGAATGTGTACACTTTCATCCTTCAGTTTTGCAATATCATTAAACACTGAGGCAAGAGGTTGAAATCTGGGTTGCCAGATGAGCACATTATCCCAGTTGTAACCAACTCTAAGATCCTCATCAGAGGTGCCACGAGTTACAAGCGAATCATACCCAGAGTCCTGCCTATCCGATATCAAGGCATATTCTCTTGTGAGGTCTGCCATTATGTCCTTCTCTTTTATTCCAATTTTCTTTAGTGTCTGGGACAACATTGTGTTCTTTGTATAGGCAACATCACAGGCTTCTTCTCCACCTTCACCTTGAATGGCCTGCATGCTCTCCATACTTCGTGTGGTAGCCACATCATTTTCACCAGACTGCCAGGAGAACTGGTCAGACTCTCTTGGGATTCCCGAATCTGGTACCCGTGAGCCTTGCTCACTCAACACAGAGCCGGCCCTCTTTCTACAAGGATGTTCATTGATCCTTTTGATTTCCTCATCCTCCGCTGTTTCTCCTTCAGCAGAACTGCGGCCACTGGAGTCTGAATGCCTGCAGGGGACACCACCATCCTTCCTCTCTTCGATTCCTGCCAAGCTCAGCCATTCTGCTATGGCACCCATGGGAAGCATACTGCTCTCAGTACTTTGGATTTTCTGGCAGTCCTCATCTTCTCTGGCCAAATTGAAATCAGAAGCCGAGGAGGATACTGCTTCTTTTTCCACACCAGAGTTCATTGTATCTTTCTGCTTATGTCTCAGAATCAGTGCAATAAGGCTGATAGAAAGCAGCAGGAACACTATCAAGGAAACAGAAAGGCTAAAGGTCAGGCTGTATGCTGACACGATGGGATAACTCTCAGGAGAATTAGAAACATTCACAAAAACAGTGCATACAGTGAACTTTGATTCCATTTTTGGGCTCTGTGCTTTTATCAACAATTCCAGGCTGTCATCATTCCATTTGCTGCCATTTTTCTTTCTATGAACACTTTCAGTCAAATATATATTACCACTGGTTTGATTTACAGAAAAGAATGGAGAAGTTTTTAGCAGTGAGTAATGAACAACTCCATCTAGTCCACCATCATTATCTGACGCTGTCACTTGGCCAAGCAACTGGCCTGCTTCGTTTTTCTCAGGGAGATTGAAGAAATACCGATCTTGTGCAAACACTGGGTCAAATTCATCCTTTCCCTCAATATCTACCTGAACTGTAACTGTGGCCAGTGAGTCACCTTTGTCTTTTGCTTGGATTATGAGACAGTACCTATTCTGACGTTCAAAGTCAAACATTTGCTTTGTATGAATATCTCCTGTCAAAGCGTCAATGAAAAACATATCATGGTCTCTAGGAACTTCACGTTGAGCCAAACATGAAGACTGGATGGAGTAGGTAAGATGTCCGTAAGAGCCTTTATCAAAATCCAGTGCATTAATAGAGCACACAAAAGAAAAAGTAGGCAAGTTTTCACTGACAATACAGTTCATGCTGGGAAACAAAAACAGTGGGGCATAATCATTGTCATCTAGGACACTAATATGGACAACAGAAAAAGCCACATTTTTTACATCAGCTCCTCCATCTGTGGCTTGGACAAGTAAAGTGAATTTCATGGTATCCTCATAATCCAGAGTTTTTATCAAATCCACTGATCCAGTTTTCCCATCCAAGGAAAAATACTGTTTGTCATTTCCAGAGATTATAGCGTAAGTGATCTCTGCATTAGTGCCCACATCACGGTCATTTGCTGAAACTTCAGTGACATGACTATGTACAGAGGTGCTTTCTTTAACATGAATATGGTACTCTGGGCTGCTGAATACTGGAGGATTATCATTGACATCCAGTACAGTTATTAGCACGGTAGCAGTGGAATTCAAGGAGGGCATTCCATGATCAGAGGCAAGGAGGATCAAACGATGAGAAGCAGCAGTTTCCCTGTCAAGAATATTGCTCAAAACAAGATTGCCAACGAGTTTGTAGGATGTTTCTGACTCCATGACACTTGTTTCCACAGTGAATAGATTCTCAGCATCACCATCAATAATAGAGTATTCCATGTATGTATTTTCATGTGTCCAGTCATAGTCAACTGCTGAAAACACGAGGACACTTTCTCCAACTGAGGCATTCTCTCTCACACTGAGATTGTACAATGCCCTTGTGAACTGAGGGGCATGGTTATTTACATCTTCTATGTGTACCTCTACGGAGGTGACTGCACTCAGGGCAGGATTGCCACCATCCATGGCAGCTATCAGAAGCTGAATACTGGTATTGTTTTTCAGCTGTGACATTGGTTTGGTAGTGTACACTGAACCTGAAAATAAAATAGACATAATAAAAACCCACACTCATTAAGACATGTAAATGTTATTACAAAAGCTGAATCTTATCAGTCATGTCTAAAAATGACATGGTTGTAATGTAATGGTTGCACACCCCAAAGTAATTCTACGAAATCACAGCTAATGCTCTAAGCCAAGGCCTACCCACAATGATGCAGTATCAAATACACATACTGCATATAGACTACCAAAAATGTATCTTCCTTATAGCAGGCTGAACATGTAAACTGTAGAAAACAAGAGGCAAAATAAAACATTCAAAAAATTCATCTCACAAATGCCTGGGAACAGAAAGTGACATGCACTTGCTCACTGAACAACAGTTACACATCGTTTTCACAGTATCTGATGATCTCTGAAGCTGACATTATCAAAAGTAATACATACACATGCATACTGAGACACACACACACCCACAATTTGCTACCTCCCAGAGTGTTACAGACTTCGGTCAGAAAAATCAGTAAATCTCTTCACTATTAAAGAAAATTATGTACTTTGGAAAGTGTGTTCTCAATTTAGATAACTTTTAAAATCCATTTAGGATTATTGAATAACAAGTACTGTAAAGTAGAAATCTTAAAAACATACAGCCCAAAATGTAGAAAAACTCCATTATGATATGTTCATCTTATTCTGAAAAATAGTAGATATGAACTTAAATTTAATGCAGCCTAATATGTGATCTGAAATGTCATGAGACAAAACAAAACATATATCAACATTTTATTAAACTACATCAAGGAAATAGCACCTATGAAATGCTGTAAGTAGATATCTTGTGCATGGTTCAGGGACAAATAGAACCCTGGTCTTTGATAATATCAGTTCTACAGAGATAATGGCAGATTTAGCCAAAATATATGGTGGACTTCAGTCATCAATGATTTCCAGAATTGATCACTGGAAATAGGTGAGGAATGGAATAAGACTTTTCAGTTTACAGTGAATAAGCTGAAATAATAAACTATGCTTACAGACTCACCATTCTTATGATCAATAGAAAATCCCTCAGAGGAGGAGAGGATTTTGTAGGAAATCATTCCATTATGCTGTGAATCCCTATCCACAGCAGAGATAGTCAGAACAGTGGCACCCACTGAAATGAGTTCTGGAAAGCTCACCTGGCACGTAAAGTAAAATGACAGTTTTGATAAAACTTAATGAAATATTTTGAACTTAAAAAGATACATTTCCCTTCATTTGATCTGGTTAGGGGAAAAAAAAACCCACACAAATACAATTCCCAACTTTGTAAAGTTTCACCTACCCATTTCCTTCAGGGACAAAACGAAGAGCTGTGATATTGAAAATATTGCATACAATATAGCCAAAATTTATAGTAAGATTTAAATAGTAGTAAAATCCATCTAGTTCAGGTTTAGTTATGAAAAATTCAATGAATTGCTGAATTTCTCTTCAGTAATACACTAATGGAAGGAATACTTCACAGCACTCTCCCTGGCACTCTCCCTGGCTTTCTCACAGGCTTTTCTCCCTGCTTTCAGAAATATCTTGATTTCTACAGATACAATACAGTTTGCAGTGCCAGTCTGGGGAATCTAAAACAAACAAACAAAAAACCAAAAATAAACAAAACCCCCACAACTCCTAAACCCTGAAAATTCCAGCACTAGAGCCTGAATAATCACCAGATTACTCCTGTAATTTAATTTGAAAAAACATTTTTTTGTTTTCTTCACTTAATCTGGAAAGCCAAGCCAGTCCTTGCTCTTCTTAAGAGCTTCCATTATCTTTAAAGGACAGTAAAAGGGTAAAAATTACAGGACTGTGAATAGGGAATTATACATATCGTTGTCTAAAAAGAAGCAGTGTACCATACTGTCCAGGCAACATATCAAAACATCAGGACTGTGGAGAGAGTTCAGCTGTTTATGTTAGCATAGTCAATAGAACTGTACTGATTTACATCAGTTCATAACCCTGCCTGTAAGGTCTGCTTCTATCTACAAAAAATTCCTAGCACCTGCACAAGCAAGTACTTGCCTAAACTATTCGTCAAAATCAGACACACACGAGTGTTGAGAAAAACTTAAGGCCAGATCTAGAAATCATTTGAGCATTAAAAGTGTATTTTTTTCTGGGATCTTGACTTAAAAGTCTAAGTGGGTGATTTACACAAAGCCTGACAACTCAGATGCCTGAAAGTTTCACAGGTGCCTAGAGCCTGACCCACAGTTATCTGAGCAGCTAAACTGCTTCCCCCACACATGCTCAGAGGTTGAAATTTCTCTACTAAGCCAAATGTTTAAACTTATTTCTTAAAGCTGTCTGAGATTTACAAATGAAGCATTACTAAATCAAAGTCTTCTGTGGTGCCTCATATATTTGGCTCTGAGCACACCCTGCACACAAAAAGCACCAAGTCAAGCAAAGAGCTCAGTCCACGGGCCCGCAGAACAGCTGAGGCCTGCAGGCACCACAGGAAGCAGCCATCTTGTCCAAGCCCTGCTCAGAGCAGGGTCACCTAATGCACATAGCTCAGGAGCACATATGCTTGTGGTTTTGGATAACTCCAAGGATGGAGACTCCACAGCCTCTCTGGGCAACCTATGCCAGTGTTCAATCACTGTTAGAACAAAAAGTTATTCCTGAAGTTTAAAAGGAATTTCCTGTATTTCAGTTTGTGCCCATTGCCTCTTGCCCTGTCACTGGGCACCATGAAGAACTGTCTGGCTTTTCTTTACTCCCCCCACCAGGTTAGGATACATTGGTAAGATACCTCCTGAGCATCTTTCTTGCCAGACTGAACAATCCACGCTCTAGGCTCTCTTGGGCAAGCCCCACAGCCTAGCCACACATGAATGAGGCCTAAAGAGAGGACTGCTTTGGCAGCCTCATCTCCCCTGCAGCTCCAGACTGTCTCTCTCCTGTCTGTAACCCTCATCGAAGCCCCACAGCCTTCGTCTCCCATGAAGAAGTCAGGCCTATTATTTAATTAAAAACCTTTATGTGGATTCCGATTCTGTGTGCTTATTGGCATGGCGCACCGGGCACGAACCCACGGACAACATCTTGGTGGCCTGTGGCTCCTAAAACAGCTTTGGTTCAAAACATGTCAGACAACTTGTCTTCTACAATTGTCTAGTAGTTCAAAAGCTGAGCTGTGCCTTCAGTCTAGTAGGAGCTGTTCGGGAGGTCAAAACCGATACACCCCCACTGCCTAGAAGAGTGCCATGGCTATAAAGCAGGGCTACATGTTACAAACATACATGTTTAACCTACCACAGGGACATTTACTACACCTCTGAAGAGCTGCATAACTGGAAGAGCTGCATAACTGGAAATGAAGAAATGCATGCCATAGTAATTGGGCCAAAATAAACGTACCAACTTGTTTACCATTCTGTCAGAAGGAACAATCAGTCCTGAACAATGGACACTGCTCCCCAAACTGGTTTTGGATTATATCCAGTAAGTGTGTGATGAATGCATAGTGTAAGGAGTACAGCTAGCATTCACACCACTTTTCTTCTGAAGCCAGAATATACAAACACGAAAACAGAACAAGTCTTCCAGTCCTTTCAGCAGAATTCTTAGGAAAGGGCAGGGGTTTCCTAGAAGAGCATTTTGCACGATCTGCTGTTTCTGTTCTCAGTAATAGTTTGCAGAGACCTCCCTTCTTAGTGGTGATCAAATACATTTTTAACACACAAATGTGAACAAGCCCTCCCACTACTTATCCTCATATAGAGAAGGACATCACACATTTGTTGTTTGTTTCCCACTTCCCCACCTGATATGAATCCTGAGTAAACACTGGTGGGTTATCATTGATGTCCAAAACAAGGACTGTGAGTTCTGTTTCTGTTTGATGGACAGAATCTGAAACTATGATTTCCAGCTTATACACAGCAGTTTCTTCAAAATCTAATGGTTCCACCACTGTGACTACACCGGTGTGTTGATCGATAGCAAATTTCATTCCAGAACTATTGTCATCAGTAAAGCCAAACTGAAGTGCTGGGTTGGAGTCCGCATCAGTTGCTGACACTTGAGTCACTGTAAAACCAGGAAGGACATCTGAAACAATAATTTTTGGAGTAAGTAAGTCATAGCTAAAGATGATATTACAATTTCTGAGGATTTTGCCAATTTTCTAATACTACATCTTAGGCATATGTAATCTTTCTGCCTTAGATTTTTTTTTGTCTTATGGCTTCATGTTTTAGAATAAAAGCAAGATCCAGAAATAATACAGAAACAAGTAGCAGATTTCTTCACATGCTTCTGCTTCTTCCCAGTTTTAGTCTGGGTTTTCTTTAGGCTTTCACAGATGCAGTATACTGATAACTGCTTCTTCACCAGCAACAGGAACTTCCATGTTTTTCCACATGGCAACATGTGGAAATGTGATATATGTTTAGCTGACATGAATTTACTGAACGGTGTCACAAAATTCCACAGGAATATTTAACTGAGGCATTAACTGAGTCTCCTGGTCTTTCTAGAATCAACAACCGCAGTTATGATAGCTTTTCCACGGGAGGAAGAGGCCACTAGAGAAATATCCAGCCAGAGCCACATGGCACAAAACCTTAAGGGCTCAATATATATTTCTAGGAGATTTAGAAATTGTATACAGACAGCTTTTGTCATGTGTCAAATTGACAGTACCACAGATTCCAAATTGAATCCGACTATCAGTGATAATCTAATCAAGCCTGGAGCTAACAGAAACTAAACCATTTCCCATTTGCACACCTGGAGCATTAAGCCTCAAACATGTTGTGCCATGCCCTCAGGCAAATGTTCTTAAACTGAATAAAAAATAAATAAATAAATAGCCAGTACTTTACAGCTGCTGTGCATCCATGGCTCCTGTTCTTGTCATTACCAGTGGGAGCTAAATTTAGAAAAAGCTAAAAAAAAATCACTGGAAAGACAGCCTTGATACATTCTGTTAACAAGAGGATTGGACTAAGTCTTTATAAACATGCTGCTGCTTATCTTAATGCATCACATATATGATGTCTGTAATTGAAACTGCTGGGCTTAGGACTTAAGATATGCAAGTGCTGAGCTAATGTCACACAACATACCAGATGGGATGAGAACCCTGGAGGTCTGGGCCCTTTTCTTCGTGTTCATCAACTAGATCAAGCTACATAGCACTTTAAAGTTTCATTCAAATTTACAGAAAGAATTTCTTTCATCACAATGAACTTCAGAATGTCTAATTTCTAGCAATGCTGGTTTTAACACCAAGTATTGTTATTGCAGAAAAGAAGAAATTGAAGACATCTGAACAATATGACATTGGAGTCCAAAAGGAACAGATTACAGATGTATTTCTGTAGAGTTTGTTTTTCTTTCTGAATTGCCTATGATTTTATTCCAAACTGTTCTTAAATACAATGTCTACAGAGTAAGAACAATGCCTCTGAGAACAAAAGCAGATCACATTTTACTTTGATATTTCAGTATTAATATGATCCATTATCCTTTTGACTATAATCTTACGGTTAAACAACTCACTGAAAGTACTGTCGTGGTCTGACAAATCCTGATCTTATCACCTAGCTGTACCATGACACTTACTTTCTGGGACCTCCACTTCCCCCAGTGGTTGGACAATCGGAGCATTGTCATTAACATCTACCACTTGTATCCTCACAATACTTGTAGCAGAAAGTCTAGGGTTTCCTTTATCAGCAGCTTGTACAACCAACCTACAATTAAAGGAAGCAGCAATTGTCACCATCTGTCAAAATTCACAGAATTATTCACCAATGATATAAACAGGGAAAAAAACAGGTTAGCTCTTTCAGCTCCTTGTTGCTCAATGTAAACTCCATCTTTCTTTCCATAAGGGTGACTGTCTGCAGTTTTATGATTTGTCTCTTGTATGAACGATGTCCAAAAGACTCTAGGTGGCAAAAATATACTGAAAACAATGACAAAAGGATGCATTTATTTCACGCAATTTCATATGAAATGCAGGTAGTTAAAAAAGCTAGCAAGACTCTTGCAAATAAGACATTTCTCCAGAAAGCAACTCAGAGCAGGAATAAATTGTAAGTATTGAATTGTCCTTTGGAGGAACCTGACTGTCCTCATTGATTACGGAGAGACAACAGAAACAAGAAAATCAGGTGTTATGAAAACTTCCAAAGTAATACTCAGACAATGTCTGTGGAGATATAGAATAACCCCCCCATTATATTATTAAGCGATAAAATGAAACTACTGAATACAGACACCATTTCTCGAAGTTCCCACTGGTTTTAGTGGGACCAGAATCTCATAGTCAGATTAAGAGAGCTTGCCTTTAGGCATCCATGTTAGGCCTGCATAAGGATCAGTAGTGAACTGTCAACAACGTTTTGATTTCCACAAACAACATAGCAAAGAAAACAATAAGCAAGGATAAACACAGATAGAAGGATGTTTACTCTGTGGGAACCAGCTTCTAAACAATAGAGAGAAAACTGTTACTGTAAGCAAAAAATTCTTTCTTCACTCTTCCCCACAATTATGAATTATCCAGAATGAAATTTAAAATTAAATCTAACTCAGCAGGTGCTCTAAAAAAAGAGATGATTGAAAACAGATAACATCAAGCTACAAGAAAGAATTTACATGTCAGGACCCAGCATATCTATTAAATGTTTTGGGTACTAACAATTTTTATGTGTGTCATGCTTCCTGGGTCTCCTTACAGATCTCCTGAAAGTTTAATTTCTCCCTCTAAGTCAAAATTGCTGTTCAAAGTGTCATGGAGATACCAACTTCTAAAGGTTCACATGACAGTACAGAAAACCAAGGCTGTAACTCAAGCTGTGGATTGCACTTCCACTCCTGAACCACATAAACTCTGCTCTGGGTGCCCCTGTGGTTTCTGACACTGAGAGAACACAACTTGAATTGCCGACTAGTATTCAGTCAGTGACCATGTATAATTCCATACATAAAGTGTATTTTTTCTAGAATGAATATTGGGAAGGTACATATGGAAATATTTTACTAAAAATAATCACTTTCTAAGGTTTCAGGAAAAAACTCCCATAAAAATATCTCAGCCAAGGCATTAAAATTAAGGTTCTGTCAACACTTTCATTACAATCCCTCTTACAAGAGGCTTAGAACTTCTGGGGATGAAAATGTTCAATTTAGATAAAATAAACAACTCCTTGCAAATTGGAAAGAACCAATGGTGTCATTTTGAAATTAAACAGCATAACACTTTTAAAAGCTTCTTTTGCTATTCACTTTTCACCTAGCAACACGATTAAAAAAGTATTAATAAAGAGAAGGGATATGAAGCTTCAGACTCCTTGAACAAATTGTCTATTTAAATTGCTAGAATTCCAACATAAATACTGAAATAAGTCAGGCTTCCAATTAAAGATAGATATCAGAATTGTTAGACTTACATGTTCAATGCTTCACTAACAGCAAACATCCTTCCTTGAAGGATTTATTACAGGCATTCTTTAAAGTACTACTCGTAAATAAAATGTATTATGCTATTTAAGTGACTAAAAATCAGGACTGATGTTTCTGATTCAGTGAAAAACTGAAAAAGAAACTCCAAATGAAGTACTCTGCATATTAAGTTAACACAAAGCATTCCCTTTAGGAGACTATTATCTTACACTGATATTTAAAAAAAATCATATTCTGTTCATCTTTTTAATGTGGTTTTCTAAAAGTTATTCTGGTTCATAAGAACTGTGATTGGATGATTAAAAATTTGAGGCCCTGGAGGATCAGAAACTTGCAAATACTTTAACTGATGCCCCAGCCATATGGGAAAAAAAAGTAATTTCCACTAACACATATAAAGCAACCTAATTTTTGTAGAGATTGCAGTATATAAAAAGGGTATATTTATGAATCAGGATGCTCTTACTTTCTCTCAAGGCATGATTTGTTTTCTTTCTAAATTCAAGTATGGCACGACTGATAAAGAAAAATTGTCACATCCACTTGATTGTATTTACTCACACTTTCTTGGAAAACAGGAAAAAACTAATATTGAGCACAAGACAACTTATAGATGGAAACAAATTACAGAAGAATCTTTATCTGATTATACAGGAAGTTTGAAATATATTCTATTTTAAATCAAAAAACAGAACATGTCCCTGCTTTTTGGATTTGGTTTGAGTGCTTTCCCTCTGCCTTTATGTATAAAAAAAAATGGTTCCAGAAAAGGAATGGCTGTGTAGTTCTTAATGAACTGAAAACCAGGAACTGTCATCATTCCTCTAGTGAATCATCATGCTCACTTATATCAGTAAGTGTTGCAATTGATTGAATAAAACTATTTTCCTTCTTAACTTTGAGAAATACCCAAGAATCCATGGTACAAATGGCCAGTTTTAGGGCTGTTTTCAATGCTGCCTGGCTTGCACCCAGGCTCTGTGGCTAATGGATATCAACTGAAAACTGTAAAACACATACCATGAGCAATCTCATGCTGAAGTGAACAAAAAGAAGAATAAGGTTTTATAAGATCCCTGCATACAAACCTGTAAGATGAAGTGTTTTCACGATTTAGGATTGTGTTAGTTGCTAAAATCCCTCTTGCTGAATCAATTAGAAATGTTGCATTTTCGTTACCAGATAAAATTGAGTATTCGGTTTCTCCATTCAGCCCACTGTCAAGGTCAGTTGCAAATATCTGTTTAGGAGGAAACCTGAGGCTTAATTCAAAATGGCAGAACATTATTTCAGCAAGAAAAAAATATACTACAGTTATCTATTTCTGCTTACTTTCCTCATGACAGCACAGATTTAAGCAAATAATCATATTGGCCCTCAACACAAGTGTCATGTGAGGTCATGAAATCTGCTCATGAATTGAGATAGTATGCACATAAATTCTTTGCCCACACAATTTGAAATTCAACTACATAAAGCATTAGAGGTGAATGTAATCATTTTTACACTGTTTACATTACTATAATGTTTCTGTTAGAATCCTATCTCTGTTTAGTGCCTAAAAATGAACTTTCTCACTAGTCCAGGACTACCCTTTAAAGCATTACTGCTATACAGATAAAGGGTAAAAGGAATTATTAAAGTTTTCAAACCTTTCATTGGATGGTTCATTAATTACTTTTTAAAATAAAAACCAGCAGCGTAAATGTTGCTATAAAAGCAATATTGTTAATAACATTCAACAGCAGCGCACAGGTTCCTCAAAGATTTTTCTGACTCTCTTCAACGAGTTGTCTTTGTATTTTTCTGGTTGTTGAACAAGCATTATAATGAGTACAGGATCCAAACCATGGCAGAGGCAACCAGTCAGACGGAATAAAGGAAACATAGTAGAATGTATCATGTCATAAAATTTTGACTACACATCTGGGTTGACTGCCTTTTGATTCTTCTCCATTGCTGGACATATGTTTCTCTAAATACAACGTCCATCAGTTTCTAATCGCTTTGCCTGTGAGGCATTTGTAGCTTTCCATTTATTTATTCTCTAGAGGAGGAATATCTTTAGTACCTAACATGACCCTCACTGTGACCTGACTTGCAATGCAAGAACATGTACTGAGGAAATTATGTGTTCTTCTAGTCCATCTGATGTCTTCTTTTGCTCTAACGTGGCCAGCTGGAAACACTTTCAGAGAATGGATCCATTCAGGGGAAGAAGTGTTTGCACATTTAAATTGAGACAAGCTGCTCTTTAAGCATCAGATTTTAAATTGAACACTTGGATTTGACTCCACTCCTAGTCTGATGGGTTGAAAGTATTCTTTTTATTGCTACAGCCCTTTCACAGTAGATGCATTAATGCAGGACCCAGCCTACATTGCAACCAGAACCATAGCTTTGAATAATTCTTTTCAACTACTTGAAGAGATAAACAGAATATTAAAAAAAAGAAGAATTTTAAGTCCAGCTGCACAACTAGTACAAATATAAAGAAAGATTTTTAAATAATATAAATGAGATATTTCTCCTTCAACTTGATAAAACTGGAAGACCTGAAGCATGGTGTAGACTAAATCATTGAATATTTTAGATATGCAAGCAAAGTAGTAGCTACACCAAGAACCCCACTCTTGATTTTTGAAAGATGATAGTGGTCCAAAACAGACTAAGACTGCATTCGTGACCAAATTAACCAAACTTGTATCTTCGCAGGCTGAGTTCTGTAGTTACAAACATTTACTTACCTGTATGATGACTGTTTTAGCAGTTTGGCCTTCCCATACCGATGCTTTGTAACAGCTTTGCTCAAATTTCGGTAAGTTGTCATTCACATCCTGTATCAAAATAGTCACTCCACAGAGCGCTGAATCCAAACTATTTTCAGCCAAAACTGAAAGATGTATTTTATTCTTAACTTCATAATCAAGAAACTTTGGCTCTTTTACTGTGATTGTACCTGTTTATGAGAGAAAGAGATGACATGCATAGTTAGGAAAGAACACCAACAAAAGCAGTTACGAAACCTATAATGTATGTGGTCTCCTTTGCTGGACACACCACAGAAGTTCAGCAAGCTTCCCACTGTGTCCTCCCTATACCTGACATCATCTTCTAAGTGCAAGTTATTGGATAAATCTCAGCTAAGTTCTTACTGATCAACCACTGTGTTGGCAATTTCCTAAAGCAAAAGAAATCAACTTGTAGAGGGGTTAGAGAGGAAGAAAGTGGCTGTGTGATGTGGGTTCCTTGACATGTGACAATGGACCAGCTGTGTCTCAAGAGACTCCTGGCTCTCATCTGCAGCGTAGCTACATCTAATGCTCCATTTATATACAAACAGGGCAATAGCTGTATCTGACAAATAGGCAAAGCACTTAGATTCCTTCTGATGCAGTGAGTTTCCCCACCAACTGTTATTCTGTCAAAAATAATCAGTGACTGAGACAACAGACAGAACTAGACATCTCCACGTTACATCTGAAATTTCCTTGGAAATCTGTCGTCATCATTTCAACGTTCTAATATAGTGATATATTAAAATTCTTCATTAGCATCAAACATAGCCCATTTGTATGTCAGTTTCCTTAGATTTCAAATTGAGTTTTGCATTAATTTTTCAGTAATGATGCCATAAATATCTATATTCCAAAATTGTGATAGCGTAAGGCCCCAACTACCGTGTCTTTCTAAGCTAGTACTTCTTATTTTGTTTTCTAAGACAAGCGGCAATGATTAATTGTTGTTTATGGATCTCTCCAGTGATCAAGAGTTGTGTTTTGAACGTAAAGGTGGCAGGTAGTCTATATCCAGCACAATACTTAAAAATTATCACATTCTGTATACAGAAAAAAAAAAGTACAGTGGCAGAAGGAATACATTTCAAGAAGGCAGAGAGTAACTGAAAGATCCTTGGGTAGCAACATGGAGCAAAGAATCAAGTTTGAGAAACATCACCTATGAGGACAATGTGAAAGAACCAGAGCTTCATTCTAGAGAAGTGCACACAGAGAAGAAACAGGGTAACACTCTTCAAATACATTAAAGACAAAGGCAAAAACTCTTTATATCTATTGCTATTAGGTTAAGAAGTAATGAGTTGAAATTCTTTCAGCAGACATTTGGGTAAATTTGAATAAAAACTTTCCAGCTGCAAAGACTTGTAGAGACTACCAAGTTTGCAGAATTACTATCGCTGGAGGTTGTTAAGAACATGACAGACTAATGCCTGTTAGATTTAGGCACAGTTGGTTCCCTTTCTGTGGCAGGGGACAGATTAGTTTACATCCTTGGGTCACTTCTAACTATAGTTTATGTGATTCAACAATATAATAAATTCCCCTAATAAGGGGAAAGTTTCTAGATAGTATAGTGGATGTCTGGTAACAGCAAACAATTCTGGAGATTTTTTTATTTTTTTTTTTCCAAAGCAGGGTTAATTAACATCAGTGCTTGAAAACTGAAGAGGAGCAGACCTCTATCTGTTATGAACACCTAAGTTACAGAGGGCATCAATACAACTCCAAATACTTCTGCTTTATAAAGAATGGGTAGAGAGCCACTGGTGTCAAAATTAGTATTGAGGAAAGAACTGCTCTTAAAAGTATGGAAAGGCAGCACTTCAATATTTTCTAAGAAATGGGAAAAAGGTTTTATTACATTTACACCAACTATTTCAATACTCAACTACAATGGCTCAAAAGTCTCAAAGGAAGATTTGCGACATCCTGGGCTACACAAATCCCACTGGTGTTTGTGAAGAAAGTGCTTATGAGACTTAAAACATTGTGTAACCATTTTGCAACTTGGCTGATAAAAAAAAAAACAAAACAAAAAAATAGTAGCATCTCTTTTTTCTTTTTTTGGCATTCGATATTTTTGGGCAGTTGATATTGGAGAAGATTCACTTCCTCAGGGATAAACTTGCCTGTGACTATGACAGTCATTCAGCTTAACACTTCTAGCTTTATTTCAGTGAAATGAGAAGGACTTGGAAATCAAGCATATGCACTTCTAAGTGCCTCTCATCTGAACAAAACAAAATCGTTTTAAACTGTCCATCTGCAGCAAACATTAGCAGCTCTGCAGGAGTTCACTGCTTGGTGCCTGGTGACAGCAGAATAATCAGAGATGAAAGCCACCAGGAAGTCAGAGAGAATGGCATTTGTTAAGAGTACAACCTATCTACGCTACTTCTGAGGAAAACTGCTTATACTGTCTACGGCCAGCCCAAATAGACTACGGCTGTTCAAAAGGCAGCTCTCTTGCTGCTCATATTCAGAAGGAACTGAAGCAAACGGAGAAGTTACGCTCTCTTACACACCAGGGAAGAGACCACACTCTTTAACCTAGACAGACACTTGAGAAAAACAACCAAGTTTACCTGTAATTGGGTGTATGGAGAATACGCTTTCCTCATCACCAAGGATACTGTATTTTATGCTTTCTCCTGTAAATTTGTGTTCATAAGCTTCTACAGTTAGAAGTGATGTACCTATGGAAACAAGACATTTTCATAATGTCCACTTGATAAAGTTTTATTGCACTTTTATATTACTTTGAGTGATAGCAGATGCACAGCCAAACACACGTGAACTAGCCTAGCTGCTTATTATCGATTTGAAATAGTAGACAAGAAAAACAAATCCTCAACGACCTTTCACTGTAATGCAACTTCATAGGCAAGGCACTATCTATCCCTCCTTGCCCAGTAAATTACCTGTCTGATTGTGACTTCATCACCCGCCTAATGAAAGTATAAGTTTTTAACTTCTGTTGATTGCAAACTCCCAAGCACCACCAAAATTACCTCTTAACTGAAGTTACATTTGGAAAAGAAAAAATGATATTATTTTTTCTTTCTAGTGGTGATAACATTGATTGAGTTGAAGGCCAAAATAGACATTGAATATTAAACTCCCTTTCTGAGGTTGTCTGAGAAAGTGTCTTTTTATTTGTGTGGTCTTCTTATTCGGGTTATGCTACCTTTGGTCATTACAATCTAACCTTTTCATGAATTCTGTCAAGGAAAATAGTCCTTCTTGTAGCATGCATAAGAATGCGTGTTACTTCTAAATCACTACAAAGAGGTCCTCTATTTTTCCTTCATTTATCTAAGTTCAATTTGAATTTTTGAGAAATACTTGAAATATTCTTAAAAATTTTAAGTAGTCATTTTCTGACAGATGGAATGAAAAACTGAATGTGTCAAAGACAGATGAGTTGAGCATTATCTGAATTCAGTGAAAAAAAG
Organism: Anser brachyrhynchus; assembly: GCF_964034855.1. Lineage (NCBI taxonomy): Eukaryota > Metazoa > Chordata > Aves > Anseriformes > Anatidae > Anser > Anser brachyrhynchus. The sequence continues at coordinate 32,744,598 of NC_137698.1, read as the reverse complement.
TAATGATTTAATACAGAATATAAAAGATGTGAAATAAAAATCCTATTTGAAATAGGATTAGAGAAAAAAATTTGAAACTGAATACATTATCCTAATCAGTCATGTTAAACAGAATTGTAGCAAGTTTTATTTAAAAAAATTATCAATATTCTCAAATAACTGTTCTTTTCAAGAGTTATGAAATCTTTTAGCACATATGGTAATTGATTTTTAACCAATTTTAATTGTTTAAATTAATTTTAATTGATTCCATCCAGCTGTGATGGAATGAGGTTACCATACATCCTGAACTCTTCCAAACAGCATTACAGTCAGCTAGCTATTTTATTACATTACAAAGGGCATGCTGTTCACATTCAATTTTGGAAGGAAGGGCTTTATCTTTAGTGTAAATGTGAGAGGAAGTTTTGTTCTTGGTACTGTTACTTATTCATTTTATTTTATTTTAGTACAGTTAGCCACTAATTTTTAAAAACAGGAAATCTTGTTTTATATGCTTTGTAATTTTCTCCTAAAATCTGCCAATTAAAAACACAAACACTCTGATTGTGACAGATACAGTTTTCTGCACTAGTGAATATATTTATTATAAGGGTTCTGGAAATAAGATCTACCCATCCAACAGACGGATACGAAGATTGTGCAGTTGCTTTTAGGATCTAAAATGGGGAACTTCTGGATGATAGTAGGTTGAATGTTCATTGCTGGGCAACTTTGATTTACAATAGAAGACAGCAAAAGGGCAATCATTTATAGCATCCTCCTACCAGAGCTAAAGATAAGAAAAAAAACTCAAGGTCCAGACTGTTTATATTTATCTTCCAACACTGTCAGCAATCCTTCTGTACTTTTTGACTGCTGGCTTTAGAAGAAAACCTACCACAAATACAGCAAGCAGCAGTATTTCCATTTGAATCCGTTTTTCAGGGATTAAGTTAATAAAATGTTGCTCTGGGTCCTCAAATCCTAATACTTTAAGTTTTATATTTTCATGTGATGAAAATTGTTTAAACCTTATTTATTTATTTTTGGCAAAGAACATGTTTCCTTTGTTTCTGATAAATTTCACGGAAAATGACTCCTTTAAACAGCATTTTTTTTTACAGCTCATTGTGAAAAAAATACGACCAAGCTCTGATATCTCTACTGTGACACAAATAAATCCTATACAGATAAATATTAAAAGACAGCACCCATCCAGTAGCTTACAACATCAAGCATACGTGACTCAAACATTGCTCAAGCGGAGGTCACAGCATGTCGCACTGAAGCTTCAGCCCCTACAGCATTCCAAATCACAGTGACTTGTAGCTGCCGAGATGTTGCATGCCAAAATATTGCCTTCACCTGTGGTTCCTCACAGTCCTTTTCCCCCCCTGGAGCTGAAGTTCAGCAGACCCCTTCTTGAGCCATTTCACTGTGCCAAGCTGGTAGAAAATTAACACAGGAGAAAGGGAGCTTTCTGGCTGTAAAGCACAGTGAAATGTCACGGTGAGGATCAGGTCAGCACTGAAGCCAGTATAAGGAAGGATGGAGATGAGGATCACAGCTGACGATAGTCAGATGCTCTTGAAACACTACACAATCAACTTCTAAATTAGTTAAGAATATTAAAGGTGTAAGAAGAGCAGTTTAAAATGTTTATGCTTCGTTTTTCAGTTAAATCACAGACATACTGCTTTTGAAAGTATCTCAAACTGCTTTAAAATATCATGCGTACCAACTTTTGCTTTATGCCTGCAGACTTGAAACTGAAGTAGGGGAGCTTGGGCACTATTTGCCTACCTGGCAAAAAAAGCTCATAACAATGTTTGTTGTATTCTGTGTTCGGACATACAATGCACACCAGAACTGAGCTACCATATAATCTATACAATTCTTTTTCTTCTGTCTTCTGCAGTCAGCCTTGCAGTCGTTTTCTCCTCCTTTATCATCTAACTCTGATTCATCCTTGTCCTTATTTCTTGAGATCTCTTAATTGCTAATGAAAGAAAAAGCTAACTGAGCACAAAGAGATGACTCGCAGAATAAGAGGCTACATATTTTATATCTGTTAGAAAAAAATGATTCTGCAAATGCAGAGGAGTCAACAAGGTTTTTTGCTGAATCTGTCTTCAAGGAAGTGCTATGCATATAATCATTCAACTGAAAGCCTGGTGAATAATAAGGGTTTCTCTGGGTACCCTCTGAAGAATGCAGAGACCTAATTAAGTATTGACTGGCTTCTAAATGCAGTTTATAATATTTAAAGACATTAAATATTCATTATTAAAGAAAAATAGAAGAATAGGGTTTTCTGAAGATCATTAAACTTGGAGGTCATACACTTTAAGTAAAGAAAATCTGACCATAAGAGCCAGTTCCTGAGGTACTTATCTAAAAGACAATTTTAGACTAAATTCAAACTATGGACCCTTGGCTTTGACTTTCATTGTTTATATTGTTTTGAGTTTTGATTCTTTTAAAAATAAACTTAGAGCTTTCCCACTCTATTAGTTAAGGCAGAAATAAAATGAGGAGGAAAAGCCACATTTATTAATACCAGGTCTACAAATAATCAGTATGTAATGTAAATCTCCCTTGGACTGAATACACTGCTGCTATTCATACTTGAAGGGGTCCCAGATCACATATATCCTGTAAGCTAACTTCTATGGGAGTTTTAATTATAATCATGCCTTTTTTCCTGAGAAGTGAAGTATTTGATATGCACTTATACTTATATAAATAAGAAAATACTATAAGCAGAGCAAAACAAAGATTAATATTTGGTAAAATCTTTCATACTCTTAAAAGAATTTGATCTTCTTTATAAATAGCCTTTTATTAAAAATACAAACTAAAATTTTGGGATGAAACCCTCTAGCTTACCCTGAAGCTTTGTGAGATTTCTTTTAATCAAAACAACTTAAATCAAATCTGATTTATGTTTTCTATAGATTGAGTGGGAGAACATCTGACTATGGCATTCTGTTACCACAGTTCCTTGGGGTATTTCCATGATTTCAGGCTGGATTGTCTAGCCTGACCCATAAATGTATCCACACTTAGGAAAATTTAGGATCAGATTAGTTTATCAATTGCTGCAAAGTTCTCATTTTCATTTTCTTTCTTTTAACTTGTTTCCTAACAAAACCTATCTTTGCTCTTATTATCTTTTCCTGAACAGAAAGAAATTTAGATCTTTCCTGATACAATGCAGGATTAGTGCAAATTAATCCAATCTGTTATGAAAAGGCCGATGCCAGGATCTTCATCTTACTCTCCATGGAAGAGTGAGAATTAAGTTCCTGTGACACATTCTAAAAATATAAGCTTGCTGCATCAACAGATAGACAAACTTCAGAGTTCAGGGCTTCCCTCTCCTTTGCAGAGCAACACGCAATTAATTACTGTACAGTGCTGATTCTAATAAAACAGGGTGTATCTGTGACTCACAGTCAGAAAAAAACATGTTTAGGCCACCCAAAATTACTTGCAAAGCCTGGTCAAATTCATGGAATAAAAAACATATTTTAAATGTCAAGACAAATGTACTTAGGAATTTATACATTTTTTGTATTTGAAATAGAAGCCATAAATGAAGCACTGGTTTCACACACAAAAGAATAATAATAATAATAAACTTTTATCCTGTGGATTCAGTACTTAGAGTGCTCAGAATAGAGTAAGGGAAATGGAAATACTCCTCTACCCGAGGAGACCTGAATCTATACCTTTCTTATTTCCAGAGGGTGTTGTAACCACCATTCTACTGCATTCTCTTCTATTTCCTGTAGGAAGTCTTCCACTTTTTCCAAAATCATGCATGTTTTTTGACAGACAGTGAGAAAACAAGATGGATGCTCTAGTCTGGTGGCTTGGTCACAGTTCACAACTTTTTTGTGAAATGTTTTGCTTTCAGGCTATTTTATCTACGGTCAAAAAAAGTCACTTAATCTAAAGTGTTTTTTCACAATATTGCATATTTTTGGCCTGTTAACTGAAACATTATTAATACTCACAGCATTATCTTAATTTTAAAATACGCTGCTGAAAATTTGGCTTGTAGTCTCAGTGAGGTACATAGGAAGAAATGTCTAAGCAATCCTAGCAGTAGTTTCTGCCACAGCCATCTTCACCCTCAGTTCTCTATTCTGTTTGTAATTATCCATGTATATTGATTGGTTTTCCAAAATTAATAGCACATTTCGTCTTTACTGATTCCTAATCAAATATATAGGCTGTTATTCAAGATCTAAGAATTCACTAGTCTCACAATACCCTTGGGATATAGAGGAATATTGCTCTCATTTTACAGAGGGAAATTTGAACTATAAAGAGAATAAATGACTTGTTCAAGGTGAACCTTGTGAGGCAGCTTTTGAATCAAGAATGTAGTCCAGGTCAGACCTCTAAATACGTCTGGTCAATTGTACAGTGGTATTTGTGGGTGGAAAAAAAAGTGAAAGGCACTCCTTTCTGCCCCTCATTATGATGAACCCATCCCCTGAAGCCTGAAAAAGTACTTACCATATCTAATCAGCAGGATGCACAACTACAAATACCCTCTAAATGATAAAAAATTAAAGCAGTAATTCTCATCATTACAATGAACAAAAAATAAATCTGTAAGCACCTTGTGATTTAAGCTGTTTATCTATTGGTAGCAGGCTCTACCTAGAGATGTATTGTAGAAGTCTGAATGTTGATGTACTACAGTTTCCGAACTTCTTCCCCCTTCACCTCACCCTACCCCCTTATTCTCTTTCTGGAAAGTCCAAAACTTAAGTAAGGTTTTACAGTCTCTCTGAAAGCTATTACAGTTCATTAAGGGTTTTGCAAAAGTAACAAAAATAAAAATAAAAACTTGTGTTGCAACTGGTACATACCACTCATCTCATCTGAACCTTAGTGTGTTGACAAGTGAAACAAGGAGTAAGCACTGTCCACCCATCATTAAAGTCATTTTGCTAAAGGAGTTAACCCACTGATGTTCAGTGCTTCGCAGACTGAGGGGCTGGGAACACACCATCTCTGGTACGGGAGTTTTCTGCTTAATGTGAGCAACACCACTGTACACGAGCAGCAAACCCGTGTGCCAGACAATGCCTCCAACTAACAGATTATGATCCTTTAGCTGGTACGCTGGCAAAGGGCAGAGGGGTATTTGCTCCATCAAGCTTAACTTTTCCCCGTTGCTGCACAGGAAGGACATTTCCCTACACTGTTTGTTAAAATTACCATCCCAAATGGAAAGGATCCCAGCAGCTGCAAGAACACAGATGGGGATTTGATACCTACCTGCTGCACTGTTCTCAGGCACACTTGCTTCATACAAGTTACGACTGAACGAAATCTGCTCCTCTTGTCCCTCCGTAAAGATAATGACCATGGCCGTGGCTGTTCGAGGTGAGCTACCTTGATCCGAAGCCATCACAAGCAGCTGAGCACTGAAGTCTTCGGAAGCCAAGGGCTGCTGAAGAACGATGGCACCCGTCATTGCGTCAATCTGAAATACAGTTTCTGGCACCAAGCTAAAGACAACAGCTCCATTTGGCCCCAGATCCACGTCCTCTGCTCTCACAGTGGCTACCGTCTCGTTGACAGCAGTTTCAGCAGGCATGAAGACCCTGATAGGGTTCTGCAGAAACACCGGGTCATTGTCATTGACATCGTCAACATGCACCACAACGCTGACAGTGGCACTTCTCGGCCAGTGAGCGCTACAGTCACTTGCCACAGCCCTGAACGTGTACTGGGATTTGGTCTCCCGGTCCAGTGCCTTTGTGGTAACTATGGAACCTGTTACGCTGTCAATGGCAAATGCTCCAAAGGTGTCGTCGATAAGCCGGTACATAACTTCACCGTTCAGGCCATCATCTTCGTCAGAAGCAAAAAGGTCAAGGACGGCTGAGCCTTCCTCTAGGTCTTCTCTCACAGAGACGTGATACTGGTTCTTTGCAAACAGAGGGCTGTGGTCATTTTCATCCAGGACTGTTACATACAACAGTGCAGTGGAGCTTCTCGAGGGCCTGCCTAGGTCATGGCACTCAATTACAAGGGTGAAATTGCTGATATCCTCTCTGTCTAAGGTACGAGTGACCAACAGTTTTCCTGAAGTATTATTTAGTGTGAAGTATTCTCCATCGTTTCCACCTTTCAAACACACAAAATCAAATGATGACAAACAATTGCTTTTGAAAAAGAATCCCTTGTGAATACCACATTAATTGCAATAACACAATCCAATTGCCAGTGCAGCTGTTGTGCTCATGTGTCTTTCACATATTTTATTCCTCTTATAAGAATTAAAACCTGCATTTCATTTAAATCAGTGGGTGGCAATGACAGTAAATACAGAATATCATATCAATTTACAGAGTGGCTATTTTGCCAGATGCATGTCTTTTTTCCTAAAGCAGCACACCTTATAAAATCTCCTGCAACTATGCTGCTGCACAAAGTGACCTCTTCCCAACCTTAGTTACAAACTCCAGAAACCTATAAAGCATTGCTGACGATTGTAATTACATGTTCCTTGCTCTCTTCTACAAACCTGTCTCTTGGAAGTGAAGAATTGTGCAAGATCTTGATTTGCGGGGGAAGGTAAATATGAAGAAGTTGACAGAAGAAAAGTTAGCATTTTTAGTAACAGTGAATGGCATACATACTTTATAACACGTAGAAAGACCATTAAAGGTAATTAAAGATCATTAAAGATCATGAAATGAAAACCAAGAAAACACAAAGGAATTCTTAACTGCTTCTTCAAAGAAAAATTTGTTGGCTGTTACCACAGTAGCTATGTGCCTACTTTTTCAGCTATTGCTGAGAGCCACAAACCAAAGTAAGCGCAGTGTGCTTGTATTTCTGCACAAATTTTACCGGAGGCTTTGAACAGCTGTGGAGCTTACATTGGCATAGTGGACATGTGGAGAGTCTGGCAACATGAAAATTAAGTATAACTTTAATTGGTGAGTGAAAGAAGCTCTCAAGAAACAAAATTTATATAAATATATAAAATAAATAATAAAATAATAAAATTCAGTTAGTTCTTGTACTTACTTGCAAGGGTATATTTACATTCAATACTTCCACAACTATTACAACAGGGACAAAACTATGCTTTTGTGATAAATGCCTCCTTCCAGCATTTGATTGTTTTTGTTCTTCTGTTCTGTACTATTTCAAATCCAGAAAACAGACTGAAAGTGTGCTTGAAAAGGGCTTATTAATGCTGACAAAGGAGTGAAAGATTTTTTTTTTTCCTCTCTACATAAAAGAAGGATGTGGACAAGGCAGGAGGTAGTCTAAAACCTGGATACTGCTGTTTATATGCTTCCCGATTTATACTAACTAACAAAAATGATAGGGTATAACTTACCAATTATTTGGTATCTTAGAGCTCCGTTATTGCCTGCATCCATATCTACAGCCCCAGCAACGTAGACTACTGAAGGCTGTTGATTCTCCGGAATATGAATCTCAGAAACAGGGAAGAGAAACTTGGGAGAGCAGTCATTTTCATCCAGCACTTTGCAGATAACTGTCACTGTGCTTGATAGTGAGGGAGTTCCACCATCTCGAACCAAAACTAAGGTTAAAAAACAGAAAGCAAATTTTGTACAGAGGGTAGGTGCAACAAGGGATACTCTTTAGCAATATCAGAGCACTAGAGTTATTTGTGTTATGCAAAGTGCACATACTCTCCTGCTCCTCAAAATACTACCACTTCCATCTAATCCAGATGGCAAGAAGTGAAGGTAATGATGACGGCAACACCAATTCCATTCTCACCTCCCATTTTACAAGCAGTCCCAGGTATTTCACACTGTTACCTTTAATGCTGAAAAACTCCTGGGTTTCCCTGTTCAGTGATACAGCTGTTGTGAGTTCTCCATTCTCTGAGTTCATCCTAAATTTTTCAGATCCAGTTCCTGGCAAGATTTCATACTGAAGCAAGGAATTTCGTCCTTAAAAGCAGAATAGAAGTGTTAGTAAAACTCAGCCACTCTCCTTACATGCTCTCTTTATTTTCCCCCCACGTTCTGGGAAATGGATTATGGATGAAATTATTATTTTTAATGCAATGATTAACTGCTTCTTCATTAGCATAAGAGATTAAAATTTAAAATTGGATCTTCAAAATGCTTGTCCAGCTGCTGCATTGTACCTAATGTGTTGCCTGCCACTCAAAGTGACCCCAGCAGCATTTCTCAGCATCCAGGGCAAGTCTCCAAGCAAGCTCACATATTGTTGTGGTGTAATACAGCACTAGCTTAGATCGTGGAATCTGTGCATCTGTCTTGTGCTCTCCCTGAGGTAATTAATTATTTCTCAACAGGACGTCAGGCAGTGCACCAGGCTTGTCTGGCAGCTCTGTTTCTCCAGTTTCCTCACTCAGAGCCAATACAAGCATCTCTATAAAGTATGATACAGAATAGCATAAACATCCAGAGAAAGCATCTGCTTCTTGGCGTGCCCACAAGTTGTAAACATTTGTAATATTGAGCAGGCAGGTGCCTAAGTCCAATCAGGATTCATAGGGTAGGCATTTCCTAGTTGTCTTCAACACAAAAGCCAACTTGGTGGACATTCCCACAGCACGTCTCAGGCCTTTTAGACTGTTCATGCTCGTAGCCAACCTCTGAAATCATACTGCTTGCCTTTGTGAAGTCTTGTAGAATTTCCAAAAGGGAAGATTAAAGATTTTCCCTCCCTCAATGTTTTTCTGAATGCCATCTCCAATCTGTTCCTAATTGCACCTACCATTTGTATACAGTACACAAATATTATTCTTCCTGTCCTTCTCTAGGAAATACTAGGCTAAAACTGTACAGGCTTTTACAACTCCTTCTTCCAAAGCTGCCTGAGTTGAACAAGAAATGGGATTCCATATTGCTATGAGTTATGGTTATTTTATAATTTATTTCATATTTCATGTAGTTTCAACACCCATCAGAGGAAAATACAATGTAATCTCAATTACAAGATCGCTAATGAGTTTAATCCTACATTACAATTAAAAGGCAGCAACCACACATCTTGTACAACTGTGCTCATTCATTTACACATTTTTCTGTTTCATGCAAATACTTTTTTTTGTTTTTGTTTGTTTGTTTTTTCCACACAATAAACAATCTTTTGGTCACACAGAGACAGTTAGTGCACCCGGAAAACTAAAGTACTCCTGGTAATACTATAACTGCTATTCCGAGTTAACACTGCATCCTTGATGTCAGCTACAGCAGCAGAAAATAGGATGGTCTGCAGTGGAGTTGATGGAGAAACACCAAAGTGAGACAAGAAACAGATTCTACAGTTTTGATGCCCATGACTGCCTTTGTTTGCCTTTGAATAGCTTTGCTAAGTAGTTGACAATGCTACTGAAATTTGATTGAAGGAATTATTACGTAAGCAACGTATTCATGAAAATACAAAAAAAATGAGTTACAGAAATCCTTCCAGCTCTCTGGAAGAAAGGAGGAAAATCATGGCTGTAGGGACAACGAAGAAGAGTATCTTGAAAACTTGATATTACCAACAGTCTATCAACTCTCAACTACCTTTAAAAAGATATTTGCAACTTTCTCTGCATTTATCCATCCTTAATTACCAACATGCTACAGACAGAAAAAAATGCATGCCTGTATACTGCCAAGAGAGGAGGGTGATGACTCTATGCGTTCACGCGCCATGGGCTTGACATAGCAGCTGACACATCTGCACTTAATCCAACCTCCCGGTTAACTGGTTACTAGTCACATTTTGGGGGGCTGACATTATAAACTGGAATGACCAATTGAAGACGTGTGTTTACTCTCATCACACAGCTAGATGTTGGCCTTGGGGCAAGTAGAGAGCTCCCACACTGTGTAGAAGACTTATATAAGATGAGGAAGGGCAGGGTTGCAGTAAGTACAGCTAGAGATAGGAGTCAGTGGAACAAGAATTTTCATGGATATCTATGTGGGGAAAAAAAAAATCTGTACAGGCAAAAATTTTAGCAGTGATTTCCACAAAAGACCTTTTGAAGTGGCAGTGACCTTAAAGCTTGGGTCAAACACAAAGTAGATGACAGCTGCTTGCTCTTTCCTTCACAGATAATACATAAAGTAGAGAAACAAATGAAACCAAACGGTTGATGATGGCTGCAATTGTCAGTAAAAATCATTCCATCATTCCTCCCCGTGGTCAGTCAGGGAACATATGAGGTGAAAGAAACAATACAGGAAGGAAAGTCCTCTTCTGAGACTGGAAATATTACTGAGATTTGAATTGCAATTTAAAGAGCAAATAAAAATGATGTTTAAAATGTGATAAAAAAAGAAAAAAAGAACACCATGAGAGCAGTTGTCTTACTCAAAAATTATGTCCCAAAAGGATAAGAAAAGTTAGTTATGTTATATTTGTATGGCGCCTATATAAATCTTTTCTTACATTACAAGCACCATTTTCAGTATTTGGAACAATACTGCAACATACATATGAGATTGGGCCAAATCATGAAAATGTGAGAAAAAGACAACATAACGACTCTGATTACTGGAAAAATTATAAACTAAAATATAATTAATAACAACAAAAATAAACACACACACACACACACCTCCAACAACAACAACAAAAAACAAACAAAACAGGAAGGATCCATTAGCTCCAACACTGCTCCAGCCTCAAGTATCTGTTCCATCATGTGCACACTGGCCGGCCACATGCCACCTGGTAGACCTGGAGCGCCCTTCCTCTCCACCCTGCCAAGCCAGTCGCGCTCCCTCCTACTAATGGCTCCCAAAATTTCCCTTCTGTTGTATTTCCCACAAAAGGTGGGATAAAATAATATAAGGGATGGAGAAAGGAGACAGAGGAATTCAAGCAAATTCCCATTCTTTTTCTATATTATCTAGCAATTTTTAACATCAAATTCAGCCTTTGTTTTTATAGAGTGATGCGCAAAGGAAAGAAAGTACATGGAAGAGTGAGGGAGACAGAGGCAGACGGTAATGCTGCTCAACTGGCATGAAGATGTTCATATACAGGGCTACCCACTCCTTCCGAATTTCCAAATACTTTACATAGTTGTGGAGAAATAGCTCTCCCATACAGCATCTCTGCTGAGCTGTGCATCTCACATCAGCCTTTCATAATCAGTATGTGCTCTACTTTAAAATGGTAAATCTTACTGGGAGACGAAAGATGATTTTGCTCAAGAGTTTTATTTTTTGGATAGCACAATCTTAAACCATTCTCAAGATGTGCAGAAAGCAAACTCATGGTAAAGAGAAAGTCATTCACAAAGCTGAGACAAGTTTTAGGACAATTGCAGCAATATCCACAAGTTTAATTCTTTTCTCATATTTTATTTTACTACAAATCAAACTCTGGGCAACTGCTTCAGGTTACACCAACTGCATATGCTGTGCTTGGTATTCCTGAAGGTATGATTATCTCCAGCACACAGACCACCTGTAGCATCACATGCATTTCAGATATTCCGAAAGAACAGGTAGTTGAAGAACTGGATGGAGTTTTTTATTTGCCCAGCAAAGACTCTCTCACATTTCACCATTTTCTGTGAGCTTATGAACCACCCTTTTTACTCATCCATTTCGTGTATGTTTGAAAAGCAGTGCATTAATATTTTTAGGTATGTAAAATCGTATTTGAAATCCAGAGTGGTTTCCAAAATTCCTTCACAGCTCAGCTACCTGGAAAATCTTGGATGACAGTGCCCCTCTCTGGTCAGAAGAGATTAGTGCATATTTACTGGTTCTCTTACAAAACCAGGACCCTATCTCATAACTTTTAAAACTATGCAAAACTGATGGAGAGAAACAAAATGTTCAAATATTAACTCTAATGGAGATGAACATTGTTTTCTGACTTATAAACAGAATACTCCGACTGTTTTCACATGAAATCTAGAGCATGCCGAGCTATCCACATCACCCAAGCACTCAGTTTATATTTAATATACTAATCAGGCAGCAAGATTTGATCAGTCCACAGTGTTCACAATGAAATGTATAGCAAAGGGACTGAAATTACCTGCGTCTCTATCCATAGCTTCTACCTTTACGACCAGCTCCCCTGGATCCTGGTTTTCACGAACTGCAGTCTCATAAAGTTGCTGCAGAAATATTGGTCTCTCGTCATTCACATCAAGAACAACGATGGTCAGAACTTGAGTTGCAGAGAGAGCTGGGCTGCCATCATCAATAGCCATGACCATCAGACTGTAGCGCTCCTGAACCTCACGGTCCAGAAGCTGGGCTGTACTTAGGAATCCTGTTATAAAGAAAGGAATCATTAAAGAAGTGCTCTGCTCCAGGTTAGGATGCTAGTTGTTCCAGCACTCACGGCTTCAGTGTAGCAGCGCAGGGCACTCTGTGCCACTGTTGCAAGGCTTCCAGACTTTGGAGAAGATCATTCCTTTTGGAGTCACCCAGAAATACTCATTTTGACATCAGGGAAAATTGGGATTCATGGAAATTGAAGTGAAGTTGAAGCTAAGAGATTTATTTTTATTTAACTTTTGGCTTAAAGTTTTTACTTAGCTTTATTTTCTTTTTGCACATTAGCTCTACAATTAGCAGCTCTACATATAGCATCTACATATATTAATGTAGCTGCGTATACATGCTTTAAGTATGCATTGTGTAAAAATCTGAGTGAAGTATTTCATTGCACACACTTTTTTCCCTGCTTCCCTCAGTGCCCTACTGGAAGGCATTTCAGTACATCTGCACAACACAGTCACAGTGCCATGCATAAATTTCTGAGCTGAGTCTCACTGAGTATGCATACTGAAAGTAGCACCACCATGCTCATCACCTGGGGTAGAGTACCACAGTAATGTGGTATTTCAGTATTGCACTGTATATACTCCCAAATATGACCCTGAGAAGCACATCGTACAGACTGTAGACAGAAGTTACAGTACCTGTGATTTTATCCAATATAAACGATTTGTTTTCATTGCCTGAAACGATGTGATATGTAACTTGTCCATTTCTTCCCTCGTCAGGATCCTTTGCATTTATGCGGTGCACAAGAAAACCCACCTCCGCATCCTCCACGACATAGGAAAGAGATGAAGACATGAAACTGGGAGTGTTGTCATTGATATCTAGAATAACAATTTTTGCAGTCAGGGAATCAAGCCTGCGATCAGCCACGTTTATTGTCTGGTCTGTGGCAGACACTGTAAGGATCACAGACTGAGTGATCTCCCTGTCCAGTGGAAATGCTGTGACCAAGGTGCCATACGAAGGGTGAATAAGAAATGGATTTTCAGCCACGCTACTCATTTCCACAGAATACTGTATTTTGCTGTTCAGAAAACTGCCATCTCCATCTTTTGCATTGAATGTGTAAACCAGAGTCCCAACAGGTACATTTTCCTCTATGCCAATCACTATGAAGTCATCTTGGAAACATGGGGAATGGTCATTCCGATCTTCTACATCAATATTGAGGAACACGGTGTTATTCTGTGGAGGATTATTATTGTAATCCTTTACAAGAACTTGTAAAAGGAAGTGTGAAGCTGTTTCATAGTCAAGTTCCTTGGAAAGAAAAAGGTCTCCCGTCAAACTATCTAATTCGAAATGAACATCATCAACATCTTCAGCGATACTAAAATACAATTTCCTGTTAGTTGCCAGATGATTACCAGGCAGCTTTACAGAAGTCAATATTTGTGCAGGTTTAAAGTTCTCAGGTATGACCAAGTGCTTGAAATCTTGAGAGAAGACAGGCCTCCCTGGGGGAAGTGGGATTACCTATAACAAAAGCACAAAGACTGCCATATTTTCCCATTGTTATTAGAAGTAGTGTAATGAAAATTATTTTCTTGACAGTTTAATCATTTATCGTTTGTGACTATGTAATTATACTAACTATGCCTGAAAGCCAGAAAACAAACTTGACATGCTCTAGCAGAGTTCAAACGGCCCTTGGCCAGTCACTCCATAATTCTCTCTTTCATTCCCATATGAAAAAAAATAAGGGACAAGATAGTCTGTCGTCATCTGATTTGCAGGCATCCAAAGACAGGAGCCTCCAACACTGGTACCTCTGCCCCTGCTCCAGAGCACTTCAGCTGCCTTTCTCCCTGGGACAGCAGCTCAGCACTCACACAGATGGATTGGACAAGGAAGCACGGGGTACTATGCTATACATTTTGCCAAACACGCACAGAGCAGGTGACACTCAACCTGTGACAGAGGAGCGTGCAGAGGGCCGTGGCCAGGCAGACCTCCTGCATGCAGGAAGAGCACAGGCTGCATTTCACACTCCTGTGCAGAGCAGCCCACTGTGAATCAGCACAAGCGAATGAGCTGTCCTTGCACAGAGAGAGAATTCAGAAAAGATATTAATATAGCTGAGAAACAACATCTACTCCAACAGGTGTTTTAGCTTCTATCTGTCCCACTTCCAATCCCTCCTGAAATCTGCTTTTCATTCTGCCTACCCGGATATTTACCTTCTCTTTTCCAGTGTTCATAAAGACCCCCTACTAAAGCACAATCATGATCTATTTGCAGGACAACCCATAATATTGTGTCTTCAAAACAAATCAAAATGAATTTGGCCTCTGATTTCCTCACTTAACAGAAAAGCAGTTAGACTAAGGAAAATTGAGACAATACACTTATTTCCAGATTTTTCCTTTCTTCAATTTAGTTCCCTAAAGTCTTCCCAGACTGCTTTTTTTATTTTTTATTTTGTTATTATTTTAAAGGAACGAAGTATGCAGCATAGTTTTTCTACTGGCACAATACAAACAAGTACCTGTATGGAAACAGCAGTGTGTCCTTGAAGGGAAGGCATTCCCTGATCCCTGGCAGTGACTGTCATCCTGTAGTTTGATCTCGCAGTATATGACAGAAACTGGGTCGTTCTCAGCTCCCCAGTGACAGCATCAATCTGGAAGTATCCTGCACCCTCTTCTATAGGGGAAAAAATGGGTATCAGTTATTACAGATCTCTTCAGCTTGCCAAGTGCCTCCATGGCACTGAACATGATAATTTAATTAACGAGTAAGAAGGAGCAGGGCACAAAGGAAAGGGAACTGCTGCAGCCATTTGAATTTGAATTTAATTTGAATAATAATTATTATAACCTGCTTACTCTAAATTTAAAAATTCAGAGAGAGAAACACCGTGGAATACAAAAGCAACTGCTCACTTTTGTACTGATGTTGCTCACATTAATGGTGTGTGCATCAGGAGTGCAGCAGACAGCCCAGGACTGCCACTCCTGTTTCCAACCTAAGTTGGCAATCAGGGCCAGAGAAAGTCTTTTTCTCTGAAGTGGCATGAAGAGTCAGTTAGGTGGTGCTGAATACACAGCTGGCTCACATCCCTGGTGGACTACGAGTCAGCAAAGAGACCCCTCTACCCCTAAAACAAAGCAATCACGGTGATGCAGCCTGCCCTGCCTCTGCTCTGAACAGGGAGACATCTGGGGGTGACTAGCATCTTACACTGATTTCTTCCAAAGCAATGTGAATATTGGAAATTGCATTTTCATCCATCACCAAGAACTGGCTTCACGCTAATAACTGGCAAGTTCTAATTAAAATTACTACCAGTAGCATCATATAACATTTATTTCAGTTTCAAAGAAAAAATCTACCACAGAAGAGTAAATAGGTCTTTGCAATTTCTCCTCCACTTTCAGGGAGCACAATAGAAATCACTCTCCAGTTTTTAGTAAAATTGGAAAATATCTAGTATTTGATGTACATTACCAGAAACCGAGAAAATCAAAATTTGTCCTAACCACTTCTCTCTTAAAATAGTACACAAACAATTTTGCTACATCAATTTTTAATAAGGTGTGCTGGTGGGTTAAACAAAGTCATGTAGCGTAACAGCTGCTATTCTAATAAGCAACTGTGGTAAAAATAAATTCAATGCAGATGTAGTACAGAAGACATCCATAAAAAACCTGTATTTCCATAGGCACCTAAGCGAGCATGAAGCTGTTTATATTCTCCAAATCTGCACATGAAAATTAGTTAGCTGCCCATATAAGTGTTCATTCATATACCCAATAACATTGTCTCTAACTGCAAAATACTTGCACCTGTAGAATTTGAACAAACACTGAGCTTGCTAGTTAGAAAACAGAGTTTTGACAATCTACAAATAATTTTTTCTAACATTGTTCTGTTATTTTTGACTGACTATAGGTTTTTAATGCTCCACGAGTCCCTTCTGGGTTGACTCTCACAGTCTGGAACAAAATGAGGAAATTGCCAACAAAAGGAAGCAATATGTAGTGACAATTACATTGAATGATACAGTCTCACATTCTGCATTGCAATAGTTTCAAAATATTAATGCTGCCACATTACTGTTTTCATAAATTGCTTTTGGTTACTTTTCAGTTTTAGGTCCCAACAGTACATCTACATACACAGATATGCTATTTTGTCCAATATAGTATTTCATGACACAAAACCCCAGCTAAGAAAAACAGCAAAAGAGATATGAAAAAAAGAACACGATGTGAATTGCATGCAAATATTTTCAACATTTTGCTAAAATTGACATTTAAAATAATTGATAGTGAGAGCTAACACGAAAAACAAAACAGTAAACAAAAGTGCATGAAAACCATTCCCTTCTTTTTTCTATCAAAACAGATCTGTAGTTACAAAATTGAGCCAAAAAAGAATACCAGTAAACAAGAAATACTGCATATAACTGCAGTCTGAGACAGAAGCTACAAGGATTCACCATTGCTCCAGCAGTAACTGAGGATCGTCAGTATCTCTACCATAAACACCAATACCCATTTTTTTATTTGAAGTAACAGAGCATATAGTTAAGGTCAACTGAAACAGGCATCATTCAGAGCTTCAGGAGGGCTGACGCTTATCTCACAGGAGAAAGGAATTTACATTTCTGAATAACATAAAAGAACTGGTCAGAAAAGAAACTACCGTAGTGTTACTCATTAGAGACTATCATTCTCCTAAAATCCAAAAATTGCTTGAAACCATCAATTTAGCACATTTTGCTGGAGACTTCAGTAACAAGACAGTCTGCTCACGTTGGAAAGTGACTGTATAACCAGAGCCCTTCAGAACCTCTATTATGGAATTGTTTCTTATTTTCATATTTTTACTTGGTACTGCACTATTAAGACATTCAAAGCTGAAATGTCTCGGTTTTATTTTGCTAATATTTTTATCAGTCTATTTTTTATTTTCCTCATGGACGATTTCAAAGTAGAGCTATTTGATTCTAAATAAAATTATCAAGAAAAAAAATCTTGCCATGCAACGGATTTCCCTTCATCTACAAACAGCTTAAACAGCCTTTTATGCTATATTCTGATGCTAAACCATTTTATTCAATTTCTGAATTTCAAAAGCCTACTTAAACAGCCAATCTTGTTTTGCCACTGATTTAACAGATGACACATGCTAAGAGAACAGACAGATCACTTTTAAATACTTTTGCCCAAGATAACAGAGAGCAAGTGGATGTAAGTCCTTGCTTGCTCACTTTCTAAATACATTCCAAATACTCCACATTATTTTTTGGGGAGCTCAAAGCAATGAAAAAGATGGTTTTAAGTTTTATGCTCAAAGAGTTGTTTCTCTAAAAGCTCATGCTCCCTGCGCTTCCAGAAACATTTGCCCAACTTTCATCTCTGTAAGTCACCTGAATTAGGCAACTGCTCCTTTTATCATACATCCTAAGGGCTTCCCTTTATGCATAAAGAAAAAAAGAAGTATGAGACAAATGGATCAGAAAAGAGATAGAAAAGAGCAGACAAACCATGGAACAGAAAAATATGTCAGCGACTAGACTCCAATGCCACCACAATTTCTTCTTGTGCTTTTAACTCTACTCTAACCTGCCAATAAACCAATACGCTGTTTCACTCAGGTTTTCTAACTCTTCATTGCCTGACCTGTCCACCAGGCTTTCATTCACTTGAGTTCTCCAAAGACCAGGCACTTATTCAACTCTGTGCTCTCAAACACAACCACAGAATCCGCAAATTTGGACAAAAATATTGCAATGCAATGTGTGGCTGCGAACTTCGGGAGAACATTCAAGCCTTCCAGGAGGACTGGCACTCAGGCAAAATGGCCCAAAAAGCAGACAGAAAGCAGCATGAGATTTTTCCCCCAAAATAGCAACCTCAGTATGCAGTCACATACATTTTTGCCTGATTTCCCAAAGAAACGTATTTTACATATTCTTTAAAATACTTGGTGCCTTGGCCATCTCATTGTCCTTTGAGATAAAATTAAAATTGTTTTTCTTAATAGAAAAGAGGTAAGCAGTGCCATGGCTCTGAAATAGTTTGAACACTGTGTGGCTGCTGCAGAAATGTAGCCCTCCACCAGGCTAGGAATGCTCCCTACATGGTGCTTACACAACACCCTGGAGTGAATCTCAAATATTGGCTTTTCACTTGTCTACAGACGTACATTCAACACTTGCCAGTTTGTGTCTTAGCAGTGCAAACTAGTCTTCTCACAGCACTCTAGTGGTCAAGTTTTAACGTATTTGCAGAATAGGTCCAAAGGCAATCGTAAGAGCCTCTACTTTGCCTGTGCTACTCTTAGCACACAAGCAATCATTTATGATGCACTATAAATACAGGCTCGTTTCTGGTATAAAGGCTATAATATAATCTATTGACAGTCATAAAGGCGACCATAAGGGATAACAAACATAGCTGGGATTTACTTCCTTCTGAATTAGGTAATTAGTGATACTACAAAAGTGAGGGGTATGACCATATGATCATGTATTTCCAGACATGTGAACGTGTAGGGATGATTTGTTTTCATTATCTTGGAAAAGGGAAGTGCATTTTGAAGGAAACACACTCTGAAAGCTGATTCCTCCCAACATTTTTATTTCTTTATTTTTTACTTTACAGATTTTTGCTTGTATAATTTGCTGACATTTGTTACTAGCCCGCCTGCATAGCTTAATCTATTGTTTCTATTTTTATCTGTTGTTACATTTCTTTAGGGTATTTCTTTTTCTCCAGTCCTCCAATTAACCCGATAACTGTGTTTAGTAAATATGGCTTTAAATCAAATCATATTTCTTCCTCAAATTTTAGCACTGAACAGTGTCTCCAAACTAGAAAATACTATTTTAAATATAAACCAGGCAAGAACTTCACCATGAAACAAAAGAGCAGATGTTCAAGGCTGTAAGCCAACCAAAAACAATGACAAAAATTAGTATCAGAGAAGCTCAGCTGTTTCTGGATCTGTTTATCAGAAAGATATCTAGTTCCAAGACTTAGAGAGCTATTTTAGTATTGTTTTTTGTTGTTGTTTATTTTTGCTGCTGTTTTTATCCTTTTGTCCTTGCTAGAGACAGCATTTACAAGACCAGTCGTATTTTGTGTTGCTAGTCATTTTTATATTTTGAATTCTTTCTCACAGAGGGGACTTGCTGGCTCTACAGAGAAGCCATAAGAAAATCCAGTGTGCTGTTTGAAGGAAGGGATACAGTGAGATTTGCAGAGAGGCAGTGACCCCTTAAGAACACTTCCCATGGCTGCTGGACCATCACCCACCAAACAAAGGGTTGGATACTACCCATTCTGCAGTTTCCTTTTTTCTTCCAAATCCCTTTGGAAGAGGTGGTCAATTGTATCCAAATTAATGCAATAAAAATATGGCAAAAAAACTGAAGACTGATTACCTAAATACATTTCAACTGCAAAATTTTCAATAGAGTTGTTAAACATCTCATTTCTTTAAGCATCTCTTGGTGGATGAGAGCAAAGTTAGCTCTCTGGCCCCTGTGAATTTTGGATCTTAAAATCCTTCCATTACCCCACAGAAGTCCAAAGGGTACATAAAGACACAGTATAACATAATCCATAGGAATCTTTCAGTAATTTCACCCTTGGCAAGAGGCTTCAGACTCCCTTTCCCTTAAAGACCGAGGAGTAAAGTAGCTTTATGGTATTTTGTTCTTTACTCGGCAGCGACAAGTAATCATAATGAGTTTAAACCAACTGAGCACCCATTTGCATTCTCCCTAAGGAGGAAAGAACACCTGAGAAAACCTGCTGAGCAGACAGAAATATTGGAAATGCTTTCTTTCTCTGATGAAACAGTGTGTTGAATGTGAAAATTATCACAATGATACACCAAGGTTAAAAGACATTGATTGCAGTAAGCTGGTAAAATAGAGCAAGTACAAAATAAAAGAAAGTTCAGTTCTTGGCATCTTTTGCTGTTTTGAACCAATAACAAATTAAAACAGGAGGAAGAGACATTTTCCTCACTGTTTGCAGATGGAAGTCTCCCTTGTGTAAAAATGCAGTAAGTGATACCTGACAAAAATAGATGACATCTATGTCTCTTACCAATATCCATGCCTCAGTCCTGCTCACATTCTCATTTAGGACTACTCTGCTACTGATTCCACTGCCAATAAAGTTGGGTGCTACACATCTGAGTTAGGGAAAAACTAAAAAAGAGAAGTGTTTTTAAGCAGCTATGCTATGTCAGGCTAACACAAGACTAATAAAAGGGTGCAATATGAACTAAAAACCACAAGCCTCATTGTTTGCCCAGATTATCTGCTGATCCTTCTGATCCCTGTCTCAGACTGTCAAGAACCATTCTTCTAGCAGGAAATTTTCAGTTGGTCATGGGAAAAGGGAGATCATCTTTCCTTTCTGTTGTTAAACAACTGACTGAAACACTAAACTGTACTGTACAAGATCATGATCCTAATCCTTTGTGAGTGCCAGGTGAATGCTCTCTGGCTGGCCACAAAAGCAACCAAGCCCTTGGGAAAACAGGGCAGTGGGGAAGGAAGGGAAAGAAGGAAGCTCCTCATGCCTCCAGAGATGCTTAATTAGACACATAATGGTCCTCTTTCCTATTTACACAAGCACCATTACTCTAACAGAGACAAGAGAGACATGAAATCCTGCGTGTATATATGCCACTTTGAAAACTCTATTTCATTGCATTTTTGCTTATGAATTCCACTTTAAATTCTTACCTGATTCTATTGAATATAGTACAACACCGTTGTTCCCAGAATCAAAGTCCTTTGCAAAGATAGTGGTGATAAGTGTTCCTGATGGCTGCCCTTCCAAAACCTGTCATCAAGCAATTTATAAATAACTTACAAACACAAATGTAACAGTGAGCCTTAAAACAAATTCATTCCCTTAGCACAAAAGTTTAGTGCTGCTATGTTTTACATTTTAGTGATGTTTACGGTCAGCACAAATAACATTTCAGAAAAAGGTTAATGCAGTTCTAGCAAGCCCCTTTTACTGTCTGCATATATATATATATAGCATATATTGCTAATTCAAAAATATGCATTAATATAACAGACTTGGAGGTCAGAAATTAAAAAAAATCTACTACATGCATAAACAAAATTATATACACATCCTTTGTATCTAGCAGTCTACAAGGCTGGAAAATCATTTTGCAAATTTTGAAAGTCCCAAATATACCAGGGTCTAAATTAAGAATCTGCTATGTCTCTGTTTCGGTGTTATACTGTTTCTGTTTAATGATTTTTCAGTTCTACAGCAAAATGGCAATTTAAATACTTTAGGGTGATAAATTATTCATTTCACATTGATCAAAAAACTTCTGGCTGGTAGACGAGTCTCAATTAATTAACCTTAACTGAATCTCAGTTAGATCAGGCGTTGCAGGCAACGTGCTGGCCAGGCAGACTGGATAACGTCTCGTTGTGACCGACTGCTTCACTCTGCAGCGCACCCAGGTAGCAGCCTGACCGCATGCACTGCACCAAGCACAGACTGTCCAGAATGCAGACTGAAACCCCATTTACAGTTTGAGCTATTGCCACAGGGTGGTGCTCAGAACAAGCCCTGAACTACGCAGCACAGGCTGGCCAAGGGCTGCTACAGACCTTGGCGCTTAGCTCTTTTCCAGGTGCAACCTGAGGGAAGATAGGCTTGTTATCGTTGACATCCGTCACCGAAATGTAGACAGTTGCTGTGGCATTAAGGCGTGGTGACCCATGATCAGTCACTAGCACAGTTAACTGGTGGTGAGCTTGTTTTTCATGATCTAATGCAACCCAGTTTATAATTTCACCTGAGGGACAAAGAAAATGAGGGAGAAAGGGAGTTACATATTATTATGTGTTAGCACCATTCTTATGACATGCAGTAATGATATGTCTTTTGATACACCTTGCTGCTGATACCAAACCACAGTTTTCCAAGCTCCAACCCATAGAAGTGTTTTGTCAATGAAAGTGTGTGCTTGTACTTTAGTACTACATTACATTCTTTGCCATACTCTAGGTAGCCCCAAGCAAAGGTGGAAAACATTTCAAACTGACATACTGACCTTCCAAACAAATCCACCTGTCCCTTTCTTCATCACATTTCAGGACACATAATCTATGAGCACGGGGTTTTAACTACCGATAAACAGCGTTTACTACGCCCTTGGGTTAGGAAATTCTCAGTACAACATCTGTGAGTTAATCAGGAAGCCTTGTGTCTCCTACATGTTTTGGTAAGCCCAGTAAATAAATCTGACCAAATCTTGTCCCCATCTGCTCAGCCATACTCTATATACCCGAAGATTTGCGGATGACCAAAGTCCTTCACACAGATAATCACATATTAAGATGATCTTCGTTAATTCCTTTGTTTGCCTTTAAATTTCCATAAATGCACTCAATGAACATGCTCTGAAATGAAAATTTTGAGTTTTATAGAAAGAAATCCTACAAGAGCCTCTTCACTGCCCATGAGAACAGAATCTCATGGGAAATGGTCAGATTTTTGCTCATTACATGTTTTGCCTAATTGCATTATTTATAGCACCCACATTCCTTACTGGATTCCCCTCCTCTGGGCTTTCAGTGTTGTGTTCTGCATCGTTACACTGTGTGAATATAGTATCTATCACACAAGGCATTTGGGATCCACTGCAGAGTACACAGTGTGGTGAAGAATTTCTCTCAGCCAAACTGTTTTTGTGGTAGCCTGTACAACATGAACTCCATTTGGATGTAGCTTGCAGAAGCTTTCACAAATGTTTTAAAGCATTAACCGTCAAATATTATAGTCACCCTTATAGTTACTTATGGCTGATCTGTATTTTTCAACTTTACTTGAACACAGGCAATTAAGTTCCTCATAATCTATTGAAGCTATAATTTAAAACTCCCTCTTTTAATTTGGAACAGTCAGAACTTATAACCAAGTGGTCAGAATGAAGCCATGAAAAATCAGATACTAAGGGTTAGTTTATCCTTCATCAACATGTATTAGATTTATTTCACTCCCCAAATTTTGAAGCTTTTAGTTAGAATATTCATGTACCAACCCGAGATTCACAGCACTTCCTGAAAGCTTTACACGATTTCCATTCCCTTAGGGAGGGCTGCTTTCCAAAAGCAATATTAGGCAGATTACAAATCATAAAAACGCTACCTGTGTTGGAATTCATCTTGAAATACTTTCCATCAGACAGGAGGAAATAGGAAAGTTGTCCATTTCTTCCCGAGTCTTTGTCAACAGCTGTGACAGTGCCAACCACACCCCTGGGGACCGGATTTTCTTCCATTTTGAAGAAGTAGCTCTCATGCATAAACACAGGGGAATTATCATTTTCATCCAGGACATTAACTATTACTGATGTACTTGCATTTTGCATGGAGTTTTCATCCTCTGAGGTGCTGACCAGGGCTCTAAAACTTAGTAACTGTGCATATTCATAGTTCAAACGTTTCCGAAGATAAATCCAGCCAGTATCAGCTCTGATTCCAAATGCAACAGAATCTGTGCTAGACTCTAAAGAATACATCAGCTTGTAGGTAACACCGTGTGGATCAAGTGAGTGGGCTTGAATCTGAAGGATTTGGGCACCCGGAGGAGTAGCTTCACTGACTTCTACTTGATACACCAAGTTCTGAAAAACCAAAGTCGGGCCCATCTTCTGCTCTTCAACAACCACTGTCAATAACAGCAAAGAACTCAGAGGAGGACTTCCATGGTCTTCAGCTGCTATGCGTAGAGTATATTCCTGCTGTTTATCCTCAAACACTGTCCTGGTGAGGTTTACCACTCCAAGGCTTGGATCAATGCTAAATGCATTTGACTGATTGCTTGCAAGACTGTATTTGATTGCCCCATTTAGGCCACTGTCTTTATCTTCTGCATGAGCAATGTAGACAGCAGTGCCAGGAGGCTGGGTGTGTGAAATGATTACTTTATCAGATTTAGTAAGAAATACCGGAGGGTTGTCATTAACATCTATCACAGATACGTTGACCTGGGTACTGCTGTAGACAGGAGAGTTGCCCAACTGTGACTGAACCATGAGCATCACAACAGACTGGGTTTCGTGGTCAAGCTTTTTCTTGGTGCGGATGATACCAAACTGGGGGTCAATACAGAACCTTCCTTGTGGGTCACCAGAGGAAATTCTATAAGAAACCACTTCTACAGAATCTAGAAATGGAAATAATAAACAAAAGTAACAACAACAACAAAGTGAGAGCATAAAAGTTGGTAAGAACAGCTGTGAAGAAGGCATGCTGTTAAAATCAGCAGCATAGATGTAAGCTACACAGATGTTTGACTTTCTTAAGCTTTATATACTTCTTTGTTCCCGTCCCTGGAGCCCTTCAGTAAAATAAATACTGCACAGGTTTGATCTGAGTGTATATACTTTGCCCATTTGTGCACTGTTTGCTTTTCCTCTCACTGGTATGATAAAACTCTATAGAGAAAATAGTATAATAGCCTCTTGTTTTTCTCTGATCTAAAGCACAGAAAAAAGCCCCTATAAATTAGTCTTAAGGGAATAATTTCACTATACCCAGGCATTCACTACAGCAATGAATGAAACAGGTAGCAGTTCCCTGAAAGAATGGTATTTTACTGAACTTACTGTTCATGGATGGCCATTGCTATAACTGGCGTACATCAGATGCTATCTAAAGCAAAAGCTATCTAAAGTCTTTCTGACAAGGCTGCCCTGCAGCTGCTACCTCTCTGGGGACAGTGGTCAACATCCTGTCCCTTCCAAGGAGAAGAACTGACTAATTATATGAAACCTCTGCCTCTACCAACTTGCATGTATAGATCCATCACCAAGCTGGTACATGGACTCATGGCTCCTACTGCTCTGCATAAAAAACAATTATATATGGCTCTCAGGACAGGGTATTTTATGACGGGAGCTTGGCAGGGGTTAACCCATTTCCCTCTAAAAGCATTAAAAAAAACAAAACAAATACCTATATATCTTTAAGGCCCCATAAACACTCGTCTGGACTTCACCATTGGGGGGGGGGGGAGTAGGGGGCAACACATCCTGTAGATTCTTTGAAATTTCTGAATACTCACTATTCATGAGCACTGCTCTTTTTTTTTTTTTTTTTTTTTTTTTTCCATGACTAATGATTTAACAGCTTACCTGGGGGCTCTTTGGCCTTTACAGTTCCAACCAGACTGTCTTCAGGAGCATCTTCGGGGACAGAAAAAGCATACCGGGATTTCTCAAATATGGCAGGGGCCAAAGTGGTCTGAAGGATGTGTACTGTGACAGCTGCATTGATGGCAGAGGAAAGACCGCCTCCATCACGTGCAGAAACAGTCAGGAAGAGTGCAGAGTGTGCCAGGTGACTAAGGGCTGAGAGCAGGTAAATAATTCCTGAAACCGTACAGAAATAAAAGAGTAATAAAGTAAGTTAAGGATGCACTCTGCCAAATCTAGCAGGATGTCAAAATGCCTTCAACAGGTACCTGTGCTCTAAGAGAGGACCAGACAATGTTGACAGAAAGCTTTTCAAGAGTTTGAGAAATGAGTAACTTTATTTCAAACAGGATTTGCAGAAACATCTTAAGTCCCCATATAAAACATCCACACAGGAGGCAGTTGAGTACCCAGAATATCAATCTTAGGAACAGTGGGCTCTGTGGGAATTATCTGGGAAGCAATCACCTGCTGTCTGGTCACAAGTTTCTGGTAAAAAACCCTTTTTCTGAGGTAAATTCTAAGGTCTGTTGAATTTGCAAGCTGCCACCAATTATGTTTTGTCTAAACTATGTGAAATAAATAATTCTTTGAAAAGAAAATGCAATGCTTTGTCCAGAAATACAGTACTTTGGAAGTGCTTTCCTCAAAATAAATACATTTTCATCCTTTAGCTCTGATGAATGAGACTAGCTGTCTCCAAATACATTCTCCTCTGACTGCTAAAATAAGTCTTTAGTAATATCAGATAATTATGCACGATTTTCAGCTACTCTGTATATTACTACAGAAGCCCACATCTACATTAGCATCTATTATTACCTAAGATGGTAGTATGGATAGAAAGCATGCACAAGGCAGCAATCCTGGCCCATCTTCTGCAGTAAAAGCTTGTCTAAACTTCACAGAAAGCTTTGTCTGAGCAAAGACATCAGTCTCAGTAGTGACAATTACATCTGAAATGTAGGTCTCTATGGGATGTTCATAATGGTTCACCACTTGCTATTGTTCCATGTTAATGATTGTCCTTTGCAAACAAATTAAGGATTTATAAATGAAGATACAAAAACACTGAGTAAGACATTAAACCTTAGAGCACTTTGAAACGTCTGGTCTAGATGAAGCGAGCAAAATACTTAAAAACGTAGGGCAGCACACTAAATTATAGGGCAATATAGCAGATCACAGTATGTTTATTACTTCAATAAATTGTATTACTTCAATGAATTGTATAATTAAATAATAAACTGTGGCACACAGTTAAAGACCAGGTGCTTTCAGCCAGGTAAAAGATGGAATGAAAAAAAATATAATTAGGCCCTAGTGAGCATTAGCATTATTTTGTTTGTCTGCTGTCCAGCATTTTCTCTATCACTGAGCAGAAGGAGAACATTTCCACCTGTTCTGAAGGGAGGACAAAAATCCCTCAGTATTCAAAGACTCTTGGGGGGGGGGGGGGGGGGTAGGGGGGGGTGTCACAGAATTCGCAACACAAACAGACATTTGCAAAGTAAGGTTTTAGATATGAAAATGAAGATGAGAGGTGACCAAATGCAAGGAAATTCTTCTTAGCAATAAATGAGTTATTATTAAGTGTACGCTAAATGTAAAAATAGCAGTGAGCTTCTAAGTACGGAGGTTGTAGGAAATTCAACCAATTCAGCTAATAGGGACCACTTTCTATATATCAATGGATATTTTTAAGAAGGTGCCACTGCTTTTTGTAGAAACTGATGAGATCACAAAGCCTCTAACAGCTCAGTAAAACCAAACTTCAAAGCTTTGAGCTACCTTTGTAACTTCCTGGCTCTCAGTACAGGTTTAGTAGGGATGATGTTTGGCATTCATGCTAGTTATTGAGTGGTCCTATTTGTCAAATGGGGTAAATTAGATGCAACTCAAACTGCCTTAGGAGAATCAGTGAACGATTCAACTACAATATATATTCTGAAAATTGAGTGTGAAGCCACAACCTTAATTTGCTACAATGCACTTTTAAGCAGAATAATGGAAAATGCATTAAATCCTTACAAATATTCAAATTGGAATGCAGAATATATTCCAATTATGCTGCCAGGACATTATAATAACAAACTGTGTCTTGACATGCAAGGGTCTTCATGATCAAGGAAGAATGCTTTCCACTAACAACAAAGGACACTTATACCAGTGTGACAAACTACAGTAAAAACTCAAAAGATACAGATAGATTAGATAGATTCAGAATTCATTGCTAATCCAGTTCCTAGGCCAGTAACTGATGCAATTCCACGAATAAACCTTATTTTGGCCTTTTTTTTTTTTTTTTGGTCTTCTGATGATTGGGTTTTACGATTAGTTAGCTTAACAAAGTAGTATTCCAGGGACATAAACTTCTGGCATTTCCTGAGGTAATCTGAGTAACTGTGGCTTGAACGAAAAAGGTTTTTAACCTTCTTTTCCCAGAGGTTAAATGTATAGGCATGGATTTTAAACATTGTTGATAGTTTCATTTAATTTGACAGCAAATGGACTGTAGTTTACAAACTTGACCAATTCACTATTAGATATTTTTCTATTGAAAAGGCCAAAAATATCATGTTGGAATATTCAAGATATATGTGAAGAGTGGGAAAACTGCTACAGAAATGCATCATGTTGAAATTCTTACTCTAAAAGCAATAAATAGTGAATCAGAACATATAGAACATCAGAACAAAAACTGCTTCAGTCCTGGAATTATGATGACTTTGTGGAACAGAAATATTTCAGAATCAAAATTACTTCTCTGCTGACCTAGACAAAACACAGATTAAAGCACAGTCCATGACAGTTCAGACTACTACAGAAAACAGTCAAGAAAGAAAATGTTTTTTTGCTCCTGTTCTTCATGCTTTCGCTGTGCCCTAGAGAGGGAAGAGGCAAGTATATCTCAGCAACTCAGTCCTCTCTTTCAGGACCAAGGATGAACTAAGACAAGCGGCAGACTCCAGGCAAAAAGTATGTGTTCCTGATGGTTTCTTCCAGCCTCAAA
The DNA here is from genome assembly GCF_964034855.1 of Anser brachyrhynchus. Taxonomy (NCBI): domain Eukaryota; kingdom Metazoa; phylum Chordata; class Aves; order Anseriformes; family Anatidae; genus Anser; species Anser brachyrhynchus. The sequence continues at coordinate 32,716,089 of NC_137698.1, read as the reverse complement.
ACTATAATATGTTGGAAATTGTATAACCTGTTTTGAGTTTTAATTATATACATTCTGTTTCAGTATTTGTATGACTAGAGATTAGCTTTGAGTCTGGTGATATGGATTATAACCTATACAGACGTTTCAGACAGCTCTGTCATATGCTAGGGAACATGACACATTAAGCTCTATGATGACTGTTTAATGGGAAAGAAGCTGTAGAAATAAACAGCACCTGGGACTCTACTTTCTATTTAGTTAGGTAAAAATCCCAGACTGGCTCAAATGGGCAGCCATGACTGCTTGGGTCAAAAAGAGCTACCAACATAGGTGCATTTGATCTCCTGAAGCATGGTGGGGGAGAACTCCTGGTACTACATTGCACAGACTTCTGTCTTTGCCCACAGGACTAAACCATAAGATACACAAGGCGGGAGCCAGCTGCATAAGTCACACATCGGTGTACAAAACTCAGCAGGTATGCCTCCACTAAATAACAGACTGCAGATGAGTCATAATTTTCCTCTCTCTCTCGTTCTGTGATTAAGAAAAGACAGTGGGTTATTATTGTTATTATTACCATAGTCATGTGCAGCCTGGAATTTGTGGCTTCAGAGAACTTAAAAGATAATTGAGTTGCTATGGTACAAGTATATTCTTCCATTATGAAGAACAGCTTCCAGGAAGGCTAATGATGGAAAGGGAACAACGCAGTGGTTAGACAGCTCCTCTGTGAGGAATGCCTTGTTAAGACCAAAGCACCCTGTGTGGGACCACACAGACAGAAGTGTGGTTCTACTTTGAGAAGTGGCACCTTCCTTATGGCTTGGCTTCCCATATATATGGACAGGCTTATCTGCTGTCTTTAATAACATTTAATTCCCACTTCTAAAATTTGTTGTTTATATTATTGCACTGCCTTGAAGATTTTACCTTTGGTAATTCCTCATTCTGCAGGAGAGTGTGCTGGAATCAATTCTGACTCACAGGTGAGCAATTATATAATTAAATTCCAGATGAAATGTCATCATCCAGCCTGTGTTCTTGAATAGATCTTCATGGGTGTGACTGACTGTGGATTTGAACTTTTATAAATCATAAACATGTCCCAGAGAATGCCTATAGTGATCTGCATACACATTTTAGATAGAGCTGCAATGCTGGTTGCATGTTGGCAATTGCCACTACAAGGTGTGGTTTCAGAAAAGCTCTGCACCAGGGCAGGTTAGCTCAGCACAGCCACACTGGGAGTTAAAGACATTTTGCTGCAGGACAATCTATGCTTACTAGCTAGTGTAAATTGTTACGACAATCCAGGGATTCAATATACTGCTGTGAGAGCTAGCACTAATGAGGGGTGAAATCATGAGTGCCAACTATTTGACCTGCTTCACCCTTCCTCCCTCATGACATGTGCTAGGGCACTTCCAAAAAGTTGTTCTCCACGTTGTGCCTATACACAAACAAAGGTGAAACAAAGCTAATGTTTGCCCAAAACATGCAAACACAGTAGTGAAAGACAGGACTCTGTGGCACCAGCCATTCTCTGGCAATGTCAAAGTTCCTCTTGGGTTTGATTTTGCTGCACTTATTTTTGTTGAGGTGCATTCTACTTCCCCAGGTGGGTTTGCTGCTGTGTGCTATTTCTCAAGGGTTAAAGGTAGGAGATAGGGGCCACATATAATGATTCTGTTAAAATACATTCCTGATCTTCTCCGTGACCCTATGTTCAGTCTTAACATCACAGCAGCATAGATCAGCAAAGTAGGCTCACTCACCAAAGTCATATTTCGTATAGAGGAAACAGTGATGGTTATTCCAATAGGATTTCCATGTAAGCCTCTAGCTGACCACTTTGAAAATGTAGTTGTTTTTCCACAGGGTCTTCAAGTAATCAACACAAAAAACAGCTCTACATTTATAGCCATTAGTAGGAAAAAAAAAATTTTCACTAGTCAAACACTGAAAAGGCAAAGATATAAATCAGGACAGACTAACTTCAGTAACGTAGTCTTGATCACATAGAAATGTGTATTCATTTAATTAGCTTCTATTTTTTCTTATTGTTCATGGAGTAAAAAAAAAAAAAAAAAAAGGCAACTTCAGCACGCAGGAAGAAGAATAAAGTTCAACAACAACCAATAATGTTAAGACCACAAAGCTGAATGCCCTAACAACTGCAGATGATGGCCATATTTCTTCAGCACATATCCTAGGATGCAGACAGCAAGCAGATGGCAAAAAGGGATGTATAGCTCACCACCTCAATTCACGTCCAAAGCTGGCTGTTGAACCTGCTGTTCAGTACCACATATAGGGTGGAGCCGACCCACTGACCTGTTGGGAGTATGTCTTGCCCAACCCGTCACGCTAACTTCTTGGTACAGACATGCACGTACAGCTTTGTTCTTCACATGTGGCAAAGAACTGCACTAGAAAATTCGCCTTGGACAGGCAGATACAGTTAGGGGACACAGACTTCACACTAACATTAAAAACAGCATTGTTCTAGGGAGAAAAAGAGTGTTTGACATTTCTATTTGTCTGGCTCACTGCCTATCCTCTAATCTTAGCATCACACTTAGATTCAATCTTTAGCCATTCACCTGTATTTAAAACATGCTATTTATTTATTCATTTCAAATGAAGCTGCATTCTTGATGGTAACCATAACAACACCCTGCAGAACACATTATTTGAAGAGCCAGTTTAATAACTGTCAGGGGAAAGGGAAGAATTAATGAGGAATTACAGTGTTATTTACAGTCTATTCGCATCAATACACACAGCTTCAGCTTATAGGAAGTTATTTTTAAAAGCTTAATCTTTGTGACACAAACACTGTTTGGAATTTCAGTGAATAAGAGGGCTATTTCAAGTTTGAAAGTATTCAGTATTTTAATGCTTCTGTAGTAAATAACTGACTCAAGTTTTATCAGTCACATATCTATATTTGTTCTTTACAGAAGCCTCATCCCCCTGCACCAGGAATGCTTTAGACAGTGTCCCTTCTCTAGCAGATTCTTATGAAGCATCCCTTGTAAAACGTTCTCAGGTGTGGGACAACCCTAAAACGGTGCTCACTGATCACACAAAAAAAATAAAATTCATAATGCTCTTAAAAAGAGACCACCTCTAATGATTTCAAGAAGTTGAGTTTAACAAAGGCAAGTTTTTGAGACCACTGGTTATATCTTTTTTTTTTTTAATTATTTATTAGAAAAATTGCCTATTGATTTCAAGAGAGATGGTAGAATCCCGAAGGTAGGCAAGACTAAGAGTGTATCTGAAAGGTTTCAGATACGAGCTGGATCAGACCTATTCAGAGCTTTTAAGTTGGTTCTAAACGGAGTGTTTCATTTAACAGGCTCCCAACAAAGAGCAGGCAAAGCAAGCTGACTGTGCTCCCACCAGCTGCAAGCCAGACAGCAGCACTCTGAACAAGTTAAAAGGCAACAGGCTGCCCCCCCGCTAGCAAGAAATGCCAGGGCATTTGCACTGAAGCCACCAGTACCTGCAGCTAATGTGAACAGGGAAGATGCTCCACTCTGCCTGAAACACTTACAGAAATACTAAGGGAAATAAAGCCCTATGGCTCTAGCTTTATTCAGGTGACTGCAAACCTGCCTGAAGGCTAACGGATCCAATGGTGCTCAAAGCAATTGAAGAGCTGCAGTAGGTCTTACTGGTGACCCAATCAATCGCTAAACTATGAGGGATTACAATTCCTCACCTACTTTGTGAAGCTATTGCTTCATTTCATTTCTTTTTGTCATTTAAGTCAAATAAAACATTTTGCTTGATTTTCTTCCTCCCATGTTAAATTTCAACATTAAAAAAAAACAACTCAAATTTCCCACAAGCATATTTGCTGTATATTCTTCAGAAAACTGTCAAATCAAACATTCAGCTCCTCAAAATGCATTTCCTACAGTGCATATTAAATAAAAAAAAAACAACAAACACCTAGAGATGCTGAACTGACTGCTTGTCATATTTATTCATTACTCTCACAATTTCAACTTGCTATAAACCTCACAGGACAGGACTAGGTCCATCCCCCTCCCCCCCCCCATTTTTTTTTTTGCTTAGTACAGTGATAATGTTAGTACAACAAAGGCTCCTATGACTCACCATAGGACACCAAAACTAAATTGAACAAAGAAAAAGAAAGTATTACATTGACATCGCCTTTTCTACTTTTTTATACTACCACATGTTTAAGTGATTCCTCCCTACCAGAAAAAAAAAAAATCCAATTTCTCAATAAAGCCCCACATAACTGAAAAGACCCAATTTGCTATTGCATGGAGATTTCATTCTGCATTGTTTTGTTTTCTTTAAACTGACATAACTCACAGTACACTTGTTCTCTTTGTATGCAAACAGGTAACACTTCCACATGACAACTGAGTTTAAAAACAAACAAAAAAATCAAAGCATATAACAATGAAGTGGGCTGGACTCTTGCCCAACGAACAGCTGCATTTTCAAAGACAAAGGCAGAGCCTTCCCCAAGCAACACACGCAGCTCCAGCACTGCCTCACCACCCCCACCACGTCACTTTTGGTTGCTCAGCTTACTGCAGTTTTCCAAAAACTTCTTAGTCGAGGACCTTCTCAACCAAGCTGCCAGCTTGCAGATTCAAAACCAGCTCAATGCACAACCTGATAACAAATCTCCACTGCCATGGTAACCAGAGATATTTCTTTGAAGGCACCGTGCAAAAAGATGCACGTTTCCAGCACCGATACTGACTGAAGCATAACACAAGCCCAATAAGATAGGTCTGCTGATCTTGTATTAAATTAAGAGCATTACAAAACATTCCAGATACTCATCTTAATCCTCACAAACTGATTTTGTACTATATGGACTCCCTACCGTGTTCAGTTTAACAGTCTAGCAGCATGAAGGCATTTTTCCAAGCCTATTTGTTCTTTGTGTGACTTGGCACTTTCTTCTTCAAGTTAACTGAGAACATGAAGGAGAGCCTTCATTTTTCCAGAGGGACTAACTGCAAGGCTCCAGGACTGCCACCTCCCTGAAAACTAAATACTGGGCAGCCTCAGGAAAGAGGCAGTGAAGTGCAAACCCCTTCTATCTATAGCTTCTGATTAGAAAGACAATACCACCAGTACCTTGTTCTACTGAAATGGAAGAGAAAATAAGAACATGATGTGCTCACTGCCAGCAATAACTGGTTTCTTAATGTTCTGTACCTGAGACCTATACAATCACTATTAAAGAAACACGCTGATCGCCTGAACTTAACTGTATAAACCTTGCATTATTTCTCTCCTCCAAAATGTGAGGTTTGAGTATAATCTTTTCCTCTTCTCCATTTTTTCTGTTACCGGCCCACATCACCTGCCTCTTGCAGACCAAGAGCTGTGGCAGTGCATCACCACAGCAGCTCGCTCTTTGTCTCATCTGGTGGATTCTTGTTTCTGAGATCTGACAGTGACTGAAGTACAAGAAAGGGGGGTGGGCTAGAGTATCTGATTTTGGTAAATACTTTGCATTCTGTTGTGCACAATGAATCTCAAGTACACATGTCCCTACTATTGCATTGTTGAGTTTTTGGCACACAGCTTGCAGGTATTTTTCTCTTTGTACATGATTGATTCTACTGAATTTTATTCATAAAAGAACAAAAAAAGAGCTACGTACATGAAGAGCTGGCATTATGTATTTTTTTCATGCTGTTCTGCCACAGAGCTTTCTTTCAGGGCCAAAATCTGCACTCTCATACTTATTATAGCAAAGTTTGTATGCTTCAAGGATAATATACTATTTCTGGTGTCCTTTATGTCATATTACTCAATAGATGAGATCTCTGTGATAACGGTAAAAGTCCACAAATTATTCAGCTGAGACTTCTACTTTTTCCTTTGTGTCTTAACATGAATAAAATTCTTCAAAGTCGAAAGCCTACTGAGCTAATCCAATGTCTGAGATATACTCCTCTAATTTACAGCATTGGTATCAATTTCATATGAAAGATCAGAAAAACAGTAATTGAAAAACTGCAGTTAAAAAATGTGGTCTCAAAATGTTCCAAAATAAAAACATTCCTAATTTTAAATGTTATTTTTGAGAACCTCTTCATATGTTTAGCAAATGTACAATATGCTGTATGAAAATGCCAGAAGTACTTTAAAAATAAAAAAAAATTCCTACAATACTATATGAAAACATCATTAATCATCATAAAAACAGCCTTGCTTTCTTTAAAAAGGATGTATTCTTTTTCTTTTTTTTTTAATGCATATTACAATCTGCTATATATTAAATATTGTGTAATACACGGAGTTGAGCAAAATTTGATATTTTTTCCCTCCAAAAGAAATTTTAGTATTTTAACTTTTATTTTCAACCTGTAGTGTAATAAAAATCAAACAAGGCATTTTAATGCAATGAAAATCTCCCAAAATGCAATTGTCAGAAAATAGCATTTCCATTTTCTTCAGTAAAACAAAACTTGTAAACATTCTTAACTGGAATTAATCTATTCTGGTGCTCTGAACCAAATCAAGAAGTTTGTTTTAACTCAGTTTGACATTAAATTGCATTTACATATGGTACCATAGTACAGTAATGGAAGTAGTACAGCACTAAATTGCATGCTGCCAAAGCAAGGAAAATGTACCAGTGGAAGAAACATTCTGCACTGGTTCTATTCTTAACCCCTCCTTTTGCTTCCATTACCAGACACCATTAAGGAGACAAGATACTGGACTTAAATCTGCCTTTTAGCTAAGTTAGCAATTTTTACATTCTTAAACCTGTATGTTTTTCATGTGCCTTCTTCCTTTATTCGTCTCCAATGGACTAAGACCCTAGATTGCCCTACATCTCTTCCAAGACATTTTAGTCGCGTGATGCCCTATGCTATTCAGTTAAAAAGAAATCAGAATGCATCTTAAAGGAAATTAATTATGTTTTTTTTAGCAAGTTAAAATTTCCTCAAAAGAATAGTTCTTTTGTAGAAACTGTACTTTAAGATGAGAATTTTTAACACTAAACTACTGACCAGCTTGTAAAAAGGCTGGTCTGTTGTACTCAGTACAGATTTATTAGCATAAGTAAGTAACAGAAGGTATCATGACAAAGGCCTGAACCAAGTATCTTCAAGTCAGTGGAGAGATCTCTAAATTCCTCGTGGAAACAATCTTGGTAATATACAAGAAGGATAGTCATAGCCTCTGTTTTAAGCATCTAATATAGGCAGGATTCACAGAAACAAGAGCCTAAATGCCTTATATTGTCAAAAGAAAGAAACAGAGAAGCTAAGATAAATGCTTATATTGCTGTAATGTCGACTGTGAATGCTACCTTCTCTAAATCCTTTTCTTACTAGGTTTAAATCATTAATACCTTCAAAGGAACATAAATTGATGGCTGTTGCCTTTTACTTCACCTTCACGTCAAAGTTTTCTCCATATACAACAACCAGCTATGGGATTTGTTCTTCAAATACGAACAGGCTGCTTATCTGAAGACTGCCATGCTGAATTCACACTGGCCCAAAATAATTTTCAAAGACTATTATTAATTTTGTTGATCTGAAACAGCTTCCCTGAACCAGGATTGCAATGAGATGATAACCATCTTTTATCCAGCTCTGAAGAAGGATATCACTAAGATCCACGGAAAAATTAACTTTAAGCCCCTGGGTGAAAGAAAATAATAATGCTTGTAACATAATGGGAGTTGTAAATACAACTGTTAATCCCAAAGTCTTAAAGTTAAGCACTGCATAGGTTTTCTGCCACACTTCTGATTGTACCCTGTGACTTACGTTTTTAATTACCTGCTCAGCCATAACTATAAATACACTTTCAGATAGGTTGTTAGGTAACAATAGGGAAAATAAACAAGCATAGTCCAGACAGTTTCTTAGCCAGAAGAGCTCTTCAGCTTGCTCTTTTCTAATCAGTTCACGAGAGCTGTTCATAGATCATGCATAGATCAGATATCTACAAAAGGAAACATAATAAAGCCAAGATGTTGTTTACACCAACACTAGAATCAAATGATAATAACAGTCATGAACTAGCAAAAGAACCAGTTTACAGTTCCCTATCCATACATTTTTCTAGTTAAACAATTCTTAGAGTGTTTTTTTTTCCTGTGGACAGTCTATCATCAATCAAGTGAAAAATACTTCATTTCAATTTTTATTGCATTTTCCTTTGAGAAAAAGTGTTATTTACAAGAGTGTAAGAGTGTATCCCAAACAATAAATAGAGAAAATAAAAGCTAAAATAGCAAACAAGTGCCACTAATAAAGACTTGTTTAGAATTCAAAGAACCTTTTAAATGAGTATCTCTTGGCCAGTGGAAGGCTCTTCTTTCCCGTTCCCATTGAATTTATCAATACACGAAACCCACACGTCACAGTGCTTGAAACCAAGGATGGAACCCCTTCAAGCAGCTTGGATGTAGCTCGACCTCGTGAACTGTATGTATCAAAAGCACCATTGATATATTACGTCCAGTCAGTGTTTTACCAGCTGGTATGATACCTGTATTGTGACCACAGTGCACTATGCAAAGCTAATGGCTTTCTTGTTACACCCATATAATTGCTTCAACAAAGCAACCACCAGAAGCAAGCCATAAAAGTGAAGAATTCCAGCTACGGTTTTTATTACTTTGCCCATTTCTCCTAAAAATGAAAAGGGAGTTGGGAAAAAAGTGCATCTTTAGTGAGTATTCTAAGTGCAGCACACCAAAAACATCCCTGAAGAACACTAAAACGAGATGAGTTTTTCAAATGCACAACCTAGATGCCATTACCTATGCTGTGGAGAACAGCACCATCCTGCAATTATTTTCACGTACCATGGTGTACTTTGACAAACTGTTAAGCTAATAATTAATTTACATCTTATATTACTGAATATATCTCTGCCCTCTTATACCTGTAACACTACACATCTCCTTTTGGGTCCTCTAATAGTGAAAAACACACACACAAAAAAAACAATTTGCATCATTGCAAACTGAAAAAAATGCAAAACAGATCAGTGACAGATTTCAAGTCCACAAGAAAGATCAGAAACCCTAATACCAAAACGGCAGTAATATCACGTTTGTCCTATGGGTTTGGTGATTAATCTCCTGAGAACTTCTGTTCTAACCATATTTGTCTATCACCCTCTGTTCACAAAATGCAGTCTGTGTAACTAGATGAAGTTCCACACGTAACCTTCAGAGAGACATATCTAAACTAGGACCTATGAGTGCACGCAGACAGCCTTAGCAAGATGAAAACAGGGAAAAATAACTGTCCTAACAAGAGGTGAGGAGGAATGAAGAGCTCAAATCTCTGCGCAGTAACAGTAAGCCACTTTTTCACTTTCCTCTGAATACTGAACAGATTTCAAAGGTATTTAATCCATAAAGATTGCACAACTTCTGAGTAGCAACTTGGCAATTTTTATCCTTATTTTGTTTAAACATTGCCAGTCTAAAAATAATTCTACTTGCTAGCGATTAATCCTAAGCACGGTTGTGAGTGCACAAGGAATATAAATACAGAAAACATATTCTTCAGGAAAAAAAAAAAATAACAAAACACCCCCCACACCATTAATATTAATAAGTGAAAACAAAACACAGCCTGACCTCTTGAATTACTCAGGAGATCTGATTAAGTGCAATCAGATTCCAAGCACTACAATGTTGGGAATAGCGTCTCTAACCTAAATGCTTTTCTCATCACGAGATGTCAGTAATAACAACCTTAAGCTACTTCATCATGAATTTGGTCTGCCTTTAATAAAACACTACGATAGATCTGCGAGATAACGTTATCTTATATGTTCTCCATGATTAAGGATGACATTTTTCCTATGTAAAGTGCCAAAACTAGGAAAAAAAGGGCCAAAAGGTCACAATCTGAGGAAGAACCCTTTCAGAAGAAAGGGCTGCTGCACAGCCAATTCTTCCAGCACAATCCACAAGGTCTCTCCGACCAGCCTACCTGTGCAGTTTTAAAACGACCAGTTAAATGCCTGTGGAGATCCAGCTCCCTAATTATTGATTGACCTATATACTTTTGGCAACAGTTATGCCCTAGAGGATCTGATTTGAAAGGCAGTTGAAGTCCACAGTTAAAGTAAATTATGAAATAGCCAAGACAACCAGGCCAACTTCCTAAGAAGATTAGGCTCTTCTGTTCAACAGAATATTTGGGGAACTGTACAAGAAAGTGAAAACAGGCATAATTTTGAAAGAATAGAGACTCATAGCGGTTCACATGCCAAACAGCTTATATATGCATACAATACACACAGCCCCAAAAATTCTTTTAGGAATGTAAAATAATCCACTGTGCCAAGACCATCAGGAGGCAAAACTTTTGATGAGAACACAGTCATTGCAGTATGCAAGGGCTAGCTCTCAAGTTAAGTGGCAGCTGAAGCTTAGCTTTCACTCTCTGAAAGGTACCACGGACATTTGTGGATACATGGTTCACGTTCCTTCTAGCTGACATTGATAATTATTTTAAGATTAGAAAGCAGACTATACAGGCTGCTTTGTGGACACGGGAAGAGCAATTCAATCTGCCAGATTCAAGCTCCCTTAGAAAAAAAAAATCATCCAGATTTGCTTTTGCCAAAATTGTTTTCTTGCCTTCTTCATCACACCTTCATTGAACCTCCCGCCAGAAATCAGAAGGGGGAAGGTTCACTGCCAGAAATAAAAAGCGGAAGACACACTCCTGAAGCTAATCACTGAATCAAACAGGGAGGCAGCTGGGTATGGCAGACTGTGAGCAGAACAGGAGATGCACTCTAGCACAACGTAGGGAAAGATTAGGAAACAGATGAAATGAAAGAAGCATGCTCTTCAAGAGTAAACTTTTAAAAAAAGAGGAATTCAGATATTATTGTATAAAGTAACTATTTTATTTATTCCTTGGAGCAATGAATGTATTTGTCTGAAACACTGGTGAAGTGACACAATTGCTTGCCCTGTATTGTACTGACGTGTACTGTTTCCCTTTTTCCTGTTTATTCCAGTGAATACAAAGGCTTCATGTTAAACCTAAATCCTCCGTCCTCCTCTAAATTACTTTTCAGCAGAATTTAAGTTTCAGCTTTATGACATGACTCCAGGTGGGGGGGTAGGAAATCACATAACACATCCTCAAGGAAGAGACACATGTATAATTATAGCCTTTCTGAAACACACATAGTACCTGTAGTGGCATCTACTGTGACAAGAGAAGAAGATTCTCCTGGGACCAGTTCATACGTGACTACTCCATATATTCCCGAATCTCTGTCCGTGGCAACAACACTGACGATCTCTGTTCCTGGCTGTGCGTGACTGCTGATGCTTGTCACATAGGTGGCTTGTTCAAAAACTGGTTGATTATCGTTAATATCTTCTATCTCTATACGAACAAAAGCTTGGGCACTCAGCCCACCCTGTTGGATAAATCAGAAAAAAAATAATTATAAATGCATACAATAGAATGACATGAATCTAGCTTCAGCACATCATTAAAGAACACACTGCAACACAACTGAGCAATGAAACTGTCTATCAAGAAGAATTTAAGGTATGTACAGTAAGTATCCCAAAATACTGAGTTCAGGCCAGCTACACACTGAGAACAGCTCCAGTGTGCTCGCTAACAGAATACACAAAGTTCAAATTCTTGTGACTGCGAAGCCTGAACACAAAACTACTTTTGTTAATGCCAACAAGCACTACACACATCAATTCCTGCTAGTCTGACTTCGCACATGTTTACGTTAATCACCTACATGCCGCTTACTCTTTCACAGATAAAAGTCAGGGCTTAGTAACTTTTTTCTGTCTATGCATTTTTCAGATTTAAAAGCGTGACCATTTTAACAGTGAATACAATAGTTTTTCAACACTGATTAGGAACACAGGCTGAGAGCAGACCACTGCAGGACAGCTAGAAGCCTACCTGCCAGGCTGCTGCACGTAAGATCCATTCTCAATTTACCACCCTGGCAGGTTTAAGCAGCTCTGCAGCATCCTTACGTGTACTTATATACACCCACACTGTATATAAATATGTAAGTATATATGCAGGTAAATTGCATCCATATACAAATCATATAGTACATGCACGTGTGTATATATATATATGTCTACATATCCCCACTTCACGTACACAGACAGAACAAAACCAAATTCCACTGAAGCACATAGCTGAAAAGATTTTTTCATGTCAAATTCATAACTGCTTACATAGTTTTATTTCAAGCACACTTGTGATTTTGAGGGGGAAGAGGTCTGACCATGCTTTCCAGGGGCTTGGCTCAACTTCTCAGATCATGTTTCTTTCCCCTATGCTAATAGCTGGGAAAAGAGCCAGGCAGCGTGCATGGCTTCAGTAAATGTCCCCCTTTGCCATCCCAGGCCTGGCTGCTAGGCTGTTCTCACCTGGGTTGAAGTCTCTGCTACAGGCACCCACTAAGACCTTCCCCTAAATACCACCTGAGCAGCCAGAAAGCCACCTTTAGCTCTACAGCGAAATCAGAGAAGCAACGAGCAACTGCAAGCTGGCTTATCACATTACACTGCAGTGAAATCATAATTTGCCATGGCAAAACAGTTTTGTGGCAATCTGGAAGAGATAATTCTGTGGGTGCTGAAGCATTGACCCCACAGGGCCCTGGAGTGAAACAAATGGCAATTTGTCTCTCATAGCCACATAGCCCCTGCAGATCAGTTGTGAGGAGGGGTTATATTTAGGTAGTGTTTTCTTAAAAAAAATATAAAAAAAAAACTCACAGCAAATTCTGTGGCAGTGATGTGTATAACGTAGGCACAAACCATCACATGCATGCGTACCTTGCACACACCATACACACTACATCAAGGCACAGCTGGAGGAAGGACCCTGGGAGCACAGTGTTGGGAACAATTAGTCACTTACAGAAACTGCTGAGACAGATGGGATGCTGGCACATACAAATGACAAGCTATGCTGAGCATGTCTAAACTTCATTTTGCAATTGCAGTACTGGTGATATGCAACATAGCTTGTAGAGATACAAAACACATCTAATCCTATGTCTCGCTTACTTTCATGAAGGTTGGGTTTAACAGTATCAAATGATTTAGACTCGATATTATTTTTTCTTGCAGTGTAAGAATGTCTCTGAAATTATTTTCGAGTTTATTACTCACACAAGATGAGAATTAATTTTGTGGAGAAAATATTATCAGTGTTCTCCCCAGCTTTCCATCAGAATTTTTGTTTTGCTTTGTGTAGCAGTAGTATCCCTGTTGGGTAGAAGTGACAGTGCCATAAAAGCTCAAGTATGCAGAAAATTAAGACTGTTGTTTAAGAGTGCATTGTGGATCACAGTGCCTCTATTTCACCTGGAAACTAGGAGATCTGGCCCCCATCCTCCTTGCAGCGTGCTTGGGTTTTCTTCTGAGGAAAGCAAGGCCACAATGAGCCATAGAGCAGTCAACCAGCACCTGGGGACGAGGGCAGGGCAGGGCACTGTACTTCAGACTGCCAAAACAGATGCGAATCACGGCACTGATATGGGGAAGAGTAGATGTGCGTACCTATTGGGCTCACTGCCCGCACCCCAACCCTGCTGCAGTGTGAGCATTTCCCCAAGGTCTTGATTTCCCTGAGAAGGAAATCACCGCACAGGAACTAAAACCTATGTACTCTGTTGAAGCCCACTCTCAGAAGATGCCCTGGGGCTGCAGCTCCACAGCTTTCAGGTAGTGGTTTCAGATATTTTAGGACAGGAATTAGAAACAATGTTTTTAAGGAAAATGAGTGTGCCAAGGAAGAAATTAGGTCAAGAATATAAAACATCTAAAAAGAGGCAAGGTTAGAGCAGCATGAAACCAAACTGCAAGAAAGCTCATGATAATGTGTTTAGCTGCTTCTTGCAAGTCTCATTATTGCTAAACAGACATGAAAAACCAAAACCCTCTCCAGAGGATTTATATTTATCCTATGGTGTTATGTAAAGACTAAAATCTTTGGAAATAGAGTCAGTCTGGCGATATGGGAGAAGCAAGTTGGAGATCTACTAACTACTTAATCTCTCAGAAGACAGACCGAATCTTATGATGGAGGCAGACCCTACTTTTCCTGAAGCAGTGTATTCCCTCACATGAGTCAAGAGCAATATTAACTTGGTTATGGCCCAGTTCTTGCTCTGGCTATGAAAATCTTTAAGTAACATCCCAAGTGAGAAGGATCCCAAGTGAGAAGGAACAAACTGCTTCTATTTCTAACCACATGGATGTACTTCATCTACTCAGAAGCAAGCACAAAGCTGATCTTCCAAAACATGAAGGTTGATTTAAACGAGTCTGTTGTTGACAGAAAACTACATTTGTCAAAACATATTACAAGCAACAAAAAGCCACAGTTGTTCATTTTGAAATCCTGTTTCTCAAACGTTCAGATATTTTAACTACTGTTTTGATGTGACAAAAACTAACAATTATGTAGGCTTGTGTAAGAATCCTGTGATTTTTGTGGCCCATACAGTAAGAATAGGACATGCAAAGCTACCAAGTCAAAATAACCATGAGATATATTTTCTTTTCTTTGACAGGACCAAACTTGTAAGAAAATATAAAGCTTTTAGTACCCCTCTTAATTGTCTTTAAAAAAAATCATTGCCTGTGGCAGGAGAGATACTCTAGATTAACAAGTAGTAAAAGCAGTGCTGTTTTGAATAACTATTTTGTCTTGACATTATAAAATTTTTTAAGAATCTGTCAAGACTTCCACTACAGTCTCCAACCTTTTTGATCAATGAAGGGTGCTGTCAAATTCATGATCCCAACTGAACTGTGATATCTGACAGGATCTGACATGAAAACGTTTTCTTTTCTTTATTAAACCTAGAAGATAGTATGTAATCTTCAAGTCACCATCCTGTCAAAATGGAGATGCACTACCAATTATCTCAAAAGCTTTAACTTCTTTAGAAGCTTTGCCTGTGAGTGTTGAGTGCTTATCTCTACATTAATTGCTTCAGTGTAAAATACAAAGAAAATTGGACAAGTAGTGTATTTACCAAAAAAAGGATGAAGAGCAAAATATTTCTTTATACTCAAAGACAGCAGAAGAGCCATCGAGGCTTCAGTATCATTGGAAGTTCTTCAGAACCTAAATAAATACCAGCCTACGTAACTGGCCTAGTTGAAGTGTTTAATGAACTGTTGTTCATGTACCTCTATAAAAGTGAGCTGTAACATAAAAGTTAGTAATGGCATACTCTGTGTTGGTAGGCAATTTCATGATCTGCTGTAAATGAATTTGAAAGACAAGATACACTTCTTCGGGGGGGGGGGAGGGGAAGGGGGCAGGCTGGAATTTAAAGTACTGCTGTACTTCAGCCCTGAAACCTAAACCTGATCTCTTCTTTCCATGAAGAATCTTTCACTTAGAATCTCATGACAAATTGAAAGTTATGCCAGCTTTATTTTTTTTAGTAGGTTTTTTATTTTTATTAAAGGAAAACATCTTAAATACTCTTACTGTTCAGGTGAGCTGTTTACCTACTTGTCTCTCAGTATGTCAAAGCTCCTGTGGTGAACAACAGAACTCAAAGACTTCATATACAATTACTTACAAAATGCGTGGTTCGGCAGGAACCCAGGCACAATACTGTAGTACTGTGTAGTACTGCAAGGCAGCTTTAACCTTGTATTCTGTGACAGCAAGGTCAGTTAATGCACAATACATAAAGCTCAATTTTTTCCTGTTCTTAGTTTTTCAAGTACGTGCACTTTGCCTATGCAAGCATTCTTAAGTGTATTTCAGCTGAGTTTTGAAAAACTGCTTCATAACAAGGAGCAAGTGACAACACCCAGTGTAAGGCCACACAATCCTGAGTAAATTCAGTAACCATCTTGAGTATGCAGCACACAGATGTGATCATAATGCTCTATGAAACCATACCTTCACATTTAGCAGATGCACTTGTATATGCAAATAGATGTGACTAATGATCTACTTTAAAAAACTGTACTTAAAAGTCTTAGTTACTACAAGGACATCTGATTTTGAAGTAGTTTTCAGCATCCAAAAGACATCTGATCTATTCAAAAGCAGTTTTTCAGAAAAGAATAAAAAGACTAATGACTCAAAGATAAAAACCTAGAAAAGCTACCAATTAAGTCTTAACTTAATACTAAATAACCACAGATGAAAAGAAGTATTCTTGTTTCTTCTATATAGCATTCTAGGTCTTCAGTTTTTCAGCTGCTACTTTATCTCTGCAAAAGGTTCAACATGCCATATGCAGGCTGCTTTGCTCCCTCTGACCCCCAGTAGTGGACATGCCCTGTAACCCACGTACTAAAGGAGCTCTTTGTTACTGTGTCATTGTCTGCCAGCAGCCTGCAGCAGGAGGACAGGGAAGAAGGAGCCCAGACTAGATGATGAGAACATGGGATAGCATCCTTCCCCACTGAATCCCAGATTAAGTAGTCAAGGCTTCCCGAGGGCTGCAGGGCACTCACCCACACTCCAGAGCCAAGGCAGAACCAGTGATCTTTGGCTCACTTCCACCATTGCCTGGCAGAAATTATTTCCATGAGTTTATCCTACGACATGGTATCCCTTCCCCTTGGAGGAAAATATGGCCTAAAGTCAACAGATCTTAGTCCGGGCAAAGGCTGAACAGGTGGGCAGGGGAAGAGATGCATGGACACACTAAGCATGTACATGCCAAAGGGTGACTTTAGCAGGCAGAGAGCTTTCTTGGGCCAACAAGTTAGGATAAAAGATTTATCCTGTAGTCCAGGATAAAAAGAAAACTCCAACCAAAAAAGGCCTAACAAATACAAAAACCATCCATCACACCTTTCTCTTCTCATCCAAAAAGCCCCAGGAAAAGGCTTAAAAAAAAAAACCACAGCTATAGGGTATGAAAGAAAGTAGGGCTTCATATGGTACCCACAGCACTACATGCCAGTCAGTCCTGGAGTATGCTGAAAACAGAACCTAATAGATCCAGACCTGAGGAAAACAAGCAAGATGAGAAGTCACCGTGGCACAGACTTTCAAACAAGCCCACCACCACCATTCAGCGACAG
The DNA here is from genome assembly GCF_964034855.1 of Anser brachyrhynchus. Lineage (NCBI taxonomy): Eukaryota > Metazoa > Chordata > Aves > Anseriformes > Anatidae > Anser > Anser brachyrhynchus. Next base: position 32,699,015 of record NC_137698.1, on the reverse strand, counting down.
CTGTCAAATCCTAATGAAGGGCTGTCTTATCAAAGCTCTCAAGAACCTCACCTGGAAAGGGCAAAAATAAAAGTAGCCCACCCTTTAAAAAGAAAAAAAATGGGTTTGGGGGTATTTCCATCATCTGAACTCTCAGCGTGGCATACAGATTTCTCCTGGACTCCACTGTAGCCAAGCATGTGCTTCTAACACAAACTTACAGTATTATGGAGAGGCTTCACAGAAGCCACATGGATCCAGCTGGGATTAGACACACTCAAGCCCATAATGATGCATACAATCCCACCACTGCGAGGATGTGGTGTGGCATCCCTTACGGTGTGAGGGCCAGAGAAGCACAACATCCTGCCTGTCCTCTGCAGTTTTTGAAACCTCTTGCCATGCTGATGAAGAGAAGTGGTAGACTGGTATGTGCACTGTGTTATCTAGAGAGGTGTTTGTTGCTGGAGCTGGACAATCCCTGAGAGCAGCCTGTGCAAGCACAGGTCATCAGGCCTTCCCCATTTTTTGGGGAAAACTGCATGGACCAGGTCTTCAGAGAGTTGAAGCTGGATGCACTCCTGAAGGCCTCTCATTGTGCACCAACCCCAAAATTGTGCAACTTGAAGATTTTGGCTTTGAAAACCAGACAACTACTGTCTCTAAACAGATGGTATAGGTGCCAGTAGATAGAATTTAAACTAGCATTATTCCAATTAAATTTCCATGGACCATAACAGGTTTTGTTTTTGTTTTGCTTTTTATTTCTAAACAGGTGCAAGCATTACTATTGTTGAAAGAAAAAGAAAGATGACAGGCATAAAAATGCAAATAAACAATAGGATTGAAATATGCATGATACATAGCAATAAAGTTTGCCACCATACAGCAGCAAAAGTGTGTGCTGTAAAAAAATAAGCTTTCCTGTATGAAAATGAATTCATTTTAGGACTAAGAATCACTTAAAAGGAGTAATGGAAGCATAAACTTGCATATGTAACTGTTTGGACACCCTTGGGCAATCAGGAAAACACACTGTAGTACCCATTTCAGTCATGTTTCAAAAACAAACAAAAAACATAAGCAGTAAAACTTTATCGGATCTAACTTCCACACATTCAGATGGGAAAGAGTAGTAACTTTGTTCCCTATACATTTGAAAACACTTGCTAGAAATCTTGGTTTTCCATATTTTCCTTTTGTAAGGCTTGATTTCACAGTAAGTTTGATCTAAATCTCTCAATTGTTTGTGAAGTTTCCCAAAACAAAATGCCTTCATCTGATTTTATTTTAAACGTTGCAATTTTAGTATCAATACAGGAAATTATCTGACTAGAAGTTCAAAGACTCCTAAAATGTCTACTGAAACCCTGATCTGTCACAATTGCAAAACACAGCTGTTTACAGCCAGGACTAACTGGGGTAATTCCAGGCAGAGCTGGTGTGCAAGTGACAAGAGTGTGACCCTTGCTATGGGAGCAAGATGTTGATCTGCCACAATCCATGTACAAAGACCCAAAAGTAGGGCTAAATGCAGATGCCATGGGATACAGCGCAAACTTTTCTATAAGCTAGCTACATGATTTCTTCCCATATAAAAATCATTTCAAGGAGGAGGACCAGATACACATGTGAAGTGGAACCCAAATCAGTGCTGTTAGCTGATAAAGCTAACACTATGACCCCATTTAAGTCAGCACGATGGCTCCCACATGCTCTCACAGGATGTTTATTTAACACCAGTTTAACAGAATCTGCTCTGTGCCTTCCTGTCCATGGGCTCTTGTGTGCCATTTCAGTTCTCCCATTACTGCTTCTAAATAGGGCATAAAAGACAAGACCAACAAGATCCAAAACCATGTAATGGAGCAGGCCTGAACAGGTGGAAGAAACTGATAGCCCTACTGTAAGATTAGCTGAGCACCACCTGGAAAACACTTTTTCTCCTCATTTCTAATTAACTTTGTTATTTTCTCTCCTCTTCATCTCTCTTCCCTCCCCTTCGTCAATAGTGACCCTTCACTCTTCCCTCAACTTCTCTGTATACGTTTCTCCCCTGATCACAGCCTCCACCTTGAACTGCACACCTAACACATTTAATCCATCACAAACAGCAGCAGAGTGCCGGGAGATAAAATAACCCACTATAGTTCTGCTGTAGAGGCAGCTGGTGGCTCAGCATTTTTTCAGGCATACTGGAAATTTTGAAAGGCAAATATTGATTTTTGGTGCTTTAGTATTGAGGTGTCAGATGACCTAATTTTTTGAAGTGCAATCAATGGAAGCTGTAAAGTGCTGGGTTCCAGTAAAAAGATCAAGTCTTGTCTGTCACAGACAAGGCAATCAAAAATTGAGTCCTCTCCATTACTGAACACACAAGGTCCCTAAATGGAAATAAATCACAGACCTATCTTAAAAATGAAACAAACTATAGTTTCAATGCATTGCCCATTTTCCTATAACTTTTGACGTGAAGTGTATCATCAGAGCAACAATTTAACAAAAAAATGGATCTACCTTTTTCACGTAAACCTATTTTATTTTACATTTTCAAGCTAACCTTCTGGACCAGGCCAAAAAGCGTATGTGAGAAATGTGTCAGAATTTCAGTGCTGTTGTTCAGCTCTCACATAGCCTTGGTGAATAGGAATAATTCTGTTATTCCAAGTATTTGTACACGTTCTTTATACAGATCCAAAACATGTGAGGCCCTGCACAAAATCAGCACTGGATGTAGGAGAAAAATGAAGCTATGAACTATTGCAAAGTAGCTTTCTCGTGTTATATATTGTATTATTGACTGCTTTATTCTTCGTCTTTTTGACACCTGCACTTAGGTGTACACTATGAAATTTTGCCTAGAAAGAAATTTTGAAGACAGAAATTACATCCCAGAGAATCTCCGAAATGGCCAGACTTCTGCTGGGGAAGTTTCAAACATCGCCCCAAAAAAAAGACTTAATTTAAGAAATAACCTATAAGATAGAGTTGTATGTCAGGAAACAAACAAAAGATGATATTATGCTATTTCTCCTCATAAAGAAAACTATAGAAAAAACATTGCAAAAGGCAATGTTAATGTAAAAGAATGCTTCTGTAGCCTCTGAAATAAACACTGATTAGTCACAGTTAAAGAAAAATACAGGTGCATTAGTTATACACATATATCCAAATTGGACAGCATACAAATATAATATACCCTTGACCACTACGTCATCCAAATGCAACAAATAGCATCAAGCATCAACTGCAGCTAGTTAAGTCCATCTACTCATGAATACAGAAATTACAGTACACTGAAGAAATTTGGAGAATTATAATGAAAAGCACATGTTTTATGGAAAACTTCTAGAAAAAACAGCTTTTTCAAAAAGCGTATACTAGATAGCTTAGGACTACTTTAAATGCAAGCATAATATCTAAAGTACAAAATAAAAACTTTATAGACAAATAATTTATTTTTGATGTTTTTCAGCTCAACTTGTACTGTAAAACGTGACCTGAATAACATGAATCCCTCAGTTTAAAACAGTGCCTTTATGTTAAATGTAAAATTTGCAAACAGCCAGTAACCTCTCTCTTCAGTCTTCTCACAGTTCACTGCTAAAGAAAGTAAGAAAAGTAGTGAATGGTCTCCCTTCTGGCCACCTTGTTGCAAACAGCCTTCAGATGGTTTTGTGATCATCACTAAATGAAACTATGAGTTATTTTTCCCTTCTTTTTGAGAAGCCACTTTACCAAAATCTTCTGTTACATCACCCTATAGAACAAGTGTCCACCCCTGAACAGCATGATGTGTGATGTGAACAAACATCTCCACAGTATATTTCAAAGGAAGACAATCTAAAAAAAACAACTCTTTACAGCTTTAGGCAGTTTTACCCCAATGTACATCTGGGTTTGACAAGCAAAACTCTTCTGTATTTTCAGTCCATTGGCCTGTCCGAAGAAATGGACTGTTCTTCATAACATTCTTTGTTGTTTTCACTACTCTGACTCCTCCTTTACCCTGCTTCAGTTTGCACTGGCCTCAAAGCATACAAGCTAAGCTAAAACTAAATGAAGGATATACTCCATGATAGCACTTAATGCTGCTAATGCACTCCAGTTGGAGTCCACCATTCCTGAAAGGAGAAAGAAAATCAACAGGGACTAATGTGTCCTAGAAACGTTTTTAGGAGTGACTCTGGATTTTACAGTGAACCTTTATCAGTTCAGGTCAAAATTTAAGTTTTGTGGAAGTATCATTCTGTCCTCTGCAGGGGCAAGAAAATTTATTCAGAAGTCATGCAATTTTCACATACTCCATTTCCCTTTAAGGGTACACACGCAGCACATCCAAATTTGCTAATATAGTCACAAACCTTGCATTACAGCAGGGCAAAACTTACCCCATCCGTAGCTTTTACTAAGAGATCGTAAGTAGTTGGATCTCCTTCTCTGTCAATATCTTGAGACACACAGATTTGACCAGTACGGGGATCAATCTGGAAGGCTTTGGATTTCTCATAATAATGGAATCCATCATAAAGAAAATATTCAATTTCACCAAACTGGTCAGCATCAGCATCTGTTGCCTTGACCTGCAGGGAAACAGGAAAAATGAAGGCAGTGAAACTATTACTCAAAAATCAGATACTTTGTTTTAAAAATGCCTGTGTTTTGAAAGCAACCATGCATACACATGATGCCCTATGAATACAAACATGCCCTAAGCTATCTGTTTGCATTGTGTAAAATGATGAAAACTCAGATGCTGACAGCGTAATTATTGAAACAAGCATGGAAGATCGATTAGACCTTGTCTGTAACATACTTGTTTATTTGTCAATAATCATCTCAATCAAATTAACATCCTATAACTAGAAAAGACATGCACACTAAGCCATGTCACTAGGCCACGCGTTAAAAAAAAAGGAAGGGAGAGGATCTTAATCAGCAGAGGTAATTCATACAGTTCCTGTATGAATTATCATGAATATTACATGTGCATCAGAGAAGTGATGCAGGACATTCTTACTGAATGTGTTGTCTGAAAGATTTCCCAGAGCTTAATTAAAATCCTTAATTTAATTGAGGGCTTGGCGACACAGTGATCCATGAAAGGCAAGGGCTGGAGGGTGCTTTAATCTGCAGTTCTCTACAGAGCCAGAGCTCTGCCAGCACTACTGAACACAGCCATCACCTGCATGCACAGCACAAAGCAAAGGATGTATAGACTGCAGTAAGTTCCTGGGAGAGACCAGATTCCCTTGGTCCCTAGCACAGCCTTGGATGGAGTTACAGATGCTGAACAAGACCAACTTTTTTTCAGCTATATTAAGTACGTTTAAAAAACAGCATGAAATCTGCTGCAAATCCCAAACACTGTAAATGAGTATTTTAAAGCAAGACTTCAGAGAGATGTTCATCTGCACCAACCTAGCAAAATCAACAGTCTTTAAAAAATATTTTAAAGAAGCTCTTATAATATCAGAAGGCTTTGTCCATAAAACATACACATGCCCTATGAGAGGCTGAGGGAAATGGGCTTGCTTAGCACGGAGAAGAGGTGGTTTGCAGGAAGATTTACTAGCAGCCCTCCATTATCCAAGAGGATGTTACTGAAAATACATCAGGGTCCCTCTTCAGGTGCAGGGCAGGAGGAGAAACAGCGGTCACAAGCTGCAACAGTACTGTCTGGATGAAAAGACATACTGTTGCTATGAAGATGATGGAGCCCCCTGCCCAGAGAGGCTGAGGTCTCCATTCTTGAAGTTCCAAGACCCAAGGGGACACAACCACGAGCAGCCAGAGCTGTCTGGCCCCAAGACCACCAGAGACCTCCCACCAACTCTCCATCCACAGCCCAAGGAATAAGCTCTGCCAGGCAACGTTAGCACTGCAACAAGGCTGTGCTGCCCCACCAGCCACTAAAAAACAAATACAATAGGATGCTGAAGTGTAAAGCTGTTGCTCTTTTGCTGAGGGGTGGATAGCTTAAACATTTGGTAAACAGAGAAGTATTGTACATTATAGCAATAAAATTGAAGGCACAAAGTCCCTGATTAAAAAAAACTGTGCTGAGTTTGGCTTTTTTGTGGTATATCCCATCATGAAAATTTTCACTTTTTAAATAAGATTTCTTTAAGATATCTGTAAACATAAGTACACATTAAAATAGACTGCATTTTTAGTTTGTGACTACTGGAGATACTTGAAGGATTTCTCTTCCTCATCTGGCTTCATTTTCCACTTCTTTGAAGAGAAGTCCTGTGCTTTTTTCTTGCCTGTCTGTGTGAGTACAATACCTTACCAAAACTTCGGAAATCTTATGACCACCAAGTATGGGAGTTTAAACCCAGTCAAGTTCCCCAAGAAGACCTGTGAGACTGACCACCTGCCCTGACCCAGGTTTGTAGGCTACGCCCACGGTCATGAACCAGGGAGGGCAGAGGTCTGTGTGCTACTGCACAGCTGTCTGTACTGTTAGACATCTGGCACGGTTTTAGGCATGGTTTCAACAGCAGCCAAGCAGGACATACCAGGGACTGTTCCTAGCAAAGAGTCTGGATGAGCTCATCCTGTTTCTTTGGAAGGGGGACAAATGAATTCATGTGCATGGACACAAGCTGTTGCAAGTCAGTGGCCACAAGGCCAGAGAACAGGCCCCAGCTGCCTTCCTCACTGCTATAAACATGTGGTCAAGGCCACTCAGTGCCTTAGTCATGCACTCACCTCTTGGCCCTCAGAGGAATCATTTTGGCATTAGGGTACTGAACTGGGACTGAAGGAAACTCACCTGAACAAAAACATGGCTTGTGAAGGCACAAAAATGTAGAAGTGGGGGAAAAGAAACTGTGTACAAAGGGCTGAAGCAAATTATAAGGCTAAAACTTACCCTAGACCAGTTACTTATATCAGAACTTCAAGGTGACGGCCCAAAAGATGCACATTAGTTCAGACACTTTTTTCTCCTTTCTATCTTAAAGCACTGTATGGATTTGCCTGCTTCTGCATGAGATGATCCACATTTGCTATATGTCAAGAGGTATCTCTGACTGGGATTGTGCAGCACACTCCAGCATATCCCTTTTTCAAGTTTCTTACAGCACTGCAGGCCATTATACCAGGATTTCTGGCACTGCAAATGGTAAGGAGCCCTGCAGTTTCAGAGCCTTTCATGCTCCCTTGCAGTCTGCAGCCCCCAGCTATAGCACCAGGTGCATGCAATTCATGGCCAGTCCTGACTCCAGTCCCATGACTCCTCCTGGTTAAGTTATAGGCAAAACTCAGCTTCAGCATAACCAAGATCTGGCCCTAAGCGTGCTTTACAGCTGTAAAATGAATTCTACCACACGTATTTTACCACTCTTGCACCTTGTTATTACTATTATAAAAGATAATAGAACAGAAGTCTAGCATGCCCTCCGTATTCAATCACCCTGATGTTATGGAACAGTAATTCATTTGGTCCTTCGGAGAAAAATATTTTTTGCACCTGAAATCTAATGCAGGTGACAATAATGAAAGGTTCTGTCTCATTATACCTATATGTAGTTACATGTGTAAATGCTGACATTTGTCTGCAATTGAACATGGGTGAGTAATTATAAGTGTGAAGGTAGAGAGCATTGTTAGAAGCTTAGCAACTTGTTTTCCTTCTTTTAGATTATGCAGTCCTTAGGCTTTTAACAGTACATGCAATGGAATGATGACTGATGAATTTAAAGGAAAATGCTTCAGTTCAAAGCAGTATGGCTTTGAAGGTCTAACTGTTACCAATAAATGATGCCAGAATTAAATGGCAATGTCTGCATGTATAAAAATATGATCTCTGTCCAAGTCCTTAGCACCCACTCAATTTTCACCCAATTAACAGGTTTTTTTAATCTGCAGTTTTACCCATGGAGTCTTGGCTCTGAAGAGGAAAAAATCTGAAATCACAAACGAAAGAATAATTTACTGTAGCAAACAGAAGTTGAATAGCACCTGAGGTCTGGGGAGCAATTATCAATACAAGCTGATTTAGAAGGTTTGTGTGTTTTCACTGGATTCAAGTTCAAGCTTTCAGATACAAGTGAAGAGAACAAGTTACCACACATTTTAGGAACTGAAGCATATTGTAGTCATGAGCCGAAGCATGGCAGGGTATAACAGTTGCACTAGGGCATTACAAGCTGCACTAGTACCATTCCTACAGGGTATTACAGTAATTAAGTGTTCAGTAGCTTTGAGTTACAGCAGTCCTAGCAAAAGGAAATGAAGGCAGCAGCCAGAGTTTTCACAGGGCATTGATCAAGAGCATTGTGTGCTGGCAATAGCACAGAGGTGATAGAGCTGAAAGGATTTATGGGCCTTGGAGGTGGGGAAGGCAAGAGAGCACAAAGCTGTAACTTCAACTGTTCTGACAGTCAGGCTGAATGTGATATGATATCGGGAGCTGGGAGAAGGGGGGGGGGGGGAGAATTAAGCTCTCAGGGCCTTACTTATTCTTTCACTAAATACATTTTCAATGTGCCAAATTGAAGACGTGTAATTAAGGAGTGTAAACTTGGGAATAAGTAGCTACAGGACAAAGCATTCCCAAGAAACATTTCTAAAAGCCAACAAAAGCCATGGCTTAGCAGCCTGATAGCTGCTGACTGGACTTCTCCAGTCAGTCATGTTTTCTGTAACCTACATGCTTATTTCTGCACTTTCTAGACCACAAGCTTGTCAAAAGAAAAAGAAAGGTTTTTTTTTGCCCTGCTGACACTACCAGTAAGGTAATAAATGGTTAGAACAGAGATGTCCTCTCAAGAGGATGAAGGTAGAACCTAGAGAAGTGTTATGAAGAACAATTAAGAAGCTGATCAATCAGTGTGATGCTCAGATTAGTGCATGAGGCAACAAATGGTGGGAACTGTTAGAAAAGAAAGGGTATAAAATATAGTGATAAAAATAATTCATGTCTTTAAATGACCAAGTAACAGACAACATTAGAAGTGCAGAAACAACTTTCTATTTGCATGTGGAAAGAAGGCCTCATCTCAGAGAAAAAAATAATGGGAACCACTGTGTACTTGAAGATCATTAACTTCATCTATATGTACACTTTAATCCTACAACACATGTGGAAGTCCAAACAGAGAAAAAATGCTGGCACCATGCTCAGATAGATGGGAACAGAAAAATCTTTTTCAGTGTTATACTAAGGAAGAAGAGACTTTACAACTAATAGAAAGCAAACATTTGGTAGATTGTCAGCTGGTTCCACTCACTCCAGTGGGACTATAACAACTCACAGCAATGTGCAATCTTTCCCCATATTCTAAGTGCATGAAACAGTAATATGATTATATAGAAAAACTTATAATTCTCTAAAGTCCAGATTATTTCAAACACTAATCCATTTTGACAGAAAAGTTCCCACTTTGATTTGTTTCCACTGCTTCAAAATCTTCAAGCATGTGTTTAACTGTCACCCTACTGTTTTGACAGATGAAAATAAAGTCCCTGTCTATAGATTTAGGTATTTTCGATTTTTCCTAAGACATTATTTCCTGTTTATTAACAACTGAATGTATTTTGAAAAGCAGAACAAATATTTTAAACTATATACAAAATAGAAGTGACCTATGCACACAAAACCACACCAGAGAATACAGTCTGATTAACTCAACATGCAGACCAAAAATTCAGGGCATGCATTTTGCATTCTATGTAAAGACCATTTCTAGGGCTTCGGTAGTGTGCAGCCTTGAAGCTGACTGCTCTGCAATACTGAATTGCACATGTGGGTGACCAGATTTCATTTTATGGCTTTCAGATCGACAGAATAAAAATAGGCTACAATGGGAAAGAGCAGGCAGTCTGGCCAAAACATTCGTGACATTGGTCATCTCTGATAGCAATTAAACACGACTAAAAAGTACTAAATTAATTTTTCACAGCTTAAGAATTACTCCCATACAACACATTTTGTCAAGTTTCCTCAATTTGATTCCAGCAAGACAAGATGCAGCTTCTATAGTTCATGAAGCCTGTTTGGGGGACTCTCAACATCAAAACTTAAGACTTTATTTTGTGTATAAAAGGTGCATTCAATTCTTTCAATTGAAGTGACATTGTGAAAAGCAAATTAACTGCTGGTAGTCAAAGAAAATCAGAATGTAAATAAACCCATTCTCTACTACTCCAAAATCCTCCTCATCAAAATATAAGGCAGGACACTACAGATGGATACAGACACAGTGAAACTACCAGGACACTGAAAGGAAGCAATTCAGCAACACAATTATGGGGCTGATTAGTGGTATGAAAATAGTCCTGTCCTACAGACATCCAGGGGTCACCAAACCAAACTCCAGCACCCTTCATATTATGGGACACCAGAAGTGTTCATGGCAATACAGCAATGCCCAATGACAAACCCTTACCAGACAAGTCCTGCAGTACAATCCAAATGCCACCACAATGACTGACCACCAGTATTTCAGAAGCAGCCACCACTCCTCACCAAGGAGAAAAGCAGCCTACATTGTTGGCATTTTTTTTTTGTACTTGTGAGCCAACCCATGAGGAGCATGGCATGTACAAATAAAACCCAAGGTTTTTAAATCAGATAAGCCTAACCCCATTTCACACATGAATCTCTCATAGATCACACCAATTTTTATCTTTTTAATAACACATTGATTTTTGTTTTGTAACATTTGCTACCTTCACTTCATCTTTCAAGTAAACGAAAGGAAACATTTAACTTGATGTATGATGGTGAGATTTTAGATTTTTGTCTTCTTTTCTAACCGATGACAATGAACAAACCTGCCAATATTGACATATCTGCAATTTACTGCTTTCAGTTAATCCATAGAAAGAAGAAAAAGAAAGTCATTGGTAGAGAAAAACCATGAGTACATTATAGCATCACACTTTTATTCTGAAAACCAGACATCATCCAGTAAACCAAGGGGGATCCAGGAAGAACTGTGCATGTCAGTCCAAACAGTAATCTGCAGTTCCTGCTCTGATGTTACCCAGAGCCTGAATTCACTGCTATTTAAACCAGAAGTTCCTGACATGCCTTCAGTTTTGTTTCTACACCTCCCCCAAAGTGGCGTGAGCAGCTAAATCCCTTTGATGCAAGCCAGGATCCAGAAATCTGGGAATCAGGCCCAATCTGCAAGGCAGGCCCTTATCACACTTAATACATCAATAGGATCAGGACCATCACAAAATACAGTTGTCAATATCTGACTTCATAGCAAACAGCAGTGCTGCTAATACCTACTTGCTACATGGTAGAGTAGTGATTAGAAAGTGTGTTTTGGGAGCAGGAAGCTTAGGGTCCAGTGCCAAGATCATCTGCTAAGAGATCCAGCATCTATTTGGTCAGTCCATTTGGTCTACATTTCCATCCTTCCTTCCTTACTGTGCAAATACAATCTGGATTTATATCATTTATTTTTATTGCCTATGTAAAATGGAAGAACAGAAATGATGAACAGGAGAACATAGTTCTGAGGAAGGTAAACTGTCATAGCAAATAGAAAATATTTCCAGGACTAAAGTGTTATTTAATCAAAGGTGACCCCTACTTTTCAGTAAAAGCAAATCAGCATGTTCATTAATGCTGCTCATATACTCTGTTATAATTTCAGATTTTATAGCACACTAAAGACCTGCTATACACAGTTAAGAATTTAAGTACAAATCCGTTTTTATTCATTAACTTCAGCAAGCTGCAGAGCTCCAAGTCTAAGAACCTCTGCCAAGTAATAGCAGAGAACAAAAGTTTTCCTATTTTGTGCTAATTGCATAAAGCAAGGAGTTATGAATAATGGCTTTAATAAACTAGAATATGTCACAAAAATATTTCATATAGACCATGTTATTTTGATGATCTTACACTGGACTATGTTTTAACTTTTGGGGGTGGTACTCATTTTAATATCGCATTTAACAAAATGATTTATAAAAATTTGTAAAGAACTCAGGGTACCAGCTATCTTGTTGCTTAAGATGTTTTTCCTATTACAGTTCCTTCCTATGAATGATAAGTTGATTATATGACTTTTCTTGGCACTATGTAATATTAATTTTAATTAGAAGAAATAATCTTCTTGGTTCAGATCAATCGATATAATTACTATATAAATATCTATAATGTGATATACTAGCTAATTGAGCCTAAATGATCAAAGTAGATATCTTGAATGAAGAGTAGATGTGTGACCTTAAAACAGAACACTAAGGATAAAATAATCTTTCAATTATACCAGTGTCTGTAACAGAGAAATTGAAGGAGGATGGTTACAAAGGAGAGAAAGAACTGCAGATGTGGATAAGCAGCCTTATCCATTCCTTGGGGGCACCCAGGCTTGTGCAACTGGCCAGCTCTAGGAGGTGACCCAGTAGAAGCCAGTCATTAAAACTTCCTGTTATTGTTGCATTATTAGATTCCAGCCAGCTCTGATCCTGATGCAGCTGAGCCCAGGGCAAGTAGTGGAAGGGCAGCAGGAAAACACCTAAAAACTCTTGCAATAACAGCACATACTTAAGACAGGCTGAAACAGCACACTTACATGTGTTTATGCAAGCATTTTCCAAACCCTCAAACCAGTCTGAGCTGCTAATTGCTGCCCACAAACCACAGTGCTCAACCAATATTCCTGGCTTGACTGATACAACTATTTATGGAGCCACGCTGTGAACAAGATCACTAAGAACAGAGCTTAAATTCCTCCCAAGACATACCAATCAGAATAAGTGTTCTTGGATTTTATTTGTATTTAGTCAGATTACGTTAAGAATTCTTTTCCTACTTCACTTCAATAACACTAGGAAGGATCAATGAGCAACCAGGATGGAAATCAGATTGATTTTTCTGTGAGAGAAACAGGTTTTGTTACTGCACCTTCATAATAAATAAATACCACGTGTGTGCTGCCTAAATTGCCACTTTCAGATTTCTGTATTTGTTAGGTAAATGTGGTGGTTTAACATAGCTGAAGGGCTCATGTGGCAGATTAACAGGAAGGCTTGCTGCCTCTGGAAAACCAGCCTTCAAAATACCATTACTGGTCAGAAAACCCTTGCAGAAGGTTATCTCAGGAAACACACTGTTTTGATCAAGCCCAGAGGATCTCAGAGAGGGTCCATCCAATGTCAACTCCCTCCCAGGCTTGCCTTATAACTGAAGCTGTGCTATGGATTGGGTTTGGATGTTTTCCGAGGCACCAAGTTTTTCCATAAGTCAGGAAGAGTCCTTCTTTAAAAAAGAAGTCAATCAATGCTACACAGGTTCTTTTACATTCCCCACAGTACCATCCTTTGACTTGCAGATCTAGTTTATTTACTTCTTGAAATAGTGGTGGGCTCCCTTCTATCCCATACTTGTGCAACAGATATCAAAAGCCTTTCAAGTGTTTGGGCCACTTCTTGTTTACATGCTAGAGCCTGCCTACCCTCCCATATTCTTCCATAGAAATCAGAGCTTTGAAAACCCCCATGGAGAGGCCTGCAGCTTGTGGCACCTATATCCCTTCAGAAAACTGGTCCCTAGTGCCCTCTCCCCTTGTGAATACCTGTTAATGCGCTTACCTGCAAAATAACACTACTAATAACATCTTCAAATCATCAGTGAGCGCCTTAGCTTGGCTCTCAGAAACACGGCCTGCACTGCTTTCAGTCATTCCCTGTAAGAGCTGTGTGTTAAAGAGAACAATTTCTCTCCTAACAAAAGCATACATTTTGTGTAACTAGCCTTATAAATCATAGTCATTTTATATTTGGAAGTAAGAAGATGAGGGCTCTTAGTTCATTCTGCTTTTATGGAAAATTTAAAACATGGCCAAACTCACAGCTTGAATAATGTATTCATAGCACATTAAAAAATATTTTTATATTCTGTTCATTGCAGACATAAAAATTAGCAAGGGATCTATATATCTCCTAATGATTGGTGCAGAAATGAAGCCTGACACAAACTATAGAGACATTTCTCCCCTTTCTTCTGAAAGAATTTTTCATATACACACCAGTTTTGTTTCCCATCTCTCCAACACTCCAAATCTGTCCCTAGCTATTTTTGCTCTATAGCAGTCTCACACATACACACACACAGTCTAGAGGCTTGAAGACTACAAAACATAACAATAAGCAACCAGAAAGATCAAAAGGCATGACACATGCTATCCAGGTTAGGGTTTTGCATGACACTAAACAATATTTGGGAAACTGTCTAACAAAAAGACTATTTAGTCCAAAATAAAAAAACTGTGTGCAGTAGATGTATACAACTAATCCATCAATTTCTTTGATTTGAATTAGGTATACGTTTTAAAAGTGATTCAGATGGCCCATCTTTGAATATGTGGAGGTGGCAGAGCCATTCCCAAGAAGTTAAAGGACATATCTGCATATTGTTGCTTATACATCATGGGGTCACTGAAGCACCACAAAGCCACTGCCCTACTTTGTGCAAGATGTTCTAAAGGTAGAGCTTTTAAACACTTTCAATATCTAAAAAGAACTTACCATAAATAACTTCTTGCTCCCAAACTACAAATCTTAATTGGTATTATGGGAATTATGCTTAAGTGCATACAAGGAAAACTGTTCAATGAAGTAAATGAACAATGAAGTAAATTCTTCAATGAAGTAAATTCTTCAATGAAGTAAAGTTTACTTGATATCTATCACGCCAAACAAGCCTTACTTACCAAGAATGAAAATAATTCTGCATAGCACCCTTTCATACGCTACAGATCTTTAAACAAACACCGTAACATTTAGGTCATTAACTGCCCCAGCACACGACTACAGGCCCAGAAGTACCCCTATCCCCAGGTGCACGCTGGCCACAGGCTGAGTGTCTAAATGAAACTGCAGGGTGCACCAGCCTTTCCTCTCCTATGATCCCTCTCTGTTCATACACAACCCCAATTACGCAACAGCCACAAGACCAGCATGTTACCAGTATGCAAGTCAGGATACAAGCCCGAGCCAACTAACAGGATCAAATTAAAGAAAATGAGGAGAAAATAACCATTCTAGCCATGAACCTGCTGCAGAAGTGGATCCTGTCCTGCTACAACTGATTCGTCTCAGACTCTGCTTACTTTAATCATCAATAAGTCCCCCCCCCCCCAATAAATGCAGAGTTTTTAAATAGTGACACCTACTGAATCCCAAGCCTTTTCAAAATACACCAGATAACAAAAGGAGCATTGCATATGGGAGCATCTCAAGCATGGAATGCAGCTACTTTTTATAGCATAACATCTAAGGAAAGCACACTGTGTACCAACAGCGTATTTTAATTAGTAAAAGCAACAGATGGGTTAAGTTCCGGGAAGGAAATGAGAGATGCTGACAGGGTATAAATTGGCCACATCACTTACACAGATAGAGGCATCCAACGCCCCCCCCACAATAAGGAATTCTCCCACAAACAGTACACTGCAGCCCTATGCTGTTCTTATATTTCCTGCACAGCAGCAGAATTCAGAATTGTTTTGAAGTGGGATATTATGAAAGCCAGATGGCCAGGTCCATTTGCTCAGCTCCAGAATTCTCTGAAGTCTCTTGCTCTCTCTTAGGAAAAGGAAATATTCTGTTCTGAAGACTGGTTCTGAACATTTTGGATGTGGCCCTTTCAGTGATCAAAACAGCTAACTGGAATGAATTTCAACTTCAGCAACCAGAAGAGCAAGATGAGTCTGGCAACTAGAAGCATTCTTCAGTATCTGCTTCACAGAAACAACAATTAAAAACACAGTAACTCCAAAAAGAAGCTTATGTCCAATTTGTGCATGCAGAATTTGCACATCCATATGGTTAGGAAGGACTGAAGCCTCCCTGAATATTCAGACAGTATGTTGCTAATACTAAATCACTTTATCACATGTGCTACTTTTAGATGATCCATTCTTTACTGACTCACTACATTTTTCCTCAAACTAACAGATGAGACCATTTGTAGCATGGTATTTAAACTATAAGCAGACCAGATATTCCTATTAAGCCAAAATGATGCCTGTAGTTTTGTCCCATCTACACGGTAAATTTGTAGCATAGCATTCCTCTGTTTTCTGGAGAAACTAAAAAGGTATGTTAGAACTCAGAATAGGGAACTGCTGAATAATGAGATCCTGCTCTCAGTTGCTTCCCTCTCTCATGCATAGTATTGGTACCTGTCCACAACATTCATTAATCTCAGCTGCTTGCATTGGAGCTTTTCACCAGCTGGCCCCAAAATAGCTTGTTTTTCCCAACCTTTGCCATGTCATTTTATCCCCAGCACAGGTTCTGTCCTTTCCGTAGCTCCAGAGGGTGGCAGTTTCCCCTGGCCAGCAGCTACACAGCAGACACGTAGCAACAGCCTTTTCGTTAACCTTGTAAAACAAACAGTTTCTTACAGAGACCTGGCTCCTGTTAAACAACACAAACGGGAATCACAGCAGCTACACTTTCACAACAGGACTATTATATTTCAGCCACACAAGAGACACTGGAGAATGTACAGTACAGAGATGGGGATATCTGGGCTGCAGTGTGTGCTCTTTCCACTTTGCACCACAGGTTTCCAGTTGGCTTGTAAATACCCTGTTGTATTTTATTCTCAAGATCTTGTTCCAGTGCATTTTTCTCATTTGTCCTGCCTCATTATAACCTCACTCCCCCACCCTTTCTCAAGTGAAACTGTAGCTGTTGAAGGGGCATTATAAAGATGCAAAGCTTCCAGACCACAATGGAACAATTGGCTCTCTAGTTCAGTACCTTGGTCCTGGAGGATGGCTAGTGCCACATCCCTATGAGTAAAATGCAAAAAACCCATAGCTGATATACTACTCCCTTCGCCTCATCTTTCTCCTGCTCCATGAAGGATTCAACATAAATTTAATAGTTAAATAGGTAAGTAAACAGAGGTCAGGCTTATATTCTTCCCCAAACTTTTCTGAATGAAATACCTTTTCTTGCATTACAAGCATAAACGTCCAAGCTTTCTCCAAACATGTTAAACTACTTCTGAAGACGTGCCGTGGCTACAAGGTTCCTGCTCAGGAAGAATTTTATTTCATCATTTTGGAATTTATGCCTTTCAGTGTAATGGAGTATATTTTGTTACATGAGGAATTAAAAGCTAGATACCTTTCCACTCCAAAGAAAAAAATGGGTACTTGGAAATTGATACTGAGACAACAAAAAGACAGGAGATTTCAGCCATCTCTCTGCCAGCACCAGTATCAGGGAGGCTCCTGGTCCTCAGAAGTTACAACGGTGACCAAGTCCTTGCACTAGAGCTACAGTCTATGGAGTGAAGTAACCAAGACAACCCAGAAACAGGGATTGTGCCTGAATCGGTATTTTAAAATCCCTTTGATTATGAAGGTGGCATTGGCCAGCACTGTAGAAAGGAGTAACTCCAGTCCCTATGGGTGTCCTAGAAATGGTAGAGCAGTGCCAGTAGAGATCTTCCTCTGCCAATGATGACCTATTTATCCTTGATGTTCCTCCATGCTTCTGCCCACAGGGAACACAGCAAGGTCTTGAGCCTCCAAGAATACTAGCAATGACTAATAACTAATAATTGTTAATGGTCACTTGCTCATGAAAGCTAAAAAGACATGATCTCTTAAAGGACAAACTGCTATCAATGTGTCAGTCCTCAACCAAGAAGGAAGATGGAGCTGGTTGGTCCAGCTTCTTCAGATCTTTATCATCGTGGGAGCTGGCATCAGACACTGCTATAGCCTATTTCCACAACTTCTGCTGTTCAGATTCACTTCACCGTGAGGTATGGAGGTTGGTTAACTGACAGATGTTTCAAATTTGGAAATACCACATTTTCTGAAACACTAGAAGCATCCAGCATGCAGATCTACAGATAGGATGCAGTAATGGAGGACAGAGCAGGACTGAACTCAACTGATAGAAAAGCTAAAGAGTATGCATTGACATTGGGGAATAATGGAAGAACACGTGGCCTAAAGGAAGCATGGCACCTGCATAGCTCTAATTAACTCCAGCAGAGAAGTGACTTGGGGAGGGCAGGAGGCATGCAGCTGGAGGAAACAGTGCCCTAGCTGCAAAAGGTGTTACCAAAGTACCAGACTTTGCATAAAAATGAAAACTAAGAATGAAAAGAGAGCAATCAAATGCTTTTTCTTGTTATCAGATCTTAAAATATCATTCTTCATATAAGGTGTTAAAAACAGTTAAATTTATTAAAGAAAAATTATGCTTAGACTGAAGGGTTTTGGTGGGAGAACACCTGCTCTAGCACAAAGTAAATGTAGTCCATCTTACCCACCAGCTTCAGAAGTAGAGAAGCCTGCACACTTAGTTTTGCAGACAAGTTTGTGTGTCAGGAAATGATCTCCATATAGCCACCATACTCTGTGCACCACTAAGATTCAGAACACTGTCATTTGAGCTGTTTTCACATCTGTAACGCAATGCTCCAGCAGCACAGCCTGAATGTTTATCTGGTAATGTCATGCACATCACATGCACCAGGAGTGCAGGTGGGTCAATAAAAAAGTGGGCATGTTTTGAAGTAAATGCAGAACGGACTGGAAGAAGTACATCTAGCAGTACTGAACAGTGATCTTTCAGTAGCAGCCAAAACTCATGAACAGTGAGCTGTCTCTGATCACACCCTTGGTAGAGCTACTTTATCATTAACACCCATCCATAAACAGCATACATGGGGATAAAAACTGCTGTTTCTTGACAGCAGCTGAGCTAAACAGGATTACCACACAGCAGGAGATGCTGCCAAGTAGTTGATTATAGTAATTATCTGCAAGGCTGTGCAATACACTCAAAAAGATCTGCAAGCAAGGTAGAGATTTACAGACAAAAACAAAATATTTCTCCACAGTTAGTCACACCAATTAAAGAGAAAAGGTCCACGACACTGACTGTGACTCAACTCCCAATGACAGCACCAGTGCTCTGTATGTATACAGACACTAAAGAACCAGCTCAGAAGACTGGGTGCTGTATGTTGTCAGAATGGCTGGCAATAGAGCCAAGTGCTGAGAGACAGTTCTGCTGCCCTAGCTGGAACTGAATTTACCTTTCTTCTCACTAGAAATAACACTGAAAAAAAAAGAAAAAAGGACTCAATGGGAAATTCAGCACAAAACTCTGGGAAAAGTGAGACAACCAGAGAAATCCAGGTCTTCATCCTTCAGAGGAAGCAAGAGATGTACATTGGTTACCAACTGGTACAGCCCTTCGTAGTAAAGCCACCCGCAATGCTAATACCACATTGGCAACAGCATCAGGCTTTTCACAGCCCACAATGCAAAGGTCTTTCTTTTCTGATCCTGTGAAGATGCATTTCCACAGGATTAATGAGAATAATTCATCTAATCATAGTAAATAACATCAATTTCTAAGATAATTTGAGTCAAAAAAAAAAGTCTTTCTAAAGTCATCATGTCCTTCCACCTCAGCCTACTACCATGAAATAAATAGAGTCCTCCACACTTCAAGGAAAAGGAAGTTTAGCAACCTCGGTTAATGACAAAAAAAATTTAAAGCAAAATAACGGAGTAAACTGAGCTAGGCAAAAGGGCAAATTCCATTTGTATTTTGCTGGTGCATGAAGAACTGAAACAAGTGAAGGGAAGACAAACGAGCTTTCACATAAAGCCACTGATGTCAGCACTGTGTGCTGTTCTTGCATGCCACAGCTTTTAAAAGGAAGATGTGCAGCTTCGCACATGTAGCAAACAAAGTCCCAGGAGCAAATTCAACTCAGTATGTTTTGTAAATAGATGTCCACACACCAACACCTTTCAAAGTATATAACATACAGAAAAGCAAAGAAGGGATATGCTGAGACCAAGGAAAGTACAGAAAGAAAACTATAGAAGTTACCTGAAGGGAAAAAAAATGACTTCCTAAAGCCACAAGAGAGGATAGGAAAGATACATTTAATATTTTTTTCCACACAATCCTAAGAAGAGCAAGACAGAAGTTAAGAAACTCCAGTATTAATTTGATATAAAGCTACCCTACAGAGAAAAAGACAAAACATGGTAGCCTATGTGCCAAAGATAAGAAATATGACAACATTGCTGTGAATTTCTACAGCATGAGGAATTCAGTATTTTACCACCACCACCGTAGCAAGTAAAGGCATTTGCAAAATGTGAATCAAAATCCATTTCCCAGCATAGCCAGTATTCTCTATTATGGCACAGAATCCTGGGGGACTGATTTGAACTGACCATGACTGCACTTGAACACATTTTGAAACTAATCCCACTGTCACTAGTGGTGGGTTGAAGACAAAAGAAAAGCCCTGTATGCAGGCCAACACACAGAAAAGGGTCTTATTCTCAACATTATTCTCCTCCCTGCAAGTGCCTCCTCTCTGTGGTGCCATCCAACCTGTAACATTATTTCATGATGAGAAATAACTACTAGTTTGCTCTAACTTCTCTTCAGCTTCAATGCCTCCTTTAATTACAAAATAATTGCAGCTTCAGCATTTCAAAATTCTTAAGCTACAGTTTTCACAGATAAAGTCTTATAAAATTTCATATTATGAAATTAATAAAATATTTAATACAAAATTTAAAGGAAATCCTGCAGTGGTATGTTTATCCTCCTTTACTAATCTTTCCCCTTGCATTGAATTCCACGATTTTCAACACGCTAGCAATGGCCTGGGAAATTTTGGAAGAGTGATCATTAACTTTAAATACCTAAGGTAATAACATTATAAAGTAAAAAGAATGAGCACACACTGCCTTTAACAGGGCTCATTTCACACAGTATAGAAAATAATATCACTCCAAAGCAATGATATCAGTGATAAAATGTCAAAGTCATGCTGGCATGCATTCATCTGATACCTGTGCCAAAATCAATCATGTCAAGATATTTTTTTCCCCCAAAGGTTAAGAAAATAAACTAGTACTAGATAACAGCAATGTTTTGCAAAATAAAAGGCTAGAGACAAATTACAGGAAGCCTGCAATGGCCAGGTGCTTTGGACTGCAACTCCATGAGAGCCCTGTGCTTCTGGGCAACTGGGGCAGGCACATGGGACTGCTGCAATAGACAATGGTGCTACAGTGAAAGAACCTTGTCCACCAACCCCCAAATATTGGATCCAACAGGGAAAAAAAGGCATTTCAGGAACTACACATGCTGTAGGATTCAGGCATTGTGTAAAATTTCCCTTTTAAAAGCAGCATGGGAGTGTTGGTATTGAACAGGACATGATAATTTCATGATTGAAGTGAGGAATCTCTTGCATCAAAATACAGGGGTTCAAAGTGCTCTTCAATCACATCAAGTTACCACAAAACTCAACGGGATTAAGTCCTTAATGAATACCCACCGGTCTTATAAGCACATCTATGTCTGAGTGAATTCACCTTGAAAACTCAACTCAAAAAGCAAGTGTTACATGACAGCAAATAACTCAGAAGATAAGTGTAGAAAAGCAGAGCCTTCAGTGTGAGGCATATTTACAATATGTCTGTGTCTGCCTTACTCTACATGCAGTCCCAACAGGCTCCAAACAATACCAGGAACTGTTTATTATCCGCTTCGCAACATCCCACACCCCTAAAATACACCAGTCACCTTCACCTCTGAAGAACTAGCACTGGAATTATTACCTCAAAAAATAGTCTGACCTCCTCCACAGGCATATTGGTCATTGATAGGCACCTTAGCAGTATTCAAAAGCTTCTCCTTGACACCTGTGTGTCACCAATAGCAGCTAGATAGGAAAAGTAAGCCCTTTCTGCTGCTTTGTTTGATAAGAAGCAGTTTTCAGCAGAACCAGTAGAAATCAGAAAAACCTGCAGTCAGCTGTATCTCGCTAGTCGCTTGGTAGCAAGACAGTTCTGTAGTGAAAGACCATTTTGCTGCAACACTTCAAAGCACAAGTAACACTGAATCGTCTCTATTGCACGGAAAAAGAGGCTCATGTGGACTTCATCTCTGTGTGAAGCTCCAGCAGCTGTCTCACATTAACATGCTTAAACACAAACAGTTACAATATAGATGTAAAATTACAAATGTTGAATTAATTTTAAGCTAGCATATACTTGATATAAGCCCTTTTTTCAGTGAGCATCAGCATCCCATAAATCTCAGCTACTGTTGAGGTCTTGGTCCTTATTTTCTTTGGCTGGGTAGTATCTAAGCAGATCTATTTTCTCTCTTTTTCAGGCTTTAATCACTCAGTAAAGTAACTATTATTATTTTGTCTATTGGGGTAACCTGTCCACAATTACATGCTACTTTTATCAAACTTGAAAGGTCACACAGAAGTCATTTTGTGTGCAACCAGATAATGTCATGTGAACAACTGTATTTGGATCTTTTAATGTAAACAAGTGTAATGAGACTTTATGAATTTTGTGGGAAACTTGCAGATATTTCCTTACCATACATTTGGTTCCCATAAAAGCCCCAAACTAACCCCACTGACAAAATGAAAACCTCTCTCTCTCCTCTGACAGAAGTTTTCTTTGATGTGTATCAGCACCAAACATGAGCGAACACACTTTCAGTACTGAGACAATTTTGATATCTGAACGCTTTAAACCTTTTTGCTTGGCTACCAAGAAGAGTGACTTCCTTCACGGTGGCTTCTGTGACAAAGACAAATGAAGGGGCAGTAGCCAGCCTGAGATGGTCAGTCCCAGTCCTAAAAACTAAGAAGGAGTAACAAGTAAAAATGTTCATTAGTAACATGCTACAAAACTATAACTAACAACCTAGGCTTTTAGAATAACAACAACCTAAAGCTCTTCCTTGTTCTTCAGTTATATCATCTTACCTTTTAAAACTCTTTTGAGAAGAATCTCCTTTGGAGCACACCGTATTAAGCTCTCCATTTATTCAACTCCTCTATCTACTTCCCATCTGTAATACCACCTCTCAATTCCTGAGGAAGCCAAATAAGAGACTTGACAAGAATTGCCTCCAAGTCAACACAGGGATTGCCAAAAAGCAGAATTCCTCCCGTCTGGGAACACCACTGCCATAAACACCTCACAGGGGTTGCTGGGCTTGCGCTGAGATGGTTTCAGAGCTCTTTTCAGAAAATCATAAAACATCTCTGCTCTTCCTCTCCACAAAGCCCTTGGGTAAAGTTAAATGTAAATGCTTATGTACTGCTAACATCCCTCTCTGCTATCAAATGTAAGAGTGCTATTTCCTAGTTATCCACAACATGAATAAGATTCGCATACCAGACAGCTGGATGAACCCTAGCAATGCTAAGATAGTGTTGGCTGAAAAATAAGAGTTG
Source organism: Anser brachyrhynchus (assembly GCF_964034855.1). NCBI lineage: Eukaryota > Metazoa > Chordata > Aves > Anseriformes > Anatidae > Anser > Anser brachyrhynchus. Next base: position 32,675,773 of record NC_137698.1, on the reverse strand, counting down.
TTAAAATAAAAATACCACCTTTCTAGTATCATCCACACCAAAAGTAATCTCTCCACACAACATTACGCTACCAATTTTGGTATTTACCTGAATTTATAATTCTTCCCAAACACTCAAAAGGCCAGACCTACTAAGAGGGTCCCATTCCTGTCACACTTGCACTCAATCACAAAATTTATCACCTTTAGGCCTCACCACTTCAACTGCAACTGAACAGGTAACTCCACACACTACTTCAAGTCCTGGGCAAGCTCTAACCAGATCCAACTACAGAAAAGCCGTTGCTCAGTAGCCGCAGTCACTCAAACCTCTTCTCCATTTGTTCATTTGATTAACTCTCCATTAAAGAACAGGTCAAGTTGAAGGCTCTCATCCTTATCTTCAGACCTCTTCATTGGAATTAAAGTTCAGCTACCAGAAAGATTGCTTTTAGAAAATGACAGAACTATCAGTCGCACTTTACACATCTAAATGCTCCACCCCCACCCCAAATGGGGCAAAAATAAGCAGAACCTTTCCAGAAGGGATGAGGACAACAAAAAACCTTAGCTTTACCAAAACAGAAAGCAAAGACTATTTTCTTAAACTACCCTGCTAACACCAATAGCTGAAATGAAATCCCCACCCCTGCCTCAATTATAAAAATCTGGTCAGTGATAGCAAAAGAAAATTTTTCCCTTGAAAAATGTTAAATTTCTTTCAGATGATTTTTCTAATTTCTCTTTTCAATAACACAAACACCAAAGTAGCTGTTCAATAGGAAGAATACACAGTTGCGGGTCAGTTACATCCCATGTCACAAGGATGAGGTCCCCAGATTCTGGAGTGTCTGGAGGACACGCAGTGATAGCACAGGTACATCAACAAGGAGATGGGAAAGAAAGAAAGAGAATCGCTGAAAGGCTGAAAGAACGTTGTGGCCAAAGGAAGAATACTGCTATTTGAGGCCTAAAGAAAAGGTGTTGCCAACATCCAGAACAGGAAGATGGATATTGGATATTTGATGAAATGTTGAGGAGGAAGAGGAGAATTCTCACATTTTAGCATCATTTATCGTATACTATCATAGAATCAGAGAATGGTTTGGGTTGGAAAGGACCTGAAGATCATTGTATTCCAACCACTTTATCTGCCTATGAAGTTCACATAGTCTTAGAGACAAACTTTTAAAGCCAGACTGAACGTAGTTCATAAGGAAAGTTTAAAGCTTTTTTCTTACTTCACTACACCAAAGGTCAGAAGTGCATCTTTTCAACAGTGATTTCTACAAGAAGAGTATACATGTAACCACTAAATGAAAATCTCACAAGAGTGTGTTATAATAGTATTTTTATAGTATTGTTATTAGTACTTAGGAAAAAGTGTTTTTCTTATAACAACAAATAAAAATAGTACATTGACAAGTTTTATAAATTAGAGTTAATATGCTCCTTCTCCACTCATTAACATTACACAGCAGTGTCTCATTTTACATATTAATAGCTCCTTTGTCTATGCCATCTGGTAGTACCAGGCTGACAGTCCAAGGGACTGAATAAGGAGGTGGCACCACAGCTCTGCCGTGCTCCACAAATATTTTTTACTCCTGAGAAGAAGCAGGTCAGCTGTACTGGCCCTGGAGTTTGACAACTCTGGTTGGTTTTGTCCCAGAAGATAACGCACACCCAACTCCTTCCTTACTCTAGGCTTCTAATGCCAGCATGGAAAAAGTAATCTTCATGGTTTGTTTCCAAGTTATGCCCTGTGTAATGTTTTCCCCTCCATAACATCCACATTTGCTTTCGTCACTTAGCCTCAATAACAAAGTTGCACATGAAAACATCTACACATCTATTCAATCTCTATGTAGCTAAAGATGAGTATAAACAACCATGTAAACAGCCATCAGCTAGCTCTAGAGAATAATGTCCAGGAAAGTGGAGACAATGAGGTTTTTGGGGGGAGCATCAAGTGTCCACCCCCCTTCCTTTCTCCTCCAAGCAGCCAGGTTTCTTGCTAAGGACAATGAATGCAAGCCTCATGGAAGCATGTGATCCTTCTCAAGAGAAACTAAGCAGCAGCTGTTAAATTTCACATTCTCCTTTGAGCCCTGATTTCACAGTGAGGAGTCAGTATCCTGTTTTCCAAAGAAAGCAGGTGGCTGGTTTCCTTTTCACAATAGGACCTGACCTGTTGGTTCTGGAGCTCCTCAGATGAAGGCATTTGGACACACTACAGCTGCTACACTCTGGAAGAAAGCAAATTTCATTCTGTAATAAAATACTGCCCATGGTCATCATAAAAATATAAAATGCGTGGCTTTAAATTTGTTTTAGGATGGTTGTTGAGGAATTGTAAGATATATGGGCAATCTACACAGCTGGGGCAGAATCTCCCAGCAATGAAGACACTTGGAAATTTGACAGTTACTGTGAACTATAATAATCTCTTAAGGTTTTTCTATACTTGTTGAAATACTGCTTTCACAGACTTTGGGCTTTGATTCTTGTGTTAAACGTCCTTGAACACAGATACTGAAATCAAGCTGCACTTCCTGTATATACGTATCTAAAGACAGGCTGTAACATCTGAAAATTCATTTAACGTAACTCTTTACAATGTCACAGAAATGGAGAGAAGAATTCGCAATAGGGAAATTGATAAAGCAGAAGACCTTACAAAGGTTACTCAAAATTATAAAGATTTTATGCTATAATGCCAATGCAAATAGTGCTGGCAAATTCCAGAAATAAAAGGAAACCTAAATGCCAAACCCAAGCATGCTGAATTTTTATGTTCTCCATGGCTGATATCACTGTAGTCAAGGGGATAGATTAAACTGCTATATGACTACACCCTCCAAATTTAGACTTAAATAAACAGGAATAGTAGTATTATGACAGAGAACCAGTCACGATAAAGTTAAAACTGGTCTTCATCTTCCTACCTAAGGCCTAGGTTACTATGTAATTACACTTAATGTAATTGTCCTTAAATATCTCAGTAGAGCCCTCAATACAAGGCATTTTCAAGTGAATTAAAACAGGAAAAGAAGTTTGTCTTTCACTCTGACACCTTGGACAGTGTTGTCTGATAAGGGTTATCAACAGCTTTGACAGAAGATGCTTGTTCTGTTCTCAAAAAAAAGTCAGATGACACTAACAAGGAAAATGAAGAATAATGGTAGTAAGAGGAACAAATGGCTGACAAATCATCCCAGAGTATCTATTTTCACTTTTTTTTTTTTACCAGTTTAAGCTTCCAACTTGAGTGGACAAGGAATCCAGAATTAGGACTATTAGGACTAAGCTTCACAATTACTAAACTCAAAGTAGGGAAACATCATGGCCAGGAATACAAGAGAACTTAAACTCTGACATAATATGGCAACACTAACAGAACCAGAGAAGTATGACGGTTAATGTGATAAGCTCTGACATTTTACAAAGTTTGCCAACACGTGTCAGCAATTCTCTGCAGGAACAAAACAGATTGACCGCTATCCTGGGTAATGCTGTTTGGAATTTACCAACCACGTTGTAGAAAGACAAGAAAGAAAAACGAATAGTCTTTGGTTGACTTAATTAGAAAAAGAAAAACCCTGCCACACACCAAAAATGCATCATGACAGGACTAACTGTTCCGCATTTGTCACGTTGATGTTACAAAGTGTTCCTGACTGCTAAAGCATGAAATGCAAATGTTGCTGACAAACATAAAAGCTTTTTCAAGAATCTACTGCCATCTGTATCATTAAAAGCATGTTTTTCATATGAGCAAGTTCTTTAGCAGCACAGAAAAGAAGTCACCATTCTGGCTTATGATATGAAGATTTATAATGTAATTCTATTGAGCTGATGAATGTTAGAACACAAAAGTTTAGCACGAACAATTAAAAAGAAACCCCACGTAAGTAAAAATCTCTATATAATTGGAAATGCTATTCTATCAAAATCAGACTTCACAGTTCATATATCTTCCAGTTCACTACGGTGTCACAACATGAAGGGTTTCATGGGATAAAGCAAACAGTGTAGCACTACGTGCCTTTTCTTAGTGACTTTGGGAGAAAGTATTCTTTCCAGACAGAATGCATAAGAAAAATGTAATAATTTGAAACAGCTTCAGTTGCAAATCAAAGAAGAAAAATAAACTAGTCACATGGTCAAAGCACAGAAATATAACGTCTTGATAAAATTTTAAAAATACAGAAGAAGAAACAAAACAAGTGTTTCTAGTTTGTGCAGAGAACTGGCAGCAATGAAATCCCATCCTGATTTAAGCACAGGCACAATCCCTCTGACTGCTCAGTACTGGCTTACCTGAAAGCACATCTGCCTCAGTAACACGGGTGTGCTTCACGTTCCATCTTTTGCTGAGCTTGGAGGCAGAAAACTTTACACTAGGCTGGATGCAAGTCAGAACTAAACCACAGAACTGGTAGGTGAGGTGGAAAAGATAACTAAATATTATTTTTAATTCCCTTTATTACAAAAATTATGGCCAATGGGTGGGGTGGATGGGTGTCTTTTCACGCAGCTCCCAAGGAAAACAGAGATATCTAAAATTTACCAAATGTACCATTTCAAATATCTGCTAGACTTCTAGAAGTTCTCTAGGTACTACCTCTACTAATAGGCAGAAGTAGAACAACTTTCTCCATGCAGGTTCACCACAACCTAGCATTTACATGTAAAGAGGACTTTCTAATCAAACAATAAAGCTTGTGAATGGCAGAAAATTTGTCCTGTTCCATTTAGTATCATGCTAATTCTAACACATTACTGTGATGATCTCTATAGCATAATCTGATCATTTTAAGGCAAGTAGGTATTTACTACGTCTCAGTACCTGAAGAATACTTTCCAGATGCTATCAAAATGGTTAAATAAAGACAAAAGGATTATACAAACATCTACTGCTACCACCTTAAACCTATCCATTTCCAAGACTAGAGTGCACTGAAATATAATCCTTGCTAAAGGAAAGAAGTCTGTTAGACTTTTAAATACTTTAAGCTACCAAATATTTTTCCCACATTCAGTTAACAAACTACACAGTTTTACAATTATCATACATGTAACATGCCACCTACACTTACTACAGTCTTAATTACAAGATAACAGCTTTACATTTCTGGTAATCTATTTTTCCTATCTACAGTGTACGACAACCAAAGAAAGACTAACACAGAGCATGGAGGTCAGTAATATAATACTCCACTAAGTGACTAGTGAAGGCAGAAGGCAAATAACATGCTGAGCAGGTAAAATTTCTAGGGTGTGTGAATGAAGCCATTAATAATCTCTCCTGCAGAAATGAAATTAAGTAATTACCTTCCCCAAGTGTTACATCCCACTGCAGTGAATGCAGCTGAGGCTGTACCCTCTAAGACTGCTAACACCTGGAAAAAGCAATTAGGTCCCAGAGTAACTCATTATCACTCCCAGCAAATGCCAGGGAGCTTCACCTCAGTGCTCCTGCAGGGAGAAGTGTTCCTAAAGACCTTCACAAATCTATTCCACTTCTACAACCTCATGGCAGGTCCCTCCTTGTCAACCACAGATGTTCAGTCTCCTCCACTTTGTATTGTACTAATTAAAACAAGACAATTAAGTCAGGCTTTCAGTATTAAAGAGGGCACTGGGGGAAATACACCAGCAGAAGTCACAGGGCAAGAGTGGAAATAAAGGAAACTGAAATTTCACAGTAACCTCTTCTTTATGAAACAGAACCTCGCATTGCTGTCCAGGACTTTTCTTCCTCTTTCAACTTTCCTTTCTTATGTTCTATTTCTGCATGGCAAATGCTATGTTCATCCTTCTTTTCCAAAAAAGTGAATCATGAAAATAATGTCACAACGATTAAGAACATCTTCAGTACTAAAAGTATTTTCCAAGCACAAGTCTAAACCTGTGATTGTGGAAAACATATTCTGAATTGTACCTGTCTCAAAGGATCAAGAAAAATCTTTACTTACACATATCACTGTGCACAACCCCCTCCAGAAAATAGAAGATGGGTGCTTGTTTTCTGCCTCAGTCCCTGTGTGAGTGAATTAATCACTGAGCTATTAGATAAGAAGAGAGAACATTTACACTTTTACTTAAATTTCTTTGCTTTCTTTGAAGGATCAAAAAAAAAAAAAAGTGCTTTATTTCCAAACAAAGCCAATGTTTCATCCAGCCTGGAGCACCTTATTAATTTCATATTTAATCTGAAAGGGGAAAAAAGCAATAAAATACTTTTCAGGTTTTTTTTCAGACTGAAAGCCTGCATTAATTTTTCAGCTTAGACAAGGCGGGATAAGATGTAAAACATTGAACCAGAAAAAGTGTGATAAAAAAGCTAACAGAAGGCATGACTTTAGGGATGTGAACCAGAGAAGATAACAACCTAATACTGCTACTACTTATTCCGTGCTGCTGGTCTAAATGTCAAAACCATACTGATGACCCAGAAATTTCACCTAAAGGAACTTCTGATTGGTGATGCTGGAGTTACTAAAAACTGATAAATTACCCCAAATCACATAGATTAAAAGAACAAATTAAAAATGGCTCTACCAAATTAATTTTTGTATTTTACATTTTTGAATAATTTATCATATTAAGATCATCCACAATATCAATGCTCCAGCTACAGATGAATATGCTGACAGCCTGCTAACCATGTAGAGATACAAAATCCTCCTGGAGTTGTTAGAAATATGCACGACGCTCCCGAGACTTTAAATCTGTGTTCTGTATTCCAGTTTGCAAGGAGGTCTCTAATGACTGCCCATATGAGGAGGACGTAGTTCTCATGGAAGCTGAATAATTCTAGGCTAGTTATAGTTTAAAAAGTGTTCTTCACTTCACATATTAAACAAGAGTATCCAAATAACTGGACATACAGTTATGTTTCTCTACCTGATAGAATCCCACTTTTATTATCTTTTAAAGAAGCAGCAATACTACCACTTCATTTTTAGAAAATAATTTGACAACAAACGTGAATGGACAGATTACACTATGTTTGATAAATAGCATGTAGATATCTAAAAGGAAGAAGGTGTTTTGGATGTATATGGAATGAGATGGGGTTATCAGCTTGAATTCTAACTCAAGGAAGGGATTTTTCAGCAGCAACAAACAAAAATAACCCCAAATGCCTATCATTTTATCAGGATGTCCTCTGTATTTTTTTGTAACTCATATGTTTACTACTTTAGAGGAAATCTCTTCTTTGAAATGTGTTACTCTTTTTTTTCCATGCATTAATTGCAAATATTTTTTGACCACAGTTTGTTATCCAATACAAATATGTATCAAACAGAAGTCTCACATACCTATGCTCTGACATTACCTTGCCTTAAATGACCAGAACATGTCAAGCACATGAAATGGATATGATTGTGATGGTCTTCAAAAGATGCTGCTGCAACTTATGGTCAGCTTCTGTCTCACAGCTAGAATTTCCCTGCAGATGAGTAGTAGACCAGTACATTTAGTGGTAATCACATGTAGCTTCAAAGCCATATGTGCAAATCCTTACTTCGTAACACAGCTTTTCTAGGTGAGCATCCTTCACTTTGACAGCTATATACAAAAGGAAAACATCCTTTTGCTCTGAAAGCTCATCTGAATCTCGGGCAGTGTGCAGATATTCATAATGTGAAACTCTTACAACAGCATTCATCCCAGAGCTAAAATTCTTTTTTCAAGTGTTTTTCAAGGGTCTTCTTTTCTCCAATTTGGTACATGCAACAGTGAAGTTATAAACAAAAGTAGGCTGAATTATAGCCACCGAAGACCTCATACTCATTGCTACACTGTACTTGGCAACCTTTAAGAACTTCACTGATGCAAGAGGAATAGAAGAACTAAGATGTTTATTCTCCCCAGTCACAATTTCTCATTTCTTGCTTTTTAGGGATGCATCTTATTTAATTGAGTAAATATTAATTCTGAAAGGGATTACAGCTATTCTAAATATTCAGAAGTCCTGAATTATCTAGAGCATTTTTAAAAGTAGGATGGGGAATATGAAAGATGACTGTATGTCTGTTGAGGCTTTCTGAAGGCTTCATTAACAATTCCACACAAGAAAAACGTTTTTAGTAACTGCACAGTGACAATATCCACACTCCTTGTGACAGTTCAGGAATCTTCCCTGTAAACCACTCATGAACTTTGTCTGACATTCTGAATTTGTTTTATAAATAGTGTTTTTTTTTATCGAGTAAATCTCATACACACCATTTCCAGTAAAAGTTTCCAACCACACCTCCCCAACCAGATAAAGTAACTGGCCATTGAAAATAACAATTGCTTCTTTGGCTGAGTGATTAAAGCCAGAAGTGAATTTTCTCCTGCTTGTCCACCAGGAGGAAGCGGAGAGAGCAGAGAATACCCAAGCTAGAAATATTCACTAAGAGAGTGGCTACAACACAAGCTTAGAAAAAGACTTGAAAGATGAGCATAGGGGGCAATCTCAATAATTTTTGGACAAGAGAAAGAAGATGGGGTCTTATTTAACTGGAGACATATAAGATTCATGTGAGAAAAAAGTGGGAGAAAAGCATAGTTACTGAAGAAATGCCGGAAGCTGCAGAAGCCAAGAGGAGCTGGGCAGGATCCCAGCAGTCGCTTGAAAGATTTATGGTATCTCCAGAAGGTGCTTAGAGACCCCCCGGAGGTCCAGATTCCAGGGGCTTAAAGAATGCATGGCCTAATGAAATAAATCCCTAACATATCACCCAGTGAAGTGTCCCAGCAGAGAGGAAACTCTACGAGCAACCCCAGCTAACCCCTATTTTATTATTAAAAAAAAAAAAAGGAAAAAGAAAAAAACACACACACAAAGCTAGAATGAATTCACATGTGAGTTTGTGAGCCAAGAGAAACATAGATGGTTAGTCCTTAGAGCAAGAAGATGAGATTTTAACAGCTGTAAAGTGTTGAGTTAATGCTCACAGGGTATGTTGCTTGGTGGATTTTTTCCCCATCATCATATGGAACAAAGCTCAGTATCTGCTATAGGCCTCCTCAGCCCTGGGGTTAGATTAGAAGATATCCAGAAAGAATTACAATGATCTTGGAGAAAGAACATCACCAGGAATCAGTTCTTTATGAGGAGCTTTAGCTTCTCAGAGACTCACAAATCAATTAAAGTAATAAAGATATTAGACATGAATACTTCAGACCATGTAATTATAACTTGAGTGTAAAATAAAGAGGGAAATAAACAGTCTGTATCTCAGTTTTAAAGTGATAAGCAAGTAACATTAAAAATGAAAGGGACAGTTAAAGGCAAACAGACAAATACGGGGGTTTGGATATGAGAGAAGACTAGGACTTAAGTCAGTCAGGATAAATATATGTAGATACTCAGAAAAGAATGAGCAAAACTGGGTGTGCTAAGATGAGAAGCCAGCATACTGTTAAAATTGGCCACTGCGTGAGAGGTGAAGGAGTACCTTCCTCACTCTGGTATCAACAATTATCATAACTAATGGGAATGAAAATGCGAGAAAGGAAGTTATACATGTTGAAGTTAACATTAAATCAGTGTTCAGAATGGGAGGATCCGACCTAGAATTGTTAAAGAACTTACAAATAAAACTACAAGGTTGCAGCCAAAACTATTCTAGGTCTTAACAAATCCACCTCTCTTGAAAATACCGAAAGGAGAGGCAACAGTGTAGAAAAGAAGAGCAAATGAACGTGGGCACTGCAGTCCCATCATGCTGACCAAAACAGATACAAACTTTAGAACAAGTTCTGAAGAATAGGCAGAAGATAGAATAAGTGGATAAAAGACAACATTTTGCCAAGTATTTTGGTATCCTTTTGACAATGGATTTTCTAGACACACAAAGCTTAATAGATTTAGTCGATCTGCATTTTGTGAAGCAACATTTCTTTCCATTTTTATTTAGTACAGACTCAGCTATTAGTCAAAAGATCATATGGTTAGAAACCAGGTAAGAAGAAAAGAAAACAAGATGGGAAGGGAAAAGGGAAGTAACGAAGTACATTTTAAGTGGCCTCCAATTAGATACAATAGACATCAGAAATCTCCCAGGAAACAGAAATGTTCTCCAAAATGGTGTTTCAACAACAGAGTTTCAGAAACTTTAGGATAACGTGTATCCCATAACTGCAGTGTTCTGGAAATGCAACACATGTTCTGGTCTAAGTCCCGAATGTTGGCCTTGGTCCTCAACACAAACAGCTTCAGACAAACCTTTCAGAAAATGAAAAGCAGTTAGACTTTCAAAATGAGTGTTCCCACTGCCAACTCTTTTTCCCCTCCAAAGACACAGGCACAAATGGAGAATTAAAAAAAAAAAAGAAAAAAAAAAGAAAAAAAAAAGTAGTAATTAGTGATTAGTTCCAAGAAAATTCAAACCTTACTTCTTTAATTGCAAATCACAAATCTAAGAGATTTGGCGGTTCATTTTTTCAATGAAAAGAGAATGCAAAAGCAGCCTGCTATCAGAACAAAATCATTATAAGACTGCAACACTGCCAAAATTATTGCTAAAGACATCAACTTCAAAGACAGCTAAAGAAAGAAAAGAAACAAATTCCGGGATATGGAATTTTACTTTAACAGTAACAAAAATGAGAGAACAAACAACAATAGAAGCCAAATATACATTTTTGTCTTTCTTCTTTCTTTTTAGAACCAGAATGAAATGTCCCCTCTTAGCTCCTTTAAAAATTATATGAACGCGAAACTAAAAGCAAAAGAAATTTTGAAGCTGTGAGTCTGTCTTCAACTGCAACCTTTGGGTAAAATCATTATTCTAGTGTCACTGGTGATGGAAGCACAGACTGCGTTAAAATATGTGACATTAAGAAAAAGTTCTGTGCTCTGGGAAAGTAGGTCATGTTTGTACTGCAGTTTATTTCATCCCCTTGCTCCTACAGCACCATGAATACAGCGCTCCCTCTCTCCGCCTTGGAGACACAGGCACACATTAAATGAGCTGGGATTTTCAAAATTCAGAGAACCTGAAAAACCCCCAAAGAACAAGTCCTGGCTGATTTCATCGAGGCTTATGTTCCTAAGCTGCCTGCACACTTGCGCAACAAAGGCTCTTTTGAAAACAGCCTTCCAGCTCCCCACTGCCCCACAACTTCTGCAGCCATCAAGGGGCGCGAGGTTGTCGTACAGCATTACCATATGGTAGCATTTTACACTTACTTTGCACGGGCTTAGCGGTCTATGTAAAGCAGAAGGCAGGCAGGAATTACCAAGTTTGTTCGTTTTTAAAAACACACATTACTGACTTGTGCTGTGAGGTAAACAGCCAGTTTTCCCCGAGCAATGTTGCCCCATCCTATTACCCCAGCACAAGCTGGCAACGGGATTCTGCTGAGGCTTTGAGCATCAACTGCCCCTTGGCACTAATGGCGCTAAAAAGCTACTCCAAAGCTACGCTAGAGTAACTACAATTGTAAGCAAGAAGTCTGAAATGCCTTTAGTGATTTCACCTCTCAAAATGCTATAAAATTATACTCTATTCAATGTCTTTTTGAGCATGAGTAATAGTGCGGCACACAAAATGCGCAAACAGGGACAAAACTGTTGGAAACAGAGCAAGCACTGAGCTGGCATAAATCAGGTTACTAATCCCCTTCCCCCAAACATATCTGTGAATTTTAACGTTTAAATTCTGTGTTGATACATTCTTGAGATTAATACATTTTCTAATACCACACCAAAAAAAACTATCTATCCAGCAGGCACTTACAGTACAACGTACAGCACAAGCATTAACAAGGTGATAATCCTTGTCTCAAAGAGCTTATTCTCCTCCATCTGACAGCATCTAAAGACAACTGAAAATCTTTTCGGAACAGAAATTTATGTTACAGAACATGCTTTATCTTGTCCATTCCCACATAAGGGCACAACATCACTCCTACAGTAATATCATCAAGTATTACAGTGGTAAAAGTACCAAACTGAAACGTATTCAAGAAATTAGCTAATTAATAAAAGTGTGTGGAGTTTCTTACAGAATCAAACTGGATAAATGTCCAAAGAAATAGCCTATCACAAGATTAACAGTACATCGCTATGTAAAAATAATTAGGTGTCTATATGAGAATGCTTAATATGTAGCCCTACTTTTGTATGGAAGCAGAGATGAAGATATCAATAAAGCCTTGACTTTGATAACAATCTTTGAGAAAACCTCTTTTCTACAAATGGTCAGTCTACTATCAAGGCAGTCATGGTGCAGAAGGCCAACTGGGAGAACAGGCTCCAATAAACTATTACTTTGGTATGACTGGCCATGAGTTCAGAATTTAAAGAAACTACAAAACATAGTACGAAAAAATGAATGTGTACTATAAAATTATACTTTCTGGGGTTTTACACATTAGGAAACAAAAGATGGTGTAGCATGTAACCTACCAGAGGCTGAGTGCAGGAGTGCAGTTTCTCTGATTGGTGACATACATCCAGTTCCTTGGACGCTGCATTAAACCATATGTGTTTATTTATAATTGTAAAGAAAAAAACCACCAAGGCATACACAAGTTGTTTGTCTCACATATGTTCAGTCAGACGTTAGTTAAAAAAACTGCCCTTCCTGTTACCCCTTTCCCAGTACCAGATGTAGGTAGAAGCCAGTGGAAGTGGAGCAGACATAAGCATGACAAGCTAATTCCCTGCATGAGGGACATAGCTGGGGAAGGGGGAAGGGGAGATGAAAACACTACACAGGAGTCCCACAAGGTCAGTGCGGGAGATTGAGACATCTGTCAAGGCTGGAAATCAGTACGTTTGCTTGTATAATAGCAGATATTGTTGTTACCGCAACAGTTTTACTCTTAAAACAGTGCAGCCTGTGAGAGCAAGTAAATAGGCATGACAGCATCCGGATTTTTAAGTCGCATCCAACAGGAATCAGACGCATTAAAGTCTGGCAGAAATGTAATGCTTGTTTTCATTTAAGGAAAGGGAAGAGAGAAGACAGAACCTAGAGCAGCATCTCTAATGCTATGCTGTCAGTTACAAAAGGCAAGTCCACTTCTCAGCAAAGCAGTGTCTCAAAGTCCATAGATGTGACCCTCTCTGGAGTAACCTCCGTATCAATGTGGAGCAGAGGAAAAGGGGTTGCAACAAAAGCATCTTCCCTTAAAACATGTTCTGCTTACTCTCATGTCTCACCCATGAAGGGTGAGGCTTTGGGGTGTACAGTAAACTTCACCCACATAAAGAAAAACCTAGTTAACATTTTCTTTATGCTGCCTGATTTAAAGGAGACTGAGCAAGGAATGAGAATGATACAGATTTGGCACACAGAACAATTTCCTCGGTGATCCACATGCTTTGGTACATAGCTCCTGCACCTACCCTGAAAACCCTAACCTAGTAATTACCAAGAGAACGAGGCAGAGATTTTACACCCACACACCGCTGGCCAGCATACAGGTCCTTAGGGACACTCCTGCTGCATTACTGTGTGCTGGTGGTCACTGTGAATGCTGACAGTTACTACGTGTGGTCCTGTACGTGTTAAATAGGATGCAACTGTTTAAACTCCTGCACATTTATATATACATATATATGTATATAGGTACACACACACATTTATTAGGAAAGCAGTTCACTACCAGAAGGTGAGAAGTGTTTGCACATCTTCTGTTGCCGAATCAAATACACCATTACTGGATATGTTCTCCAGGTATGATGCAAATCCTTTGCAGTCCTACATTCACCAGAGAAGAATGATTTCACTCAAGTGCCAATGAAATTAAAAAGCTCCTGAACTGACTGAATGAACTGTGACTTATAAGTAATATATTAAAAATCTATTACTCTTCCTGAAAGAAGCCTCTTTTGCACAGATTACGTACATCTGTGCCAAGTGAGCTCTGTAGTATTTTCCACCAAGTGTATTGTGTCAGCTGATATCTGTGCCTCTGTGCTGTTGACACCTATTGTGGGATTTTCATAAGCAATCTGGCAGAGCCCCCCACTCTTTGCTACAGCGGTGTTCTTACTCCTTACCACTTAAGAGGGAACAGGGAGTAAGGGTTGCTTAAACAAACCCTATCATTAACGCATCACAGAACAAGTTTCTCCTACATGCACAGTGCACCAAATCCCATAAAACTCCTGAGTAGGTTCTAAATCAAACTCTTGAATTTTAAAAGACAAATGCAGACTCTATAAATCATTCATGTTTTTTAAGCGTGCAATTAGAAGTTTGTTTTCAAGAATGAATAAAGCAGTGAAATAAAAACAAGGGCTTGCTCTGTGATGTGTCAATCTCTTTGCATTGCAAGCTAGACCTTAAGAGGTTGTGAACTCATATATTTCCCAATGCTTTAAAACCTTCCAGGAAAGACTAAGCCTTCTGCTTACCCAGCAATTTATGAAAATCTATACGGATGATAAACTGACGTTAATGTTTGATAAATGAATAGACAGGCCATAGCCAGCCATTTACAGCTTATTTATAATTTGCTCGAGTGTGGCATAAAACAACTGCTGAAGTCAGCTCTTTGATTAAAGGTGAACACCAGCAAAACCATTGCTTTTCTGAAGGGGACTGGCTCCCATCTGAAACAGTAGCACACCAACCACTAACCCAAAAAGTCAGTGACTATGGAGGAACTTACTTCTACCTCCCACTTCTCATATCCGTGCATTGTTAGGATCAGTGCTTCCTGCACCTACAAAGCATGCAGCCTGTGCTTAAGACCAGCACTGAAAGGATAGCATCAAGAATCGGACTCTCATTACTATAAACTTTTCAGTTATTGAACGAAACTCTTTTCCTATTATTAAAAAGCTAAAGGGCACCAAAATTAGAATTCTGAAGCAAAAGAATATTTAAAAATCCTACTCATTTAAAGAGACTTTAAAGCAATCATTAAAATCATGTATTTTGCTTTCTGAATTTTTTCCTTTCCTCCATCTCCATACAGGAATCATCAGAATATTGCACAGTCAAAGAGCCACTTATTATTCTCTGGGCCCAGACCATCCATACTTGTGAAGCTACATATTTTATAGATCAAATAAAGTTCAGGGCAGCCATGAAAACTGATTTTATTCTGCAAAGCTGTTATAATCTACCGAGAATCTACTGAATGGCTTCCGGAGTGCAAAAGGATATCTGTTGTGAATTTATAGAAAAATAATTGCTTCAAAATCATATACCAAACAGATAAATCATGATATGGTGACTGCTGTCAGACTTAATAATATAGTATTAATTGGATGGATGAATGAATAAATACTGTTGCATTGTAATTAGAGGTGAGATGATTGATTTCTTTGCTGTAACTGTAGTTCAGCCTGGCTTTTGGTCTCCCTGTTGTCAATTACAGTAGCTTTAAAATGTATCATTCTAAGTCAACAAACAAAACCTAACTCTTCCCTGCAGCTGAATTCTTGAAATAGGATACAGCGAAGCTAGACCTGGAAAGCTCAAGAAACTTAAGAGTTGCCCACATGGCCTGATCTCCTCCAGCCTCTTTTTCTCTTACGTCTAGTGAGGATGAGCCAGATTTTACAGCTCCTTATAGTCTAGTTTGTTGGTTTCATTTCTGTTTCTAGTAACCGCAGCGTGGATGAAATGATCTAAAACCAAAACCTTCAGAGAAAGGACAGTCCTTTCAGCTCCCTGCTTCAACATTCAGGGAAAGAAAAGAAAGGAAAATGCAGTCTGCAGGCTGTGCTGCTACCTGGTCAGGGGCCCAGCAAAAGATTACAGCCTCCAAGCCTCCATCACTTCTAGCAGGGATGTATCCCTCATCCCTTTTCATACTCTTACTTTTCTTTCTTTTTATTTTGCAGAAAGCAGAGAAAAAATGAGGAACAGCTGCATGTTAAAATGTCCTTTTTAGAACCCTCTCCTTCTGGTAGTGCCTCTTGGAAATGTGTATTTCAAGTAAAAACAGTTTATCTGAAATATACTAAGCACTTAAACAAAAATCAAAAACAAAGCAACCTTCTTATTATACCTTTAAATATTATTTTATAGAAACCTGCAGGCCTTTCCCTAATCATGGACTAATTGCAAGTGTACTTAGGCTAGCTTCTAGGGCTCTAAACAAAATCTTTCTTTGCTGTCATTGCATTTACAAACCCCTCACAATCTCAGCACCAGAAGGACCGTCATTTTTAAATAAAAGGAACGGAGGAGCTCTAACCAGTGAGTTAAAACAGCCTCCTTAATGGACCAGAAAAGTGCAAGTTGTCATAACAGCGGAATGTACATAGGTCTTTATCATTTGACAGTTAACATATGTTTTTTCTCCTCTTCTGTGCTGTCAGAGATCACTCAAAAGCCAATAAACATATTTTCTGATAAACCATGAAAGAAAATGAACTTAGGAAAACAAGAAAACTCTACTGACATGACTGTCACTAATTCATGACGATTTATGTTCTCTTCAAGATGCAATTACAGGCTTTTAACACATTATTATACTTTTCCTAAGAACTCATGTGCAGAATTAAGTGAGCTACGTTCCTGCCACAGAGCACCTCACAAGCTCCAGCACACTCCGGCTGGGGAAGCAAGTTTAACCTACCAGTCCCAAACATATACAGAATGTGCCGTGCTGTGTAACACAAAATAAACACCTCCATTAAGCTTGAAATAAGAGTTCAGCTGAGATCTGCAATAGCCACCAAATCTCTTTCTAACTCTAAGCCCTGCATAGCCCAATAAGGGACAAATAGTCATTTACGCAGGAGTCCCTGGAGGACACAAAGCAGAACTGGCACATTTTTGCTTCACCAAGGTAAAAGGTACAACCTAAGGAAAAGAGGCGCCAACCTGATGTACTGAATTATTTTCCTTTAAATCAAGTTTTAGCCTGCTGCATGAGAGACAAAGAAAATATATTGCTGCTTCAGGTAGGAGACTGAAAATCCTGACAGACCTGGCAACTCAGTACTCTAATTTTGAGATAGATGTATTGTACTAGAGAGAGCCATTTCAATGAGTATTACAAAGCACTGCAATCACCTAAAAAGCTCGAAAATGAAATTAGTAATGAGAATTTAACCTGTGTTATCAAGTCAGGTCAACGGGAAAACTTTATTCCTCAATTCATTACATTAGGAGTAAGAGAATGGCTCACAAGAGAGACACTCGGTCACACTCATCACCCTTAGGCCACAGAGGTGCAATCATCACAGAGGCATAAATCATCGTCTGTTAAACCCAACTGAACTTGCCAAGCTGACACCAAGGAGCAAGGAAACAGGACATCATCATCATCATCACTCAGCTGTCCACAGGCTTTGCAATCACATTGCTCCATTAGACTGGGATGAAAAGTATAGAAAGAAAAAAAAAAAAAAGAAGAAAGCCAGAGCTGCTCTCGCTTTTTGTCCATCTTATCTCCTTTCTAGGTCATACTGAAGATCCACAGAAAACAGACTCGTATTACGTTGAAAGTTCCCTTACCCAACCTGTCCTGACTTGCATTTTACTTATGAAAGCGCCCCAAAGGCTACAAGTTCAGAAGTGCTGCCGCCTCAGAGACCATTGCCCTTCAACGGGAACCATGAAACATGCCCCTTGTTCACCCTGCAGCCACTGTCCTTCGCAATGTGCCATAATGGTGACCACACCGCACAAACTCAGCCTACACCATCTCCTGCATAAGACTTGATTCAATTACCCATGGTAATCCTTATATTTTAACAAAGGTGCGTCTACCACAACCTTTTACAAGACAGAAGTTCAGTAGCCAAAAAGAGACAAAAATGTGATAAACTCTAATAACATCTTCAGAAATCTAGTTATACGTGTTTCACTGTATACCTGTGCAGTACTTTCCAATGTCCAATCACTTCCACATTGATCTTCCCTTTTCTTCATTTAGACTTTTTCCCATTTGTCTGCTCAGATTTCTGATCTCACCTGTGTTATTTTCTTCAGTGATGCAATCATTACATTGCCGCGCTTCTTTCTATCTTAGCCAATGTAAACAAACACCACTTATTTTTCAGGATGCAGATTCTCCTTTCCTGGGAAATCTTCACCAGAAGGGAGAGCTTTTTGCCAACACGGAAAATCCTGTCCCTATGCCTGGAAATGAGCAGTGGTTGCAGCAGCTGCTGAAAACTCCATGTCCCCTAAGTGCAGTGCAGTTAATTCCTTCAACCAGTGACTTTCTACAAAACAGCAGAAACCACTGACAGACAGGCTTAAATGCAAGTTGACACACTTCATTTATCTACCCCATGAGATATTATCCCAAAGGCAAGGAGGCAGAAGGGAACGAAAACCTAACTGAGAGTCACAGCCAGAGTAAAAGGCCTCACAGAAGGAAAGAAATCTCCCATCAACAGCGTGCAGCGAAGAACACAAGGGAACAAATTGCCCAGCATTTTGTGGTGTTTGTTTTCAGGAGGAGCAATAACACATTCTGGGGTCACCCCCTCTTCATGCTAGCTCTGAAGTTCAAGAGCCAAGTGAGAGCCAGGACTCCTACCATGGATCCTGAAAGATGGCTTGGCCAAAGCAAAAACTATTTTCTTCATTCACAGCACCCACTGAAGCTACAACAGCAATGAAAATGAAGCCACCTGCTTTATGAGAGCTTTTCCTGCTTATGACAGGTGAATAGGATGAAAGCAGGGAAAATGGATTGGAAATGGATATTTTAAAAGGGAGCACGTTTAAGGATTAAACCTATTAAGCCTAGTAAGAAATGTGGGCATCACTCCAATGGTACAGGATTAATCTGCACGCAGAAACAGCAGCTTCCTTCCCCGGCAGTCCAAGGGATGCTCATTTCCTATTCCTCACACACTCTGGATCACCTTTGGCTTTAATCTCGCAGGTCTGATCATCCACCCATGTAACCTGCCTACTTTTTCCTACTCTCTAAGAAGGATCACGGCAGCCTGGTGATGTTTGCAAAATTCAGCACACCCCGGATGATACCCTCGCATGTGGTGCTTTGACCTGCTAGAAAACCTGTATCGAGCAAGTACCAAACCCCAGCATTTCTATTTTTTTCCCCAGGTCCTTCAAGCAGCGCCTGTCCGGCCAAACCACACGCACGAGTCGCTGTGTTTCAGCACCACGGACCGCAGGGGCCCCGCGCACCAGCCCTGCAGCCAGGTTTTCTCGTTGTTTTGGGATACGAGATACAAAGCTGAAGGCTTTCCAGTGTAGAAATTCTGAAATCTTCCAAGCTAAAGGCAAAAGGGGTATCTGGCAAATCCTGGCCTTGAAAAACCTCCATTCAACCTCACTTACGCAGGATTTTTTGATGTACAAAAGCGGACATTTTTTTCTATCAGCGTTAATCACTTTCTGTAAAGGCAGGGTGAATTGATTCTCTTCGTTATCCGAGAGAGCTCTGACAACATTACAAAGCCCCAGAAATGCTTTTTAATGTCAGGTCCCTCTGTGTCACACTTGCTCTCTGCCATAAAGTTCCCCTGTGCGCCACACTTACCCTCCGAGATGTGTGATCTTACTGATTCTACACTGAGGACTCTCCCAAATCCTCCAAAGCGGGCAGCTTAAACAGGCTGTTTAACTGTGTGGGGCTTGGAGAGAGCCGGCACCTGAATCTCTGCAGATCCAAGCTTTTGTGCTCATTACCTGGGCTGCTTCACGTTGCAGAAGGTGTAAGCGATATTTTTATTCTAGGGCAGAAAACCTAAAGCCCTAAAACCAAGAAAATAAGCACCCGTAGGCTGTGTAGGCTATGACTTAGCCACCACAGTGCACGGCGCTGCTGCTCCCATCCCGCCCGGAGGGCCGGGGCGGCCGTCGGGGGGGACGGGGCCGTCGGGGCGGGCTGGCCCTCGGGGGGACACGGCAGCCGAGGTGACACTGCCGTCGGGGGGTCACAGCCATCGGGGCGGGCCGGCTGTCGGGGTCACGAGGCCGTCGGGGGCACGGGGCCGTCGTGGGGCCGGTGCCGTCGGGGGTGCCGGCGCCGTCGTGTCCCGCCCCGGGGCTCACCTGCAGCAGGCAGCGGCCGGGCGCGGCGTGCTCGGGGAGGCGCCCGCGGTAGACGCGCCGCTCGAAGCGGGGCTCGTTGTCGTTGGCGTCCTCCAGGCGGACGCTGAGCCGGGCGGAGGCGGAGCGGGGCGGGCGGCCGCCGTCGCGGGCCACCACCCGCAGCTCCAGCGCCGCCTGCCGCTCCCGGTCGAGGCGGGCGCGGGTGCTGACGGCGCCGCTCCGCGCGTCGATGCGCAGCAGCGCCAGGGCGGCGGGCGCGCCCTCCAGCGCGTAGCGCACCTCGGCGTTGGGCGAGCCCGGCTCGTCGGCGTCCGAGGCGCTGAGGCGCAGCACGGCCGTGCCGGGGGAGGCGGCCTCCGAGACGGCGGCGCGGTAGTGGGGCTGCGCGAAGGCGGGCGCCTCGTCGTTGAGGTCGGCGACGCGCAGCAGCAGCGGCTGCTCGGCGGAGAGCGGCGGCGCGCCGCCGTCGCGGGCCACCAGGCGCAGCTCGTAGAGGTCGCGGCGCTCCCGGTCGAGCGGGGCCGCCACGCAGAGGAAGAAGACGCCGGCGCCCGCCGGGCGCAGCGAGAAGGCGCCGTCGGCGCCGCGCAGGGCCAGCGCCACGCCGGGCTCGCCGCCCGCCTCGTCGGCGTCCGAGACGGAGACGCGGGCCACGTAGTCGCCCGGCCGCGCCCCCTCGGAGACCCGCGGGCCGCCGCTCTCGGTGAGGAAGAGCAGGCGGATGGCCGGCCGGTTGTCGTTCACGTCCAGCACGGCCACGGAGACGAGCGCGCTGGACACCTCGGGCTGCGCGCCGCCGTCCCGCGCCTCCACCACCAGGCGGTGCAGCGCCCGCGCCTCGCGGTCCAGCGGGCGGCGGAGCCGCAGCACGCCGCTGCGCTCCTCCACGGCGAAGTAGCCGTCGGGGTCGCTCTGCCGGCGGTTGATGGCGTAGCGCACCTCGCCGTTGGCGCCCAGGTCCGGGTCGGTGGCCAGCAGGCGGCACACGGCCGTGCCCGGCGCCGCGTCCTCCCGCAGGCGCGCCCGGTACTCGGCGCGGCTGAAGGCGGGCGCGTTGTCGTTCTCGTCCAGCACCCGCACGGCCACCCGCAGCCGGCCGCGGCGCCGCGGGCTGCCGCCGTCCCACGCCTCCACCACCAGCCGGTGCTCGGCCGCCCGCTCCCGGTCCAGCCGCCGCAGCAGCACCAGGTCCAGCGGCTCCGGCGGCGAGCCCGGCGCCGGGCGCCCGTAGCGCAGCGCGAACAGCGGCGGCTCGCCGGCCGCCAGCAGCGCGTAGCCCTGCGTGCCGAAGCGGCCGGCGTCGGGGTCGCGGGCGGCGGGCAGGCGGAAGGCGGTGCCGGGGGGGCTCAGCTCCGACACGTCGAGCCGCAGGCGGTCCCTCGGGAAGCGCGGCGGGTGGTCGTTCACGTCGGCCACCGCGATCTCCACCTGCACCACGTCGCCGCGCAGCGTGGCCGCCGCGAAGCTGTAGCGCGCCCGGCGCTCCCGGTCCAGCCGCCGCGCCGTGCGGATGATGCCCGTGTCGGGCTGCACGTGGAAGTCGGCCAGCACCGCCGACTCGCCGCTGCCCTCCGACAGCAGGAAGCCCCCCGGCGGCGCGGAGCCCTCCGGCAGCCCGGCGCGGATGTCGCCCACCAGCGTGTCGGCCGGCAGCCCCTCGTCCACCGCCAGGCTCAGCTTGTAGGCCGGCGCCGCGCCGCCGCCGCCCGCCGCGCACAGCCACAGCCACAGCGGCACCAGCGCCCGCCCCGACGGGGCGGCCGGCGCCGGGGCTCCGCCGCCGCCTCGCCCCCCTCGGCCGCTCCGGCACCTGTCGCCGCCGCCGCCCCGCCGCCGCCCCGCCATGCTCCTCCGCTGCGCCGGCAGGAGGAGAGCCTGCGAGCCTGCAAGGCGCTGCGAGGACGAGCGAGTGCGAGGGGGCGGGCAGGGCGGCTCCCCGCCGCCGCCACCGCCCCGCGCAGCCCCCGCCCCGCCGCCCCCCGCCGCCCCCCGGCGCTCGGAGGGTTGGGGGGGCTCGGGCGGGAGCGG
Source organism: Anser brachyrhynchus (assembly GCF_964034855.1). Lineage (NCBI taxonomy): Eukaryota > Metazoa > Chordata > Aves > Anseriformes > Anatidae > Anser > Anser brachyrhynchus. Next base: position 32,653,803 of record NC_137698.1, on the reverse strand, counting down.
AGCGCCCCGGGGAGCCGGGGCACGCGGGGGCACGGGGAGGGATTTAAATCGGACGGAAACCTGCGAGGGTTTGCCGTGTTCGGCCAGGATTTTTCTCGCCTTAATGTTCGCGTCTTCGCTTTCTAGGCTCGCTCTTTATCCCAGCGTTAGGTCAGTAAACAGCGCTCGGCACGGCAGGGGAGCACTTACCAGGAGTAAGCTCTAAGGAGGAAGTTGGGTCGGCTTGAGTGGGACCAGGATTTCCTTCCTTTTTCGCTATTCCTGACTCCCGTATCTGACTGGGAAGAATTAGTGATTCTTCGGTGCCACCGAGAATATACGGCGTCATATAAATGCTAAGTACCAGACATCCATCTTCCCGTGAAAGCTACGTGCGATGCTTCAACAGTTACCTGCAGCCTCCTGCTGCTCCCGCTGCTCCCTTCCCAAACTCCATTTCCCCTTTCTCCTGCCGGCCAGTCGGAGAAAAGCACATTCATCCTAGGGCAGACAAGTGAAATCAGGGCAAAGAAAATAAAGTGGCAGGAGGAGATGCTGCGGGTTAGGTCCCCTGCTATGAAGGAGCATGGGGCACTTGGGAGAGCAGCTCTTTTGCTAGTTGCCTCCCTAGGAACTGCTACCCACATCCCACTGCCAGAGCACCAGTTCCCTGAGGAAGGGGCAAAGCCGCTGCAACAGCCCTGAAAGTATCCACGTAGGGCAGGAGAAGGGAAGAGAAGGGTGGCTTTTTCCCACGTTGCTATAACCTAAAAAGTCAACATACCGAGGTAAGAGGGAAAAGCAGTTTTCAAAGTAAGTCTGGAAGTCTGCGAGTGTGTGTGCCTGCATGTGCGGGAGGGGAGAGGCACAGATCGTATCGCTACATCTGACTGGCCTCCCTATGTAGAGAGACAGGGCTGAGCAAAATCTAGATTTTGTCAGATCTTCTTAGGCACAGTGCAAATTCTGAGAAAGTCTCTGTATATTTATATACTGCGATAATTACAAGCATAGAAGCAAGAAGGAAACGCTGAGGCCCTTGCCAGTTCCATTCATATTCATTGAGAAAACACATGGATCCTCCCCAAGTCACAGATGTTCAATATGAAAATGCCTAAATTCCATTGAATCACAGCAAGTTTGGAAAAACTGCCATGTCCCATGCAGCCCATGCAGTCACTAAGAAAACATGTGAATCATGTTCAGTCAGGCGCGTTTACTGAGGAAATAAACAAAACCTGCTGTTGCCAAGCTCAGGCAGTGCCTAAGGAGCAAGGTTCTGTATTCAGACACAGCAAGCATGGAGGCAGCTGGAAAAAAAAAAAAAATAAGACGGACTTAGCTGTCTGAGGTTCTGGCAGTATAGAAATAGATAACCCAGCATCCCTGTGTTTTGTGAGGCCAGGGCACATCATCAGTTTTACATCATGTAAAGTCATGTAAAACCCTGCCCAACTGCAGCATGTTTCCAGAAATGCCGCATCTGTGGGACAGCACAGATGTGCTGCCTACTTTGAGCCCTACCTCGTGAGTGCTCCTCCACCTTCTTTGTCCTTCTGCCTCCTCTGAGCATTTTCTTCCTTTCTCCATTCCTTCTTAAGCTTTTTGTCCCCCTCTCTTTTGCCGTGTTCATGATCTCATTCCCTTTCTTCCACAAATCACAAACAGAAGTTTCTAAATTTTGAGGAGATGCTTGCAGTCTCCTGGATATATTTAGCTACCCCCGCTGTTCCCCATCTTCCCAGTGACATGCTGACCTATGTGTAAAATAGAAGTGGCATCACATCAGGCACAAAGGGAAGCTACCACAGCAACGTTATCCCAAAGGAAGGGTGCAAATTTTCAGTGCACTACCCCGACATCCCAAATGAGTCATTCTTGCAGCAACAACACTTGGCTGCTACTTACATCTTCTACCTAAGCTTATGGTGTAAAGAGCAGACAGAATAGCGTGCTGTGTATTTGTACCTCTACTCATTTTGTTGCACTTAGACATGACCTTGTTTGAAGGCAAGGGATGTTGGCTGGCGCCAAATGCTTTCCTGGAGGTGGCCACCCCTGCCTTTATAGGCAGGTGAAGAGCTCACGCCAACACTTCCAAAGCAGTGACGTTTCCAGCAACCTGGCGTTCCTCCAGGCAGCCCCACGTTGGCACCGCTATGCTGTGCAAGGCAGCGACCTGCGGTGATCCCGGGGCAGCTCCGTGTGCCAGGTCAGCTGTCCTTGTGGCAGGGACCCAGCCTCCAGGAAGAGAGCGAGGAAGGAAGCGGGGCCAATAACTGGATCAGCTGCTCAAATGTAACCGGCCCGTGATTGTAAGTCGATGCTCACCATGGTTTAATGCTCCTTGGGCTAATCGGAAATTCTTCCTCCTTCAAGGAGAATTAAAATGTAGCAAAGCAAAGCTGTGGTACAATACTAGAGCACAAAAGATCACTGAAAGAGATCACTTCGTCACAGCCATGAAGGTCCCTCACTGCTAGACTTACTGGTACCTACACACATCGCCTTGCCTACGCAGCAGCTGTGGCAGCCTCAGATGTGTCCCCAAGACACTCAGGACCCATGGAGCTGAGGTGGTGCTGAAGCAGCACGACTGCTTCCCTTCCTGCAGCAAAGTCAGCCCACAGCAGCCGCTCCAGCCAAACCAGCTGGCTCTGTACTGACACAGAGCCGGAGCTCTTCAGGTCCTTTCCAGCATGCATTATATGGGAGGTAGCAGCCAGCTGAGGGCAGAGGGTGGCTGAACTGCTCCAGATAGAGCTGAAAAAAAAAAAATGGAAAAGTCTTTCCATGAGGTTATTTCCTGTGCTGTCTGAGGACAGTACGGTGTCAGCTGCTTGTTACTGACTTTCAGCAAGTGGGCACCATGCTTGCGTTTCTGCCTACCAGATGGCGTTCCCTGATCCTCTGTGGGTTTGGTTTAAGGACACGAATTGGGTTTAATCAACACTGGAACAACAATTTCCATTAACCCCAGTGCTATTTTTCCTACACTGGATTGCAGAGATCCCATACAAATCACCTTTCTGGCAGAACTGTGGGGTGGGGAAGCACTAATATCTCCAACTATTGCAGCTGGATCTAAGGAAGAATGCCTGTCCACAGCCTTACCGGCTGGGGTCACTTCGAATACTCAGCCTGGGATACATGATGTATGGAGAAAGTGTTAACTTTGCAGATCATCAGACGTTTCATTATTTATAGCTCCCCAGGCAGACGTGTATTGATTTCAGCAACACCTCTCTGAAGGAGTGTCAGCTGCACAAAAGATTTGCCGGTGACCAAATGAAGGCTGGTCACAGTGACTGTAATAGAAAGCAATGTACGGGACTGCTTTTCCTACTAACGCAGCACAATGTAGTTAAGAGTGATTTGATTTTATTTCGTTTTCCTGGGAGCCATCCCGTCACTCTTGAGCACAAAGTGTTTTGCTGAACTCCCTTTGCTGCGGAACAGATGCTTGAGCATTCACTAATCAAGAATCACTTCATTGCCAGAATCCGATGGGAAATAGCATACCTGATTTTGCCTTCCAACATAGGAGAGGCTTTCAAGCTGTTTTGAGAGAATGAGGCTACAGGTAGGAAAAGTAGTAGTAGTTTTTTTATTGTTATTATTTTTTCTTTGTAGTTCCAGGTGTGCTGCAGTGCCTTTGCCTCTGTGGAGTGGGTGTTGCTGCTGCCTTCCATGTGCAATCACTTCAGGATTTGTCACTCGGTTATAACCATCTAAGTAAGATTACCCAGATCGATAACTTCACATTAACTTTATTTCTAGCTCACTTATCTCATGTGCTATCATCCAGGCCTAATCTGTCCCGATGTTGTGTTTCCATCACAGACCTTTGGTAGTCTCTCTGCCACCAATCTCGCCCCATTTGTACTCCATGCCTTTCCATCTACCGGCCAGAGCACCGCACCACTTGTCAAGTGTACTGCTCCTAGCTGCCTCGCAGCCAGCCGGTAGGTTCACCAAACAGCCTGAGAAATCCGAATTCCTTCTTCTGTCCACATCACGTTAATCCTACTATTGCTGGCAGGATGAAGACCCTTCTTGTTTATGCGTAATACATAACTGATCCTTTTTTTTAATGAAGAAAGTTTCTGAAAAAATCAGTCAAATTATATACGAAAATAAATATTAACAGAAATAAATGAGATTCTGCTAGATCTGTGTTCATTCAGATTTTGACATTCTATTCACTTATATATATACACATATATACATACGCTCTCTATATAGTTTATAAGCTTAGCCACAGATTTTATTATTCTAGCAATAATATTTATCCAGAAGCAAAAGACCCTATTTTTGATTGCTCTTTACTTCCTTGTGTGGTTTGCAGTATATGTCACACCTAACATATTATAAAATTATTTCTAAAACAGAAACAGGATTTTTTCTCTTGTTGTGTGTTTTCCTGACAAACCAGTGCAGGCTTGAAGCAGCCCCTTTAAGATGGAGAAGGGTTCACCCTTTTGGGCCAGGCGGGAAAACACAAGAGGTTTCGACTGTATGAGTTGCATTTCACGTAGAGTTGTCTTTTGCATCTGCTTACCAACACTGAATCTGGAATTTAGTGGTCTCTCTAAAACTTGGAGATGAACTCCAGGAAGCTTGAGAAGAAATAATCCCAGGTCAGATTTAACACTGTAACCTCCTTTGACCACTGTATTGACTTTTCACGAGTAACACAAAAGCTTTACAACCATATCTGAAGGCGTAAGAAGCCTGCAGAGGCAGGATTGCTCTGACCTAGCTCTTCCCAGATTTCCCTTCAGGGAAGTCATTTAGCCAGCATTAACTGTGGTTAATGTGGCACACAGCACCACTGGTGCCAGCAAGTCAAAATGCAGTAGTAGGAAGTTGAAAGTCAGCAGCCTTCAGCCTGCAAACAAGATGCAAACAGTAAGGATGACTGCAACAGGATACTGTGGGATACGATGCATTTTCTGACACTTGCAGTCTTTAAATCAAGATTAGACGTCTAACAGATACGTTCCCTTTCAGTCACAAATTATAGGGCTTTAGGCAGGAATTACCGAGTAAAATGAAGTCAGGCTAAATGATTTGAATGTTCCTTTCTGGCTTTCAAATCTACGAAAATCCCATTTCCCAGGGCAGCTGCCCTCATCACAGAAGAACAGCCCACACAGCGCGCTGGAGCTCTGGAAACCTGCTGCTATCACTTCATCAGAGCAAGTCCCTGCTGGGGACTCGAGCTTGTGGCACTGAGCGGAGAGAGGGTCGGCACAAAGCTGGATCTTAGTATGCTCCAGTCACTGTGCCAGCTGATTCCCTCGCTGTTCAGAACTTAGTAATTATTTAAAATAGCTATAAATCGGAAAGGGGCTTTGCTTTTAAAACTAAAATACACTGTAATCCACGTGTGAATTAAGGCCCCTGGCTATTTTCACACACGCACACGCAAATTAAAAGCAACTAACCAACCAGCAGTTTCTGAGCCTCTGCACTCCTTTTCCAGATGATAATTTCATAAGGAGCTTGAACGCCTGAGTCTTGGCTGCTGCGCTCCGGCTGACACTAGCATAATTACGATTTTGAAAGGTTTGCCTGTTTTCTTAAACCGCCTATTAAAAAGAAGGTGGGTGGGTGTGTCTATAAATACACAGGAACAAAGCAATCCTCATTTTTCCACCGTGCAAGTGCCCTGACATGCTGATTTTCAGGACACACGGTGTTACGCCGTCCTACGCATCCGTGTGTGGAGGTGACAGCCTGCAGAAGCCGGAGAAGAGCAGATGTTTGTGTTACCTTCTGCAGCAGGTTTGTTTTTGCTGGCAGCTAGAGGTAAACTGCTGGTTAGCTAATTCTGTTGATTTCATTTTGGTAAGTGGTGGAGGAACACCTCACGGTTTTTGAGTAGGCACCCATTTTTACTATGTGTGAAAACACATTCGTGTAAATCCTAATTAATGGATCCTGTTTGCTTGAAAGTAAGCCAAGACCGAATGCTGGAGATGAAGTTGATTGCCTGTTTTAATTTAAGGCTTAGAAGCAGAATCTATAAGCAGTTTCCTGCCAGCTTCCTCCAGCCGCTTCATGTCTATAGGGGGAAATCTTATTTTTATGATGCTCTCACTGACTTATTCAAGGTCTTCATCCTTTTTTACAGAGTTTGTCTTTACAGAATCTTTATAGGGCTGAAAAGGTTCATTATTACCACTCCACACAGGGGAGCACATGCAGATGTTGAATTACTTGTCCGCAGGGCACATGTGCGTCGTGCAATGGACAAAGTGCCCTGAAGAAATGCTGACCCTGCTTTTCAGCAGGTGATGCCACAGGAGCACTCTCAGGGTGCCGAGCCTGAAATAACAGGCCAAAGGGGCAGGTTAAATGCCAGACAAGCCCAAATATCCCCTCATCACGGCTTCTAGGGACAAGCTAGTGCCTGTGCACAGCACGTGCACTGGGACGAGAAGCTCTCTGCCACGTACTAGCTCAGATCCCAAGGTCATGCCTCAGGCCTTGTTTTTTGCTGCTTGCTTTTTACAGCCTGTTCTAGCAGTATTTGACCACTGCTCCCCCCTCCCCCCCAATACTTTTTTTTTTCCTGGTGTGCTTAAGAATAAAATAATGTAGGCATTTACCAATTTCAGCTATGTGTCTTCTGCTCTGGTAGCTGGAATGTCAACTATCAGATGCTATAATAATCTGAATACTTGAGATCACAGAGCTGCAGCAGTAACTTTAAAGTTTCAAAATGTGAAGATTGCAGACTCACTAAAAACAGATGTTCTTCCCTGACAAGAAATTGTCAATGTAATGTCTTCTTTAATGCCTTTTCTTTGCTTCCAGTTATATATGAGAATATTCACCTCCTTGACTTTATATCCTGTAACTGTTTAAGGGTTGTAACACTTGCATATATCATTCGGCAGTAGGTACAGAAACCAGTGCTTGTATTTCAGACTGAATTCAACCAGAAAGAATAGAAAGGAGAAGCTTTCAAGCCTTCAAGCAAGGCTCTATGATAAACTTTATAATTTTAAGTGTATATTTATAGGAAAAAGGAAGACTGCTAGACATGTCCAAAAGGAAAACATTTCTTCTAAACCCATATACATACATGCCCTAACATGTGGCTACAGTAAAACGAAAATGTAGGAAGACTAAACTGATATAGCTAATTTTAGGCAAGGACTGTCTGTATGCCTAGCTCACTGTTTCAGTCACCCTTGCCATTTGTTCATGCCTGACTTGGGTGCATCGCTTCCAAATTCCAGTGTCAAAGGCTCCACGGCTGCTTCTTTCAAAATAACACAAGACACATCACTTCGCTGAATGGTGCTGGACAATGCTACTGGGCAAATGAAACCAGATTCCTAAACCTGCTTGTCTAAGTAGGTGCCTGGGGTCGTGCTGCTGGGGAAGTCCCTTCCCAACACCAGGGTCCCCCTGACCCAGTCACACTCTAAAACCGGGTGCCAGTGCTTTGGGGATTAGAAGAGTGCACCTATTTTTAAATACATTTTTTCCTAACAAGCTACTATCCTTTTTTAGTACATTGAGAAGAATTACTAATATGATTTTTAGGCTTTGTCAGTAATACAGATAGGAAATTCTTAAGAGGAATTGTAAAATGTGCAGCATGGCACTTACTGGACTGCAAAGTCGGGATGCTGAGAAATCCAGCACTTTGCTGACTTTGGGCCACGCTCAGGGCATCCTTTTCCATTCAGAAGAAATGAAGAAAGACTGGGGGGTCGATGCACCTCCACTGTCCCATCCTGCTCCTGCCTGCTGCATCCCCACCCCTGCCCACTACATCTCTGCACCCACCCACCACAGCCCTTCCCCATCTGAAATGGGAGTGCAAAGGCAAATAGTTACATGGGACAAAATTACGTTGTCTCCTTGCTAAGATCTGGATGTTTCCATCTCTGGCTCTGTCATCAGTTTATCGCCGAGGGAGGTGGAGGTGACTGTTGGGCTGTGGCACCCGCCGGGGACTGTTGCAGTGCTTCCAGGTCTGGGAGCAGCTCACAGCTTCCTTGCTGATGCTAAAGAAAACAACACAAGTGGAAGTGCTCCTGTGAGGCTCGCTATAGGGTCTCTCCTAGGCTCAAATCTCAGTTTACACCCATAGAAAAAACCATATTGCCAGCATGAGCTCATGACACAGTGATCTCTCTCTGAACGCTCATTTTGGCTGATGTGCTTGGAACAGCCTGTATTTTCTCTGCAGCTCAGTCGTGCGATATTTCACCTCGCTCTTCATCAAGAACCAGGAGGGGTCCATATTGCACGGGAATGAAAAAAGTAACAGCGGTTTTAATTTAACGTGCATTTCTTTTATGAGAAGGTCTTTTAAATGATAGCCACAATTTTTATTTTCATACACAACGAAATCCTTCAACTAATACATTCCCTGTAAGGGGAAGAGTTCAGGTCTGTATTTTCTTTTCTTTTCTCTCCCTGTCATAAAATAGCTGCTTTCGGTTGTTGACACAGGCTGTCAGGATTTTGTTGCACTAAACAGACTGTTGGCAGCGAGTAGGAAGGTAAAATGAATTAATCTACACAGAAATAACAGGTTGTACTTAAAAAAGAGGCCTTGGTTTGCGGGTTCTACTGCTCTCTGCAGATGTGAATGAATTAGGCTTTACGGCAATCCTGTCTGACTGGTAAGCAGAGCTTGCATGTTTCCTTTCCAAGCACAGAAGGCACCTGACTTGTCTGAGGTCAGAGGGAATGCACCTGATCCAAAACCTGCTGAGATCAATAAAAGGATTTCCTGTGACTTCAAAGCATTTTGAGCTGAGATCTCAACTAGTGACAGGAATAGAAAATAATGCATGACCCTCAAATCTCTCTTCTAATTGCTATTTTAGGCTACTTCCCTTCCTTCTGTTTTAGAGCAGACTGTAACCAGAACATCAGCCAAACCATGATAATTTATTATAAGACAATATGATATAAGAGAGCTTGTGTTAACATTTTCCAGAAAAAAAAGTCATATTGTAAGGACAAATAATAGTACTTTGTGGCCAAGATAATCTTTAAAGGAAATCAGAATGAGCTGAAGTATTCCCATGGGCTTCTTCAACTGAGCACTACAGTGCTTATCTGAAATGCTTTATTTACTGCAACAATTTTGTGTCCTTATTGCCTGGCAGATTAACTGCCTGACAAAGCTATAGCAGAAGTATCAATTAGAAGCTAGGAATCAGCAGCGTGCTGGGGAAATATAAAATCTGGACCACTCAGAATTGCACATTGTTAGTCCATGAAACAGATGCAAGTCTCTTGCAGTGACCAATTTAATTTTCTTATTCATTTAGAATATGTCCATTTTATTATGCAAATAACAGCCATGTAGTCAGAATTGTTGGATAGCCTTGGAAATATAGACAGCTCTCAATTACCCAGAAATCAATTTCCCCGACTGCGAGTCACTCATACCACAGGTATGGAAGACACCCAAGTTGCTCTGAAAAACTGAGCTTATTTACTTGACTCGATGATCTTGAGGTCTCTTCCAACCTAGAAATCTGTGATACTGTGTGATACTGTGTGATACTTGCACACAAAACAACCCAAAGAGCTCTACTGCTTCCACCCCTGAGGTGGGCAATGTTAATTTGTCAGCAAAGGCTTGGGATTTCGGCACTCTGCAGTCAACAGTGTCAACAGTGCTTTTCTCCTCTCAGTTTCTCATACTCTAATTTACACAGGCTTTATATTAGTTATGATTTTATTTTCTCTGGGTGGCCACTTCTTACTCCACTGAATATTTAAACTGACTCTAGTTACGCTATTAGAGGGCTCCCCCAGTTACCTGCTAACTAACTACAGTCTTGCAAGAGAAAGTAGCATGACATTAGTTTCATCCTCTTTCTCTGCTTGCCTAAGCTCCAAACCACTTCTTACTCACCCACCACAAGGCATTCTGACCAAGAGGAGAAAGTGAGTTTCCAAATCAAAGATCTTGAACAGAAAATGGCTCTCCAGCTACCTCTTATTCCCTCTCACATTAGCAGCCCTGCAGGCCAAGGGCCAGCACTAACCATGGCCTGGGCCAAGAAAGGACAAGCTCACTCAGCTTGCTGGAACTTCTCCGGCCAAAACTAACATGTTCAAATCAAGATGAGAGGTAGCCAAAGCCAAAGCCGACTGCGGAGCACAGGCACTACATGCTCACAGAGGGATAAGCCAGCCCCTAATCTCCATGGGTATCAGTTTCCCCTCAGATGGAAGATGCATCTTCATAAGGAACATGTTGAACAAACCTGCTGCTGGGCAGATGAAGGCTTGGATAAAGAACAAAAAGACCCATCCCCAGAAGGATTCATCATAATCTCCTGGCCAGGCAACGTACAGAAATCCCCCTGCCCCCCGAAGCCCCCCCCTAAAAGTTGTCCTGGCTACTAATGCTGTCCTAAGTGTTTGGAAATCCAGCCAGAATGGGACTGGAAATCCAACCTTGCCTTTGGAACATAGACTTGGAACAATCTGAAATAGACACACTCGAAGGGCAAGTTATTCTCTTCATTTTCTGCTCAGCCCCCATCCAGACAACATCGCCTCAGCCCCATTCAGATCCAGTTTCAAGCATTTTCTTCCCATCTGTGCTCCTTTCTCAACTAACCTCTGTGTAATGCTGCGGTTGATAGATTATACAAAAGAGTAATACAAGACAAAGTATGTATCATTAATGTAGTAAAGGCTCTCCAATCCATATCTTTTCCAAGAACCCCAATATACGAAGCAACAAAGATTGCTCACCCCTAGGTAGAGAAGAAAAATCTTTATATATTCTCTACAGGGATTGTTTTAGTTCATTCATGAATTATCATAACATATAAGAACATATGTAAAAGATATTGGGTGAAAAGCTGGCCTGCCTGGAGTCAATGGCAGGTCTCCCATTTACTCTAATGGGACAGGAATCCATCCCCTTAGTTCCAAAACAAACCTTTTCCACCTAAGTGTCCTTGGATATGCACAGTGCATATTAGACAGATGCTCTGTATTTGCTCAACAGCTAAAGAGAGTCACTCCTTTCCCCCAAAACATTGTCTTCTCTCCCCACCAGAAAGTAGATTTGGAATAGCTTCTTCAGAAAATGATATCAAATTGTTGGGGCTTGTGCTGCATAATCTGGGTTTGGCATAATCAAGTGCGCTCACTGGCTGCTATCCCTATGGTTAATAGTGTGTAACAGCACGGTTTGGGACCTGTCCTTTGCTTTTCAACCCATACGTGTCTCCGTGTCCAATTTCAAACACAGTAAATTGTGGAACAAGGAATAAACTGTAAAACAGAGAGGTTAAGGAAAGGGAACCGTATTGGAATTCCTCTCAACAAGTACAATGGCAAACCTAGATCTAAAGCAGTCATTTGAGGTGGGGAGTTTTTACATACCTCAGTTCAGATTGTCATTTCCTATCATTTGACATCTCTGTCATTAAGACCAAGTGATTGGGCTAATACCTCACTCTATGGGTTTATATTTATTAATTTATTTTGAGAGAAAGGTGAGGGCAGGAAATGCAAAAGTGGTTCAAGCAGATGTTTAGGCGGAACAAATATTGATCCCCCAGTTTGTCATTTTCTGAGCTGGGGAAGGATGTGAATGAAAACAGCAGTACATTAGTGCTGGTAGAGCATTTTAAAAGGAATGAAAACATCCCACCCCAGTACTCCCAGCTTGCCCTTTTCTGTCCGCCTCACCTAAATTAATAATAACTGATTGTAACTGAATATACTTTGAAAAATGAAACCACTCAGTATGGTAGAGATCAACTCTCCCCTGTTATTTCTATTACTAGAGCAACTTCAAGGCACAACTATAGCTACAGAATTTGCTGCGAAGAGCTTATGACCAAAACACTGGCAGAGGAAAGACGTTTTAGAAAATGAAGCCATGAGGACAATGTAACTTTTTAATTTCCCCACAGGTGTATGTCAGACTGGATTTATTGACCTTTGGGCCATGAGGCAAGACTTATCTTTTGGCTTAAATCTTTGCAAAGGGGAAGAAAGGAAAAATGTACAGTCTTGATAGAGGAAACTTTACAGTATGAAATTTGGAAGGCTTAATCCTATGGTCCTACTTCTGTAGTGGGTTTATAGGACTCAAAGAGCACATGAAAAATCTCGCTTCAGAGTTATTTCTCAATACTCACTCTCTTGTGCACTCCGATATTTTTTTTTTAAACTTCCTTCTGTTAAAGGAGCAAAACCCCAGAACCTATGTGCAAAATTTAAAGATACATTGAAAGTAAGTAAGGCACCCAGCTGAGGGGAATATTAAAAAATGATAACACCGTTTCTTAATGACACCTCGCTCTTCCCATTTCTCATTCTCCTGGCCTCCAGGTGCCTCCAGATCCTGCTCCCAGCACACAGGACGCTCCCTGAGAGGACACAGAGCAAACTTGTGTTTACAATGGCAGAAAACCACCTCTTCCTCACAGCTTCTGTGTGTAGCACAATGCATATGAAAATATTAAACACGGTGTGCGGGTGAGAAACATCGGCTCACAGAAAAGGAAGGAGGGAAAGAAAAATGAAGCAAAATGAATGAAAAGAAAAACATGAGGCAGAAAGAGCAAATTATCTTCCAATGATTTATCAGACCATTGAAGGAGTGTCAATGTTAATGTTAAATCTTTCATTAAAATGCAATATTTAAGGATAATATGAAAGAAACCCATCGTATTAAAAGAGGCAACTAATGGAAAACAAATGCACGGCTCCAATGAGTCAGATATGGATAAAATGCCAGTGAAGAGATTTTATCAGAGCAAAGATGACTTCAGAGTAGAGCACATAGAAGCAGCACTTCTCCTCCTCCCTCTGTGGGATGCAACAACAAGGTCGCCACACACTCACACCACAACTCACCCCCTTGCTGCCTTGATGCTTGTGAAATAAGAGCTGCAAACTTAGCTTCCCATAATTTATTTCCACAAGAATGTGCATTTGCTTTATTTTTCTAGCTTAATCTCTATCATGCAAAGCTGATAGTTAAGTTGTGGAGCATGCTAGGTTTGGCATAAAAGCCTCGCATTTTTTAATGAAAAGGGAGATTGGCTGGGCTACTGCAGACATCAGCCTCCCCGAGTTGCGTCTCAGGGTTTCACTGAAGCCAAAACCTCACCTCCTGAGAAGCCAAAGGCTCCAGGATTTCAGTCCTGGAGTCCAGAAAAGAACCAGTTCCAGAAGAAGTGGTGCCAGCCTGACCTGGTGCTCCTCAGCAGCACCCTAAGAATTTGTTGGCCACCACCTGCCACCCCCCGGGGCCTGATGGAGCTCTGCCACAAGCCAGCCTGCCCCAACACAGCTTGGTGGGGCAGGACCAAGCAGTGGCCTGGCTGGATCTGGCCCGCACTACGTTTGTAGTAGGCAGTGAGAAAGCCAGCTACAGTTTATATTCAACTGTAGAGTTTCTTTTTCCCAAGCTGACTTGATCTCAGCAAGCGAATTCAGAAACCTAGAGGCGTGAACCAGCGATGCTGTCCAGTCCCACTTCAAAGACAAAAAATCTGCATGAAATTCCCTGAACAAAAGCATGTGAAAATGCATCTTGGGACCCAGTGCTTATTGTGGCAAGTGATACATCACAAACATGCTTATCATTATGACGATCTCAGGTGGGAGAAACAACAAATTTGTCAGCAAAGCACGTTTTAAGCTCATGTTTCTACAAAGTCTACAGTGAATTTTAGAAGGTGTGACCCTAGGAACACAGCTCCAGTGGCTCCTGCAGGTGATCCCTTTCTCACCTCTAACCACCAAAGAAGAAAAGGAAAATCAGAGTATGTCTGCTTTATATCCACTCACCAACAAAAAAAGAAACTAATACTTTTTAATCTTTTTCCAGGTAAAGTCTCAGGGACATTGCTTTTATCCTCACTTGCTTAGTACTAATTTTGCTCTCCTTCCGTTGAGGAAGAAAAGTGGCTTTACATGAACTGCATGTGAGAATGTGCAGGAAAGCCTTTCAACAAAAACCATGAAAAAAAAGATGAAAGAGGATGAGGTTTCCTGTTCTTGGCAAAATATATTGTCCGCACTGGAACATTTCTAAATTCCACTGCATATTACTTAGGCCCTGTCTACACCAGCGAAATGCACCACATTAAAAAATGTGCAAACTGACATGCCTTAAACTAGGACAGTGTGAAAACACAGCATTACCCTGAGGTATTAACGACAACAGCTGTGTTATTTTAAAAATGTGTTGGCTCCTCCTGGTTAATTGTAAAGTGTCCCCTACATACAATCATCGTCAGCTTTGTTTTTCAGACATAACTTGCCTGATATAACTTTTCTGATATAACTTACCTTCAGATATAACTATACTGATACCAGTTGTCATCGTAGATGATTCAAATGAACTGCCTCAGCTTAAACAAGGTGTAAGGTATACATTTACAGGACATCACATGGCCATTTATGCCCTGAACAATCATTTTCTGTTCCCCTGCCCACCCCCCTCATCTTCCCGTTCTGTTTTCTCTTTGAACAGAATGAAGATGGAGATGGACATACAATGTTCAGAAGAGTAGAAAATCCTATTTCCTAATTGTGACTGTTAATTAGAGTAGCTTCCTCTCCATGTTTTTATTTGTTTTTGTTTTAATGGTAGGAGATACCACATTATTGCAAGCCTTACACGTCCTGGGATATTCGCAAGGCTGTAATTTTGATACAGTTTACAAGTTCTGTCCAATTTTATGACCTGTATTACCTGAAATACTAGATCTTTTTACTACAGTATATGTAGCAAATGTTGTAGTAAATGTTTATGGGGTTTAAGAAATTAAGAATAAATAGTAAAGAGTGCTGTATGAAAAACCTTTCCATCACATGGAGGACAGCCTGTCACTAACAGATAGCATTTGACATTCTTCGACCACATCTTCCCTGCCTTGACCACACCAATTCAAAGCATTTGCCAGGATTTGTTCTGGGTCAGTCTCAACTTATCCTAGAGTAAGATGAGGCCAATAAACTTGCTGAGCATGATGCTGAGCAGAGCAGGAGATAAAGAGAAAAAAAAAAAAAAAAAAAAAAAAAAAACCGCAGACATCTTCCTAACTTTGCTGTAGGTTTCGTTGGTCTCTCATTAGTCTTAGCCTTTACCACTTGTCTTTATTCTCCCTGGAACATGAAAATAGTCGTCGCATTTTGCTGGGACTGTGGGGTATTGCTAGAAACCACCAGAGCGTATTATACACGCTGTGCTATACCACGAGAATGATCACTCAAGAAAAACCAAGTGGGGCAACAAGATGAAGGGAGAACCATAAGCTGTCAACATCAGACTGCATGTCAAGAGAGAAAGTAAGATTTTACCCAGTCAGCCTATTCCCTTCTCCAAGAACAATCTCTCACCTTGAAGTGCTTCCACCACATAGTTCAGTCACCGTGTTTGATGAAGTGATGGGGACCTGGAAGAGCAATCCATAGCACGGCACACACTTCTAGACAACATGAAGCTCTCCAGCACAGCTGAGGACATTGCCGGTTCCACAGGGCTGCTGCTGATGGAAGAAGAGCAGGACAAGTTTGGGGGAAAAAGGAAGAAAAGAAAGGAATTATCGGTCTGGAGATGTGGGCTAGAGATAGCTTCCAATTTCTTAACAATGTTTTCCCCATTAGAAGTTATTGTTGCCTAAAAAGGTCAAGGAGAAATTAAAAACCTCTGAGAGAGAGAATACTACTATAAAAAATGCACTGCCATAGACCACAGGGCTATGTTACTGGAAAGCATACGGACATATTCTTCAGTGGGTGAAAGTTTGAAATACACCATGCTATTTTAAGCATGGCCATCCTATATTAATGTCTGGAGAAAAACTGCATCGTTGACCTGGCTACTGCGTGTACCAACAACACTATGAAACTGGAGAACAGCAGGAGTGCAGTTTTCTACCCTATTGCATATTTAAAAGCCTTTTACAACTTCACCTACAAATTAACGAAGTGGGCTTACTTAGGAAGAGCCATACACTTGATTTTACTACATTTATTTTAATTAGCAGCAAGCCTTTTTAATATATAATTTAATTCATCTACTACAGTGAGTATGCTTCACTAGTTACTTCTGAATTTCCTGTTATACGTTGATTTAGAGCAGCACAGAATAATAAAACTGGGATTTTCGGTTCCAAAATAGAACAAAGTCATTAGCAGAATTGATCAATTCTGGTAGATTTGCATTGCCAAACTGTCTTTGAGAGAAACGTGTTCGTTACCATGTTGCATGGGAAGAAAAGAAATGGAATGAACAGGAAAGAATTAATAATACTTACAGGACATGAAATTTGACTCTTCTGGCAGCTGAAGCCACACTCAAATTTTTGTATGGAATTTTTCTGTTCATACTCTATATTACTACTTTATCAAGAGCAGATCTCCAGTTGTCAATGCAGGAAGCTTGCTTGTCGAGGGGATTTGCTTGGAAATGGTTGTCATGTTAAGATTCGTGGTATCTTTTCCTAGTGGAAAAAAAATGCTGTTGGATATGGCACAAAAGTTTTCCTGATTGCACTAGCTACACCCTTATTTATCACATGATAGTCTCCCAACAGCAATACATCCTGTCAGCATGATGCTCCACAGCTATGAACTCGTGCTGTTCTCCAGCTCCACCATCCGCCTGTCAGAAAGAAGCTAACCCACTGTCCTAAGGTAATCCAGGCGTTCAATCAACTCTAAAATCAGCCTCACTTTATCTTTTTAAGCTATTCGCAATGCAAACCTTGGCTTCACTCTTCAAGCTTTACTCTTAAGCCTTGTTTAGAATTGTACGTGCGAGTGCTTCCTCTGCGAAATCCCACTCCAGCAGCAGCAATCTCCAGCCTCCTAACTCTGTGTTGCTTTGAGACTCTTCACATGCAGCAGAACTTTCTCAAGTAGCCTGCTCTCAGCTATTTCCTTTCAGATGTCATAATTCTGGTCTCTCCTCATTTTAGCTTTTCCTTGTCCTTTCTATTTTCCTGAGAGATCTCAGTTAATTACAACTATTTCTTGTTTGGTCCCCAGGAAGTCCTTCTGTATCCTAGGTATAGCCCTTGCTGTTCATACTTCATAGTGATGCTGGATTGACTCTCTTTTGCACTCAAGTGTTTAACGCTTCACTTCTACTCTTAGCTATTGGGGAGAGGAAAAAAGAAAAAAAAAGAAAGGAAAAAAACGCTTGCAGCAGCCCAAAGCCCAAGAGCTGTTACTGTAACAGAAAAAAATGAAGGTGAGGTCTTTGCAAACATGCATGCAGTCCCTGAAAATAAAGCAGAGAGGCAGCAAGGAAATGGTGGAAGATACAATACATCTCACACTGAAAACAAGAGTAATTAGGGTGTGGTGGTAGTTCCTTTATTTGTTTGGAAAAAAAATAAAACATACAAGGTAGTTTTACCATCAGTGCAGACATACAATTTCTTCCTTTTAACTATACTTACCGTTGATTTTGATCTTTGTTACCCAGATCCTTTGTCTGAATTATTGTTTGTACTGTTGAGGTCTGATCTGTAGGCAAGAGCCCCAATTAATCCATGCATTAGATACACATATGGGGCTTGCATACTTGTGATATTAAAAATGAAAATGCTAAAGAAGAATTAACTTCCTTCACCTGCACGTAACCTTTTAACATGTTGCTGCTGCTTTCAAGTCACAAAGCTGATTGATATTAGTTTCACTACAAGCACTAGTGAGTGAACAGTAATACTGATTGGTTTATCCTGCATATCCCTCAATTTTATTTATTTTTTTAAAGATTCCCAAGTATTCATCCTGGATTGGGGGGGGGGGGGGGTGAAGTCTGCATCTAGAAACTCCACAGTTACCATCTAAAACAAAGCTTAGTTTTTCATACACCTTTTTAAATATCTGAGTGCTGCTTTACAGCAATTGCTAGAATACATGCTAAAGAGAAAACCTTCTTGGATAGATTGTGTCATTTTTCTCAAAAACATATCACATTTCCAACATCAAAACTTAGAAGGCTTATGCTGATATTTTTCAAGTTTGACATAGGGCAGATGAAGTTACAACACTGAAGAATAACTCCTGAGAAGCTTATTTTGATTTCCTTTCCTAAGATAAAAAGTATACGAAAAATGCATGTAGGAGCATTCATAGAGGCAAATATATTTGAATAGGCCTACAGTCGGAGTTTACTTACAAAAGCTTACTGCATATAGCAATGAGAAATGCAGAGTTCCCTTTGTGCATCAAAATTCTTGGAAGGCACATCTTTAGACAGATGGCAAAAAAATTGGATGGAAAATGGATTCCCATTTTTAGCCAGCTTCTGACCTTGTCAGCACAGAACTAAAATTCATGAGGCTTCAAGACGCAAAAGCCAGAAAGCTGATTCGTAACTGCTACTGTTAAGGAAGCATCAGATGGAGTCACTCAAAGTGACAAGCTCCATCTCAAAGGCCACCAAGGAGCTCGGTAGTTTCCTGCCTGCCAAGTTTTGAAACAACAGGCAAGAACAAGTCAAAAAGCTTCTCTGCCTCTTCATGCAGCCTTCAAACTCATTTCTCCTAAAGACTTGTTTGCTTTCAAAAGAATGAAGCCATTCACTAACTGTATGTTCTGTTTAAGGAACATTTTCCATAAAAAGTCATATTTACAGTAGTTTCAAGTCCTGCTAATCTAGTGTTAAATTTTACAGAACAAAACCGACTCTCATCAGCTGATCAGATTCACTAGCATTCATTAATTTCCAAAACCCTCACCATTTTCTTCGGTGCAGTAATAAAAATTTAGAAATCTAATCTAAAAAAATAAAATTAAATGCATCTTGCACACGGATGTGTGCCGTGTGTGAATACTTACATATACAACTTGCCAGATTGATAGCTTTTGCAACTCAGTGAAGAATAAAACACCCCACTGAGAGAAATAATCTTCAAAAAAAGAAAACTCCCACTGATTTGAGAACAAATGTTCAGTTTTGTGCCATGGATATTCTTTTAATTTGCTTTCAGTAATACATACCAGAACTTTCACTCTAAACTTTTTTCCACACCCTTAGCTCCCGTCCAGAACCTGTTTTAAACCTCATTCTTGCGATTTTTTATTTTTTTTAAATACATTAGAGAAAATTATTAAGAATTCTGTATTTGTTTTGCTAATTCCTTTCACACAGATACGAAGTTGTACATAAAATATGAGCCAGGACTTACTTCCCCCATGACAGCTGAACTGCAGAAATAAATTTGTTATTGTTACATGAGAAACAGTCGTGATTTTTAATCCTAAATTACTTTAGTTTTCAATATGCGCTTAGTTGATTGTTGTTCTTAATGCAGAACCCAAAGTGGAAAAAAAAATGACATGAAATCATATTGTATAGAAGGTTTTATTGATGGCTAAATTGCTGTCATTTAAAATTAGGCAAAGTACTTTAATTCTTATCTAACAGGACCAAAAAGGAACTGGCTATTAAAGATTTACTTCTGTAAGCCTTTAGGTTGTCAAATACATGTTGTTCTGCACAACTTCTGTGCTGCCGGCAAATGACTGCATTCCAGCTGCATAGCTTACATTATATGCTTCAGCACACAGCAAACAATCTTAGAATTTATCACTTTTACCTGTTACATTTTTAATTATGTTACAATCAAAAACCATTTTCTTCTCTGCAGTTATGTACAGTATAAAACAAAACCCAAGGTTTGTGGTACAAATGTGTATGATTTGATCATATACAGAAGACAACAGATTTTCTGAAATAAGTGACAATTATTTTCTGCGAATGAGACTCCAGGTCAAGATCACTTTAACTGACATTGCAGCATGACACTTTCCAGAAGCATGAAAACTATATTCAGTGATGCAAATCTTCCCATTTTGCTTCATTTTATGACTTACGTGGACAAATCTTATCTGTGTATCCTACACAACCAGATGTGTGTGCATCAGCTCACTATCTAGGCTTGCTTTGCACTAGAGAAGCACTTAAATGAATTTTCGTTGTTTAAATGAATCTTGATGTCTGAAATATTTACAGAAGTACATAGGACAATATTCACATTACTGTCAAGTGGAAGAAAAAAACTACAGGGAAGGAAATGAACATGCAAATCAAATGTTAAAGAATACACACAAAAAAAAGTCACACTGAAAACTGGGACAGCATATTACAGAGCCAAAAAGGAAAAGTGTAATTCCAAACAACAGTGACAAAGCCTTTCATTTGCAAATCAAATCTTTACCCACAGCAACACACAGAATGCCCTGGCAACCACTGCCCCCGTGCTAGTGGATTCCTGCAAGACTCCAGGGAAGAAATGCAGGTTCTGCAGGTGACTTTCTGATCTCTCCTCAAAATGCTAAGCAATGGAATAAAAGCAGTTTTTAAAGGAAGATGCCAATATAGAAAAGATTTGCAAAACCTGGGAGCCAAAACTTGATTTCCCCTTTCTGATTCCAAATTATCAAGAGACACTTCTATTAAAAAGAAAATTACAACAACAAAAAAACACACCCTTTTCCAGTTTATTCTTCTCCATACTGGTTTCCTGTTAAAATTCAACTGTGAGCATGAGAATTCCGTACAACACCAGAACCTCACAGATTTCTGGAACAAAGCATTAACAGCAGGTATAAATCATAGGCTGTATTTTCCCCATTACATCAGTTAAAATGAAAACAGCTGTAATAAAGATTAGCAACCAAATAAAAGGTGTTTAATCCAACCTATAAATATCCTCTATAAGATTTTTTTTAAAAAAGAATAACTGGTTTATTTTTCTCCAGGCTCTAGGACAGCAAGAAAACTAACACTGTAAGAGTGAGAAACTGCAGGCTAGGCAGATACACAGAGAAGCAGATTAAAAAGGGACTGCATATGTTACTGTAGTCTACCTTCCCCTTCCCTCCTCCCCCTGAAACACCGCTTTTAAACTTCAAAAGAAAAGAACATTAAAAAAACTAAATATTTTTAAGTTAACTCAAATTATTCTAGTTTTTTTTAGTTTAAAGTGAATGCTTGTTTTTGATCCGTATTTCATGTGGTTGGTTTTTTTTTTTTTTGCTTTTGTATTTTTCATAATTGTAAGAACATCACCATTCCCATCTTTTCCTATTTTGTCCTCAAACAGCAGTCTGGAAAACAAAGTTCAGTATGTGTTGAAGGGCAACAGCAAAGTTAGCAAAGTGTATAAAACTTGCTATTTTGTGATGATGCTTCAGTCAATAGCTGTCAACCAAACTTCAGTTACTCATGCAGCATGGACTGCCTTAAAATGACATTGTCAAACATTTAAGTTATAAATACAGTATTTGGAGGATGTACACAAGATTTCCCATGCATCACAAAAGAGATAAGTCTTGTAATATAAATGACACTTAGTTTTACTAGTTTTTTGTAAGTTATATTGCCAGTATCTCAAACAGAGGGCTCCAGGCACTTGTCAACAAACTGTCACTTCCCTAACATAAATCCCAGATTTGAAAGAAGTCAGACTGGCATAAATTAGAAGTGGTTACTGTGAACAGTTTACTACAAGGCTGCCGCCACAGAACAATTCTCAGTATCTACCCTGCATGAAGCTCACCACTGCAGCTATTGAAAATGTTAGCAGAATTGCTGGCAACTGAATGGCTCAATGACTTAACACTTTTCTCCTCTGCTAAGAGAAAAGTGCTTTAGAACACCAGCACTGGCACCACCGATAAACTGTACCAAGGAGGCTTACGTATTTACTGCTTGTTACATGACTGTTTGTAAACAAAATGACATATCTGACCTTTGTATTAATCATATTTCAGTATATATTTTTTAATCCTTTGTAAGATTTTGGGGAGACAGCAATAAATAAAATTAAGGCTGGAATGACTTAAGAGCTTTTCCTCAGACCTGTTTTAGAAGTTCCCTGTAATCTAATGTCATACATGCTTTGGATAACTGAAAAAAGCAACAGACAGGTGATTTGAAGAAAGTCAATTGGTCCTAATCCGCTGCTGACTAAACAACATAATTTGACAGTAGCCATTGCTATATAAAGGTCCACTCCAAAATGAAAGTAATGAAGATGTGGAGTTGCATGTCAAAGCTTTCCTCGAGAAAGAACACTATGAAAATCCATTTCATTCAATAACACAGCCACTGAGCATTGCCAGCGTGGCTTACTAAGCAAGCCACATTGGTATTTTATCATCCCAATTCTTTCTTGGTATTCTTCTGTAATTTAGTATATATACTGTTCCATTACAGTATTTCAGCATATACTAAGCATATATACAGTAAACAACACTGATGTAAAATCTAAAAACGTCACTCAAGAAGTCTCCAGTAGATGGCCTCTATGGATAAATTTACAATTAACTTCTGTAGTGAAGCAAAGGGCTTTCAAAAAACCTGGCTCACCAAAACATTTAGACTTATGCTCAGTAGATACATATAAAAAAGTAACCACCTACACATTTATCCTTTTCATGAACTATACATGCGCCACAAAGAAAAAATTAACAGCTGCAACTGGTTTGTTGGGTTCACACCAAAAAAAAAAGACAAAGAAAGAAGAATAAAATTTATTACAAAACATGTTGAAAAAGCAATGACTTGCCGACTTCCTGCTCTGCTGCTGTAGGCAGAACATAATGTGACTGAATGCTCTCCGGAAAACCAAAACAAAATTATAGCACAAGTACGTTGCTGTATTAAAATCGTTTTCTCTTGATAATTTCTGGTTTCCAGCTGACAGGATGAGTTTCCTCAGTCTAAAAGGGAAAAAAAAAGCAAAGTCTCATAAGGATTATTTTTAACTTGAAATCAATCTGCAAGTAAAGTTTAGTTTAAAATATTAGTTACATAGGATTTATATATATTTTATATATAATAGTATAATTACCTAATGTATTATGTAATTCATTTACCCACATGAAATTTTAATATCATTCCACTGCCTGAAGTGCATGACAGAACTTTTTCTGCCCCACCCCCCCCAGCAACAAAGATAAAAATCAGGTTGCCAATGGCAGCTCAAAAAACACTGTAGTGATCAAAGCATCAGGAACAGTCAATAAGTCAATGTCTTTCAGTGGTGTACACTAGTTTTGGCAAATGCCACAATGTCTGCAGTTTGCTCAATAGCAAAATGTATAAAAAACAGTTATTCCTCTACAAGTTGCTCTAAGTTCAATGGTTTAATAAAAAAAATATTTACACAAGACATTCTGAAAAGCTATACAATAATTTATTGCCTTCCCTGTTAGTAAATGGATTCAGATTTGGAAATAACAGTTTGAAAATAAGCTATTTACTCTAAACTCTAGTCATTTGTCTTGACAATTTTTTAACCTAGATCATATATGGAAGTATTATAAAGGTTCAAAATTTAATCTTTTTGCTAATTAACATTTTAATGATTAAAACCAAACAGTCCCCTAGTGGCTTCAAAAGACAATATACACAACTACTTTAATGGTATTTATCCAAACGTTCTCATAAAGGATTTGTGCAGAGGAGCTGATGGACATAAAACTTATTTGTTCTATAGGAGTTAGTAAGAAATTAGGAGTGGGCTGCTGTCTTCTTTACATTAATGCATACATATTCTTTTGAACATATACAGACTTGTTGAATCTGTTTTATTAACATGTGCCTTATGGACATATGTAACAACTTATTTGAAATCTGCTGATTTCATGAAAATACATTAAAAAGACACTTTGACATACCGCAGTATCATCTTCTTTGTATACTTTTATGGTTTTATCAGCTTCAGCCGTTAGCAATCTGCTTTCTGACTGGTCAAATACACAAGCAAATATTCCTGATTCACTGTCCAAGGAGCCTGGCTGTACAGCTGCATGTACCCTCTGGAAATTGTATCCAGTTCTCCAGTCCCAAAGATGCATAGTACCATTATCAGCTTAAAAAAAACACAAGAATTAGTATTTTCCTAAAAACAGTATCAAGAACATCTAATTAATTTATCAGAATTATATCTGCTGAAATATTCATGTATTCAATAATTCAGGCCATTGCCTTGTGTTCTAATTACTTGTCACCTGAGAAAAGAGACTGACACCTTCCTTGCTGCTGCCTCCTTTCAGGTAGCTGTACAGAGTGATGTACTGGTCTCCCCTCAGCCTCCTTTTCTCCAGACTAAACAGTCCCAGTTCCCTCAGCCACCCCTCGAGAGTCTTGTTTTCTGGTCCCTTCATCAGCTCTTCTCTGCACACACCAGAGCAACTCAATATCCTTCTTGCAGCGAGGGGCCCAAGACTGACCACAATATTCAAGGTCCAACATCCTATAAGGTTTCCCATATTCTGCTGGTTTCCTTCTTAGCTAAGGAAGGCTGATCTCGTTTAAGCAGGTTGATGAAGCTTCCTCTGAAGCTCATCAAATTTTGCCTCAAGTATGATACACTACATCCCAAGGCATAGAAGTTGCTTTGAAAGCAAAGAAAGGACTGGCATTCTGAATATTAAGTTCTCTGTTCAGTAGCTCCACTAAAATTGAACAAAGAGGTATCAATGCTTAACATTTACAGAGGTACCAGTGTAAACTACTGTCACTATAACTACTAGTAGCCTCAGAGGATTCATAGCAATCCAAAGTGTGTATTTAGAAGGATGCTCTCAAAGGAATTTTTCAGTTAAATACAACCCCACTCCAATAGCGTTATGTGGCCTAACCAGATCTACTAAAAGCTTTCATTTCTCCCTAGCAAGAATTCCTGATATTTCAAGAAGGGTGCTACCAAGGTATGATACTCTAAGGTAACCTCGACTTATTTTAGTTATCATGAAAATGTCAAGGGGATGGGAATAATCTATTAAATTTTAATTTTTAAGAAAAGTCTACAGAATCTTACTAAAATAAGTTGTATAGAAATAAGTTTTTCTAAGGCCTCAACCACTACTAACATGGAAGTCCTACGGTGGCCTTCTAGAAATGTCTTCAAAGCAAAGCAGAATGAAAGAGAAAAGTCCAGTGTTCTGTAGAGTTCTTGCTCTCACTGTGAGTGCACCAGTTGTCAAATAGAGCTTTGTCAGAATTTTAAAATCAAGGGTCCCTTTTACTAGTAATTGAAAACACAACCATGGTAAGGCTGGCCATATAATTAGCTATCTTCCTATTTGTTTAAAGCATTTCCATGTTACTCCACACCATTAGCCTACAAGGAACACTGTATCAAATGGAACCAAACTCAGTTTGGAACAATGAAATGTAACTGAGATGTTCTAAAAATTATTAGATTTTTGTTATTACAAAACCAGAAATCTTTGTAAGTGTCTGCTTCTGCAAACTCATGGAACCTGTCTTAAATTGAACTTTCTATCACATCACATTGTGAATCGAGTCCAATCCTCATTTACAACTACCAAAAGACTATATAAGCAAAATCAAGAGGAGAAAACTCAGGTCCTGCTAGTAATTTGGTGCAATACAGTTTAGCCTCAACTTAATTTTCCACAATAGCTAGAGCTTTAACAGGACAAACTCATAATTAAGTAATAGTTCTAGGACCTCAGATATTTGGGTTTAACTTCCTGCTTCAACTGTTTTCCTGCATTATTGTAGAATTTCTCTAGAGCTTCACTCTAAAGCCACTGAATTATAGCTTTTCTCACATTAATTAATTCTATAATAGTATCTACAATAAACAAACAAAAAACCTCAACAGAAATGACCAGTTCCTACTGTTTAGACAGTGCTTTAATGAAAAGATCTGAATTCAGTTGGGATGTCTACAAGCTACTTTTATACGCTTGCCCCTAAAAAAAAGTCTACATGTGTATTCTTGTCTTGCACAAACATAAAACTTCCAGAACCATCAAAGATTATGGTTTTAATAACACATACTTCCAAAGTATTTTTGTTGCAGTACTTGGGTAATTGACATAAAATAATGCTACATGCAATATGAGATAATGAATGTTCTTACATGAAACTATTCATGATCAGATATAGGAAGCATTCAGAATTCTCCTCCATTTGACTCAAAGAGCCAAAAAAAAATTTGGAGATAAGCTACTAATCTTGGCAACAGCCAGCTGAGAAGGGGAAATCTCTTCCCTACTAGAGTCTTAAAATTCTTTTCAAACATATTTTTGGGCTTGCAGCTCAGTAACAAAGAAAATGCCGGTGACCCTACTTGCAGCAAAACAAAGCTGCAGGCTGTAGCAGGCTTCTTATCCCAGAAAAACGAGAGTTCAGTGAAAATCTTTGTCTAAGGACCTCCAGCCATATATTCATAGCATGGGGTGGAGGGGAAGGAATATGAACATGCATTTCTCATTTTACCTCCTGATACCAAAACTCCATCTGAATTTACAGCCAGTGTGTTGATAATGGCATTGTGACCAGAGAGGTTCTGAATGAAGTTTCCATCTGGGAATTTCCATTGCTTAATATTATCTGGAGAACCAGATGCAAATGTGTAACTGAAAGAAAATACACACAGTATATTAAAGCTACAATATCTGTGAGTATAAATAACACTTTGTTCAAACTACAGCTGAATGCTAGTTGCAAAATTATTTAACACTGCTTTTCTGACATTTGTACTTTGCATAAAATTAAGCAGTTTTATGAAGTTATGAATGAAAGCATGAATTAATCTCTCTCTACTGTTTTCCTTTAGTTTCTTACATAACCTAAGCTTTACAAATCACAAGGCTCTCCTATACCATACAGGATGTTAATATGCAAACAAACATTAAAAATGCACATGAAGTTTTGGACAGCGTAAAATGTAATATTCTCATTTGTTGCTATTCTGACAAATTTTCAGGTATAATGGCATCAGCAGCAGAAGTATATGGGGGGTAAAATAGTTATGGCTAGTCTTCCAAAACCACACGAGCAAGGAGAAAGCACTGCAAAAAAGTGCATTATGTGAATTTCTTTTCTCCATTGTTTTAATGGGCATTAACAGATAACTTTTGATGCATCAACATATCGTATCGTAATTCAGAGTGTTTCCAGTAACACCTGCTTCAAAGATGAAACATCCACAAGAAGTTTCTTTTTAAGGTCAGTTAGATTGAAACATCTTATGCAGTGAAGCACATATTGAAAAAAATCCTTTTGCATTAGTCACTGCTTCCTTTGCACATGCACGATTTTATAAAATGCATTACTTCCTGCTAATAATCATTCAGTTACATATTTAGCATTAGCTTTATAAAGCCCAGTGCAGCTGATTTTTCAAGGATCATGTCAAAGTACATGCATAAGAAATTCTGTGGGGGTATATAAAATATATTCTGGGGATTGCTAATGTACACCATTACCAATACCTGGGAAGCACAGTGTAATATATTTGAGAACTAAGAGGCTACCAATATGTACATTTTTAAAGCATTCTACACTTGTTTTTTTTTTTTTTAAAATACATTAAGCCCTACTATTCCAGATCATCATTTGCATTAGCTTTCCCTAACTTCCCTAGGTTATGAATTAGGGAAGTGTAAAAGAATGAGGAAAACTTACTGTCTTGGATGTAGTATTACTGCTCTTACAGATTTCTTGTGATTTGTTAAAGTAACACGAGTTTTTCCTGCCACTAAATCCCAGAGTCGTATGGTAGTATCATGACTGCCTGCAATGAAAAGAAAATAGTAAAAAACATTTTATTTATTCTTAAAACTGTTACTATTTTTTTGATAAGTCAACCAAAACTTTACATGTGAAAGAAAAAAATACTGATATCTTTGTTAGGAAAATAAAACACTAATGCCATCTCAGAAGAGAAAGATGAAAGGTTGTAATAGTCTTTTTATGCAGTCTGAAATTCAAAGAGAACTAAGTAGTTACATAAAGCTGTATTTTGGACATAATGGGAAAGATGCACTTCATTTAATCATGGTACTAGACACTTAACTGCATTGTAGAGAACTGGACTATTACAGAATATTCAAAGTCTCAATACAAATTACAAAAAAATTTAAACATCATAAAAACAGGAAATGCAGAAAATCTTTTAAACAATGTACAGCCATATTTCCCTAAATATATCATCAATTGTATGAAATAACCATTGCATGGCCCATTTTCAACAGAAAGCTAACAAAAAAGTGAATTAAGTTAAAGATAAGAGTATGAACCTCACATCATTAGGTTTATTATCAGGTTTATTGCATAAACCTAATAATAATAAAGTATTATTAAAATAATAAATATTTACATAAACCTAAATAATAATAAAGGTTTATCACATAAACCTAATCATGAATGTATTTGTTAATCATGTTATATGTGAAACCATGCCCATTATACCTGTAATAATTTGTGGTTCTGCAGCTTGGCACTTCACTGTCGCTACCGCATTTGTGTGTCCTGATAATGTGTGCACGCTGGCTTTTGTCCTCACATCCCAAATCTACAAATCCACAGTAAATAAATTATAGAGGTCAAGAACAGAAGCATATTCAATGTATTTTAGGCATTGTCATGATTATATGAGTTCATTGTCATAGGTTTACAGATTAAACTACGATGTTTAAGTTGTTTACTTCACCCAACAGTTCATCACGACTGCCCCAGCTCTCAAATTTCAAGGGGAACAGGAAACCTGCCTTTAAGTTATCCAGATGTCTAGAAATTTAAAGTAATTTACCATAAAAACAGAACATTTTCTAAATACAGTAAAATGAGTGATCCTGTATTTACTTAGGTAGTCTACCTACTAAATTAAAAAAATAGAACATTCTCCTGAAATGACACTTTTTTGTTTGTTTTTGGGGTATAACCAAAGGCTTTATTTTTTTCTACACAGGAAGACAAAGTTAACAGAAACCTTCATTGCATTTTCATCTTAATACACGTTCTTAACATTTGCTAACTACTCACTTTTATACATTGAATATATTAAAAAATATCAATGTTATACTTACTCGTGCTGTTGAATCTCTGCTACATGTTACCAGTACATCTATTGTTGGGTGCAAGTCTAAACCATAGACAGCACTTAGGTGACCATGGTAATGTCTGATAACCTACATGAAAAAAAGACACAAACTTTTAACATCTTCAAAAGAAGATTTCAAGTGCTTTGATTTTTATGTTTCCCAGTACCAACTAATTCCGATTAAAGAAACTACAGCTTACCTTATTGTATTCAAGATCCCAGCATTTCACCTGTTTGTCTTCTCCACAAGAAAAGAGGTATGGACTTCTTGCACTTACTATCACTCCTCGTACAGTACTGATGTGTCCCGTCAAAGACAATTTCAATTTGCCACTAGCGAGGTCCCAAATCTGCAACAAAACAGGTATTTTGAGGTAGACAAAAAAACCTACACTGTGATAATGTGAGAAAACAGCCCAGGTAAAAAGCAGTAGGATTAAAGTTAAAAATTACAGCATAAACATCTACTCCTCAACTACTACCATATAACAAATGAAATACCAAGTAGTAGTAATACTCCATAAATCTTGTTCCATTTGTGACTAGGTAGTAAGAAAAAATAAGTTCTGTAGCTCTGTACACAGCATTATGTGCACAGTAACCAAGAAATTGTTTCCAGGAGCTAAAGACATTTTAAAATGTGAAGGGGGTGGAACAGAAAAATTTTATTTGTTAGTAATTTCTTCCAACCTCTTACCTTTATAGTTCTGTCAGCAGAGCCTGTAACAAACCACTGATTTCCTGGTTCTACTGCAATACATCTCACCCAGCCCAAGTGACCACTGATAACCTTTAAAAAAAAGAAACATTTTTTTTTTCCTAAATCAGGAAAAATACACATATATTAGTCAATAAAACTTTCATTCTCAAACACTACAATTTGTTAGTATTTGCTGAGAAACACATGCTCCTCAAAACAATCAAATCTGAAATTAGATCTGCAAAGAGTTTAATTTTTATTTCTACTTTAGTAGAAATTTACATGTCATACACCACACCTAAGAAACGTGCAACAGGGAAAGACCCTGCTCCTACAAGCAATTTTTTCAAATCTTTTGAGTCCAGACCATTGTGGTTCAACACTTGAGGCTTCACAGAAAAATACTATACTTAAGTGCAACTTCCTTATATCACTGTATAGGGCTTGTATAATAACTAGTTCAAGAACTATTACATAAAATCTTGGCTATTAAATTATATTGGCAAATAATAGTTACCACTTAAAACAAGCCACCACCTCCTTTTCCCCAAGTAAGGGGTGATACAAGTATATCAAAAACTTTCTGGTAACAGAGTACTAGAGACAAATCTCAAGAAATGCTCTACTGATACATGGCTTGCTTACAGCAGCCTTTCTGTTTCACTGACTTCTCTCAAGTCACACAACTAAAATCGAAATCCACATTTGGCCTCACCGGATGCAGTACTTCATGAACTATCATACAGCTAATTTCAAAAGACCTACAATGCAACAGAAGTTCTTAAGCAGAAATTCTTTGGAAAGCTAATGTGTATTCTTCAGACCAGATGAGACCTCAGCCACATACATTTGAAATATCTGCCTAGGTTTCTTCATAGTCTAGAAAAAAACACAAGCATTTCCAAGACACAAATATAAGAAATAATTTACTCGACCTACTTTAAGTCCCCATCTTCCTTCCTCAAATGACTTCAAATTAAGCTTAGGAAGACCAGCTGAAACACAGTTCTTAAGTAGATGAGATGAAACCCGCACTTGGTGTTCTATCTATGCTTCTACTTCCAAGTTACTTGAACAAGCTTTTGTCCCACTAAGCAAAGATTCTGATAGCAAACTTCTGCTAACAAAGAGTTGACATATAGAACGAGCACAGTGACTTGAACTGTACTTGCTGTAATTTTCTTCTTTACATCTGTACTTCCTCTTTGAAAAAAAGTGCTCGCAATATAGTAGGCATTTGTCATTTGTTTGCCTTGTATCTCTTCTAGGTTTATTTTGATGACACTTGCAATAAATGATATTTGCCTTCATTTCTATACAGAGCATGTTCTAATACTGCTGCATTCAGAATCAAATATATATATCCATTTTTCAAAAAAATACTTCTTACAATTAGCCTTACGCCTAATTAGTAAAACAGCATTTAGTACTCTTCTGAAGATTGAACTGTCTATAGGGTGCTATATCTAGATGAACAGTACAAAAACAATGCAATCCTGATACCAGAGCAGGAGATTTTCTCATCTCAACCAGCCTGATATGCCTAAAATAATATTCACCCTTTCTCAGACAAAATATAAAATTGCTTAAGTCTTATAGGAAGAATTAGCCCCTTAGAAAGGTGTGCATGTTGAAACAAATGTACCTGAAAAGTTAAAATCTGAACCAATACATATGCTTAGAGATCTTCTCTGCATCTCAGCTACCCTGCCACATTCATCACCAAAATGTTTGATGATTTGAGATTTTGGGGGAACAACTATTATTACTCCAAGAAAATTAATTAGATTAATTTATAATCAAGACTAAGTCTAACAATTGAAACTGTAAAGATAACATGCAATTAAAGTGCTCAGCTTTTTCCTCCCTTTTCCATAGCAATTAAAAGGAGTCTGGTGCTTGGACATTGACATTAAGTGTTTTTGGAAATTACTCTCTCATTTTGTTACCATTGCTAGACCAGCTACGGTCATTTCTTTAGCATGTCATTAGTTTCATTTTTTGCATATTGCCTTTGAGTTCCTGTACCAAAGAATATGATGAGAGAAAAAACAAAACAAACAAAACCCACGATCTCTAAGAAATGTGATACTATGGGTATACTTACATAAACAAAAGAGGTAAAAAGAATAATCAGTAAGTAACTTACTAAATAGAAGGAACAATGTTTGTAAACACATTTTTTGTTAAGGATAAGTGTGTATACAATTTAGGTGTGATCACTTTTCTTTTGATTCTATTTTATGAATGAGAAAGGAATTAAAATCTGTGTGTTCGGATCTTAATAGAACATAAACCATTAGTTTATCTGAGTTCATGTCATAAGTTTGTAACTTACTCTGTACAGCTTCCAAGGTGGATGCCACTGAGGTTTGGGCATGGTGGGAGCCTTCTTTGCCACTAATGCAGAATTTTTGTTTCCACCAGCTTCCATCATAGCCTGTAAATTAAAAAGGTTACTCTTATGCTTTAAAACTAATCACTTCCCGCAAAACCTAAAGCTTCCTTGCTCTGACATCTCAATACCCATCAAATTTAGTAAGGAGATCTCCACACAACACATGAATACAGAACCAACCTGACGAACACTACCTAATTCTCACGTTAGACATGCAACAAACTCACCACTGACATCCCAGGAGGCTGCGAACGTTCAGATATTCCAGCATGCCTGTAAATCTCACCCACACCAGCAGCTGTCCGATTTGCATCCAGCCTAGGGTGAATGAAAACAGTTGACTGATTGGAATCAACTTAGTCTTTCATGAAGTAAGTGATAAGGTATCTCTGAGCTGTGTTCAGCTGAGTCTCCAAGGATGGAGATTCCACTACAGGTTGCCCAGAGGGGTTCCAGTCTCTGAACACCTCAAGGTAAACTTTTTTTAACCCATAAGCAAAGGCCCTCTTTTACTCTAATCAGAATTCCCCATGTTCCCACTCCTGTCCACATGCCTCTTATGACACCCAAGAAAAAACAGTGACAACAGTGAGTAAACAAAGATCATACCTGGCCATGCTAAAAGGCTTTAAGTATTTTATAAAGTTGAATGTTCATAACACTCAAAATAGCACTTATCCCAATTTTTGTTTTGTCCTGAAATTCCCCCAGATTACAGAAGCATTAACAAAGTAACACAGCAGTACCTGTTCTGAGAAGCGGGAAGTGCTACAGCTAAGGACTGAGCTGCAGATTCACTAGGCATCCTCTGGATCTTAGTGTCTGCTGTCAGAGCCACGCCTTAAAAAAACAACATAGCAAAAGCAAAGACAGCTATTAAAAAGAAAATTTAGTTAAGTGCATTATATAAACACATTTACACACAGACCTATCCACAAGGACTTACGTCTCTGTAATACTAAATAATGTCATATAAACCAGAGAATTTTCTGTGGAGTCCAATCCACAGAAATTTTAATTTTGGTCCAAATCCATTCCACCGTGATTCTACTGCTTACAGAGGTACACAAATTCTAGAGTTGCAAACAGTATGGTTGTCATTGCAAACAAAAGAAGCCTAACTAGTAGCAGTGTCCATCTTCTTATCCAGCCTCAACCACTGTGGAACTCCAACCACCACAGTAAGAAACAATATTTTGAGAAGTATTTGCTGATTTGTTCCTTCAAAACAGTTTATTACGTGGTACCTGTGTGTTGACAGGTATCATAGGGTGGTGCAGGAACTACAAAAGGTTTAGTCCTAATTAAGTGAAAATTTCAGACCAGAACTTTTAATTTATCATCCTAAGAACAGCAGATCACTTTAGAAACCAAGCAACAACAAAAAATAAGTAACTCAAACCAAAACAAACAAAAGCAAATTTCCCAACAAACCAACCCTCTTTTAAAGGTGTAACGTTGGTGCAGACTGGTGAATTTATTCCACTCCCATTTCTCTATTTTTTTCCCTAACCGAAGTTCTGGCAATTGACAACAAAGACAAAATTTGGGTGAGGTGCCCATGTTAAAACAAGAAAGAAAAGCAACAACAAAAGGAAATCTAATGTTTAAGCTCAACATACCTGACTTTGTTAACCCACAGCTACAGGCAAGTAAGCACTTCTGAACTCTCTTATTTGTTAACTTACAAATCAAGCCACAACACATTTCGCACTACTATTGTACTAAACTTAAGCATTAACAGTAAAAGATGAACAGACAAATCTAAACTGCCACAAAGAGGCTGATCAATGACAGCAACAATTAGCAATTGTCAATGCAACAACACAGGAATGACCTTTCCAAGCATACATGAAACCAACTGACACTACAGCTATTAGACACTACTGCGCCCTTCTCAAAGCAAGGCTGGTGACACCTACATCCTTCTGGTCCGTGGAAGAAAAGCAGGATGCATCTCCCCTTGTCATTCTACTGCCTTCTAGCTGCAGTCCCCCTCCTCATTCACAATAAATCTCTAAGAGCAGCTCTGCCACGACAGTGGAGGCACTAGGAATCCACAGGTCTTGGCTAGTTCTCCAAGAGAAAGTGAACCACAAAATCAGGGAGAGAATTCCTAGAACGTTTTTTGACGATGTTACCACCGGAGAATTCTCACGGAAGCAAATGACATCCTCAGAGCAAGATCACATCCACAGAGGCTTCGCAAGAAGACACCGCATCTTTATCAAATCTTACTACCTCCTAACCCAGAACGTTTATCAGCCACAAAACTCTGCATCAATACTACGAAAGACTCAAATGTTATTTCCCACTACTGTCAGCTATTGATTCACTGCAACAGGAAGCCTGCTAGGATGTGGGATGCCTGGTAGGCAAAAAAAAAAGTTGTCAAAACTCAAAGAATTTTACTTACCAGGCCCAGATGGGTATGGATGTGTACCCGTTATCATATATTCAAGTTCTTGTCCTAAAAAGCAACAGAATTTCATATTAATAACTGTATTTTCTACTACTTCACAAAATAATGCTTTCAAGCAGGAAATTGAGGAAAACAGAGCAAAAGAAACCTGCAATCACTTAATCATTTCTAGTGAACTACACAGAAGTTTAATTCTTATTTTCATTGATTTGTTTTGATTATCTGTTTTCTAAAATTCAGTAGTAAAATAACCTCTTAAAAATAGCAATGACTTTTTTTTTCAATCCAGAAGGACACTCTCCCAAAAGAAAAATCCTTCACATTGTCAAAGATGCTTTTCAAAGTAGATAAAATATCATGAAAAAGGATTCAAGTACACAAATAACATGAGTGTCTGACATGCAAGCCACTCACAAAAACTCATTGTGTGTGATATCGGAAAAGAAATATACAAGCAAAATTTCTTTTTTCTTAAAATATTTTCAGTCCTCAACATTTCTCATTCTCAGAATACTTTCAAATAGAGTATTTCAGAAAAAAATCAACTAAAATGAGAAGGCATTTGGCATTCTTCAGAAGAGAAATTTCTATATGGATCTCTCCAATGCACACATTTTCTATATGTAACCAAACCAAACATAAG
The DNA here is from genome assembly GCF_964034855.1 of Anser brachyrhynchus. NCBI lineage: Eukaryota > Metazoa > Chordata > Aves > Anseriformes > Anatidae > Anser > Anser brachyrhynchus. The sequence continues at coordinate 32,618,793 of NC_137698.1, read as the reverse complement.
CTGAAAAAAACCTACAGAATCAAAATAAATATTGTTTTAATAGCTGCCCAGCTAAAAGAAGTCTGAAAAAAAAAATCTATGGAACAAACAAAACAACCAAATAGCATGTCCTTGACAATCATCAGTTTGTAAAATGTGAAGCACTTCCCTGACTTTTTTTTTTCTCTAATACCCAAGTACAGCATACACTAACACTACCTTAAAAAACACTCATTTTACCAACAAGTTAAATTACACAGCATCATACCATTCCCTTGTTAAAAGAAACCTTTTCCTTGTCCTGGATCACTTACCTCCTGTGGACCCTAGCAAGGAAAATACCAAAGAATGAAAAAACAAATTTTAATTTCCTTCTGAGTCTTTGATGGGTTAACAACACAGTCTCCAGAACGAAGATCACTGAGACTATTACAAAATAGAGAAAAACCACACCGCGATGAGCAAACTGACCTTGATTTCCAGAATACTGTTTATGTCCATAAGGATCCCCAGTGGCTGGGCCTCCTTTCTCCCTCATGTTTTCTTTAAGAGTAGGCATGTGCAACACCGAGCCATACTCTGTACGCAGTTTGACTGCCATCTTTACTTTGTGGCTGTTGGAAGAACAAAGCACAACCCTGATTAAACCCTGACTTGAACTGTTATAAGTTCTGAAATATTTCAGAAAATGTTTTATACAGCTTACTTTACAATCCTTATTTTTTTTCTTCTTTCTTTTTCTTCTTTCAGCATTAGATTGTTAATTGTGTAGAAGGAAACATCTGAACTTGCCCCTGGGATGGAGCAGTCACCAACAACACAAAACTTTGAGGCATGCTCATAATTTACTGACCACAGCACTTACCTTTCATCATCTAATGGTATAGGTTTGGCATTATCAGCTACAAACATGTCATGGGTCCTCTTCAAAGACCTGAACACAAGTGTGTGCACAGAATGCTTTTGGACTTCCTAAAATAAAGCAAAGCATATTTAAATAAATTCAGCCAAGATTAAATGAAAAATTGAAAACCAAAACATAAACTGAATTGAGTAGCAATTTCAGACTTCGGTAGCATTAGACAGATGATATAACAACACTGTTTAGTTCACAGAAAACACCGCTCCCCTTAGAAACTGTTATATACTGTCTTATACTTATTATCTGTTTTAATTCAGTGTTTACTCAAAACAACATTCACTTTCTTGGAACTACAAGCCAAAAACTTAGATCAAACTTTCAGCACTAACATCTATATGACAAATGCATAAATATGCAAATGTTTTTCTTCATGTTTTCCAGTTGTTTTTATATGTAAACAGTACAGCAACTGAATCTGAAAAGATTTCTTTAAAAATTATTTCACGAGCTCCAGGAAAATGAACAAGGGCAATCATCAGTCTCTGAGCACAGTGTGACTTTGTTACGTTTTTGCTACTAAAAGCAAATCAAACTTAAAATCCCATTCAGGGAAAAATATGCAGAATTCAAAAGCTATTAACTTACATAGAATATTAATTTATCATCAGTATATATAAATCAGTTTTTAATTCATGTCTTCCTCCCAGGGTACAAAAAGAAGTAATTAGAAGTACGAGCCTGCTTGCTTTGGTATGCAAAAGTGAAGCACCCTGTACTTGTTCTGTATGCCACCAATAACAGCAACGAACTGGAAGCTACGTTAATAACTTTTGGATATCACTCTGCTGCCCGGCCTCCATGACCTGTTACACAGAGGTTTCCCCCCTTAAGCTCTTCTATTTTCTGTCTTTTTGCCCTGAATACTGCCTGTCCACCTGCCATGGTATTACTCCCCTAACTCTGCAGCACCTACAGGGAGATTTTTGCACAGGCTCAGTGAGCTCCTGCGAACTGCAGGTACTAATTGAAGAACAGAGCACTGGGACTTGGGCTGGGAATCCCACACAGCTAAAGGAATAGGAACTGCAGCAGCGAGCCGCTACTCACCGCAACACGAGTCACGGAATCAGTGGGGTTGGGAAAGCCCTCCAGGAGCACCCGGCCCAACCGCCCCCCTACCACCACCGTCACCCACTAAGCCATGTCCCCAAGCACCACATCCAGCCTTTCCTCGAACACCCCCAGGGACGGTGACCCCACCACCTCCCCGGGCAACCCGCCCCAACGCCTGACCGCTCTTTCTGACAGAACGCGCCCCCCCCCGATCCCCACCGAGCGCCCCGCACCTCCACCATGGCGCCGCTCCCTCTCGCCCCCCGCCGCCGCCGCCGCCGCCGCCGCCGCTCGCAATGGAGGCACTTCCGGCGTTCCCCCGCGCCGCCCTGGAAGTGACGTCTTCAATGCGCGCGGGAAGAACGGCGGTGGAGTGAAGCATGGGGCGTGGCCAATCATGGGGCGCGGCCGCACCGCAGTGGGCTCAGCTACGCCACGCGGCCGGCGGCGGCGCGGAGGTTATGGGTTCGAGTCCCACCCCGCGCCCCCAGGCTGCAGTTACGGGGCCCGACGCGCGGGTGCGGTGTTTCCCTGCTGAGAGCAGACAGAGGCCGGGTTGGGGTGGGGGAGCAGCGGCCTGTGTGGAAGTTTTAGTGTTTCAGATCGTATCCCGATGCCCTGGCAGGTTTCCCACTTGCCTGCGTAAGCCAAATAAGCAACCGCACACATGGAACTGCACACAAACCTGCCCCTTTTATGTGCCATGGGATGGCAAGGTGGGATTAGTGCCTCACACAACTTGCCCGCTTCACACAACGACCGTCTCCTCTCTTTCATGGTGCTGATGGATCATTTCTGGTGGCAATAGCTTGACATGTGCTGCCGGTGGCTTCCACTGCCTGGTCTGGGCCGGGGTGATGCCCCTTGCATCCATTACGGATGCTGGGGATGAGGGTGGGCCGCAGACGTCCCACAGCTGCCACAGCAGATCCCCGAGATGGAGGATACACAAGGTGTAAAAGGAGATCTGGAGGGAAGGGATTTCAGACAATAAAACAAAGATTTACACAAAAAGTAATGAGTGTCTGCTTGACTACTGAACCTGACGTGGAAATGGTTTAAGGGCTAATCTCTGCCAATGGATAAAGTACAGTGATGTACAATGATATGCACCTTGCAATGCTTTAGAAAACCAGAGGTCAAATTAATCTGTTATGTTTGCATTTTTTTCTAGCAGATTTATTCTAAGTTGAAATATAGTCCAAGATCTTCAATAAATCATGTCAGCAATATTCATGAGAATATTCACTTTATTCATTTTTTTTGAATCAACTTTTTTTTTAAAAAATCTTTTTTTATTTTTTTTTAATCAATTGATACATCTACTACTTGATGTGTTCTTGCATGTCAGCTATAGCTCTAATTCCAGGAATAACAAGCTATGTCATTTATTTATTTATTTATTTTTACAAATGACCACTACGGAAGGGATGACTGGTAGATTGAGTATGCTTTCAGTGCTGTTTTTAAGACCAAAGTGAACAGCCCCCCTCATTAATGTTTAAGAACTTGCTTACTCCCAGAATATGAAGGTAACGTTAATTCTCATTTACCAGAAACCTTTGAAATATTTGTTTACCAGTAAAAGGAACAAAAGAGGACACCTGAGATGAACATTTAATTCCACAGTATTCTTGTCACAGTATGACATTATTACAACACTAGCAGCTTCAGAGAACATTTCTAAATCAACTGGATGTCTTTTTAAATTTAATTTAGTAACCATCACAGAATGTCAGCAGCCCAAGAAGTCTCTGTTCCCCCTCACCAAGACCGCCTCAGGGACATGTTCAGCTTGGAAGAGCCAAGATTCAAGGATGGGGGTTTGTGTAAAGAGTATGGACAGCCAAATCGGCAGAACAAACACGAGGCGGCAAACAAATATGCATTCCTAGAAACACACACATACACCTCTGCCCGTAAGTAGCTCTCCAGGACAAATGCACTGTACAAAGAGATGTCCTGGAACACCACCAGATCAATGTTTTGTTTTTACAGTTCCTAATAGCAGGTTTGTTGTGGTGTCACAACTATGTGAGTCTGAGAAGATCTTCGCATTAACCATGTGTGTTGGGGAGAATATGACGAAAATGCAAGGAAAAAAAATCAGGTGTCCTGTTTGGAAAAGAAAGCCTCCTCCATACCATTTTTAGGATAAATTTAAGCCCTGCTCTTTGCTTTTTGTAAGGCTATATTCAGTCCTTATAAAGTGTCAGCCTAGCTGTGATGGTTGCAAGCATGAAATAAAAATCCCATCTCATTACCAGCAAGCTAACCCACGTAGATTAAGTTCTGCTGCCAAAATATTTTGATACATGCATGTATGTTTGCCAGTATACCTTGCTCACTCTGCAGTTCCAGATTTAGACTGTCATGCGGGAAGCTTTTTTTTTTTTTCTCCCAGAATAATTTGTGTCCCTGTACAGGCACAGCTTTGCATAAAAATCCTCTCCAGCAAAAACCTTTGTGGTGCAGACACATCCTCCACCTACCAGCTGAGGCCCTGCACAACCACTGCTGGGGCATCTGCTCACTTGACCCAACACCACAAACCGGATATTTGTTGTTCATGTGTTGTGGCTCCTGGTAATTCCTGGGGAGATACTAATGGCTAACCCTCTTGGGAAGCCAAGGAAAAGCACTGGAGCAGAGAGGGTCAAAGGCTGAATTTCAAAGGGGAAATCCCATCAGAAAGCAGATGAAACTGGGGTTTTCCTGTGCTGGGACTCTGCAGCAGGCTCAGCTCCCGTGCCAACCCCTGCCACTTGTGCTGGACACGCTCTGCATGGACATAGCCACCTTTGGCCACCACATGCAAAGAGCTCTGAGCGCCTGAGGAAGGACACCATGAGCTACTGCAGAACATAGTGGTCGTTTCAGAATGAATTCAAGACAAATATCATGAAGATTTGCATGGACCAAGGCAAGATAATTTAAGGCCAAGTTCCTAACTCAGGACTAGTGGGACGCCATTTTAGTTCTCCACTGGCCCACTACCTGTAAGCCCTGGGAAGAGGCTCAGCATCACTGTGCCCCTTCCTTATACATAAAATGAGGGTGACCGAACTTTCACCATGGTACGGTGTGGGGAAAACTGCATTTGAGGTTCTGGTAGATGCCCAGAACCAGTGATAATGACAGGGCGTACGGTATCTTGGCTGGCATCGTTACGTATAAATAACATGTTGATGATGTCAGTTTTGGCCGCAGACAGGCTTCCTTAATTTCTGTAGGGATAAGTTTGTGTTCTTCCAAAGCTAATAGTGTTAGTGTAAGTGATGTCCTCACACAAGGGATCATATTCAGGGGAGTAAGAGCTTCCTGAGCCATGGCTCATTTGGGGCCAAGCTGTTTAATGATTAAACCAGCCAGGTTAAACAGTTTTCATATTTCGAGAATCTCCATAGTTTACCAGAACTCTGACAACGGCATGAATACAGGAAAAAGAGCTAAAACAGGCAATTTTTGGCTGTTCTTGTCTTTGTATCACAAAATCTCCTGCTCCATTAGGTTGGTCTCTGAAAGAGAAACTCAGCCTATGGCTTGCTCCTGCTAATGTCCTCAGACATCGATAGGAATGACTTTAAAATTGTGCAGGCCTTCATTCTGCACATTTGAATTAATTCAGTATAACACAATCATCTGTAATACTTGCAAAAATTATAGGATATGCAGACACTGAAATGTTAAAACTGCTTATATGAGAGCAGTGATATGCCATATGCTTAAAAAGTATCAGAAAGTATGATCCACTGTGATTACAAATAACTTCATACCATATTACTTTAAAAGATTATTAAAAGTATTTAAATAAAGGCTATGATGTACTCTTCTTGTGTTAAAAAGGAAAACAGGAAATTAATATGTAAAATGTTGTTATTTTAACTCATTTACAATGTCATTGCTGAAGTAATAAAAAAGCATTGCTTTGTGCTTACAATATTAATCTGATCTTTAATTATAGCTGAGCAATGTTTTCACACTTTTTTTTAATGTAATGAACATAGAATGATTTTTTTCTTCTTTGTCAGTTCTGAGCAGGTCTAGTTAATTATCTAATTTTTTAAAATAAATTACCCTACTCATATAAAGTTTTACAATTACAGAATTTATATATTAGCACTAGCAGCTCTTTAGGAGTATTCAAAGCTCAGTTTTATTGGCTAATCCATCCTGTATCCATTGAATTTATTGTACAGTTATTTATTTATTTATTTTGTTATTGTACAACTGAAATGCAGGATGTGTGCAAAAGAAATGTGGAATTTGCTTTTTAACAGTTTCTTGAAATGCACTGTTTCTACAAACCCTGCTACAAACCACATAGCTCAGTAGAAGGCTCATCAGCAATGAAAGTAAAAATAAAACATGAATCTTACATAATTAGTGTGAATTTCTTGAGAAAAATTAGTTTACTCATATGTACTGTACTTAAAATGACCCAAAGGCTTGCATATCCAGGTGCCATTAGAACTATTTAGAAGGGTGTAGCATTCTGTGTGAGGTGAGTTTAATTCAAATTTAATACGCTATTACTGAAGCATTCAAATTTTCATCAGGGAGAAAATAAGCAAGGAGATGTCACAGTCAATATTTGACAACATTTCTTTGGATGTTCACCTTCTCAGCTGTCAATTTTTTTTCAGTCTTGTAAGACTCGTAATTTTTGAGAACATGGTAACTTGTGTAATCTGAGCAGGAGGTACTTTTAAGTTTTTAAACATTTAGTTGATGCCAGCAGCAACAGAGGTCTCTGGGACACGTAGATAAGAGATGTCCAGAGAGATTGCTCAACATCGAATGTATTCAGGCACACAGAGAAGGGAAATGTTAAATGTTAACAGGAAAGCATTGATTGCTTTGAAGGGTTGGTCCTATCAGTGTCAAGCTGGAAATTGGGGTTGCCACCTGTATATATAGGAACAGAGAGGATCTTGCCCTGTCAGAGCTGCTGATGGGAGAAGGTCACTGAGCAACTCAAGAAAGCCAGCGCCATGAAGCTGCTCCTGTTGCTCCTGCTCTGTGTTTCCTCCATTAAATCCCAGAGTTTTACTGATTACGATGATGAGGTTGTAATATTGATTGGAATTAATAATAATAAGAGTGAAAATAATTAATTTTATTTAATTGCATGCATGACTTACTTGGCTTGTATGACTTAGCTAAGTTAGAAAATTATACAGTGCATGTTCTTTTTCTGCTCAGAGAAATAATCTTTTAGTTATTTCTTCATGTGTATTTAACAGTGCAACAGTTATTTTCTAGTTTTGGATATACTTTCTTCCTATTTCCTTTCTTTCTCTGTAGGGAATGGAGAATGGTAAGATTAGTTATTTAGCTAAATTTATTTAAGGATATTTATGTAGCAATTTTGACATTTGATGTTACAGACAATTCATTTGTGATGTGCAAAGCCATAGAAACGTGTAATTAATCATGTCCTGTCTGAAAGACAGGAACAATTTTACTATGGATGCAGTAGACATTGGGAAAAAAAAATCAGCCACCAGATCATTAACTGTCAGATTTATATTTGAAATGGAGAGGTGGTAGTTGCTAAACCAAAAGGTAAGCAATGAAGATCAATCTAAAATAATTTAACCTGCATTTAGTTTTCTATAAGTAAAATATTTTATTAGGAAATTTTATTTATAGTTTCAGTATGATTTTTATATTTTCGAAATCCCTGCAAAAATGAAATAGGTCAGAAGTAGGTTCAGGTGACCAGAAATTAGTTTATTTTCTGTTATACAACATAAATGTTTATGTCTGTACATTGATTATTGATGAGATCACCACACTAAATCATTTTCAGCAGTTTTGTCATTTGCTTGCTGCCTACGTTTGGAACTACTTGAAACTTCTGCTCATGGGTCCTTACAAATGTTTGTCAGTTAAGTCTGAATGGGATTGGAGATGGTCAAAGATTTTGATCCAGTTCTTCAAACAACTAACGATTCAATAGGTTTCATTTCAACAAATAATTTAGTTTCCTTGCTTGACCTACTAGTCTTTCAGGATAAACTTTAGGATGGAAGTTTCTCAAAGAAATGAAATTGTTAAGATGGTGTTTCTGTTTGCCGATAGAAGCGAAGCCGCACAGGGGTAGTGTTCTCCTTAGGAGACGATGTGTAAGCCTTTGCTGCTGGCAAAACACAGCTTGGGATGCAGGGGGCTGTTGTTGTTCCTGCTTCTGGGAGGGAGGAGGAACATGGGCATCCAAAGAAGTTCTAAAAACCTGGCATGAGGGCTATGACTGAGCAATCTTCCTGATTATGCCACTGAGACACTGAATATTCACATGATGGTGAATATTCTTCCTAACCCTCTTATTTCTAACATATTTGTTTTTAATCCCACCACTTCAAGTTTCATGATTCTCGGTGGCTCTGAGCTATATCAACTTTATTCCTTAGCCAGAATGAAATACGGAAACATTGTTTTGCTTTGGTTTAAAGGCTTTTTAGTTTATCTGTCCCTAGGTGGAGAGAGCGTGCTGCTTTTACAAGGAAAAGCACTGTGATAATTTTTACATAACGTCGGTATTGTATTTCAGCTGTTGCTGTTTTTATTCCAATCCACGATTTTCCTTGCTGTTTGAAACAGAGTGCTGAATGGATACTGTCATCCTGTGCATAGCATTTTGCAATAGCAATCCCAGACTCTGAGAGCTTCCTCTCCCCTGGCTTTGCAGGACGAAAGCCCTCAACCTGGGGCTCGAGGCCACCGACCCCTAGACAAAAGGCGAGAAACAGCTCCCACGCTCAGACCCGTGGCACCTCCCATCTCGGGAATCGGGTACCAGCCCCGGCCACCAAAGCGCGATAAGCAGGGCAGCAAGAAGGAACGTATCGTCTACCCCGATGCTGGGGGCTGCAAGCATCCTCACGAGGAGCTGGTAGGTGTCTCCTCGTATGAATGGAAATGGAGGATGGCGCGGTTGTTAGCAGCCTGTCCTTTTCTTCTAGTGTGCTAAACTAGAGTTTTCTTTGCCAAATACGGAATGGTCATTCGTTTAAAGCAGCACAACTTAACATGTTTTTGTTTGGGTTTGGTTGAGCTTTATTCAGAAGAGCAGCGATATAGAGTCCATGGGAGTCACAAAGCCAGACAGCCTACAGTGAGTAAGGGGAGAAAAGGTTCAAACCATAAATGAGGAAAGGAAGCGTCTGTGGGTTACCCTGCACTTTCCCTATTGCCTTGCATAGGTGACTATTAAGAATAACAGAAAAAAGTTCTGCAAAAGAGCTGGCTTGGGCTTCAGGTAACCTCAAGGAGCTCCAAGAACAAAAACAAACAAAAAAAGCACCAAAACCTCACATGTCTTAAAATTTGTTTCAAACCGTAATTATAGTCTACATTCAGTCACTGCTCCAGCTCTTACGGAAGAGCATGGGAGCATGCTGATACGTAGCATACTCCTCACTGCCTGGCAGTAATATATCACAGAGTCTCTGCTGTGGTCTCTGCCAGAGACTGTGAGCTGTGATGGCATCTTAAGTGTCTGAGAGCAAGTTTCACTATGGAGGTTTCCAACAAATGAGGCCTACTGAAGCTTAATGAATACACGATGGTTAGGGTCTCCCTGCTGTCTGGGTATTCTGTTTCTCACAGGACTTCCGAATTTCCCACCTCTTTTAAAACATTTATTGTTGACGGTGCAGTGCTCGGCTTCTTGACATGGCCATTTTTAAATGAAATATACATGGCCAGTTCAAGATGTATATAACAGAGGTGTAGAGAACATGGTTGATTTTCTGAGGATAGTGAAAGAGGAAGGGGTAGATATAGACATGCATGGACACCAGCTAGTTCCTGACAGATTTTAGTTATAGATCAGGTGGCTTAACACCGTGAACATTTAAAAGTGCAGAAAAGTGAAAAGCAGATAGTGGACCCAAAAGTGTGAAGAAAGGCCTTTTCCAAAGAGCTTCAACAGGACTCCTATAGGGGTACTCAGGGCACCTTCCTTCCCTTCACACTGCAGCTTCTTCATAGTAGTTAAATGTCTTAAGCCTGTACCTTGATGCCTAAATATATGGTCACATATTACTAACTATTCAATGTTTTCAAAGCTATGGTCATTCACTGACTAGTTTAGAAACTTCTATTTTTTACTTGATTTTTATGCACAGCCCTTGTTGTTGTTTTTTTTTTTTAAGGGAGTACTCTGTCCAACTGGATGTGAACTGCAAACTGCACTGGTAAAACAGGAAAAAACTGTGACATCAGTTATTCGTGATCTAAAAGACAAAGTGACCAAATTTTCTGATACTTCTACAACTTTCTATCAATATGTGAATATGATAGATGATAAACTGGTAAAGACACAAAAACAAAGAAAAGGTATGCTATTGTTATGAATCATTAATGTAAATAATGTTACAGTTCTATTGACACTGCTACTATTACTTGCTAACAGGACTTTAAAAAAAAAAAGTTAAAAATGCAGTAGAATATCTAGCAAAGTAGGGTTCCACCACTGTGCCACCTTAAATCTTTAATATATATATATATGTTTGAGAGAGTCAAAGGAATGGATCTCATACTGAAGCAAGATTCTTATTAGGCCTTTAACTGTAAGGGTTGCCCCCTCTCTTACCTGCTTTCACAATTCTATGCTTCTATGATCCATCCGACTCCCTTATGCCCAGCTCCTGGCTTGGCACCATGGCTCTCTGGAAAGAAGCTAGTTACAGTTCTTTGGCAGAATATAGCAACACTGATAAATCTATGAGCTTGTAAAGAAATAATGGTGCACATGTAATAATTTTCCAAGAATCTCTTCATAGTTTTTGCACAGTGTGCAAAGGTAAGCAAAAGACACGTATATCCTTCCTCCCCACTGAGAAAACAAGTGGCTTCTCAGATTGTGCTTACAGATTGCTCTTGGCTTTTCCATAACATTGAAAATTAATCTGCTTCTCATCTAATTGTTTTTCTAGACAATGATATTTTACTTTCTGAGTATAACACAGAAGTGGAATTGCATTATAATTATATAAAGGATAATCTGGACAATAACATCCCATCAAGCCTCAGGGTCCTTCGTGCAGTCATGGACTCTTTATACAAAAAGATCCAGAAACTGGAAAATGCCATTGCAACCCAAACAGACTACTGCCGTTCCCCATGCGTTGCTTCCTGTAATATTCCAGTGGTTACAGGCAAAGGTACTCATTTAACTATAATAACATCTCTTTCTTCCCACATTTATATCACTGTGCATATTGATAAACACATCATTCAATTTGTGGTGGTGTGAGTTGGTTGCTCTGAAACCTATGACACTGATTAGGATAGCAGAAAAGACAGATAGTTATCCAATATGAAAAAATCTTTTGACTGACCTGTACTGGTCAGACCAAAGATTGTCTTACCTAATATCTAGTCATCATCATTGGCCAGTAGCATTTTGAAGAAGTAAAGTAAATCATGTTCACCTTCAGTGAGGTGAAGGTGATACATTTGTGACTCTCGTAGTTGTACTCTACTTTTTCAATCAAGAAAGGTTCTTTTTTTTACAAGCTTGTCCAATTCAAAAAGTCATTAAAATATAGTCTTCAGTTGTTCAGGCTGAACTTTTAGAAACGCTTATCTAGAAAAGTAAAACAATCCAAGTATGCTGTTCTTTCTTCTTTGCTTCTTTCATACAATGTAGTATGGAAATCAAAATCAAAGTACATAAATACATCTTTAAAATTGTTCCCTTGCAATCAGCAAACCAAGGAGTTCAGAGCTCTTTCAGTAATGGAGTCTCTGGTTTATTCTTGCAGAATGTGAGGATATTTTCAGAAAGGGAGGTGAAACATCTGAAATGTACCTCATCCAACCAGATCCTTTCGTCAGACCATACAGAGTATACTGTGACATGGAAACAGATAATGGAGGTTAGTGTGAAATATCAATGTTGTTAAAATATTAATTAATAAGAATTCCACAAAAAAAAAGTAAAAAAAAAAAGTAGTAGTAACTTGCAATTTAAACAATCAAATACAGAACTGCAATTTTTGTAGTTTCTTGAGAATTAAGTCTGACTAATTCAAGAAAGTCTTGCTGGTCATCTTCAGATACACTGCAGGACATTTTATAATGAAACTGGAAATAAATTAATGGGAAGGGACTGGTGAATACTTACTATGGCTAAAATGGACAATGTGTGGGCAGAAGTGGAGGGTCTGGCTCATTTCCTGCCCTGCTACTACATGTTAGCCAAAAAAACTGGGTCACTCTTTCACCTTCTGTTTTTTCCACATTTCCTCATGAAGCAAGGCACTCCTTCAGAGTGAGTAAAAATGGCAAGGCTGAACTCATAAACAGTGAAAACTCAGACTTGCTGCAAGGAAGTCACGTGCTTCACCTTGAGATGATGATAGAAGGGCTGTATCTTAACATTTCATGCTCCTTTCATAAGAGCAAATTAATCTAAATATTGTTGCTCCTGCAGGCTGGACTTTGATTCAGAACCGCCAGGACGGCAGTGTTAATTTTGGAAGAGTGTGGGATGAATATAAAAGGGGATTTGGAAATGTTGCAAAGAGTGGAGGGAAGAACTACTGTGATACACCAGGTAAAACACTGAGCATGAAACATGAAGAGTTCTTACTGAAACTGTTTTCTTATATTTCTTGAAGCACTATGACTTTTTAAAACTAACCAATCTGCTTTGGCAGACGTGGGCAAATCATAAAGTTACCTTGAAGTATATTGTGAAATTAATTTCACAGAGCTCTCGTTTGTTGCTTCTCAGGTGAATATTGGCTTGGAAATGACAAAATCAGCCAACTTACCAAGATAGGGCCCACTAAAGTTTTAATTGAAATGGAAGATTGGAATGGTGATAAAGTATCAGCTCGCTATGGAGGTTTCACCATACATAATGAAGGAAACAAGTACCAGCTTTCAGTTAGTAACTATGGAGGCAATGCAGGCAATGCTCTGATGGAAGGAGCTTCACAGTTGCATGGAGAAAACAGGACAATGACAATTCACAATGGCATGTTCTTCAGTACTTACGACAGAGACAATGATGGATGGTATGTAACCACATTAGACAGTTAAAAGAAATTAATTATCGACCATATGTCTCTCCTTAAAAGAAATATAGAATATTTCTCTACTTTGCTGTTAGTTTGCACAGCATTTCATAGTAACTTAAAATAAGTTTCTCACTGCAAGTTACTGGCCAAGTGTTCACACTGTCCCATTGGTGTAGCCAATGACAGAACTGACATAGCTAAAGGACAGGTAAAACTATATTATGTTAGCACTGCTCCACAGCCACGTAAGGAGCAAGCATACTGAATTAGGTTGATTACATGAATGATGTTACCAGAGAAAAAATGGCAAATCTGGATACAATATTCTCAATATCAGAGCCTGATGGTGGCAGTGCTTGTCCTAAGCACTGTCTTGCTTGAGTAGGAATATTGGTACTCTCCCGTGTAACACAGTAATGGGTCTTGAGGGAATAGATTATTAAAAAAAAAATGTTCTGCCTACTCAGAAGACTGGAGCTCATTTGTAAAGGATGTAATTTAGCACTGTATCTCTAAAACATATGATATATCTCTATTTTCAGACCTGATTACATACTAATGAGTAAAGGAATTGTTTAGATTTGGGAAGACACAATTGTCATTATTTCTAATAGCCCTAAATTGTGTCGATATTACAATTATCATTATGAACTGCAAGTAATTGTAGTTATCATTTGGTAAACTAAAATGACATTCCAAATGAGTTGCAGCTAAAATTTTACCTATTTCTTGTAGCAACTTAACGTTCCAAGTGCACTGTATAGCACACATTTGTGATGGTCAATCTTTTACAGCAGGTTCAGAGAGGATTTTAAATATTTGTTGTAGTTTGCAAATTTCAGTACAGGGACACGTGTATGTACTCTCATTTATTTGCTTGTTCATCTGTCTTAACTGTTCCTTTTACTTCATCAGGTTAACCACAGATCCAAGAAAACAGTGCTCCAAAGAAGATGGTGGTGGATGGTGGTACAATCGTTGCCACGCAGCCAACCCCAATGGCAGATACTACTGGGGAGGGTCCTACAGCTGGGACATGGCAAAACATGGTACAGACGATGGTATTGTATGGATGAACTGGAAAGGGTCATGGTATTCAATGAAGAAGATTAGCATGAAAATCAAGCCATACTTCCCAGATTAACTGCTATAAAAGTGTAAAGAATCAGGGATTTTCTTTTCATATTTGTACCTGGTTATGTTTTTCAGCATGGTATTCAGGCTTGTCTTTACATATGAGAACCAAATGCATATGTAGGACCATATAGTGACCTAAAATGAAAAACAATGGCAACTGAAAAAATCAAAATCTGAACTTTGAAAATAAGCCATAAGTATATTTTGTTCCATTTTTCATTTCTTCACAATACAGCAGTACTGGTTTAAAAGAAGTCTGATAAAATATGTATATGTACACTTGTTTTCACTCTTTTACAAAGAAGTTCCATATCAAATTTGAAGAGGAAGAGGATTATTGTAAAATGTTTTCTAAAACATTAAATAAAGCGTTAAAACTGAAGTTTTCTCCACAATTTCTAAGTCTTTAAGTGTTATCGGGGGAGAAGCAAACACATTCCACCAAAGAAAGCACTGTTTTTTTCTTTTGTATCATAAAGATGTGGTAACTACCTGTGTAACAAGTTGAGAAGGAATAAAGTAAAAAAAGTAAATTTAAAAAACATGTAAGTTAAGTCACTTAGTTCACATCCTATTTCCTGGATTAAATATGCCCTTTTATGGAAACTGGGTTGCATACCATACCTCATCACAGCTTTTCCAGCATCCCACAATCTTTATAGTATATCCTATATAGTATTAGGGGAGCTGGCTGGTAAGTCTTTCACGCAATCACTTATTGCAGGACAAGAGCAGTTAGTAACTCCAATCATAGGTTAGTTCTGGTTTGAAGGAAACACTAGAGAGCATCTTGCTCAAGTCAGGGCCAACTTCAAAGTTAGATCAGGTTCCTGAGGGCTTTGCCCTGTCAAGTTTTGAGTATCTTGAAGAAGATATTACAGCCTTGATGGGCAGCCAGCTCTGCTTCACTGTCTGTGATGTTTTTTCCCCTATATCTGCTCAGGTTTTCCTGTGCAGCCATTAGTGCCTGTCACGTCACATACCATGAGCGTGCACCTGCGAGAAGAGTCCAACGCAACCTTCTCTGTCACCCCCATGAGATGATACTGAAGACAGCAACAAGTAGAGATATATCTCCCTGCTTTGAGCCTCCTATTCTCCAGCCTGCACCAACTCAGCTGTGTTCCCCTTCTTATATACCATGTGCTCCAGCCTGCTAACTACTGGTCTTTTTCCAGTTTGTCATTGCTATTCTTGTACTGGGGCACCCAAAACTGAGTATGATGACCCTTGTAGACTGCAGGCAGAACAGCGGAGAGGCTTTCAGGCTCTGGGCTAAATACAGTATTCAGGTCCTACCTACCTTTGTATTGTCATCCTCTCAAATCACCCAACCCCTGTCTGTTACAGTCTTCCCTTATCTTTACCACTTAACGGGGTAATTGGGACTTTGGGGCTTGTTACTACAGCTGCTTTGGAGGGAACTGCCCCGTGCCACTCCCATTGCCAGATCAATACCTTGCTTGCCCAGAAGCCTAGGAAAGTGCCCGTGACCTGGAAGTGCTGAAGGAAGTTCAGGCAAGACACAAAACTAATTGTAGCAAAGAGAGATGGGGTGCTGTACCATAAGAGAGCAAGATAGTGAGGTTGACTTACTGTCTGTATACTGGCATTTTTATTATGAACATTTTCCTTTTTGGACAGAAATGTGGCCAGGCTCAACAACGCGAGTTGCCTGTGAACTCTGCCTGTGAGTTGCACGGGTGTACCTCGACCCGGTGAGCTAACTGAGCAGGGGACACACCATGGGCAGTGATGAGAAGCACATTTTGCCATTTGCGAAAAGGTTTTATTAAAACCAGCTAAGCCCTTTAAACAAAACATCTCCTTGTATAAATCCTACCCATGTGTACATTACCTGTGAATAATAAAGGTAGTTAAAGCAAACACAATACAAATTGTCTTCTTTTTTAGAGGCATCTAAATGCAATACAGATATGTATCAATGTTATTCTGACAGTTATCTGTTTGTTCCCTGTTCCCAAATGCATCCGTTTATTCCATCTGTGATGTGGACTAAACTCTCTGTATAGATCAAGACCTTTTGTCAGCGAGGCCATCCTTCTCACCTTCAACATTTCTTTAGCTGATTATGATGGCAGTCTAAAATTCTCATTTACAGTTCTCATGTTTATTTAATCTCTGGAGTCCAGGAGGACAAGGAGGAGATGTCATGGCAGCATCACACTGCATGACTGCAGATATTCAGTGTCCCCTCAGACAGGCTTCCAGTGAGGCTAGGGAACTAAAACACGCGGCATAAAGCAGAAGTAACTTTTCCAAAAGCATAGAAACTTCTCCACACATCTGGCTATAAAGATGTCTCTGCTCTTCAGCAAAATTTCAAAAAATGTTATGCAGTGGTTGTGCTTGAGAAGCCCTGAAAAAAGGCTAAAAGTGAGCCTTCTCAGTATTTTATTATATTGTTAAATGGTGTGAAAAATGCTAACCAGTAAGATTTGAGGCGAGCAATTCTGCTTATGCTTGTTTCTCAGTTGAAGCACAGAAAAAATAAAAAGAGTAAATACTTGTGTAATTTTATCCATAAATATGTATCTTAACAGTGGAGAGAAACATGAAAAAGATCAGGTAAAAATAGTAACACCATATTCAAAAGATCTAAACCTGGGCATGTTTCAAGTGCATACCTGCTGGCTTCACTAAAATAGGGATCTAGCCCTACAGGCTTTGTATGGCTGGATTCTATTCCATTTATGTCTTGTGTTCATGTAGAGCAATGAACTGGATTAGTCTCTATTTTCAACACCTATGAAAGGTTAGGCAGCTTAGTGCTGCATAAATGATGTAGCTGCAGAAATGTGAGCAGTACACTTTGTATATCCTCATCTATTCAGTACTAACAGCAATAAAATAACCATCCAGCCCCGAAAGCTTTTATGCTGGTGGTAATGAATGAACCCGAGAGAAAAAAAAAAAAAAAGTTTTTTCAGCTCTCAGGAGGAAGGTGCAAGGCAGACATTTAAATATTAAATTATTGTGATAAAACTTGAGGCAGCATATTTGATACAGGTATCACCTGGATTTTGAATTTTTCTCCTGAGCTAAAGTAAATGATTAAGTCTGGCAAATGTTATTAAGTTGGAGTCCAGGCTGTTGACTTGCTCCAAAGAGCACCACAATTTGTCACTTTGAATTGCTTATTTCTTCAGTAGATTGATGTCACTACTATTGGCATACCCAAGACTCCCCTTCCAAATCACCATCAAGATAAACTCAAGCTGCATTTTAGAAAATTGCTGCACAAATGTCATTTTTCACTCACACTTCTGGAACAATTGTGTAAGGCATGAGTTAGGGATAATTGTTTTGTAAGTTTTTGACCTTTAACATGCTTAGCATGTTGAAAAGCCTAAAACATGTTAGTAAGAAGTACTCTGTCCATCAGAGAGATGTTTACTGAAGTTTTATAAAAGGACCGATAGAAAGGTTGCAGACAAGGTTTATATAAAAAGCTTTTTAAAATCAATATTTCCTTTAAAAGTTTTTCAGTTATAAAGAAGATGAAAGAACTATTTTGTTAATAATTAATCAGTGTTTATTTGGTAAGCCATGAACTGTGTGTCCGGTTGCCTTCACATTCATAGGGTAAAGGTACATCACGCATATATATATATAAAAGATCTTTTCATCTTTTAGTTATGACACATATAATAAATGCCTGTCCTTCTACAGGGTGTCCATGGGTCTGATTTTCATTCTAGCAATTTTCAGGGAGTAATCAGAGGCTCTAAACGGCATCCAGACAACTCCATTTTCGATCTCATAGGGAACATTGTACCGTGGGTCATAGTGACCCCCCATGTAGTAAATGCCATTGAGGTTGGCTGCCTGGCAGCTGTTGTACCACCAGCCGCCCCCATACATCTCCGCACAGCTCTCCTCCCAGCGGTCGTGGTCCTGGTCGAAGGTGCTGAACCTCATCTGGGCGTGGGATGTGTACTCGGTGCCCTCCTCCAGCCAGCCGGCGACCAGCGCGTCCCCGGCCGTGCCCTCATAGGAGGACACGGTGAGGGCGTACCCTTCTGCTTCAGACCCTACCTGCACGATGTACTCTGCGTACACAGCATTTCCATCCCAGTCCTCTAGCTCTACACGAAGCAGAGTGTCATTCTGAGTCAGCAAGTGAATGTTTTCATTGCCCAGCCACAACTCTCCTCGCCCTTTGGCATCCACGCTGCCGAAACCTCTCTTGTAGTCTTGCCAGGTCCGGTTAAAATTCACTGATCCATCCATTCTCTGTTGGATCAATAGCCATCCTCCCAAAGTGGTGTCTTGGTCGCAATAAACTGACAAAACCTTATTGGATCCCGCTGGCTTGATTTTGAAAATGCCACTTTTGGCACCAAAAGTGTGTTTCTGGCGGATATCATCGCAGTCTAAAAAAAAAAGTTGATCTGGTTTGACAGGAGTTATCAGTAAAATTTAATAAAAACTTCAGAGGAATCCAAGTAGCAATAGCTCTGAGGAAAATTTGTTAAACATGTCTTGGACTACACTAGGTATAATGACAGGCAACATTAAAAAGAATTGAGAGAAGAAAACGTTACATATTTCTTAACCTGTGAATTGTTTATATAATACCCAAATATTAATGATATAATTTCCCCCCCCTTTTTTTTTTTTTTCCCAAGGTGGCAACAGACACAGTTCTGGCATTTTATCATCACATTGTTATACTGCAGTACCTAAAACCACTCTGCCAGTTTGGTTATGGATGGAGTTTGGCTCCACTACCTCAGTAGCTATGTCTGTGAGCCTGTGTACCTTTCCCAGTGCTGGCTGTCCTTTGCTTCACTTTATCCGCTCTGAAGCTGCGTGCCTGAATGTCTGGGGTGTCCTCTGCACTCTGATCGTGTTGCACCCCACCTAGCTGCTCAGATATTTCACGGGTCTTTAATGATTTGGTTTCAAAAGTGGAGCCTCCCTTGTTGAAACTAGAAGAGGAGCTGGTAACTACAGTCTTGGAGTGACTTGCACCACTAGACGAGAATCCAGGCTGAAACTGGAGTCCTCCAAAGTCATCTTCTTCCCCCTCGCCTAAGTCAGAGAATTTGTCTTTCCCTCCGTAAGACGCTGTGTGGCTGGATGTTCCTGCACCCAGGTGGCTGCTGCCTGCCCCCGTGACACGGCTGGTAGTTGAAACAGTGCTAGATCCACTGGAGTGCCTACTGCCAGCGGATCCAGAATCGTGGGTAAGAAAGGGCTCTAAGTCAGGGAAATACTTGTCTAGGTTGTGGAAGCTACCTGGCCCACTGAAATGGTACGTGCTTCCTTCACCTCCAGTATTTCCTAGTCCTTGCAAGTGGGAGCAGTCTGAGCCATCAGAAGAAACCATTTTCTCAACTATTTCTTCCCTGGGGCCATCGGGGCCAGTAACAACTTTCTTGGTGACAGTTTTGGTGCATCTATGAACAGTGGTGGTTCTGTCTCCCAGGCTAGGGGTGTCTCTCCCATGAGGAGAAGTAACTAATTTGCTGGTGTGGGAATGTCCATCCCCCCTGGATTCTGCCACGTGATACATGGTCTCGCCTCGGGAGGGGCTCGAGCCTGTTTCTGGTCTTTCTAACACCACTTGCATCTGCCTGATGTTACTAAATGCATTCAGAGCTTGCATTTCTGGCAGAGGCTTAAGCTTAAAATGCTCAGGAACAGTTGAGTCCTTAAGTGGCCTCATTTTCAGTGTGCTCAGGGTGGTTGTTTGAAGGTCTGGGTGCATGTTGATGGAGCTGGCCTGGGTAAGCTGCTTCTGGATGTTGTCATAGCTTTCTTTGTCCACCTGGTAATCAAAACTTCTAGCACAGCTTCCTTTGCAAGCTCGTATCTTAATATCAATGTCCACCTACATAAACAGAGAGAAATAACTCGGTTAGGGAACTTGCCTGACTTTCTCAAGCAAGTGTATTCTTTAACTGGACTGGGGAAAACTGGGAGCTGCATTGGTACCTCCCATCTACAGCCAAGCTTTTCCATTTTGAAACTCCAAGCTCCATTTCAAAACCTACCCTGGCTTCATTTCCACTGTAAATACCACACACACGGTGGCATGATGCACATAAGTGCCATGGAGAAGTACATTGTGGCATGTTCCCAGTTTCTGCTCCCTTTGCTTTTGGGGCATAAGGGTGTCCTGAAAGACAGGACCTCTCCCCCCTTGTCCTCAATGACTAGCAGCTCCTTACAGGAGGAGACTAGCAGCTCCTTACAGGAGGAGACTTGCCCCGCACGGAGCCACTTATCAGCAGACACAGCATCAGTAAACCTCGCTGCCTGCCTGAGAGCAGACGGGACAAGGAGCCCTCCTCAGCTCATGCTGGTTCCCATGCAGCAGGAAAAGAAAAGCAAGCCCCACAGAAAGCAACTCCTCTGGGGATTTGCCTTAGCAGGTCAGATAGTATTTTCCTTCTGGATGGAGCACCGCTTGCTGTGCATGGTATAACAGACCCTCCTCGCTCTGTAGCTAAGCTCTGGAAACAATATGCATGGTGTAAGCAGCTGCTTACCTCCAAGCGCTTCATCTCCAGCACCTGATCCTGGATGCTGCTTTGCAGAGCTTTAATTCTGTTCACTTGAGTGACAACTCTCTGCTTTAATGTCACAATTCTCCGCCTCAATTCTGCTGACACTTGACCGTAATTCTCATCAAGCTCTGAAACAGAAATGCATCATGGTCAGCTATGCACATGTGACTTTCTTTCCTAAAAGAGTGGCATAATTTAAAATACACAATTAAAACGTGCTTAACATATTTCTCATAACACTAAGCAGAAAAAAATTACATTAGTTTTTATCTGTTACTAGTTAAGAGTCATGCATTATGTTTATTCTGGCTTTTGATAATGAGGGCCAGTACAGCATATATTTTTGCTAAATACTGTTTACGCACACACAAAAAAATCAGCAATGAATTATAAAACTGAGTGAGATACTTACGCTGGGCACCCTCCAGGCCTGGTTTTAGTACATTTATGGTTTCCACAATTATCCGATTGGATGTTTTATAGTTGTTCTGATTGTCTGCGAGCAGCTGCCTAATTTTGTCTATTCTGTGACTATTATCCTGGTCCATGTCATCAATCAGTCCTTGTATTCTGCAGCCTGATGGACATTTTGTACCCTAAGATTGGAAGAAAGAAATAATTGTGTTAAAGTCTTCATGAGCGTGCCTTATTTTTATCAATATATTTACAGATTTTTGCCTGCACTTAAAACACACACACACACACACAAAAAAAAAAAAAAAAAAGGCAAGATAATGCAACTTCTCTTCAGGTGTTCTGCCATGTTCATCCAATGACTTTGCCAAGGACTCGTGTGACTTTGAGCAAACCACCTGTAGTGCATCCCATGAAACCTGCTGTAAGCAGGGATGAGGAACCCTTATTTTTCCTTTTACTCTTTTCCTCAAGAGTGAAATAAAACAAACAAACAAAAAACCTTATTTGTTTTCCAAAAGGCTGCTGTAAGGTGAGCTTTGTTGTCCAGTTTGAGAAAGGATGTCCTAGATCAAGTTATTAAAGCAAAATTTTCCTCAGAAAAGCCTAATGTTCTTTATAAACTAAAGCTCTTTGGCAAGATTACATCTTACAAATATAGCATAAAGGTGAGTTGAGATGTAAGAGGCAAGAAGAAGACAAACTGACAGTTTATACACAGAGACATTCAGTCAGTCATTACAAATCTTTTACTGAATGTTTTGTCATCAGGTTTTCTAAAAAGTAGCTCCTGAAATATGAGTTATTTTTACTTATTTTTCTTTGTCACACATCTTCCTTTCAATTGCCTTTCTCTTACCGACTCCAAAAGCAGCAATATCAAAATTCTGAAAATATATATATATAATCTTCTTTTGTTTAATCTTTCTATTCCAGACCAATTCTGCACCTTTACAAACTGCTCTTCCTTCTCTTTCTTTCTTCTTCAGCAACAGCTGTGTTGCTTTCTTACTTTCTTTTCCCCAGGACACCTCACCACAATGCCCTGATGTGACGGTTTATCTGCCCTCTCTCAGATCTAAGGCTCAAATGTGTACAAACTGCATGACACCCATCGGAGCAGGCTGGCTGAAGTCTGTGAGTGCCCAGTTTTCATCCCCAAAGCTCGTTGCTCACCCAGTCATCATCCGCACAGATGGGCCAATTCTTCTCGAACTTGCAGGTGGTCTGCTGCATGTGCTCCACGATCCTGGGACCACGCACACCTGCGCCCTCCTTTTCAAAGGTGCTCTCTCCATTCTGCGCCTGCCAGGTGAAAAAAGAGGAGGTGCAAACCTGAGATTGTCTAAACAGTTGTCAAGAGAATGGAAATTTAAGCACTTAAGCACTCAGTGGCATCACTGCTGCAGAAAATGCAGCCATGTGGAAGGAATCACCCAGCAATGCAAGGGTTTTATTCCTGGCATTTCTTGTAAGATATGATTTTCTTACAATAAAGCATTTCAATTCTTAAAATTAATGCACCTTAAAATTAATGAAAGGTGCTCAGGATATATGATAATATCATTAAAGGGTGATCTCGTGCTCTGTGCAAACTTAAATATTAAAAAACAACTTGAAATTAGATTCAAACTGCTTAAGGTAAAGCCTATGCTTTGAAATTTCTGTGTTCTACATCTGTTTGCTGTCATATTTCTAAGTTTCTATTTTCATCCTACCCCCTCTAGTCTACACAAAACTGTCTTAAATATATATATGAATTGAGTTTTCCCATTCCTGTTTCTGATTTTAATCAGAGTTGGTAAATATAACTTTGTAGCAGTGTTTTGCCCAACATAAAGAACAAGAAAGCTAATAACACTGTAATAAAATTACTAATGTCAGTGATAAATGGATTCCACTCTGCTAATGGAAAGAGAAGAAAGAAATGTATTGAGATTTTCTTGAAACCTGAGAAGCAAGAATACATTTACACTAGCTAATTCTAAATCAAAACGTTGCAAAGATTCCTACTGTGTTATTGCTCAGTAAAGGACTGGAAAATTTTTTTTTTCATAAAAGATGGAGACTGTTTGAAGACTTGATATGTAATTAGGTCTGACTAGACTCCTCTGCACACATCTTACCTTCTTTTCAAGCAGTATAATTAATGCTTAAAAAGATTAATGATTTATTCTGAGGCAGAGAAAGTTTCCCTAATTTCAGACTTCAGGGCCAGAACCTCATCCCTATGGGACTAGAGTGTTGATTCATTTTGGCTTGATTCATCCTGAGGATCTGGCCCAACTGCCTGTTAACAAAACAACAAATAAAAAGTTTAATTTTAGATGGTCTGTGCCCTTTCAGCACTGACAGCTCCAACATGACTGCTTCTGTTTTGTCAGATCTGCTTCACATAACTCCTGTCATTTGTTAAAATATCTACTTTCTTCAAAACACAGTCACAAAGAGAAACATAAGGACTAACATAAGATTATGGGCTGAGACCTAAATGAAAAAAAGGGCAAAGTTACATTAGCATAGTTGAAAATCAAGACTATCACTTTCCTTATCTAAAAAATGATTCTTGCTTAAATCTGCTTTAACCTGATGCTGCTGTCACAGGAATCACTGTTGTATAACTGGTATTTCATGATAAAGGCATTATGTATTATTCGTAGCTGGAAAATATTATAGTGGTAAACTGAGATGTTCTAGCCAAAGGAGAGTAGAATTTACCCTAAAATAAACTTGAAAATTCCTGACTTGCTGGAGCCACTAGCATCCAAGTCAGTCAGTTTTAAGACTCACAGCATCATCTATGAATCTAGGAATTCATGTTAATGTATCTGCTTTGCTGCTCCAAAAGCCAGGCAGATTCAGCAAAACCAGATTAAGCAAAACTAGAGAAATGGATATTCAAAAACTGCTGATGTGAAAGTTCAGCACTGAATTGGTTACAGTAAGCTTGTGCATATGTGTGTGCATTGAATTTCACAAGCTAGGTGACAGCCAAAATGTATCTAATGAATGAAGATTAAATAAACCTTCATTCTTCAAATCAGCATGATATGAAAAGAATGAAGTAAGCAAAATCATACCCAGGCTAAGCTGAGGCAGAGCAACACACAGAGGATCCTCATGGATATCATCTTCAGAGAAGAGCGAGCAGAACTCTGACTGAGAGGATGTTCTTCTCTTGTCTTTTGATGCAATTTAAACCTTAATGAAAATCTGAGATTAATCATTATTCTCCCTCTGTTTGGAGACAAAACATGCCAGATGTCCCCAGGTGATTACCTAAGGCCTCTTGCACAAGTTTCTGGTGCTGTTTGCTCCAGATAAGATTGTAGAGCACCAACATGAGGGCAACACCATGAATTCCAGGAAAAAAAATAAATCTGTTTAAAGCTTAGTTTTTTGTAAACAGATGTTCAGCTAAGATGTATGCAGGATCTAGCAGCATCCAGGAATACTCAACCACTGGAAGACACACACTGTGTGACAGGAATTTAGCTAGTGTAATCAAACAGTTGATATTTGAAAAAGGAAGTCATTGATTTGCCCTTTCTCTGTGACTATGTTCCCGTGGGCCTTCTAAAGCAAGTACTTGTCTTAGAAAGGTTGATATAGGCTATCTATGACCAAATGGACTGTGTGAATTGAACACATGTTTATGAAGAGCACAATATAGTAGTATTTGAAAATGTCCCAGAAAAATGTTGAGAATAATTAAATATTTCTAAGGGGCTATATTTCCTTTTTTTTTTTTTTTTTTTTTTTTTGAACAGGGGGTATAGTTTATGTGTGGTAATTGATGATAATGTGCTGCTGCTGTGAGATCTATAAAAAACCTTACTATTACTGGGGAATATTGTACATGGCTGTCAAACACTTGAAGATACTGCCTGTCTCAAAAGTTGCCACCACAGTAAGCAGAAATGAGCAAGAAAATCTTTGCTTGGGCAAATGTCAGCTTAATCAGTTGAAAGAATAAAACACTCTCTTTTTTTTTTTTTTTTTTAAATAACATGACATTCACAAAACTCTCCGCCAACTACAGGCTGCTTATCATACTCTGCACCACAGAGGCATGTTTAAGCCTGATTCTGACACCGTACATTTTTAACTAAAAATAGCTGATTGTAGCTTTGGATCCATTGGAACAGCCTCTTTAGTTTTCTCTTATCCTCCTTTCCTCTGCTTTTCCTCTTGTTCTGTCTTCAGAAGTCTTTGTCGCTCTCCATGTAAAGTTCATTGAAGTTGAATTGGACCCTTTGTTTTCTCCTATTTCTGGCTTTGCATTGCACGTTTCCCTTACCCAGGAAAACCCTCTTAAACTTAAATAGATCGTATACCAATATTACTGAGTCATATTCTCAGGTAGCAGGAAACATAACAGTTCAGTAAGATGATGCTACATTGATTTATGCCACTGATTTACACCTATACCACCAGAATCTGGCTTTGCAAATGACAAAGGGGTTCTATTACATTTAAGACTTAATCTTACCTGTGCATGCATAACCCGAAACAAGACTGTTTGTTTATTTCAATTCCCTGCAGGCTGTTTTGTAAAGACTTCTGTTGAATCCCATGCAGTGCCAGTAATGCTATGATGCAAGAAACACATTCTAATTTCAGAAACAGAACAACCCAACTAACTTCAGCCACAGAAGTCCAGACAGACCCCATGTTACCTTTGCTCAGATTGAAGATCAGCCAGCCATGGCTGTGTTGTTTGGTTGATAAATGTCCATAAGGCAGCTCCTGAACTCAAAGCACATAATATACTTACATAAATTCTCCATTGCTAAATTCAGCAGTGGCAAGACTGATGACTCCTCCCCACTCCAAGTCCTACACAGTTGTGTTCACTCTGGTGTAACAGTACTGTGAAAGAATTATAAGAATCTTAAGGAATTACAAAAAGCTCAGAAAAGAGTAACATGCTTGAGGGAGGGAAAGATCATGATAACAAAAAGACTTGTAGCATTGCGATAAGTTATTTCAAAGAACAGAGTAAAATGAACTACATGCAAAATATACTTGGGTCCACAGACAGTCCCCCACTCAAGCTAATGAGCTCTAATTTAGCGTACTTGATAGACCCCAAACTCTGCTCAAAGACCATGGCTTGATGCCCTCCATGCTCAGGAACACAAGAATTGCATATACACCTCCACATGCCCTCCTTGTGTGTACAAACATGTACTTGGCTGTACTGCTGGATCACCTGTGATTCTCCCTTCTCCTGATCATGTTTAGTGTGTACAGTGCTGCCCAAAGCTGTATGTTCTTTTCTGAAGACTTAAACCTCAAGGATTTTCCTATGGTGCTCATCACTCAACTATCCCAGTGCTTTACCAGCACTCATTTGTGAGGCACCACATTCTCCATTTCACAGCTGCAGAAGCCAGGTGAGAAGGTTAAGTCCAAAAGTAGTTCTTAGGTTTGGGGATCTTTTTTGTTACACTGAGTTTTTAGAATACACTGTATGTGCAGACCCCTCTGACCTCAGCTGCAGCTCTCCGCTTAGCACTGGGGCTCCGGAGGAACATCCAGCAGCCAGCTCTAAGATCCCTGAGTGACTTGCCTGTGGTCCCATGGGAATGAGATGAAGAGGTCAGGAATAGTACCTAATTTTGCAGAGTATCGGCTGTAAGAGATGACTGTACCCAGTCTGGTCTTGCTCACTACATTTATTACAACCTCAGCAACAAACAAATTGTCCTTCATTCTTCTTGCAACCAGTTCCCATGCTCAGCACTAATTAGGCAAATAATGTAATGGGAAAAACAAAACAAAACAAAACAAACACTAAAAAACACTGGGTGATAGTATCTTTAGGACTGTATCATAATGAATATGTAAGCGTAATTCAGATGTGATGTGTCACATTAGTTCTTGTTTTTCCTAACTTGCAAGAGCTTGATTTTGTGATCTTCAATACTCTCTGAATATTATTTTTGTAATTTAATAGGCCTTCAAAACAAAATGTGTTGAAGAAACAGGAAATGCATACCATTCTCTTCATGTCCAGGTTCTTGCAATGTGAGCACATCAAGTAGAAGGATTTTTGCCTTTTCAACCATAGTAACAGAGGGTAAGAAAATTTGCTAATGGTGTGATGCACGTACACTACCAGTGTAAGACTGGACATTGCAGTAGTATGAGCCAGCTTTCCTCTGACTCTGATGGAGGGTGCAGTTCTCTGGTCACCTTCAAACACAAAAAAACTTAAGCTCTGGTTCAAGTAAAACCCAGCCAACAAGGCTAGACAGGCTGGGAAAAAAAAAAAAAAAAAAAAAAGAAAAAGAAAAAAAAAAGCTGATAACTGATCATAAACATTAGGTAAGCTAAGAGGGCTTTCCTGCTTCATATGCGAAGCTGGGGAAAAGGAGGAGTTCCTCAGGCTTTCCAGTTGAGGGCTGAATCTGGGCCTGACCTTCAGCCTGTACCTTTGCTTTCTTGTTGCAATCATCCAGTCACTTCTCTGTCTGTTTGTTTGAGAAGGCTAAAGGCTAAGAGCTAAATAAACTTTGGATTTAACTTTAATTCATGATCAAAGGACAGAAGTGTAGTTTAGTGATTCGGCTGCCCTGTTCTTGGCAGGCTGCCACGACAATAGTTGGGGAGTCCGGGATTTAGTTCTGCGTTGTGTGCCCTGGCTGTGAGCCAGCTCTGAATCAGAGAATCACAGCATGGCTGAGGTTGGCAGGGACCTCTGGGTCCACCTGGTCCAACCCCTGCTCCAGCAGGGCCACCCAGAGCAGGGTGCCCAGGACCATGTCCAGGTGGCTTTTGGAGATCTCCAATGAGGAGACTCCACCACCTCTCTGGGCAGCCTGTGCCAGTGCTCCATCACCTGTACAGGAAAGAAGTTTGTGCCCGCTGCCTCTTGTCCTGGCACTGGTGCCACTGAAAAGAGCCTGGCTCTGTCTTTTTTGCACCCTCCCTTCAGGTATTTATAGACATTGATAAGATTTCCCCTGAGCCTCCTTTTCTCCAGGCTGAACAGTCCTAATTCTCTCAGCCTCTCCTCACAGGAGAGGTGCTCCAGTCCCTTGATCATCTCAGTAGCCCTCTGTTGCACTCTTTCCAGTATGTCCAAGTCTCTCTTGTACTGGGGGCCCAGCACGGGACACAGCACTCCAGGTGCAGCCTCGCCAATGCTGAGTAGAGGGAAAAGATCACCTCCCTTGACCTGCTGGCAATACTTTGCCTAATGCAGCCAAGAATATTGTTAGCCTTCTTAGTGGCAAGGACACATCACTGACTCATGTTCAACTTAGTGTCTACCAGCTCTCATTTTCCCATCATTGCCTCTGTCTCCTGTTTTATCACCAATCCCCACCACAAGTTTCCAGGAGGTGCCTTATCCTCCTCTTATCCACTTCTTCCTGTCCCTCCTCTGGAAATTTTGTCTTAGATACAATTTCCCTCCAGCCCCAGCTCTGAGCTCCACTTGCTCTTCACATTTTCCTCAGCCTATTCATCTCTCTTGGATTTGTTACTAGCCAGTCCCTGCGTCTGGTCCCATGTTTCCCCCAAGTCAACATTGCTGGGGCCTCAGCTTCACTTCAGCTTGCAAGTCAGTGTTCGTGTTTCTGAATTTGCACCACCCTCTTCCTCCAGTCTGTCTTCTTCCCTGCTCCTACTGGCTGGACAGCCAATGGTAGTAAGTACCTTCTCTCTGCCCTCTTAGTCCTAGTTTCCTTACAAAAGTCCTTCAGTCTGTCCACCTTATTTGCCTCACTACACCTCTATCCCTTCCTATTTTGTTTTTTTCCTTTGGATTGATCACAGGGATCAAAGGAAGGCAAACAGTGTAGCACTCAAACCCTATTATGAACTCATAAACTCAGACGAGGATAGGTTAGCCTAAATATAAAATAAATATAAATATAAATATATAAATATATTATACTGTCTATGCTCTGAAGGCCGCAATTATAGACTGATTTAGAAAGGAGAAATAAGATCTTTTAGAATACAAAATGGGGGCATTAAGTCAAAGTACAATATATTTACTTGAAAAACAAAACAAAACAAAAACAAAAACAAACAAACAAAAACCACCAACAAACACCAAAACACAACTAGAGAGTATTATTCTCTCTCTAAGAGTTAGAAGAGATGGATCTGTTCAGGCCCCTTTCTGATAGCTAAATGGTTGGAAACAATAGGAAGGATCTCCAAAAGGCATGAATCTTGCCAGTCTTCTTTCAGAGCCCATGGGGTATAGCTGCAGATTGGGATCTGGCAGACTCCCTTTTGAGCACTGTCAGAGGACTTCAGTGAATCATTAGGCTTCTTGGATTCAACAGCTGTGACCTGACAGACTTCTGGAGCGAGCAGATGGTCCTCTCCATAGAGGTTCAAAATTATTCTTGAGACTTTAGGACACCAATCAACAAATCAACTGGTAGAATGAGCCAATATTAGCTCATGTGAGCAACCCATAAAATGCCAATTTACGGCAATGAAATGTGTGCAGTTACAGCAGATTCTCATCAAATAAGTCATTGCAACCAAAAAGCTAGACTGGGAGGAGCAAACCACAGTTCAGACCTAGAGGAATGTGGCTACAGATGTCATAGGTGGGGCTTTAAGATTGTTTAACAACCCTTTTCCCATACATGGGATAAACTGAAAACAGAAAGTGAAAGTGACTTGGCCAATGCCACTCAAGAGGCTGTTTGTCAAACCAGGATCAGGCTGGGCTGGCCAGCTCCCAGCTTGCATCCTTCCCACAGGTCTCTCTGCATGTACCACATGAGGAACCACGGGAGAGGCCTCACTGCACAAAACATTCAGGAAAACTGCTTTGCTTGGTGAGGAATTGTGTGTCAAGACTGGAGCTGGGCTGCAAACCACAGCTGGTTGCATGGATGCAACAGAGCCATGCAAATGTACTGGTTCAGTGGTGAGGAGGGGTGGTCTCTCATCCCAAAGAGCTGTTAACCCCATGTTGACACTATGCTAGCAATGGCTTCTTCTGACCTACTCCTGAAAAACCTGCCTTCCTCTTACACTTCTCTGTCTTTAAAATAAACTATTTGAATGTGCTATTCAGAAATATCGGGTGAACTTCTGGCTGCTCAATGGTAGCTAAAAGGAAAGACCAGGAAGCATTTCTTCATATATCAACCTGATATGTATCTATATTTGTATTCTAGCCTGAATATATTTTTTGTTGAGCAATTTATCCACAAACCTAATCTGATTTGATAATTAATCCCTTACCCAGAAATACTCATCAAATATTCTGAATGAGTACATTCAGACAGCATCTCCAACCAACTCTTTGCTGTTCTTGATCTGTGCTGTTGGATTGGTAGTGTGGATTGCTGGAAAATTATTACTGTATCTAGGAAAAGCAAATGCAACTAAAATGTAATTATTTTCTACTGCAATTTTTAACATCTTTGGTCTGAAAATCATGCTATATACATTAGAATCATTTAAAATGCTTATGGATAGGGTATTCAGGAACAATAGTTTTACAATGGCATTCAGGAATAATCATTGTACAGTGTGGTAGTGTGTGCTATATAGAAAACCAAACTTCTATTCTGAATAATATTTGGGAAACTTGTTAATATGTATGTTCTGGAATAAAATATCTTTATTATTGCTAGTATACCTCCGAACACATCCTGGTTGAAAACGTATTCATTACTTTGTGGTAGGTTCAGTTAAATGGCCTTTAGCAGCAAACTAGGTCCCTTTCAATTTGCTGTGTACTTTGATCTGTGTCACAAATCAACAATTTCATCAGAAAACAAAATGAAGACTCTTGGAAACAAACCACATTTTATGAAGAAATAGCTCCAACACACACTTCTAAGCAAACAGCAGAAATTTCTGGTGTGCAATTCAGGAATGACTGAACCAAACAGATTTGATCAGAGTAACCTTCCAAGCATTATAGTGTTTACTTTGTTTTGTTTGGCCAACAGTAGAGCACAAACAGTAAGCTCAGCATTTTTGTAGTAATCAAAAATTTATTGAGAATTTGTACAGAAAAAATAACCACATAAGAAGTAAGCACTGCTCAAGGAAAACGTTTGAGCATTTTACAGCCAACAGCTTTTTACAAAGTTGACTTCCAAACTGTGGAAGGTGAGATAAGTTCAGTGTCTCACAGATGAAAGATTTATTTTCCCTGTCCATATCAGTCTTTGCTAAATTGTCCCTTTATGCGTCTCCAACCTACAACAGAAAAAAAAGACAGCATTTTAATGTTCTTCTAAGAAAGAAGTACATAAGGCTACAATGGCATGTTGACAGTGCAACATGAGCCAGCAGTGTGCCCAGGTGGCCAAAAAGGCCAATGGCATCCTGGCTTGTATCAGGAATAGTGTGGACAGCAGGACCAGGGAGGTGATCATCCCCCTGTACTCAGCTCTGGTGAGGCCGCACCTTGAGTCCTGTGTTCAGCTTTGGGCCCCTCACTACAAGAAGAACATCAAGGCTCTGGAGCATGTCCAGAGAAGGGTTACAAAGCTGGTGAAGGGCCTGGAGCACAAGTCCTGTGAGGAGTGGCTGAGGGAACTGGGGTTGTTTAGTCTGGAGAAGAGGAGGCTCAGGGGAGACCTTGTTGCTCTCTACAACTACCTGAAAGGAAGGTGTGGGAAGCTGGGGGTTGGCCTCTTCTCACAGATAACTAGAGACAGGACAAGAGGGAATGCATTCAAGTTGCTCTGGGGAGGTTCAGGTTGGAAATTAGAAAAAAATTCTTCTCAGAAAGAGTAGCTAGGCATTGGAACGGGTTTCCCGGGGAGGTGGTGGAGTCACTGTCCCTGGGGGTGTTTAAGGAAAGGTTGGACATGGTACGTAGGGACATGGTTTAGTGGGTGATATTGCTGGTAGGTGGACCAGATGATCTTGAAGGCCTTTTCCAACTGTAATGATTCTATGACACTAGCTGGAAGTTTAAAACATAGCCTTCAAAGTAAATGGTGGCAAGGAATTATTTCTGATCATGAGACCAATCACTTATCTATCTGTTAAAAGAAACATTAAAGTAGAAGGTATACTAAAATCAAAACACAAATATTTCAGTGACAAAATGGTAAACAAAGCTGATGCGCCTAAGATGCAGAGGGCTTAACACTTCAGCTGTCCGTGCTCTGTACTTGAAATGATAACTATGTTCTGTTTTCATTTTAAACATCTCCTCTCTCCTGAGGTCGAACCTGCTTGGTGCCGCCTGAGTGTTGCTGTCCATCTATTGAGAGTCTGTTGAATGGGATGATTTTCATTGCTGTTTTCTTCATGGAGTACCACCGGTCACGCCAGGTTGCCCAGATAATGCCATTGTCATATCCAGCTGGATCAGAATCTTGAGATGTGTACACGCCATCTAAAAATATCAGTTGGCACAAAATATTTAGTTGTTTCTAAAATAATTAATGTGCCCATCCCATACATATTTGTGGTACTAACAATTCTATGATATCCCTAGGCATACTAACAGTATGCATTCACTGCCCCTGACCCCCAGTTTACTTCTCTTAGGACTGATACTTCCACTTTGGGCTGGAGAGCTGCCAGAAGTTTCTACTGCTGGCGTTAATATTAACAATTATTGAAAAAAATGGGCTATGTATAGTTTGGAAAAAACAGATGGCAAAATATACTCAATGAAAGTGACTTTTTTTTCTTTTTGTCATTGAAATGTATTGTCCTTGGTTACTTTTTTCCACATGAAAGTAGGTATTTAGAAGATATCTGAAAGTAGGTATTTAGAAGATATTTTACCTATATAATATTTGCCATTCAGGTGGCCAGCATGACATCTGTTCATCCACCATCCAGATCCATCTTGCTCAGCACAGTTGCCCTCAAAGTTATCATTGTCATTATCATAGGTACTGAATCGCATGCCATTATGGAAGGTATAGGATTTGTCACTTGGATCATCTCCAAAATCAAAGCCATCAAAGGCATCTCCAGCTTCACCACCAATAAAGTATGCATAGGTCAATCTGTACTTGTCTTGTTCAGTTCCCACTTTGAATACAGCATAGTCAGCAGTGCTGTTAACAGAGGATAATGGTGAATGTAAGCATGTTGCATTCCCAGTATGTGCTCAAACGAAAAATACAGAAACAACTTTTATGCTCCAGCATTAGATGTGTTTTCTGACTCCTAGTCTTCAGTGATGTATAGAAGACCTACATTACACATATACACACATATATGTATCCCTATATGTATCCCCTACTGCTTAGGCATACTATGGTCATAAAGAATTTCTCAGACGGAGGAAGAAACAGATCTATTCTGCCAAATCAACTAGGGCTGCTTGTGTGCGGCCTTCAGGCAGACACACGTAGGGGCTGGCATCACACTTGTGAGTTCAGGAGCCTATACAGTGTCCTATGCATGTTAGTAGACCTAACAGCACCATAATTTTTTCAAAAGTATGTACAACCCGACACAACAGTGGGAGCAGTAAGCTTTAAGCTGTCATTTTCAGAAGCTTCATGAGAAAATACCTTTTTTTGCCAGTCCAGTCCTCCAGGTCTATTCGCAGGGTGTATGGCAGAGTGGACTGTGTAGTTATTAAATGAATCTTTTCGTTGCCCAGCCAGAACTCAGTGGTGTCATCTGGAGACAGATGTCCAAATCCTTCCTTGTACTGAACCCAATTTCTTCTGAAATCCTCACTTCCATCCAATCTCTGGAAAAATATATTTAAAAAAATCAACCAAAATGTGATATATTTTATGTAAGCAAATAAAAACTGTGCTGATGCAGTAAGCTTGCTTATGGTAATAACACATAAGTGGCATACCCTCTGTAATACTGTCCAGCCGTTGCCATATGAGTCAATCTCACAGTAGACTAGGAATGATTGCTTAGCATTTTGAGGCTTGATGAAGTAAAGACCACTTCTTCTGGCACCTTTATTTGCAATATCTTGACAATCTGAAATAAGCATATATTAAAAGGATTGTTATTAATCTAGCTGCAGTTCTATCCTCACATCTATTTGATATTGCAACTTTCTTAGTGCAAAAAATACAACTCATCTAAATACTGTTGCAAAGTTCACTATTTAGTCTACATACTTGTCACTGCCATAAAAAACTCACTGAAGGTCACAGGACTTGTATAAGACGAGAACGACTTTGGTCTTCCATGGAGTTTAAGCAACTTAAATGTAAAATATAGTCATTGCATTAGTTTCTACAACAACAAAAACAGCACTTCTGGAGCTAAATTTTTTCATATGACTCAGTAGAAATGTCATAATGAGTTATCTTCTGTTTGCACTCTGTCCACAGCAACTCTCCTTCTGTCACTGATGACATACGTTTTGGGATAATCATATTTTGGTCAAAAAGGCCAAAGGGGCAAGTGAGACCTCTGTTCCATTTGAATGTCCTTCTTGCAGAGCATCTACCCAGTACTTAAATTGTTCCAAACACTGACTTCAGAACTTGCAATCTTACATATCTTTGTAAAAATCTATGTCCCTTAAGACTACGTATACTTCATTGCTGTGATGCCAACTGGCAATACACGCAACTGAATTAACCCTCTACCATACAAGAAGCATTTTGTGCACCTCTTCCGGTCGTCTCCTGTATTTCAGCAGTATCTCTGCATGGTTCCTGACAGCTTGACTCAAGCTGAGCAATCTTCTGTTTCAGTTGCACGATCCTGTTGGTGTTCGTTATATGTGCGTCTGTCAACTGTCTGGAAACATAAAAATGCCTCGTTGCTTCAGGTGTTTCTTATTGACAGTAATACACATTTCTCTGCACACATGCCTGACTGATGTAGTATGCTGCAACATACATCCCTGCAAAAGGGGAAGACTCTCTTAGCACTGATATTTAAAGTTAGGAAACTAGCCAAAATGGGAAACCATAAACTTAATCTTATGCAAAACTTGACTTGCCTCTAATCAGCAAAACTCAAATCAGCAATTCATGCATGACTGTAATGCTATGGAATGTTTTTCTTCGTTCTCATTAGTAAATGATAAATTATTCTTCCTTAATTGTGGGCACATTTGTAAAACATAAATTATGTAAATAAACTACTGCAATAGTCAGTGTGCCTAAGCCATATTTGATATAGTGTTACAGGTGCAGAGATTTTGCTACATTCAGGTCAAAAAACATATCCTCAAGTTTTAGCCAAGTTAATGGTGTTTTCATTTATATTTTCAACATCAGCTTACAAAAGACTACCATTGATTTTATAATTACTTGTGATTTATGTCTGTGGAACTGAGCTGATATTCTAGGATATATGCAGAAAAACTAGCCAGAGTGAATGACTGTACAAATATTCCATACACTCTGCATTACAAAGCAAACGATATTAATAAATTCTCCCAAGCCAATGAAAAAAAAAAAGTTAGAAATAGTTGGCACAGCAAAAGAAACATAAAAACATTGCCAGGCTTCATGACATTCTTATCTTGCACTTCATGCACAATTAATAGATTACGCAGATGACCAAAGAATGTACTATCAGACCCTTATGATCCTAATGTATCTTGCTAGGGAGCTAGTAATGACAGTGTGGGCATAGTGGTGCACATAAGCACAAAAACCCTTTCTGAAGAAGCCTTAATTGCAGTTGATAAAAGTAGAGAAAGAAAATTATTTGGACTGTCAAGTGATATAAAAGGTGGGAGATACCTACTGTATAGTACTTTCATGAGACAAAATAGTGTTTTCATATCTGATAATTTCTTCAATTATTTTCTTGGACTTCTGAGTCAAACCCTCAACTGACTCTAAAACAGACAAATGGATAAAATAATTGCAGTTAGGCAAATTAGAAAAACAATTGACATAATATTTTTCAATTGTGTAGTTATTTTTATATTCTCACGTTGTTGTGGCTGCTTATCTGGAGGATAGAGGGTTTTGATGTGTTGAATCAAATAATCTACTTTTCCTGTGGAGTTAGTAACTTGCTGCAAAATTCTCTCAATTTCCAGCAGTTCGTTATCCGTAGTGAGACGATATTTGTTAAAGAAATCTGCAATGCCACAGGTTGTTGGGCAGTAGCTACCCTAAAGAGGAAAGAATAATAAATTATAATGTTTCAGGAGCAAAAAAAGGACAGCAGAATATTTGGGCAGGAGAGCTCTAAGTCATGGTTTGTACAAATGACTGTGGGTAAAAAAGGGGTAGGCATTTGCCACTGTCTGTGGTGTTTAAATTTACAGAGACAGTTTAGTTTCACACTGTGTATACGTGCACACTTAGAAAGAAAACAGTGCATGCTGTTACTTATAGCGTCTTCTAAAATGCTTTTATCAGCAGCGCAGCTGCCTTTTTCAACATATGTTTATAGCTACTAATCAACAACGGGTTTAACCACAGCCAGTTTAATAAGTATTGAAAATAACAATGAGGATCTAATGAAGCTACAAAAGATAATGGCAGTTAATAATCAGTGTAGGAAGGCTTTGTTTAGACTCTTAATATAAAAGGAAATTGTTCATGTACTTACAAATCGTTCATCTAATATGCAGCAGTTTTCTCTGGTGGGAAGGTACTGAAGAGAAGAAACAAGATCATTTTCAGTGAATTTTCTCCAGCAGCACTTTCAGCGCTGACACATTTTCTAACACTCTGCCTCTCCACTTACCGCCAGGCTGGTAGAGAAGAGCAAGGAGAGGAGATACCCCAGTGGTGTCCATCTGCCTGGCTTCAGCCCCATCGTGCCTGCCCCACCGTGTGCTGCCAGCCGAAAGCGTTCAGCCCAGTGCCCGAGGTAGCAGCACCTTTATCGGCAGCCAGTTTTGGCTCAGCACCCGGCCGCAGCGGTTTAAGGGAGCAGGCTGGAGCTGGGGGCGGGCTCCGTGAGGTAGCGGGAAGAGGTGGGGTAGTGGTTTGAGGTGGATTCCCAGAATTTGCACTCATCTCGTACTCCTCCCGTTTGCAGAACTTGCTTCCTACTTGTCCACTTTATCTTTGTTCCAGCCAGGCCCTAAAGGAGGCAGAAAGGTGAAACAAGGACTGGAGAAGCTACTTCTAGTAACACAAGTGTAAGCAGATTCACACGTGGCTTTGGGATGGGGACTGGCAGAAGTGTCACCCAGGTAGCATAGGTAGAAGCCACAGTAACTACGTGAACTGTGTGCAACACCTACCCATAGCCTAAGGTGAAATAATACTAAGAATATTTTGCCCGTATGTAGTACTTTCCCTATGCAGAGTTGAACATGCTTTGCAAAAAGGGCTCAACATCATTCCCCCTACTTGGCAGATGATAAAACCGAGGCAGGTATAAAGCCACATTGAGCAGTGGCATAGCTGCAGAAGATGCCAGTGATATTTCTCACAGGCAATCGAAGCATGAATCTTCTCTATCCTTCATTTCAGGGAGTTTGTTTGAATGACTTTGATCAAAGCTGCCTTGCTGGGGTATTAATGCTATCAGTATCCTGGGATAAGAAATGTTTTCCTTCCTATTGCAACAAGTCTGGAACAAGTGTTTGCAGAAACATGCTCGTTCTAGATAAAAGTGCTATCTCTCCAGGGACAGAGACCAGCTCTGAGATTGTGTTTGTACTCTGCCTCATTCAATACATTTTCAGGACAAGACTCCACCTTTTACGTGGCTAGTTCTATTTGCTAAATAGTGAAAATGGAGTAAATAAAAATGGATAAAAGTCAACTGCTCTTGTGTTTTCTATTATCTCTTTATTAGTGCTGTTAACATGAGCTCAGGAAACTACCAGTGACTCTCCTTGCCATTACAGCTTGCACATTGCTCAAGCTTGCTTTGCTGTATTTGCTGGTGTGAGAATGACACGGGATTCAGAGGATGATGGAAGTTCAATTTCAGTGGCTGTGCACAACCAGGGCTCCTTTCCTAAGCTTGTATAGCACGAATATGTTCCTGGTATGAACTTTCTCCAATAACTGGGTCAGGTTCAATCACAGATGTACTCTCGAGGGCAGGTGGGCACATAATGTTTGTGACACAATATGTGAACCACATAACACAATCCAGGTAGCCCTTGTCCTTTAACAGAGTAAAGAACATGCCCTTCCCTTTTGTTACTAATAGTAGTACATATATATTGGAAACTCTTTCGGAAGAATATTTGGTAACAGAACATGCAAAAATTTGTCTTGCATCTCTAGGCAAAAATTTCAGGACTCAGAAAAGATGATAACAGTCAACATTGGCACTGAAATATATTTGTTCATTCTGAGAAAAAAAAATCCTAACTTTTTAGAATTAACACACGACAACAGCTGTAATGAAATAATTTCAGTGTATAATATGATAATTTTTGCTAAAGTCACCCATATCTCAGATAACAAAAACAAAACAGAGTTTTACTGCTCCAGATAACTGGCTAGTTGGGTTTGGAAAAAAAAAGGATCATTATGACTACAAAAGGGCTAGGAATGGGAAAACTGAATTTTCACCACATTCATGAAGGAATCAGTTTGTAACATTTCTTTAATGATTACCAAATATCTCTATACTGCATTTATAAGAGCTGCCTAGTTGTATTTCTGGTTCTAAACTCTTTTGCTTCTTAGCAGAAAATGTAACTATTTAAACCTGACAACGTCTTTGTTTGTTTTACTGATTACACGGTCATGGTGTAGCCTTGAATAATTAGTCCTTTCATCTCTTTGCTTCATTCTCTTTAGTTCTATGGTTTCACGTTGCATTGTTTTGAAATAACTTATTCCCACTTTTCATTAAGTCAAAACCAGTACGTGTTCTTAGTGAAATGGCAATGTGATAGTTTTCCTCCTTTTCATACCATTTCCTCTTGGTTGGTCCTGGCTGCAAAATAGCTGACCCTTTTACAAAACAAACGTGTTAGAGACCTTGTTTTACCCAAAGACGTGCCCAACATAAGTTAGCTGTGTTGATTTTCTGGCCAGTTTTTTTTCTTTCCAGTAAACTTATTTGCTGATTTGCTAACAAATGAGGAATGATTAATGTTAGCATGGGCAGAAAAAGGAGTTCTCAAATTCAGTTTACTTCTTTTCTTGCAATTTATTTTTTTAAGCAGATAGTAAAAGTGAATCATTTATTTAAAAGAGTCTTGTTCAATTCAATTAGTTGATTAGTATTTTTGTCAAACAGCCACATGGAGAGTATCCAACACCTTCCCGTTATTCACAGCATATTTTCCCTCAGGAATATCAATCAGAATATTCTTGTATTTGTAAATTAGTCCTTGAATATCAGATTATTCTTATGACCATCTTAGAAAAACAACAGTTTTCCAAATTTATGACTCCTACTCATGTACTTTAAGAGTCTAACTTGAAATATCAATCTATACAATTTCAGAAATGCTACAGTGATTTATTTTAGCATTTCCATCTTTTTGTTGTTGTTGTTTTAATGGAAACTTAAATGTAAAAATATTTATTTTTAGAAGTGTTGAAAACCCCCAAAAGTAAATATGAAACCTACAACCTACTACCAATATGCGCTACCCTGCTTATACTACTGCCAATAAACTCTGAAGATTAGTGGGCACAATCTCCTTTGCTAGGAGTGATAATTAGGCTGAGAAATTGAAGTGATTAAAAAGCTATCTACTACTAAAGCTATGCTTCTCATATGCTATAAAACCAACTGCTTTACAAATAGAAAAGTGAAAATGAAAAACAAAAAAAAAAGTTGTGTAAGTCATTTTTCGCTTTTTCTTTCAATATTTAAATCTTGGGCAAAATGCAAATGGCAACATTTTTGCCAATTCAACAGTCCACTCTGTGCAGCAGTCATTCTTCCTCGCACTTCCTGAAGTAAATACCTGGAGGACTGGTTAGTCAGTAAATATTAGTTACCAGTTGCTCTGTGTAGGAAAGGCTTTTATTTCTTTTCACTTATGAAACCAGCACAGATTCAGGCTGTTTCTGTTCCAATATGGGCTGGAAAGGGTTCTGGTTCTTTAAAAGCTGAGTGAGGTCAAATACAATATCCACGTGTTTCATGTCAGCTATGGTTGCATTTGGAGTGTTTTGGAAAGAATTCAGAAGATATTTTGCTGCATGCACACCATGGATACGGAAAAGACAATTTCCCTCACTTTAGAATATATTCTTAAATAATGATGATATGATAAATATTTATTTATTTATTTATTTAATCTAAGCAGGGAAACTGCTGTGATGTTTGTTAAAAGTCATTTGGCATGTGACTTATGCTATTGTGGTCATCTTTTTCCAGCACTTTTTATACATAATATAGCAACATAAAATGTAGTTCAGATTACATGATTACTTGCTTTATCACTCTTGAGGTTTTTCTGCATCCCAGAACACAATGTTATACTTCAACATACTGAAAATCCACCAAACATACTAAAAACCCCAAACTATCAGCTGGGACAAGTTAAACATCGTTATTTAGCTTTGAGCAGCTTGTGCCTTAAATAGGGGTATTAGGTGCAACATTGCAAATCCTCTCCCTTTACTGATTTACAGAGATCATTTTCAACTGTTGATTTGGTTAGAAAACGTTGGCTTTTAGACTAACTGAAAAAGAGAGATTACAATGTATGCTTTACCTTGAGGGCAAGAGCAATGAACTCCATTTGTTAAACAAAGACATCCACTAATTTGTGGGGAAAAGATAAGTAATAACTTCAAATATTTGCTGAATATTTTGTAATTAGTTGAGAGGACAGAACTTCAATAAATTAAATAGACCCTCCTCTATACAATGAAAAATATTTATTGGTATCTGCTGATAGTATTGTTTTGGAAAGGAACTTATTTACAATGGTGTTAACAGAAAGTAGAAGAAATGTAATGTTTCACAATAAAAAATTGGCCTGTGAAATACTTTGCTTGTACTTTTTTTAGTCATTTTTTAGGATGCCTGACTGCCAAAAAAAAAAAAAAAATCCTAGAAAAAGCTAATTTGCTTTGGAACAATGTACTCTGCATTGTCTGCCCTGACTTCCAGGATTACTTCAGGATGATGGTAGAACTAATTTCACATTTCCTTTACACATCCTCTGTGCTCCATGCCGATGCACAAATCTGTTTACAAAGAGGGAAACACAGGCCTAAATTTGAAACGTTAATGGCACTAACATAATAGAATTAAATGGAAGCATTTAGTGCCACTGAACGAAATTGTGAATCTGAGACTGACCTACATTTGTCAATACAGTCAAATACATTTCCTGTATTTGATCAGGAAAATAATGATATTCCTTATTTATTTATTTATTATTTTATTTTTAACTCTGTAACCTTTATCTTTCTCCAGCACAAATAAATAAATAAATAAATAAATAATACAGCCAGGTTATTTTCCCTCTCTTCCCACAATTTACGAGAGGAATTCAAAATGCATATTGTGCTTAAAAGCTGTACATTAAGCAGTAGAGCCAATGGACATGGCTTTTTACCATGCAACAGAGCTATGGCATCTATCAGTGTTAGCCTGCAACACCTATCCAGGCTACAAGTAGAGACATTTTACTAATACCTCCAGGTATGTATTTCACATAGGCTTGTTACTGACTGGCAGCTCCACTACAAACCCCACAGTGCCATCTGATGTCCTCAAAGAGCAATAAACTTTTTCCAAAATCTGTTTAATCACACAAAGGCCAAAATGTCAACACGACAGGACATTGTTTCCCAAGTCTATATGGAAAGGGTCCTCTAAATAACTTCTCTCTGTTTTCATCAAAACAATCCTAAACTCACGTGCAAAACAATGGGCTCTGAACTGATCGTTACTGCTCATGATAGAGACCATTGGGATGTGGTAGGTAACTCTATGGAAACATTGCTTCAGTGCTTATTAGCACCAAACCCCAAATAAACCACTGGAATTGCGAGGAAAGGAATTCAGAACAAACCAGAAAATGTCATCACACCCCAGTGTGTACCTGGTTCATTGGTGCCTTGAAAATTGTGCTGGTGGTGGTCCCTACGGAATATATATATATATATATATATATATAAACTGGAGAAGGCTCAATGAAGGGCAGCAAAGATGGCCACAGGTGTTCAGCATGGGGAACAGTGAGTCAGCTGAGACTCATCAGTTGGGAAAAGGGGTGATTTAGATGGGCTAAGACTGGGGTCCCCAGAATGATAAGTGGCACAGGGTGATTTTTCAGACTGTTTTTTCTTGAGAGAAACAGAGGATAGTGAAATAAGCTAGTAGGAGTCAATTTCAAAACAAAACCAAGAGGTTTTGTGGCAACAAGTAGCAGACCAGTGGAACTGAAGCATGTTCTTCTGGATACAGACTGTTTGCAGGAGCACAATTGAGGGTTAATAAACAGATAGACAACAGCTCAGTTGAAACTAGAGGGTGCCAATTACTCCACAGAATCATCAGCTGCCAACAGTCTCAGTAACCTGCAGTAAACCTCAATAAAATGCAGTTTTGTTCATCTGTGTTAATTATACAGAAGAACAGAGTCTCCAGGACTACGCATGCCACCACAGCTGGATACAACTGTGTTCCCAATGTGAGGAACGTGCCACCATATAACTGCTTCTGGATGACAAAACTAAGACACCCCATGTGATGGTAATGTGGGGTGAAGTAGTTTCATACTACCCTGCATAACCTGCACCCGCATGGACTTTATCTTGATTTTAAGAAAATCATGTCTAATCAAATGAAGAGAATTCAGGGAGTGTATAAATTACTCTCATCAACAAAACGGATAATTTGTTGGAGCCTTACCAACCCTTTTAAACAGCCAATGAGTCTAACCTGAGTAAAAAAATACATTCACTGGGGAAAGGAACAGAACAGTGGCCTTCATTTCTCCAATGCACCACTTCAAATAATGGAAACAACCTAAATCCTTTCCTCATATTTTTGACAGAACCATTGACAGGTGGGTTTTAGTATCTTATATATGTTGCATATTAATTCTCTCAAGCACACGTGCAAGTATT
This sequence comes from Anser brachyrhynchus, assembly GCF_964034855.1. NCBI lineage: Eukaryota > Metazoa > Chordata > Aves > Anseriformes > Anatidae > Anser > Anser brachyrhynchus. The sequence continues at coordinate 32,575,820 of NC_137698.1, read as the reverse complement.
CATATGTAAATTTGATGAAATGGTAATCTTGTATTCATTCGTGAGGGCCTTAAAATGTCTTTTGGCAAAGCACAATCCAGCCCATCACTGAGCCAGTTGCTGCCAAAATCCATGCCAGAAAAAATACCTGAAACAAAATTGAAAGAATAAAGTACCTTTTAGATCCCAAGAGTGTTATACCAATATATGTGCGTGTGGATATTTGTATGTTGATACAGGTAAAATGTGCGAACAAAAAAAATGTGAACAGAGGTTTATCTGGGAAGAAATGCACCCATTTGCCCCCCAGGACGGGTGACGCTGGCTGGACAAGACCGCTCCCCCCGAGGCCTCGGGGCAGGGAGCGGCTCTGCTTGCGGGCAGACACGGCCATCTACCGGCCGCAGGGCGCTCGGTCCCTTTCGGTCAGTAGGGTCAGCCTGTCCCCGACCAGAAATCCGATTCTGTAGCGTGAAACCTTGGCCCAACCGATTTTGCCGTTTTACTGACATTCTTGGGCTATAAATTATTATGTTTGTCAGTGACTGGCATTCCTTTTTGCATATGTTTAAGGACAGAAGTGAATAAGGACTGCAGCACGTTCACTCCTGGTTGATTACGGAGTCTCAACAAAGGTAAATTGCATTTAAATTTCACTGCAGGGTCTGAGACTTGCAACCTAGGGTGACCTTACCAGGGGTTAGCCCCACATCTTGCTACATTGGAATTATGTGGGAATCTTACTGAATGTATTCCGTACTGAAATGCACATGGACAACACTAAAATATAGCTACAGAGAGTGCTTGGCTTTACGGCTGTATTGATGGCTGTGCATTTTGTACCAGAGTGGTCTTTCTGGTTCTTGCCGTAAAGCTGGTATTTTTATTTCTTTACTTAACGAGCTACAATAAATATACATTGCTGTAATTAGGAAAAAGCTCTCTGTAGTTAGCTATGGATACGTAACAAGGGATTTTTTTTTCCCTGTTGTGATTACTTGGATGTTTACAAGTTCACGTTTTCAATGTGATAATTAAATACTTTAATACTCAAGAATTAGTTCTTCTCTATGTGTAGGGAACCAATTTTTCTTTCTCTGTGGCCTCTCCTTGTTTCTGTCTGTTTAATAATTTAGGACAGTAATTGTTCATCATTCTTTTAGGCAGTGAGAAATTTGAAAATTAGAAGATGGTGCTTCCTAATAACTAAGGTAAGGAATTACAAAAATGAAGGAGTCTCTGGAGATCTTCTAGACTAACTGCTCACCCCTGTACTGTACCCCAGTTGTTTCACAGTTGGTTTGTGTTTCATCACCTTGTCTTTTTTAAAATGTATCTGTGTAGATTTGTGCTAGGTGGTATGTGACTTTACTGCCTTTTTGCAATGGGAAAACACAGCACTTCCCTAAATAAAGAACCAAATCCTAAGATCACAGCATGATTATTTTCTATCTCAACTGCATCATCTCTCATTGCAATTAGAAATTAGACTAACTGAATGCTTTATCAACAGTTTTCAAAGGTACTTAATTAAGTACTTTTAACGTGGCTTTTTCCATCAGAAAATCTACCTCCTAACTCATTATATACTTGGAATTGTTAATGTCTCACCGCATGACATATTTTTTGGTGTTTCTCCAAAGACCCCGGATTTTCTTAGTGTTTCATTTGCGAGAGATGACTCGACACCACCTCGAACCAAAACGTATGTGTCAGGACAGGCCTAGCAGTTATTACACCAGATTTGCATGCAAAACTTTTGGATTTGGGCACAGTCCTTGCTGTATCGGAGAAATGACGTGGGCTCTCCCTAAGCAGGGAGCCTCTGAGGGCCCTGTGCCTTGAATTTGCTGGCTTGGTGGGATTTACCCGACGGTCACTGGCTAGAAATTCAGCCTTCCTGTCAGGACTGCGATACGAAGTCACACACACAGTCTTATTTTTTAACCAATACATAGGCACTAGGAACTTTGAGGCCGTGACAACCCTAATGTGTGTGGGGAGAGGGCTTCATAAACCCCCTAACGGGGCCGCCTGACTCTCCGCTGCCGCTACCACAACCCTGCCCCTGCTCTCCTCAAGGCTGTGCCCCACAGCTGCCGGGTCCCGCCCGGTGCCGGCTTCTCTCAGCCCGGCCCCTCGGGCCGGGGCGGGCCACGGGGCGGGCCGGGGCCTGGCGGCCGGGCGGTGCCCGGAGCCCTGCCCGCCGCCACCACCATGAGCTGCGCCGCGCTGCTGGCGCTCCGCGGGCCGCGACTGCTGCGGGCCGCCCGGCCGCCCCGATGGAGCAGGCGGCGCAGCAGCGGCTGCGAGCCCCCGGCGGGGGCCGCGGTGCGCATCGGCTGCGCCTCGGGCTTCTGGGGGGACACGGCGGCCGCAGGTAGGCGGCGGCTGCCCGCGGGGGTGGCGGGGGGAGCCGGGGAGGGAGCCGGGCGGGAGGGCGCTGGGCCACGGCGCCGCAGCCGTCCCGGGCCGGTGGCCTCCGTGCGGAGGTAACGGCGCCTTCCTCCCTGCCCCGGCAGTGCCGCAGCTCCTGTACGGCGGGAAGCTGGATTTCCTCGTCTTCGATTACCTCTCCGAGATCACCATGTCGCTGCTGACGGCCGCCAGAGCACGGTCCCCCGTGAGTAGCCGCCCTGAGCTGCCTCCCCAGCTCTTTTCCCAGCCTGAATCACCCCAATCCGCTGCTTGAAACAGACCAGGCGCCTGCTTTTGTGCTCTTCTTGCCTGCGAGCTGCTGTTTTTATCTGAGGGACGCGTATTTTCAGTGTCCCGCTGTAAAAAGGCATTTTGGAGTCTTTTCCTGTAGCACTGACTAAATGCTTTGAAAACTTGTTCTTCCCTGTTTTGTCCATTGACCAATAAAAGGAGTTTGGGTTGACTCACTCATGACAAACAGCTACGGCTTTTAACTCTTTCAGGATTTGGGTTACACTCCGGATTTTGTCTCCACTGCCATGGCTCCGTATATAAAAGACATTCACAGGAAAGGTACGCTGCCCTTCACGTGAGTGTGTATGTTAATGACCTTCAGCTCTTTGGATGGGTGCTTTTCACCCCAGTGTTTTGCCGTCTTCTGTGTGTAATGCTTAAAAAGTTAGCAAAAAATCCCAAATGTCAAATCATGACTTCAAATGTTTGCCTGTAATTAGAAATATATATATATATATAAGCATACATATGTCTCTGCATAGTTGTTACTATATCTTTAATTTCTGAATGGAAGATCACTTTGTAAATCTTAGTTAAAAATATCTAAATCTGACTTTTAATGCAATCTAAAAATTTGGCAGCATTCCTAAACAGCTCTAGAATCTTGTTTATTTTCCTAAAACTTGCATTGTTTCTGTTTACGTGAGTATACGTTTACAAGTTGCTGAGCTTGGGAGGAAGAAGGGAATTCTTTGAAGCACCAAATACCTTGCTAACAGTTTGGAATTTATAGAGATGAATATTTCTGGTAAAAATGGAGTTGTTTGGAAAGCACAGGTGCCTTGAGTGATTGGTCTCAAATGTCATATCTGTAGGAACTGTTGTAATGCTGTCAGTTTCTGTTAGGTTTGTCTTTGTGGTCAATTTCCCACCCCTTACTTGCGGAGAATGTAGGTGAAATGTATCAGTAACAATTATTTTTCTGTAGACAATTCCTCCTTGGCTTAGCCTGATCCTTTCATTTCACTGACTTGATAGGGTTCATAGTTTAATGTAATTCTAGTGTTTTACTTGATTAGATCTCTTTTGTTTAGGTGTTCGTGTCATCAGTAATGCTGGTGGAGTTAATCCCCTCGCTTGTGCAGCTGCCCTTCAGGAGGTGGCGAAGAAAGCGGATGTTGATTTGAAAATAGCTGTTGTTGCTGGAGATGACCTAATGAGTGAGGTATTTTACTTTGTCAATCTATATGGAGTAAAAACTGTCTTATAGGTGGTTACTTTTTGCATATGTATACAGTATCTTTATACTGTTAAAAGCATTTAAAACTATTTCTTCACTTTGTTTGTTTTTTAATGCATGAAAACAATTCTTGATACTTTTTAAATGTTTCATATGTGAAGGGGGTGAATTTTATAACACTGTGGATCTGCTGTTATTTAGCTTCTTTAAGCAAACTAAATATGATTTAAGGTCTGTACTCCCTTCAGGAAAAGATGGGATGTGCTGTTACTTATTGTTTTTGGCGAAGTTAAATAACCCTGAATGCTAAATATCTTACATCCAAATGGAGTGTGGTTACATCTCAAATGTTTATTCCTTTCAGCTTTTTTTAGTAATTCCCAGGCATTTCAAGTTGTTGCTCTATTTACAGGTAGCTGTTCTTAAGTTTATGGTCTGGAAGGTAGCTTTAACTGGGAGGATGGAAGGTTTACTTTTTTGTTGGTGAAATCTAGGATGAACTATGGCTTTTCTGGTCTGTCTTTATGCATTACAAGAAAGTTTTTTTTTTTTTTTAAAGTCTGTTTCTGAAAAAAAAAAATGTTTGCCATACATGCAAAGATACTGTGAAAACAGTTTATACGTTGGTGGTAGTTAAAAGGGGATAGGTTTGCATTATAATTCAGTCTGTACCTGCAACGTGAGATTTATTAATCTGTGCAGGCCTAGCATGCTACTGAATGATGAAGGTTGAGTAAATTTATTTGCAAGTTATACCCATACCTCCTTGGTAACCTGACATACTGAGTTTAATCACCTTGAGCTCTGGTATTAACCTTGTTTTCTGGCTGTGCCACCATTGCTGTTATGGCAGACATTTCTGTTGGCAGGGTTTGATTTACTCAGTCCTACAGGAATTAAAGATGATTTGAAAGCCTAAACTACCCATTCATTGTAGTTAATCATCTGTGAATAGAACGACATTGAAGACTGACTTCTTTTTCTGTGTGCTGGAAAAGGAGTATTAAAAGTATCTAGAACTTTTAGTCATTCAACTGATTTATATTTGTTACTAATTAATTTTCTTAGAGTTGTTATGAAATAGATCTATTGTCTGATATCAATAAAAGGTTTACAGTAGGTATTCTAAAATATTTGGTCGTTTGTGTTTTCTAACAGAAAGAAAACCTAAAAGGAGCTGGTATCACAGATTTAGAGAGTGGCAAACAATTTCCAGAGAGCATTCATAGCATGAATGTGTATCTTGGGTGAGTTGTTTTTAACAAGTTGTTTTTAGTATGGAACAAGTTTCATGTAGTCAACATGTTAAAATTCTGTTTTGATTTGCAAGTGGTACCTCGGTACTTAAGGTTCACCATTGTATGATTCAAGCAATAAGGAAAACAAAAAAGCCTTTGTTGTAACCTGTAAATACATTTTTATTTCAGAAATTTGCCAGTTTTGACTTTAGCATTACATCACTTGAGATTCCTCAGGTTTTGATTCAAGCCAATATAGTTTAATTATGACAATTTTTAAAATCCTTTTTTTAAAAGTAGAGTTTGTAAATAATATTTTAATAGTACCAGTGCGTGGATCTGTTAACGATTGTCATTGGCAGAGTAGTGTAGGAGGAGTTAAGGTGTTGTGATGACGTGCTTTGAATGCTGTGGGAGGTCGCATTAGACTGTGTTGAACTACGTGTCAGTGTTCATACTGTTGAAATTTCAGAAACTGGCTTTCTGGGACAGATCACTGTTCTGAAAGATTTCCCTTGCTTCTTTTATGATACTAAGTACGTCCTATAAACATCTAAACACAGATGTTGTAGCTGCCTATTTGAGACCAGTTATATTTTCATTGTCACCATCAACTTCCTAAGGGGAATCAGTGTCAATAAAGTCCATGGAAGAGGGAGAACTGAAAAATGGGAGAATAACCAGGTGTTTACAAAAGCCGAGCATATCTTCCAATTAATGATCCTGGGATCATGTTTTTGCTTTTCCATCTTCCATGTCATATATGTTATCCTCCTGTATAGTTCTGAAATCTGTGCATGCAGTCTTCCTATTTTACATTAAACATCATAAAAAAAAAACAAAACAGCTGTGCTCTCTCTAGTACCATTAGTATTGCACTTCCAAAAAATGTATCAGTGCAAAACAGCAAGGTATAGCTGTACTTAATGTATATTTTTCTCTGTAAAATGGGGATCTTTTAATAGATGAGTCCTTAAATCTGTATTTAGTGTTTTCTGTTGTAGTTCTTTGATTTTCTTTTAAACCTTCTCTTAACCTTTGACTTGCAAGATTTGCAGATCATGAGTAACTAACTGTAAATTAAATCTAAGAAATAACGGTTAAGGTTTATAGTTACGAGAAGGTGTTAATTAAAGTTTTGGTGATTCATGATTTATTCACAATTTTAAGGAAGTGCAACTGAAAGCAGAGAGAATGAAAGCAGACTAATATGAGAAAGATGCCTTTTAAAAATGTTTTATATCTAGCTCTGCTTCATTGATGGAGGCTGGAAGAGCAGAGTCTTGAGGTTGGTTTTCTAATAAAAGTGGTATTTCTTCATGGGCTCATTAATCTTGGATGTCTTCACGTGTAAGTTACTAACTAGCCTCTTAAAATGCAAGTTATGAAACTGTTAATTTTCTTTTGACGGCATCTGCTGCAGATGCTTACTCACAAAACAAGTGAGAAATTTATTTATATATATATATATCTCTGTAAAAGGAGTCAACATCTTGATGTATTGGGTAAAATCACAAAGTTGATTATTGGTTCAGTGCATAAACTACATCTGAAAACTTAGCATTGAAGTATAGATCCTGAAGTATTTCTTCTGTCCCTCCTGAATTGAGATGAGTTCTATGGATTGAGTTTTTAGTAAGATGCAAACTGCTTAATTTACTGCTTTTTAGAGGTAGCTATACAGGTCTAACATGATCCTGCATATTTCTAAGCAGAAACCCCATTTGTGCTTCTTAGGTGTAACTTTTAGTTAACAGTATGCCCAGAGGTGTACATTGTTCCTGTATGCTCTGTATGTGATTGTTTCTCTAGCTAGCATCCTTTAATTTATATCATATTGAGATACACAGCATATATATAGCACATATATATTTATTGATATGTAATTTCTTTATATCATTAAGAACTTCTGTGCACTTTTTTTTTTCCTTGGCAAAAGCAGGACTAAGTCTATTAAAACTGCAGAAAAATGTTGTTCTTAGTTTATTTTTTAAAGGCACACAGTTTATCGAGTTTGAGTTTTCAAGCTGTCTAATTCACAAAAAATGGAGGAATCTATTATTTGACCAGTGAGTATGGCTCCTTTTGCCTGAGGCTAGCCTGGTTAATTTTGACTGGGCCAACTTCTACCTGACCAGTCTGGAAAACCCGTTGCCTGAGTTTCTTCAGAAATAATGACTGCATAATGTTTTACTTGAAGTTGGCTGATATTGCAAGTTTTATAAACACTTAATTGAGGTTGACCTGAAAGGTTTAAGTTTGGAGGGCAAAGTCACCAACCTTTGTTTGTGAATAACATGTAATCACAGAATGGTTTAGGTTGTAAAGGACCTTGTAGAGCAGGTGCCCTGCTATTGGTCATTATATACTCATCCACAAATGAAATATGATTGATTATTCTTTTCTCTGTAAAACATTTGGTATTTTCTATTTTTGATGATAAGTGACCCTCTATTGCACTACATTCAAGACATTTTCTATGAGCATCAAGAAAAGTATTTCAATCGTGTAATGAATTTGATTGGGTATTGTGATGCTTCCTTTTCAAAATTCTCATTGTTTATGCAACAGTGACTGATTAGTTGTTAAAGTTGATTTCATTGATTTTGTGCAGGATTTTAAAGTGATTTTTATCCTGTTTGTGGCAGAGAACCGACTTATAAATGATACATTAAAAAGTTAGAATAGTTATTGTTCTGTTTTCTTTTTAGAGCAAGACCAATAAGCAGGGCTCTTGACCTTGGAGCCGATATTGTTATTACTGGCAGATGCGTTGATAGTGGGATTGTGTTAGGACCACTCATTCATTCTGTAAGTACAAGTTAATTATAATATGATGAACACATCTGAGTGAATATTTAGGTGTCACTGTGAGCCATTTTTTGCTACTTCAGAAATTGTCAATACTAAGCTGAAAAGGGTGAGCTCTTTAATTTTTGTTTCTTTTTTTGTCTATATGCATGAAACTTTGCCACCTTTCACTTCTACTACATTTGCAGCAGGGATATTTACGAACTTAAATGTCATTTAAATATAATGAAAATGGAAATAATTTCAGTGAATGAAGTTGAGGAAATTTTGCCATGTTTCATCACTATTTCACTTTTTTTTTTTCCTTCCCAACTTTAAAACTTGGTGCAAGGTTAAGAAACAAGTACTGTATTTTCATTACCACAAGGTGGCGGTAGTAGATCTCACTTTGTGTTGTGTTGGTCGTTGGGTGGTCTAATGTGCTTGTCTTTTTCAATGGGCAAGCAATTTTATTTTAAGAAGTTGAGTTTCAGTGCAACATGTTTCAAATTCCAGGAATTTCAACAAATAATACAAGCAGGATATGTGGTTTGAATAGGTTGTACATTTTGTGAATGACCACACACTGTGGAACATGAAAGCTATTTTTGATGTATATTTTAAAAATACGTGAGAGTATGCATTACTGTCTAGTTAAAAATGTGCTTTCTAAAACCTAACACTCTTCTGACTTCATGTCTATAAATTATTCTGATGTGTAATTAAACTAAATGAATTAAATGCTATTATGTTATTTTATTTAGCGTGTGTTCTTTACACCAGAGATACCTCATCTAATCTATTTAAAAGTTTAAGACAGGTTTCTCTTACAGGCATTGGGTTTTTTTTGTTTGTTTTGTTTTTTGATTTATTTCTTGCTTTGTGTTGAACTTGGTAAGAATAACCTGTAGTTAAACAGAAAACAACACAAGGATGACTGGTAATAGTCCAGGAACTGATAATCTTCGAAAGTTGGAAAATCACAGTGCTTTGTTTACGTGATGAAAGGTGCTAGACTTTTAAACCTCCAGTGTATGGAAGTTTTGAATAAGATGTATATTACATTTTGAAACTTTTTTGAAGGGGGTGTGACTGTGAGAATTTGTTTGCGTGTATTTAAAAAGAAGGAAAGCTGAAATACGTCAGAACTCTTTTAATGATTTACTGTTTAGCAGCTCAAATCCACCTACAGCTCTTGCTGATTAATTATATTGTTCTTTAGATTTCTGGAGTTAAGTACGACCAATGTATTGTTACTCAAAGCAGTCTTCTGTGCTGTGTAAGACTTATATATAAGTAATATATTTGTATTTTTTCTTCTAGTTTGGCTGGAATAGGGATGAATTTGATTTGCTAGCAGCAGGAAGGTAAATAATATAAGAAGAAATGGGTAAATAAATATTCCATCTCTTATAATGACAGGATGATAACTTAATCATTTAGGGATTTTGCATATTGTTACTGAACTCATTTATTTGGAAGTTATTTCAGTAAAGGTTTTGGGTGCTTTTTTTGATGCTCACTTAATATTCTTTGGAACTGAAAGAAAGTTCATTTTTTTGTAACCAACTTAAAATGAGAGGAAACAGTGAATTATTTAACACTTTCTTTTTCTGTCCATTTTGTGTCAAGAAGTGAAATCTTACGGTGCAGACCAGTGATACCCAGCTTTTTCTGTTTGGCCATCAGTGTGGGTAGTTGAGCAACTCCTATCTTCAAAGATGTACAGAAGGAGATTGGGTCATACGTCAGCATTCTTGTCAGGTTTTGCAGAAGCTGAGTATGAATAGCCCCATCTGCAAACCCGAGTTGAAAATCATAAGGTTGAAAAGTTGTTGCTGAAAGCACTGGGTTAATTTCTGGCACCTAATTTAACTTTCTGCATCATCTTACTGCACTGAAGTCCATAAAAATGAGTGACTACTTAAGTAAGCCAAGTGCACTTAGTAGTAGTGTTCTTGGACCTTCTAATGCTTGAGGGGAAAAAATGTGGAAAGAAACTCCCACTCCACTGAACTGCAGTAGAAACGTGTAACCAATTTAGAGAGATCAGGATTTTGCCTGTAATTCTATTGCACATTTATGGAATATTCCAATAAAAGACTTGAAAATCATAATACCTTCTGTTCAGTGATGTCCTTCACATTGGAAGGAAGACACACCTCTCGATTAAAAACGTACTTTGCATATTTAGTTACACATAATGCAGACAGTACTGTACTGAATTTAGGTCGAAACTTCTTGAAATGACTAACGAAACTTGATTTTTGATGTTATGTACTAAACTCCTAGTTTTTTTCATGTAAAAGTCTACTCCTTGAAATTCTTGCTCATATTTCAGAATCCCTACTTACGTTTAATACAAAGTTTATAAACAGATGTCTATGGAGTAAAAAAAAAAAAAAAAATCAGAATATTCTTTTATTTAGCTTTATTCCCATTGTACTATTACATGTACTGTTTTTAGGCTGGATTTGTTATACTTGGTTTTACAGAATATTTGGTTGTTTGAATGCTTGCTGTTTTCCCAGCCTTGCAGGTCATCTGATTGAATGTGGTGCTCAATGTACTGGTGGAATATTCACTGACTGGCATGCGGTACCAGACTGGTGGGTATCTGTGACATCAGCATGTATGTTTGTAGTAGATCAAGTATAAGGTTTCCTACTGTTTTTGCATTTGTAAAATTGGTTTCTACTTTGTTCTTCCTGGGGAGGCAATATGTACCCTTTGTTGCTCCGTCCTAATTTTGTTCTTCAAGTTTTATTTTCCCTGTTTCAGTTTTCCTTTCTGGTCAGCTGGGGATTTCCTTTGTTAACTTAAGCAGCTGATGATTTGAAACAATTTTTATCCCTTCGATATTTCTTTTATATATATATATTTTTCTGTTTCCTTCTTTATCTTCTGCTTTTTTTTCTTTTGAAAGACTTGTTACTGTTTTAACATAGGATTGCATATAAGACAATACAGATATTTTAGGTGATATTTTGTCAGTTAGATCAGAGTTGAGTACTGTTGAGTTACAAATCTTACACAGCTTACTTTGGCGGGGATAACTGTATTATATAGTCCTCTCCTGCTGTATGACCCAGTCTTCATAAATGTGTTGAGCTGTCAGTGTCTGCATATTCATTACCGTCCTTTCAAAAAGTGTTGCATATGTCTCATTCAGACCTACTGAATTAGACCTTCATGTAGGTAGGTCTTTCTGCCTGCTGAGAATTACCATGAGAAAGGACTAATGTAGTCTGCTTTGGACCAGCTTGTTTTTTAACAGTAGTTTGATAGTAGTCAGTGAACCTGTTTGGCACAAAATGACTGAGTCTGGTACCAATTTATTCCCATTTTCCTTGGGATAAAAGGGAAAAATCTTGACCTGTGCTTTATCAGAGAAAGGCAATACTTGCTTGATTTGATCAAGAGAAAGGCTGAAGAACAGTAGGAGAGATGGAGGAGCGAAGAGTGTCTTTCATTTGGCCCTGTTCCTGGTCCCAGGTTCTCCCTAAGGAGGAGGCAGTACGTAGTCCAGGTGCATGAAGTAGCCACCGCTCTACCGAGTCAGTTCTCTAGGGCTGCCAAGCTTTTTCTCCTCCTCCTACTGTCAGTTTCTGATTCAGATTGTGATACTGAAAGACGCATTCTTAGTTCCTGAGTGCCACTGAAATGCAGGGAAGGCACATGCTTGTGGAAAGAAACAGGTTTCTTAGGCCACTGCCACTGAACAAACTGCACTCACTCTTCAGTGCAGAGTTCAACAGGAAATCAAATGAGAGGGTCTGTAGTGATGAATGTGTTGTGTTCAGTTTGGAAAGTAAGTACTAATTTTATTCCTATTCTGATCTATCCATGAATGGTTTTATTATGCAGTATCATTAAACTTCTTAATCTCCTGCAACTGTGACTCCCAACTTGCTTTATAAAAGAAAGAAAGAAAAAAAAATACCTTTTCTCATATTAAAATACTTGGTAGCTCCGTATTATTTAAGACTTTTTTTTCCATGAAAAATGTCTGTATGGTTAAAAAAAAAAAAAAAAGAGGATGTTTGAGTGCATTAAGCTATAAGCAACTGGAGTGGGAGTAGTTAATTTTACAGGCAAATATGCATATGCTGTATATGGATAGCTAATATACCCCCCCCCATATATACGTATATATACACACACATACATGCATATGCAAAAAAAATAGGTATCTTTATCTAAAATAATAGTAATCATGTAACTTAGAGCTGAATGGTGCTAACTTGAATTGCTGCTAGCAAATGTAGGAGGGCAGCACCTAATACTGCACTGTCAACTTATCCCCATCTATGCATACTTCTAAATCATGCGTGATTGTGTCTGTGCTAGTATAACAATTTGTTTCCCTTCAGTTTAAGGCTACTGAAGCATTAATTACAGCACCTTAAAACTAGTGACTATTTTGGTCTGCAGCTTCAAAAAGTCTTAGGAATTTAATTGATGAAATTCTTGAAGTACAGGCAGAGATGTAACATGTTTTTTTGTAATTAAACCGAAACTAGTCAAAATAAAATAACCTGTAAGCTTTAAAATTATATATTTGGAGAGGCAGAGTAAAAGACTGACTAGAACGGACTTTTAACACGTCTGTTTTGGGAGGAGAGAAGAAAGACTTGTTATACAGCTTTTTCCGGTAGTAGTTTGCTATAATTGGGTCCGAATACATGAAGAGGAAATATTATGAAAGTTGTTGGCTTGCAGATAATTGGCTTTTCCATTTGATAGTGTAGTTAGTAATAATCTGACTTTGTTTAAAAAAAACACTTGATGATATGGATCTATCTGTTTATTTGGGCAATCTGAATCGGTTCTCAATGTGTACAAATCCATGTGATCATATGATAATTCATAGTTTCAATAATGATCAAAACCTGTAGTACCTGCTATCTCCAACATTATTTATATAGCCAGTAGGTCAACAGAGTTCTGAAAGAGTTTGCAGAAGTTACTTGACTATATTCTATTAATAACTTCTGCTTAGTTTAAAGAGACTTAAAGATGTAGCTCTTTTTAAAGTAAAACTATTTCAATAAATCATATAATATGTGGTATTAGATCCATTACCAACCCCATGAAGTCATTAAATGCAGGAGGAAAAAGCCAGGTCAGACCTCTGTTGTCATTAACGTGCCTTTCACATACAAATTTCTTACCACCATGAATATATTCATGCAGCCAAGAATGCTTACCATTCAGCTCTGCAAACATTTACTGGACCTTTACACTAACTAGAGTTTGAGAATACCCCCCACGGTATTTATACTGTTTTCTGGTGACTGAACGCTAGAGGGCATCTCGGTCTTGTTTCCTCGTGTTTTATTGCAGAAGGTAGGTTTGGTTATGATTAGGAGTCAAGTCATTTTTTGACTATCTTCCTTTTTGTGTTACCAAGACCAGTAGTCCATGTTGCTGTTCTTTGGCTGCTGAAAAAGGTCTAAGTGTACTGCTAAGAAATACTGATTATGAGCGTTTCTTTTAAATAAAAAAGGGAAGAATTTATCAAATTTTAGGCCTATAAAACTTAACTATTGTTTACGCATAAGTAAAAAGATTTAACTATGTAAACAAGAGCACTTTAATTTGGTCTTTAGTAAAGCCATGCGAGTCAGAGCTTACGCTCCCTGTATATATTATCATACCTTTGAGTATTAAGGTACTGGGTTCGACCTACTTCATTCATCCACTATAAACTTTTTTAAAGGTTTTTTTTTTTTTTTTGAAGTGTTTGGTGCAGACTGCTTCTGGAAACTTAATCCTACTGCAAAAGGATGCTTTAATTAAGTTAAGGAATGTTCGTGTGGCTAGGCAATGGAATGATTAGCTATTAAAACTTAAGGTAATCCTGCTTTGTTGTCTTGGTAAAGTAGATTTTTAGTGTAAAACAAGCCAAGTGCCTATTCTGGCTCATGACTCTCCAAGTTACTTTAGTTAATAGAAGCTAGGCTTGATTTTTCTGCTGTCCAAGGCAGAATTTCTCTAATTGTGCTGGGTACATCTCTTTAGGTTTTTGACTTAGAGGCAGGAATTGTGAAACTAAAAGGTTTATTCCAGTTTTAATGAAAACAGAGAGAGAGCTAGAGGGGATAGATGCTATTCAGTTTTCCACTGAGAGAGAGGCTGCTTGAGTGGATTCCTTGTGTGGATTCTCTGATTAGCAGAGACAATTCAAAAACCCATTAAGAGTGCTCATTAGTCTTCTATCAACTGTTAAGTTACTGATTTTTAGGTAAATGTTATCCAAAAAAGCACTTAATCCTTTTCTGTTTTTTGTGCAGTAATATATATTAGATGGAGAAAAGAAGTGCTTAACACATCACCGCTCCCTATTTAATATCCAGTGCACAGCCCCAAGTAGGGGATTCATGCAGAGAGTCAAAATGGACTGTGATGCCAGAAGTATGTTGATAATGCACGGCTCTGTATTTCATTTTCATTAACCCCAGACACTGCTGTCTCTTACTATTATTTAGTGCCAGTGGGTGACTAGTACGTTGTTTTGTTTTGTTTTGAAATGCAGGAGAGAATAAACTAATGCTGATCAGTAGAGTAATCATTTTGAGGAGATGGTAAACACTGACATTTTGCCCTAAGCCAAGAGTGTACAATGGTTGAGACTGCATAATCCTCTGGCCTGGGATGACCAAAAGGGTAAGTCAGTAGCTGTAGTCTCTTAAGGGCTGGATCCAGATTGCTGATTGGGATTTGCATGCTGGATTCTGTTCCAAGTCCCCAGTTAGGCAATGTGGAACGCGTTTTTCTCTGTAATACCATCTATCTATTCCAGGCAGCTGAAAATGCCAGGCAGTCTGTCTGGCCTGAAATTCTCTAGGCATTTGGAGTTCACATAGTACGTATATTGTGGAATACCCTAGGTAGAGGAGATAGCAAAGTGTATTGATCACATCACCTGAAAGTGGAATTGCAGCAGAGCTTGAGGAACGTGTTGTTACCAACAGGTAGAGATGCATGTTTTACCCATCCCTAAGTACATGCTGACCTTGCCTGACACACGTTAAGTTTTGAATGGGTTATAAAAACATTGCTGGAAATGGTAGCATTTCCTACTTTTTGTCCAGTAACATTATGCTCAAATAGGTGCCGGGGGAGTTGAGACATGTGGCTTAGAGCTTTCCTCAGCATGGTGTTGGTCGAATCACATCCCAGGAAACTACATTAACTGTAAAGCTAAAAGTTCATATCACAGCTTGTTTGGCCCCTGGTCTACTTACGTGTCACGTGCATCATTGTGGGTTCTTTGTTTTCTTTCTTGCGGTATCTTCCTCTGCAAGTAAAAGTTACACAGTGTGCTGCCCCATCCTTTGTTGCTAGTAATCTGTCCAGTCTACCAGTAGTGACATGCTTCAGGGGTTTGGTACCTTATATAAAATTATGAGGGAAGAAATAACCATCTTATCTCAGACAATCCTATTCCCCCTGAGCCATCCAGGACCTAGTACTAATCTTTTTTTATTTTTAATGCAAACTGTGTAAGATACTGAGCAAAACAAGAGGGAAGGCAGTCTTCACAGCTGTCCAGAGATTGAACAGTGCATTGTCCACAAGTAAACTGAGAAGTCAAGTTATCTGTGTAGATGGTTCTTGTTAATCACCTGCAACGTGCCCATAAGGTGTAACATTTCTGAGAGCCAGAAATTAAGAAAAACAGTATTTTACATAGGGGGAAAAAAATGACCCAAGAATACATTATTGGCAGGGCAGAGAACTGACAAGAGACTTAACTTCAGAGCCCTGATTCCTATTGAAGTAGGACAGCAGCTGGAGATGTAGGTAGATGAGAAGGTGGCTTCTACAACAAAAACAGTTTGGGGACTTTGTTACCCCTGGAGTCAGTGAGGACCTACTTTAGCTGTTAACTCCTCACCTGACACCAGTTTGGAAGGGGTTTCTGAGGATTAATCTTAGCTTGGATTTATTCAGTTCTGTGGTTTACTAATGCATATAACTGAACTGTAAGATACCAAACCCACAACCTGAAACACCTATTTTGGATAAAGAATGCTGTCATCTCCTTTTATAAATTGATGTATATTACTACTTCTGTATTTTAACTGTTTAAAAGATCTGCTCAAAATGTCTTGAGAGTGGTACTTTCATATTTATTGATGGTATTGTATTCTGTTAATTACATGATCATACAACTTAATTAGAATTAATTTTTGGAGTTTCAGAATTACTTATATAGCTTGATATTGCCCCATCCTACTTTGGGACTTTATCCCTTCCAGTACCTATAATGGGGGCAGTCAAGCAAGCTGGGGTGGGACTCTTGGTCAGGGAGTGTAATGATAGGATATGGGGTAATGGTTTTAAACTAAAAGAGGGCAGATTTAGGTTATATATTTGGAAGAAATTCTTCGCTAAGAGGGTGGTGAGGCACTGGCACAGGTTGCCCAGAGAAGCTGTGGATGCCCCATCCCTGGCAGTGCTCAAGGCCAGGCTGGATGGGGCTTTGGGCAACCTGGTCTGGTGGGAGCTATCCCTGCCCATGGCGGGGGTCGAGTGGGGTGGTGGGGAGTAAGAACTAAATGATCTATAAGGTCTCTTCTAACCGAAATGGTGCTATCACTAAACTGATGCAATCCTTTTGTCATTGAAATGTGCCGTTTGGCCACTCTGCTACTTTGGATGTGATGACAACTTGGCTGTGGGTTGTATTGGTTTATGTTGTCATGCTACAGAGCGAGTGTTACATGGTCCATAATCACTCAGCATAGTGGTAAATCAGTCAGTTACTTCTTTCAGTGGAAATAGTGATCAAGGTGACGGTGCGATGGTAGTACGTGCAGCATGTGCTAGAATACCCCACGCAGAAATTTGCAGCTAGGAAGCTCAAACTCTAGGTTTAGATAGCTGTCACTTGACATAGCCTAGTTTGTTTCCAAGCTAAAAACTAATTTTTAAGTAATGTCTTATGGCAATATACAAAATACATTTTTATTTTAAAAAGGTACACTTTAATGTAAATTGTTACTGGCATCTATTATGAAGTAATACAGGATGCATGTGTTTTTCCTGGTTGTGTTTTGTTTGCTAATGGGTCAGGTCTTTAGAGAGTAAAGGGTAAATCTGAAGTTTAGTCAGTAGTTTAGAACCAATGTTAGAAAATCGAGTGTCTGCAGTTCACCTCTTTTTCCTTCAAAACAAAGTTCACTGGGGAGAAGGTATAGGCATGTGTCCCAGGAGTTGTCTGTGCTGATGACTTAAAGTGGGCTGTAGCAAGGATGCCTGTTCTCAGTGCAGTAGGACGGACTGCAATGTAAAATCACTTCCATCCAGATAGATTACACTTCTGGGTAAGTGATACAAATAAGCTGCATTCAGCCTGCTGGCAAGGCACCTGATGCTATTGGTTTAAGAAAGACAAATAGGCAGTAGGATAAAAGCATGCAAGCGTAGCGCTAAGCATTTAAAAACTCCTTAATTGTAGTCTTGTTCAGTTGCTGATCTTGCTGTGTAGCACTAGGCAAGTTACTTTGCTTCCCGAATTTCTCATTACCTGTAAAATTGGGATCGTTACAAATGTTAGTCTATTATAAGTCTTGAAAGTTATTGTACAGTAATTGAGATGGCTTTTTGGTTATAGTTTTCTCTTGTGTCACTTGTAAATGGCAAGTGTTACATACTTGTTGCTGTCAACTTTCATCCCTTTTCTTTCCCTCCAAAGAAACAAACAAAAAACTCCTACACTGATTGTTCAGAATAAACAATTTTTTATACATTCAGTTCTTTCTATTCACAGGATTTGGTTGGTTGTGTCTTGTCTTTACTTTTTATTTTTTTATCCCCTCTGTTTTGTTTAAATAGTTTCAAAGACCAGACTAATGAAATATAATCCTTACTGATTCATGGTGGGCTTTTCTAGGTGTCCTCCAGCTACCATAGTTTCAAAGTTTTGTATACTAGCGGCATTAAAGTTGCTGATCTCTGGTAACAGAGCTTCTCTCTTAACTCCATTATTTAAAAAAAGGATTAAGTTTTAAGCTTCCCAATGATAAGGAATCTGTTCAAACTCCCATGAACTTTTGCTAATGTCATTTAAGAGTTCACTAGTTTCTTTGCTTACTTCCTTTTAAAACTTTGTGCATTTATGTTATGCAAACTATGGTCATCTAAGCTTTTTTAATAACCAATTTGGTTGTATGTTCAGCACATGGTTCCCTTTAGCACCCAGGAGTAATTGATTTCAGGGATGAACAGATTTTGTGTGTATGAATGACCTGAAGATCATTGATTTTGGGAATGGTGATGTTGAGCACCTTTTTATTAGCTCCTTTTTAGAACAGTTCTGCTTTTACAAGGGGCTGTATCTCCTCTATCTCCTATCTGTGTTCTTTTTCTCACTCATTTGCTTCATTTCCACAAATTTCCAACTTCTGAGAGAGCAGCGAGCCAGGTAGCCTTTTTATGAGAGCATAAAGACTCTGCTTTAATTTTTTGGTGCTTCTTGATTTTTATCTTGTTACTTCTGCTTAAAGAAATTATCTGTGGATAAAAACCTTTTAACTTGGAAAGCAGATACCTAGATATCTTCCACAAAACCTTGAAAATCCTACCCTACTACTGTAACAACCAGCATGAACATCTTACTCTGAGTTATTTGATCATAGAGAGAATATGATTAGGAGGAGTGTTTTAATTTACAAACGATTCTGTAATTTTCTGTCTTACTGCTTTTATTTTTGTTATGCTTCATAATTTTGCTCTTAATTCTTGCTCTTATTATTGTTTTGAGCTAGAGCTCTTACTTTCATGTATTCTTCTGTTTTCTGATTATAACTCTTGTACGTATAACTTATCATAAATGGGAAATTGTCTTAACATAAGTGATTTGTTTCCTACTTCTTATCTGAGACTTCCAGCACAGTTTGTTCTTCCCGCTTTGATATCTTTTTTATGAATCCAGACCGCAGGATGCATTTACATGTCTACACTATCAATGCTGTATGTATTGCTGTAGCAAATTAGGCTAGAATTAGCAGTTATGTTTTTCTTCCAAATTTACCTTCTTAATCATAGTTCTCTAATTCTTTCAGACTCTACTCTACTTTTATTAATTCCATTAGTGTCCTTCTCTGCTCCTGTCTGTTTGCTGTTGGTATCTGATGTTGTGCACTCCTTTGCCAGGCAATAAAATGCATCCTCTCATTATTTTGGTTACCTGATTCAGTGTATTTTCTTGTGCATGTTTCTAAGAAAAGAACCAGCTATGTTCTAACTCTTGATCAATTTTATTTAATTATTCATTACCATAAAATTCTGTTATCTCTTACTCTTTTATTTCCACTTTCCCTTCATATTTATGGTTTGTTTTCAATGTTTTTAATGTTACAGGCATAACATAGGCTTTCCCATTGTAGAGTGCTCCTCTGAAGGAGACTTTATTATTTCCAAACCACCGGACACAGGGGGGCTAATCTCATTCGGCACTGTGGCTGAACAGTTGGTGTATGAAGTGGGCAATCCTCAGCACTATCTTTTACCAGATGTCACATGTGACTTTTCTGAAGTTTCCATCACTGAAATTCCAGGTTAGTCCGCTTACATGTTAAGAGATCTGTGTCAATGAAATGGGTTATCAAACTAAAGCTGTTACTTCAGTTTCCATGGTTGTTTTTTTCTGCATATTTCTTGTTGAGTTCTCAAAGCATGATGCTGTAATAAATGATTTTTTTTCTGAGAAATTTTGTTAGAAATTGTTTTAAGAATTTTAACCATACTTTCATTTGTCTGGACTTCTGTAAGGCCTTTGACATGATCCCACATGACATCCTGATCGCCAAATTGTAGAGAGATGGATATGAAGGGTGGACCATTCAGTGGTTAAGGAATGGGCTTGAAGGCTGCACCCAGAGAGTTGTGCTCGATAGCTCTATG
The DNA here is from genome assembly GCF_964034855.1 of Anser brachyrhynchus. Lineage (NCBI taxonomy): Eukaryota > Metazoa > Chordata > Aves > Anseriformes > Anatidae > Anser > Anser brachyrhynchus. The sequence continues at coordinate 32,556,005 of NC_137698.1, read as the reverse complement.
TTGAGGTGGAGGCCAGTGACCTGTGGCATCCCTCAAGGGTCTGTCTTGGTGCTGGTACTGTTTAAAGTCTTTATTAGCGACATAGACAGTGGGATTGAGTGCACCCTCAGCAGGTTTGCAGATGACCCCAAGCTGAGTGGTGCAGTCAATACAACAGAAGGTAGGGATGCCATCCAAAGCGACCTGGACAAGCTTGAGCAGTGGGCTCACACGAACTTGATGAGGTTCAACAGGTCCTAGTACAAGATGCTGCACCTGGGTAGGGGCAATTCCAGACAAGAGTACAGACTGGGAGGAGAACTCATTGAGGGCAGCTCTGCAGAGAAGGACTTGGGGGTTCTGGTGGACAGTGCTTACGCAGACAATGATAGGAATTGCTTTACAGTAAAAGAGGGAGATTTAGATTAGAGGTTCGGAGGAAATTCCTCACTCAGAGGGTGGTGAGGCACTGGAACAGGTTGCGCAGACAAGCTGTAGATGACCCATTCCCAGAGGTGTTCAAGGCTAGGCTGGATGGGGTCCTGGGCAACCTGGTCTGGTGCGAGGTGTCCCTGCCCATGGCAGGGTGGGTGGAGCTGTGCAATATTTAAGGTCCCTTCCAACCCAAGCCACTCGATGATCTTGCTGGTTGACTCATCTAAATCTTTTATCATTGTTCTTTTTGCTTCACTTTTAATGCATGACTAATATCTACTAAGTTTTTAAACTGTTTTCTTTACGAATAACATTGAGGCAGCTCCACTATGACTTTGTTATTTTGTAAACTTTAACAGCAGTTTATTTGCTCAAAAAGGTGTATTTTTATACATTTTCTTTTGTATGTCATTTGGAATTTAACAATGGATAGCCATGTCTTTCAGAGCATTATTTGATAATGGTGGTTTTCCTAGACATATTTAATTGCATCATCTTAAGTGGTAGAAGCTTGCTTAGGTACATGATATACACTAGAGAACCTGTGTTGGGAAATTCTCTTTTCCATCCTCGAAACTGCAAACAGTCATATGAACAGCCAACAAACTAAAATACATATGATGTTTGTTCTGGGTTTGATCTTGAAAGCGTAGCAAGAAAACAGGACGGCAAAAACAACTCAAAGATTTGTAAGTTGGGAAAAAGAACTTTTATCAAGCTGTTATCAAAATGTTTAGCTACAGTTACTTGACATTTGTTTTTTTACTGCACCTGTATTATAATATATATTCCTCATTCTCATGGAACTTAAGCTGTGACAATATGCTGATCACCTCTGTAAAACTTAAATAAAAAAAAAATAAAAAAATAGAAAAACTTTTATGAAAGTCCTGTCAAATTGAACAGTGGACCGTCTGCTCATGCAGTATAACAGAATGGTTTTCTGATAAGGCTGGCTTGCTCCTCTTAGCTGCTAGTCTTTGTTTAAAGGGGGGTGGGTGGGAAGAGAACCCTAACCTTCCTGTGAACTTTTAGCTTGCAAATGACCCGATATGACATGTTTGAACTTAAAATGAACTTTCACATGAACTTTCAGTTAGTCCTCCTAGAAATATAGCAGATGGAAAATAGACAAATTTCTTAAATATTTGTAGTTTGAAGTGCTTTGACACGTACACCAGTAAAAACAGGGCATGCTATCTGTTTTTGCTGTTTACATTGCCAATTTTATTGTCCTGCTGGGTTAGTTGCAATGTTTGCACTGAGAGGTGCTTCTGTTTTCTTTTGGTCAATGGATGTCATGCATTTTGTTTTGTGGGTTTTATGTTTGTATTACTCCTTAATCAGGCATATGAAACTCTTCCAGATTTTTACTCTGTCTGTAGGGACATTGTTCTGTATTGACAGAGTCAAGCTAACCTTATGTCAACCTGGTGGAGAGAGTGATGATGTTATTTACGAGTGATACATAAAATTTATGTCAGTCTGATTCACTTTTCAAATATGTTCTGAAGGAACTGCTGTTTTAATCTCTTCAGAGTACTTGTGTAAAGCTTTAAACTTGTAAATATTTGCGATCACAGATTAGCTGCAGGTGAACTACAGTATAATTGTTTGTTTGGCGAGGTGTTGATCCTGTGCTGCTAATTTTCAAGAGATTGCACCTATTGATTTTTGTCCAGTTCAAGCTCGAACCTGATGACATGGCAGTGTTTTTTCCACTTTATTCTTGGCATTAATATACCTAATACTGAACACGGTAGTCGCCCTGGTGCACACACTCACTCTGTTCTGTTTCTGTTATCAACAAGGAGGCTGATGTTAAATTATTCCACTCTTTTCTAAGCTATCAGTAAAGAAGCTGTCACAGGTTTCTCATCCTTCTTGTTTTGTTTCTTTGCCAAGCAAGGTACTGCAGTCCACTCCAGCAAGATACAGTAAATGTGTGCTGTGTGTGTGCGACAACTGGTTGTTAAGTGGAAAATAACTATTTTCTACTGTAGTTCTAAGGCTACATTCTGTGTCAAGTATTTTTAAGTACACAAATAAACATTTCAAGCATTTTGTTAAAAGGCTCATTGAAGTCATAAATTTAGTCACCAGTCTGCTGCTTGTGTTTCTAAGTCAAGGAGGACTGTTATGTAAAAGATTCTCTTCTGTGGCAGTACAGCTATCAATTACTATTTTTAAGTGCATTTGATTAACATGTATCATAAAAGACTGTCTTTGAAGTTATACTGAAGAAGCTAAAGTATTGATTTTTAACCGCTGTAGGTTTTGAAGGTGGGGCAGTGAAAGTTCACGGAGCAAAAGGATCACCTCCTTCGACGTTTTATAAGGTATTAACTCTTTCTATGGAGTGTAAAATGTTTTATTACTTAGGAGAAAATGCTTAATATTTTTCTGCAAAAAAACTGTTGCCACTTTAAAATCTTCATAATCAGCTGGGGTGGGCAGAGGGGTAACAGAAAGCTAAAGACCAAACAAACCTTATTTGATTCTTAAAATCATGTTTATTTGTATAACAGGTAAATCCAAAAATAGTCAGAGAAGGCGGAAATGGTTCTCTTACAATAATAATGAATCTGTTAGCACACTGTCACTTTCATAATACTTAGTGAATTTTGTACTGGCATACCAATCATACTCCATTTCATTATGAAATTTGAAAACCACCTAGCACATAAAAGTTAAATAACGGGATTTATGTGAAGAGAGAAAATAATTGAGATAGATAATTGATTGTATAGTTTCCTGAAATATCTATTGAAAGAAACCTGCACTCCTAATAAAAGTGCAAAGTTTTATATTTGCTACTAGATTATTTTTTTCCTAGTGGTCTCCATTTCTTGAATGGATTCTAAGATAGTACACTTCTGGCAGTGTACTGGTAGGGGGCTGGATCCTTTTCCTGTTTAAGCTAATAGTAAATCTGACTTTTACAGGAGCAAGGCAGAGTTCAGCAATTAACTGCTTAGCATAGCCATATCAAAAGTGAGTTAACTTAAGTAGTGAATTGTGCAGATCTACCAGTACTTATTTGAGTAATATGATATGTGTATAACTTAAAGAAAAACGTTTACTGCATTTTAAAATAATTGTGACACTTTTAAAATCCATTTTATTTAAGATAGAGTATCAGTTTTTAAAAAATAAAATATTTCAAGGATAGTATCACCAAAGAAGGTTTAGTTTTGGCAAATTGTAAAGTTAGCATAGAACTCCCTGCAGGTGCTGTAGCTGGAACATATTGACAAAGCATTTTTAGCATTGCAGATAATTAAGCAGGAAATACTTTTCTTCCTTGGTTTGAGCATGCAGTTTGAAGCAAGACTTTTTTGCTTCTGCTCAGCAAACGTCAGCAACTGTCTTGTTCAGCAGCCTTATCCACCTGTAGTTTTTGTTTTTGACTTTACACTTGTGTACTTTTGTACAACTAAAGGAAATAATTGAGACTTGATACTTTGAGCTAATGAACCATGAAATGGAGTAAAGTAAATAAGCAGAATGAGAGTTTTTTTATATAGCAGTGAAGTAAGTTTTTATTATTTTATTATCATCTCTTATGTAGGTAATTTTAAATATATCTGTTCAGGAATCATTTTGAATATATCTCATATTTAATACATTGAATGTTGTAATATTCTAAAATATGCAAGTTAGACTTACTGTGAAATGTTTCAATTTTTTTGAAACTGTTAATAGGCGTGTAGTGACAAATGGACATAATGCTTTGCACACCTACTTTAGAAGTCTTCCTTTAGTTTTCAGTTTTACAGTTTTGCAAATCTGAATCTTCCTCTAATACCATTCTGAATTTTAAATAATAGAACAAGTTTCCTGATGATTGTTTCTTATTATTCCACTCCGAGAGCATAAGGAAAATAATTGTCAGAGACCATTTATAGTATATCAATATTGTCTCCTATATAATTCTGTAATCCCTCTATCGTTAGGTAAGTGCCACTTACCTTGATGGTTTCAGAGCTACTGCTGTCTGTCCTGTGGGAGGTCCAAAGGCAGTACAAAAAGGAAAACTTACTGCAGAAAGTATTCTCAAAAGGTTAGTATTTGAGGCTGGTAAGGGGTTTTGACTTTTTGACTTCAGAAATAATGAAAATAGAACAGTGACCTGATGCTAATCATTAACCTCGTAAGAACCATAGAAAATTATAATCTTCCAGTTAGGAGGACATTTCAAGACATGAACAGTCTGACAACAGGTTTCCTAAACAACTTGTAACTATACTTTACTTGACAGAGGGGGGAAAAGTTGTCAAAAACTGTTCAAAAATAGACAGCTGGATAGTGGAGGGAGACCCAAATTTATATTGAAAAGCTATGGTTTAGACTAAAATTTATTAGATGCCAGTGAGAAACCTACATGAAGGTAAGTTTCATTGATATTTTTTTTTTCCCCTCACAGAACTTATCAAAAGTCTTGATGCTAATAATATAGGCAGTTTACCAAGTTTGTTTGAAACAAAATATCCTAGTGCCTTGTAAAATGAGACTAATTATTTTGTTTGCCTGAATAATTTTCAAAGACAGCATAATAAACCTTTAATCATATTGTTAGTATATGTCAGTACATTTGGAGGAGGGATTCCTCTTAAATATAATTCCATGTCCTCACAGAAGTCTCTAAGTATTTATTCCCATAGCACACAAACTTTATAGTTATGTGAGCTATTTCTTTCAGCAATGTTTTAGACTTCTCCTCCATTGTATTATAGACCTGTGGAACAAGCCATGTAGGCTAGACACCTCTCAGAAATGCAAGCTTATTTGTGGACTTGGAGTAACAGAATGCTTATATGCCCGTGTACAGTGCCATGATGAGAGAAGAGCTGTGTGATTTCCCTCAAGAGACATAGCAGATGAGAGCAGGCTGATGCAGAATTTGTAATTAAGCCCTGAAATCCCTTTCTTCAGAGGGCTGTGGATGCTAAAATGGTACATCTCCAAAAGCTACTGAGAAAACTGATGAGAAGATGGGGGGTGGAAGAACCTTCAAGAGTTGTTAAATACAAAGACACTGTGACTCAAATATTTGGAAGTTGGGGTAGGGGGAAATTGGAGGGGGAATACAGAATACAATACATCTAGATTGTATTCTAAAAACACACAATAGCATATATCCTTTTTTGAAACTTTCATGTTTACTCTTGGACACCATTTTAGATGGGACTACACACATCTTTTGTTGGATTGAAACAGATTGTGGTGCTGCTGCCACTGTGAGCTCTAGAAAATTCAACTTGCTTGTTGTGCTGTCCTGTCCTGAATAACCCCTCAGAGAAGGGCTGATGGGAGATAGTCATAGGCTGGTTAACTGGCGTAATAACTGACATCCAGCACATGAGGCATGCCTGGAGCAGCTGTGGCTTGTTATGTGTATTAAAAGTCACAATATACAATATTGACTGTCAGTATATTCTCCTTCATTTCAAACATGTTTGTAAACAATTCAGCTTCTTTATTACAGTAGCAAGACACATTAAAGGGCTAAAAACTACCCACAGAATATATTTGGGACTCTGGGATCTCTAATGTTTTTAGATAAATTATTCTACCTTATTACAAACATTGTTTTTGCATATTTAGATACCTTAAATCAAGTATTTTTTCCACGTTAATTGAAATAAAATGGCCTCATTTGCAGTACACTGATCACCTTCATCTCTTTAAAATGCATTTCTTTAATTGTTGCGTATTTAAGTCCCATATACTGCTTAAATTTTCAGGTGCCATGTTTAATATTTGTAACAGTGATGATATTATCAGGATCTTCAAAATGTTCCATTGATGGAAAATATTTTTTTCATCCTAACATAATTCCAGCATTTCAACTGATTAGATCTTTGAAACAGCTAGAAGGTTTCCAGATAAAGATTACTGGAAAACTAGTTTGTGCTTCAAAATTTAACTTATTTTTCCAACATATTAACATTCGCATACTTCTAACAGTTGGATTATTTTAAAGCTTTTTTTTATGTCTCATTTTCTACTGTGACTATTTTGGTTTTTGGACTTTATATGACTATTTTTAAAAGACTGTAAGGGTCATTCACAGTTTATTCAGTGCTTGTGAATTGGACTGTCTTTTAAAAGTTGTTGCTAATGCTCTAATATGAGTATAATATTTGTCAAAAAGTGTTAATTGCTGTCTCTCTTAAGACAGTATGTGTTTTTATAGTGTATTTAAAAAGGTAATGGTCATCCCCATTACTAGTCATGACTGGACAAGCTTGGCATTCTTGACACAACATGCTTTTGGTGGAAATGAACTTACAGAACGAGTTTCGGGGATTTCACAAGATGGCAGGCATGAAGAATGAGGAAAAGTTTTCTTTAAAAAACTTTATCTAATTCTTAGCATGTGAGTTGTATGTTCATTAATCCCAACTAATTACCTTTAAGGTTTGAATACAAATTCCTTCTTCAGTTAGATTTTCCTTTGTTGGTGCCCGTGATGTAATGAGGTAGTTTCATGTGTTTATTGGTAGGTCATAATACTTTATAGGAGGAATGAAGATAAGGGCTGAATTACCAGTGTGAAAACCAGGAAGACTGCATGTACTGTAATGCCATTTTCAGCTGCTCTCGTTTTAAAGATTAAAAAAACACCTGAAATTGATTTGTCTTTGCCTGTCATTTTAAAAATAATTTGAATAGAAAAATGGCTCAAATTGAAACCGAAGGATAAATTGAGAGGTGTAACTTTGTAATTATCACTTGATTATATGATTGATACTGCATCACTTGATATAGTATTCAGATGCATTTGCTTAGTGAAAAGTGTTCATAGTCCAGTTTACATCAGAGCTAACCTCTGTGGACCATGTGGGGCTACTTCAAGATAATTACCTCGAGGCAGTTTACTAATTAAAAAACAATCATTTGTTGCAGGACTCGTCTTATTTTCAGTCAGCTTGGGTATGAAGATTACAGTGCAGTTAACATACAGGTTTTAGGGTCTGAAGATACATATGGACCTCATGCTAGAAGGAGTAGAGATGGTGTAAGTATTCAGTGGAGTGTTCTTAAACTTTTACTGACCTCTTTTAATCTTTCCATATTGTTATCTTTTCCATAACTTTAAAGGAAGTCACTGTCATCTTGGGAATTTCACCCCACCATCTTGCAAAGAATTCAGTGTCATACTTAGTGTACAAAATTATACTGACAAAGACTTTACAGTTTTGGATCTTCCAGAAGCGCTGATAAGAAATCTTACAAAAATGTTATTGTAGTCTGTTCTAATGTTATTCATCTAAAGAAATGTCTTATAAAATTCTTATAAAGTAGACTTAAAGTTGTGTCTAGTGCAATTTAAAAGACCACATTATAAAGGTTGTTGAGTCTGGAAATAGCAGAACTATTTTTGCCTGTGCAACTTTAAAACTGCCTGTGGGTCCTATCTGTGAAACAATCCTCAACTACATAATTCTGTGTCATGTTTTGTGACTTGTTATATTCATCTGTAAGAATGTGAATGATGGCTGTAACTACTGCAGCTGTGATACCCAGTTTGTTTTCCTAATCTAGAATGTGAAAGTCCTTTTTAAAGGAAGAAGACTGTAAATCTTGTCCCCACTTACATACACTTAAAATATTTAGACAGCTTCGCTTGTTCTAAAACAGTAGGATTTAATTCTTTTTTATTAATTGCAGTCTTGCAAAAGCATTAACGTACTGGCATAACTCAGGTCTGAGTTGGATCTTAGGAATGCTAACATGTAAAATAGTTGAAAATTTGTATGTATAGAAAATACTGAAAAAGGTAGTGACGTTCTTATTATAGAAATTGTTCATGTAAATGGGGCAAGTTACATATGCAGCTGCTTACTTTAGTGCTTGGACTTCGGTTTCATTCTGCACAGCAGCAAGAGTTGCTTCCTGATGAGCCATCTGTATGATGTGGTCTCTTTCCTTTTAGGACCATAAACCCTGCTGTGTTACTGAGATTACAGAATCAAAGTTTTGGAACATAGGAACAGATTTTCCAGATATTGAACTTGTATGCGTTCTCTTTGTACTAGCTCCTTATGATTATGAATTGTATTACATTCTGTAATGTTGTATTATGTAAAGTTTTCTGTATTACTTGTTGTATAGAGTGAATAACGACTTGGAAAAGAACAGTTTCTCTGTTCTTACTGTTCAGTTTGCTTTTCTTACAGTTCACTGAATATGTCTGCTCCTAAGTCTTATATATATTACAAAAGTAGAGCAGAGCATTATCTATGTTGTATGGAAAGCACATACATGCCAGCAATAGGAAGTGAGAGTTAAGGCTGAAATACAGGAAGATGCTCTACTGCTTTACCCCCTTCACCCTGGTCCTTCAACAATTAGAAGAAACCAAGAGTTAGAAGAAACTAACCAGAAGAGTTTTCATTTGGAAAGCGGTGGTAGGAGTGTGAGAAGAATGGGGGAGGAGTGGGCATTGCTCTGCCATTTCAAACGAAGTTGTAGGCTCCTAAGGAAAACATCTGCCCTTTGGGGTTTCAGAATCATGTATTCACTTTCTTATCATGTATTTCCATACAAAATTAAATGCAGTTATTTAGATTGCAAATAACAGTGCTTAAAACCAGAGCCACATTAGGCTAGGCAATGTATTAACAGCCAAGGAAACACTCCCTGCTTTGAAGATTCTACCATCTAAACTTAAGAGAGGGAAATATGTCTGTGAATACCAAGACAGGAATTGGGTACCAAACAGTATTTGGAGCTCAGTGTAAATGTCCGGTATGGCTGAATGAATTCCCACACACGTGTTTCAAACTGGATGCAAAGGTATTCCTCTGTAACTGTGAAGTTATGTATATCCCAGACCTAGGTAGACCAGTATAGCATAGTCTGAGCTGATGTGTACAGCATTGACTATTGCTGACAACAGAAAGTAGCCTTGAGGAAATTCAGAAATGCTTGCTTCCTTTCCTTTTTCAGTTCCCCCTGTTTACATAGTTGTTCCTTGACACTCTAATAGCTTGCTTTGTCAGCAGGAGCAAGGGACCTGAATCAGCACGGAGTAGCCCTGGTGGTATATAATTTTTAATACCTCCTGCTCTGGTTTTCTGTTCTTGAGGAAAAAGGGGTTTATGACAGTGTCACAGTATCCACAAGTTCACGATTTAGAGAATACTGGATGTGTTTCATGTGAAAGAGACATATTAATAGGACATCAGATTTTAGTTCATTATATAAAAACTGCGCTAAATATGGATATAAGTAAATTATTTTCCTCTTAACAGTACAAGAAGAATGCTTAATTAATTAAAATATGTTAGTTTTTAATAACCCTTTTACAACATATCTTTAAACTTGAAATATATCCTTGGTTTGCTATTTGTGTGTATTTTTTTTAAACTTATGATACTGTAAGATAAATGACTGTAAAATAGTCTGCGTCTTCAGTTCTGATACTGGATTCACCTCCTGAGAACAGGACTCAACTTACTATTTTCTTAGACCATAGTATCATTCACCACCTTGCATCTGTGGGCATGGAGGTGAACATAGAACTTAGACTACTGAAGACATGGTACAGTTTAGAAGCAGGAAGCAGATGTGAACTGAATGCATAAGCATGCTTTCTGCAAGAGTATTTCCTATTACTTGTTAATAGTAGTAATTAATGAATCTCTTGATAGCTTTGGGAATGTTTTTTAAAAAAATAAGTTGAATTTGTATCATAGCCATATTCTTCTGTGAAGGCCCTTCATTAACTGGGTTTTAGCCGGTCACCAGTTATGATAAATTGGTAAATATCCCTACATTGGTATGAGCTGGCGTCAGTGAGTTTGTTCATTTGGGGATTTTACCATATGTTTGAGTTGGAATACAGAATTCAGTAGTCTGTTCATATAGTCCCCCTCTTTGGGATAATCTTACGCTATCCAGAATGCTTGGTGTAGGGTACTCCAGCGTTTATTATAAACACACCGTTTCAGCAGCTGCCAATAGGAAATGCATCCCTGTTCTTACATTGTTGAAGTTACTTAAATTCCTGAAATTGACTTGAGATTTTCTGATGTTGACAAGTTCTATAGTATCATTTTTTGTGAAAATGTAACAGTATACACACAGGAAAATGATCCTAATGTACAAGACATCAGCATTTCAAAAGCTAAAATTAAATTTGCTGTTTAATTTTACATAACATTTTTAAAGAATGCAGCTTTACAGAAATGTGGGCAATCCAAATAAGTAGCACTAGAGTTAGGAAATGTGTTAAAAGGCAGTTTCAGAGTTCAGATCCAGCTTGGAGTTTCTGTAGTTATTTTGAAGAGGAAAACATATATCTGTGTGTGTGTTTTTGAGTTTAAACTGTTTACTGAAGTCTTAAAATATGAAAAGAAAAAAGGTTGTTTTGTTATGCTATGATTAAATTTAAGAGGACTCTAATGCATAAATTCATATTTTTATTTTTAGGCCTAATGGTTTAGGATTTTTCACTATGCCAAGCTGTGTAAATTGACAATTGCTTTAAGTAAGTTTGGAATTGTATATGATGGTAACAGCTATGTTTGTTTTAGGGAAAAGGTAGGAGATGCTGAGGGACAGACCTAGAATTTGAAACCTGCTTAAAATACTAGAGTTAGAAGTTCACTCCGAGGCTTTTGCCAGTATATGGTTTCCAGTGGTGAATTTTTTCAGTGGCAAAAAAGAGATTTTTACAGAAGAAAAATCGTAAGAGAGAGTGCTTATCTACAGAGGGAATTGTATTGGCTGTAGAGTAGGGACAGTAGTGGTTGGGTTTACATTTGGAGGGGTGTCCAGTGTTTTTGTTGGAAAACTGCTGGTTTAAAAAAGTTCAGTTCTCCTGTTTAACTCCCAAGGATTAGGTTTGATTTCTTTTTTCCTGAGTAGATCTGTTTGCTTTTTGATGATGAGAGAAGTAAACTTGGCAGGCTTACTTGACCCCCAAAGTATTCTCAACGTGCTTAAAAATAAGAGGACAATTGGTTTGCCCATCCCACCGAGTACAGCAAAGTATTTCTTTTCTTACAAATTACTGTTTGTTATAGTGCTTGGTTCTTTGGGATGGAGAAGTTACTTGGTGTTGTAGCAGTCTGAAATTTCCAATAGTTGATTTCATGGTAGCAAAAGAAAAAGATGATAAAACATTAACCAAAATTATAGTGATGTTGGATAAGCACTAAATGTTCCCATTAGATGTAATTTGAATGCTGAGCTACAGTTACTTTTTGATTTGGCAAATATAATAGATGTTCTTCAAAGCAAATCTTACTTATGCTTTTTTTCGAAGCAGGGTCCTCGGGAAGCTGTTATTTGGCTTGCTGTACATCATAAGCGAAAAGAAGCTTTAGAAATCTTCTCCAAAGAGATTGCACCAGCTGGAACTGGCATGGGTAAATACTCACATCTTTCTCTAAGAATTTAAAGTTACCTTTTCTTTTTTCCTGAGCCTGACTAGCACCCAAAGACTTAGTTCCATTCAGTTTCATTGCACCCATAGTGGTAAAATCGTATTTCCTTTTTAATGTATTTGTTGTAGAGATGAGACATACAGACATGTTTTTAAAAAAGAAAAAAAAAAAAACACAGTAAAACGGAAGTTTTGGAAGTCCACTTTTTCTTTCTTTGAGACTTTTCATCCATCTGCTGTTGTCCCTTTCTACATTTTTTTATCATTCGTTTTTATTCTCCTACTCATGGTTACACTGATATGTGACAGTGTTTTTATTCTGGTTTATGTTATTAAAACTCAGTAATCCTATTTAGAACTCACCAGAAATAGATGTTAAAAATGGTAATCAGCTGGCAAAAATTTATCACAATGACTTTCTGTAACATCACAGTACATGAGGAGCTGTATAGTTCAAGGGTTAAGATTCTCTTCAGCACTTAGTTATCTATGTTACTGTAGTGTGTTTTTTTATAAATACTACTGTACTTCTAAGCTGTTTAATGTGTAGCTGCTTATGTAGAGAAGTCAAACTTTCAGATCTAATTAAAAGCGTTTTAATATGATACTGCAGTGAGAATCCTAATGGGCTGCATCTAATTCTTTATTCACGCTGTGCATATTAGCTCCCCAACTTAAATTCTGATTCTGCACAATTATGTCTAGCCTCAAATTAATGACTTTAACGTTTGACTTTGAATGAATGTGATGTCAGGCAACCATTGCAAGACATTTTCCATGGACTTGAGAGAGAAAGATAAAGTACCAGGATTTAATTATAAGCCAATCTTAGTTTTAAGTGTATGTAGTCTAAGTATTTGCATGGGGTTGTGAATGATGTATACTTCTTTTGTTTATTAGATGTTTGTTCCAAAAAACTTTCACATTCGTTCTTTGTAAATTTCATTGTGTTCTTGTAGCTTTCAAGAAGGATTTACTATTTGATCACTTTAAGCAAACTCTTCCTTTTTTCTCCTCTCTGTTCTCTTCCCAAGTCACACCTAAGTGTCACCACTATATCCATCTCAGTTGTAAGTAGCACGTTCACATGTTGTGATTTCACTGCTGCTTACGCTATGGACACTTACCCAATTTTTAAAAAATCCATTTTAAATTTGGGCATCTTAATTTTGAAGATGAGAGCTCAGATACGTTGCAACTGCTTCTCTGTAACTTGTGGAGAAATACACGGGATTTACATGGATCTTCAAAATCGAATTACTTGAGCTTAACCTGAATGTCAACTTCCATAGCACATCTAGCATCCTGATTAATGGGGGCTACTTGTTGCCTTGCAATTAAAAAATTAGCCAATGCTTTATTTTTATTGGATTCAAAATTGTATGGAACAAAGCACATTCTGTGTTGCAATTTTTACAGTGGTATCATGGCTGTAGATAATGTATGTTTTTTAAAGCTGTGTTTATAGAGGCGGGGTCGATGAATGGTCACATCTTTCTTCCTTTTTTTCCTTCTCCCTTCTAAAGGATTGAATACAATTATGTAGAATTAATCAGGAATATTTGTGGAGTTGATTTTAAAATATTTTGCACTTTTGAAGGTTGGTTAGCAGATCAGCATTTACCATAGATACACACTGTTTCCACAGTCGGTTTTTCTAATGAATGAAAAGTTGTACTGTCTCAGTTAGACCAAGCTAGCATTTCTAAAATTAGTTAAGGATTCATAACTGAAGTAGTTTCTCCTTTGTCATTATTTATGTAGGCTATGTAACATTGCTGGAAGTAAAGATCTATTCTTGTTCTTCATTTTATATATGCACAGACAATCCCTAGCAGATATCTCTGTGAACAAAAGAAAGCTGCTTGGATTTTAAAACAAGTGCCTACTTTTAGGATCTGATGTTAATGCATATGTTCTTGTCTATCCAAATTCTTAATGTGTGCCTCTTCGTTCACAAGCAACTACTGTGCAAATAAACCTTGTTTGATGTCAGTAGGTGCTAGGTTTGTTAAGGTTTCAGTTTTTCCTTTCTCTACTATTGTCTAAATAGTCTAAAGAACAAGAAAGTCAAAAATCTGTGCTACTCAACTTGGATAGTACAGCATAGTATTATAACTGACTTACCATAGTATGTGAACATCTATTCCTTAAGGTGGCTGGCAAGCTTTCAGTTCATGTTTTCAGAGCTCTTTTTGGAACCGATGTTTTTCTGGTAGTGTCAGGTTAGACAGCCTGAATGTGCGATTGTGGTGATGCTGGCTTTGTTTTGTAAAGGGATAGCTTAAACTTTATAGAATGTCTTGCAGCATTTATTAACTAAAAAGTCTCCTTCACTTCATAGGACTGCTGCTAATGAGCAGTAGTGGGAAGGAGCGTATTCCTGGAATTATCTGGGGCATCTGGTGATAAATAGCACTTTTGCCAGGTACAGGAATCCAACAAAGTTTTTGGCCTCCTTGAAGTAAATTACTATTATCAGAGGGCATCAGAGCTGTTTACTAGAATGCTTCCAAATCCTTGAACACATACGCATGAATAGTCAGTTTTCTAATTTGTAAAGATTAAGATTGCTTCATACAGTCAATTCTTTCAGTTGCTGTGATGTAGCAGATTTCCATATTGCTTGCACAGATAAAATGTATGTGTAGAGAAGAGCCAGATTTGGGATTTTAAATCTTTAGTGGGCTGCTTGTTGATGTGGAATACTCCTAAGGCAGTAGTTTTGAAGCTTTTTTTTTTTTGCTAAGTCTCTGCAAAGAGAATAATTAATGCAACACTGCCAGACATTTACTAGTAGTGTGCTAATCAATGAATCATCTTCTGATGCTTAGTTTCTGACAGTGGTGTAGGTTGCCAGAACATGCTGTGAAGAGCAGAACAAGGAATGCCTGCTGCTAAACCAGACGGGTCCATTAACAAGACTTAAATTTGATCTTTTGTTGGACAGATGTACAAGTGATGTTGGGAACAGAAGCCAGAATTCAGACTGATGTTTCCCTTAGGTGAATTCTCTAATAGCAGGACCTGATGTTCATAGCTTCCTCCCCCCTTTCCCCAAGCTTCTCTCCCTTCCGTTTCACTCAAGGGCAGGAGTGTCCATGGACAGAGGAGGACCCAGAATTCAAAACTCCTGTACCTTGAGTAAGGGCTCTGTGCACAAGCACCTGAGGCCCCATTTTATACGGTGCTGCTTTGCTTTCTCTTGCTGGGCATTAAATGAGAATAGCTGTGGATGCTGCCTCTTATGTGTGTGCAGCATGCCTATCAGATGTGGTTTTGCACATCCCACATGAGTCTGTGTATGTATGTAGAATGAGTGACTTAATTCTACTGAAATGGTGACAGTTGAGGAGCTGCACACCAGCTGAGGTTTTAAGCATGTATTTTTCTTATAAAGAAGTACATGCTTGCACTTTGAGCAACAAAGCTCTGGGTTTCAATGATTGTCAGCTTTGTCATGGGCCCCTGAGCTCTTCTGTGTCTTCCAGGAGGACAGGTAGTGATTATAAGAGTGATTGACTTAGGGGGTGGGCAGGAACAAACACCTTCTTTTTGTCGGCATTTTCAATGAAAAATAAAGAAACAGGAACAAATTAACCATAATAACCAGCAACAAGGGGAAAGGAGGAATTGCTGAATTGCAGGGTGATGTCACTTGACCTAAAACACTTAATTCAATTTTTTGAACATTTTGAGTGACCTAAGGAAACAACATCCATTTGGTCTGTACTAGACAGAAAGTGTGGGAGGGGAACAAATGAGCAACTAGAAAAGTTTGCCTCCTCTACTTGGACTGTATCTAGTGACTGTGCAGTATGGTTCATAACTTCTTTCTTCTTTGACATAATTGTAATATATACCACCTTTCATCCAGGAATCTTTAGAAGGCTATATAACATGACCAAAAAAGCTTTGTAGTGCAATAACACTGCAAGGTGGTCTGTCTGCTGTACAGATGGTTTCCTGATATAGTGGAAGGAAGCATGACCACAAAAGAACTTCAATCAGGATCTTTGGTTCTGCTTTCCCTGTAAGAAATGCTAGATAGGACCTCCACTGATATTTAAGGGGACCAGATTAGCCGAATACTCTTCATCTAGGAATGAAGAGTAGAGAGAGGAGCTTTAATAGGTCAGGTCAGAGTAAGGATGGGGAGTCCTAAGAGTTCCTTCTCCAGTACATGAGTTGTTTTTTTTGTTTGTTTTTTTTTTTTAAATATCTTTAGAGGAAGGCAATGTCAAACCCAGGCTCTTAAATTTAGTGGTGTTAGTCAGCGATATCTTTTCTGATGGAATCCAGGAACACTGTCAGTCCAGGTTGTTTCAGCCTGCTAGTCATTTCTTATGGTGCCTTGAGCTAGACTTGGTAGGTAGCTTTAGTTTGGTAGTAATACCATAATATGGGAATTACAAATTGTAGTTAATAAAGGTATTAATTTCATTAGTGGCCAGCAATAAAAACCTAGTTTTGGTGGCTTTCACTTAGTCTAAGTTTAAATCACTTTGGTCAAAATTTTTTGAACTCTGCACAATAAAATTTTCAAGGAATTTTCAGATAATTTCTCAGTCTTTGCAGGGAACAAGAGCAAGATGAAAATAAATTCTTGCTGTGATTAAAAGGCATATTGCAACAATGTTGATGAAGAATGATCTTCATAATGCTTCACAGCAGAGACTTAAAACTGTGCTCTATCTTGTCAGACACGTGCTTTTTAGTTGTCATAATGAATCTTAAGCCTTAATGTCAGTATTTATTTTATTTTGACTCATTTTTGTGACTTCGATTACTTTAAAATGTTTTTCAATATATTTTTGTATATTCGTATATATAAAGAGTAATAGAACTTAATCCTTATAAAAGGAGAGCTGTATAATTTTTGATCAGTTTGGGATTGCTGTTTATTATTTTTTCCCCTTTATGGTAGATTTCTGTTTCAGAAAATCAGTAGAAAGACAACCATCCCAAAGCGGTGTGCTGATTTGAAATTCCCTGTTTCTTATGAACTCTTTCTCAATGTCAGAAAGAAAAAATAAAGGAATATTTTTTTATGTATGTTGGAATGGGCTGAAGCACGTGTGGTTTTCTGCTCTGCAATATATACAAGGTGTTAGATCTGCAAGAGAGAAGTTTGGTAAGGTGGCATTAAAAAAAAAAAAACAAGCTTACGTAAT
The DNA here is from genome assembly GCF_964034855.1 of Anser brachyrhynchus. Lineage (NCBI taxonomy): Eukaryota > Metazoa > Chordata > Aves > Anseriformes > Anatidae > Anser > Anser brachyrhynchus. The sequence goes on along the minus strand of NC_137698.1, from coordinate 32,539,016 downwards.
AAAGAAAACTAGGATTTTTATAGCTATCTTGTAACTTTTTTTTACTAATGTGTTTTAAATTCCCATTGTTTTTATTGAAGACCACTGAGGCACATAAGCATACTTGCACAGTGCTTACTGTTCTAAAGTACAAATATCTAGTTCATATTATTCAAATTGCAGATGAGATTCTTAAGCCTAGAGAAGAATCTGAAGTAACTGTATATAGACATGCCATACATTAGCGTGATTTGTAGTTTATTTTCTATTTGGGATGGAACGCTTTCATTGTAAACTTCTCTTGAGCCTGGTATTTAGTTTTCCAGTTTAAACACTTAATCAGTTCTCATTTGGATTATGCACATTTAAAGGGCTTAAAGTGATACTTAGTATTAAAAGAAAACAATCGTATCTTTTTTACAAGTAGCACCCGAGATTACTAAACTTCCAATTGGTGAAATAATGCTTTCAGTTTACTAGGTTTTATTTCCCAATACCTTGAAAGTTGTTGTTTCTTTAACGTAATAACAATTTTGTCTGATTTTTAATGCACATATGGTCTCCTGAAAAATAAGTTTGTCTTTAATGTTGAGTCTTAATAGCAGGGTTTTAGAGCTGTTTTCTTGTTCTGTGTTTTATCCTTTGCAGTGAAGAATCTGAGATGCATAGGCTCAGATTTTTAAGTCTGTAGTAGCCTCTAGGAGTTCAGCACAGTCCTGCATAGCCCAGTCTATAGAAATGCATCCTCACTTCATAAAAGGTAGTTAGCAGAGACCAGGCTTGTACTGTTCAGTGAAAGTACTGGCGAAAATCACATACAGTCCAATCAGCCTTATGGTTAGCATTTAAACAGTTTTTTGTTGTTGTTGCAGTGTATTTTATATTGTATTTTTTTTTTTAAATTTGTATAGATCATTCTGAGTAAAGCCTGGTGTAGAAGAGGCTTAAGAAGAGCCTTGATGAGGGAAACTGTCATTTATAGTTTAATAGTTCAGTAGCTAAGAAATGTTTTATTAATAGCTAAAATCATGTGCTGACCCTTATTTCACATTAAAATGACCGGAGTTTGACACTAAGATGACAGCTGGTTAATACAGCTTGAGATTTTAAAGTGCTTGAGTGTATGTAAATATTATGACTGATCTCATAAGCGTGTTGGAAGATACTTCAAGAAATGTCCTAGTCCTAGCAGTTTATTACAGGCCCTGTTTTTTTGAGAATAACATTGCAGAAGATAGTGTATCTGCTGTATTCAGTGGACATAAAATAATTAGAATGTATAATTGACCACGTTGCAGAAGTACATATTTTGTACTTAACTGTATTGTAGGAACTGTTGAGTTACAAATATATGCCACATATATAATTCCTTAGAATATGAAGTAAATACATTTAATAAGCTGTTGGTTGAACTAATTGAATCACCAGAAAAATGAGGGACAAACAGGTTAAGGTCAAAAAACATAAGTTGGTGAACATGAGACAAGATTGTCTTTTGGAACTCAGTGAAGTTTCAAAGAAAGAAGTGTCACCTTTCGTATTTAAACTACTTAAAGCTTTTAGACTTCCACTAGTCAGACCATTTTGATGCTTTTTACTCCAAAACATTTTACAAAAAATGTCATGCAGTATAGCATCTTTCTTTCATATACTGTGTAATGTTTTATTCTGTTGAAAAATACACAGAATTGTGCAGAAATAGTATTTTTGACAAGAGTAAAGGATAAAAAGAAATAAGAAACAAAAATTAGGTGTGGACTTTAAGGTAGGATTTGAATAGGACAGAACAACTACTAAAGAGGGCAAAGTAATAAGGCTATCCCGCCATCAGAAAATCCAGTGGGGAATTATGAGAGCTGTAATTAATGAAGCTTGTTTTGCTGCAGATTTCTCTCTCTAATTGAAAGGTTGCAACAGAAACGTTTCCTGCTGTGGGTGTCTTACAGGCTGTCATATCTCTGGCATGCATTAGAATATCTTAGAACGTGGCAGTTATACATGTTGAAATAGGTGTTCCTTTGGGCCTGTGTTAAGCGCTCATTATTGCCAGGGCTGGTTTTCAGTGGATCCACTCCCTCAAATGCTTGCATGAAAACAAGAGGTGGTGCAGGGGAGGAGAGAAAAGTGTGTGACAAAGGATGAGGAGGGTGGTCACCAGCTGTTGGAGTCATGTGAGTCATGGTACTCTGTGTGATAGCAGCGTTCATGAAATTAGTTGGAAACTTGCTGTCTTTTCAAACATGCCAGCTTTAAAAGCATTGGTATTTGCAAGACCATCCTTCTACAAGTTTTGTTGGGTGAGAAAATAAACGCAGAGGCAGGTGAGGAGTGAAAACATGCACAGGGGATCAGAAATGGTGGAACTGTTGTATTAAGAAGTATATCTTAAGTGGACTTCACCTCATGTTGCCTACATGCACATCTGTCAGCATACTGCTGCTGAATCACATGGGGATGGGAAGGGAGTGTTAGTATACTTTGATATACTTGAGGTTCTTCAGATTTGGAAGAAACTGGCCATTTGGCCCAAAATTTAGCTTGCAGGTATGCTGGAGAATCATGAACACAAAGGAAAAACATTGATAAATATAAAACATATATGTGTACACAGAGAGGATGACATTTTTCCTAAGGTAGTTGGGCTGAAAATTCATAAAATTGAACATAGGCTAGAAGAAGGAGTCAAAGTGAAAAGACTGGGCAATACTGTAAAGATTTACACAGATCAACAGAAGAGCAGGATTTGCTGAATAATAATTTATTCTTTATTTATAGATTCAAACCTTTTTAAGCACCAATACCCAAAGGAAGGGTACTAAACCAGTATGTAGTCACCTAGAAAGAAGTAAATTTAGTGGACGTAGTGCCAGACACTTCTCCAATCATGCCATGTATTTAGGAGTTAATGAAATCAGTGGAGCTTAAGTGGCAGAATCTCCAATACTGACTCACTGCTTTTAGATGTCCAGTCACCTGAGGAATTTGTAGTGTCAGGCTGGGTCCTCAGGCATGTGAGGGGAAATGTTCCTGGAAGCGGCAGGCTACCTGATCAGACCCTTGAGGCAAAATAAATATCATATTCAGTATGACGATTACACCAGGCAAATCCTATACCTACAGATGAACATGAACAGAATATAGATGGATTAAAAAGGTCTCCAACTGTTTTATGAACTGAAAGGCATTCAGCTCCTTTTTGAGCTGAATTTTGTGCGGTTCCGAGACACAAGAGGCTGACAGCCAGACAGCGATGGTGAGTGAACTTCAAGTGAAAGGTCTTGTTCAAGTGGATGACTGGTGGCAGATAGGATGGCACCATGCTTAGTGATACCTTATCTGCCACCAGATATCTGCCTTGAGGGACTAATGAATGGGGTTCTGATAACAGAAGGTGCTCCTGTAAAGTTTCTGGGAAAGGAGATCAACAACTTCAATTTAGCTGAAGATCTTATCTACTTGATGGTGCAGCCTGATGGATGTTCTCTACAAGTATGACAAATTAGTCATACCTCATTTTGAGATAGACCTTCCTCCAGAAAGGAAGGAGGGAGAGCATCTGCACGGATGCTTAAGTAACCAACCAAGCAAGTATGAAGTACAGCACAAGTAGATCTTTTTTTATTTAAAAAAAAACAAAACAAACAAACAAAAAACACACCTGGAAAGTGTCTTGTGACAATTGATCTGAAGAATTTGTAAGTAACTCAGGAGAAATATGTCTGGCCACAGCAGTAAGCCTGCTCTTACAGAGTTGTGCTTAATCTTCCATTGCCTTCTTTCAGTCTTATTTGAGAAACATGATAGGGATCGAAGCCCTGAGATGCAGGAGATGTTTTGAGCTCTCGTGCGATCTGTTTACACAAATAACAAATCACCAGCCATAAGCCATGATCAATTTAAGATTTGGTTCCTCTTCTTTGCGTGAAGAGAAGAGGAATAGGAGTTACATATATACACATACACCCCTTTATAGGGGAAAAAAAAAACATACTTATGTGTGCTCCCAACTTACTTACATTAATATGAACAATGAATTGAATAATTGTAAGATAGAAATAAATAATCTTGTTGTAGATTTGGTCTGCCATTGCATTTATGTGCAGGGGTAGCTGTAATATGTTTACAGATGACTCTGCTGTTACAGAAGCTTTTGCGCTGCAGAAGTTTGCAAGACTAATAATAGCAAGTAGCAGTACGAGGTTATTGTAGCCTCAAGGTGTGAGTAGTTGATGTTTTTAGATGGATCGTTTTCTTGTTAGTTTTTAGAGAACTGTTTTGTTGTAGAAGCCAAGTTCCATTGTATGAGAGCAGGCAAGTGAACAGCTTTCTTTGAAACCTTTCAGGAAGCTGAAATATATTTTGGAGCAAAATCTGGTACCCTTAATGAGCAGTTCAGCTGCCTAGCAGGAAGTGAGCCATGTGACTATCCACAGATAATTTAAATTAACTTTCTGAACCTATGTTCAACATGACCTTACCATATTCCGCCTCCTCCCTCAACAACCTAAATAAACAAATTAGGAGCATGAATCCATCAGTAAAATAACCCAGTTAGTTTTTAATGTTGAATGGCAATTTTCTGCTTGAAAGAGCACAAAGGTAATATGTGTAGGGCTGAATCTTGCCTGCATCACTTAACATTATTATGTAACTGTAATGTAAGGGGTTAGTTTCTATTCTATCCACTGCCGTGTTCTTTGCAGCAGAACTTTGGGTAGAGAGGTGGTTATTCATGGCTTTTTTTGACAGGGACATTCTTTTTTCCTGTACAAAAAAAAATTTTTGAGGGAGAGAGGGGAGTTGATACTAACCCCCAATCCCTTCAGATTGTTCTCATATATCACCTCCTGAAGCTTGCTGTGGGTTTTTTTTGTTTGTTTTTATTTCCAGCCTCTAGCTGAAGATAGTTCACAAGATAACCATATTTCACTAACTCTAGTTGTAACGTGCAAATACTGCAGTAGCATACTGGCCAAGCTTGCAGAGCTGCTATGGAATAGCTTCAGGCAAGAGATCTCTTCTGTAACTTTAAGACTTACATACTGTAATCAACCATCCCTGAATCAGTCATTCAAATGTGCGCTGACTTTAATTTTTGTTGTATCAAAATATGTCTCTGATTGTAGAACAGTGCAATCAAGGTAAGGACTATATGATTGCATGTCTCTTCATAGACTTCAGTAAAGCATCTTATTAAACACTATTTCAGGGAAATCACTCATCTGGTGAATGTAGATATGGCTAGACTCTGTATTCTGGACCTATGGTGTGTTGCACCAACCAGTGCTGCCAATGTAGTGTGTCTGTCTTAACACGGCACTGAATCCAAGTTAAGACAGCTTGCTGAGAGGTGGAGGTTACTGGTGCAAGCTTAGTACCCTGTGAGTGTGATTACGTGGCATTTGGTCTGTTTGGAGCACAGGTGGAGGAGAGAATTCACACCTGGAAGAAGCATGAATTAAAGTGAACCCGTGTTAGCCAGGATTAAGCTGGGTAAATGCACCATGTGGGTGGCTTTCCACAGCGTTTGTCTCTAGGGGTCTGCTTACAGGCTTGTTAATTCCTAGACTTACCATACTCACTTTACCATTTCTTTCCCCTGCATTTCTGTATGGATTTCTGATGTATCATGTATGCATATTGTTCATGCCAGACAGAAGGGCCAGAAGCTATGCTAGGGAGAGCAGAACTGTTTCTTTCAGAAATAGTGATCTGTTAGGTGGGTTTAATGGCAGTAAAGTCTGGCAACCTGATGTTGAGAATAGATGAGTTCGACCAACGTATGATCCTAGATTTGCAGTAAGTCTATAATAATGTCTTAAGCTCCAAAATTGCCTATGTATTAAAGAGAGAATGGGATCTAGAGTACAGAGTACTGTAAAACCAGCTACATTAGCCTGTGAAAATGCTCAAGAGATGCATATGAAATAGTAAATCTAATAAAGCTGTACTAAGCAAGTGTATGGATTGGGTCAGAGTTGTTCCTCTGCTTTCTTTAAAAGTGAACAAAACAGCACCACCACCACCTCAACCCCCAGACTAAGTTGTTCTTCTACCAAATGAAGACTACCTGACTGACATTGGCATAAAAAAGAAAAATGGAAAAATCTTCCGGTGGTTCTTCCAAAATAGTTTGATTTGCACCCTTTGAAACATGTATTTTTATTTTAAGTCACAGTAATTTTTCACATTTTGCCCTTTTCACTGCTGTATAAAATGTTTGGTTGTATTAATTTGATACCATTTTTAACTTTCCAGATGTTGCCTAGTATTTATTAAATCTGTATTACAGGAATAATTCAAATTATGTTAAGCTATAAGCTTTGGTATTCTGAAAATGTTTTTAACAGTTATTTTTGTGAATTTCTTTTCAATTTCCAGCACCCGGCCTCACTGGAATAGTTGGAGGGCGCCCTAGAGTGTAAGTGAATTTTTTATTTTAAATCAAAGTCTTGCTTTCTTAATAATGAAATTTAAGGAATTTCTGCATTTCTTGGACTTTCCAAAATTGTTTAGAAAATGATTGCTAATCATGGCTAAATAGCTTTTAATTTTCCAAGTGTTTGCCAGTTTTATGAATAACTTAAAGATAACTGATCTGATATTTTCATTGATTTCTGATAAAAATGCATTTATTATTCTTGTTTTGTGTCTAGGTCTCCAGTTTTGAAGCCATTTTTCTTCCATTATCCAAAAAGTGATGTCCAGGTAAGACTTACTACTTTTTAAAGCCTGTTCTATTTCATTTGAAGCCATTTGAAAAAAAAATATGCTGACTTTGGCATTTTTTTCAGCAACTTTGAGTCCTAAAACTGCAAAATATACTGGTAACTTTGAAAAATATCTTTCCAGATATTTTTCCAGAATGTTATTCACACAATATTTTAAAACAGTTGAACTTGCCAACCTTGCATTGTAATTGATGTGACTCTACTCTTTGTATATGCTACTGGAAATAGCTGTTAAATTCAGTGATCTTCCTCTGATTAACACAGATTTCATCAACAGAGTTGGTTGAACCTTTTCCTTCTGAATACCCTGTCTATAAAAATGGGAGTAGTGACTTCTACTTATATTGGAGAAAGTGTAAAATTACAAAAGCCTTAGACACTAATGTGCTGTTGTGATGAGTGTCATGGAGGAGCCTGTGAATGAGATCTGTGTGGCCCTATTCAGTTCATAAGAATAGTTTTTTTCAGCCTGAAACACTATCGTTTGGATGACTGTGCAATCCTAGGTGAGAAAGTACAGTGTAAGAGGAAACATTAAGCTAGAGCCCTACTTCTTTTCCATTATGCTTGTACCTGTGTGTAGTTTGAAGTTTTCAAGATAAACCAGAGGCAGAAACTGGCTTTACTGAAAATATAAAATGTTTGGATTTTTAAATGTCAGTCCCTGTTTTTCTGAATATCATCCCACAATTCAGTAAATTAAATTAAGTATTTTAATTGGAGACTGCAGACAAAAATACGTATATGCTCTTCCTTTTGAGGCCTTTAACTGACTTTCAGCTATTGCATACATCTTATGCTAAGGCATCCTAATAATTGATGCAAGAGCTTTATCACTCATTCACTTAATTGAAAAAGTGACAGACTATTGTTCTGTGTTGGACAGCAACAGTGAGTCATGTGTGATGATGGGGAGCCTTAGGAGCACAGACAGCAAGGGAGAAGGAAAAAAAAAAACAATTAACGTTAAAAAATAATAATAAATAAATAAAACACAAACAAGCAAAAACACCTTTGAAAAGAATTAGAGAAAATCAATTTAAAGATTCTAAGCATTTCAGGGAAGGACTGCTTCTGTTTCAGTTTTTAACATGTACAGTGCTTAGCACAAATAAGGCTAAATGTTACACTTCTCTTTGAGCACTACTCTACATTGGTGGGAAATAATTTAAGATTAAATTTACAGAGGAGATGCTGTGCAGTTATTAAAACCAAGTGTATTAACTGTGGATGGTGGAGAAGAGTTACCAGAGCCTTTCTTGCTTTTGAAGAAGTTAGAATAGAACGGCTCAGTTGGAAGAGACCCACAAATATCATCTAGTCCAACAGCCTGACCACTTCAGGGTTAACCAGAAGTTGAAGCATGTTATTGAGGACATTATCCCAATGCCTCTCAAACGCTGACAGGAACAGGACATCAACCACCTTTCTAGGAAGTCTGTTCTAGTGTTTGGCCACCCTCATGGTAAAGAAATTTTTCCTAATACCTGGCCAGAACCTTCCTGGTGCAGCTTTGTGAAGTTCAAGCACTTGTCATCTTTATTGCTGTTTATGTTTTGCTTTATATGAATGGCTTGTCTTTGCCAAGTTTAATATGAAATTATCATCATGGAAGTTTAGCCTGCTGTTTTGTTTATCAAACTAAATGTAAAATTATTAATTAGCACTGTGTTCCAGACTTAGTAAAATGCCTGCTGAGATTAAATAGTAACCTAATCCAGCAGGGGAAGAAAGTGGTGTCTCTTACTCTTCTTCCATACAGAAAATCAAAATCCTTGTTCTAAGTAACTAATCTGATGAACATACTGATATGCTAGTAAAAAAATTTTCTGGTGTATTGCTGTTGAAGTGCAGCAAAGGTTATGTAAAAGCATGGTGTAAGTGATTCAAGTCCTTGGTTCAAAGTTTTAGCTGGGTATTAACAGCAAAAGTCTAGCTAGAGATTACAGAGCAAATAAGGTATGAATTAACTGCTTTTCTAGATTGGAATTTCTGTTGAAATAAATCTAGTGTTTGACCTAAAACTAAAAATACCACGTAAGGAGATTTTCAGATATGTTAATGTTGTCACAGTGGGTTCTTTTGTTTTGTGTTTGATAACACTTTTCTGGATTTCAGGTTGGATTCAATATCACATTTGTTGTGTGCTGCTTTCACTGCTCTTATGCAATTGCTTCGATTTTACCATAGGTCACTAGTGGTTTTACAGTGAAAACATCAGTTATTTTCCAAGTGTGCTTTTTTCTTGTTTAAAATGTAACCTAGAACTTTCACTGGGAAGAAGAATCCTAGCAGGCCTACTGAAGGCAAGAACTTTTCTGAAATACTTATTTTTATCTTCTCCTTGGATAAGCGTTGGAGGCCTTTGTTGCTATTAGATGTTTTCTTTCATAAGATTGTTCTCAGACTGCTGAGAAAAATGATCTTGCATTTGCTGAGGACTGAGAACGAACGGTAATAACTGCTGCAGCCAAGGTGGTATACGCTAGTTTGCTGTAGCAATGTAACCTGGCTGTAAGTCTGAGTATTTACCAATGGGCATCCTCCAATGCAGATGAAGTGGATGCAGTTAATTTTTCTACGTGGTTATGCTGTATGATGTAACCAAAGGAACCTTTGCTTGCAACGTGTGTGAATTGCCCAATCACCTAATGAAATACACTTTTTTTTTTCAGATTTCTTGGTGTTGAGGTAGAAGAGTCCCTCTTGTATTCATCAAGTTCCATCTCGATGTTCATCATGCAAGATGAACAGCATAGCATCTTTTAGTTCATAGCTTCATCTCAACACAAAAATAAAATACCCAGTATCAATTTGTTTCTGATGATACCTATTCGCCTATATTCCTGACTGGTAGAGGTTATACCTGCTTAATGATGCAGGGTTGAGAAATCTCCCGTTAGGAAATGAAGGAGAAAAGTTACTTCTTTAGTGTGGGGGTGTGGGAATAGATTTTCTTTTGAGGGGGAAAAATGTTGGAACAGGACAGTCACAGAAATAAAATGTACAAAGCTAAATTACCCAAAACTTTATAAATATTGTATCAGATGGACTTATCAGAGCTAGAGGTGAATGCCATAAATATTCAGCCATTGTATGTGTTCCCTTACAAAATCACTGTATTTTTTTTCCTTACAACAGAGCATACAGAACAGTCACTTTACCATATTAAAGTACATTTCATAGTCTTTCTTTGATATACTACAGCAATATGTTAAATTTATTCTATTATGAAAGCACACAATAGCTTTTTGCGATTTCTTCCCAGTGCAAAGATATTTTTAAGATTAGAATGGATCATTGTTGCTTTTACTTTTTAAAAGGCAGGAGTAAAACCTTATCTGCAAAGCTGTTACTAAAAATATGCCAGATAAATATTTAATTAGAAAAATGCTTTATTTGTGTTTTGCACTGGATTTCTGTCTAATTTGACAATTTGGAAATGGGTATTTTTTCCAGATCAACTTATTTTTAAATGGTCAGCATGTTGAGACATTTGAGGAGGATCTCACATTTACATCAGATGAACCTGTTTCCTGTGATCCACCCAAGATTGACAGTGAATTGAAAGGTATGTTCATCTTCTCTTTGTCAATGTATCATTTGCAGTCTTTGTCCTATAAAATCATTTACTAAATTTTGTCCATGAAATATATTTTACCTTATACTATGCATTTTAATTCGTTTTGCAAAACACTTAAACTACTTTTCTTAGGAAGGATGAAGATTAGCATCAAGCAATACAAAATGTATTTGAGGCTATAACAGGGCTATATCAAGTAAATTGTTAATAACAAAAAAACACCCAAGCCATAGACCCAAGAAAACACTTGAATGCTACTTGAAATTGAAATATTGCTTCAGAGTACACAGCAAATTAATTTTGTTAATCCTGGAAATAGTTGGTCTTATCTTAGATCAATATACTTGTGTTCATAATGGAGCGCAGACATACATGTCTGTTGCGAATCAAAGTTCGTAGCAAAATCTCTATCTGTGAGTTCCAACGAGGGCAGTAGAGGATTAACAACATCAGACTGGGTGAGTTAAGGAGTAGGAAGTCACTGCTCTGTTTAACAGAAAAGTTAGCAAAGTTCTTGATTATTTTTTTTCTTATAATTTTTTATCTCAGGGTGACTGCATTGCCAAATATTGGAGAAACAAAAACTGTTAGACTCCTTGTTGCTCTGAAATGCCTTCTTACCATTCAAGAAACCTTTCTGAGGTGCCTGACATCAGCATTTAAGTACTGAATTCTTCAAGCTTTATTCAGGCAAAACTCCTCTTTTGAGGGTCAGCAGAGCTCTGATTCCCCTGAGAAAGACCTCTAAACTTTTGCCCTTAGTTGTAAATGGAAATGTTTTCTGCATGTGACAAAGTACTTACCTACTTATGTGGCTTAACCCATGGACAACATGCATGAGAAATAGACAGATGGGTTAGACTGTGAGAGAAGTAACTTCTGCTAAAACATTTTGTCAGCATTTAGTAAGGAGGGAAGTATTTTTCTTGGTTTTGTGGTTATCTCAAGTGTGAGGGACTGTTAGTTGTCTTTGAACAGATAAGAGAAATATGCGAAAATGGATTTCAAAAATGCTGCTAGATGTGGTTCTGGGAGAACGGAATTTGAATTTACCGTTTGCCCTAGCTTCGAAGAGAATTCTTCTGTAGATTTAAGATGTTTATTAAATGAAAACAATTTCCTGATAAACAGATCATGGAGGATAAATCAATTAGGGTAATAATACATGAGAACACCAGAACACTATCTTGAACTAGTTTTGTTTAAATGGAGACTGTCAAGGACTGTTTGTGTGAAATGTTGACGACTTGTACATCTTACATAGTTTGAACACCATCACATTTCAGCCTTTGAAGAAACACTTTTTGTTTGAATTGCAGATTCAATAAAATTATTTAAAAAAAAAAAAAGTTATATCTATGGTGTACAGAGTACGGTAGGCTTGTTCAAAATAAGGAATGAGCCTTAAGTGGACTCTTTCAGATCCTCTTCTGATGTAGTTGTTTAATCACAAATAATATTCCTCGGTTAAATAAATATACCATTTAGTATTACCTGGCAAGTTTCATTGCACACTTCTGCTTGCTTTTTTCATGGAAGTGAGTATGGAAAAGATTGAGCATTGAGCTCTTAACAAACCTCTTATGTTAACTCATTTATTGTATATTTTTACCATTTCAATGATTCTTCACTGGTACTACATGAAACTTATGCTAGACTAAGCTTAAAATCACTTTCAGCTCGTGTGAAGATTTCAGTAATTCTCTGTAGACAGAGTGGAGTTGAAGGTGGTGACTGCCTGAGGCTGGGTTTATATCATTACCTGCCACAGTTCACAAAGTGCACATCTACCCATGCCTTAATAGTAGGTACACTTTAAATTGAACATACCACTGTGTTAAATTTAAGTATAATTCCAACATTCATCGGTATTCTGAGAATGAATTTAAATTAACAGGTGGTGTTACACTGGTGAATACTTCTTAATATGCCTCTGGCCAGTACACCATATGTGGCAAACCTACAGCGTAACGTCTTAGTATTGGGTCTTTTACTCTCTAAAATTAAACAAAAAACAGCAGTTATGTGCTATTCTCAGCAGAAGCAGTAATGATACAGACAAGGAAGACTGACGGATTTTCAAATTGCATTTACAGACAATTACAGACAATTGAAGGTTGTCCAGCATATTTGATTTCCAAGATCATTGCTTCACTTCCTTAAAGTTTGACTTTTTAATGCATTAGACTGAAAATGTGATGACTCTGTGCCCTGGTCTTGAATTTTCCTTTTAAAAAAAAAAAAAAAAAAAGACAGACAAAAGACAATTTTAGATGTTTGTCAGCTTCTTGTGGCTGCTACCAACAGTTGTTTCACCAGAAACTGTGACAGAAAGCAGGGAGAATGCCACTTCCATTGTATGAATGTTCGCTCTAATGGGAATTCTACATGCAAAGCAAGAGTGTAGGTGGATCTGTTACAGATATTGGCATGGTGGTGCCAGGAGAGCTGATATGTCCAGAGGGAAGTTGGATCAGAAGCAAAACAGGTTGGAAATGCCTGGATTCTCTCTCTCTCTGCCTAAAAAAAAATAAATATATATATATATTATATATAAAACCTACGTTTCAAGTTTCAGTATTAAGCTACTATCAGTGAATAACTGAAACTTGGTGGCAAGGTGAGCATTTCACCTCTCTCCTTTTGGGAACAGAAGCTAGGTGGTGGCAGCCTACTACTTACTAATCAAGAATTGCAAGAGGTGTGTAGTGTATAACTAAACCATCAAACATTGTTTAAGGTTTCAACATGATTGAATTTCTGGATTTGGGCATGAATGGGATTGCTTTATTTTCTGATAGATAAATGGTTAAAAATAATACTTTGTGTTCAGTAAAGTGCAATGATACTCAGTGTTCATGAAGACTTGAAAGTCTAATGTTCCAGACAAGTTTAAAAAATAAAAATGAAAATTCAAGACTGCCTTCCTATAGTGTATGCATTTATGACCATGAAATATCTTTTCTTATAAACACTAAGATATTTACAAAATTAGCTATTTGAGAAAGAAATTTGTCGTTTTCATCTATGCAACTGAATAAGGCACCTTCATAGCAGCACCTATGAAAGTGAGAGAGACACATTGTCTTGAAAGGGACTTTAAAATTGTGACTGTTTTCTACAGACAACTAATCATCAAGACATCAATAGCTGCATGTGTTTTCCACCTGCACTGGAAGCAGAAAGATCTGTGTGTTAAAGGAAAAACAGTTGTCAGCTAGTTAAGAAATAAGTAGCTGCTAAGCCACCTTCACAGATACCACCTTGTTAAAATGGAGATGAATTTTCATATTCAAGGGTGGTGGAAGTTGGGATTCGTGACACAGTATTCAGCTGTATAAAGGTAAAAGAGATCTAGAAGAAAGGTTAAAAATGATCAATTTTTGTGAATTTTGCGCTGGCTTCACAACTTGTCCTGTAGGTGTTCCAGTGGGAAGGAAGCTTTGAATTTTTTTTTCAAGAAAGTACTACAAACAATGCAGAACGTGTACACTTTAAAGGCAATTACTTCAAAATGTACCGTTATTTGTAGCTATCATTAAGATGCATTATTTCTTTTATATTGTATAGATCTGCCAAGTGGTCCTCATACTTATCGCTTAGAAGATCTTGCCTATACTAGAAGTGGAGACAAAGGAAACTCTGCAAACATAGGTATTTTTCTTTATCTTTCTTTCTAAAGTGATGTAAGACTTTCAAATAAGAGTTAGGCATCAAGTGCTCTTCTTAATTTTTGGGAAATCTCTTACATAACTTGATTATTTTATTACCTCAGTGCTCAAAGAAAATGTAATCCATATAAAACAAGGATTTTACTGATGAAATATCTGTAGGTCTATGTTCAGCAACTGTTTGAAATCTGGGGTATTAAATAATATCTTTATCATACCTCAAAGCTTCATTTAGGGTTGCAAAGATCAAGCATCCCAAAGTTAGGAGAAGCCTTCTTTTTAAGGTTTCCTTTACATGTTAGTTGCTGCTACTTCCTGTATATGTTATGTAATGTAATTTCTTGGTTGTCTGAACGTGTATATCATCTCCACATGTGAATTTTATAACATGCGTATGGCTAAAACATCAATAATGTTAGGAAATACCAAAGTTGTTCTTACATGTAAGAGAATGTTTTTAATTAAATTGTTAATCCAAATGGTGTATTTCAGTGTGAAGTCTTTACATGTGATTGTGGTGCTTCTTGCATTGTTTAATAATTCCTTCTATTCCTTACTTCTGCATGCAACAATTGGCTCTCTTACTTGTTGGAAGATGAGAGCGTGTGGTGTTCAAAGCTCAGTATGAATTAAAAGGTGCGTTTGGGATTTGATTTGCTATCAGCTGTCATGCTAAAAACTGATAGTTTGTTCATTTATATTGAAGGAATACAGTTCTCTTGTCCTTGTTTTTGAAACCTTTTTTGGCTGAAGAACGAAGGATTTTTTTTTGTTTTTTGTTCAATTTGTAGTTGACCATTATTGCAGTATATCATTTGCGAATCATAAACGATGAGTACATTGCTAATAGACTTCCCCAGATGTAAAGAAACTAATCCTTTATTAAGGAACAACAGCAAACTTGACCTATGAGATGAAATTAATGTTGAAGTTCTCAGATAAAAAGATCTGTGACGCAAATCTGCTTTCCTGATCACGCTGTGGAACCTTGGCTTCAACATACAGTTATCCGAAGCTTATCAAAGCGTACTTACAGCAATAAAAACTTAATTGTAATTTCTTACACTTAATCAGTAGTGGGGCAAGAACCAAAGCTTCAGTCACCATGCTCCCAGCTGATCAGATTATGCCTTGTTATGGTTAATTGCAATTACTTTTCTAAATCACGCAAGCCATTTAGGGGAAGAGAACTGCATGTGGGTTGTTCATTGGTATCTTGTTGATTTTTCTTCAGGTGTTTTCCAGTGGCAGGGACCACTTGCATCCAGAAAAATAATGGTTAATATCATGTAGTCTAGGAGCCTTCTTCCATGTCATGCTCCTCACAAACTCTCTGCTGACAGAGGGAAAGCTGTCATGCTACTTTATTCAGGAGATCATTAAAGAGGATCCATATGTACAGTTTCAGTTGAGAGGATGACTTCAAGTCAGTTTTGAAAGGATAACTACAATTTGGTTTCAATAGCTCATATTCTAACTAATGCTAATTATACCTAACAGGTGTCATAGCACGGCATCCCCTCTACTATCCATACCTAAAGAAAACTTTAACTGCTCAAGCCTTGGAGAACTACTTCCAACACCTTTTAGAGCGAGAAAAACCCGAAGAAGAACTAGTAACAAGGTGAGTAGCTAGCTGCGCAGTTCAGTTGTAAAATAGATACATGATGGTATCAGAAATTATTTTAAAGTATATTAACTTAAGTTTTGTAAACCTGTGTATATTTAACATTTTTTAAAGTGTGTCTTCCTTTATATTTTTTGAATAACAACCTGAGGGGTAGTCATGGGAAAATAAAATGAATGTATGAATTCGGTTCCGTCTTGAAGCTGGACAAAGGGAGTAAATCAGTTCAGTGAAGGCATTTCACAGAATTGCGGACTGGTTAAGAGGTAAAAAACCTCTGGAGGTTGTCTGGTCCAAACACCCTGCTCAAGGAGGGACATGCAGAGCAGGTTGCCCAGGACCATGCCCAGACAGATTTTGACAATCTCCAAGGAAGAGACTCCACAGTGTTCTGTCACCTGCACAGTACAGAAGTGCTTCCTGGATGGAACGTATTCTCTTCTATTTTGTGTGTGTTGCCACTCGTCCTGGCACTGGGCACCATTGAAAAGAGCCTGGCTCCATCCTCATTGCATCTTCTCTTCAGGTACCCTTCAGGTACACATTGACAAGATTGATGAGCCTCCTTTTCCCCCAGGCTGAACGGTTTTAACTCTCTCAGCCTCTCCTCATGGGAGAGATGCTCCAGTCCCTTAATCATCTTGGTATGACTCTGCTGGACTCTTTCCAGTATGCCTAGAGATCTTTTTGTAGTGAGGGGTCCCAGAACTGGACAGTACTGCAGATGTATTCTCACCAGTGCTCAGTAGAGGGGAAGGATTACTTCCCTTGACCTGCTGGCAATGCTTGACCTAATACAGCCAAGAATATAGTTAGCTTCCTTAGCATCGAGGGCACATTTCAGTTCTCAGAATTAGTTTTAGTGTTAGGGTTATATTTTTGTTCTGTTCCTATACAAAATGTATCTACCAAACAGAAATCACTTACACTATCCTTTTGAGAAATGTATTTTTCAAATGTTTCTGAACCATTTGGAGACTGCAGGAGCCTTAGTAAAGGAAGCTTCCCAAGTTTCGGAGACACTGCAGACCTGGGAATTTGAAATCTCTAAAATACCATCTGAAAAATATGCATGCAACCAGTGTAGACTGGAGCCCCAGCTTACCTGATCTTCCATCAAAAACATGCCTTATTCTATCACTGTCTCTGCAAAACAATTTAAGAAATTCATTTACTTTAGGGAAAATACTCCTTTAAGTATCTTGCTATCACCTGCTTTTTTGCCACATACACCAAACCAGAATTTTAAGCAAAAAACACAGCTAATTTCTTAAAGTATGAAAGAGAATGCATCCTAGTCCTCTGCCAGTAGACAGCATACATAACATTTTTGTTTTAATGCTACCAAGGGATGATGCTCAGATCTTTCCTGGGGCCTGGCAAGTGAAACATACTGTTCTTGTAGAATGAGGTAGTAGTGCTCATCCGTATATGTCCAGCAAAGCAGTCAACAGGTTTTAAACTTCAGTGTCTCATTAAAAACCAACAAGAACTTCGATATTGCAACAAACTTCAGTCTTCTAAAACCTGTTTTGATATAAAGTCAATTATTCTGCAACAATGGACATTCTGCCAAAATCATGTATTTCTGTGGGTGCTGGGAAACTATTGTCTTTTTGCTTATTCAGAGAGCTTGAGTCAGAAGGGTGCATCTCAAAGCTCAGAATGTGGAACTATTTTAACTCTTGCTTTGTGAGTTGTGCTGTTCTTTCTCTTGATAAGCAGATCAATGCAGATCTCGCCGCTGTTTCATAAGTGCTAACAAATCTATGAATCTAATGAATTCTAATATCAAGAAAGAATTGAATTTCCTCTGAAATGAGTGGAGAAAGGGGAAAAAAAAGTCAGGCCTCCTAATTATACATATAGAAATTGATTCATTATGGTTCCTTAATGCTGTTTATGTTCATAAATAAAAGTTGAAATATGCTTTGTCTGGGTAAAGCCAATTAATTTTGATTAATTAGATTATCTGTTCCTGGTTTTGGCTTCCTTTAATGATGTGATAATGGAGCTGTGTGAGTGAATTGAAAAACTACTTGGGGTGGGGAGGAGAATAGATTCTTCTGTGAAAAAGTTTAGAATTATAATGATTATGCTCACGTGCTTCAGACTCTGTAGATGCTTTTGAATTATTTATTTTTAGTTTTTACTGTAATAAAAAGGGCTATCCTATTCTTTCATTTGCCTTCATTTCAAATGTGAGTGGTATAAAAATGTATTATTTTTGATGTTAAAAACATACCAACCACAGTTCTGCCTCAGTATAGAGCAGAGATTGTTAGCCAGTTGCCTTTCATTCTTTTTCCTTAAGGCTATTTAAGTAGATATACCAAACCAGAGTAAAAGAGGGGATTATTTTTGATAGAGATCACTGAAAACTTGGAAGCTTCCAAGTTTTCAGGTAACAAGGTAACAAAAGATAATCATTCAGGGATAAAGACAAGTCTATGCAATTGCCTTCCCCCTCAACCCATGGAGAGTAACTGTTGAGATGTACAACAGTTAATCAGGGTTTTTCTGGTGCATAGCAGTGATGTGCAAGCTCAACATGAAAACTTAGACTAATCTAAGTGAAGCTAAGGAACAGAGAGTTGTATGCAGACAGAAATTGGCTCTAAGTTTAGAAAAGGATGTCAGTCTTGAATTCTGTATATGCACATACAAGTCTTCTGACAGGTACTGCCTTTAAAAATAACATCAATGCTACAGTAAGGTGCAGGGCATCCACAAGATCATGTGAAAGACTTTTTTCATGCATGTGAAAGACTTTTCTTTAGGCATTTTGCCCTCTCTCTAAGACTAGGTTATATGTGTGGTGTTGCATATACGAGTCTTTATAAATGGAGAGGTGGTCATTCTAAAGAAGTACTAGAGAGTGAATATGATTGGAAAAGGCAGAGTTCTTCAATAGATAAAACTTGACTAGCTTATTATATATCATTTGCCATATAGATAACTTTCATCTCTTAACAGCACTAGAATTATAGACAGTATCACAGACTTCTAGGTTGGAAGAGACCTCAAGATCATCGAGTCCAACCTCCGACCTAACACTAAGTACTCCACTAAACCATATCGCTAAGCTCTACATCTAAACGTCTTTTAAAGACCTCCAGGGATGGTGACTCCACCACCTCCCTGGGCAGCCCGTTCCAATGCTTAATAACCCTTTCGGTAAAGAAGTCCTTCCTAACATCCAACCTAAAACTCCCCTGTCGCAACTTTCGCCCATTCCCCCTCGTCCTGTCACCAGGCACGTAGGAGAACAGACCAACCCCCACCTCTTTACAGCCTCCTTTAAGGTAACTGTAGAGAGCGATAAGGTCGCCCCTGAGCCTCCTCTTCTCCAGGCTGAACAAGCCCAGCTCCCTCAGCCGCTCCTCGTAAGACTTGTTCTCCAGACCCCTCACCAGCTTGGTCGCCCTTCTCTGGACTCGCTCGAGCACCTCCATGTCCTTCCTGTAGCGAGGGGCCCAAAACTGAACACAGTACTCGAGGTGCGGCCTCACCAGAGCCGAGTACAGGGGCACAATCACTTCCCTAGACCTGCTGGCCACACTGCTTCTTATGCAGGCCAGGATGCTGTTGGCCTTCTTGGCCACCTGGGCACACTGCTGGCTCATATTCAGCCGACTATCAACCAATACTCCCAGGTCCCTCTCGGCCAGGCAGCTTTCCAGCCACTCATCTCCCAGCCTGTAGCTCTGCTTGGGGTTGTTGCGCCCCAGGTGCAGGACCCGGCACTTGGCCTTGTTGAACTTCATACAGTTGACCTCAGCCCATCGCTCCAGCCTATCCAGATCCTCCTGCAGAGCCTTCCTGCCCTCGAGCAGATCGACACATGCACTTAGCTTGGTGTCATCTGCAAACTTACTGAGGGTGCACTGGACACCCTCATCCAGATCATCGATAAAGATATTGAAGAGGACCGGCCCCAGTACCGAGCCCTGGGGGACACCACTAGTGACCGGCCTCCAACCAGATTTGACTCCATTCACCACAACTCTCTGGGCCCGGCTATCCAGCCAGTTTCTAACCCAGCGAAGCGTACGCCAGTCCAAGCCCCGAGCAGCCAGTTTCTTGAGGAGAATGTTGTGGGGAACGGTGTCAAAAGCCTTACTGAGGTCAAGGTAAACCACATCCACAGCCTTTCCCTCATCCACCAAGCGCGTCACTTGGTCATAGAAGGAGATCAGGTTCGTCAAGCAGGACCTGCCTTTCATAAACCCATGCTGACTGGGCCTGATCGCCTGCTTGCCCTGCAAGTGCTGCGTGATGACCCTCAAGATAATCTGCTCCATGAGCTTTCCTGGCACTGAGGTCAAACTGACAGGCCTATAGTTCCCCGGGTCTGCCCTGCGGCCCTTCTTATAGATGGGCGTCACATTGGCTAGCCGCCAGTCAACTGGGACCTCCCCCGATAGCCAGGACTGCCGATAAATGATGGAAAGCGGCTCGGCCAGCTCCTCCGCCAGTTCTTTCAGTACCCTCGGGTGCATCCCATCCGGCCCCATCGACTTGCGCACATCCAAGCTCCGTAGCAGGTCGCCAACCATTTCCTCATGGATAGCGAAGGCCACATCCTGCTCCCCATCCCCTTCCACCAGCTCAAGGCACTGGGTATCCAGAGAACAACCGGTATTGCCGCTAAAGACTGAGGCAAAGGCGGCATTAAGCACCTCAGCCTTTTCCTCATCCTTAGTAACTAGGTTTCCCCTCGCATCCAGTAAAGGATGGAGATTCTCCTTAATCCTCCGTTTCGCGTTGATATATTTGTAAAAGGATTTTTTGTTGTCTTTAACGG
Source organism: Anser brachyrhynchus (assembly GCF_964034855.1). Classification (NCBI taxonomy): domain Eukaryota; kingdom Metazoa; phylum Chordata; class Aves; order Anseriformes; family Anatidae; genus Anser; species Anser brachyrhynchus. The sequence goes on along the minus strand of NC_137698.1, from coordinate 32,518,618 downwards.
CAGTAGCCAGGTTGAGCTCCAGATGAGCTTTGGCCTTTCTAATTTTCTCCCTGCACAGCCTCGCTACATCCTTGTAGTCCTCCTCAGTGGCCCGCCCTTTTTTCCAAAGATTATAAACCCTCTTTTTTCTGCTAAGCACAAGCCGCAACTCTCTGTTGAGCCAGGCCGGTCTTCCTCCACGCCGGCTCGTCGTTGGGCACGTGGGGACGGACCGCTCCTGTGCCATCACGATTTCCTTCTTGAGGAGCGCCCAGCCTTCCTGGACTCCTCTGCCCTTCAGAACCGCCTCCCAAGGGACTCGGCCAACCAGCGTCCTGAGCAGCTCAAAGTCAGCCCTCCGGAAGTCCAATACAGCAGTTTTACTGGTCCCCTTCCTGGCCTCGCCAAGAATAGAGAACTCTACCATTTCGTGGTCACTCTGCCCAAGACAGTTTCCGACCACCACATCTCCCACCAGTCCTTCTCTGTTTGTGAAGAGAAGGTCTAGCGGGGCACCACCCCTGGTAGGTTCACTGACCAGCTGCGTCAGGAAGCTATCTCCCACGCTCTCCAGAAACCTCCTAGACTGCTTTCTCTGTGCCGTGTTGTGTTTCCAGGATATGTCTGGGAAGTTGAAGTCCCCCACGAGGACAAGCGCCGACGATTTTGCAACTTCTGTCAGTTGCCTATAAAACTCCTCATCCGTCTCCTCATCCTGGTTCGGCGGTCTATAACAGACCCCGACCAGGAAGCTAGCCTTGCCGGCCTTCCCGCGGATCCTAACCCACAGGGATTCAACCTTATCATTCCCAGCCTGGAGTTCCACAACATCAAAAGATTCTCTAATGTAGAGAGCCACGCCACCACCCCCTCTGTGCTGCCTGTCCCTCCTGAAGAGCCGATAGCCAGGCATTGCAGCACTCCAGTCGTGGGAGCGGTCCCACCACGTCTCCGTGATGGCAACCAAGTCGTAGCCTGCCTGCTACAGCTTTCATCCTCAGTTCTGCAGTTATATATTTCCATTATATAGGATTGTATCTCTATTAAAACTTCTCGCAGATATACAGTTCTTTTTGAGGATTTTTGAAGAAACAGAATAAGAAACTTTTCATTTCTGGTCTCAGGTCAGTAGTTTAAGAAGGATTGCCCATTTATCGTGGGAGAACTTGCTGGTTTTGTCTTCTCTCTCTAAAGTATGGTTATCTTCTCTATCTTTTGAGAACATTCCAGTGCTCAGAAAAACAATATGACAGCTGATTCCTTTTTATGGGATATTTTTACTAGGAGCTGAAAAACAAAACTACTTTTTTGTGGGTACGGATGCTTTTAAATTAATTGATTTTTTTGTATGCGTATTTGTTATATGGGGGGAAAAAAACCTCATGTAGCTCTCTACAGTATATTTCATGTGCAAACATCTTTTTTATGTATTCAGCTTCTGCTTTTCTCTTACAGGAAGAATGATGTCTTTTTATCAATATAAATGCAATAAACAATTTTTATAACATAATTTCTGTGTATTTTTAACAGGAAATTTACAGGGAAACATAACTTCTTTGAATAAGTATGGACAGCACTTTAAGGGAAGTAGTTAAGCAGTCCCCCCCCATTGAGCATAAGCATAGGAGTTTAGCTACAACAGTGAACTTTCATTATATTATTGGTTTCTGTCACAGCCTTATTCTTTGAAAAGTTTGTTTTCTGTGCTTTTAAAAAGCAGCTCTTAAACATTATGTAATTGTGCAATTCAATCAAAAGCTTTTCTTTTAGATCTCACTCAGTTTAACTTAAATTGTTTAATGATGTTGGGTAAATGCATGGCAACGTGATTGGTGTACTGTTGCTGCTTAAGACTATTATGATGGTTGTTTCTTTGTAGGTTTTTCAGAGTAAAATTTACAGTCTAGTGTTTTGGTAGACCTCTAGTTCTCATAGCATATCGTCATTTGTAATTTGCATAGGGTTTTTTAATTGAAAAATTTGCAAGGTTATCTGATCTGGTGGTTGATTATATTATTAAATTTAATCAGTTCCATAGATGACTTATTGTTGAAATTGCTTTATTTTTCATATTCCTGTTGTCTGGTAGAGCACTGTTGGATTAAAAATATAAAATAATTTTAAAAAATAAAATCCTGCTTTCCCAGTGAATATGCCTTTTAAGCATGATAATGTTGCCTGGCAACCAGATTTAAAGGCAGATTAACAGAATGAGAGCAGCAAATTTCTTGCTAATAACAGCTAATAATGTTAATAATAAAGAAGAATGAAAGAGTAGAATGAATAATGACAAATCATTTCCTGGGAGTTGGGTGCAGACATACTGATTGGTGCTTGCAAGAGCATAACGAGAATGAAGTGTTTGCCAGGCTGTTCAACAGAATCATAGGTTGACCACATTTGCTTCCACGAAAGGTTTAGGTCATCTCCCAAGGACACAAGGGCATGCTGAGCAGTGAGTATCACCAACAGCTGTAATTTTCACAGTGCTAAAAAGGGATTGGAGAAAAACCTCAGAATGACAGAATCAGCTGTACAATAGTACTTCAAGAAATTACATCTCTTTTGGAGGACAGATTTTGAAGAATCTGTTGCAAACGGAGGAAGATCAGATAGATGACTAAAGAAATACAGGCAGCGTTGGAGGAAATATGATTTAAACCGTAGCAGTCAAAACATTCAGAGCCATAGTAAGAGTTGGACAAGGTCTTTTTCAGTTACTCATATCTTGCCGATGTTCTGATGAAATCTTTTACTAAGGAGGAAAAAAGGAAAGCCATCAAGTCCTTAGATAAATAAAATATTGCAGGAAAGCAAAAACCAAGAAGCACTGGAAGAGTACAGGGAAGAAGACAAAACACTGAAAAACTATGAAGGTATAGGAAAATGGAAATACGATATAGACCTATTTATGGAATTTGAAATAGCTTTGTTAGGAAACCACAAAGCCATTTGACAAACTTGTACAAAAGTTTCTGAATTGGAGCTGCACTAGCCAAAAGCAAGGATGGAAAAATGCTTACAGAGGCAGGCAGTGGAACAGAAAAATGGTCTGTCACACTAAAATAAGATAATTTTATCTTAACAAAGCACATGGCTCCAGTAGAGTGTTGAAGTGTAGCTTTACTTGTTATTTGTTATAAAATCCTCTATGATTAGTTGTAAGAGTTTGAGTTAGTGACTCATGGTTATTTCTCAGTAATGGAGAGCATGACTTCCAAATCAGCGGGCAGACGTCAGCAAAAGTGAGTTCTGGGAACAACATGATTGTATTTTTTAGTATAGGAAGTAGGAAATATTAAAAATACTTCTGTCTATTTTGTTAACTCACACTGGATTTGAACCTCTTGCCTATGGAGCTTTCTGTATGGAGGAGGAGGAGGGATCCTCTTTTAAACCTGTTAAATACAGTTGATTTGGGGTAAGGGTGAGGAACAAGAAGTCAGGGAAAGCCATGGGTTAACCATCAGTTAACTTTTAGACTTGAGTCATCAGTGAGGATGCTACCATGAGCATCCAAATTTTTGCATGTTATCTTTTGCTTCGTGTGCCGTTCAGGTTTTTTTTGTGTGTGTGTTTTCCTCCAAAATCTCCTGGAGAGAAAAGAGAAAAAAAAAGTAAACTTTATTTTACAGGTACGAGTTGCCAGGAATCCATGGATTAAATTTTGTTCTGAAGAATTCCCTTGGTGGTGGTGGCATAGCATCCCTGAGAAGTGACCCACAGGCATGTATTGATTTAATGCACTTATCTTTTGTGACTAGGTATCCCACAGTCTCTTCCAGCTTTATGAGCTGGAACAGTAAGCTCTTGTTTTTGACTCTTTAGTTCCTATTCATTTCCTATTAGTATGCATTATCTACTTCATTGTTTTAAGGTTTTAAAACAGCATAGTGAAGTAGAGAGATGATTTAGAATATCTGGTGAAAAAGATATGTACAAGATAACCGATCTGAAGATTCTATTAATAGTTTGTCCTTACCTGTGGTTTTAGATGTACCAGGTAAATAAGCTTTTTTAAAGGCTGTTTTGGAGAATATCAACTTACTGCACAGTTGTGATAATGTTTTTCCTAGTACACACAGGAACTGTGTACTGACTCCTCTAGCTTAAACCATGACTAATATAGTTAAATTATTATTAATATAAATCTGAAAGAGAAAAATACATGCATAGGAGATCTTTTGTGTTGACCACATTATGCGAATATAAAATTATTTTTTTGTAAATGTAAATTTTGAATATTAAATATTTGAAACATCTAAACCTGATGATGAGATCTCTTAACATGGCAGTCCTATAGCTACAGTAAAGCGCAGTTCTACCACCACAGGCTGAGAAATGCTCAAGTGTACAAATAATCTCAGGGTAGTCAATAGGTTTGTTCACAAAGTGAGGTGATGCTAGGTATGAATTGCATAGCAGAGTTGAATAATAATCAATAAATTGATTTTAGCAGTAGGTAACAAATTGAAGGAACTATTCAATCTTAAGGATTAAATGCTGGAAGACTTAACTGTGTAGTATTTCTTGTTTGCCTCACTTGTGAATTTATGTAATTAAATGAAAAGGTAAATGTAGCATATGGAAAAAGTATAATTTGAGTGAATATATAATTCAAGTCTCGATTAAAAACTCACCCAAAATCTCTATAAAGGTATGTAGAGGTAAATACACATTAAACATGTAAAACATGCTGAATTCTTACACTGATGAAAGGACTCTTACACTGATATGAAAAAAAAAATCCCATATTAAACTGTTTTGATTTACAGAGGTTATATATTTAAATAGAATGATGAAGTGTTGGTTGTTTTTTTTCTTACAGGGCAAAGCACTTGGGCAGATGCTGCTGGATTTCCAGATTAAAAATGTTCCTGATTTAAAATCACTGATAGAATAACAGGTGTTTGATACATATATTTTTAACACTGAGTAGTATACAAAATGTTATAAAGAAGAACTGGCTTCTTAAGTCAGACTTATAAAAGCCACAGAGGGGAAATCAGTGACAGTTCTCTCTGAGGCTTAGTTTAAATGGCACAGATTAGCAACTCTTTTGAGTAATAGCAGACTAATAGCTTTGTCTGTGACTGATAACATTTCCTGTCTAGATAATACATTGGATGAAGAATTAATTTATTTCCTGTAAAATAGAATTAAACAAATTGCAACATTTAATTATGAGACAAGATAATCTTTGTTCCATGATGAAAATTGCCTCCTGTTCCGTTCATCTCTTTTCCTTCTCTAAATCTTTATTTAAAAACTAAATGGACCAATATAGTTGAACTCCTGTCAACTGTATTTGACCTGCGCATAGAGCGAAGTTAGGTAACCTGATGTGCGTCACTAAGAAGTTAGCACTGGAGAACAGCTTTCCCTATAGAATCACAGAACCACTAAGGTTGGAAAAGACCTCCAAGATCACCTGGTCCAACTGTCCCCCTACCACCGATATCACCCACTAAACCATGTCCCTAAGCACAAGGGCAGTATAGGGCAGTAAAGAAATGTAATTGTTACCATTTCATAGTGACCGATAGTAAATACTGACCTTTGCTGGTGATTCACTGAACTGCCAGCACTTTGTCCAATTAATGAGATTACTTTACTGTAATTTCCAACATCTTACTAATGAATCCATCAGTTAAAAAGCACTAACCAGTAACAAATTGCGATTCTTGGCAAGGGAATCAAATGGAAAATGCAGACAGGAGAATGGTGTGAGCTACGCTATCTGCTCACTCTCTCTTGTGATGAGGCAGTCCTAGCAGGGAGAAGGGGGGACCAGGCAGTGCATGTGTGCCTTGTTTTCTTTCAGGCCTGCTAAGTGTTCATTTTGCGTACCAGAGTCCTGTCTGGATTAAGTCTATTTGGCTGTCATTTGCATTGGCTTTCCCACAGAATGGTCCGCAAGCCTTCCACAGAAACGTTTGTCTCCTGCTGTGAAGGAATGAAGTGCACTCTTGTTTCTGTTCTGACTGACAGTTACCACCTCTGCATTTCCTTTTTTGCATCCAGCCTTCTCCCTAGCAGCAAAATATTACTACCATGTTCAAACTAGGATACTCCTAGACTGTTTCACTTACATAAGCAGAAACTCTTAAGATTCTTGTCATGCTGCCTATGACAATATCAGGATGCACATTCTCTCCCAATAGCTGTCTGTATTTCCTCCACAGAAGCCATATGAATATTACTCTGTATGTTCAGACATATTTTATTCAGAAGTTAATCTTCCCCTTTATTTTGGGGAGACTGTATTACTTGTTTAGTGCTGACAATGAGGTGTTACTAATAATATGGAAAAAATATGAAAAGTATTTTGTAAACCAAAACTCTCTTCAACTTTACTAAATCTCAGTCTGTGCTATTATTATTAATTTCCTTGCCTTTTGATTTTAATGAGGACTGCACAAGGAATTGTTCCCACTTTTTTCTGTGGTTTTGTTCATTAGACTTGAAGGTATAAGTGAAAGCTTTATCCATCTAAACATGTTACTCTCTTAGCCACTTGTAAGTTCTACCTGTGTATTCAGCATGGTTCAGTCTATTTGTCACGAAATGAGTCAGTTGCAGAAAAGTATCCAACTTTATAATTTTAAAGGGAAAAGGCTGTGCTGTTTTTATCATGTTTACATTCATTGTTCATTCAGAAAACTTGTTAATAATTTGGAAGCCTGTTAGTTTAGCAAAACATACAAAGGTATTGAGAGGAAATTAAAAAAAAAAAAGTGATAGACCTCAATAGCAAACCTACAAGGATAAAAAGGCTACAATAAATATATGTAGTTTACTGTATATGCTGCTTACGTGACTCTGTAAATGTGTATGCAACTGTTTTAGAATTAAAGTATACATTTATAAGTATTAATTTGTTCAAGTCATTTAAGTTGTTTCTTCTCCTGGAAGACAGTGCTACTTAGTTCAGAGGTTCTTAATGTTCTGTTTGGGGGTTGTTTCACTTACTTGCAATTTCATGCTTTGCCTTGTTGGTTCCCTTCTTCCTTCAGATTTTCTCTCTTCTGTCCCTGGTCTTTGTTAAATACAAAAACTGAAAAGAGCAATATGATGTTGTAGAGGGTTGGTCATTTACAGCTCTACAATAGAGTCTGTAAATTGTTTAAAAGAACTGTACGGTGTTCAAGTGGATTGGATATGGGAATACAAAGGGGTTTTTTATCTGTGGAATTGCCCTTTTGGATGCTGTGAAACCATCCTTCACAAACATGTTTTCTGTCCATTATTTCTTTCAGTGCACCAGCTTAAATCAAGTGGCATTGCCTTTCAGATACTTTTCTTGCAGAACATATCCTCCAGAAATCCCTATCCAAAGTTTTTATCCTCCTTAGTATGTTCTGAATTCATGATCCTGTACTTGTTCCAGCAATCCCAGCTGACCTGAAAGCTTGTTAAAGCTGCATTTGCTTGTTAATCTACAGTAGAAGCTGAGCAATTGAAAACAAAGTTTGATTAAAACAAATTGTACTGGAAGGTGAGCGTGCATGCAGCCAGCATTGGCTTAACTTCAATCAGTTAACAAATGCATTTCGCTTGCTTGTTAAACCAGGGCTGTTCCTCTTATAAGCAAGTACTTACCCTTCCAATTGCCTTTCTTTCCTGCTTTTTCCCTGTTATGTTACCTGTGAGGGCAGGATGGAAATAATGACTACAATTCTAAAAACAAGGATCCTTCTGATGTACTAAGTTTTTAGTGTAATGGAAGCTGGCTCACACCTCTTACCTGGGAATTTGTTGTGCTGCTGCTCAAATGCAATACAAAACAAAGGCAGCATTTTTTTCAACTCCCAAATCTTCATTACTGTCTCTTATGTAAATCTCAAGAATAAATCATGGGGTCTATCATGAAATTGTTCTGTAGCAGCTAACAATCCAAACAAGTACTTTGTTTGCTGTGTTATATTTAACACTTCAAATGATTTTGCCAGCTTTGGGGCAATTTAATCTGTCTATTGAAGGTACAAAAGTTACAGCACAAAAGCGATCCAAGAGGATGGGAAAGAAGTCAGCCACTGGAGTCCCAGTTTGAGACAAAAAGTATGTTTTCAATTTAGCCATCTCCAATGAAACGATTCTTACACTAAAATATGTTGCTTTTTTTTTTTTTTTAACCTTTGAGCAGAGTAAAAAAATAATGGTAAGTATACATTTAAATTTTGTTTTGCATGGTGGCCATTTGAAAGAGGTGTTGCAACCCTTGGAATTTGACTACAGAAAATGGCGTGTAGGTTTTCCTTTCAATATTCTGAATGGTTTAATTCAGAAATGAGTTCGTTATTGTATTAAGCATAATTCAGAAATGAGTTTGTACTAAGTGTTTTGCATGCTCAGACAGTTTCAAGGTAGTGATGAAGCATTATTGGGATGGCGTTCGCTTGCTGCCACTGTGTGTGTGTTTAGCTGGAGGAGTGAAGCTGTTTCACAGATCTGTCGGCTGTGTGGTGCCTTTAGTGCTCATTGCATGGGGGTTTCTGAACCTGAAGGTGAGCAGTTTGGGGGGCAGAGAGAGACAAAGCTCATTAGTGCTTTGGGTATGAGGAAATTATCACTGAAGAAATGTCACATGTATCACCTTATTTCTTTGAAACCCTCCCATGCAGTAAGACTTCAAGTCTCCTCCTCATTGTGATTCCTCTTCTTCGGTTTCATCCTGGCTTCCTCTCTGGATTTACTTGAAATGGACCCTGGTGATTTTGGGGATTAAAGCTCACTAATGTTAAGAAAGCAAACAAAGGATGCCTCCAAGTAAAAGATCCAGTTAGGAAATAGCTGTTTCTGTCAGGGAGTTCAGCTGAATTCCTCTCCCTTCTGTTGTGTAGGACAGGCTTTTAATTTCTTCTTTTTCTCCAAAACCTTAAAAATGAACTGAAATGCAAAGAAAAAACTGTGCCTGTTTTTATTTACTTGGAGGCATGAGCAAAAGCCTCAGACCTTCCAAATATGTTTAAATATCTGGATTTTAAAAGATTTTAAGTAGCTGTGTGGCTGGTGGCTAATCCACAGGGTTCCTACCACCACCATGAACCACATCTACAAGGTATTTCCTCCTTTGTGAGTGGTGTGGGATGCAGTAGGGGGCTTGAAAGAGAGCTAAGCCTCTGTTGCATAAAAATTTGGCTGAGACTCTCCAGAGGAAATCCCAAATGCCTGATCCTATTGATTACAGGCCAGAGCCGCAGCACTTGTTACCAGTGGCTAAACAAGGTTACTGTGGACCTCTTGTTGCAGCTGAACCAAGCAGAGAATAACCTTGTGTTTCCCAGGAAATGCTGGGAGCAAGAGGCAAGGGGGAGGGTGATACCAGTGCTCTCGTTTCCTGTTGATGAGCAGCGGGGTAACCCACACCCATGACATATTTTCTTTACTGGGGAGTGGTGGAAAAATCGCCCTGGGTCAATGATAAGCCACATCGTTCTTGTCCCCAGGATCCTCCCTGGGCCTTGGCTCAGGTGGTAGGAGGCTCTCAGCTGCTGGGTCCTGCCTGTCCCCTCTGCCTTTTATTTGTGCTGGGGCTGTTTCCTAGGGAAAAGGGAAGGGATGTTGAAACTTTTTTTTTTTTTTTTTTTGCTGGAGTGATCAAAGGAGTCCTACTGCTCGAAGGCCTTGCAGGCAGTGTCTTGGCCTTAAGCCACAGTGAAAGTGGATCACAGAAAGCGAGTGGGGAGCAAAAAGCAAATTGCTGTGTGAAATGGGTTTGTCTCCGGTGAGGTGGGATGGTATTAGACAGCAGTGTTGCTCCTGGTTCAATGATATTACACGGGGCACTGCAGCAGCCACAGCCAACCTGCTGGAAGGCAGCGGGATGGGGAAAGCCGCACCTTCAGCCCCAGCGGGTTGTCGGGGCCAGGGGGGCTGTGGCCGCAGAGAGCGGCTCCTCTGCGGGTTTCTTGCCAGGATTTACCCCTCAGATCCACGGAGGCTGCTTCCCCGGGGCCACCCGCCGCCCTGCGGCCCGGCGGGGCGGTCTCTCCCCGCTCGCCTCTCTCCGCTCGCCGCTGGCCCGGTGGGCTGGTCCCGGTGGCCGCCCCGCCCCGCCCGGCAGCCTAGAAAAGCGGGGCCGGGTGGCGGGGCCCTCTCGGCGGCGCCGAGGTGTCCCGCGGCCGGCCGGCCATGAAGAAGGCGGTGCCGCAGGCGGCTACGCTGCTGCTGGAGAAGCTGCTGCTCCTCGCACACCTCCGGCCGCTGCCCGCCGCCGACACCGACCGGGGGGAGCCGCCGCCGCCGGCACCGCCGTCGCCGCCGCCGCCGGCCGCCGGGTGCTTGCAGCGGGGCGACCTGCTGGAGGTGCCGCGCACCCTCTTCGTCCACTTCGGCATCTACCTGGGCGAGAACCGCGTGGCCCACCTGATGCCCGACATCCTGCCCGCCCTCACCGACGACCGGCGGCAGATCCAGCGGGTGGTGACCAACAAGCGCCTCATCCTGGGCGTCGTCACCAAGACGGCCAGCATCCGCGTGGACACGGTGGAGGACTTCGCCTACGGCGGCAGCATCCTGGTCAACCACATGGACCGGCTCTTCAAGGACCGCCTGCTGGGCAGCGAGGAGGCCGCCCGCCGCGCCGAGAAGCTGGTGGGAGCCACGGCCTACAGCCTGCTCTGGAACAACTGCGAGCACTTCGTCACCTACTGCCGCTACGGCGCCCCGGTCAGCCTGCAGACCGACAAGGTAGGGGGGCGACAGGGAACCGGGGGGCGTAGCGGGGAGAAGCCCGTCTGGTGTTGCCTCCTGCCCCTCTAACCCTGCCGCCCTGCGTTTGTCTGCGTGCTTTTTTGCAGTTCTGCGAGACCGTGAAGATGATCATCCGCGACCAGAGGAGCGTGCTCGCCTCAGTGCTGGTGGGCTTGGCGGCGGTGGTCTGCCTGGGCCTGGCGCCCTCTACCACGCTGCCCACCATCCTCGTTACCTTCTTGCTGTGGATGGCAGGCTGACAGCCTTCCCGAGGGCCCGCGCACGGTGCCTGTATATAGGATGTACACTACTGTATTTATAAAAGCACAAATTACTCACTGGCGTTGTGTAACGTTTCTTAACCTCGTGTGCTGTTTTCCAGGACCGCTGTGTCTGGCATACAGCACGCAAGGCATAGCTTACTGTGTAAGCCGAGTAATAGATTTCCTGAAAATCTCAGTTGGTACATTCTCATGCACCCTTAAAATCACTAAAAAGTAGGGGTGTGATGCAATTCTGCTCCTTGCCTGTAGCCATAATTGATTCTGCTGATATCCTTCATGTACTTTAATTTCTTAGCTGCATACCTGGGTGCCTCAGCTATTGATAAAATGGACAATGCAGTGCCACAAAGCGATGGATGTTGAGAACAAACTACTTGCCTCTTACTTGCCTTTGACAGATATGCTTAATATTCAAAAGTTACTGTCTTTTTTAAAATATCCTTTAGGGGAGGTACAAATAGATAAACTGCCTCTCTCTGATACCAAAAGCACCCCTCGCCTGGGTGCTCTGTGCTGCAGTAGTGCATCTGGCTGCGGTCCTCTGAGTTCCCTTCTAGGAAGTGCTCACAAATCTCTCATTTGTATTGATTGCATAAACACTTGCTACGTATCGAACAACTTTCAAGGAAAGCCTGCAATACCTCAGCATTCTGCTGCTGGGAGTGGTTGGTATGGCTACAGAGGGGTTCTCAGTGGTACGGGAGGAAAACAGTTTGCTTTTTGAAAGCTAGTGTCATATAAATATCAGAGATTTCCAGTCTTCCAGGGCATGTGTCTGGGAGGAGGAGGAAAACAAATATGAATGCCCATCTAGTTCCTACTTTCCCATAGCAATTGGAACTACATGGGTGCTGTAAAGCATCAGGCGTTGGTGCAGTTCCTGTGGTCACTGTATTGTTTTGGATATTGCCTTAAAACACGATGCCTCTTTGTGGAAGAAGGCATATTTTTATACTTGTCTGTTGCAAATAAGTTGTAAGCCAGCAGTCGGTGCTAAAAATCTCCAGTGTTTATGCCTTTTTATCAAGAATGTGTAAAGCTGGATTTGAAATCAAGTTCATCTAATTGTTTCAGTGCTAAAAAAAATACTGTTTTGTTGTCATTTTTCTTCAGCAATGTCTTAATGTATGCAGAGAAATTGTTCAGCTCCTGGAATGGCTTGCTATACATGCGATTACACATTCATGCACTATGCTCACCTTCTTTTCTAGTCAAAGGCAAATACTACGGTGTCTTCAGCAAGGACTCAAGCTCAGATTCACTTCTTTCTCAGCCGTGTTCAGTATCCTGATCAGCTCTGCTACCAAAATTGCCACTTTTTCCCATTTTTACAGTAAGACTCTGTTTAGCTATATTATAACCCCCCTTCTCCCTCCCCTAGACCTACAGCTGTTTGAAGATTGGGTTCTTGAACTGTGAGTCTCCTTGGCCGCTCTCTAATCGTCTTTCTTCTTCTGGCTCCTCTGCTATAACCGACAAAGAATGTAAAGACCGGGGTGAAATTCCAGTCTCATAGGAAACAACAGCATTATTGCTGCAGTCATCAACTGAGAGGGGATTTCAGCCTAGCTTTCAGGACACGATCAGTCTGCAGCCCAGCTCCAAAGCAGTTGGATATCAATTACTGTTGGGTCCTTGTAAACAGCTTCTGTTCTGCTTTCAAAGATTGTAATGCTCCACATAACCATGGCTGGTAACCTTTTTAAAGTTGAGGTTTTTTTTTTTTTTTTTAAATCTACATGAATTGCTTTTTCATAATGTATGCATTAGTAATATTTACGTTAAATTCCAAGGTGTTTTTTTTACTTGCTGTGCATAAGGTATGAACTGTAGTCACTACTGTAATTATATAAATAGAATTTATTCATTTGAAAATGTCTAATGGTCTCTTGATATGGCGTATAATGCTGTAGAATTTCTCTTACATATCCCAGAAGGGCAGTGAACAGTCCATTAACATGCAGTTACACGGTGTCTGATTACAGGTGGGCTTTTATTTTCCCCTTTATTTAGCTGGGATTTATAAGAATTCCAATAATTCTTATGATTCACTTATACAATAAACAGCGGGGTCATGACCAGTAACCAGATTGTGAGTGGGATTGTTGGAAGGCAGAGAAATATTCCTGCTCTAGGAACAGTTTTGCTGATGGTGTTGAGCAGGAAGCATTCGGATTAATCTTCGGGACTAAACTGGGATTTTCATAGGGGTCTCTACAAAAGAAATGAAGCCAGCTCCTTGTGGACTTACAGAAGCATTAGTAGAGAACTTTCCTTCAAAGCAAAAAGTTTTAAGAAGCTTATGAAATACTATGAAATAGTCTAGGCTATCCTGCTGGGTCTATTCATCAGAGACCAGTAATAGCATGGGTAAAGGCATAGAAGTTCAGCTGCGTGGTAAGGAGCTTTTCCTATCAATAGTAATTCTAGAAGAGATCTGGAAATTTTGTGAAAGTCAGGCATAAGTCAAATCAGTCATAGTCTGAGGGGAAAAACGACTAGCAGGCATGAATTCTCATGTTCAGCTCAGCGGGTGGTGTATGTGCTCTGAAATATTTTGGTAAATGTCAATGTCAACTTTTTTCTGTAATTACTTGAGTAAAAATAAGCACTTGCCCTAGGTGGAGCATTGCATTTCAGGCTTGAGCTCAAGCTATCATGCCATTGAAATGAAGGAGCTACTTATAAAAGAAAACCACGGAAAACTGTGGAGCAGCTCCGCTGCTTAAAATTGTGTGCATTTAAGAGCAGCATTGTTCATTGGTGACTGTAAGTGGTGGTGATGGGAAGTGTAAATCTGGAGCTGCAGGTCTTCTAGTGGTGGGGCTGTTTTGAAAAGTTGTGTGGTTAAGCCTGGATGTGTAACGGGGGAGTGTAACCATCACCCCAGTGCCACTGGGAAATGCAAGACATGGAGTGAAAAGGATAGATGTTTCACTTCGGGCTTTCCAAAGAAAACAAAAATAAAATGGGCATTCATAAGGCTCGAAATGTTTTTACAAAACGTGTGTTTAAAAGAAAAAAACAAAGTTGCTAAATGGAGAAAGCCATTAGAACACTGAGCTTTCTGTTTGTGTTTATTTTAGCTCGGAGCGTAAATGATTACTCATTTTGTGGGTGAGCACAGCAGTCATCTGCTGCTTGATTTCACCTTTGGGTCCTCCTGTGCTGAAGGAGAGTGCTACATCGAAATACCATTGAGGCTTTTAATAAAAACAAAATCATAGCAATACTTGCTGGGGGGGAGGGAATTAAACCTGTGTGACTTGACATCATCCAGACAGGTTTTAGAAAGCAAGCTGCATCTACAAGAAACATTACAGCTGTGATCTCTACGTATTTATTGCATGTTCTCACATTGAATAAAGTGTCTCACACCACTGAAATATCCAGAACTGTGTTAGACGGTCATTAGCTAGCATCTCCTTTTACCATTGAAATTGAAAAGCTCTCAGGTGACACTCAAAGCCATTTGTGATGTGGGCTTTGTAATTGCTCAGGACTGATCTCGCTAAGCACTTAATTGCCGAGAACAGGCTTCCTGCTCTGAAGGGAAGATGCTATGGCTGGCTCTTTGCTGGAGTGCATTGCACTTTCTGGTAAGCGTTACAGAAAGCTTTCAGGATACTGCACTATAAAATAAACCATCTCCTCTACCGTAGGAATATATCACAAAGTATTTGAGGGCTGTTTTTTGGCATATTTTCTTAAAACTCAATTCTTGTCTGTGTATCATGCCATAGCTTCACTTCTGAAGTCAAGGGAACGCTTAGGGTACGGTCCTGAGTGCACAGAGGGTGAAGGGGAGGAAGTGGGGCAATCTTTAGGATACTTAAATCACAGTCACACTGACTGCAGCACAGCAGCTCTGTCTGGGACAGAACTGGCGGTTTTACACTCATAGCAGCTTCTGTCTCACAGGTTAGAAATCTTTTTGTGAGGTGCTTTGTAGATTGTTTGTTTGTTTGTTTGTTTCCCCATTTATTAGAGTACTTTATCAAGCCCTGTGCCCATGTTTTACTTGCTACCTCTTCTTTATAGCATATCTGTGAACTGGAAAAGAATCACTGTCTGCTCTGCGATAGTGTGATTTTGATCAAATCAGCTGCCCAGTCCCCTACAACTGCATCACATTCAGACTGGGCACCCAGCTTTAGGTGTTAAGGCAGTGAAAGTGGGGGTGGTAGGTAATGTAGGTTTTCTTTTACTTGCAAAGTCAGGGCATATTAAGCATGCTGGAGGACCAGTCAGTGAGGGCTGTGTGCCTGTGAAGAGAGACGCTGCTTGGTTAGGCATGATGGGCACAATGTGTCTGCTCTCCTGTCCCCAGCTGGAGCTTAGGGGGCCTGAAATGGGGTTGTGTTAGGGCTGAGACTAAGGAAAGGCAAATTAAGCTGTTTAAATCGAGAATTGCACCATAAATGCCACAGGCTGTAATCTAAACTGCTCAATAAAATGGGCTAGAGTCCATCTTTTGACACAGTGGTGGTTCGCTGTGACTCATGCCTATATAGCAACACCCTCACCAGCACAGCGTGGCTGCGCCTCTCACAGCTCTTGGAAGCTCTCCCCCGGCCTGTGCTGTCCCAAGGCGAGCTCCAAGAGAGCACTACTTACTGTGGGCTGCATCTGGGATCATGCAAACAGCCAAGTAGTATGAACGACCACCACACGAATAGACAAACCTGTTCTATGACCTCCTTTCATTGATTAACCTTGCCAGAATTTTAAAGTAGACCTGGCTTTGCCCATTTGTTACCAAAAACCTTGAATTCCTTCATGGAGCAGCATTTGATTGGAAATAGCATTACAATTTTCTTAGGTGTGCAAAAATGTGATGTCTACAGCATTTCTGGGGACATGGGAAGCCTGGACCTAGGACCTTCTCAGTCTGCCTCCAGGAGAATCACCAAACTTTGGATAAAACTGTGAGGTGGCTACCCTTCACCTTTCCTAATTTTATCTTATGATTAGGACAGCTGATGATTGAAGTACTTTTATCAGGTTGGGCAGCACCTGTGGCTCCGAGTTTGAAGGACAAAATGGCTCCCTGATCCCTCAGAGTTGGAGCGGGTTCTGTTGCGGCTCTGTGTGTTTGGCACCCCCAAGAGGGCTGTTGGTCCTCATGGTCTGTGGGCCCCAGTGAGGTTCTGAGTGGGAACCAGGTACCTAGGCTTAGTCAGGAACTAGAAATGCTACGTTTGGGATGTTTTCCTACTTTGACACAATGTGAGCTTTCACACAGAAATAAGGAAGAGCTATCAGGTTGGATCACAGGTTTGCTGCTTTGGTGTAGCAGGATTTTTTGGTAAAGTGTTCAGATACCTGCTGTAACTAACTATTGCCTTTAGTTTTTTTTCTCTTGCTCATTTTATTTTTTAAATTCTTTCCTATGTCTGTAACTGAGACAACAATCATCTTCCTGTCTTCTTGCCAGCTGCAAGACTTGGTTAATATTTCCATAAGGTTGTGAGTTTCTTGCATTGGACATACCAAACAAATGAAATACCTGGGTCCTTACCAGAAGGCAACCTTGTTGCTTGTGAAACCTGAGTTTTCTGTGAGGCTAAGGAGATATACTACTTTATATAATTAAGAATACCAGCAAATTAAAGGTTATGCTCTACTAAACTTGTCAAGCTACAATATTCTGTACAAAGCTAATGTTCTGCATAGTCTTATGCCAGACTCAGACTTGCACCTGTGTTCTTGCAGTTTTGTTGAGAATACCTGCACACTTCCACGTAGCACTACACAGAAGCACAGGGAAGAGTGGGTCTATTACTGCCACATAGTAGGAAAGAAATTAGTAATTAATTCTACTCGAAAATGGAGAGATGTGTGCGTAAAGGTAACGAGAGGTCTCCCACACCCCTGGTTGAAAGATTTAGGGAGTTAGGGTTAGGTGTTAAACACAGTAACTTTTGCTATTTCCATTTGTGAACAAGACTGTACTTAGCTCCAAGGAAATGCTCAGAAGCAGGGAGGCTCCTGGTTTCAACCACATGCATTCAGAGTCATTCTAAGCAATGTGTTCGTGCACAGTAGAAGTAGCCCGGAGCCAATGATGGCATGGTGGCCTCCAGAATCTGAAGCGTTATAGCTGTGGAAAACACACAACTGCATCTAGCCTTAGGGGAAGAAGGCTATTTGGTTTGACATCATGCTATTGCATCTCTGTTGCTTGTGGAACCTGAACAGATACCCTCTCGTGATCCTGTCCTGTTTTGTAGTCATACCAGCTCGCCTGAAGTATGAGCTTAAGCTCTGATTCATGCAAATATGCCCCAGACTCTCAGTTCCATGCCAAACCTCATGTTATTCATGAGTTACTTTCCACAGGCTGTAGCTCAGCCTGTTTCCGAGGAGTCCTTCCTGAGGTATCTAACTCTTCCAAGTTTTGGAGGAGAAGACTGAATGTATTACTCAGGGCTGAGAATCATCCCAGACTGGAAGGTGTGTAAGGCTTAAAGTGTACTTGAAGATGTAGCCCACGACACAGTCACATTGCTGTGTCCCATTCCTTAGTCTTCAACAAAGCTTGGGAAGCTCCTCTGGATATCAAGCTGTGTAATAGATTAGGACATGACCTGGACAAACAGAGGTAAAAGTAACCTCTCCTCATCGAGCGCATCAGCCATTGAGCACTGACAAATGCATGGAAAAGGTGTGACACTTTATTTTCCTTTAGGTTTTACTCCCAACTTCTGTTGGCTAGCAGACTGCTTTGGTCACACCGTAAGAACAACTCAATTGTCATTCTAAATAGTTATTTGTATAATTTGATCATTTGCAGACCAGGGTTAGACTAGAAATGCCTTTCAAAAACTTGCCTGGAGAAAGCAGTATTTCTGCTTGGCCAACAAACTGAAATTCCAGTGAGGAATGGAGCATTTCTATTTCTGATATCTTTGAGCAATTCCAGTAACTCCCAAACTGTAAAAGTATTGAAAATTATACAGGCAGTAGACCTGATACATAGTCATGAAATGCATTTCAAAATTATAATGAGGTTTTTATGACTTGTAAAGAGTTTTTTACAAGCAGGCTGAAAATATCCACCCAAACCAGTTATAGAAATTACTTTCCCTCAATAACTTTCTAGTTTGCATTTTCAGTTTAGGGAATGTATGTGTTAAAATCTCTCTCACAGACAGTACTCAATCCTGCAATTAAATACAAATCTGTGTTGGCAACAATCATTTTTTCTTATGGGAAAGACACTGAACTTGTGACGTTAGTTGTGAGCTCACTGTATATCTGAGCAGGAAGGGAACATGGGACAGGAGTGAGACATCTGCTTATACAAAAAAAACACATTTGATCCTAACAAAAAAATAGGTTACTTAAAAGTTTAGAATACTTTTTTTTTTTTTTTTAAAAAAATATCACTTTACTTGCAATGCATATTTAAAAATACCCCAGCAGGACACGTTCTCAGCAATTCACCAGACCCACCACCAAGTACATGGTACTCCAAGCTTTTTTATTATAACAACATCATTCAGTTACATTTCTTCCAGCTAAAATCAACAGTGGCTTTGTTACTGGCTTCACAGGGAACAAGACTAAGTATGACGTACTCCCTTCCATTCCCTGATCTCCCCAATATCTTGTGCCTGTGGCAATGTAATGATGATGTTCAGAAATAAACATCCTGATCACTAAGGAACTTGCACTGAATTATGATTTGAAGAATCTTACAGGCCATAAACTGAGCAGCTTTTTTATTTTTCATTGTTTTTCAAATCTATTCAGACGACTGCCTACAGCCAGTTGCTTCTGTGCTGCCACTTGCATTTCTACCTAGCTTTTTGCTAGTTTAGGCAATGCACCTTTCAGCTGGCTTCCCAAGGTCTTTTCCTGTGAATACAACTACTCCCATTATTTTTTAGGAAACTTGGACTCTCAATTCAGAGCTGAGACGAGCATATCCTTTACAACCAGACACTGTTAGCAACTTAACTACCTTTGAGGGCCCTGAGCTTATAGCGGAGGGCCAATTTTCTTCAGCAATATGGGAACAGAGGAATGAACTTGGCAATATCCAAAGGTCAGTTTAGCCCAATATCATTCTCTGTCAATGAGCAAGAGTGAGTGCTTAGGTGCAGGGTATGGGTACAGGCAGAGTCTTGATATAGTCTCAAAAATTTCCATAAGCAACAATTCATGATGTTCCTGTTCTGAAGCCTGCATTCATTACATCAAGTTTAATGCTCACCAATGAATTTACCCTACATGAACTTCTCTTATTTCTATTTTAACTTCTCTGTGTGGCCTCCAAATGGTTCAATGGCAACATTAGTTAGGATTTATACAGAAAGGCACTTTATTTTAAAATGACTGTCTGATGATTACATTAGCTGTTCTTCCCTTCTTTTACTACAGGGAACAATGAATATTCATTTTGCACGCCTTTTCTCCACTTAGCCTTAGAATTCTCAGATGTTCTTGGTACGGAACTCAGATTTAGCGCTTTCCACACATTCATGCTGGGATTCTTCTGAAAATGGTTCAATTGGCACCATTCTTACGGTACAATGGCTGCTTTAAAAAATTTATTACACATTACACCTCTCAGTCCCACAGTATCATGCTGGAGTTTCTTTAGCCTTGAATATGCCCAGCCCTGCCAGTTTGTTACTTTAAGTTTTCTAATTCCTCTTAAAGCGGCTTCTTTTGACCCCCTCAGTTTAGGACTAATGTGGGGATATATTTCCTGTAAAAAAGAATTGTGAAAACAGATGGCTTTACTGTGGAAACCTCTACCTTTTTTTTTTTTTTTTGGAATATTGCTGATATATATGCATACATATATACATACATATATATATATAAAGCTGTGGCTAATCACAGAACCACAGAATGGTTTGGGTTGAAAGGGACCTTAAAGATTGCCCAGTTCCAACCCCCTGCCATGGGCACGGACACCTCCCACTAGATCAGGTTGGCCAGGGCCTAGTTCAACCTCACCTTGAACACCTCCAAGAGTGGGGCATCCACAGCTTCTCTGGGCAACCTGTTCCAGTGCCTCACCACCCTCTTAGTGAAGAATTTCCTCCTAACCTCTAATCTAAATCTCCCCTCTTTTAGTTTAAAACTATTCCCCCTTGTCCCATCATTGTCTACCTGAGCAAAGAGTCGCTCTCCATCTTTTTTATAAGCCCCCTTTAAGTATTGAAAGGCTGCAATAAAGTCACCCCGGAGCCTTCTCTTCAGGCTGACCATCCCCAGCTCTCTCAGCCTTTCTTCATAGGAGAGGTATCTTTCCCCAAAGGCCCTTTCTTTATCATGTGTCAGTTCTCTGACTCTCTGGCAAATGCCTGACTTATGGTTTATTTCAATGAGGCTTTTTGTTATTAGCTTTTATGTTAGAAAGGTGATCTGAATCTTTTTTATCCTTGGTCCCTGGGGTTTTTGATGTAATGAGCTTACTGCGCTCCCTGTTTGGGAGAGTTGCCCTGTCTGAAGGGCAGCTCTCACAGTAGGCCTTCGCCCCCTGTGGCTTGGGGCATGGGAAGGAGGGTGGCTTTTCCCCGGTGCTCTGTGTGGACATGAGCATTGAAAATCCCCCATCGGTCAAGACCTCGACATGCTATGGATGATGCTGCACCACCTGCAACTGATGGGAGAAGGGAGTTGCAGGCCTCGCTCAAAGTAAGAACAGCCTGGGCTGACAGTCCTTCTGTTAAAATCAGCTAATCCCACCTAGTGGCTTTCCAGGGAAGGTCTTGCAATCTTTCCTTACCCATGTTCTCCCACAGCCACTTCAGCAGAACGCTGTGCCGGGCTTTTCAGCAAACTGGGATCACTTATTGCTGCCACTGGCCCATAAAGCACCAACCAGTACATCCCATGCTTTCTGAGTCAGCGCAGCTGAGTAAGTACGGCAGCTTACTGAGGAGGCGCAGAAATGTTTATGCTGAATTCCCGTTTCACTGGTGTAACACCTAACCAGAAATGGGGACAGGATGGCTGAGCTGCAGAAGCCTTTGATTTTCTTCTGTCCACAGTGAGGTGGTTCCTGGTTTATTTTTTTTATTGTAGTTTTGATTATGTCTCTTGGCCTCATAAGGAAAATAAGAGTTAGGGGGAAAAATATATATATATATTTAAATGCTTTTAAATAATTTAGTTATAATTTTTAAAATAATATTTAAATAATGTTGTTAGCTTTACTTAGTGAATAGTATCACAAAAATACAAAGATAAGTGATGCGTGTATAATATATGAAAGCATATAATATGTGTACCAATGAAAGAACCACAAAAAATGCAGGTTGCATTGTTTCAGACTTTCTTAATTATGTCTCTAAACATAGCACTATCTCCTTAAAGTCTCATGAAAAATACAGAGAAAATTATAAGGAAGCATCATAAGTTGTTTAATTGTAATTGGCATTGACAGTCCTGAGTTTCCCGAGCGTCCTGACTTAAAAGCTAGTTAGCAGCTCACAGCAGCTGGATAATAAATTAAAAGGATGTGAGCTTGATAAATCAATGCCTTTTAGGATTGTGAGAATAAACTGGAATTCAAAGCCAAGTATGAACAGCCTAAGGAAACAGTGGACATTCCACTTTTTAAGCTACCACGAACATACTTTAAATATTTCAATATAGGAAAAATAAAAACTGAATCTTGTTCTCCCCCGCTGCACTCAATATAATTTATTTCCAGAATGATT
This sequence comes from Anser brachyrhynchus, assembly GCF_964034855.1. Taxonomy (NCBI): domain Eukaryota; kingdom Metazoa; phylum Chordata; class Aves; order Anseriformes; family Anatidae; genus Anser; species Anser brachyrhynchus. The sequence goes on along the minus strand of NC_137698.1, from coordinate 32,496,975 downwards.
AAATATTCAATAGGTAAATCTTTAGTATACCTTGTAAACCTTCAGTTAATATCTAGGTCAGATCAGATATGACCAAAGACTTTACAGTTTGATGCCTGTTTGGTTCCAATGCTGAAACCATGTTATAAAACTTTCACAGAAACTACCATAAATTAAAATATTTTCTGACAATATTTGCAAAGAAACCAAAAAGTAAGCAGTGACTGAGAGGGAACCATCTCTGATCTTTCCAAGTCCTCCAGTGAGGACTGGGACACCAGTGGTGTGACTAATGGAAGCCTGCTCTGCAGCTCCTTGTGCTTCACATCGGTGTGGAAAGAAAATTCTGGTCTCAGGTTTGTTACAACAGTATTTCAAAAGTGCCAAAAAAGCCAAATTTCTTTAATTGCTGCTGTTGCAGACATGCAGGGGATATGCTGCCATTTCAGGATATTGTCTGCCTAAAAAAGAGATGGAAAAGCATTGTGTAACTGTGTAGAATCAAAAGACTGCAGTACTAAAGGAAAGGATTCTCTATCTCCTGCGGCTCTTCCCTCCTTCCCGTCCTATCTTCCCTTCTATTTTTTGACATTTAGCTCTTCTTTCACCAACCCTCTGCAGTGTCACTTTTTTCAGCAATTCCAAGCTGCTCCTTCCCTTCTCTGGGTCAGCTGCGTTCCCAGAAAACAGCCATTTCAGTGATTAAAGGTATGGTTTTGTCGCACAGGGTTTTGAGAGCAAGATACAGAGGAGGAAGAAAGCAATAGCTCTGGAGGTCATGAGGGAAAAAAATGAAGAGATTTTATACACCTCGTTATGTACATTTTACTTCACTGCACTCAGCGATATTGGTTTAAAGTTGGTTTGGTTCAATTTACTTCAATAAAACTGTTGATATTCATGTTGATCTAGGTGAGCACAGAACATGCTTCAGAATTTATATTTTTTTCATATTCATTGCACATCTGCATGTTAAAAATCATATGACGTGTGTCTTGAAGTGGTTTACAAAGGAAAGAAAACAATTCTGTATGATGATTTCTCTACAATTAACATTGTTGCCCCTAATGCTTCTTCCAGCAATATCAGATTTTATAATTAAAAAGGATTGCAGCTCTTCAGAGGCAAAAAGCTGAACAAGCGCAAATGGTACCTTTCAAGAAAACAGACCCTTCAGGCACGAGGATGCCTTGTTAGGAGGATCCTACTAAAACGGCTACTTGATGAACTGGAACCCAAAAGAAAGTGGAACGACTGACTGAAATTAAGTCTTTCTGGACAGCTTGGTATAATTAGATTTACAATCATATTATGTCTAGGTTTTCTACAAAGACCTTTGTTTAAACTTCAAAGGATGTCTGCTTCCTTTTAAAGTATTTCCACTACCTACATATCAAACCTGTCAGAGTGCAGAAATACTACATACCCTCTTTTCCCGCTCCAGGCCATAGTAAAATTTATTCTGACCAAAAGAATAAAAGAAAAAGAAAAAGAAAAGAGAAAAAGAAAAGAGAAAAAGAAAAGAGAAAAAGAAAAGAGAAAAAGAAAAGAGAAAAAGAAAAGAGAAAAAGAAAAAAGAAAAAGCTTATGCTTCTATTAAAACATATTACAACTGCAGTAGTAGTCCACTCCAGGAATATATGCTGGGGCTTGCTAGCATTCCAATGAAACAGAAGTTAAAAAACATCAAGGACTTCTGTGTTACAGCTACCTAAAATAACTTAAAGGAAAAGAAAAGCAACTGTCTGATGCAGTGCTATAAAATAAAATGTGTAAGAAAAAGGCCTCTTTCACGTTTTCAAATTTAGCCAAAGGAATAAATGTCATAATCTTGGCAGGACTCTGCTCTCATTCCTCATCCATCATTTTTGTGACAGTTTCAAAAAGACATTAATGAAGAAGCTAACTCTGTGTCTCCTTTATATTAAGAGGAATTGAATAAAGCTTCAGGGCAAATAGCACATTATTTGCAATTTTAGGTAATTTTCTAACCAGAATTTATGCCAAATACTTATGACTCTGGTAAAATAACCCCCAAAAAAGCTTCTATTTATCAGGCTTAAACATTAAACAGCTATGTACTACAGTACCAATTAAATAAGGCAGTAAAAACTAAGTTCTCTGATAAATAACAAACATTCTTCTGAGCCTGGTCCTCTTTCCCATCTTTTAGTAAATCTTCATTAAAAACAAGTGAATTAAAATATGTCATGTCTTTGGATGAGTGGTATTTATATATGGGGATGGGGAGAAGAGAGAGTAATAACTGAGAGAAACTGTCTCTTTGCTGTGAAGAGTTATCACTCCTAGAAATGAGAATTAAAATGTTCATTGACCTTCTCCTTCCACCATACCTTTACAAATGATGGCTACTGAAAAACGAGCTGTCTTTTGACTGCACAATGCAACCCGGTACTATGTGAGACAAAGGGGAAGACATGAAAGCAAGGCAGAATTCATTGGTGGCAGTGCCTATCTGGAGGAGGAACAGAGAAGGCTTGTCCCCTACAACTGTTCCAAGTTACTTGACACAATTACACGTTGTTAAAAGCATAAAATTAACTACATTAACTTTTTAAAATAAAAGATTGACTGAGAAGGTTGCTTGTTGAGGACTCTTCTAGCTCTAATACAAGAAAAGCAATGTTTTTTAGTGTTATCTGGGTTAAATAACTAGCTTTGTTTTAGCCCTGACATGTTTTCAGCTATGCAAAGTCTTTTTTTGAATACCTGAAGTTATCTGATATGCTGTTCGATATACTAAAAGTGTTGTATTCCCTTATAAATACTGCCTTACTGTTAGAAAAGACTTGAAAATATTAAGCTCAGATTTTATCACGTTTAACAAGTCACAGCAAAATCCAAGACAAATACAGGTTAGAAACAGCTGTTCATAGTAAAACTTAATTATACTGAGCAATTTGGATTGTCAGAAAGAAACAGCTAGCACCTGTGGGCAAGGGGGTAGTGAGAGCTCTAATACCCAATTAGCACATGTGGAACAAAAGAAGAAAAGGATCTTAATTTCTTTTAAATAGGGAGGGGTCAGCAAGAAAACCAAATGAGTCTTTAGTTCCTACAGCTGACTTTGATGTTTAATAAGAAATAACAATTAAGACTTTTTGGTTATTTTAGTTTTCTTTTCTTCATGTCATGCCATAAAGAGGAAGACCTGACAGCAAAGTTGTGTGTTTCCTTGAGATCTGCTGCTGTTGAATTACTGGAACGGGTTAAAATTCCTTACTGAGCAGCTGCTCATCAGCAAAGTGTAATTTGTACCTCAGAAATGGTTGTGCATGGTCACCTGCCCAGTAAGATGTCAAATTTGTGAAATTCAAAGAAAATGCTGAAGAGGTTTTTCGCTTAGAAGTTGTTCATGTTCTTTCAATTCTTTCCACTAGCAATTACAAATGAAACGCATAGGGTTTTCTGCCACAAAATGAGGAGTCTCCAAGGTAACAGTGACACTGAGTTACAGACAAAACACACAAAACTTTATTTACTGTAGTATACCTCTAATTCATTCCTATTAGAGGTTTCACAGCTGAGTTAGGTGCGGTCAAAAAACCAGCAGGCACCTGAACGAAAAAGGTGGCGGCACTTAATCTTGAAGGCAATAGCATTTTTGGCCATTCAGGACTTTTAAATGGTGTCGTATCATTTGTAAAATACACAATGAGCATATCATTTATGTAATACCATTATTGATAAAAAGATAAGCTTTTTCTTTAAAAAAAAGGAAACTCAAATAGGTAAACATTTAATATGCTATATTAAAATACAATTTTATGGTAGTATATATTTAAAAGTAGACTGCTAAAAACTCTATGATATATTTGTAATAAAGATGAATTTGCATGTCTCTAAACTAGATTTCTTGGGATTTTCTGGCATATTCAAAAGCAGAGTTTTTTGTTTACAGCTTAGGGAAGGTGTATAAGGAAGGAAGTGAAAGTCTTTGCTCAATGTTTCTTGGCAGTGAGTCTTTGGTTTGCTAGATATGGAAAACAGGCTACAACGCTTGGATAGCAACAAATTAAAGAACTTCCAGGGTAATCCCATACTTTTTATTGACAGCTGTGCACTTGATGCATGCCCATCAAAGCTCTGTGCCTGCAGTGCCTCTGAGGAGCTTTGATAGGGGATTCAAAGCAGTGCTAAAACTGCAAAGCCTTCAGAGCCCCACTGCTTTGGGAAGGGCCTAGCGTTGTTATGGCACTAATGATTATGTTATTAGGGCTGGCTAAAAATTGAACTACCACAGCAGGGATTGAAAACAGATTTATTTCACTGAAGCACTGCGGTGGCCAACAGGAACCAGCACAACAGTAAGCGCATGCGCGCATGCTTACACCACAGCCTATCCTAAAGGCCCAGATAGGTCTTCCAAGAGTGGTTGTAAGCCAAAAGATACAAAAAAGCTGCCTCTGAGCCCAAGGGTTCCTCCTGCCTAAGGGAGGAAAGGAGGCCGGCCCGAGGGGCAGCAGCAGACCACGCACGTCCCTCAGGTGGGGCTCTGAGGGGGCTGCCATCCCTCCCTCATGGCGGCCCCACCTCACGCTCTAACGGTCCCGTCGGCCACCACGCGCCCTAACGGCCCTCAACGGCCGCCATTTTAAAGGAGCTCGCGTGCCACGCCCCGCTGCCCTCTGTCTCACTCTGACTGGCCAGCGCCTGCTGTCAATCACTCCCGCGCCCACCTCAGCCGGCTGCTGATTGGCTGAGTTGGGGCGGGGAGAGGGAAAGCCGTGGCGGTGAGGTCGCCTCTGCCTGGCAGCAGTGGTGCGGTGAGGGGCGGGCGGCGGTGTCTGCCGGCGGGTGTCCCGCTCGGGTAGAGGCGCCCTGAGGAGAAGGACGGGGCCGCGGCGGCGGTGAGGGGGTATTTGTGGGCTGCTGGCCGCGTCCAAAGCTCGTTTTTTTTGAAGTCAAGTTTTAGGGGATTTTATTTTTATTTTTTTAAACTGTTCTGTGGTGGGCATCGCGAGAACGTTATCTGTCCAGAATGGTTGCTTACATAGGTTCCTGTCCCAGAATGAACACCTGGTTGATAGAAAAGAAAAATGCATATATATATTAAAATAGATATTATTGTTACAGATTTATATAAATATATAGGCTAGATTTTATATAATTATATACACAACTTATATTATTACTACATACTTATATAAATCCATAAGCTAAATTATGTATAATATATACACAAAACCTTTCTTTTTCTGGGATGGAAAAAAAGGAGTTGTGTTTATTTTATCAGTGTTCTAATTAAGGGACGTGTACAGGCTGTTAAAGCATCAGCTGTTGTGGAAAGACTGCACTGAAGAACAGGGCCATGATTCAAAGCTTGGTTAAAGGGACTAAGCTGTTGGGCAAAATAATGCAAACACAGAACAGTAATATCACGGCATAACGTGCATTAAATGTAGTGGTGCAAGGGGCTTAATCATTAAAACATTCTAGCCATAAGTAGTTATGGCATAAATCTTCTGAAAAACTTCTATAAACTTACACAGACTTATTTTAGATAGAGGAACTGCAGTAGTTTCAATGGAGTATCTAAGTGAAGAATAGTAAGACTTCTAACAACCATGGGGCTGGTTAATGTCTTTAGTATAGAGGCAGGAACTTGGTCAGTGTGACAAGCAATCATCTGAAAACCCTTCTATATGAAAGGGTGGGTGGGATAACTTGTGCTACGTTACCCATTATGTATGGCTTTATTTTTAGTAATTCTTGTTTCTGGTAGCAGTAGGAAGTTATCTGGATGGCTGTTGTGTGAAAAATAAACTGTATAGGTAATGGTGCTCGTTTGGATAATCAAGCTAGATGTAAAAGTTCGCTGCAGTTTACTTTATACAAAACAACCAAGAGCAACAAGATGAAGAGGGCAAGGTGACTTCTGCTTCAGACTGTAGAAAATGGATGCAATTATAGCTGCTTTGGGATACTTCTTCCTTCATTTTCGGCAGCATCGATCAACTTAATGCAGCAATGGAATTAATTCAAGTTTGGTGCAGCACTTGAGCTAATTTGTTTCTTGGGATCTTGAGTAATGGGAAGTCCAGCGAAGAGACAGGCACGTGACAGTTTACTCTCTGTGGTTTAGTTTCCTTTATTCTCTGCTTTCCACATACTTTGCTAGTGAAGGTCTTAACTAGGTCCAATGAAGGAAGCTTCGTTGTTCAGCAGATAACTTGTGGTTTGACGAGACATTTTGTGTGAAATGAAGTCTGGTATTAGCTGTTACTCATGGTGGGGGTGGAGTGGAGAATTCTTCAGGATGTTACTTAGCGAAGCTTCAATTTATTGAAGACAAAGCAAGCAGAAAATATAAAAGGCATTAAAGAACAAACAGTTGTAGTTGATGTTTCTCATGGTGATTTTTTTTTTTTTTGGCTGCATGTCTTTTGGAGAATGAGGGACATACCATGTGGACAGATGACTTGGACCAGGGATTGAAGTGTTGAAGAAGATTTCTTGGCTAAGTACTGTGGACCTTACGGCAGAAGATCTTGGGAAAAGAAGAAAAAGCAGGGCAAGGAGAGAAAGTCAGTGAAAAAATCTGACTTTAAAGTCAGACTTTTGTAAGTGAGTAGTGTGATTAGTAAAGTTCTTAATTACTGTGTGGTTTTCTTGGTGTGATTAGTTTCTGTGACCTAGATAACAGAAACCTAAAGCTGTAGTAGGAGAGTTTGTCATGTTGGGAAATAGTGGTCATGGCAGCAACAAGCCTTTTGATAAAGACTTGATATTGATAAACCTTTTTCAGTTTTGATGTAAAAATGAATAAAGGCATGAAAATAAGGACCCTGGGGTGGAATTATCTCAGCCTCTTAGTTTTGACAGACAGTTCTGCCAAGTTTTATTATATATTGGTTTTAATTAAATTATTTCTGTTCATGAATTCTTTGAATTCTTTACATTAATTAGACATGGACTTCGTGCATTTCTGAAGTCTTCTTTTGGACTCAAATCCAGTTTTAAAATCAATGGTACTTCTATAAAATAGAGTAATAAGGAAGAGGAATTTATCCTTTTGAGTAGTGTTCAGGTCTCTATACAACTGTGATAACAAGCTTTATGAAAGAATTCATTATTGTAACTTGAAGGACAGCATACTTAGAAAATAGTTGTGATACCATTTGTATAAAAAAAATACAGAACGTATAGTTGCTGCTTAAAGTTGAAGATTTATTACAGCTACGGAACAATGTTTTGAAAACAAGTATGTAGATGATGGTAATTGCACGTAGGATTGCAGTTTTATGCTAAACGAAGTCACATTAAATAGCCAATTGTAGCATGAGTTGTGTTTTTCAGTGCTTTGGTAGTTTCTGTATACAGACAACAGCTTAGACTTACCTGAACTGAAATATCTGTGATATTCTGTTGAAGCTGTTGCAGATATGCATGAGGAAAATACAGCTGCAACAAATGGATGTGGCAAAATCAGAAGTAGTACCCAGAATGAGGCTGCCTTACTGGCCCTGATGGAGAAGACTGGATACAGCATGGTTCAAGAAAATGGGCAAAGAAAATTTGGTGGTCCTCCACCAGGTAAGTATTTCATTTGAGATCACAAAGTTGAAGTTCTTGTTTAAGGATAGCTATATAGAATTAGACTAAAAATTCTTGTAGCATTGTGTCCTGTATATTGTGTAAGACACAACATGTATGGAGTCCTGGTATGTTTTAGTTTTCAAACGTTTAAGATCTCTATCTTGTGCTAGACTATGGTGAGCATTCACTTGTGATGGCCTTAAGAAGTCACAGATTTAACAGCAGTTAAGGTTGACAGGTGGCAAGGCAAATGTGGAATTGAAAATACTGTGTGCGTTCCAAGTGGCTGAGAACATGTTTTAAAACATGTTCAGTGGCACAGAAGGGACAAGTCAGTGGTTACAGGCCTAAACTGTATTTCCTGTCACACCACTTGCATTGGCCTCAGCATTTTTTTTTTTTTTACCAAACCCAAACCTCTGTTTTCTGAGTAGTCAGTGGTGAAGATAACCTAACTCAATGTTTTCAGAGTTGCCTAATCTGTTCTTCATATCTAACATAACCTAATCTGCCTCCACAACAAAAACATTCTGAAATGAAGAATTGGTAAATACAGAGCTTGCAATTCACTGGAAAAATCAACTACAACAGTCAGTTTATTGTTCATACGTTGCTGTTCTTTCACTTAATACTCTGAAAAACATATTTTTATGTGTATATCTGTGTGTAAGCAGAAAATAAGAGTTGATAAAAAAAAATACCACAGGATAAGGGAAACTGCATTCATGCTATAAAAACTACAGTAATCTTCTCGGTTAACTTATGGTGGTTTGGGGTTTATCACGGTACAAGCAGGAGACCTCTTCATTGAATAGGTAACTCGTTGCTGCAGTGAAAACAAACTCTGACACTAAAGTGTTTTTTGTATATGCCCAATTATATTTTCACTTAAGTCAGTGACAAAATAATTAAAATTAATAGTCCTGCAGTATATGGAATATGTATATTGCAATTTGGAAACAGTGGCTGTAGTACTGGGTTTAGTAAATACTTTTAGGAATGTTACTGCGTTGGAAGACTTAATTTTTGTGTAAATACTATAACAACAATAAATCTCGCACCTTAAAATAGCCATATCCCTTCCTGAAATGCTTTTGTTGGAACTGCTGCTGCGGATTTACTTACAGAAAATGAGTAAAACATTCACAGGTAGTGCAACTAGAAGCCTTTGTTCAGCACTTTAAACTTAATTTCCAAAAAAAATTTAAATGAGCCTTAGTTTTGAGTAGAACTCATAAGAGTGTTTTTGTTTAAAGATGTTGCGAGATCATTCAACTGGCATGATTATGGGGATGCATGAAACTAATGGGTTTATTTTGTGCTGGAAATGGTGAAAGCTTATGAAATAAATGGATAAAACCCAAAGGAATGATTTTTGTTGTTGTCGTTTTGAGTGAAGAAACTTAAATACAGGAGGAGGCATAGTTCACTAGGTGTCTTTCTTAATTACATTTTTTTCATTATTCTTGTATTCAAGAGTTAAAATACATGGTTTTGTTTTCTTCTACCAAAATGTCATTGTGTTTTTTATTCTCGGTGTTCCTGAGAACGTTTTAAGAAAATAGGTGGTTTCTAAATCATTTAGTTTCAACTTCTTGGGTATTTACTTTCTCCTCCGTTACTGCTGTGTTGAGTCTGACTTTTTTTTTTTTTCCAAAAATGCATTTTCAGAAAAGTATCTGGCTTTGATTTTGAGAACTCTGGAAGATGGGTTTATCTACTCTACTCTTAGCTTGTTAAAATGGGTAACATCTTCCCTGCTGAATTTAGGCTTTTTTTTCTAGTCTGAAATAGTTTGAGTTTTCCTGATAAGACATCTAGTACCTGCCATTCTCTCTAATAATGCTATCAGTTACTTATGTATAATAATTTTGCCATTAGTCTTGGCTATAACTCTCTAAATGCAGTAACTCTTCTTTTTGAGACAGATTATGCACTTACACAAGCAGAAAGATGGTAGATTCTTTGTGCCACTGTTTTGGATCATTCTTCCTAGTGACCTGTGATCCCATGGCTTTAAGTCACGTTTGTAAGCCTGAGCTCTACTGCTCATTCCTACATGCAGTTTAACAGACAGCTGCATCAAAATGATTGCTATTTGGAAGCTTTTCCTGACTAAAATTACCTGCCTACTTTTATCAGCATTGGTAAAATAGAAGAACAGAGCTGAATGAAATTCTTTTGAAAATGGCCCTGAATACAGAACTGCAGGGCTTTGCTGGCTGCTTTCTGAGACTTCAGCCTGTTTCTATGCTAATAATTTTTTTCTCATAATGAAAACATTGTGGAATGTAAAATTACAATTTTAATTAAAACGTTATACAGTATTAGGTGTACTCCTTTGGCAAAAATTATGTTTATTAATGGACTTCGGTAATCTTTTCTGAAATGAGATCTGTTTGACAAAGTATTTTCCATAGATCTGTTCACTGACATTAATTATTTGTCTACTTCTAGTCTTCATGTATTTTCGTATTTTCTTAGGCTGGAAGTTGCCCTAAGTAACTATGAACAGTTTTCTAGGACAAGTGAGACTTGGATGTTTGAGATGGTTTCTGAGAAACTACAATTACTATTTGCTTTTTTTTTGTGATTTTTGCTTATGACATAGTTTATATAAGCTTGTTTTGCTGTTGGAGGAGATATCAGCTTTGTTTTTCTGTTACCATGCTGTTTGTGTGGCTGTTGTATTATCCAGAGCAAGCAGTTGATCTGGCTCAACATTAACCATAAAAACTGATTTATTCATTATTTTTAATTTTTTGCCACCTTCACTGTTAGTAGCAAGGTTCTTGTCACTTATGCCACTCGAGGAAAGTATATCAGAAAAGTGTTTTTGAAGAAACAAAACAATTTTCATTGCTTTGTTTGGGTCCTCTGCTTAGATTGCTGCAAACATAATATTCTTATGTGTGTAATTTGTGTACAGTTTATAAACTTAATCTGCGAGAACGCAAAAATTCTGTAGTGGTTCCGTTTAAAAAAAAAATCAGGAGTAAATTACTTGTCCTTTGGTGATACTTATGTGAAGGAAAAACTTTAAGTTAATTACAGAATTAATCATATTTAGGTAATCGTGAAATTCAAGCCAAAGTGAAACATTTGATTATTTTTCTTGTTGTAACTTGATAACTGTCACATTTTTCCTTTGCCTCCTTATGCTTTGTCATTTCATACTAATACTTAGTTACCAAATTTTATTTTTTTCTAACAGCTTTATACCCCTTCCTTTCTCTTCTGTAGAGAACCTTTCTTGTCAAAGCTTTCAAAAAAGATACTAGTTACGATTGAATGATTTGTCTGTATTTGAAACTCTTTTCTAATTTATTGGCTTATTTTTTTTTTTTTAAGTTAGGCAACCTTTTTTTAAAAAATGCAGATTTTGGGAAGATAAATGACATAATTATGGACCATTACTCCGTATTTTTTTAAAAGTGTATACTCATTTTTACATTATCTGTTGAACATGTCTTTTGGCATGTATGGCAGAGATACAGTCTTTATTATACATCAGTGTGCTTGGCATAAGGACAAGATGCATGGATCTGTTCTGTGGATTTTTTGTTTCGCCCCTTAGCATCCAGTTCCAGCCTGTGAAAACTGATCCATTTTTAGGAGGAAAAATATTCAGTGTTCTTGGGTACTGAAAAAAAAAGATGGTTTCATATCCTACCGTCCTTAGGGATTCTTGTTTTAGTGGATAAACGGAGATGGTGAAACCAAGATGTTGGACCTTTTGAGTGCTGTTGAGGGGGGGGAAAAAGGCTCTGGGGGCTACCAAAAACTTCTTAAAATGTGGGTAAGAAGTGTGATGAAAGTTTTGCAAATTTAAAATGTTAAATGTAGAAAGTATAACAAGTTCTTTCTCTAGCAATTGAGTTACCTCATATCAGTTGTACTAATAAGTAACACATAATTTTAAGGGGCAAAAAATGATTGAAATGTAGACTGACAACAAGCCTGCCAGTGTTTTAAATAATGTTAGTTTCAGTGGCTTGTCATCCAAATTTAAGTGAAAGAAATAGAAAAGGAATTTAGAAAAACAACAAAAAAGGAAAGAAAGGACTATTGCTCTGTGTGTACAGTTCGTATTTAAACATAAATAAATAAGATGAGAATATACCAGTTTTAACCTGACTAATAGTAAGTAAATAAGTTCTAACCCCAAATTGCGTGTGGAGTTGTGCCTGTCTGGCATTTGTACTAAAGTTTTTGTTGGACAATTCATTTTAAGGTTGGGAAGGTCCCCCACCGCCTCGTGGATGTGAAGTTTTTGTGGGTAAGATTCCTCGTGATATGTATGAAGATGAATTGGTTCCTATTTTCGAGAGAGCTGGGAAGATCTACGAGTTTAGACTGATGATGGAATTCAGCGGTGAGAATCGAGGCTATGCTTTTGTAATGTACACTGCTAAAGAGGAAGCCCAGCTAGCCATCAGGATTCTTAACAACTATGAAATTCGTCCAGGGAAGTTTATTGGTGTCTGCGTCAGCTTGGACAACTGCAGGCTATTTATTGGAGCAATTCCAAAAGAAAAGACGAAACAAGAAATACTGAATGAAATGAAAAAAGTTACAGAAGGAGTGGTGGATGTCATTGTTTATCCAAGTGCCATTGACAAAACTAAAAATCGTGGCTTTGCTTTCGTAGAATATGAGTCCCACAGAGCAGCTGCAATAGCTAGAAGGAGGCTAATCCCAGGTAAACCTCTTTTTTTAATTAAATCAAATTCTGGGGCGGGAGTATATGTGACTCTTTTTTGGGGGGGGGATAGTAATCTCTTTTCTCCTTGATTTATTGTACTTTGAGTTACAAAACTGCAGTAGTGCCTTTCAGCTAAAACATTTTTTTGTTTATGAATCGCTTTTTAAAAGAAGTGAAATTTTAAGCAGTTCTGAGAACAAAACAAGCAAGCGTTTGTTTTATGAACACAAGTTACTGCAGTTTACAACAAGATAGATATTTGCTTGGGCATGCATCCAGTCTTCATTTGCATGTACTAGTCCCTGCACAGGAATTCTTTTAAAGCTGAGCTTGAATTGTGTCCCTTGTTTTCATTGAGGGGTATGAGTGATGTTACTGGTATTTCATATTTTAAAGACGGTTGAAAGCAGGTCTTTAATATTTTAGTAGAGAATCATTTTTATGATTATTTTCTTTAATTATTTCAGGTAGTAACATTTTACAAATTTTGCTTAAGTGGATGCAGACAACAGAACCGTCTGATTCTGGTGGTGTGCATCATGTTTGTTTGCTTCTTATAGAGGTAGTCTATAAGAATGGCTTTGTTTTCCTTTGCATCTTTCTTATTGATGTAATGCTTCTTTGCTGTAGGAACGTTCCAGCTCTGGGGTCATACTATTCAAGTAGATTGGGCAGACCCGGAGAAAGAAGTTGATGAAGAAACAATGCAGAGAGTCAAAGTGTTGTATGTAAGAAATTTAATGCTCTCTACTACGGAAGACACAATTAAAGCTGAATTCAACAAGTTCAAGCCAGGGGTGGTTGAACGTGTAAAGAAGCTGAGAGACTATGCTTTTGTTCATTTTTTCAACCGAGAGGATGCAGTTGCTGCCATGTCTGTAATGAATGGGAGGTGCATTGATGGAGCTAATATTGAGGTAACACTGGCAAAGCCAATTAACAAAGAAAGTACTTGGAAACAACATTTTAATGATCAGATAAGTCCCTGTTCTGAAAGTCTCTTAGGGTTTCCAAGCAAAGAGGATGGTCATCAAAAATCTGCCTGGAAACCACCAGTTCGTCTTAATGGTCAGCACAGTCCAAGCCCCCCTGAAGTTGAAAGGTGTATGTACCCATTTCTTCCAGGAACAAAGCTTACTCCAATTAGCATGTATTCTCTGAAATCTAGTCACCTCAGTTCTGCAGTAATGCACCTGGATTATTTTTGCTATAAAAATAACTGGGTACCACCAGAATACTACTTGTATTCAACCACGAGTCAGGATGGGAAAATACTCCTGGTGTACAAGGTACTTGTTCCTAGTATTGCACATGGTTCCCACAGTTACTTCATGCCAGACAAACTCTGTACAACATTAGAAGATGCAAAGGAATTGGCAGCACAGTTGACACTTCTACATCTAGGTAAGCATAAATGCTTTTAAATAGTTCTTAAGAAACAAAGCTAAAAACGTTACTTTAACATTGTTCTTTGTGTATAGTTTTGGAAAGGTTTTTTTTTCGTTGCTCTCTATAGACATTTTCAGCACTATAATGGTATCATTGGAGGGTTCTTGAAGTAAAAAGTGCTGTTTAAATTATTTTTTCTAAACCAAGAAAGGGAGAAAACTGAGATGCAGTTATTATTAATTCTTTCGAAGTCCAGCATCTTCATATGTATTTATTTCTTAAAACTAGAATGTGGCTGCTAGAAAGCGGAAGTTCTAATATAAAAATCTGTGATCTCTGTTCTTCTTGTAACTGAGAAAGCAAATTACTGCATTTCTGACAGTCCATTATCCCTACTTCTGTTTGAAGTCAAAATACAAAAATAATATAAAATGTAACGTTTGATATCTGGTTCCTGTCCAGTATTTTTCAATTCTGTAATACTGTGCTGTAGCATCCAAAACACAGAACTGATTTCTAGTGCCACGTTGTTTCATTAGTAGTTGTAGCCCTCATCTGATAAAACATTTGAAATGAAATCAGAATTTTGGCTCTTTGGTAAATAGATTTGAAGGCTGTTACACAGACATACCATATGCTTTAAAAATTTGTGTTTCCAGATGAAACTTTGTGTAATTTATTTCATGTGCTCTTATCAGCAATTGTGCTTTCTCTTTCCTTCCTTTTTCATCCTGGTGTTATTTCAAGATGAGATAGGACTGACCTTTATAGGTTTGCAGGTATTATGAACCATCACTTGACTTCTCTGATCCACTGAGTAATATTCCTGTGTATCTGTAGCATGCTTTCTTTCAGCACGCCTAGGTCTGTAGGTGCTGTATTGTGAAATTAATTCTTGCTAGACTTTTGTGCAGCAATGTGATTATTTTTGTCATTAAAAAATATTTCTAGTTATTTCTAGAGCCAGAGGTTTCCTTTCTTTCTGTGAAGATTTATATTGGAGATGATAGGCTGTTAGCTAACACAAACTAGTTTCTTGTCCTATTCTATGTAAAAGATTTTTAGTTAGCTTTTATTACCATTTAGAAGAGGAGCAAAGCAAGAGTTGTTTGGGCCAAGGCATAGTTTGGGTTTTGGAATGGTCATAGATGAGACTCGTAAATAACGTGCCTAATATCTAGGAATTTCGGGCAGTTTGTACTCCGTTACTTTTATTTCAGTGTATTAAGAGACCACAGTGTTTTTTTTCACTTTCTAGTTTTAGGAAAAGCATGTGTTAGAATGTCAGCCTTCTGAGGCATGAGCTTGCAGGTTGAAAGGCACGAAATTCCTTATAGGCAGCGTCTGAGGCGTCGGGCTTGGTGATTCTGGATCGTGCAGCTCTAGATAGCAGCATGGTAAGATTGCACAATGCAGCAAATAGTCATTTCTGATTAGCTGTGCATGCATGCAGGGCTCAGCAATGTATCCACTTGAATAACAGTTAAAAAATTAGTCAAATTATGTATGGCTTGCTGCTTCCTCTTCTCAAAGTATCTTCTGCTGCTGGTTTTGATTTTTGGTTTGATTCTGCTTTAGATATGAAAGGAGGATAAATGAGAATAGATAAAGAAGCGTTTATTATAATGGCTTTACGTAATAATTTTGCTCCAGTGACCCTAAATTTTCAGAGAAAAAATAATAACGATAAGGTTAAGTGTGCTCCTCTGTTAGTGACACTTCTGTTCCTAAGAAATGCTTCAAGACAGCATTCTCCATGCCCTGCTTTGTTTCCCTGCATATCTGGCCGTGCATATCTGCCCATATTGTGGCTTAAAGCTACCGTTATAAAAAGTTTTGCTTGAAATTGTTTTGGTGATTCTTTCCCAGAGGAGTATAGGAGAGAAAATTTTAAACTAAGAATGCTTATCCACAGCTGTTATCAAATCCAGAATGCAAAAAGTTTCAAAAAAATAAATAAATAAATAAATTGAGGGAAGTGTGTGTTGAGCTTTTTATCTTCAATTATAGTTGTAAGTGCTATAAGGGAAAATGTTTTAAAGTGAATTTAAACTAACAGTATTTTCAAGCTTTGTAGCATTTCAGGGTTCTATATGCATTGCAAATGATGCGAGTTTTTACCAGAATTCCCAAATTCCAGGTTTGGATTTTTAAAAGCCACCTAATGGCCTGGTACTGGTAATGCTGTCTTGTTATCTTTGAACTCTGAATGTTCTTTATTCTTTTGTTGCCTCTGTGCATCCTCTTTTCTGAGGATTTGGTTCAGCACAGAGCATGCACAGCCTTCTTTCAGAGCAAATGTGGCTGACTTCTGAAAGATACACCTTTTTCATTTTGATCTAAAAACCTCTGGTGTTTTGCGTTGTTGTAATACCGAAACATAGCTTTAAGGACTCCAGAAATAGTGCTTTGTTTTTCTGTTTTCCCCCCATCTAATCTACAGAAGTTTTTGTTCTATGTTAATGTACTCTGTTGAAAGAAATACTTGAGGCTGGATGTTGTTGGATGGGACAGAAGATTCCTCTTACTCAGTGAAGTGTCTGTCATGTGGTCTGACATGTTGAATGATGCTGCATGGGTATGTGTGCTTGTAAGTAGCAATGATTTTGAGAAAAGTTTGTGTACTTCATCTCAGAAGCAACTTGCTATAAATACAAGTATGCAAAGATGACCCAGAATAATTCCAGCTGGTAAGTAATTTTCTTATAGGAACATAAAGGTGTTGCCTGCTTAATTTTCTATAACGTTTACAGTTTGTTGTTTCTTTTAAAAGTCACGTAAGCAGATTAAGGTGAAAGGGATGCCCTGAGAGAATTTGAAAATAGAATACATGGATAAAAGCTGTTAGAAACCAGAATGAAAAAGTCTTCTTTCTAGTAATCTGTTCCATGCTAAAGTCCAGAGACTATCCAAACAGTGGGCAAGAGTTTGACTTTTCCAGAAGGTGTAAGAGATAGCAGCAGAACATAATTTTTGCCTTATTTTAGGAAGAAAAAAGGAATTGTGACTGTGAAAGTTAAGAGAATATCTGTACGTATATTCTTTTATGTTTGCTGTTTTGCCAGTTTAGTAGTTGACTTTTTTTGGTGTGTTGTTTGAAAGGCAGAGTCAAGGTTTTGTCATCTTCCCTTTTTTTTTTGTCCCATAATGACTTGCACTAGGGTTTGAACGGTGTATTAAGTTGAAGACTGTCTTCCTGACCTTTATGCAAAAGGATTGAATTTCAGGTTCCTTGTGCGATCATTTGTGCTGGGCAGTCACAAACTTTGCAGCTATATACTTCATTTGGTGTTGATAGACAAACCGTTGGTAAAGCCAGGCTTCCCCTAATCATTTTTTCCTTATGTCTTGTTTTGGTTTACTTGGTACATTTCAAGATGTATTTTGTTTTCTAACTCTTTAGACATTGCTTCTTAAACCCAAAATACGTGATTCGACAAAGTTTCTTAATTCTGAAAGACAAAGAAGATGCTCTTAGCTAGTCCTATTTCTTGCAAAGGTAGACAAAATTTCAACAAGATACATCTATTTCTTTTGTTGATAAGGAGATGAATTGGAGTTACTTTGGATTTATTTACTTTTTGTGTGTAGACTAACACTGAGCTTTTTTAAGAAAGCTGTAGATGTTCTGCAGAGTAGATAGCATTTTAATAGCTTACTGCAACTCTTTCCTTTTGAGGTGTGCAGCCCCATTCCCCAGGTGACATCTCTGAAGTTACATGGTGTCAGAAATACTGTCAACATCTTAACTCTGTACAGTAGCAGTAGGTACAAAAGCAAAGCAGCAGGTTGTGGTCAGTCAACACCTCAAGGCTGGTATGGGGTAGGTATGCCATCCTTGGGAACCTGCTAGAATACAGGAGAAAAAAAAGGCATATACTGCTGGTGTTGCTACATAATGCAGAATAGCGAGGGGCAACCAAAGTAATGCTGCACTGTTCCAAACAGTTTTCATGGTGCATTGATCAATGCTGCACATAGAGCATGGGTAATCTCCATGAGAAAAGAGAATTTGTTGGTATTTCTCTCTTACCATGTGTATGTCTTGGGGTATACAGAAGGACCTTGTAGATTCAGAAGGGTCTCTGTTCCTCTGATTTGGTGTATTCTTGTTTGAGATCATCTGGTGATCTAAGATCACATTTTTACACAAACAGTTCTTTTTATGTAAACATTTACATTTTGATCAACTTCAGTTGAACATCAAAACAAAAGTCTTTTTTTTATCAACTATGTTATGCACCTGGTAAAGTTTGGAGAAGAAGAATACTCAGTCTGTTTTTCATGAACACTTTGGGTGTACTGTGTATATGGTCAAGAGAAAAAAAAAGAACAAACTGCAGGAATAAAGGTTTTCAGAGAAAAAATATTGTAAAAATAATCACTGAATACTGATAGTGTAACTTCAGTATTTTTCAGTTGGTCATTGCAAATAGCATATTTTTTTATCTAAATGTTATACTACAAGTAGAAAGTTATTTTTTAATGTTAGAGCAGTTTTTTTTATCAACACTGAGATATATAAAATCAGGATATTCACACAGTAATGACATCTTTAATAATCTTCTGTATCTAGTATAAAGAACTCTATTTTTAAAAATAGGTATTTCTGTATTAACACTACTTGCTTGTTGCCATATACAGTAGTCCTGAATAGATAGCAGTACAACAATTTACCACTTGGTGTCACCTAAATATTTTGAAAATGGTTCTTGGATAAAACACAGACACTTATGATTTCAGTGAAAGATAAATAAGCTATATTTTAACGTTACTAGATAATCCTGGAGTTTTTTAATTCCTTGTTCTGTTCATGATTTATTTAAATATATGGAAATATATATATAGGTGTTCATTTCTGGGATATGGAGCCGGGCTGCATGTTGAAGTTCCAGAAGAAGGTGACAGTTCATAGTTTGGGTTGGGAGGGATAGGAAGGAAGGAACAGAATAGAAAGAAAACTGAACGCCCTGTAGAAGAAATAATTACTTTCTCCATTATTTTGAACATCATTTCAACGTGGGTTTGTCTCTAGAAGTTGCATGACACCTTGGTGTTAGCAAAGTTATGCTTTGCTGTCAAGTGTGGTGCCCATGTAGAAAAACATGGTAACACTTCCAACTCTTGCCTTTTTGGACCCTGTCCTTCAGGCCAGATATGAGGCAGCTCCAATTTTGAGACTATACAGCTGTGTTAATTAATGCAGAAGTTGCTTCAGGACCAGCGGTGAAATAGTGCAGAGCCAAATTGAAACTAAAAAAGTCTGAGAGGCATTATTTATCTGTCAGCTATCTTGCATCATTAATACAGCTTTGTAGGTTCTGGAATCAATTTGGCTCATCCAGATGACTTTGAAGTACAGGTAAAGGAGAACCTGAAGTTGTGTAGATTTGAGTTGTAGGAGAATTTCTACCTCCCTTTCTTCAGTGAAGGTAAACATCTGAGGCCTGAAAAAGCAGATCATTCTTCTGAGAATTATTTCTGGTTTTACTTACTGCTGGTGGAACTCCACCGGTAGAAGGAAATTTTGATTTATTTGTTAGGTTACACTTTAAACTGACTTTATTTTAATTGTGTTCATAAATTTCTTGTATAAGAAATGGATATAATTGCTTGTTAAATTATACCCAAATAAATTCTTAGACACCACATGTTTTCTTCTGAAATGCTAGCTTCTGTTTGAATGTAATTGCATAGATGGGCATTTATTTTAGAATTGACATCAAAATGGTGTTAATTGTAGTAGTGCATGCAGGCATAAATACAGAGTTAGGTAGCTGTGACCCCTATACTTAGTAAACATAACAGGTGCTTTAATATTGAAGAGTTCTGAAAAGCTTTTCTGATTCAACTGTAGCACTGAGGTCCATTGTGTTTACTAGTGACTTCTCTGCTTGGTTAGTGACTCTGGCTATTGATTTTCTATTTATTTATTAAAAAACAAAAAAACACATCCAGCGTTTGGTTTCCTGCTTATGCTGTACTCGTGTCCTATCTGGAATTGATGGAGATTTCGGGAAGGTCCCTGCAGTTGTAGATATTCCTCTCCCATCTTACTCATTTGCGTGATCTGTTTTGGAGGCTGGGGATAGGCCCTTCAGTTTCCTTCTGTTACGAGTAAAAGGAGTAAAGCTTTCATAGTCTTGCACTAATCTCATGTTATAGCAGGACTCTGTTTTACATAGTCCCAAAATAGTGGTGGTTTTTTTTGGTGGAAATTACATCACTGTGCACTAGTAAGTACTCTGTTAAAATCTTGTTAGTCTTAGAATATTGTGATAGCCTCTTTAAAAATTAGTGTTGTTTTTACTGCTGTGTTTTGGAGAGAGAGAACCTGAATTGTAATTCAGATGTTTGACAAATTCTTGTTTACAAAAATGCAGGAGTCTATATTGTTATTTAGCTAAAGGTTTTCTTAGTAAGATCACAGTAAACAGCTCTTTCCTCTCTTTCTCCCCTAGCTGAAACTAAATTTAGATGGAAAAATACTTGAACTATATATGGTCCAAGTGAAGACTTCTTCATTTATTTAAGCAAGTTTAAAAAAAAAAAAAGCATTGCCTTTCTTGGTAACAAAACATCAGATGTCTTGTAAAACACGAAGATAGACAAAACATTTGGAAACTAAAGTTTTATTTGTACTGTTTATCTGCAAAATTAATTACTATTTCTGTTTTGTTCCTATAAATAGTTAGCATTTAAAATGGAAAACTTTGTATGTTCTACAAAAAATGACAACTTTAGCATAGTCAGTTGGAAGGAACCTACAAAGGTCGAGTCCAACTGCCTGACCACTTAGTGTAAGAAATAAGGTACTCAATTCAAAATTAGCTCTTTTAGGATTCTAAAGCATTTAGAAGAGAAACAGTATGGTTTGCTAATGTTAATGTTCAATCTGATTTCAGTGGAACATTGTGCAGAATAAATTATGTTTAGATTACCAGGGGTAATAAAACATGGTTCTTGACTGTAGTTAATATAGTCCCTCGACTTGAAACAACTCTTTTGTATTTACCAGAGAACTCCTTTAATTTTTTTAAAGTTTTGCTTTCCTTAAAAAAGTTTAAAAATAATAATAAAAAAATCCTCTTAATTTCCAGCAGAGCTCTGTACTGACATGATGATTCATCCCTGCCCATGGCAGGGGGGTTGGAACTAGATGATCTCTAAGGTCCCTTCCAACCCGAGCCGTTCTATGATTCATTCTATGGTATTCCCTATATAGTAATGGGAAACAAAAAATGAGACTTCAGGAAACTGCTCTATTAAAAATGTACTGTACATCACATGTTATTTTTCTCTTCAGAAGAGACAGAATTACAGTTTTGATGTCTTTATGGAACAAGATACAAGTGTTTTGTATCTTGATTTCTTTTAGACTTTGCCCAAGCTGCTTCTCCTTCATCTTGTGTTGCAAGGTTTATGAAGGGCTGTTGCATGGCTACGCAGCAGTTAGTGACTTTTTTTCTTGATTAGACATTCCTAAAAATCAAATTTCTTCACAAATCTGGTGAGCAGACAGAACTACAAATCCTATACTGTCCTATAACAATTAAGTAAGCTTTGCTACTATCCAGCTGGATATTAACAATTTGGTTCATACAGTGTCAAGGTTTGTGTTACAAAATGGGTATGATTCTTCCAGTGCTGATGCAAAGTGGTCTCTTGAATTAACAATTTAAAATTTCATTCAGGGAAGCTCCATCAGCACATGTGGACCTATGCAGCACATCAGAAGATGGTAGCACCTCTTTCTAGTCCTTAAGATAATACTCTCTGTAGCAAGAGGCTGGGTCCTGGGAGGTTTCTCCCTGCTGAATCTCACTTGAGAGTTATGGGGAAGAAGTTTTGTTAAAATTTCCTCAGTTTTAGGGATCTGCCAGGTTTTAGAAGTGTATTCCACAATAAAATATCCTTTGTTCCTCTGCACCTACTATTCCATGTGACATCACACTGTGACACAATTTAAGAAGTTAATTTTCAGGTAGAAGAAAGCATTCAAAAGTACTAGAAAAGTAAAGATACTAATAAATCTCTGAATCAAGGAAAAGCATTTTATTGGCTAATTAGAGCATATAAGTAGCAGTTTAATTCCAGTTCACCATGTGGTATTGTTTACTGCGTGCATTCTGAAATGAGTGGATTGACTTTTTTTTTATCTTACTATGGATTCACTTGTTTAAGCTTCTTAACTATTGCATGCAGTAGCAATTCACAAATGAAGGATAAAACTTACGTAAACTAGTTCAAGAGTATACTCAGCATCTGGCTTCTTGAACGGCTGTATTGGTAGACTTCTGTCATGGATTTGGGACATTTAACTTAAAGGTGTGAAATTTTTTTTTTACTATTTCATTATAAACATTTTCTTTACTTTGATAGTGCCTTGGTTTGTGTTATAAAAATTACCTTTATTGCTGTTCAGACAATTAACAGCTGAGTACAAAATGTAAGATCCTTAAAAAATTCATAAATTACTGGCTTTGTTTATCAAATACAATCGTAAGTGGTGTTTGGTATTTTTTGTTTGTGATTTTTACAATGTAGTAGTATAGGATGTTCCTTTACAGTATGAATTTAAATCTTAAATATTTATCAAATAGCTTACACAATTGTTTTTGTCACAATCCCTAAGCAAGCATATGCTTTTTCTGTCCCTAAAAGCAGCAGTGAGATAGTAGGAATGAGCAAACCTCCCAAGATTGCTTGCTGCAGTTTTCTTTACCTCAAAAACATTCTCAGCTGTACTGTTTGGGCTGTTAGTTAGAGAAGGTGGGGGTGTGCATATGGCAAAATAACCTTGAGACCAGCAGGGCTCTTAAAAATACTCAGTCCAGTCTCATTGTTTTCAAAGGAGAGCATAGCACTCCTGTTACAGACCTGCTGATGGATCAGCCAGTCTGATGTTCACTTGGATAGTACAGCACAGAAGTTAGGGTTTTAATTCCTAGAATGACTTTAAACTGATCTCTGAATCACTTGCATTTCCAGATAAGGTTTAGATTTGTGTTAAGAACCAGAGTTGTTATAACATTGATGACGGGGGCTATTTCTCTGGGTAGTCAGTTTCATGTAAAAGAAAGTCTGTGTTCCTCCTCTCATTTGAAGAAAAGAAAAATAGCATTATTTTTAACTTTCCGGATGTTATGCCACAATGGTAAATGTTCTCTTTTTTGGTGTGTGCTTCTGTGGATGAATTTAATGTGTCAATGCCTGTCACTGCTGAGGCTTTGCCCATTTTGAGATAGGGATTACCATTTTCTCTGAGTGTCGTAAGACTGGTTTTTAAAAGCTTATAAGGGAGTTTGAAAATAGTGTTAAATCCATGCTCAGTGTTAACTTCATTGCTGGGAGCTTCTAATCTGAGTCACCCAGGATTTGTCTTAAAGATTGTTATTTTTCTGTCCCTGCTGCTTACAGACAGGGACCATAAGCTTGTAAATCTAGGCCTGCGTAGGAGAACTTGGAGAAACACAAGTCAGAAAGACAGAACAAGGTTGGTCTGTTTATGCATGAAATAATTTGACTGACTTCAGTAGAGTCAGTAACTTCAAAATAAGAGTAAATTTAATGCCCTTTTCTAGTCAGTTGTTGATTATGCTGAAGACAGAGTTTGTTTATGAAGTAGGGCTGGCAGAACATGGAACTTCATTGTTAATGCTCACCTCGACCTAAAGCATTAATGTGAAAGACTGCTGCTGTGATAGCGTTACATGTAACAAATTGAGACAATTTAGAACAACGATCTAATAGGCATATTTAAGTTTTCTTCACTAAAAATTTGTGCTCAGTGGAGGTAAAGTAGTATGGTTAAATTTACTTTCCTTAAGTATTTGAGTTAGTATTAGGGGTGCAGAAGAAAGGGAAGAATGCAGCATTGGGATAAGACACCGAATGCTTTCATTACACCATTATCGTAAATTCCTTATTAGTTATTCCTTATTTCATCTTTGAATAGGTAATGCATTATGCTTGCTGAAATTAAGAGTCTCTCTCTTCTCTCCCCCAACTTTTTTCCCTTTTTTTTCCCCTTTTCCTGCAGGCAACTGTACGCTCTATTCGGCTTGAATTGCCCTGAAGAACACAGTTGAGGAGTTGAAAAGTTTGAAATTTGTTACATTGGATCTTGCCATGGAAGGAAAAAGAACACCACACTGATGCACAATTACTGGAAATTCAGATTACACGTTTATTGATGAATTACTTTTCAAAGTACATGTTTTTTTTAACTTTTGATTTTTGAAGATTAGTGCAATTGAATGTTAAATCATTTTAGTTAAATTTGTTTTGAAGAGAACTTGTTTAAAAGATTTTTATTACCTGTAATAGTTTATACAACAGGAGCTTATCTTTAGTGTTGAAATAATTCGGTACAATTCCAGCCCTTGTATTGTGAGTTGCATGCAGAGTATTTTTTCAGTTTCAGTTGTAAGTAATAAATCTGAAGTAAACACTAAAAAAACAAACTGGCAACCCTGCCTTTTAGTACATAAACGTAATTCCCAGTATTCCAGTTGTAGCTCAAAGATGAAATGCAAATGCGACACTCAAAGAGTTGTTTCTGTAACTTAATGCCAAATTTTATAGGAAGAACATGTCCAATAAAATCTTTGCTTCTGGAATAGCATTATGTCAGTGATGGAGTGGTATTTTGAAGGGCCTTACATCAACATGCTATCAGGCTATGTAAGGTATATTGCTGTAGTCATAACACAGGTTCAACACCTTAGATAATTCCTGAGACAAAAATTGGCAAAAGAAAAAAGTGTGACACACAAATTGCAGCTTAGTGAGCTGTACGTAAGATAAATGTCCTAGAAGAGAGACAATACCAAATACACGTATGTTCTGAGTTCATGGAAGCCTTACTTATATCTAGGTTATTCCTTGTAACCAGCAGTTCTACTTGCCTGTGGTTGTCACGTTGAACAGCAGCTTGCTCACTCTCTAATCAGGCCATATGCTTCTTCAAAAAAGATCTCCTAGCATTAAATGGAAAATAGTTCTTAAGTTTTTAAATCGGGTATATGTAATTCATTTTGAGTGAGCTATCTTTATTCTTGTAGTGTTAACTATTCAGCATTTCTCAGTGAAGTGCCTTATTTATTGAATGACCAAGAAAAATTTTTTTTTCCTTTTATTCCTGAAACAAATACAGTGGATCAACCTCCTTTTTAAACTTGGTATATAGTTTCAGTTCCTGGTCAAGGAATGGGCCAAGTAGCTTATGTTAAAGAGTCTAACAGCCTGGTTGTAAGCTGTTTTGTTTGAAAAGCTTGTTAAGAAAAAAAAGAATATTATGTAGACAGAAAACAATGCAATGGAGAGATTTGAAGTTGAATATTTTTTCTTAATGCAAATATTGAGGTCCGTTACATATTTTAGTTGAACATGTCTCATCAATACATTAAATTTTTGTGTTAATTCAGATACAGATAGAGGAGTTAAATTTTATTTGTATTTCATATTAGCTACATAGGTGTTTTAAGTGTTGTAATTTTTAATGTTGAAATCATATTTTTGACTTCTGTACTTGAATTTGAACATTGATATTAAATTTATGCTGTTAGTATTCTTTGTGTTTACTTAAATATTAGAAATTTACATATAGTACCTTCATAAACATACTTTGTAAGGTTTGCTTTGCTTTCTCTAGGAGCAAACTTTGGCCAGAGGCTTCAGTTCAGGTGCTTTGCTGAACACAAAAGCCTAGTGGCTTGGTGAAACCTTGAAAAAAGAAAATGAAAACACCCTTTTTAAAAGCATGTTTGCTTAGTAGCTTCTGTCACACTCAAAAGCTGTTAAACTCCTAAAGTTTCTTAAGAAGTTATGTTGAGAGGATAGAAGAGGGGGCTTGCTTAGCTTTATGTTTAAATTGAGTGGTCCCTGAGGCCAAGACAAAAATCAGTATCTGAGGTAGAATAATACCATATCATGCTGATAATAAGGTAGGGGGGAACTCAGTTCAAAGTAGTGGTGCCTGGTAGCTTGAGAATTCCCCTCTACAAGCTGCTGAAACAAGCTTTGTTTTTGTTTGTCATGAATCTTTGTTAAGATTCATGTTCTTATGGCAAGGTTTTCCAATTGACATCTTTTATGACACCTTGAAACTACAGTAGACTTTTTGCATGTGCAAGAAAGACTTGATAAAACAATGTTCTGTTGTCCTTGTAAAGGAAACCAGAAACAATAAGCATGGTTAGCTACTTATGGGAGTCGTGATGAAGTACACAGAGGTTGCATAGTACCAAAGCACTTACAGGAGGGTTGGCTAGTATTGCAGGTGTATAACATCCTTCCTATCTGGGTTTGTAACCTTGCACCCATATTGGAAAGTCTTGTGCAAAAAGCAGTTTTGCTACAAACCAGAAACTCCCATCATTATTAACGTGAGCATGTACCTTTTGTGATTATTTTAAGTATTCCTAGTACTCTTGACTGTACAAAAGCATGATCAAACATTTGAGTGTAACGAGTACTGGGCAGCTGTAAGCCAAGTGCAGCCTTCAGCCAGAATTTGGTCTTTGTTTTGCAGATAAGAACAAAGGTGTAAGGAATAAGCAGCACTAGCACTAGGTTGCTGAAATTCAGTGTTTTTGAAGTTTATTTAGAACACATCATTAAAACTCTCTGTAATCAGTGTTCAAAAATGCAAGCATATTTTTCATATTTATAAAAGTCTCACTAGAGCTTATTAACCTTTTGGAAAAAAATGTATTTCTTTCAAAAACATTGCAAAACCATATTCTCTCTTTGTCACGTATTTTACAGTACTATTGTATAACACTGATAGAGGTGGATCTATGTAGCGTCCTGTTCTAAAATGGGTGTAGAAAGTAGAAGTCCTTCTGAAAGTAGAGGTCACTGACTTCAGTGAAACTAAGTTTTGCTCAAGTTCCCTTGCACTAAACCCACTGAATTTAAAAAATGCCCTGTATAAGAAAGGGTGGTCCTTAATCTTAGTTTCCTTTTTATCTATTCATTTTTTTTAAGCCTTGGCACATGGTTATGCCAATGTTGTGAAGCAAGTGTATTGCAGGCTACAGCCTGCATCTTCCACCCTGTTTTTTCTGGGGGAAGCTAAGGCCATTTGTCACCAGCAGCTAGTGTCTTTTTGAGTAACACAAAGGGAAATTGCTAAATTAATGGGAATTTCTTTTTAATGGAAAACTAAAAAAAAAAACAAGTCAGCTGGTAGTTATTAAATTAACACAACCTGAAGATAAAAGCAACCCCCAAGACGTCAGTTTTACAAATCTTTAGCATTTAACATTAGCATTAGATTTAGCATTGTTAGATACAAGTGTCCTGCACTTACAACCTTAAAACGGTCAAGATGAAGGAAAGTTTAGAACAATCAGAGCTCCTTCTTCCACCCCTCTCAGTTTTTCACCATGCTAACAAGGCTGTTAGGAGATGCCACAACTTGAAATAGTTGTTAGTTACCTGTGGGTGTACTATTAAGCTTAACAGTCAGAAAAAGTAAAAAGCTGTGCCCTCCTTCCTCCATCACCAGCTACACTCAGTACTACAGTAACTAACACCCAGAACATCCTCAAGAGGTAAAGCCCGTGTTGCCCCATGAAAGCAGTGCTCAAACCACCCGATGGCACCAGGGCATCAGCAATGGTGCCAGACATACAGGACCATGGCAAGGGCAGGCCACTTCCAAAGCCTCAGGGCCATACAAGCAAAGGTGACTGCAAAACTACCACAGAGAAGCATTCATTAGCAAAAATAATTACCCAAGTGTATCTCAGTAATAGCTTATTTTTTGTTTAAATAGTCTTCCATCATCCAAGTGACACAACTTTGGCCTTACACACAGAAGGGCTTAATTTTTATAAGCTTTGTCCTTTTCTTGAAAAGAGGCTTTTCTGTCTCAAACTGTAAACAACGGCCGTAGAAATAATAATAATATAAAAACAAACACACAGTTAAACCAGGTGGAATTTTTAGGACTCTAAAATGCAAATAGGTGTTCAGAATTAGGAAGAAAGTTATACATACTGCTCAGAGAATGGGTGGAATTTCAAGAAAGGTGAGGACACCTAAACATCTTCAAAAAGGCGGCGGCAAAAATAAGATAGTTTGGTCTCAGTTCCAGTCTTACATTTGGAGAATGCGGTGATACTGAGATAGCAGGTAAAGTTTTAGACTTGAAAGAGGTGAAAATACAGGGTAATACCCATTGGGAACAGTACTGGTTTGTAGATCAAACAGTAGCGATCACACTCTGCACTTACAAGCTTGCGGTGCTTTAGAAAGAAGGCATAGTATTGCCATTTTTATGTGGGGGGAGGTCATTCAGGCACAGGAGCTTATCACTGTCAACAAATAGTTGACAATCAGAAATTGAAATTAATCAGTATGAGAATCAAGTATTTACAAAGGCAAACTGCAGCTCACTGAGGCTGGTCTGTATGTTTCAGCTCAATTTAGGTAGGGAGTCAAGTTCCCTTAAAAAGCCATGGCAGAGCGTGTCTGCCATGAACACCTTTTCTCTCTCTCCTGCTCTCATCCCACCATACAAAGAGGTTAATATTTGTAAGCACCTTTGGCCAAAGTTATAATATTCAGAGTGGATATTGGCAGAGTACTTGCTGTCAAGAGCCAGTGAAAAATCTGTGAGACTCAATGGAAATACCTTGATGGAAAACTTAGGTAAAACACAGCCGTACCACCAGGGCAGCTGGCCAAGAAACAAGTACCCGTTTCTTTAACTACATGAATTACCACTTCAGGTCTTGAACATTTTTTCTGCGCTACCACAGGCTACAGCTGCTATTGACTTACAGTTTCCTGCAGAGGGAAGTATTCACTAATGTATAAAAACAAATACTGAGTCAAATGATCTTTGTCAAAGCTGGAAATGTCGCAGTGTGCAAGTGAAGAGCGCAGAACTAGAATGTCAGGAACGGTATTCACTGAATTAGTTTTTACAGAGAAGTCAAAACATTTCAAGGGATAAAATTGTCAGCTTTCCGAGCAAATGAAAACTTATTAAATCAATGGGAAATTAAAAATAGGTGTCTTAAATCTCACCCCTTTACGATTTAGGAGCCTAACTCAGTGCTTTGATACTGACATTATTAACCTAATTAAGAAGAAAAATAAGATCTTTAAAAAGAAGAGCCCTGGAGGTTCCTGTGTTTCCCTGGATATATGCTTCCATCTCAACTCTGTATTCCTTTCTGAAAAAAAAATATATATATATATATATATATATATATATATATATATATTTCTGCCTCTTGTTTTTAAGGAGAGGATGTAACTCCTGACTCCTGGCCTGTCCTGAGGTGTGCGAGCATTCCTGAGGCAGCACGTGGGACTTTGCTACCTGTGCTGAGTGTTTCAGGTGGTCCCTGTACCAACAGGGCCCTTCTGTTCAAAATCTTCACGTCTCCCTTGCTCTGTTCCACAGATTCAACAGCAAGGGTGAAGAAAAATGTAAGAATGTTTCTTCCCTTTCCCCAGGGCCTCTGCCTAGCCAGAACTTATTATTTGCAATGCACTCCTGGAGAAGACAGATTAGCAGGTTGGATTCAAACCGATGAGGGAAGAGTACTTTCATCCCTCCCTTTCGTTTTGAATAAAAGAGCAATGAGGATCATTTTGTTGTTTGTAGGTACATACTTTAACACATGAACCTGCATCATAGGTAAATTGTGCTCTAAAAGAATAGGTAGAGTAACATCTATCAGGAAAGTCTGTTCATGCTTTCAGAAATGAACTGGTTCTGACAGAAGAGGAACTAAATGGCAAAGAAGGGCTTGGGTGCATACAAAACAATCATCTCACGACGTCCACAGGATGACAAAGATTTTGAGGAGCACACAATTTTTTTTTTGGACTAGGTAACTTGAAAAAAAAAAAGTAAAAAAGCCACCTTCATTGTCTAAAGCAACGTTCATAAGAGAAAGCTACCTGGACTCCTTTGAACACTACAGGCGTATATTTTGATGAAATTTTCATTACGTGTTTTTCCTTTAGAAAAGCATTCAGTTTTCAGCTACCATGAAATCATATTTATTTTATTCATTCATCCTCTCCAAGGATTTAGGCTATGGAATAGCTAGATGAAGACCAGAGGAAACTCCTATCACCCCGTTCAGCCAGCAACACAAACATACACACTGCTGAATTTCATTACATGCCCTGGAGCGAGCCCAATAACATACCTAATGAAAGCACATCTTCCAGAAAGGCATCAGAGCCCACGAGGTGCCAAATCTTGCAACATAAATTGGATCAGGGCTTCTTAACTTTGAACAGAGGCAGTACTTTATTTGCAAAAAACTCGATTTCTCCCACACGCAGGCGGCATTTGCTAAGTTCCTGAGAGCTCCCCTTGGCTCAGGAAACTTTGAAAGCTACCTACCACTCTTACATGCTGGTAACAGCTTGTCTCCATGAATACATCAGCTACATTTTCCTGCTTCTCTTTCACAGCTTCGTGTGAAGTTTGTCTAATATTTCAGTAGCTACTTAATGCTGCTGTGAATAAAACTGTGGGAGTATTCCATGAGCACGTGGAGATCAGCTGTATTTAGCTCTGGCTGAACCTGCACCACAGAAATGAGTTTAGTGAGAGTTAAAGCTTTTCCAAAGCTAACTAATAATACGTCAATGCTGTGGGCTTTTGGGAGCTCAGCTTCCTGTCCGTGTACCCCCCCACACCCCATATTCAAACCCCACTAAAAGAAAGCAGCCACAGCTGCTTCTTGGGCTAGGGAAAGGCTGGCACAGGAATCCCATTTGAGTAGTGGCTCCCAGAATTTTTGCGCTCATGCTCCAGAATTACATGCCAGAAAAGCCATTTTTTCCCATTTCATACTGGATTTGTGCTTGTTAAACCCATTTCAATTGCATGATATTCCAGTATGTCAGAACGGAAAGAAGGCGTACTTCTGTATAGTTAAGATTTGACTTCTTGGCTATTCTTCCTTAAATTTACATTAATCCACTGGGGTACAGAGAATTATTTTTCATTTTTCTTCCCTTAATAGAGCATTTTGCATATTTTGAGGGTTCTTATGTTGGTACTGAGCTTTCCACATCCCTTCTTCCCTCCTCTCTGTATACTAGTTCTGCAACTTTTCAGCTTCAGGAATAATTAAATACATGGTGGGCTCCCAAGATGTTAGAAAACTACGGATAATGATGCAAAGGACAAACTGTTTGGACACTTCCCCAGGTTTTTAACAGCCTCATTATTACAAGCTAGCCAGAAATAATTTTAAAGCCTCATCTCCTTTGGCTAGGAAAACAACAACAGAAAATATATTTTGTATGCTTACATTCAAATAATTGTGTACTGCTTACTAAACAGGAGCGGCATCTAACCAAATAAGAATATACTAGCAACCTGAAGAGGAGGATTAACATAACTAAAGGAAGCTTCACTTGAGTATTTTGTTTAAAAGTTTATGAAAGAGTTCGATTTTTTTTTTATGCAACATTTAAAAAATTTTACTTTAATGGAATTTTACTCATGTTCTTGGTGGTTTAATAGTTCATTAAAAAAAAGCAATTTAATTACTATTGCATGGGAGGGAGTTTCAGAGAAGATGAGAAAAGTGGGGATAAAAATCTAAGTACCAGTGAACAATTTTTAATTGCATTTACACGGGTAGCTGCTTCTTAGCTTCTTTTAAATTTGTTGGATTTTTATGATTCATAATTCTAGGGTAAGCAGATGTTTGACTATAAATGAGAATAGCCTACCCAAACAATCTTAGTGTAGATAAGACACAGATGTATTACAACCCTGGAAAGCAAGCTACGATTAACTTTTTCAGTATATTTTACCTTAAGTATTTCAGAAATAATTGAACATATTTCAGTAATTACATGCAGTAGCTGTTTAATGAACAGTGTGATGTAACTAGTACTAGCAGTTACTCAGTTTTTGTAACTGCTGAAGGAAATGAACTATCTTCTTTTTGAAAAAGTTGTTCTGATTAAAAAATAAAATAAATCACATGCCTCAGCACTCCTTTTTGCCTCCCCCCGGATAGATAAGAGCACCTCACAAGTCAAAGGAAGTAAATTAGCATAAGTCAATGAGCCTGAACGTGGAATGAAATCCCTGGGGTAAGCGAAGTAACCTGGTAGCAAACATGTAAGACGACAGTGGTGGTTCGGCCAGCTCTGTGTATGGGAGAGCTGTAAAACATTTGCTGCATCATGTCATCTTCACTTTCCTCCTTCTCAAGGAACTCAACATGACAATGCTTCAGAAGTTGCTTCATGCTCTTTTATTCCTCTAATGGGAATCCTTCCATTTAGTTTAAATGTTTTCCAATTCAGGCCCTTCACGTTGTACTGGAGAAAGGCCCAGGAATTGAGATTTCTTAATGCTTTAGGCATCCCAAATCAAATGGTTGTGCTTGAGAGCGGGCCTGCAACGCAGCCTCCCTTAACAGTACCAGGAAGTCCTATTCCTAAGCTCCTGCCTCAAGACCAGCGAAGCAGAGAGGTCTCCTCATATAAAAGAGGGCCAACAAGGTGGCCACCAATTGCCAGAAGTGTCAGACCACAAAGTGCAGTTTTAATGTTCAGTCCATATCAAGAGAAGAATGAGATGGGCTGAGGGGAACCCCACTGCAGAGGAGGGATCTCGGGAAGCTGGTACGATACTCAAACTCCACTGACATGCGCCTACTTGTGTAAAAGAGGGTGTTACACACAGGTTACTAGTGACTCACACCAAAAATAAATAAAGTCCTGAGAAAGAAAACATTTGCTGTTTTCGGCCTAATTTCCAAGTCAGCTCAAACAAGCTGTACCTCAAGCTGCATTACCTTTCTTGTCAGCTCTCTTTAGATTTTTCTGGTTTCATTTCTATTGTATCATTTTGTAGACCTTAACGTGGCATTTTTCCTGCCTTTTGAGGACCTTTTCCTATGTCATTGACTTTTCTCCCACAATAGACTCCAGGCTACTACTGTATTTAAGTGAAAATTATTTGCTGCTTCTTTCTTGTCAGCTCACCCTTTTTTCTTTAAAAAGAAATCCAAAACCCAGCACACCCCTTGTGTGTATATTCTGATTCTTTTACTTAAAAGCTTGCTGACTGCTTGCAGTTGCACTGTTCACTATCAACCTGTTCTCATATGGGTTTCCACACTATTTCCATACAGACTATATCTACCTTTAGGGTTACATTTGAGATAAGATAGTAGAATATTACTTTTCACATTACCAGTGTACAGACTTCTGCCAGCTCAGATGTGTCTGTCACTGGTTATATTTTCTCCTATCCTTAACAGAGCTGTGCTGTAGGAAGCCTACATTACAGACTTCTGCTAAGTATCAAATATAATCTCAGCTCTTTTCGTTATGAATAATATTTTAGAGATTTTTTTTTTATTATTATTATTTTTTTTTTTTTTACAAAGGGAGAGTTTGATACAACTATCACATGCATACTCTAATGATCCTCTTTGCCAACAAGATACCCACCCAATGGAAAAATGGTCCCATGTGATTGAGAAATATTTTATATTGATATAACTAATAAACAGGTACTGTGGTAGTACCAAAAGAAAGGATAAAAATAAGTTTACTGGCTGAGGATTTTGACATAGGTACTTCATCACATGCTCAAAAGAACTTATTTCCAGTTACTTCACCTGTAGGCACCGTCTGTACCATCTCAGTTATCAGTGTGGTATATGGGGTAAAAATCCCCAAAGCTAAGCACAGCTTTCTGAAATGAGAGTTTGAGCTAGGGATGCAAGAAGGCAGCAGCTGCAGAAGGCACTGTCTGCACAAACCCAGTACATCACTAATGCTTCTGGGCTGGATTCCCTGACTGCGAACTCACCCAAGTCTCCAATACATCCATGTTAGCTTCTGTGGTGGGTTGGGTTTTTATTGTTAATCTACAATTTAACAAGTTGTTATGCACCGAGACATGCATTTTTGCCTCTACTTCGTTTTCATTCATTTTTAGCTTCCAATCTTTTTGGACTTGCCTGGTGCTCCCCAACACCCAGAGGCATTAGGTTGGGCTGCTAGGACCTAGTTAGACAGAGTCCTCGATGCACAAAGCTCAAAGAAGGGAAGAGAGAGGTTTCAAGCATCTGACTGCAGGAGAGTCACGTGCCGAGGCACTGGGATAATCCAAGGTACCCTGCTGAGAGAGATAAGGGAGGCCCTGCAAGGCTCTAACCAGCCCTCAAGGTAGATCAGCCTCTGTAATTGTTCTGCTAAGTAAGTAAGGGGTGGAGAACCAAAAGGGCTGTAAACAAGTCATGTTTAAATCAAATGCCGGCCCAAAGCAGGAAGAAATACGTGGTACATGTGTGTTATTTGCTGATGCACACGTGTTAAGTCCTGACCTACATGAGAAAATACATGCATTATTGGAGGTACAGAGCATCCGCAGCCTGGAAACGTTCCAGTCATCGATGAGAACAATGTACAGATCCAGAACAGAAAGTAACATGTTTTTCTGGCTGGAAAATATGGAAACTATTACCTCTGGGGAAAATAATCCAAAACAAAGACATTCACAGGGAGCTCAGAGAAAAGCATCAAAGTGACTGTGGATTTGGAGGGACAAATGTATGAGGAAAGATTATGAAAGCTGAATATGAATATTTGGCTAAGTACCAATTTAATAAGGGATCAAGAGATAAGTCTACAACTATTTAATTCACAGAATGTTAATGTCATTGGTGAAGCAGACTTTTTTTTTTTAAAATGCACCGAGAAGTTTATTTTCTAGTGGATATGCATCCGAATTTTGGAAAGCAGTAGGAAGAGAGTGATTTGTTCAGTGTCCCGTTTAAACATTAAAGTCAGTTCTTAATCAAATCTTACCTGAATCAGACTTTAAAGTCTTGAGCAATTGAACTACAACATGGGGAAAAAACATGGAGGCTAGTTTGTGATTTCTTAGCTTGGTTCTTCTACAAATTTCTACTAGTAGCAAAAAAACTTTAATTCCAGGAGGAGTTTAACACCATATGCTGGCTTTAACTGGAAAGGCACATTATGCCTAGGCCAAGAAGAAACTGAACACAAGCCTGACAAGCAAAACAACAATAACCAAAAAACCACAAACTGACAGCAACAAACCAAAACATCACCTACTTTTCAACCAACATGTGTTTTAAACTGAGTTTCTGATGCAACTGCATTATCCCTATTAGACTGAATCCTGATGGAAGTCAGGGGAGTAAAGTCAGTAGCTCCAGTTAGACTTTGAAGACAGCACAGCTCAGTAATAGCAAGTGAAAGATGAAACACGGTATTCACAGTGAGTCCTTGTACTTGCAAGGTACCAGACTGAGAGCACGATATAACATCACTCGTTATTAATATCAGGCTACAATGAAAAGACAACCAATGGTAATTTAAATTAGTAAGACAATGAAGACTGATTATTAAATTAATTTACAGCTTTATGAAATGGAAGATAGTCTAATTTTTTAAAGGTGGGTTACTTCTATCTCCATCATTGTAATACCTGATAGTAACTGAAGAATTTTTGAGGTTTTCGAGAAACATTCTCATGTGAATGAACTTATTTAACATTCCTTCCCTCCCCCCCCCCCCCAAAGCTCTTGTTCATGCTATCATACTCAAAGACAGTCACTGCAATAAATTTACAGAATAAGTTCTCACTGAACAAAGCCTCTATACTGCAACTAATTCATATTTTTTGGGGGGAAGAGAATGAGTTTCACAAGAGGACAATAAGATCAGTCTTGAGCATGCGTTGGCTTTGTTCAGCTATGGTGGACCAGAGCCTCCACAGCCAAAACTCAGCACTAAGTTCGCCAGCATCAAATGTCTAAAATGGCATCTGATTTTGAAAGGTGTACACATCTAATAAGCCTCAGACTTATGCTTTTATTTGTGCATACATCCTTTTTTTTTTCCATTCACTGAGGAAAAAAAAAATCAAACAATAAAACCAAACACAACAGAAACAAATACCTTGCAAAAGTATTTTCTTCAAGATTTTTTTTCCAGACCTAGATAATAGAATTCCACAAAGTCTGTTCTCAGGATCAAATCTTCTCCTCCCCTGTAATATCCAGGCAGGGTAGAGGAGAGGCAAAGGGGATGGATGCAAGGCTTGTGTTGAAGCCTATCTTTGCTACTATTGAAGACAAGCTTAATAAAAATAGTTGAGGGACTGGACAGTGACAGTGATATCCCAAACCACGCAGGGGCTGGGGGTGCTGCCATTGCCAGGTCCCCCTGGCAGCAAAGGGCATCTCCCTGGGAACACCTGCCTTAGTGGGAGCCCACTTTTGGGACAGCAAAGGGCTGTTGCTACACAAAAACTCCCCTTCCAGCCATACTATAAATTTCAGCACTCTCAAAAGGTGGGGATTTGGCTAACTCCCAGTTTTAAAGAAATTAAAAATGTCTTTCAAGTCACTAAGGCAGCCAGATCCTATCGGTTCTCAGTGTGCTTCGAATAACAATGCTGGCTTCTGTCCAGTGGGAGCAGCTTGGCTTTTTCTGCCACACTGCTGTTATTTTGAGCTGGGGCCTTAACACACAGACACAGAAAATGAGGTTTTAGAAGATTAATAATAATAATAAAGTCCGAATTGTAACACTATTGCTAAGAGATTAATCTGATGGAGGGGAAAAAAGCCATCTTAATTACCTGACTTAATTGGCCCAGATGGATGAACTATAATTCTGCAGTAGCCTGACATGTGAAGAACAAGGCACGTGCAGGTGCTGCGGGGCACCCCTGGGCTCCGAGTGCTGGGGCAAAGAGAAGGAAACATCCAAAGGGGCAGCCCCTGCAGCTGCAGCACCCTCTCCCACTTGTCCTGCCCCTCAGATTTCAGTGGGAATACTGAAGCCAAAAAGCTTTGGCCAACAGGTTTTAGCACAGGTACTGGAAGCATGGCCATTTGATGTGAGTAAGCTTGGAGTCCTAGCTCTGTGTCCCCTCCTGTATGTTTAGTCTGCCTTGAATGGATTACTGGAGACCCTTCCAATCCATTGCACCTCGAGGTAGAAATCCCATCCCTGCTTTTTCTCTGTCCCCCACCTCTCCGTCCACTCTCCTCAGGCTTGAAGTACCTCCAGCTGTGAAAGGGGACAGCTGCTGCAGTAGCCTGGAAGAGTTTAGATGCAAGTGGCAAGGAAATGGGGGTAACACTGCTTGCTTTCTGTGGAGCAACCCACCACGAACTTGTTACGGAAATTACCAGGAGGCAAGACAAACGGAAACTTACTCTGACACGGGGAAGAATTTCACTGAATTATACCAAACTGAATTCCCCACAGGCAACGCACTTGCATTCCTGACTGATCCAACCTTCCTCATTCAGCAGAAAAAGGGTGCAAAGGAAGCTCAGCAACAGCAGGATTATTAGCAAAAAAAATCCCATTGACTTCAGTCAGCTGGTATTTCAATGCTGAAATTTTGTTATGCAATATTTTTTTTTTAAAGTAGTGGATTAGAAATATGCTATTTTGTGTTTCTTTCCCCTAAAAGGGAAAGGGACAACTATTTTAAGCTTCTCCCTGGCCTTTACTTCATAAAAAAAATTAAAAATCAAAATAAGTGTTAAGCGAGACTTGCTGGAGAGTAATTAAAAATACTTGATGATTGTACAGTATCGTTTTTATCATTCAGGCACCATGGGCTCTGAACTAAATAGTAAAGCAACCTATAAATAGCACTCAGCTTCAGCAACAACTTGTCAAATTTTGCTACATTAAGAAAAGGATTAAGTCGCAGCTTTTTGATCTACTGAGGGAATGTTATCAAACCAGGGTATACACGAATACTATGTCAAATGCATATTATTTACACATAGCATGCCAGCGATAGGATGGAGGAGCTCAGTTATCCCAAATCACCCAGCATCACTCTGGAGCACTTCTTTACTGTCAAATGTTGTCCTCAGCACGAGGTGGGCACTAATCTCATCTACACAGTGATGCAGAATGTGAGCGATGGAAGTGTGGTCCGTGCAAAATGGGATTCAGCATGTGGGGAAAAGGATTACATGGTAAACTAGAAGACAAACTCAGTCATGCTGGGTAGCTGCAGCATGCTGGCTGTGCATTCGGCAGCACAGGCTGGGGACAGACTTGCTGGAGAACAGCTCTGCAGAAGAGAGGGGGTGTTCAGCACAGCAAGTCCCTGGCAATGCATGCCAGGTAAGCCCTCTTGTCACTGGCCTGCAGGAAGAGAAGCCTTTAAAGATTTCGTCTTGTAGTGTCTCAGCTGCACAAAGTTTCCTTTCTTTTCTGTCCTGAATCTTCAATAACCTCTGCAAGTTTGAATTCCATAAATAAAATATTTTTGTTTACTTTAACCTTAGCCTGGCTTGTATTAAAGTGAGTCTCACAGTCCTTAAAACCGAGGCATCATTTAATCACATCTGTGTACTCCTATCCAAAAAGTTATAAACTGCATCCCCCCGTAACTGCTTTGTGGGAGCAAGGAGCTGGTATGTAACACAGTGTCGATGTCTGTGTGGAAGAGACCAGTTGCCAGCAAAGGGCATAGCGCAGAAAAGTCCAAGGGTGTCCTAACAGTAGGCTGACACAACAGCAAGCAGGGCACCTCAACCCTGAAGATCTGAGGACCTTTTACCATTTTTCTTAATAAATTGCGATAGTTCATTGAGAACTGGGTGTTAGGGAGAAATAAACTCTTATTTTTTATTTTAATAGGTCATGCACGCACATCAGCTTTTCAGAGAAGTACATTTGTGAGAGCACGCGTCTTGTTGGAGATGGCATCAGATGGGAAAGGTAACTTTTATTCACACCAAAATATTAATTGCGTTTTACTACACTATACTTCGAAGCAAATGATTGTATGAGCCTTCATTTAGATGGTTCAAATCCTGTTTCTTCTCTCGCAAGTTATATCAAAGAAAGTTTGAGGTGACCAGAATATTTGAAAGAAAAAAAAAAAAGGCTGTGAAGTGCTTAATGTTTTAGACACATAACAACAACAAAGCCACAAGCTAGAATTAAACAAGTTCAAATTACTTTTCTTTGTTCTTTTTACATCTCCCAAAATCATGCCTGGCCAGCATCGCAGCATAATCTGAGAGACTCTAATGAAAGGCACAATCTAACGCATGCAAATAGGGCTGTTACTCGATACACAGTTAAGTACTTTATAGATCATTATTGGTTTACATCTCAAAGAAAGTTTCACAGTCTCTTACTGTGGAGTAAAAATGAGAGAGTTTAAGTTAAAACATTTTGATCTCCTTGTAGAAGCACTTGCTGTTAACAAAAAGCATCACTGGGGGGTTGCCACAAAGGAGGTTTCTCTTTTTAGGAAGACCAGGATCCCTGCTAAGACACTCATGGAGAAAGCAGAGTGCCAGACTCAGTTCCTTCATGAGCCCAATAACCTTCCTCTCGGAGGACAACTGCTGCTCCCATGACTGTTGCAGGGGCTTGTCCAGAGCTTTGCTCTTCTGAGTTAGGACTTTCTCAAATTTTGCAACCAAGGCTTACTCGCAGCCAAGTTTTCTCCTGCTTTTCCTGACAATGGTCTCTGAGTTACATAGCTGTTTACTCACTGAGGTTCACAGGCAATAATCTTGTCCCCCTTACATTACTAAAAGAAACAACTGACTTTGTATTTTCTAATGCATTAATTTAAATTCAGTACCATCAGCTTTCACAAATTTGCTGAAACTTTTTGTCATAGGGTCCTCCAGCTGCTGGAGGGAAAAAAAATTGTAGCCAATTAAATGATGTTTTCCTACTGACTCTGGTTTCAAAGAAAAACTTGTAAGTATGACTCAAAGGAACTCTGGAATCTCAAAAACCAGAAGGTAAATTTTTAACAAGACCTATGAACTGTGCTGTATATTATTTTAGTGCTATGGTCATGAAGTTAGAGGGATCTGTCTCATGAGTTTGGTAGTATTGCAGTAAGTGCATGATTTTGAGAGAGTAAGTCTGAATGTTTTCTTTCAGGTGGTTGTTAAAAGTTAAAAATCACATAGTGCAATGAACGCAGGAATTGTTGGGTACTTTTCATACACACAGTTTTCTCCCCAGCTCCCCAAAGCCATCTCTGTCTCTACAAACTGTTTGAGGAAAGCTGTCTATCAAATGCAGCAGCAAGAGCTTTGCTCCCTCGTTGAAGTGGCTTTCATTTTGGTGACCTGATGTTACTGGACCATTGCTGCAGAAGATGTCAGAAACATACTAGTTTTTCTTCAGTGGTCTCCTCCCACCCAAAACGGAAGTATTTCAGGCAATTTTTCCATCGTTCAGTGGTGTTTCAGACCCTGAGGTGTCACTCTTTGTGGACTGTCCAGCAATGCATTAGTTCATATCTCCTTTCACAGCAGGAAAACGTCTGCCCAAAATGGAAGCCAAGTAGGGCTATGTTTGAGGCCACCCTAAAGGAGCTCCTCTCAAACTTCCCTACTCCATGACTGGATGCACCCCCATCTTAGTACAGCAGGAAGCCCCCAGGGTCTGGAGCATGCTACTGCTACCAAAGAAGTCACATCTGCCTCACAGCCTGCTCCTGACAGGCCCCAGGAAAACTGGCACGCTGTCCTGGATAATTGCTGAGGCACCTTTGTTCTAGGAGATTCGCTATCAATCTCCTTTGTTGGCACAATGCTGCGCTATAAAACCCTGAAAAGCAGTATAGAGGAAACTGCTTGCATGGAGTTTCTTGAAATATGCTGTTCAGTTTATTTCTATTCTCCTGTTGTCTGCATGAATGTTTTGCAGAAGGAGTAGCAACAGTATTATGCCTTCACTGTCCCCTTTGCACTAGGTGCCCCCAGTATATTTTAGGCCCTTTTTTCTTCTCTTTCCCCACCTGCACCCATTCCAAGTCTCCCTCCTCTTAGTGGCATTATTACCAATAATCTGCAAATCTCTGACAGTACCAAAGTCAAAAGCAGAATTCATACTAATTTCATCAACATTATTATATATTATTAAATGTGGGGAGACTCAAGTGGACAAATTTTAACTATAGTTGCCTATAGTTGTGTATCACTCGATACTGGTGTTAAAATACCTCATTGTACTGTCATACACGTGAACCTTCCCTCTCGCTCTTACCCATGACTGCTGGCATAAACAACAGCCAGACACAAACATCTGCAATTTTTGATCTTAGTGTGTGTAATATAACGCTTCCTGAGCCATGCAATTACTGGCACACATGCAAAGCCCAGTGGAATACATGACATAGATATTTAAGTACAGGCTTGCCTCTGTAGGCTTGAAGCCCCATGAGATCTGCTGCAGCTACACCATCCTTTTCAAGCAGAGAAATATAAAGGACTGCAATACACAAGCAGACTGCTTGGAAGACACACCGACTGTATATAGCCAGAGCCAGGACAAGAGAGGATAACAAGGCTCTGGTTAAAGCAGACTGCTGAGAAAGCAGGACCAACGGAGGAGGAGAACATCGATGGTGGTCCCTGTGAGCCCAGACTGTCAGCATCTCTCAGGATCAGACCCATGGAGAGGGTGACATAATTAGAAGGAGTATTTATATTTTGTTAATAAAACAGATGAAATGGAATGAGGATTAGAAAGGATCTTCTAATCCTCTTTGCAAATAATTTTTTTTAAGACGTAAAACTAGTATGTGATTTATAACATTCAAAATGAAAGACACATTTCTGATTAAGTTTTATTACTACACTAAAAATGAACTTAGTCATGATGAATTTTTCTGGTACTAAAACGATATAAAATGCAAATCCAAAAGGATTCTTCATCTGCTTACTATTAATGTCCATCTATGAAATCAAATTTGTTAAAACTAATTTAAGGGTCACTCTTTTAGGAAAAAGAATCACCATTTTGGGAAGCTGTGTCTATTTTTCAGTAGCACAGAAAGTGTTATAACTCTCTTGGCTGGTGCAGCTGTCATTTCAGACGAAAAATTATCATCTCAGCAGCCGTTGTCAAAGAAAGAAAAAAGGCTGCCCATGAAAACAACTACATTAAAAATCTTAATGTTCATATACATATGCAAAATTTATTTAAGTTTTTTTAAAAGTTAAACATGATTATGACCTCTCTGGCAAAAAGACAAAACTTAAATGGTAAGTTTAATATCAACTCCCATTTTTACACTGGTGAGCATCTGCTCGAAAACAAGAAGATATCTCATGAGAGTGCAACCCACAGTACTAACTTCTGGTTCGTTTGTATGTTCTCACACGTTGCTCAGCATCAGTCAGGCTAAAGCAAGACGAGGGAGTGAGACAAAATACCATAGCTTGTTCATCTTCTGATGCTCAGGAATACCAGTAAGGAGTATTTTTTTTTTTTCAAGTTAGTCATTGAGAAAACAAAATCAGCACTACCCCTTGGTCTTTTAGTTTGTGTATGTATATGCGTTTACTGAGCAACAAGTTAAAAATTAAGCTTGGCTAATTTTAGCAGAGATGAGTCATACAGATCCCCAAGAACCAGTCAAATTCTACATTCAGCAGTGTTCTTTGCTTCTCGTAGATTTTGGAAGGAAAAATTTGTTCCACATGTGTACAAAGCAATTTGAAAAAACAAAACAAAACACATCATTGTATGGCTCAGCTAAGGACTCCACTTTTTTCCTTTCCTCTGCCTGTTCCATGCCATCATTTTGAACAGTCAAACAAGCTACCCGTGTTTGTGGCCAGACACATCCAGTATCCTCCTGTACCAATACCGGACCAGCAGTAACACACCACTAAGCCAATCTCCAAGACTCCCAGTGAAAACTTTCTGTAGAAATCAAGTTATCAAGTGTCTCTTAACAAAATAAATGCTTCACACACACGCAAACTTTTTTTTACTGAGGAGCAGGGAAGTCTTATGCTCCACACTCAGGTTTGAGGCAGGGGTGAGTGTACTGAGGCAGGTTTGAGTGGTGTTGCTAATAACTTTCACTCAGACTAGTTTTGTGCCGTAGCCCTTGGAGGCTTCAGGTGCTCAAAGCTTCATACAAACCCTGGATGCAAAGCATTCACTATTACCCCTTTGAGAAGAACTTCATTAAACTGTTCAAAACCGCTGGCTTTCTTCCTTGCTTGGGGGGAAACTTCACACTACATCAACAACTTAACTTCACATTTCTGAAGACTCGTATTTAAGTATAGCTAGATAAATTTCACTTATAACTGAAGGAGATGCCCAAACAGTGGCACCCCTAATCACGAAATCTGCTATGCAGAAGCCAATGAAGAAAATCAGACATTTGCCTGCTATAAATGGGTCCCACTGGCCCAAAACATAATTCCAAACCTAACAGAGTTTAGCCACATTTTTACAGACCATTTCCAAATAAAGCAGGAGAGACACATGAATGTATCTTTCTATAAATGTTTCCCTCCCTTCTGCATTTCTCAGAAACCATAATTCAAACACGGACCAGATCTAGCAGACCAGATTCAGGCAAAATATAATTTGCATTTAAATCAGTGAGTGCTACTGGTGACTAGAAGGCAGCATTAAACCACGTGTACTTATTAGAGTCCTAACAGAAACATGTATTTTAAAACAGATGGTAGAAGTTGAAAGAAAATTGAATCACAAAATAGAATCATTAACATAAATGCTTCCTCTTGTAATTAGCTACCACTCTGTTGGTATCAGCTAGGGTGTTGGTGGGTATCATTCATTTCCTCATCTCAGAATCTAAATGTATGTGTTGTTTCACTCCCGATTTCTTTCCTCCATCTGCACAGGTGCTTTATTTTCCTCACAGTTTCCCTGGTTAGTCTCCTTAGTCACTGAAGGCATCTGAGCAGACCAATTTATCCTCTCTTCTCCATCCCACCAGTAGAGTTCTCCACACTTACTGAAAGAACTGGTAGGTGTTGACAGAGAGGGATATTCTGGGACTAGTTCAGACATATTTCTCCATATAGCTACCTCACACATCACAGTACAACCTTCCACTTGCAAACACGGTAGCCTGGAAAGACAGCTTGGGAAGTACAAGACTAACGTAAAACAGCAGAGCATGGTCAGGAAGCTCTATTTTTTTCCCCCTTTCCCTTCTTCCTCCTCAACAAGATTTCTGCAGCAAGAATTAACTACCAGTTTGGCTGATTCATGACCCAGGACATCACTTAATCTGCTCTTCACTGCTGATAGCAGCGATAACTGTCTTGCTGGTGAAAAACACCAATGGGATTTCGAGTGCCAGTAAAACCCGGTCCACACAAGAAACAAGGACACATAAGTACACTAGCACTAGTATAACACAGAGCATCAAAAAGGCTCAAAAACATCAAAGTTCAAAAAGAAGCCATATAAAGATGGAATTCCCTTACCTGACAGAGCTCTCAGCAGCATACATCCAGCATGTATTCCCCCACAACAAGAAGCATGCTCCTGTGTCTCCTCATCGAGGAGAAAAGAAGCTGAGTGCAGGCTCCTGCTCATCTGCAAGCTGTTGAGCTGCCTGGCTCACACCTGAGCCCCAGAGGAGCCCCAGCTGCCAGTGATGGGTACTTTGCCCTGCAGGGCCTTCAGGCAGGTAACACCACCTCTTGAAAACAGACCTGCAGGTCACCATGAAGTTCCCCATAGGGTTCTGTGCAAGGGGCTGCTGGGCTCAGGCTGTAGATCTAGGTACACAATCGTCATTTTAAGCACCTTCAGCCAGAGCAAAAAAAATAAATAAAATAAAATAAAAAAATCCCTGAGATTGTTACAGGCATTGCTTTGGACTCCTGGAGAAGGCAATAGCTGGTTTTGCACATTTCCAGTCTAAATCAGAGCAGCTACATCGGGTTTTTGATCCACAGGAATTTAAAGAAATTGAAACAGGCCATGGAATTTAACCCTGAGACCTTGTATTTTCTTTCTAACATTAGGGTGCTGCAAATATTGCAGTAGCCTAGAAATGAGATCTCAAATGAAAATTGAATGACTGTAGTCATTTCTCTGCTCTTTGAATCAGTGTCCTCAGCAAAAAAAAAAAGGGGTGCAAGTTTGAAGGAG
Organism: Anser brachyrhynchus; assembly: GCF_964034855.1. Taxonomy (NCBI): domain Eukaryota; kingdom Metazoa; phylum Chordata; class Aves; order Anseriformes; family Anatidae; genus Anser; species Anser brachyrhynchus. The sequence continues at coordinate 32,452,388 of NC_137698.1, read as the reverse complement.
TCAGGCTCACACAAAAAAAATTACACATACGGTGTAGTAGGTAAAGGCCTGAGCTGCAAAATCATTAGCTCCTTCCTCTACACAATTTATCAACAATGATTTACACATAGAGGAGAAATCACTACAATTTTATTTAAAACATCCATGGTTTTGTTCTCCTGTATGGAAAGGAGCAAAACTTCCACCTGTTGTTTTCTCAGCTGGAAGTTAATCCATGCTAAATTTTGCTGCAGTGCTGAAGATTTCTGAAAAGCTTCACAGATAATTGAATTGCAGCTTCGATACGTGGGATCCCTCAGTAGCCTAAAGAGCATCATCCCCTGTTTGTCATAAACATTTTTAAAACTGTAAGAGGAGTGGTGAGAAAAGAAGGACAGATGAGCCTGCTCAATGATTCTGGTTGCATTACTTCTCCCAGCAGTTTTTACTAACTACGCTATAATTTCACATGGTTATTTCAAGGTTTTAGAAGTTAGGGGACTGACTGAATTCAAGCCAGTGGTGCTGTAAATGCTGGCCAAAGCCAAGTACCCTGATCCTCCATGAAAAAAGCAAGCTTGTTCCTCCCTCAGTGGAACTATCATCTCTTGAATTTTCTACTCAGCTGTTTCCAGTGATGGCTCATTTTCAAGGCAGGCTCCCACTGGGAGCTCCTCTGGGTCCTGCACGAATTGCTCAGGCAGGTTCTTGCCAGGCTCAGTATGGGCACCAACCGAGTCTGGAACAGAACCAGGTTTTTTCTGGTGCTCTTCTTTAGCACAGTTTTGAGGTACTTTTGTCTGTGTAGATGACACTGAAGTGTTGGTTCAACAGAACATAATGGCACATTTGCAGCATAATTATAAGATCTGCTATTCGATTATAAGATCTGTTATTCACTCCCTCTTTCAAAGTTCACTTGAACTTCTGACTTTTCTTTTTTTTCTTTTTTTCCAGTGAAGGTAGCTGTTTCATGGCACAGCGATTTGGGAAATGATTGCATATAAAAGTTAACATTTCACTCATCTTTCAGCTCCCTCGGATAATTACAATTCTGAATATTGTAAAGCCAAAGCAGCTCATTTACAGATGGCAAAAACTGTTGGTGTTGCAGGAAAAGAATGGTGAGCATATAAGCATATAATCCTAGCAGATGTTCTGAATCTTGTGTATGTACAGGGGCAGCAAAACACTTTAAAAACTTCTCCTTTCACAAGGAGAACTAGCTGTAAACTCTTCACCATAGAAAGTTCAGCAAACCTCCTTAAAACTGCTTTGCTGAAGGATCTAAGGTTAAAACAACCCAGCTCCTCCTGATGAGTGAGCCCCTCTTTTAGGGCTGCAATTTGAAGCTTTCTCTTCCTCTGCAATTCTGAGCAAAATCTGCTCCTGTAGCAGAGCCACCACCTCCCCAAGACAGAGGCTGCAGTTCACTGCTTAGGACTTTCACTACACTTTGTCAGCACACGTAGACCTCGAAGACATCTGTCTCTGGAAGACAATAGCTCCATAAAGCAAACATCAAATCAATAAAAATGACCTTAAAAAGCTGCTTCCTGCTTTTTAAGAAGTAATACAAAAGACGGGACAGAATTAAACATTTACTGAATGGTCAAAACTGATAGAAGCCATGATTAATTGATTTCAAAATCCCAAATGGCACAATCATTCCCGGCTAAGCACAGAAAGCAGAGCAGTTGGCTCTCTCCTCCCAAACAGGTTAAGATGGTTAGTTTGACATTACATCCCATTTCTGAATATTTTGCATTCCTGATGTCCCGGGCTGAGACAATAGGAATAACTCATACTGCATAGGAAATACTGCTGGGCATTAAGCCTGAATCATGTGCAGCTCAAGTCAGAGCCCTTGACCTCTCTGAGCACCTTGCTGCAGCTGGGACCACCTGCAGTTTTGGTGCAGTTCAGTCCCCTGGACAAGGCACTCAGGAAGAGCGAGGCATTTAAACACAGATAATAGATTTGTCGCATCGTGCACTTTCCCGGTGAATTGCTTTATACTGATATATTCCTCTCTTCTTTCCTGAGCCTGTGAAGTATGACTGCCACTTAGCAGCACCTTAATGTACAAAAGGACGCACTGAAATAGAGGAATTCGTTGTGGTGAGACAGCAGTCTGTGACAAGAGATCCATGTCCCTACTCATCTTCATAGGACATTTCCAGACAGTTCAGGTACATTTTTTAGTGTCATACAGGGATTTTTAGAGTCACGGTTTGTCTGAAAAGCTTCCTGTGCTGTAAAATTTAACTGCACACATCACTGTCATTATAGTTATTACTACTGTTATTAGATTTATTCTTCATATGAACTATACAGCTGTGAGCTACCTGTGTTCACAGCACAGCCACAGCCACCACTCTTCTCCTTTCCGCCCCAGAGCAAGCTGTGTGTGCTGAAGGCCAGCTCCTCCTTTCTGATGCAAATGTCATCGCAACAAATGAATCAACTCTTTCTTCTGGTGTGGCAGAGCCAACAAGCCTGTCTATAGCATGATGGAAAATTATAGTAATAGGATAGTGGAAAAATTACAGTTAGTGAAGAATGGAGTTTATTGCTTTTAAATTTAACAGCCCTGTGGAGAATAGGAACAGCTTTTCTGCAGAAAGACTTGATGTCAGTGCCAAAAATTTGAATTGACACCTTAAAATAACCTGCCAAAGAAGGAAAAAAATAGCCTTTCTTCTTGAAATACTATTGCGGAGTTAGATCAAATTAAACCCTGTTAATACTGCTGACCAGAGGTATGAGTTGGGGAAATGGTGACTATTAACTGTGAATTTAGGACCACGTTCATGGAAGAGCTGCAGGGGTATTCAGCAGGGATAGTTGTTCTGGGTAATTTGCTTGGAAATTCTAATACTGACTAAAAACCCCTAAGCTTCTACTCAAATGGGGATAATTTTACTGTCTTCAAGTAGATAAGGGCAATCTGACTTTTCTATACAAGAGCTTCTCAAGAAATTCTGGTGGGACACTTTTTTTTTTTGTATGTATTAAAGCTAGTACAGGGGTTTCTGAAATTGTATTTTTTTTTTTGAAAAAAAAAAAAATCAAGACAAGACATTGCATTAAGTCTCAATACCTAGACTAGTCTTGCATATTTTGCTGTTTAGCCCTGCTATACTTAAAATGTCATTCATATGTTTGCATCTGGTTTCCTTGCAATAGAGATGATCATATCCAACTTTTCAGTATTGACAGCACCACTGACTGTCTATATTTCTTCACAGTAAAACTTAAAGTCACAATTACATCAGTTACACAGGTTGGCTTTGCATTCAGTACATGTACTTGTCTTACATGTTCAAATTCTGAGGCCTGACTGGAGACCCATCACAAGGTCTCCTCAGTTCTTCTGAAAAAGCAGACCCCAGTATAAAATGCCATGCAACAGACAAATATCTTTATTTCTATCTTTTAGGTACAATTAGAAAGTCTTTGTCAGTTGCCATCACTTAGTAAAACTTTTAATAAGTGTGTAGATATAAAATCTAATCTTTTGGCCAGAAACTAATATGACTAATTACATTCTACTATCTACGTTTCCCCCAAGGTTTCAGTATTTTCTGCTTTCTTCCTGAAGTGTAAGATTATACGATTGCTATTTGTTCTGTAACATGTTAATTATTCAAACAATACACAAACTGTATTTCAGTTTCTACCTGGGAGAGAAAGCATCACCATCTCCATTAACATAATGATGAAAAAAAATTTAAAATTTACAATTTTAAGTTTTGTTTTTATAGAAAATCAGCATTAGTGCACAAGCTAGACCAATTTTCACAAGCTTGGTGAAAATATTTTAAATATAAAATTTATTTACCAAAATGCAGGTTTGGGTTTCTTCAAGCCAATGTGCAGTAAGAACAAAATGAGGAGATTACTGAGTCACTCCTCGAATGACTCAACTGAGGCAATTCACCTCAGTGACACCCCAACCCTAACATTTCAGGGACCAGCAAAGGTGCTTATGTTTTTTGGCTTTCCATTGCTACAGCTGCCTGGCTCAGATGATAAGAAAATTGTTAAGGTCAAAGGAAAACCTCTCCTCTCCTCTCCTCTCCTCTCCTCTCCTCTCCTCTCCTCTCCTCTCCTCTCCTCTCCTCTCCTCTCCTCTCCTCTCCTCTCCTCTCCTCTCCTCTCCTCTCCTCTCCTCTCCTCTCCTCTCCTCTCCTCTCCTCTCCTCTCCTCTCCTCTCCTCTCCTCTCCTCTCCTCTCCTCTCCTCTCCTCTCCTCTCCTCTCCTCTCCTCTCCTCTCCTCTCCTCTCCTCTCCTCTCCTCTCCTCTCCTCTCCTCTCCTCTCCTCTCCTCTCCTCTCCTCTCCTCTCCTCTCCTCTCCTCTCCTCTCCTCTCCTCTCCTCTCCTCTCCTCTCCTCTCCTCTCCTCTCCTCTCCTCTCCTCTCCTCTCCTCTCCTCTCCTCTCCTCTCCTCTCCTCTCCTCTCCTCTCCTCTCCTCTCCTCTCCTCTCCTCTCCTCTCCTCTCCTCTCCTCTCCTCTCCTCTCCTCTCCTCTCCTCTCCTCTCCTCTCCTCTCCTCTCCTCTCCTCTCCTCTCCTCTCCTCTCCTCTCCTCTCCTCTCCTCTCCTCTCCTCTCCTCTCCTCTCCTCTCCTCTCCTCTCCTCTCCTCTCCTCTCCTCTCCTCTCCTCTCCTCTCCTCTCCTCTCCTCTCCTCTCCTCTCCTCTCCTCTCCTCTCCTCTCCTCTCCTCTCCTCTCCTCTCCTCTCCTCTCCTCTCCTCTCCTCTCCTCTCCTCTCCTCTCCTCTCCTCTCCTCTCCTCTCCTCTCCTCTCCTCTCCTCTCCTCTCCTCTCCTCTCCTCTCCTCTCCTCTCCTCTCCTCTCCTCTCCTCTCCTCTCCACTTTTGTCTTTTCTTTCTTATCTACAGTGTCTTTTCTTCTTGTCTACTCCTGTGGGAGCAGCCTGTGTCTCTCACTGGTGTAGCTCTCAACAACTGCTGTACAGAGGTGCTCTCAGTGAACTTCAGCAGTCACTCCTTATAAAATATGAAAGACTGAGCTGGTGTAGTTTCAGTTGTTGTCTGTCCTCCTAACTGAAGATATATATTCATTAAGGTACATTGTTGGGAGAGACCTAAAAAGCCATGGCATTGAGTCCCCTGCTGTAAAAAGGGGGTTGATTTCTTCCAAAGTCCAGTGCTCTTGCAATGAGCTACTGATGGATGTGCGAGACCATTAAGCCTTATCACACCACAAATACTGATATTCAAATACACAAAAGTTACTTATTTGGAGTATCTGTTAATACATTAATGATCTGTTTTCAAAGATCTGCTGCACTGGCAGTGTGTGTAGCAGTGACTGTGATCACACTGCTTTAACAGCTGTGATCATGTGTCATGTATTCATTGCCATACCATGTACCTACCATGTCATTACCATGGTAAGTTCAGTGAACTCTAGTGTTTACAGCACTTGGAAATTTATTTACAATTTATTCATTCAAGAATTGAAAGAAAGAAATACAGATGAAGTACTTGTTCCTTGTAGTCTCCCAGCATTTCATGGAAAAAAAAAAAAAAAAAAGAGGAATATCCTACAGCCTGGGGGAAGGCTGGTTCCTCTCAAGAGTAAATCTCTCTTGAACAGCTTGATATAGCACTGGATTGTATTTCTAGGGACACTTCAAGTTCTTGGGACTCTGTTGCGGAAAATCTTAAAGTGCTATTATTTTTAAAAGGTCCTATATAAATAATATAAATACTATATAAATGTTAACATAAATGTACTGCTATCATTCATCACTCTGCAACCATTTCGTTCATACTGCCAAATGAGTTTTGCATGCATTACCTTCCTGCTAAGCTCCATCAAAGGTCCTATGAAAGTGCATTTTGCTCTGCCAAACCAAATAATCTGTTGCCAAGAAACCCACAGAGGTTTTTTAATCATTCTTTTTCTACCTTCATACAGTTTAGACAAAAATAGCTTAAATATTTGATTGAAACAGGTCATTAATCAGCATTTCCGTTGACAAGTGCTCTCTGTCTTTAATTAGAGGTTTTTATTTCAAGCATTTTTTGGGTCCAGAGAAGTTAACTCTTACAAATTACTTGTCTTACAAAAAGCTTTTTGATACCATGTACGAGAAAGCAAAAGGCTCTAGCAGTACACACAGAGGCCAGGCCACTTTGTTTGCCTCCCAGTGGCTGCAGATAACTTTCATTGATTTCACACCACATCTATTTATCGTACAGCTTGCTTACGTGAGCAGTAACCATAAACCAAGTTGAAATTGCAGCTACAGCATCCTGATGGGTCCATGGTAACTGCTTAAGCGTGCTGTCATGCCCAACAGTGGGAGTAAGGCATGTGACCTGCTTGCTCTTGCCTTTATCTCTCCTTCTCTTTCTTTCTCTTCTGAGAAATCTTAGATTTACACTAGGGTGAAACCAGGTGAATTCATATAGTCATTTTCACCAGTCACCAGCCTTTACCCAAATGGTTTTGTAGTGAATTAGCTTATGCTCTTTGCCCTCATGGCTTCATTGCTGCCTGCTACCCAGTGTGTCTGAACCTTTCCAGGTAACAGACTCAGAGCACAGAACCAGCCAGAGGGCTGATCTGCTCCAGCAGGACCTGCGAATGGATGGCTTCCTACGCTTGGGTGCCAGGGAGGGACTGCATGGTCACTCACATGTTTTACTTTACGTTATGATGCAAAATATTTAATGAAGTGGAATAGTTTTCATCGCAGTTCAGTAATACCAAGGCTCTGTGCCTTATACTAAATAAATAAATATACTAAATGATAAAGGTTAAATATACAATTTTAAAACACTAAGTTTTCAATGTAAATATAAATAACTAATGTAAAAGTAAAATGTAAAAGTAAAAAATAAAAATCATCAAGCTTCAGTAAATATACTAAATATTAAGGGTTCTTGCCAGTCACAGATGGACTCCCTGTGTCCGAGGACAGCTTGTCATCTCCTTTCAAGTTCTTCTTCCTGGAATTTGTCATCTGTTTTGTTCTTCTAAAGTGCATCTATTTAAGTGTTTTGGTAGAGGAGAAGTTGATAGGTAGCTGTGATAAATCAGTTCTCATGTAGCCAATTTAACAGATCTTTGAAAGTTCTCTAAGTACAGCTGATCATTCAAAGAGCCACGTGGAATATGCAGTGCTGCTGAGAAAAACTCAGATTCAGGTGCCAGTCACAGGTGTGTAACACCCCACAAGGGGCTGATGAACTATATTTAGAATGATACTCTTTGCAAATGAACTTCTGACAGTTTCTTCCATTATGCTTCCAATGCTTCTGTGAAAAAAGGATTATCAACAAAAAATAATCATGTCTTTGGTACTTGCAGTGTGAGGACGGCCATCATCAACAATCTCTTTGCGAGAAAATAGTCATGTCTTGAAACATTTTTTTAAAAATGTTTTGAATACCCACATGAAATTTGAGGCTTTCTTTACACTAGACCTGGCTTAGTAACTAGACCTGATTAGTATGATTCTCTAAAATTGATAGGGCCTCTGGAACAAGCAGTACAGCAGAGCTCATGGGGGAACCCTGGAGTTATACTGATGGACTCAGGAACAAGATGATCTTAAGTGCAAGACAACACAAGCCTGATGTAACACTTTTTGTTAGACCTCTTACCACTGCTTTCTAGGACCATGCTAGGCTTCTGTTGTTGTTGTGAGCAACTGCTGTGAACTAGGGCACTAGATGGCGAAGTTAGGTAAACTGTGATCGGACTAGCAACTCAAAATAAAGGAGGGAAAAATAATATGCAATTTAGTTGGGGGGGGGGGGGGGAGAAAAAATGAACAACAGAAAATGTCCTCAAAGTCCCTGGGATGCAGAGAAGTGCCCTGAATCCTACCAGCAGCCCCTCGTCTCTCTGAAAGGTTAAAAGGGTGGTAGCTGCGCGCTCTCTGCTCCAAAGGCATGCTGCTCCAGCGGAGCTTCTGTGCAGAAAAACAGCCATTGAGTAACTCTCCGTGGTGACTTTCAGCCTATCTCCTATGGAGTTTGCAGTCTTTCTCAGCAGAGATCAGGGAAGGCACTATTGTGATGGAGCAAATGGGATTATTTAGTAAAACAGCTTTAATGCACTAATTGTATTCCCCCTGCAAATTACTGCTGGACTTCATTTTTCTTGCTGCCTCAGAGGTTTCGAGGTCATGCCTGGAGCTAGAAAGGGAAGGCGGGAGCTAGGATGCTTACTTAGTTCTAGTTGCACCATTTCCCTCCCCTGCCTTTCACCTCCTCTTGCCAGTATTCTCCTGCCTGTAGTGCTGTGCTTACAGGGCACACAATGTCACCATGTACTTATAGGGCATGGGAAACTCAGAGAAAAATTGCACTTTGGTCCGTAACTCTTCCTAGTCCTGTTGCTTCTGGACTGAATCCAGGCTTCATGCCAGGTGGCTTTGAGGGAAGGAAAGTCCGTTGGTGTTTGCGAATTGTACACTTGCAGAAAGTGGTGAAAACATGATTCTGCCAAACACGTTTTTTGGAGGAGATGGATGCTGCTGGAGTTTGCTGAGTGGTTTGAGATTCTTCTTGGTGTCCCAGGCAGATGGGTTAGAGACCTGAATGCAGCTACAAGGTGAAGAATTGATTGGCAAATTATACTTATGTAACAGTGTCACAGAGCTCTGCAGTCTTATTTCAGAGCTGCAAGCACTGCAAATTTGGATGATATATCTGTATTTGTGAAGAGGGATACATATAGGTGTGAGAAAACTCACAATATCTCTAATATTGTGTTTCCACCAGAGAAATGGAGGTTTTTGAGGACCAGTTACTTGATAGCAAATGAATTTTGCAGATGTTGCCATGTCCTTCCAGCTGTCACATCTGGAGCTCAGAGCTGTAGGGCTCTCCCAGAGGGTTAACTATCTGCCTTGACATTGCAGTGGTCAGAGAGGAGCCCTCTGACTGAACACTCGAAAACCATCTCCTTCCCCCTGTGGGACGCTTCTCCTGTGGGATATACCATGGCTAGGAAGCCTTCTCTGGTGCACGGGAGCAATTGCTCTGCTTACAGAGGTCCTGCAAACCAGGAAAATCCTACTCTTTTTCCCACAGTGACCATAAAATGTACTGTCTGGCCTTGAACCAAAGGGCCAAGAAATAACATGTTACCATACAACATATTCAGCTGGGGAAAATGCTTTGACACTTAAAGGGATGTTTCAAAATCATCTTGTACATACAGTGGTGAGAGCAGGGCAACTCCCCAGGGAGGTGAGCCAGGGTGAGGACAGTCCCATGGCACCAGAGGAAGCAAAGGGCCCTGGCAAACCCTTACAAAAAAAAAAAAAAGTGCTAAATTTTCAAGCATTTAGACAGATCCACAGGTTGTACATTGATTACTCTGTTACTAGCTCTCTGGTTGGTCTGCACACCGGGCCTGCCAGAAACTGATGAAAATACTGGCTATCTGTAAAAATCCATGGCCAGAAATTGACTGCCACTGAAGTCAGTAAAGGTTTTCTCCACCAGGGAGAACACAAGAATAGAGTGAGCATTTTGTTTTCCTCTTCTCACACCTGACTTAACATATTTTAAAATGGCAAGATTGATTGCAGCAGCAAAGTCTCTCTCAGAGTCATGTTAGAGAGCTTATTCTTTATGTAAAATACATGAAAGAAAGCAACTCCATCAGCAATCGATTCTGTCAGTGTTGCTTTTTATGACCCTCATCAGAAGTTGCTGCAATTATGCTGCTTCTAGAAAGACCAATGTTCATCCTGTTCAGAAACTTAAATTTGTTTGCCCAGACCCCGTGACCTGAGCATCAGGCAGCAGAACCCACGTGATGTGTGGGCTGACTTCAGAGACACGCATTTTCAAGGCTCTGCACTGGAATAAGTTGTGACATGTTAATGACAGGTACATTGCTGGAAAATGCCATTTTGCTGAGAAATTTTCTTGGGTCCAAGGTACTTTTCTTGTTGTTGATGTTCACTTTTTTTTTTTTTTTCTCTCGGTGAACAGTGTGTGTGTCGATATTTATACAATGTTTTGAAGCAGTAGATTTTGTTCTAGGACAAAAAGTCTTGAAAGCCTACACTTCAGCCCCCCTCAGTTCTTGTTTTCCTGTTTGCATTCTTTCCTCCTGCAAACTGTTTTTCAAAAAAATGCCTGCCAAGTTTGTGTTAGCATGGAGATGCTGCTGACAGCTTCACACTGGCCATAGAAGATCCATCTCTGGTGTCTTCTGTGGAGAGAAGGACATATTGCCAACGCCCCACTCCCACCATCGGGCATGCAATAGCTTTGGTTCTGGCTTGTCTAACTTCTCCAAAGACCACATTAGGAATAATTAATGTCACTGCTTTGTCCTGGATGGATTGATCTGTCCTAAGGACTTACTTTGGTCTTTGGTTGATCTGTCCTGTGAGTTTTTTCAAGTGATCGCTTTTGCAATGTATAATTCTTGTTTCTTTTCTTTATGCAGGCCATCACTGCAGACTGCCTATTAATGGTGGCAATTTTAATCCAAGTTAGGGGTAAACATACATGCATACACACACATGTTCTTCAGTACTTTTTTTTTGTTTGTTTGTTTACAGAATAACAACAAAGAATATAGTGACAGGACAAGGGGCGGTGGCTTTAAACTAAAAGAGGGTAGATTTAGATGAGATACTAGGAAGAGATTCTTCACTCGGAGGGTGGTGAGGCCCTGGCACAGGCTGCCAAGAGAAGCTGTGGATGCTCCATCCCTGGAGGTGCTCAAGGCCAGGCTGGATGGGGCTTTGGGCAACCTGGTCTGGTGGGAGGTGTCCCTGCCCACAGCAGGGGGTTGGAACTGGGTGGGTTTTAAGGTCTTGTCCAACCCAAACCATTCTGTGATTCTGTGATTTTATGATTCTATGGTTCTATGAAATTAAAGGGCCAAGATGCCAGGTACAAACAGTGAAAAAGTCAAGGAATTAGTCTAATCAATACAGTAGGGAGTAGTTGAGTAGTAGTCTAATTATTTACTGATACATGGTGTTGATTCTTACTTAGACAAATTCTTTGTCAATAAAAAATTAATTATGCAAGGATTAGTAGCATTCAGATAAAAGTGTTCAAAGCAATAAAAAGGTACTGTAATTCTAAAGGACACTATCAATAATCGTGGAGTGTTTATCGTATCCACAGGCTCTCAGAAGTGACACTATAAAAGAGTCAGGATTATTAATAAAACTCTTTAGTGGATTTTATCTTTTTTTTTTTTTTTCTGAGATGTTTGAATGAAGTAAAATTTCTGCTTTATTCTCTGAAATATTCTTTGTAAGGAACAAAGCTTCAGCATGCATGGAGGTTTGTATGAGCTCTTTGTATTGGAGACTTAGCAGTTTATTTCCACTCTCCAGCAGACTCTTGCAAACACAAATGGCAGATAACACATCCACAAATATTGGTGGCTAATTCAAAGTAAAGCTTACCCATTCCTTGCAAAATTTTTATATGCAATAATCCAAAAGAGGGCATAGATATGTGGTAGGATGACAATTAACAATTTCCAGGGCAGGTTCACTAGCAGAAGCTCTTTGACTGACTAAAATTATCAAATGTTGATGCTGGATATAAGCAAGTCTCTGTTGAATCAAGATATCTTCAACCTTCTGCCTAACAAAAAATATTGCTCCATGGTGATGTTAATTATGTTTCTTTTGAAGTTCAGTACTCTCCCTTCAGCAAGGTGGGAGATGACACAGTATAATGACTTCATGACAATGCCAATCATAGTGAAACATAGGATCTGGGCTGTTGGATAAAATGGCCTCAGAAAACCTTCCCTTTGGACCTCAGACATGCTCAATGTCACATTTTAGGAAAAAAAATATGTTTATGACATGAATCACCAACTTCTGAGTCAGTATTTCAGATTGTTTGATGAAATGTAGTTTCTTAGTTAAAAAGTCATAACTTTGTGTTCTCTAGGTAGTCTGTCCAATTTGATTATAAGTGACTTACCTATAGCTAAATAATAATTTTAGCTAAATAGGTTTATACAGAAAATGTTTTACTGCCTTTGTTGCACTCCTCTCCCATGTTTTACCAAGAAGCAAAGCCTGTAAGGAGAAATCGAAGTCTCCACAACTCCTGCCAGTCTTGAAAGACACATTTGAGGTGACTTCATGAACATCTACATCTGTATGCGCGCAGCCATGCATCCGTCCTGCCAGCATGTCAAGACTGCCTGGTGCCAGCCAACCCTGGAAACTGCAGCACAGCACTGCGATGGAAATTGTCTGTTATATTATCTATATTCTCACAGAGCCAGGGTGGCAGCCTCCCGGCTGCAAGGTTTTCAGAGCACAGTTCTATTCAGTCAGTTCAGGACCATTTCTGCTTAGATTGTGCCTTAATTACCATTCACCTTTTCTGAAACAACCGCCTGACACAGAAAAATGGAAAGCATTTGGTATGTCAGAAGGCACTTGCTGCTGTAGATACAATTTATTTCCATTTTGCACGCCACAGTTTGGGAAAGTGCTTATTCGGCCAGTCAAAGTGGCCTTCCCAGGTACACTGCCTGACACATTAGCATGTACAGTCCAACAGGTAACCAGTAATTAATCTTGTGAAAGCAAGGCAAAGTGACAAGAAAAATGCTGGCCTTTATAAAACCTTCAGAACCTTTAATGAACGTCACTGCTTGAGCTGGGATGCCATCCACTGAAACTATTTCCAGCTACCTCTGGGATTTCTCCATGCTTAAGTCCCTGCTGTGATATCTGATGTATTTGGACCTGTTGCATTAAGCAGCTCAATCCAGGCTTCTGCTGGAGGCCTAAGCATGCAAAGAAGGCTTGCTTTCATGGCTGGTCTAGGACAGGACTTGGCCCAGCCCCCAGAGGATCTCTAACTGATTTAAACTGCAAGGATTCCTCTTTTGCCCAGTATTATTCTACACAGGAGCCTGACTCACTGACCCCTCCACAGAAGTGATAGGTTCAGGATGGTGAATTACAGTGATGTGTGCAACAGAAAAAAGGGTTTGGGTTCATCGCTAAAGTAAAATCATTCTTCTCCTAAATTAAACGTCATGTTTTATTGAAGTACCCTGAATTCTTACTTATAGAGCTAAGAACCAAACAAAAATCATGAATTGTACTGATCATATAAGGAAGAATAAAATTCTAGAGATGCCATTCCCTCTACTCCCTTTCAAAAGACACTCTAGAGATAATGGAGTATCTCCAGATCATACAGAATTATTTATGATTATTATTATTTATTGATGTAAGCATCACACTTTTTTTCCCCCATTTCTTTTACACTTTTTGTTTAGTCCAATTATCACATATTTTATTGCAAAAAGAATTTGCTAACAAGACCATTTCCTGGGCAGATGTTGAAATGATTATGTTATTGCCATTCATTCTTAGCATATGATGGTAAGATCACTTTTACCACATGATGTGAACCACAGCAAAACAGGAAAGAATTTTAAGAAGCAGGTCCTCTGAAACATCCTGGCATCTCCTCTGAGGAATATGGATATTTCAGGTTTGCAAGGGCTAGGATACAGCATGCCCTTATTTATCCATCTAAACCAGGGTAGCTAGCTCGTGGGTCTGAAATAGTGTGTGGCTCTTGAATTGTGTAAACGAAGCTCCTAAGCTCAGGTATGTCATGTCATGGACAGCAGGGGCTGAGTTGGCACAGCAGCTGGGTATCTGAATACTGAGGTGGGGGGTGGCAAGCCAGCAGGCCAGGGGGAGGATTCAGCTAGGTTGTTCCAGCTCATCTCAAACTGGAAGAGGAGCAGGGAGCTGGTTGTCATATTCTGCCAGGAAATGCCAGAGCCAGAGCCCTTCTCCTCAGCTCTTGGCAGAGACAGAGATATAAAAAGCCCAAGCTCTTCTCTGTAGCTCTCACCCTACTTATTAGTAATTCATATCAGATCAGGAGGAGAGAAGAGTTTTGTTCATAAATATTGAAGTTTCAGGAACTTCAGAGTGAAAAAAAAATCAGGATAAATCTCAAATATGGACCAAAGTCTTTATGAAACGTGTTTCACTGTTAAGCTGCAGAGCTGAAGAATTCATTCCTCTTCCCCAAACACCACTTGCTAGTGATGTAGAGGAATCATTGATTTCTGTAATAGATGCCAGGGAAGCTGGGGAACATAGTTCATTTCTTCCCTCATGGGTACTACCAGGGTGCTTGAGCGCTTATGCAGGGGCTCTGCACTTTCTTCACATCCACCCAGATCCTATGAAGTACAAAAAAGCACAGAGTTCACAGAAGGAAAAAAATCCAGTGAAGTCATCTTAGCTAAGAATGCAGTAAAAATAAGTTAGCAAAAGTGGTTCATTTGTAAATCTTCAGAATAAAAATGAGCTTCATATTTTTGAGAATTTATTGGGAAACATTTACTTTTTTTTTTTTCTGGCTGCTAGAACTAGTTGAAGTTAATTTCTAATTGACAGAGGGGAAGTGATATTGTCTGAAGGTAAATAAGAGGTTGGGAGCAGCAGATAAGGGGGATAATGAACCAATCCAGGGAGACGTTGCTTCTATTGAGGCAAATGTTATCATTTTTCTAACAGCACCATTCAGCCCTGAAATTTCTTAAAATTTGTTCTCTGGTAAAAATAGGCTTATTGACATTTTTCATTTTCTCACTGTAAACAGGCTTTGTGATAATAACAGGGGTGGGTTTTATACTACAACGAGCATACACTGCTTTGCCTAGTGAGCACTTGACCTTAAGTCATTTGCACTTGGTACAGTTGGAGAACAGTGGGAGGGGGAAATGTCAGGAGTCTTACTTTTGCAGCTGTGCTTTTGATTTTTACCTCTCTCTCTCTCTCTCTCTTTTTTTTTTTCTTTTTTTTTTTTTATTTTTTCTGTGAGTTATCTCTTCAGTTGCCAAATATTATGATTCACCGTGCCCCATTGGGTTTGTTGCTTCATAGCTGTAAGGTCGGTAGAGCAATTTCGTATATGATTCATTAACAGAAAAGTTTTTAAACTGAGATTTGTAGGAAATCTGTTGGGACCAATGAAGAAAATCAGTGTGCACACAGAAACAACATCATCTTAAACATTATCTGCCTCCCTGGCCTTTATGCAGTTTTCCAGTGTGGGTACTTGTCAAAAAAAGGGAAGTAAAGAGATATAATTTGGATTAGCTTTCACAGTTTGCATTGCTTGTTTGTTTGCATGATACTTGCCAATAGGGCTGTTTATCTCTGCATGTTCTGAAGAATCCCTAAAACCCACTCTGAATAGCAAATAAATACCATTTGGTAGATAATGTTGGTGGTATTTATGGTTTTAACATTTCCTGTGCTAGATATGCAAATATACATACTATGTTTATTATTATATTTATTATTATTATTATTTAAGAACCTGGCAATGCTGATATTTACATTGGTAAATTATTTGGCATTAGATTCTCCCTCTGTCACAGAGGATACCTGATAATCCTGCTGTACCCTATTCACGTTTAGAGGTATGGTATTTTGAAAAACTCATTTTAGGAGGTTAATTCAGGAAACACAGTAACACAGACAGGTACTGTTTCCTCCTATTTTACTGGTCAAGGGAATATTTTCAAGGCCAGTCCTTGTTCAGCTGCAAGGAACTTCAATCAAAAAATGAAAATAGACTACCTCACCCAAACCATCTGACACTATTTTCTCTTCATGTTCACTCACTACCCATCCCTGGCACAGCTGCACCATGTACCGACAAATCTGCTTACTCTTTTTCTGTGTTGTTCATTTCTTCCTCTTATAAGTACTACCCATAATCTAAAATGCATTTCAGTTTGGATGTTACAGAAATTTGGCTTAACCTGATGTAGACTCAGCGTCACAGGAAATGTGAGATCATGCTCAGGCTGGACTGGATATGTTCTGGAGGCCACCTTGTGAAAGGAGGTAGGCAACAAGGTCTCCATCAGGGAAGAAGCTTCTGGGAGTCTCTGCAGCAGCTTCCCATGGGGTATTGAATGTGGGAGGTAGTTTCAGAAGGAAAACAAGCAAACACTGGAAAGAAACAAGGTCTTCTGTAAAGCTGGGTAGCTGCAATGTGCTGCATGCTGATGCACCACTCTACAGTGCCGTAACAAGGAAAGAGAGCAGAGTCTCTGCCAGTGTGAGCAGAGAGTTTGGGGCTGTGGAAAATATTTATCACTAAAAGTGTTACTAGTCGTACATGGAGTGTGAGGAGAACAAAAACAACACAGAGGACTGTGATGGTGATGAGTTATATTCATATACTCTGAAATACAAAATGCTGTATAACAAGAAATGTTTATATTGTTTGGCAAAACAATTCTGTGGTAATTGAAATGACAACAGTGACTCACGTCACAGCAAGACTAGTTCTATCTCTGCAGTCTCACAGAGACCAGCAAATAAAAGATCCAATCAAGAAACACATCCACTCTAAGCTGAAGCCTAAGTATGGATGAGAAAAAAATGTTAGTTCTGATGACATAAGGAATGCATTCTCTTAAAAACCCTTTCAAATGAAGGGTTAGTTTCATGCAAGATTAAATCACTCACCAGCACATATTTTCTGAAATTAACTGTAGAGCAGTTAGCAGGCAAAGTTCAATCACTTTGAATACACGTATAGACTGGCACACTATCTGCAGCGATAACTTGATAAACTGATAAAGTCCATTGTCTGGAATATGAGAACACTATGATTTTTTAAAAATGTGTTTATTTTTTATTATTTGTTATTATTTATTTATTGCCAGTATCATAAGTTAAGAACTCTAACAGGAAACTCATTTTCCAACAAACCTTTCTGAGCTTTGGCAGGTGTGATACTTTCTTGAAATCCTCTACAACTAGACAGAACTGGCTTGCCACATGTTGTATTTTATTTTATATTATTTATTTATTTATTTAAATGCAAAGGCTGTTACTAGTGAGGTCCAGGATCTACTTTCATATCAAAAGGCAACTTTAGCAAGATTCTGCCATACAAACTGGTGTATTTATTTGGAGTAGACACTTCAATGTAAAGCCACTTTGCAGCTGATGCCAGCAGGAATTGGAACATGTGATGGATGACTGGCTCAGCCACTCTGATGCTCCTGTATGACCCAGTGGTCTTAGGAGCTTTGTTGAAAAAGAGATTTATGGTTTTATAGTCTAAAAATCTGCAATATAAGGAATAGATGTGACCATATAAAACCCATGGTGATTCTAATAAAAGTGATTATTGTAATCCTGCTGTCCTCTGTTTTGTTAGATTAGCACTTCTTTGCACAGATGTGAAGGAAAAAAGCTTCTCTTAGAGAAACAATAAAGTGGAAAGAGAGGGACGAGTAAGGTCAGCACATACAGGGTGAGAGGACACAAGATGGGTCCGTGTGTTGGCAGTAAGTGCTCTGCAGAAAGGATTAGACCCTCCGGACATGGTGAATGTAAGAAGTTTGAGGCTTCACTTTCAAACAGGTGTTTCAAAGGTGGAACTGCATCCTTACTGGAGAGAGTAGTTGGAGGGGAGTAGGACTTCATCTGTAAAGACAAAATCTAATGTGGCAGATGAAAGAAACCCAGTGAAGGGATTTGAAGAGGGACTTCAGATGTCTGAGACAGCTGAAAAGACATTTAAATTGTTGAGGCAATTAGATTAAAACAAGGACACTTTCCAATCAATTCTTCTTTACAATGAAAAGGGTCAGCAATTTTTTAAAAAACACTTTCACTTTCCTTTGTTTGGAACAAAAGGTATTGAATGATTTTTGGTGATGAGAAGCTGTCCTTGTACTTTTTCTGATCTATTCCAGACTAAGGAAAGTACTTGAAAGTTTATCAGCCTTGTTGTGTTATTGTATAGTTTAATCTGGATATGTTCAAAGAACTTCCAATAAGGTAGGAAGCTGGCTGGTGGTTGCTAACTACATCGTAACCTTATTCAGAACCAGATTATGTTGTACTTCTTTTTTTTTTTTTTTAAAGTACCACTTGTCAGTGACAAAACTGCAGTGTAAGTTGCCTCATTTTGTCTACTAAAATACAAATTAAAATACAATGTTAAAAACTTTCAAGATGTTTTTACATTGATTTTCCTGTCATCTGGAGGATTGCCTTAAGAATATTTTTCAATTTACTTTCCTGAGCACAAGAGTCCTAATTAAATGCTAGAACAGTGGACAATTCCACATGTGCCTGTGATGAATTAGGCACACTCTGAATCATCAGTTTTCCATCTATTTCCTCCATACAACTTGCTCAGCTCCATGTGCATACAATTGCAGGCAAGATAAGAACTTATGCTTTGCATTTTACTTTTAATTTTAATTTACAGTTGACAAATATCAGTTTAACTGTAAATGTAATATATGTCAAGCTCCTTATCACACTCAGGTATCTGGAGAAAAAAGCTGGACACTTGGGCCAGATGGATGCAGTTTTCAGTCTCGAGGACCAGAATGAGGAATCTGTGCTGCAGTGATCTGCTCTTTGATGTCTGCTTCATTTCCCCAGGGCTGGTGTGATGGTGACACTCTCTCACACGCAGCAGGAAGAGCTCTGCTTTATCCCTGAGATGCTCAACCATTCGCCATGTCACTAGGAGAAAGGGAGGACACAGTGTCAGAGCCAGAACAGTACAACAGACCTCTGCCATGCATTTTCCATTGGCACAGAGTGCATTACAGATATTTTGGAAGTGGGATGAGTTAGAGCAGCCATTTTGCTATTTCCTACACTCTCAGGAAAAAGCAGCACCAGGTCAGGAAAGATAAGCAGTGTTAAATAGAGGCATAATATGTGAGATAGTAGAGGTCAGTACCTCCTATAATATGTCCCTAACCACATATAAACTTTTTTTTTTTGGTTTATTTTTATATGTTTTTCAAAAATCAAAAATGAGAATCTTGTCACTCTATCTTCGTCCGGATTTCTTGTGGGACCAAATAATTAACATAAAATCTTTTATTTGCAAGTATGACCACAGACGGAAGTTGGATAAAAAGCAGCAGCCTGAATATTCATTGCCAATTAAACTACAAAGGTGTGAAAAGCCTGCAAGATTTCAAGCTCCACAAAACCTTTGGGCTGCATCCCACTTTTGCAGTGCTGTTCTTTTGTTGATTAGGATGATGGGCTTGCACATTAAAAACAACATTATTTGCGCTAAACCTGGAGGTTTGTAATAATTTTAGTAAAACAGGTGTTCTTATTTTTAATGTTGTACAGAAGGATATTTATGACTTTCTTGTCATTCAGTTGCTGGACTTAGTCCTTTGAATAAGTGTTTTTTTTTTTTGTTCCTTCTCTTGTGCTTAATTTTCAGCAGTGGGATTTAGCTTTGTGTTTAAACCATTCATTTCCCCATCTGTTATTTTATATAATGCAACTCAGTTTAATTTTCAATTTTTGGCATTCTCAGCCCAGCCAAGACTGCTATGGGTTATAAATAAATAAAAAAGAACAAACAGGAAACAGTTGTTCAGAACCTGAATTAAATATCTGGTAATGTTGCATATCTTTAATTAAATGTTGTTTCTGTATCTGTCACACATCATTTGTTTCCACTTAGTTTTTACTCTGAAATGTTGGCTTATATTAGCCTTAGGCTCCATGAATAGCACGACTTCTTTAAACTGAAAACACTGAAGATGTGTCCATCCTGAAGGAGATACTGCTCTGATCCTTAGTTTTGCTTACAGTAGAGACTTGGTTGGATTCTATATTAGTATCATTTCATGATGATGAACTAAAAAAAAAAAATATATATTTCTGGCTGATTCAGTGTTTCATGTAACAATTTCCATTTCACTCATCTGTTTACATACTTTCCCATGGAAGGGGAAGATTCAGAGCTTCACAGGAATATTGTTGGTAACATTATGCCTCTTCCTCCTCTGAAAAGAAAATGCATTCTTGATGAATGTAACAGTATAGTTATCTTGAAGTACGGTGAAATCTGGGAATTAGCTTTAATAAATACTGGCAACCCAGTTTTAGTTTTAATTATTTGCAGACAAGTGAAAACAGCAAATTTTATTTCTGTAAAACCTATGATTTACTGGACATAAAGCACCCCTTTAGCTTCTGCTGTTAATTATTTTACTGGATATGGAAATAACTCGTTAAATTTTGCTACTTGGATTGTGTGACTTAATCAAGATATGACTAGTGAAGTACAAAATAATTAGATTCTGCTGTATGTAAAAGCACTGCAATATCTCGTGGAGTAGGAAATACTGTTTACTTGTGTGCTCTTGCCAGGAATCTGAGCAAAACCTTGTAGTTATTTTTCTTTGCAGATGCTATTTTTTATTTTTATTTTTTAGGTTCCTCTCAGATAAGGCACTGGGACAAGGATTCACAAGAACTTCAAAAATTTGGTCTCACAAACCATTAAACACCAAAATGGAAGATTCTCTGAGAGAATTTTGGTGAGCAATTGTCAACACAAGAATTGATTTCTAGCCTACCTTGCAGTCTCACTGGAGTGAGTAGCCTCCTACCTTGCAGTCACAGCCACCATGTTTGATCCGTATCGATGGCATTTAGTAGCTGTCTCTAAAAAATTTCATTATTCTGACACTCTCCACTCCCAAGTATCAGTTTGGCAGTCTTAAGACCTGTCATATAAAACAAAGTGAAAATATGGAGCAAGGTGACAAGTGACTATGTACAATTTAATTCTAAAGCTAAACAAAATATTACCTTTTCAGAAAGACAATAAAACAACGAAGGCCATAAATCAGAAGATAATAATATTACTCTTTTAAGCTCAATCAGACAAGAAAATTCCATCAGGTACGTTAGCATGATTATCAACTTTTTTAATTTCTTGGCTTTGTAAGTTCAACTGGTAATCCTAATTAAGTGTACATTTTCACATCTAAATGCCTAGTAATTTTAATGTCTCAGTGAATAACGGACCGTTCCTTTCTCTTGGTAACAAAACTTCATGCATCATTTACACAAGCGAATAGAATAATTAATTGTGAGATAACACAGCTTGTATTACTGCATAACTTGTACCAGATATACTTAAAACTCCTTAATAGAGTGGAACAAAGTCTTCCTTTGATTTATTTTTAGTCATTCTGATAAGTGTATAATTGTTGGAGATAAATGAAGATAGTAAGCTGAAATCTGAAGCACCTTGATATGAATGTGCACTCAAAACCTACTCTGGAAACTGGCAGAGACAGGACAAAGAAAAGAAGGTTGAGATGGCAAAAGTCACTTTTATCTTGTGTGTTCTTTCAAGCAAAGCTCAGCTGATCATGGGAACTTGATCCAACAAGTTTAAATCCTTTAAATGCCATATAATATTTAAGAATAAAAATTTTATTTGTACAAAGGAATTCAGAAATCCACACTTTATGGTAAGTTCCTTGGTGACACAATCAGAAACTTTAAGCAGAACAGCACTGACTTTCTGCTCTAGTTTATGCTTTCATGGTGCCGTGCCCTTTTCCTGTTGTGTTCTGATGCTGCATAAGAATAAACTAGATGCTTGATAAGAACAACAGTTTCAAAGCTAGGTTGAGCTTTTATTGTTTTGCTTGTGAAGTTTTTAATAGTCAAAATCAGCATGGGGTTCAAATGTCAATCTACAGCATCTCTAGGTAGGTCATGGTTACAGCAATGTTTGATTTTAAAATTTGGTTCTCTTTTTGAGATTTTTATATTACACATTTTCTCCTGTTGAGGCATAATGAGCTAATTTCATTATTCATTTAACAACCAGAGAGACTGGAGGATACTTTTCTTGTGAGGATGCTGGGAAAAAAAAAAAAAAAAAGGCTGTACTTTCTAAAATTAGAATTACCAGTTGTATTTGCATATGAAAATGGAAGTTTAATGTTCTTCATTAGAAAACACCTTGAGTGGTTGGAAAAAAAAAAAGAAAAAAAGTGTGAAGCGGTCAGATTTTAACTTTGTAAGGAAAGTGAAGACATTCCCAAGTCAGTCTTAATCTGTTCTTTTTCTTACATTTGCATAAAATAACCGAATAACCCCTGTTTATCATTTGCTCCCAAACTGGCAATTCCTTTCAAACTGAAACACTTTTGTTTTTCACTTAGCCCGACTTACTGAAAGTGAGGTTTATAATTAAAATGTTACTATAGGCTCAGATGTACAGTGGTAGGGTCGACATTATTACAAGAAAAAAGCGAAGTTTCACTCTGTTTTCTGGAAGTCTAAAGAAAACCAGACCTTATCTCAGACTTTGCTATTACAGTTCAGAGAACTCTGCTGAACCAAAATTTGTAACTGTAATTTACTTTCAAGGCTTATGATCTATATGAGTGAATTCAAATAATTTCCTCTGAAATATGGTTGTTCATAACATGCCAAATATTGAGTTATGTTTATCAGTTTGGTGGCTCTGTATCTAGGTTACAGTTTCCATGAAACAGAAGAGATATAATTAAATTCCCACAAGACAGAAATATTTGGTACTGTGACAAGTCTCCTTTACAGTGTTGTTGTGTGGGTTAAATAGTGATGGTCTTACCAATCAAACTGGCCTTTGGTACCAGTCGTACCTCACCAGCATCTCATAAAGCTCCTGAGAAATAATATGACTATGTAATATAAATATTTAACTAAATAACAATTTAAAAGATATATATAACTAAATAATGATTTAAATATATAACTAAATAATATAGCTAATCTGAAAAGATGAACATTTGCTAATTGTTGTTGTGAAGGCATGCATTATTTCAATATTGAGTATTTTTAAAAGTGATTGTTATTGCAGCAATATATTCACAGTATCACAGTATCACAGATTTCTAGGTTGGAAGAGACCTCAAGATCATCGAGTCCAACCTCCGACCTAACACTAAGTACTCCACTAAACCATATCGCTAAGCTCTACATCTAAACGTCTTTTAAAGACCTCCAGGGATGGTGACTCCACCACCTCCCTGGGCAGCCCGTTCCAATGCCCAACAACCCCTTCGGTAAAGAAGTACCTCCCAACATCCAACCTAAAACTCCCCTGTCGCAGCTTTCGCCCATTCCCCCTCGTCCTGTCACCAGGCACGTGGGAGAACAGACCAACCCCCACCTCTTTACAGCCTCCTTTAAGGTAACTGTAGAGAGCGATAAGGTCGCCCCTGAGCCTCCTCTTCTCCAGGCTGAACAAGCCCAGCTCCCTCAGCCGCTCCTCGTAAGACTTGTTCTCCAGACCCCTCACCAGCTTGGTCGCCCTTCTCTGGACTCTCTCGAGCACCTCCATGTCCTTCCTGTAGCGAGGGGCCCAAAACCGAACACAGTACTTGAGGTGCGGCCTCACCAGAGCCGAGTACAGGGGCACAATCACTTCCCTAGACCTGCTGGCCACACTGCTTCTTATACAGGCCAGGATGCTGTTGGCCTTCTTGGCCACCTGAGCACACTGCTGGCTCATATTCAGCCGACTATCAACCAATACTTCCAGGTCCTTCTCGGCCAGGCAGCTTTCCAGCCACTCATCTCCACTCATATTAATTTGTATTTGGGTAGCACGAAGCGATCAGGCTATGCATAGAGACCCAGCTGTGCTAGGCAGAGAACAAAATCTACAGAAAAGGCATGTTCCTGTCCTCAGCAGCTTATTATGTACCAAGTCAGCTAGAGGAGAAAAAAATAGGAGAAAAATAGGAGAAATGGTATAAGAAAAATGTTATAAAATGTTATAATGTTATAAAATGTTATAATGTTATAAAATGTTATAAAATGGTATAAGAAAAAATGTTATCAGATCAACCAGACAGATAGCCACCAGCATGCTAGTAGCATAACTATTGCTAATTGCATTGTTGGCATCTAGACAATGAAAAAAAATAAGTCGGGAGATAAACGGGAAGAATGGCATATCTGTGCTAGTGTTTATTGGGAACGCCTCCGAAAGTGAGAAGCAGCATGGGGATTGGCGTGAAAATGCTTTTAAGGATGTGTGACAAGAGATGATGGAGATAGGATTGTGTCAGGGGCTGGTCAGAAGTAGCAGTGAGGAGCGTGAGGTTGGATGGGAGCAAGTTCTGAAAGGTTTTGTGAGGGCAAAGGAAATTACATTTGAAGCAATCCATGGAGAAAATTGGGCATGAGGTTAAAGGGCTGGAGTGAGACAACATGAAACTGAGCTTAAGATCTTGTTCTTACCTCTCCCAGGGAGCTACCCTGTGTTGGGCTGAGAGGGTGACAGAGAAAGTCACAGGACTTTGGGGAACCAAGAAAATCTGTGTGCCTGGCAATTCTTTTCCACTGGGTGGATCTTACATGGCAAAATATGTCTCATGCCTGCAGAACCCTTTACAGAAAATCCCAAAATACAACAAAAGGGCAAGACATCACTGGTGTCAGGTGCAAGGGGGCCATTAACAGGAGCTCAGGCTTTCTTAACAAGTCTTGCTGGAAAACTAAAACATCACACCTACAGTTGCACTCTGGTGTATCCAAATACTTCACAACCTCTGTACACCAATGGAAGAAGCATTTCGCTTTTTGCCCATGCCAAGCTGACAGAATCCACCTGCCATCAGAGAAAGCCTGACTACAGGTGGAGAGGTTTGGCAACTCACAGGCAAGGCACATTGCCACAGTGTCCACAGAGACAGCCTTGCCTTAAGCTCTTGAAATTTGCATTTTTCAGCTGCAAAGATATGTCGTGTTGTGAGCATGATGGTGACTGTCCTGTTAACTCCCAGTTACATTTAGCACCAGATGTTCTCTTTGTCCTCAGCTGCTTTGCAGCACTTTATAAATTCCTCGTCTTAGCAAAACACATGCTTTCTGTTGGTTCCCAGCCCAGGACTCTGCAAATGGCTGTTGGAGGAAAGCTCTATTATTGCACAAATGGCAACTTCTCCACGCTGCCCTGTCTTTCAGCCATTTATCCTCATTTTGCACAACCATTCTACTGAGCAATTGGGAGTGCCACATAAGGTCAGAAAGTTACAGGGTAATGCAGAATTTGGCAAGGTAGAAACAAGCTTTTGACGAGCAGTTACTTCATAATTGTTTTCTTCCTACTGCTTAGTACAGTAGGCTTTATTTTCTACCCCACAGGGTATACATTGCTCATTGTTTGCTCCTTTTTTTAAAAAAAAAACCTTTTTTTTTTTTTTTGGCTATGGGATAGATTTGCTGAATTCTTAAGGCAACCATTTCTTTCAAAAGAACTAATTTTCTTTCATTTTAGCAAGATAATGGATAATCAACTGGGAGATAACTGAGCTCCTTTGATGAAGCCACAGCTCAAGTTTTAAAACAGATTATTAAAAATAGTTAATAATATATGAGCATTGTACACATACAGAAGATTTAATGAAATATGGCCAACTTATGAATATTTATTTCAATTTTATTTATCACAAGGAAACCTAGAAAACTTAAAAAATAAAATCTAAATATGAACACAGCATGTTTACATGATTTCTTCAATATATTAATTCATATGTGGCTTATTAAGTTAGTAATACTTATGTGTGCTTACTATTAATAAATATAACATTAACTGTTCTTCAGAGGCAATTATCTTTCATAAGCAGGTCAATTATCTTTGTTATTATTAATTTTATCAGAAAGACAAATTTTACATGCTAATATGCTTCTTTTGATCTTAAATTATTTGTAATTTTGCATAACATCACAGTCCTTAAGGCAACTGATAAGAGTTCAGTATGAAGTATTGATAGTCATTTTCCTTGGAGCTTGAGTGGGTGTAGTAACACCAGGAAGTGTTTTATAAATTTTCTCTTGATGTTGATTATTCATGTCTTGATCTCCAGTGGATTGGTTGCTCGTCCTCTTTCTAAAAACGATACAAATAATATTATTATATTAGTAATAATAATTATATATCTGGAAGAAGTAGCATAGGGAGATGAGACAGAAAACTATATTTAAACAATACTGTATGCAATGTGGCCTCATATGCCCAGAGCTGCTATAATCTGACAATACATAAAACCTTGTGACATACATCTTTAATGATTTAATATTTCTGCTTTGTCTAGAAAGTATTGTTTTTTTCTTCTTCTTCTTCCTTCTCTAGTGAATTAAGAAGAGATCTCATAGTTTAAGCATCTGTTCTCATTTTTCAGAGCATATTGTTCTTCGAATGTACCCTCAGTGATTACCTAGAGCAAAAGCTTTGGGTATTAGAGAACTTGATGAAACATAACATAATTGCGGTGAAGACAGCCTCATTAAGCTATCTTCTATTTATTGTTATGTCTTGATACTTTTGCTGTTATAGCTTCCCTTTATTGGCTGTTCCGTTGAACTGGGTGAGACCCACAGATACCCAGCCTCCTTGACGGTCTATCTATTGCCTTTGTTTTGATCTCCAACTTTTGGCACTGACTGAACTGAATTAGAAGGCTGTATGCCTCTTGGTATGTCAAGAGGGGGCAATGCTGCTAAGGTTAGGGGAAATTTTTAGTAGAAAAGACCATTCAGACAGCATTTTTACAGAGATGGTGTATATATAGAGCACTACACCAACAGTTCTACAGGCAGACCTATTCCAATTCATATTGGAATTATTTACTTAACACCTAGTGCTGCTCGCATTGCTCAAATAAACAGCTCTGTCATTTTCAGAATTTAATCCTTGGGTTACTTATTTATCATTTGTACAGGCGCACACACACACAAAAAAATACACATTCGTTTTTCCCCTGAAATATAATCAATTATTTTATTGCTCAAGAATTGTTTTTATCAACCACTGAATTTCTCCATCCATAAATGTAACAGTAAATGGAGGGATGAATAATATTTTTTTTCATAATTGTGTATTAGATTGAACTGGTGGTGACTTAGAGCAGGAGGAAAAACATATTCCAATGAGATACAATGTGAAAAAAAATCGTTTGCAATGGAGAGATTGTTTGTCCCTTGTAATTCTAATGACTAAATCTTTGTAGAAACATAACTTCATGAATCTTCATGCTAAGATATTTCTCTAACAAAAAATCATTTACTAAGTTTCTTATCCAATTTCTATGCAGTTTGTTTTCAGTCTTTTATTCCTACTGAAGAATTAGGAATGAATTAAAAAATGGTTGTGAATTCTAGGATCTTGTCTCAGACACTTTGCATAGGATTTTGTTAAAGTAATAAAGCCAGCGAAGTGAAGACCAACAGGAAAAAAAAAAAAAAAAAGCGGGTTGTTTATAATCACCACCAGACAGTCAGTGGGGAATTTATTTGTGCCCAAGTTTGTCATCAGCATGTAAATTGTAAGCAAAGTGTGCTTGCAATTGAGAGCAAAGCCCCTCAGCCTCTGCCCTGATCAGTCCTCTTGCCAAACCTGTGGGGCTGTCAGAATGCTTCTCCTCAAGTTGCTTGAAGTTTTTTGCACATCTCTGCAGTATCTACAAAGCACCTGCTGGCAGCTGGAAGGGGAAACCTCTCCAAAAGAGAAAACTGCTGACAGAAGAGTGATGAGCTTGAGAGTTGCACATGATTCTTTTCTGAGCCTTCAGCATGTTTAATTTTGGTTTCCCTTTAGTAAGAACTTCATTTAACTTCATTTAAATGGAACCAGTCTATCCATTTCTAATTTCCTGCCTTATTCTCTCTGCCTTCATGTAATTCCTTGTGTATCAGCTTTATTTCTTATGCATGAGTTTAGAAATGCCTTGTTTCACTGGCCCAGGTTTGTGGCTTGGTACTTGCCATGCAAGACTTTCAGTGTTGAAATGCAGGTTTTCAGAAAGGCCTTAGTACAGATCCTACGTCTGTAGAAGCAAAACTTCAAGTACAAATACCTGTTGAGAAATACTGCCATTCAAAACTTAGTGGAAATAAAAAATAAAAACTTCCAGGTGTAAAATATGCATAAAAAGTTCCAGGTGTAAATTTTTAGGTCCAAGCAGAGGGAAAGGGATGTGAGAGCAATTTTTAGGTATAAAAGGAGCTGCAGTAAGTAGGAAGAAAATAAACTATATTTTTTTGGTGTTCACTAAGGTTGAGATGGGCTTAAATTGCAACAGACAAGACTTGGCTCATACATTAAGCTGTTCTACTAGCAAGGATATAAAAGCATTGATGGGCAGAGGCTGGGAAGATGGCTGAATCCCCATTATGAAAGTGTATGACAAACACGTGCTATGAATGCCATAAGGATAGTTCATCATGATTTTGAGGAAGTAGATGGGTAGATTTGTGAGTCTGTAATCAGCTTTCTAATTGCATTAGATGCTAACAATCCAGAGTTAAAAAAAGTGGCAGGCCAAAGCAATTGATTATATTCCTTTGAATCATAAAACAGTGATGACTTTCACAGAGGGCATATCAGAATATGTAGTTCTTGTTTTCATACCAAACTCATAGAAGAGGGACAGGAATACTAGACACAACCCTTTGTTTTGTTTTTTTTGTCTTCCTCATGCTCCACTGCCTATTTCTGTCTGAATATACATATATAATTAGCAGCATAATAAGAAGTACTTTTGTCCTCTTCCTGCTGCCTAAAAAGATATAATACACATGGAGTAATTAGATATTTTGGCTGCTGTAATATCTACAGAGTATGATTTTTGCAGAGCAACAAACTGTGACTGATGTAGGAAAAACCCAGTGATACAGATTTGTCCATGAGGATGCAGTGGAGGAAGGCAGTTTTCTTTGTGACTGAATGCTTCAGAGTTAAATAAATTAATTAAAATAAAATAAAATAAAATTTTTAAATAAAAAAAAAATTGGCTTTTTCTATGAAAAGTTGGTATTTGTTGCTCTGAAAATCAGTATAATGCTTAGGATGGTGTTTGCTGTAACTGAAGAGTTGAACTAATTTCCAGTGAACAGAGGTTTTGTGACAGAGTGTAGCTGCATACATTTCCACATGGCATTTACTGCACTGCATTTGGAGAACTGAAACAAGGAAATAAACAAACAAACGATGCAAAATAGCTCTGTTATATAATCTTAAATGCAAACAAAACAACTTTCTCGAACAGGGGCTGTTGTACTTACTTCGTGGTAGATGTCAAGCATATGACTGCTTCACTGCCACAGCCTCGACGGCCTTACTCTCCCCTCTTAATTAGTCGTCTTCTTCTCACCTCCAAAATGTAACACTTGTGACCTTTCTCTTCCAGCTCAAAAACTCAATTTCTTTGTTTCTACCTGCCTTGGGTGTACCAGTGTAACCACCAAACTTCAGACATATTTCATCTAAGTCATTATGCGCATGACCAAACAAACATAACATAGTGGTGGGAAAGGGCACTCCAGTTGTCTTTGCATTTGCCCATGCTTGCCATCACACTTCTTAGATGATAAATGCTCACATCTACTAGTCAAATCTGTATGCCAACAAGTGAAGAAATGGAAAATATTCTGCAATGATACTGGCTGCACAAAAAATTCAGAGAAACAATCATTCATCTTCAGAATGGTTTTTAGCTTGTTTTTTATTACTTGCCTGAAGGTAGGGCAAGTAACAAATGCATCCTCTCTCTTTTTTTTTTTTTTTTTTTCCTTCTTTCTCTAATACTCTGATCACCTCCTCTAATCCTTATGGATAAGGACTGCTGAGGTCCTTAGGCAAAGGGGACAAAGGCAAATTCTCCAATAGCACTTTAGATCAGAAGCGTGCTTTTGAAGCAAATCTCCAATCATCCCCATTTGTTGCACACTGTTCTGCATTGCAGAGATTTGTTCTTGCTTTTCAGCACTACTGGCTAACAAAGACACATACTCAAAGGCTGTACATAGGTTTAACAGTGCATGGTCAATGGGTTCTTCAAGTCATCTTGAATTCTACCATTAAAATGAAAGTAGTTTTCATCTTTAAAATCTATGTTATATTCTACTCACTGATGTCTACCTGTATTTGTATTTTGGTGGACATTAAGTTATGATTTATTTTATTTTTTATGCGGTGGAAAAAGCATATTTAAGTCAAAAGGGGAAGATTACTTCTCCCAGCTAGCAAAGGCTCTTTATGTAGGAAGGACAGAGGACAACTTTTCATTGCATCTTCTCTCCTGAATCCTAAACATTGTTGTAGATAAAGTTACATAAAGTGTCAGTTTTCTAGTGGCTTAAAATTACTGCTTCTTCAGATGCTGACCTTCAGAGGTTATCAGGAGAACATGCCACACTCACTTCTTATTGCAAATAGTCATGCAGAGGCCAAACATTTCTAAATTTATCTTCAAAATCCAAGCAGGATAATTAGCTGAAGGGGAGGTTTGCTGCCTGTGAAGATGTAGTAGTAAGCCCCCATCTGGCCTGTTAGACCACTGAGCAAACTGGGCTGTGTAAGGATGGCCAGTTCTCAAGATTTTGCTGGCAGCCTTGCAAACCATGTACATTAATGACAACCAGTACAGTCATGAAATTAATCAGCCTCAGACTTCGTTATAAGGAAGTAAATTTTCTAGTTCTCAGGGCTGCAGAAAAATATAGTTGAAGCCATGTAAAAAGTGCACCTAGAGACTCAGAATCAAGGAGCACACAAAATATGTATATTTAATTAAGATTAAAATCCCATGGGTGTTTAAGACACCTCATTTAGGGATTTTTCTTCACCACTTGGGTGAAGAAACCTCCCTCTGTCATACTAAATAACAATTTACACAAATCCATCATGCAGAGCCTCATTTAAGAACACCAGTCTTTGGTATGACATTGGGTTTGTATTTTTATATTGATTAATGCATGCAATAAATGTAGACATAGATCTAAAGTGTGTATTTATGCAGACATATAAAAACATATATATTATCAGTAGATTATGCCAAAATACCCAAGATAGCCAAGACGACATTTTGTTGTCTTATTCCCACAGGTAAGAAATGCAGAGTTGTCTATCTTCGATGATGTCTTAAATGAATTAGTAGGATAATGATATTTTATTTGTTTCAAGTTCATTCATCTGCCTAAAGCTTACAGTAAAGTTGCCATTAAGCTGCACAGAAGTTATTTACATTAATATATAACCAACAATGCAGATTGTTATTTTAATGGGAATTGAAGCTAAAAATAGCATGCACTCCTATGATACCTATTTTTCTTTTCATGCTTACATACTATATTTTCCTTTAAATGACTGCATGTCTGAGTACCCTTTCATAAAGCTTTCAAAGGATCGTCTATTTTTCACATTCTATTTTGGCTCACTGACTTCATCAAAGGTTTAACGAGCATAAAGAAGTGATAGACAGCTGAATACACTCTACCTTTCTGACATAACAGGGTGGGGATTATACCACACAGATGATTTGATGACAGACTGTACAGAGCAGTGGGTTGCATGTCATGTCTATTTTTTAGGAGAAAAGTGAGCACTTTACAACAAGCTGTCTGGCTGAGTGTAGAAGAAGCTT
This sequence comes from Anser brachyrhynchus, assembly GCF_964034855.1. Taxonomy (NCBI): domain Eukaryota; kingdom Metazoa; phylum Chordata; class Aves; order Anseriformes; family Anatidae; genus Anser; species Anser brachyrhynchus. The sequence goes on along the minus strand of NC_137698.1, from coordinate 32,421,126 downwards.
TTATAATATGATTTGACTGACAGGAGGAGAGAAAAAGGAAAGTTACTGCATTGAACAACTTGACTTAATTGCAAAACACCAAGTTGGTTATCTAGGAGGTACCTGAGGAAGCAGGTACAATGGAAACAATTCTAATGAATATTTCCCCCCAGAGTAATGTGTTCCTATTTTGTTCAAGACAAATTAGTTCGGCATGGTGCTCAGTGTATTCTATGCTTTTGCTGTTAAAATAGTGCAGTTTAGAGAGTGAATACAAAATGGTTGCTCTCTGTAAATTTTTGTTAGTGATTTTGTATCTATTGAGGCAAAAATTGCATTTTGCATGCTCATAACATGTTTCACAAAGGGTATAGGACTTATGAAAATCCTAAGGGTCTGTAGTTTATGAACCCCATCTTTAGGGATTTAAAGACCTGGGTCTACGTTCTTATTTGTGCAGTATTTAAATATTTGATAGATAGAAGAATGTCTTCAATATTGAAGGCAAACATTCCGCCTTACCTGGTTTCTCTGAGGCATGGCCTGTCTATTGTGAATTATGAAGTTATTAGCACATGGTTCATGTTTTTTGTACAACTTTAAGTGGAACTTGAGATCTCTCAAACACCTGGAGTGCTCTCCATTAGGACATGAAGACTTTCACTCCAAAGTGACATGCATCCATCTAAGAGTAATGTCAGCCCAAAGACTAGAAGTTTCTATCTCCATGCTGCATTGCACAAGAGATAACGAAGAGAGAAGGTGAGTGAAGGATGCCAGGGAACTGGGGAGTCTGAGTGGAGGTGATGATTATGATGTGCAATTTAAGAAAACTGAATGTTTGGTGAGATGGAAAAAAAGTATGTGTTATTCTTTTTTCATTCGGTGAAAGCTATAGAAGATTAACTCAAAAGAGCTTTATGTCTCTCGGAACAACAAAATCATTAAGTGATTATATCAATCCAAAAGTATAAATCCAAATTGTTGTATAAATCCAAATAAACATAGCAAACATGCCTGCTATGAGTTTTCTCTCTTGCTGATAATTTTGGAAGTTAATTCTGCCACAGCACTCCTTATATGGAGCAACGATCAAACAGGAATACAAGTCAAGGGTGATAGAGTATTATAATATTGCATGTATCAGTGTATACTGACTTTGGAAAAAATACCAGGCTTCCTTTCTTACTGAAAGGTTAAATTTTGCCTATTAAAAGGGTCAGTAAAACACTACAGTACACTTCAGTTGTAATCAGAGCAAAGAACATTTTATATTTTGAACAAACAGAAACTATTATTTCAGCAGAATAAGGTACGAATATCCACTTGCAGTGCTTCCCTTAGGCAAGTGGTGTTCCACCACACCACCCCTGGGGAGATGCCATTGGACATGGAAAGCATGACGTGTAGCCCTAGGAAACTGCAATCTTCAGAGCCATCCATAATCAAATAACTCTGCTTATCTACAGTCCAGGTGCAGGAGATTCAAAACCAGGCTATGTAGCAGATGGGTTCTTTAATGACGTAAAATGAAATTAAACCAAATAAATTTCTTTTTGGTATTGATATGACTCATTCTGGCAAAATCAGCCAGAATTTTACCCAAACTGATCTATCAGGAGGTACAAAATAGGTAAAAGGCAATCTAGGAATCTAGGAAGTGCCTTTATTTTAATCATGCACACAAAGCACCAATCTAATGTGTTTCTATAGAGTGAAATTTATTAAGCATAATATTCAATTAACTTCACTACTAAAATACTAATCTTTCACTATAGGTTAGTTAAGACCTTACAGCTGATGTGATCTGCTGCCAGGCTTTCATCCTGCTGAGATCCAGAGATGGACTATGAGAGCATGTTCAGGTTGCTTGAAGGGGCTTTTACTGACCTATGGCTTGGGTCCAAAACTTAGGTGCTCCGTACCTACCCTTGTGGCCATATTCTTAGAGCTCTGCTTCACGTCAGGGAAAATATTGGATTTTTGGATACGCTTTTTACTAGGAATTGATTTATAAATAGTTTATAGAAGATAGTTAAATTATTAATAGATGTTAGAAATGTGCTACAGATATAAGTAGTCTGCATTATAGCTGTTAAAAGCACAAAGACAAAAGGGGAGTTGGAGCAGGTGATCTCTGGAGGTCCCTTCCAATTCCAGTCATTCTGTGGAACTAGTTTGGAACTGCTGAAGCGCAACAGGAGCCATAAGCACCTCAGTGTATCTGAGTATCTGGCACTTTGGAAAACTGAATCCAGGCCCCTAAACAAGAAGAGTCAATCCTCTGCCATCTTCGCAGGGAAGAACAGCATGACTGGCTTAATTGCTACACTTGCACAGTATCTCTGCTGGATGCTTAAAAAAGACTCCTTTGAGTTACCTCCAGTTATGCACTTTTTTAAAGTGGGCAGTTATTCTCCCATAAGGAAGCAAAGGAACCTTGCTTTCTTTTGGGGCTCCACTGGGACACCGAGGAAGGGGCACCAGATGTGCCTCTCAAAAAGAGCACAGCAACTTGCACCAGCACTCATACCCGTACCGTGCTCGTTGATTCACTGCGCTTACCAAGAGAGCATCCTGCAGGGCAGACATCCCACAAGGAGCAAGGGGGTCAACCCACATGTTTATGCAGATGAAATAAGCTGCACTTGTTGAATGTTATATCTTTACGGCTTGCAAGCAGCTTAAGTGATTTTTTCTTTACATGGTCAAGATGTTTCCAGGTATTACTTCTACCCTTGAAAGATGTCCCTGACCGGACATAAAAATTATAAAGTGCAGTGACTGCAGGTCTTTCAGACTCTTCTTTGCATTTTTTAACCCTGAGTATATTGACATTTTCCCTGAACTTTATTCCTTATGCAACATTATTTTCTATGTAATCATTCTTCACGCTGTATTTTTGAGATGGGTCGGTCAGACAGGGCTGCCTGTACAACTGTCAGTCCCTGTGCCTCTTAACTGTTCAGCCTCTGCATGTTGAGTGAAGGAAACATTTTGTGTTTCCAGTCTAGAGGGATTTAATGGAGTCTGCAAGTTCAGATCAGGAAACTGATCTGAAACAAACAAACAAAAAACACAAAATCCCCAAACCAGAGTATCTGTTTTTATCCAGTTTTCATGGTAGCACATGCCATTAGCTTTCATCCAAAGGGCTGAATTCTCAGTGATCGTGTTGTCAGTGTAACTCTAGAGGAGGGGTGTATGGGGAACATGGAGGTGGAAACTGAAATTGGATTAAAAGTTACTTTTGAAAGATCAGACAGAAACACACTTCACTGCTTCTAGGACACAGGAACATGTATCATGTTCGAAATAGGTAAACGATTTTGACATTCTTAGAATTAAACTGAACTATTTGCACTGCATCATGAATTATTGCTTAATGATGTGAAAAGGAAATATCATTTGGATGATTACAATATAATCAAAATAAGAATTTTCTTCTTCTGACAGGTCTTTAGAAAATGATTTACTTAATACAATAGTTAGAATCTTAAATTTATTGCAGGAATGTAAGAACTGTGGTAAGTAATTTAATTAACCTTCTATTGGTTACCTATTGACATGCAATGAACCATACATTGACACATCTACTAAATTTCATATGAACAGTTCCTTTGCCATAATGACTTCCCTCTTTTTTTTTTTTTTAACTTAGTCATGAACTTGCATTCAGCAAGATAGCTCTTTCTGAAACTGAACTAACTTTTCAGATTTCCCCAAAAAGATGTCCTTTTTTTTCTATGTAGCTATTTCTTTGGGATCAATATATGATATTTAAATTGCAAATGTATTTGGCAAATGATAGATTGCAGCTACATGATATAAACTGTTTTAAATCATGCTAATGTTTTGCTTTTCAATTATTCCAGATACACTTTGTCTGATGGATGAACATCACACCACTTTTTTTGAGTGAAGATTATAAACTCATATTGCATTTCCGTATTAATCTAAGAGTATCTGAAAATGTAATGCCTTTTGATAGAGATAATTGCATTGCTCTTGGTAAATTGGGCTTGATTTAGCAAGCTGGCTGAAGAATGCCAGTCTTTTAAAGGAAATCCATTTTTCACATTTATAAAATTTGAGCATGCCTGAATATACAAAGGAAAGAACTTGAATGTGTAAATGTGTGTGTGTGCACAATTATAATCTTTGTAATATTTGTATAACTTTTTTTTCTGATCTTCCCTTTCTACCATAAGTGCCTTGGAAAACTGTGCCCAGACATTTGGAAGAACTGAGTACCATGAAGCCTATTAACTTCTAGTATACTCATGGTGCCTCTGAAATTAAGACTCTAGCAGTGTATTTATTTGTAAGCTGCCCATGGCAAAGGGCCACAATGTTTTAAAGGAGGCTTGAGAGATGCACTTCTAGCATGTCCTGGACTGGAGGGAGGTATATAGTACACCTTACCTTTTTACTTGGTAATCATGTTCTATCAAGTGTCCTGCCAGCCTTCAGTACCAGAAACACAATTCATCTCTATCTGGTTTATAAGGGATTATAACTGTATAATTCCTTGCCACTCATAAAGATTTATCCTCCTTTCCCAAATGATGCCAGAACCAGTTACAATCTCATTCTGGCCATCAGCATTGTAATAAACTTTCTGTCAGCAGGAAGATACATGAGCTTATACAATGCAATTTAACACAGTAGGCTGATCCCAGCAACTTTTGATTTTTTTTTTTTTATCCTATGTCTGGCTGGATTTTAGCTATGGCAGTGTTACAGAACTATTTCTTTTGGCTTCTTGGTTTAGAACTCAGCCTGAAATCAATAAATTGAGAGGAAGAGCAACACAGAATGAACAACTAGGAGTATGTAAGCATTGTTACCCTCTTCATTTCCAATGAGTAGCTCTCTGTGATCAGGAAGCTCTGAGCCTGGGGAAGAGCTTCGAGGTGCACAAGTCCCAGCTCAGCAATGAGCCACAAATTCAATTTTTGAACCTGACATTTCTGGAAAGTGTTCAAGGGTTCTTGGGGAAAGTAAAAGTGAAATATTTGCAGACTGGCTGATAGGTCAATGCAATGCTTATGGCATACAAATTTGAAGTCATTTGAAGGTACAAAGCTTGCTTCTGTTCAGATTAAAATGGTAGACAATGAGTTCCAATTCTACCATTCTTACACACTTGCATCTGCATGCATGCTGTATACAGGTATGTGAAAATGTTCGTAGCAATGCATACAACAATTTGGCAGGGGAAACATATATGTGAGTTAGTACATAACTTAATGGCTTAGTAAATTCTAATTAAGCAGGCTATTGAAATGTCTGGTTTCTTGGCAGAAAGATGAAACTTTATTTTGTTTTACAAAGTGTAACTTTGATCCCAGTCTTCAGCATAATTTGGATTTTAATATTCATACTTTTAATTTTCCTACAAAATAAAGTAGATTATAATTGTTTATGATATTCCTAGCATTGGGAAGGCTCAGTAAGAAACATCAGATGAGATGAATGTATGTCTGGAAAAAAATCCTGCAAATGAATTCATTATTGTTGCTCACTAAGTGGAGGCAGTCATATAGCTAATGTGTGCCAGTGACAACAGATCTGCAGAGTATCTCTCAGACATAAGATTAATGATCTTGGTATTAGACAGGACTAAGTTCCTGAGGAATTCTGATTAACCGATCTAAATCTATACTGCCATATGCTGGGCCAAAATAAAGCTGAGGAATAGATTTAGGATGTATCTTTACACAGTGTCTTTCTCACAAGTCTAAGATAAATCTTCACCTTACTAAGGCAAAAAGAATGCCTACCTGTCTGCCACATCAGCATGACAAATATCCCCATCATTAAAGGAACAGAAGTTTTAATCTCTGTAAACTGTGGGATTTTTAAAGTTACAAACTTGAGGCCAGGTCCTTGTAAGTGTTGAATATTCCTTAAAATAATCCCAAAAGGTTGTTTCATGTATAGGAGTCGTGTTTGCCCTTTGCCTGCCAAAAAGGTGTTAAATAAATCCTGGCTGTGGTTCCCCTCTCCATCCATCAGAACAGTGTCTGAGGGATGCTCACATCTTCCCCGTCTCTGGTCCTCACAGAAGGGTGAAGGGAGCTATTCCAGAAAGGGGGGAGCTAAGAAAGCACAGATTTTCTGCTCTTCAGAAGCAATGCTTTCTCTCCAGTGTTAACAGGAGCAGGAACTATAGAATAGGCATGCTAGATTCTTTGTTTGGCCATGGGTATGATGTGAACAAAATAATGGACACATAGTACTGAAAGAGTCCTTACCATAATGTGTGTCAAACTATTATTATTACTGTCATTATACACACCTATATACAAAAGAAAGCTCTTTTTATCTTTAGAATAGCAAATAGCTTTTCCTCTGACATTCTGTATTTAGCTCAATTACAGGTATTGCAAGCATCCTTCCAAACACGATGCATTCAACCTGCAGACACCAGCCCTCTGTTTGATATTTTTCTTTTTTCATCCTCCCCTCACTATCCTTTGCCCATTTTATTCTCCAGCAGAGACTAATTAGAACTGATTTTACCCATACAGTAATTTTCAATACTTTTTCAGCATTTGACAGGACTGAAAATGATCTCAGTGAGAGCCTTCTGCCCTGTCACCCTCAGCAATACTGAGAATAAGGGGATAAAAGTACACCGTGGCCCAGATTCAATACAACATCTGTACTCTTAATTTTTATTTAGGTGCCTAGTTGATTTCAGAGGAAAACTTAAAGCTAAAATGCTTTGTTGAAGTCTGGTGTTCAGATACCTAGATGTCAGCCATTATGGCATCACCCCCAGAGACTCTAAATAGTGGGTATATATCCTTTCAGTCCTCTGTATATAAATACATTTCCATTTGGCCTCCACAATAACAATGGAAAAAAATTGGATTGCCTCCTTCTCTGTGCAATGGACCATTTGCCTCATTCCACAGCCAACATTTTCCTGCTGGTGCACAATTTTACACTGAGATTCAAATGGGTTTATAAGCAGAAATGAAAGAAGGAAGGAAGGAAGGAAAGAAAACGAAAAGAAGGAAATTAATTTGATTCTTTTCATGTCTGTGAATCAAGATCTCCAGCTGTGGAAAACTAATGCAAAGTATGTTAGTGCCAACATCAGCAGCCATGGAAGTGCCAGCTTCCAAAAATTCATTTAGATTTTGGTGAACACATTCTACACTGAGGTTACTCTTCATAATGAATTGATAAAAAATACAGGCACTCATGGTATAACATATTTATTGACCTTATTTCTGCCAGCTTTGTTTGATTTTTCTTCATTAGAAAAATTCATTAACATTTCTGAATCTAGGAAATTAACTCCAGGGAAAAAATCAGAAATAGTACATAAATAAAAAATGACATTCTTTTTGTTAGGAGTATGACTGATGAAAATGTCCAGCAAAGAAAACTGAAAAAATATGACAAAAAAGAATTAGGAAAAGAACCCAGCTATGACCCGTGTTAGACTGTGATTGTGATGTGTTTAGCTCTGCAAGGTGTTGAGTGTCTTCTGTTTAACCTGGGCCATATCTTGATTCCCTCCTCCAGGAAGTTGGATTTTTGTTATCCAACTATCCAGTTATTGGATTTCAGCATATGTCTGTTCTAAACTATGTGACTATTATCTCATCACTATGGAAAAATATGCCTGGTTTTCAATCAAATATATCAAGAATATTACGCTGAGTCTCTCAGGTGACCTAAGAAAGTCTCTGTCATTGTCATATATAAGTATTTTTCTTAAAAGGTTGATATTGCTGCTGGTTGATATTCACTTCACCTATTACAGTGAATGAAAGCCAATTCTAGTTTCTAATAAACAGGACTTAGAATTTCCCTCATATCCATACCTATTTTTCTCTTTATTTTTTCCAGTCTGAATTTGTTTTTTGAATGATAATTATAGTACCTGTATTTCAGATAAGATTTTACTTATCTGAATCATCTTTAACAGCCTCCCTTTAATGAAAATGCCTCCCCTTTGTGTATTCCAGGATCTCATTAGTGTTTAACATGTCTATACCACCTTAGAGACTCAGAGTTAAGGATTTCTTTTTGTTAACCGTTCAAGAACTGTTGAACGTCCTTCAAATTACCTGAACATAGCTCTTAGAGATATCTATTGCACCTAATCCAGTACATCTAACCTATTCTCTCTTTATATAATTTAATCTACCCTTGTCTGTTTATTTGATTCTATTTAATTTGTTCATGACTAATTTAACCTATCCATTCTAGATCATAATATCTTTATGTCACCGATAGTAAGACTTACTGTCTTACTGAGTTGTAAAACAGATTGCCAATAATGAAGAATATGGAAAAAAAAAAATGATTTTGGCAATTGTCTTATATAAAGTGAAAAAAAAACCTGATTTTTTGTTTGATTGTTCTTTTCTATACATACTCTCTTATCTGTTGGAAACACACCTAAAAGTGTTATGTCTTGGAAGAGCCAAGTAACCACAGGCTGACCATGAGAAACCATGGTGATGTGTGCCAGTGCAGCTCCAGGATGCATCAACACGCCTACCAAAATAAAGAGAGAGACAGATGGATATTGACAGATAGCCTGGCAATCATCAGCGCTGTTGTTCTGGTATAATACACCTTGCTGTACCTCTCTCCTAACTTGTTCCAGCCTGCTCTAACCCTTTGTAGTCAGCACTTTGCACTTAGGATTTCCATGGTATGCACATAACATTTGGAACAAATGGCAGGATGACCAGGAGGACAGAGAAGCCATGTCATGAGCATGGGAGATATCTGCACACCACAGGGAGAAGAATTGCTTAAACAGAAAATGGTCAACAACAGATGGGTGCAACCTAGTCACAAATGAAGTGGCAAAAAATAGAGAAGGCAGCCTAACCATCAGAACGGAAAGTTGTCCAAGTAGAAGATTCCTGGAGGTAGAATCAGAGAAAGACTGTCACATTCAATTGACAAATAATAACAGGAACTCAGGATCATGAGACTGCGTGCTACACAGTCCATTGTTATTACATGCTGTTGGGTGTATTGGGTGGATTTTTGACTCTTCTGTACTTCAAGGTGTATGTCAGCACTAGAACAATAAACAGCAAGACCAGTTGTACATTTTTTTCTACTCCTTCTCTAATGCACAGATGACCCATCAATACCAAATGAAATGACTTTATTATAGGCAACAACAAAACCTCTCTTGTATTCAATATTATCGTAGCTTCTTTTCTTTTTATTGAAAGATCAACACAAAAAGCAATGAATAAAGAGTTTATATGTGTGGTCTCAGTGCCTGGCATCTCCTGGCTTTGGAAACTGCTACTTTTTGGCAACGTTGACACAAACTATTCTACAAGATCTGGGATGGTCTGGAACCAGCTCAGATTCAACATGCTGGAAACAGCTTCTGTGTTCCCCTAGAGATAGTTAGAATGATGACTCTGTCCATTTCTTCTATATGCTAGGTAAGAATGTGAAGTTGAAATTGGATGATAAGGAGTTTGTAGTGTTCATTCTTCTCTTCTGTCAAGTTCCCTGCTTCCCCTTCACCTTTGCGTATCAGCTGTGCCCTCCTCCTGGAGTCCATGATATCTTTATGGCCTGTGTGAGCTGCTAGGGTTTGAAAGATAAGAATCCCAGGCCATTTGTTCCATATTTGCTGACTGCTGATCAGACATAGGGGTGTTTTCCACAGCACTACATGAATTCGGAGCAGAGTTCTGCAAAGATTTCCACCTCACAGAGTTCTCAGGGATTTCACTTTAAACAAACAGTAGTTCTGGTACATCTGAGGGATTTGCACAGAGCTTAAACTCCATGCACAGCTGAATGGCATTTGTGATTAAAAGGCAACACTTGAAGTGGCAACAGATCCACCCGCACTGGAAAAAAAAGAGCATTATAAACCTTTGAGGGCTGCTCATAAAAATCACTAAACAGCAGACACACCATGAAAGAAAAGAATGCAGAAGAAGAAAATGGAATGCAGTTTATTTTTTATTTTATTACTGAGAATTGAACTGTTATTTCACCTATTTACCCTCTGCATGCTGTTGTTTCCTCATTCTATACTTATTAGTCCGCTAATTGCACTTCTTCAGAGCCACATTATTCCTGCATAACTCTACCACATCCCCAGAAAGCCTCCAGTCTGCCACAGTGAGCTTTATATGAGTTGCTGAGTCCCAGCCTGAGGACAGCTGCTGGGAGAATTCACAGAGGTGTCACGAAGTTCCCCAAATACTTTGAAATGAAGTTTCAAACTCTCTGTTGCAGGCAAGACAACTTCTTCTGGCTCCAAGGCAGAAGAAACTATCCCTCTGTCTATCTATGAGAGTGACAGAATGAAGAACAAGCACTAGGTTATCTGGACCATCTCAGAGACTAAATTTACTCCTTACCAGGAGTAAAGACTGATCTAGAACCAATCCTGGCTACAAGAAGCCATGAAAAGCTTTTCTGTATCCCATTCACATCTACAGAAGGCTACTCCTTTAATGGGAAGAACAAGCTTCTGGACACTCAGCCACATCAGCATTAGTAACAGAAGGTTTTTTGCAGAGGACAGTCCATATGGCTGCAGCTCTATAAAATGACTGGTTGCTGCTGTCATCAAGGGGGTTCCTGCTGCAGTGAACCTGTCATCCCTATGGAAAACTTGACAAATGAAGTGCTATTTCCATTTCCCTGTCCTAGCTGCAGGCAGAGCTAGCCTGCTGCTGGGATCCAAGACTGCAGTCTGCCAGCTGGACCATGCTGTCCTACAGCATGTACCAGGCAACATCAGAGAGGTCTCTCCTACAACATCTGGTACATTCCAGAAGTCATCAGGAGTGGGCCATTGGCTTGTGTGACAGAATGGCATCTGGCTCTGCAAATACAGATACGACAGTATCCCCTCCCCACCATATCAGTGGGGATGTCTGGACATACAGCTCATTCTATCTACATACCAGAGTACAAAAAAGAAAGGAGTTCCTAAGAAGAGGAATAAATTTATGTCCTTATCTGCATGGAGTTCAGATAAGTGCATAGCTTCTGATCACAGTCAGGAAGCAGGTGAAAAAATGAATAACTTCAGAGATGCTACTCACGATGTAGAGAATATTAAAGAGCAAACTGGATGAAAGCTACTGGCAGAGCATTTTTCTGAGGCAGAAGGTAAATTACAAAGATAAAATTGGGGTCTGAGGCAAAACATGCATTTTATTGATTGTAAAATTATCACTGCTGTCACAGTCTCCAGACTTTCCTTTTGATGTTCATAATAACAGAAAATCTATATTAACCAGTTAGAAACAACAATACAACTTTAAGACAAAAGAAATGGGATATCAGGAATTTAGCAGGAGCCCTTGTTTAAAAGAATACATGAAACACATTGACTGCTTGTAACAGAAGTTATATTCCTGCTCATTAGTGGAAAAGAACCCCTTGGAAGAGCAACAGGAGGAGGAACAAGAACGGACAAGGCCAGAGGAGCTAAGATGGTGGTGGTCACCAAGACACTGAGAGACAGAAATAAGGTGGGGGTATATGGCCATTTGTGTGCCTTGTCTAGGAAGAAGGTGTTAGAGCATGGTGGGATCAGTTTCAGTATTAGGAAGGGAGCTGGAGAGGGCAGTGCAGGGCATTGGAGTGAGGAAACATTGCAGACACTGAGACCGCAAGGAGAAATAATCAGTAGAGGAGCTTGGAAAGAAAATATAATCCAGGCCTTTTTAAGAGGAGAAGCTGAGGTATGATAGATATAAAACACTGATTGCAAAATACAGGAAGAGGAATGGGTACTGAGACAGTGGTGAAAACAACAACAACAAACTGTCACCAGGGGCAGGAAGCATGAAAACGTGCATTTTTAAATCTGTGACCAAGCTGAATGAGTGAACTGAAGAAGACAAGGCTAGATGCCATCACAAGCTGAGCACAGGAAGGAAATTTGCTTGTCAAATTTGTCATGGTCTTCTACTTTTTAGGTATACTTTTGAAACCATCTACTTCACTCTGAAAATGTATTTTAGAATTTCATTTTATTTTAGAATGCTGACAGTGTTATGAATAATTTGTTCCTTTCCTCAAAATGGAAAGAGATTTGTTCCAAAGACCTTTTTGTGTGCTCAAGTACTGAAAAGTGGAACCAAGCTCCATTCACATGTTTTTGCTCTAAGAATGTTTGAAATAAGACATACATATGCCTTCATCTGTCAAATATTTTCATTTGCAGTATTCTCATTTTCCTACATTACTTTTAAGTTTGTATTTGCAAGTAAATCATGTGGTATTGTTAGGTTCTTACCGCAGTAATCTTTTAATGAGTTTTTAGTAGCTTGTCAAGTGTTGAGTATTATACTGGAAATAAGTCATAACCAATTCTGTGATACTTTCCGCTTCAATTTTGCTTATGTTGAAGGTGGGCCTTTCAGGGAGACAGAAAATACTTCAGAGTTCAGTGCACCTGATTTGAAACACGTATCACAATCCCATAGCATTTAGAAAGATAAATGCTGCAGTTAATTTATTATGCTGCGAATTTCTTATTAACAAGATATCCTCTATGAATTAAAAAAAAAAAAAAAACAGAGTTCAGTGAACAGAGCAACTGATATTTGCAAGCAGTCATGACAGTCTTGTTAACAACTATAGATTTCTTTCACAGTAGGAAAATCATTAATCAGAAGGAGATAGGCCAAGTTATATTGAGCTCCATTCCTTAGAGGTCACTCCTTGCAGTTGCAGAGTAGAAATCTTTCAAAGGTTCCTTCCTTCCTGCACTACAAATCCAAGCTGGTTAGTTACTATATGTGATGCCATCTAGTTTGGGTATCTTTTTAAAGGAAAAGGTCTTTTAAAGCATGATCCCTAGAGAAAGTGTTTTTGTCTTTTGAACTTGGCATGCTTCCTCACTCCGGATGGGGTAGACACCATCTTCTGATGTGGTTAGAAAGTGCCTGAAGCAGAATTCTGATTCATACCAAGGCTTGAAGAAAATGAAACATACCAGATAGTATTTACAAAACTTAGGAAACATGTTCTGCACTTCCTTACGCTTTTGTTCTCATAGGGATGTCAGTTGGAAGACACTTCTGGAGGTCATCTAGTCCAACACCACACTTGAAGCAGGACTAGGCCCAGTCTAGATAGTCTAGATAAGGTCATGTGTGGCTTCATCTATCAAGTCTGAAAATCTCTGAGGACAGATTTTACAATCACATTGGCACCCTGTTCCAGTGCTGCATGAAGGTTTTCCTAATATCCAATCTGCACTCTCAAATTGCAATTTATGGGCATTAATGATTGTCCTGGGATTTTCCAGTACAAGGAGCCATTTTCTTGGGGGTCCAAATCAATTTTCTTGGTAATGTGCCCCTAGTCAGCTACTAGAACACAGAAATATATACTATAAACACATGCATCTGATAGCCAGATGAGCCGTTAGATTACTTAGGTCAGTGAAGCTCAGCACTGTATCACAGCTATTTAGTAAAATATGTTTTATTTCTTGAAGTCCAGAGATGTAAGCATTTGACAGGAGAGAGAAATGTTACCAAATTTAAAGTATTACTAAATATGCGAGAGAGAGCTGCTAGGGTATGTGCCTGCATTTCTTTTCGAGACTTCATTTGCTCTCCCCTCAGGTATAATTTCATCCACTAGGGATGCTGAAGCTCACATCATTTGTGATGAAAAATTCCCTATATTAGGACATACTTCCTTTTATTATTATTATTTTTGGGTTCTGGTAAATACAACAGACATGACCTAATTCTTGATGAGGCCAATGGAAATAGTTTTGTTGCTTTTACATAGATTTAGATCAAGCTTTCTGTGAGCTGACACATGCTTGCCTCACATGAGGCAAGGTTCATTGCAGATCTTTGTCTGTATTGGAGGGAATATTTATGTTATGATGTTGGGTTTTCTGGATGTCAGGGGAAGCAGGATTGTGGGCAGGGCAGAAGGTTGTGTAAAAAAAAAAATCACAATGAAAGAAGAATAAAAATAATTTCCTGTTCTTACTGAAAACTGGAAGAGAGTATTTCCTTGAGAAAGAGGGGGTGAAAGAAGTTAATCTCATATAGGGAGCATAGGACAATGCACTGTCTCCAACAGAGAGGATTTTTACAGAACCATTAGCATTCTCTACAATTTTGAAATGTAGGAGGAAAAAAAATAAATATCCACTTGTCTCAGTGCCTTCCTTGTGTCTCTTCAGTGCTTCATGGTTTGCAATAAGTAGATTGACAAAAACTTACAAACTAAAAATTCATGTTGAAATATGCCTTATCAACTGACACTAAAAGAAAAGGACATTACTGACAAAATGTTTGAACCTGTCACTGTACAACATAAGGCATTCCTCTTCTATGCTTCAGGACTTAACAAATATGTTCTGATAGCATTATTTTTGAAAAGTTTTTTTTAAAAAAAGAAGAAAACAAACAAACATGAAAACAAGAGCCCTTATTCCTCCTTCCTACCATCCAGTACATTGCAGGTTCAAGTTCTGTCACAAAGCATGCAATATTGTCTTATGTGTTACCATAAGCCTTGAAAGATACTAACAAAAATAAGTAAGTAATCCTGTAGTAGCTCATGTGCTTGGACAGCTCTCACAAATTCATAGAATAGAATAGAATAGTTCAGTTGGAAGGTACCTACAAAGATCATCAAATCCAACTGCCTGCCCACGCCAAGGGTAGAATGGATGGGCAAGGAAAGGAATAGCAACCTAGGCAGGGGAGCAGGCTGTAAGGAACTGGGAGAAGTCTCTTCCAGGTGAATAAATTTCTGCTTGCATTAGCTCCACCTGTACAATCACTGTTGCTAGATCACCATTCTGTTGCTGTTTCCCAGTGTGTTTAGATATATGGAAAGATGACACACACTTTGCCAAGAAACAGTGAGCTGCAATTCTGATAAAATTTTCTGTAGAAACACCTACAAAGATAGAGGCTGCAGTTTTAGTAAACCATCAGAAAGATCTTAATATTCCAGATGTCTTCATACATAATCTATTTAGTAAACTACTCAATACTTCAAAAAATGCGGGAACTAATCTAGCCTGAGAACAGATGAATAGTGCATTACAGTTAACTAACACAGTAGAAGAGAATAATGTTATAATTTCTTTCAGGTCCTCCCCCGCCCCTAAATTTGCATGTTCTTTCTTTTGTTCCATGTACTGAGGCATAAAGATTACAATAACTGTTTGTTCATCTTTTCAGAAAACAATCTTCACTAGCTACAGCATAATATTTAAAAGAAACTGGAGTTATTCAAATGTGCAACTGAAAAGAAAGCATTCTAAAGTAAAGATGTATTTTAGATATTTTTAAAAAATGTGATTTGAAGTTAAAATTTCTCAGAATGTATCACCATTCAAGATTAGAAATGTACACCATGTCCCTAAAGAGGGAGTGATACTGAAGTGTTTTTTTGTCTTCCATCTCCCTCCCATGTTGGCTCTCATAAAGGTCCTTTGGTCAAAAATGAGAACAAAGACCTGGCAATACATTTCTCTGTTCCACAAGTGAAATTCTGAGTCTTCTAAAAATTAAGGTAAAAATACCCCTGGTTTCAGTGATTATATCTGTGCTCTAAGGACCCACATCATCTATGCTCTAAGGTTTCACACCCACATCATCTATGCTCTAAGGACCCACATCATCTATGCTCTAAGGACCCACAGCCCTTCCTCTGATGGAGCCCAGCCATCTAAATTTGGCTCAGACCTCTAAGGGAATTAAGATGCAAGGCAATTAATATGATCACGAGTAGCTAAAGATTCAAGATCAAACAAACAAACAAACAAAACCACTAGGAGAGATAAAAAATCCTCACAGAAAGAAAACAGGTTTGGTGGAAGATGGCAACTCAGCAACGTTAAGGACTTGTTTCAGAAAGAAGCAGAGCCTGACCATCTTCCCGACTGATAGATACCTGCCTGACCTTTCTGCCTGAGCAGAAAGCCTCCGGGAGTCCTATTAGAGGTGGTGAGCATACTAATGCTTAGCCTAGGAGCTTATTAAATTTCAGCTGACTTTAGTTCACATTTGCCAATAAAAAAATACAGTATGCATTTAAGCTGTATATATCCTGCCTGCAGAGCCTTTTTGTTCAAACTGAAGTTGTCTGCATGAAGTGGCCTAAAGGAGGGAGGTCTGTAAGGACATGAGAGCTCTCAGCATTCACCAGGGTCCTGTTCCTGCAGCTGTCCAAAGCCAGACCTTGACTGAGACAAACCTGTCCTGTTCAGCCAGTCGTGAAATGTAGCATGGGGATATAGTGGTCTCTGGGTCAGTGCAGAATCATCATGTAATTGTAATAATCACCCGAACCCAGAAACAGTACTCCCAGTCCTTCAGGTTAGACATAGCCTATAGCAAAGGCTGGCAGTTATCAGGTATCATCAGTCTCTCCATCCTTAAATGCCTCCTACAATTGCTTTCTGGTGAAATTGTTTCACCTCTACAAATTGCAGGTAACTACTCCTCTGCTGTGATTGGAATGATTACTGTCTCAGCTGCAGTTAAGTTGGAAGTTACTTAACTTGTATAGGATGTTTGATAATAATCTATTCTTTTAGTATTATAATCTATAATCATAATGTATTCTTTCAATATTACATCTTGACAGATGCATTTCTCTCTCCTTATGCTTTCTTTCTCTGTCATTAACTGCAAATGAACTGTTAAAACTTTTGGAATATGTTCCATTACAGCACATTCATTATTTAACAGATACAATTCATTGCTTCCTCCTCGAATAACAATGAGATAAAACAACGGTTAAATAGAATTAGAAAAGGTCAAAGTTTTAAATCTTGAGTCCTAATTAGCTTCTAAAAAGCCTGAGAAGCTGGCCTAGCTCACTTGTTTTAGGAGTTAAATGAAACAAACCTACCTGAAAATAACACATGCTATGGGGAAATGTTTTAATGGAGAGACATGAGCCTTCCCCTGGTGTCACTACAGGTCCAGTCAAACAAGGTTGTAGAGAGATATGAAAGCCAATTGCTGGATGTATAATAATTGCTTAAATACACACAAAAAGCTTTTTATTCTCTCTAGTGCAATTGCCTGAATTTCTGACTGTGAAATATGTGACAACATGTTTAATATTCTAGGAGCAGTAAGGGACCAGGGGAGCCCTGTGCAAAGCATGCATAAACTACCTTTGAGGAATTAGCCTTTGGTGACAGAAGGCTACTTGTTAGCAGTCTTTTGCACCATCCCTACTACACTTGTTAATAAAATGCCCTCTGAGGAGAAATATTAACTCAGATATTTAAAACCCTGGGAAGTACAAAATGTTAAATATGGCACATATTAAAAAATGATAATGATTAAACAGAGGTCTGAAAGCAATTATTTGAAAAAATGAACTAATTTATAAATGTGTCTGTTACATAAGTAGGGAACAGTATTACCCAGGTCCATTATTTTTTGTTATTATGCCTAGTCTGTATATCATGTACCATACCTGACGGCCACGAAGAGTGCAGTAAGTGCTTTAAATGATGCTATTTTCAAAGTTGTCTGTAGCAGTCATTTTAATAGCTATAACCTAGAGAAGACTGCCAGACTTTTTACATAAGACCTGAACGCCCTTGAAACAATTCTTCTATCACTTAGGCTAAAAGCTGTGAGCTGTTCTGTAAAACACATTGTCCAATTCTGTGCCCAGCAATAGCAGACTCATTCCGTTTGGCACTTGAAGAATCAAATTGTGACCTATCAAATTTACAACAGTGCTCCCACCCATAACGGAGCTCTGATGGTCCTGAAGCTACTTGCTCACTTTGGTAATTCCCTTATTCTGAGCATCATTACTCATTATTCTGAGCAGCTCTAGGGAAATCATGGAAGGTACTACCTTGTTGACCCATGCACCTGTACTTAATGCCATTAGTGCTATAGTTAAAGTGATTCAAAGAGCTACAACCTGTTCTGACAGCAGCTGTTTCAGTGAAAAGAACATGCTAACTCTAGCAATCCTCATGCTTCATTTCAAATTGCTGAATGAGAGTGTGAATTTGCAAGAATATATGAAATTGCTATAGAGGAATGTTTGCTCTGGTTTGAATTTTAATAAACAGTTCAGAAAAGTAATATAAAAAAAATCTGATTCTCTTCCAATATGAAACCCTCTGCGAATCCACAGACTCAGGCTTTGGCAGATCTTTGTAGCACTATTTGAAAAACCTCTCAAATCCTGGAAGAAGCTGGTAAGGTTTCTCAGAGTTTTTCTTAGTTACGGAGTTATTGTTCTTGACTGTGACGGCTTAACATGTTTATCATGACCAAAAAGACACTATCTACCAATTGGTCTTTAAAAACCTCTTAATGGCAGTGGTCTTTACACTTACTGTGAAAAGTGACTATATATCTGTGCCAGACACTTACTGAAAGTCACTTTACATAGACAAGTTCAAACCCTGGTAACTGACAGAGAGTCAGCACAGAAATAAAAGGAAAATAGGTACATTCCTACACATTGTCACTGTCCCTATCATATTCCATAGATCAGATATCAGATAACGGATAATAAACCTGCTCGGTGCTAAATAAATCACAGTATGATAAAATGCCAACTAAATTAAAGTGAGAGGCTTTAATGACTTCCACAGCCTCTAGCTCAGAGTCTTAGTTATCTAAATAG
The DNA here is from genome assembly GCF_964034855.1 of Anser brachyrhynchus. Taxonomy (NCBI): domain Eukaryota; kingdom Metazoa; phylum Chordata; class Aves; order Anseriformes; family Anatidae; genus Anser; species Anser brachyrhynchus. The sequence continues at coordinate 32,402,505 of NC_137698.1, read as the reverse complement.
TATAATGATAAATATATTTCAATCACAACTAGAGACTATTACCAAAATAGATTGTAAGCTAAAATATGAATCTTCTCCTGTATTTGAAAAATGATCAATTTTCAAAATAGCATTCTATTTTTCCAAATTGAAGTTCATTTTCAGCGAAAAATATTTTTGGGTATAGACCCAGGTGAAATTGTTCAGCTATTCCTTTTGCATATCTGGACATCTACCTGAAAGCTATTACTGTGAGTTTTGTACAACTGGGACAGATAATAAAGCAAAAACAAGGCATAAAATGAATGATGAATACAGCCAAATGAACACTATGGTTATTCTTTTCTAACCAAGAGCTGCTGAAGATATTGTCCAGGGAAAGTCACACCAAAGAATTACCCCTTAAGCATTTGTTTTATACTCCTACTTCATTTCCTTTCCAAATGTTTTGTTTACCATGTGTTCCCCCAACTACATTTTAGTTGGCTAAACAACTTCATTTATATAACTTCTTTATGAAGATCAGTAATGCAGTTCTGTTGGTAGAGCCTAGCCTTGCAGGCTTCTTGTCAAAATACCACTGTGGCAAACCAGCCTTGAGATCTTGCTCACTTACAGACCAGTCAAGCAGACAATCGTATCTTTCCCCCTCACTTCTCATAAAGCTGTACTGGTCTGCCTTGGCAAAAAACAGCTAGAATCATCCTACCTGTAATATGCATACCAAGTAGTCACAAGAAACTGGACTTCACATGACTCCATTAAAGCATCCAACCACATATCCTTTCAGCTTTGTTGATAACATTTTGTGTCACTTTTCAAAGGCAGAATTAATTCATGTGACGGTCAGACTTTCACAGATAATATATCCCTCTCTTACCTGTGAAAGACAAACAATAACTCTCAGCTAATTATTACATGTTCTAACACCTACAGTTAATGGCAAAGGAATTAATGGAAAAATACAGGATTTAAGGGAAAGGACAAAGCTTCCTAAGCATAGGTGTCCAACGCCACTTGAAATGCCTAGTGGCATACAGCTGCCATTGCAGAAGGCAGCAGGTCTCCCATATGCTGTGTGTCATACTTGCCAATGCCTTGCAGATGGCTAGGGCACTCAAGGGAATCTATAATGTCACTCAATACCTCAGTTTGGGAAGTCACTTAACTCTGATGTCAGAAGAATCACAAAAAAGTAGACAAAGCAGCTTTCTAATTTCAAGCTTATAGGTATTATTATTTTTGGCCATCTACTGGGTTTGATTACTAAACTCTTCAGAATGTCTTACACGTTTTCAGAGCACTGTGTGAGATTTTGGTTGTGAAATCTGTCAGAACTAATGTTATTGTGTGTTTAATTCCACACAGTGTTTTGAAACTATATGGGCTGACATTTTGTGGTTCAGTAACTCCAAAGGAAAAAAAAGAAAAAGAAAAAAAAAAAAGAAAAACAAAAAAAGAAACCCCCCAAAAGCCACCCCAAAACCAAATTATTGATAAACATATTTAGCCATTCCATATGTCCCTTTAGCACCATATTACAGACACGGCAGCAACAACCCCTGTGGAGTCACAACCCTTTTGCTACCAGGGCTGAGTTTGAGGGACACCCTGAGGACAAGACTCACAGAGACTGCTAGGGTACCCCTCCCTGTCAGTCTCTCCCCTGGAAGCTCCTGTGGAGTTGTACCACAGCACAAAGGTCTCAGTCACAAGTATAGACATATCAAAATTACTTCTGTACTGCTGTTTGTCTAAGAGCCAGTGTGGGTTGCAGTGTGGATTGCATATCAGAGAACTCAAATTCTCTTTTGGCTGGATGAGATAATGCGGGTAAACAGAATGAGTTTGGGTATGCTGTCTTATGATTGCATACATTTCCATTACAGACCAGTCAGAGAAAGAGATTTGTTTCTTCCTTACCCTAATCACCCCTGTAAGTCTCCCAAAATAAGTTTTACATTTCCCTTCCAACATTACATCTGTTTTTTTTCATTTTGTTTAATCTGTTTTTGCTGTCAGTAGGAGCAAGAATATAATTTAGTTCACATGCACTGCTTATTTCCACTTCACCAAACAAATGATGTCCAAGCACTGAATTAAGAAACCTCTGATTAAGACTCACCCGGTTAACAGCAATTATGTAATAAACTTTCACGATTTTGAAGACAGTGGTACTAAAACAACCTGAACATCCTCATCAGAAAGCCATGCTGTTAGGGTCAACCATTTTTCTCTAATAGCTTGGCACTTGGTTCATGCCTTGAACCCAACAGAGCAGAAGGGCCTGGGTCCAGGTTGAAGTCAACGAGATTAAAGTATACTGCTGCTTGTTTTCCTTTGTAGAAGATACCTTATCATTGTAAGAAGTGTCTACATCCATCCAAAAGTACTTACATTTCCGTAAGTCTATATTATGTCTTAGATTTCTCATACAAATTCATGTGCACTTGTGAATCAAGTCATTTTGCTGTTCTTAATGAAATCGGTTCTGTTGAATTCAGTCAGTGACACTTGTACCAAGAGACAGTTTTTTACTCTGTGAGCCAAGAGACAGTTTTTTACTCTGTGAGCTTGCCTGCTCCCTGTCACAAGCAGAAATTGACCTTTTAATTAATCACTGTGAGCTCTTGTTTTATATATCTGCAATGATGGTCATCTGCAATAGGAATCACTTTTGGCAAATCCTGTACATTTCTGGCATTATGTGATTGCTCACAACATGTAAGTTTGTGCTGGATGTAGTAAAATAAAAGTGTTATTCAAGCCTTACTAATACAGCAACTCTGCAGTCAAAATTCAATTTTCACTCCTTTCTTGGAAACCAAAATATTACTTGATCTCATTTTCACAAGTGAAAGTTCCATTCATCAATAAAAGGAAGGGGCACATTTACCAGAAATATTCTCCATTGTTTCCCACTTTAATTGGAAGACTCTCTTTTGTTTAATGGTTTCTGTGGATTGTTGTCAGTAACATATTTAAGCATTTTGTTTTTGCTTTTAGTCAATTTATTAGCATGTAGTCTCTAAGGCATACAGCTTCCTTCCTCTGCTTCCCCATGATGATTTGTCCTAAAACTATTTAGTCAAAAAACATGAAAACATCTCTTTCAGCTTTAAAGTAATCTATTAGAACATCAAATATATTTGTGATGCATTTATAGGAAAAACCATTTTATACTTCATATTTTCTCTAGTAGCAAGGCTTTATTCCCTGTGTGTTTTGGGTGCTACTGCATGCCCTCAGGTCACTTGTGAGATAATACTCCCATCTGCCCCAAAAGAAAACCAGAGAAATTATTAACAAGGAAGACACTGCTCCCTCTCCACTCTTGGAATGTATTTCAGAAAGGGGAATGTGAGCACAAAGCTCATTTTTACTGGAGACAGGAGAGTGCTTGCTTTGCCTCCAAGTGGCAACCAAGAAGCAACACCCAAGGGCACTAGCCGATTCTGATTAAGCCTTGAGTTCTTTATAGGCTCTGAATAACTCCCAGGAAAAAGCATTTCATGCTATAAGTTTGCTGAGGAAGTTTAATCACAAGCTATTCACAGCAACTTCGGGAAGATACCACTCCCATCTAGCTGTATTCACTACACATCCTTCATCTAAAACCACATCCAGGCCTAGCTGCAAGTGACTGTTGTCTTTTCCATGTGTCTAGCAAGTGTTGCTAGACACATCTCTCACAGCATCCTGGTACTCCTGTAGCCTGCCACAGATCATCTGCTGTGGGTGCCATGCCGATCTGAGAGGACTTGACACTTGCCACACCTGCCAGTTTGCCACTTTAGACTAAGGCCTCATCTTCTGTGGAGTCATAAAGCTCAAGAATGAGCACATGCAGCTCAAGAAACTAGCCATGTTCCTTGGGTGGTAGGTTTTGAATGAACCTTTTGCCCAATCACACCATGAAGGGGCTCAATATCACAGAGGATCCTAAACTCACTGAGAAAGGGAGTTTGGGTTTTATGTTGCAGCAGCAGCACTTCTCTCCTACCCACACGTCCACACACACAGTGGGTAGCATACCTGTGGCTCCTTGCCTATGCAGCAGTCTGATACAGCTCCTACACATGCCTACTACTTGCTAAAAGGTCCCTCCCTCAGGTCAGCACATTAAACCAGGTTCACCTTCCACATTTTTCATTTTCTTTTCACAGGCAAAGGGCAGAAGGATGAGCAAAAATACCACAGCTTTATGCCCTGGAATTAGGCAAAGCAAATGCTGTCTGCTCTTCCCCTTTTCTTCTGTCAGGGTAAGACTAATTAGGTTGATGAAGGGAGGCTTTCCGGAGCAGCTGCAACTGAGAGTCTGCAACCCTGGAGATGCGGTCAGCCAGGCAGCTATGAGACTCTTATGTGGGCCTCAACTCTCTAAGTGAGTTTGTGTATCTCCCCTCATCACATCAACAGCTCCAGCTGACTTTCTCTCCCTCTGGAAAATTTCACAGGAGCTGGCAATGTTCCCTGTGCTTTCAGCTACAGATGCCCCTCATTCAAGTTGTTTGATGCTGGTTGCATAATAGTGTCCAAAACAGAGTTGCTGGAGGCCTGAAGCTATGAATACACTTGACACTTATGTCACTAAAACTGGCGATCTGCAAGCTGAGCTTGAAATTTGAGGGCAGAGCCAGTGCGTTTGCAACACCAGCTGTTTGGACCTGACAAACTGTTCCTGGGTTTCAGCGGGTAAAGGCATACCACCCTGCACCAAATCACATTGGCTGGGAGTTTGAGATGACTGACTCAGGTACGTCCACACTATATTTCGCTGCAAAGATAGTAATGCTCTTTTACTAGGAGGGGTGTGTGGGTCTTTACAATTTTCCTGATTGAAATAGCTTTGATATCTGTGAAAGCTAAAAACCTCATTTTATCTGATCTTGTTTGTGCCTTTTGGTCTAATACCCCTGTGTACTCCTGTCTGGTGCCTGCTACAAGAGCAAGGTGGCTGAAGCAGGAGTGCTGGTGGTCTGAAGGGCTGGAGGAAACACCCTGAGCCCAGACCAAGCAAATTCTGAGGTTTCTCCATCCTCTACAGAGACTAGTGGACCAACAGAGCATCTCTTGCATTTAAATGTTCTGTAGTTTGTGACAGACCTGCTACTTATTATAGGTAATATAACACATATAATAACTTTTTATTTACAGCTCTCCACTATTTTATTAACCTCACAAAACAGCTGATAAAATCCAGATGGGGGAGATAAGGTTACTCTGCCTGTGGCTAGTTGGCAAATCAGAGGCTATGATGAAGATAGCAACTATCTGCTGATTCACAAGTCATTATACTCTGTCAGCAGTCATGACATCCACTCAGATAAGTTCAGTTATTAAAATTACAGGTGTGTAGCAGGAATAAATGATAATTTATCTACATAATATAGCTGAAAAAGAGTATGTTTGGAAGCTTTTATTCTCAGTTGAGGACCATTAGTGAAGTTCTACTTCCTGCAGGCAGAGTCTATTGAAAGAAACCACCTGAGGATCCAGTCCCCACTCATTAAATTTGACTTTTAATTTTATCTGTAGATTGCATTAATTTTTAATAGCTAACATAATTTCCTCAGTTGTGTTTGAGACGATGAATTAGATGTGACCAATCTCTACTCTTTGCATGGCCTAATGGTCCTGGTTTTGTCCCTTAATAAAATTATTCAATAATAATGTAACTGCTCATGGAGCCACCATCTGTTATGTACTTCCTGTTTTAAATAAAGATCTTCTTTGACTTAGTATACAGGAAAGAGCTAGGTTATGAGTTACAAGAGGCGTCTTTCAAAAGAAAATTACATTTACTTCTCAGAGCTAATAAGGTCTGAATTCTGAGCTAAATTAGAACTATTCAAAAGTACCTCATGTAATGTGCCAATTCCTGCCCCTGACCACAGATGACCTATGAATGTACAAGCAGGATTTCTGTTCCTCCTCCAGTGGTCATGGTATTCTTTGTTAGCTAAGGCTAAGGTTTGCTGAAAAACACAGTGCCCTAGCTGCATTGGTGGTGACATTAACCAAAACACATGAATAAAACTTGCCTAGATATGTCTTCTTCCAATGTAATCACCTCTCCTGAGTACAATACAAGAGTACTCTAACAGGCATAATCTATTCCTCGTGAACGAAGAAAACTTTTGGGCAGATCTTGGTCATGTAAATCCCAGAGTTGCAAAAGCACTTTTCTGCCATTGAGACCCTCCCAGGACACTGACCTCTACCTGATCTTCTATCATACAGTTGGCAGGTAATGCTGTAGGGAATGTGGTACCAATGGCTTAGTAAGGAAAAAAAAAGTAAGAAGAAACAAGGAACTTCATCACTTTTCTGTGCTTCAGCTTACTATTTTTTGCTATACTTACTACTTATCACTCATTTAATAACACTAGAATTAAATCAAAACCTTGTATTTTGTATTCCTTTCCACCATGTTCCTCTTCACTTCCCATTTCCCTGAGTAGCCATCTCACTTTATGCATGAAAAGGTATTTGGCTGAGGACAAGAATCAGCAATGCGTTGCGTTGCTAGGGCAGCTCTGCGAAGCTCTGACCAGCTCTCTTTTCCCAACGATAGCTTAGTGTTGATATTACAATCCACTGCCTGTTATTTTAAAATGTCATTCACAATACCTACATTCTGAATATTTATATTCAGCATATTTTCTCATGACTCGTTAATTGCTAAAAAATGACTGTTTGCCCTTTGCTTCTGTCATGCTTGCTTAACTGAACTTCTGTTAAAAGATGCATCTGGTTTTGAGCAGAAAATCAGCAAACGAACTGGAACAGGTAACTGTGCTGAGTTAAGTTTTCTGACAACAGAATCTGGTCTTTGCTGAATGAAGAACTTCATCTACACTTAATCTCTAACTCAGCAAATACTGAGATGCCATTCAAGAAACTTTTTTACGTTCTGTAAGAAATACACTATATTTCTTTGTATATTTGGATTCATCCTGCTGAGCTGTTACTTTTGGAGGTTCTCATGGAAGGTAAAATGTATCCAGCATTGATCTGTAGCTCTAAAGCAGTCCCAGTGTTGACAGAGGAAATTATCTTTCACAAAAGCGAAGTGAGTTCTCTCAATCTAAATAAATTCACGAGGCTGCATAGACCTCTTCCCCTACACGTTGCTAAGCATGAATAAAGGATGACTTCATCACCTGATGGTACTTCAAAATGAATGACTTTTTTACCCTCAATTCAACTATAATATAAGCCTAGGGGAGAAGATTTTACATATGTAGATTTTGGTTCCTTGGAAGTACAAGTAATTGTAATAATAAATTGCACTGGTCTTTTAGCTATAAAGGCAGCAAGAACAACCACAACAAAGGAAAATAAGAGCAGCAGAAAGTAAATATTATCTATAAACACTGAAAATGCTTGAGAATGTTGAAAAACAATAGCAGCCCAATGCTGAATGATATTAAAATGGCTCAGGCTGAGACTTTTTCCCTTCAATTGCCCTAAAATATTAGTTAGCATTTAATAATAAATGAGATGTAAGAAAAGTATATCCTATGTTTTTGGTTGTTCACACTCAGGGGTTCCTCACTATGAGTAGTAAGTGAATGGGAGCTCTTCTTTGTCTTGCCTTTTCAGGAATTAGCAAATCACTCCTTTTTCAAGATGTTGTGGCTGAATGGAAATTGATGAGATCATTTGGTTGTCCCCAAATGTTGTTAGCAAAAAGCTATGGAAATAGTTATATGAAGCTTGGGAGATTCTAAGAAAGTTCTTTTGACTCAAAACCTCAACTATCCTGACCCTTATGTAACTTTCACTTCAACTCAGTCACTTCCAGCTTCTCACTGGAATAATTTCTGATAAGGAGCAGCATTTCATTATTATTCAGACTTCTCACATAGTCACACAGGTCTATTATAACAGAAAGTCAGTATAAACCTCCAGGCTGTTTGCTTCTGCTTTGATAATCACCTCCAAGGGTCTAGTTACTGAAGGACAAACTCCTTGGTCCCATTGTACACATAGGGAGATATCTGTATGAAGCTGAAGATGAGGTAAAAACATCTTGAGGGTAAACTTCAGAATAACAGCATCAGTTTTAAATCCTATGTTTAACTAGATGAGGAAACTGCAATTTCGTTTACAAGTGTGCTTCTACTGTTTTTCAGTTACTACACGGTGATCGTTACACTTTAAGGGAAAATTGAGAATTATTTATTTACAGACACCCAAATGAGAACCATTCAAGAAATACTAAATGGACAAAAGAAAAGAGGAGCTCAAAGTTCCCCTTCTTAAGTCAGGGGTAGACTCATAGCAATCATACAGTACTAGAAAGTCTTGTTGAATTAGGTCTATTCTCTTGGATCCACTCAAAAATTATTTGCTTAAACGTTTTACTACCTCAAAAGAAGCAGTAAGAGAAACTTTTGTGATGCAAGAGACTAACAACTGATGAGTAGCTACACAGTCTTAATGATCACAGTCCTCCCACTGTCCTGGCCTAGTCCTAACTTGCCATGCTTGAGGGGAGTCTGCTACACTGTCAAAGAAACCAAGGTGTGTGGTTGCCACTCTAGAGACCTATGTCAAAACCTTTGGTGCTGCTAATATCCTTGTATCCTAATATCCTGATCTGTCACATACCCTGTAAGCATATGTACTACCTTTCTCTCAGTAGCCATGTGCAAAAGCAGCTCTGTCCTTATGTCACCAAATAGCATCATGTCCTAGCCCAGGCAAAAATTTCACTGCAGGCTTTCCGCTGCCTATCTCACTTCCAGAGGTCAAGTTATCTCGATGTTCTCAGAACCAGGCTGCGTTTCACAAAGACAGAAGATACAAGGCCTTCTTCATGCAGATATTGTGTTTTTGCTAATGATCACTGGTCAGCGGGGTCAGGGTGTGAAAATTCTTGTTTTTACAGCTCCATCTTGTCTGATAGAAATTAGAGTTGGATACAGGTTTCCTAGAAACTAGCAAAATTCTGAAGTCAGCAGGGACTGTTGTGCTAAGAGGTGGCAATCACAATCTTTCCTGTCGGAGGTAGTTAACTTTCCATTAGTAATTGAATATACAGTAAACCAGATTAAAAAAAAAAAGGGGGAGAAAAAGAGTGTCTGCAGGGAAGGGTTTGAGTCTGTATACCACAGAGTCATGTTCAAGCCTCTGACTAGATGAATCTCCAATTATTTGTACAAGTAAACACCCCCAACAAAAACAATAAACAAACAAACAAACAAACAACCTCATTGTTCCAAACACAAAGTAGTAACAACATCATTCTGGCACGTGGAGCACCTACAGCTAATCTTGACGCTAACTTTAGCAAAATGAGAAGGTGGAAGGGAGGCCACAATGCATTAATCACCGTCTCTGACTTCTTAAAGAAAGCCCTTGCCATCTCCTCTCATGTCATAACTTATGGTCAAGAATCCTCACCAGATACTTCCATCTCCTTATGTTGCCATACCTACTTAATTTGAGGCTCACCTGAACCAGTTTGATGGCTTCCATGACTCCAGTTCTTAGGAGCCCAAAACTCCAACATCATGCAGGCAGGTAGGGTAACTTATGCAGCACTGTTTCAACAGAAGGAGCACATGGAAGTCACATGGTGCAACGTCAACATCTTTTTGAATTTAGACCTTCTCTCTCCATGGAGGAGTATCTTACTTAGAAAATAATTAGTATCTTTAGGATATGGTATGAAAACACACTGTAATAGTGATCACTAACAAAGTAGAAAGAGGAAGGGAGAAACAATGGTTTCAGTAAGAAGCTGTCTGAATATTATCTTATACACTTGTGAACTGACATGGGGAAGTATGTTCTGAATCCTTTTGCGAGTGAAATGAGAATTTCAAAATTATTTTGGATATAATAGAAAAAAACACATTGCATAAAAGCAGGACTTTAACATTATTTACCTTTCATTTGTTGCTTTTTCCAAAGAATCCAGGTTATCAACATTCACTGTTATCTGCAACCTTGAACTGTAAACTGAGAAGTCACTTATACAGAGAAAGAGATTTAGAAGATAGAGGTATAGGAAATCACTAGCTCTCCTAAGACCAATCCTTAGCAAGTCTGGTCTTTCCTTAACAGGCTTACCTTTCATGCAGATGAGTACACTAATGATTCCTGGCTTTGAAATTCTACAGTTATGAAAACATGCCTAAAGAAAAATGACTTTCTGTAAGGTTATTTTCACATGAAATTCTCAGACGTCACCATAACAGAAGAGCCGTGATATACAGAGAAGCAGTTGACAACAAATCTTTGTCTTTTTATTGGCACTACATTTATAAGCCTATCTTTGGCAGATAAATGTCACATATATACATTTTCTACATAAAATCAGCCCAAGCATAGTGTAACTCTATTCTGTAAACAATTTGGATGCAAACTTGGAAGAAGGATTGAAACTTGAAGAATATTTTCCCTATAAAAATATCACAGTTAGTGTTTGAAGAAAGAAACAGCAAAGCCATAGTTAATAATATCTCCAGGAGCACATAGTAGCAAAATGTGAAGCTTGGGATAAGTATTTTGCTATTGCTCATTATCTGACTCACCTAGAAATAGTTTGGTACAAAACCAATTATAATATAAAACATAAACATATGCAGCTTTGTGTATAGGTTATCAGGCACCACTAGAAGAGATTCAGAAGAAATTCCTTTGGTGTATGTTATTTGTGGTCTCATTTGCAAACAGCATGCCTCATGAATAACTCATGAAGTTGTATTGCAAAGCTGTTTTGAGCAGTTATTTGGTGATATTACTTCAACTGTATGCACATGCATAAGTCATTGCAGGAACACTAATACAGCATTATGTTTACCAAATCCAAAAGAAAAGCATACTAAGTAAATATTAAAAAAAAAGAAAAATCAAGAGTAACTATTGTAATGACAGTTTATATTTGAATAAATATTCTTGGCCTTTCATGTTTCTGATCCATTGATATTCTTTCTACCTGGATTTACTGAATGGAGTGTCACAGTTCCTAATGTGATATCAACCTTTACTGTCAGGTGATCTAATTTTTCCGTTGTAGGTGAAATCCCTGGCATTGTAAGTAAAGGCATGGCATGTGAAACCCCTGACATGCTATAAGGTCCTGTGACTTCACCGTATGCCAGGCAAAAACATGAGTCTCATAAATTCAAGGGAGAAATTTTGGTTGATTTCAGAGAGATTTGAACAGTAAATGACTTTGGTGTTTTCTCTAGCAAAGGACATGTTGTCAAAACACCTATGGTGAAAGCTGGAATATGCTGAGTTGTACTTATACTTAAGTACCTGTTCTGTCTTCACATAAAGTACCACTTTTGAATCCCATGTTTAAACTGTACAGTGCCTACTTTGAGGATGCTTCTGCAAGCACATTCCTAGGTTCTCATGTAATAAAGGGTTGTAGAGCCACAGCTAGCTGAAACATGACAACTGTATGGAAGCAAGGAAATTTCTATGGTATCTCATACATTATAGACATATGTACCAATTTGTTTTACTTGTTGGAGTGCATGCTTTAATGAAAAAATAAATGCATTAGAATGGAAGGTATGGAAGATCTGGAAAATACTTTTCAGATTAGGAAATTTAGAGGAAAAAGACATTTCAGAGGACCAGACCTTTTGAGAATTTAGAGTAAATTTAACAATTTAAGTTCTGGCCACAGAGAAAACATTTTTAAAAAAGTCTTGAGATGCTCTGTTTCAGCTTTATCAAAACAATTTTTTTCATTTTCAAAATATCATGCATTATTTAGAAATGAATATATATTAAAGACAAAATTGAAAAACATACAACCAGAAGTAAACCAGGTTGGTCAGAATGAAATAAAATGTTTCCTTTTAAGTTAAACTATGTTTTGGGTCAACTTCAAACATTTTTCTTGATATTTTTTCCATATTTCTTAAAGAAAAATGTCACTCAAACTGATTTGGTTCGTTGGAGCATGTGATCATATTTTAAACTGTTCCATGGATTTCAACTGTCTATCCCTATACTTCATTAAAAAAATAAAATAAGATAAAAAATCCCCTGCCTTTATGATTCAGCAACTGCACTGAGATCTGTTTATTTCCAAGTGTGATGCAGCACCTCTGGACAGTACAAAAGCAATCAGCAAGATGGGCATGTGAATGCCATGGAAACACAACTTTTCTGAACCACAAAAAACACAGAAAGAGAGTTCTTTACAAGATGTACAGTTCTTCACAATGTCTTCACAACTATTTAATACTAGAACTCACATTTAAAAGGATACCAAATATTCTACATAGTCTGCATATTGGAAAAGATGCTTCCACCACTGTAAAGTAGTTTCTCTGGGACATATGCAGGCAGATTTGCTGCAGCACAAAGCAAGCTGGATGAACAGTTCAGATCCTGAAAGAAAGGACTTAAATAGAAAAGATTTTTGCTAGGGCGCTAGACATATGCCTCTGTTCTTATAAAACTTGCCTTTGTATGTCACATGTAATTCTACTCCTGCAACACAGAAGCTGGAACAGAAGTTTTTGTCGTACTTTCTCATGGTGCAAATGGTTGTTTCAGTGGTAACTGACAGCTTTATGCTTCCCCTAAAAACCCTTGACTTGATTATTGAGTTGGTTTGGTTGCACAGTGGGAAATAGCAAAGAGATGAGATGATAGACAGTAGGCATGACAAAAGCTCAGTGGACAGTTTAATGCCATCTTGAAGACATCAAAGATCATAGAACAATAGAATAGTTTGGGTTGGAAGGGACCTTAAAGACCACCTAATTCCAACCACCTGCCATGGGCAGGGACACCTCCCACCAGATCAGGTTGCTCAAAGCCCCATCCAACCTGGCCTTGAATGCTTCCAGGGATGGAGCATCCACAGTTTCTCTGGGCAGCCTGTGCCAGTGCCTCACCATCCTCATAGTAAATAATTTCTTCCAAATATCTAAGGTAAATCTACCCTCTTTTTGTTCAAAGCCACTGTCCTATTACTAAACTCTCTGATAAAGAGTCCCTCTCCAGCTTTCTTGCAGGCCTCCTTTAGGTACTGAAGGCACTGTAAGATAATATGAGGGTCCACATCTATTCTCAGTAACAGATTTGTTCTGGGTTCATGTTTTACCCTTTTTTTTGTTGCTACAAACTTCTTCAGAGCTGTCATGATGTTATAAGCACTTATTAAATTCACAAACATATTGCTAAATTGATAAAAGGAATCCTGTACAGCAAGGATGCCACAAAGCAATTTAAAGGCTAAACATTTTAATTTTGTGTACAATGTATGTGAATGTGTGACTCATTGCTGCATTTCCTATCTTCAGTCTAAGCTGAAGCAATAGAATTGGACAGGAAAGCTCTAGTTACGCTATTGGGAATACAGCAATTTCAAGATCAAATATGTTAGCAGGTTGCTCACATTTTCATGCACATTTGAAAGAGCCCATGGTTTCTGAAGGGCTGGCACTATTCTGTAGGCTGTCAGTGGTATTACACAGTGAGTTCATTTCTTCTACAACTTCTTTAATTGTCACAAAAAAAGGACAATTTGTCAACAGCATCTATAACCTTATTTTTATATTATAATACTCCCAGATGTACACAAACATCACATGTAATGGGTATCACAGTCTCTCCTCTGTGGTTTTTCACAGCATATTGCATTGGAAAGAGAGAGCTCCCTGATAGTGACTACAAAATTTGTGACTATTGGTATTTTTCAAAGAAAGTCCACCCCTTACGCTTTGCACATAGTCCTCATCTGTAAACACATATCTATATTGCAACATCATGCAACATTTTGCAATAAACAAAATATGACTAAAACGGATGTGTATTAGCCAACTGTTAATCATTTAAATGCATGTCAAGGCAGGCCATGCCTGGGTCTACAGAGAAGCTCAGTGAGCCCAAGAAGGTGAGCAGAGCAAGGAAGGAAAGGTCCTCACTCCTCCCTTTCCACTCCTGCGTAGACCTAGCCGCAGACTCATACATAGCAGAAAATACCCATAGAGAGGCAAAAAATAAAAACAAGCAAAAAACCAGAATGTATTTAGATAGGCATGGTATAATTAACCAAAATAAACTGTAGCCAAGAAACTGGGCTGTAAGAAGGCACTACTGCAAGGAAATCTCAGAAAAAACACCAATAAATAAGAAATAAGACTTGAGACTCTCCTTAAATATTAATTTCTGCAGTTCAGTGCATTGGGCTGTGAAATGCCTCATTAAGTCTTTCTCTTGTTGTTATCAATACTATGTTTTAAAAGATGTTGGAGCTTTGTTGGTCTCCTTTAACTTGGTAATAAATTGGTATCATTGTATTTTCCCTTCTATTTCAAGTAATTATAGCTCTCATTATAGTTATAGTGGTATTTATTTCTATTGCCAGCATATTTCCCCCCCCCCCCCGCCATCTAGATATCTAACCAGGATATTCTATCCTGCCTCATTTTGCTGCTTAATTATATTTAAGTAACGTTTCCCTTTCCTGATTTTCCCTCACTCCTAATTTGCCTGCTTCCAAGTGAGAGGTATATTTAATTTAACAGCTTTCTGTCCCTGAATTTCCCTAGCTGTTGCCCCATACAATAAGGCTTCATTGTTATTTTCTTTCTCAAAATCATATATTAGGCTTAGTGCTTTAGGATTAAAAAAAGCATGACAGAGAAAAGGGAAAATCTGGGGGTGAGGGCAGCTTTCAGTGATACTCTATTCAAGCAATTCAAACTTTTCAAGGCAGATATAATAAAGAGTAATTCACTGGAGGTTATCTGCAAACACTGCCTGAGCTCTAACCTTAAGGGAAAGTCAATACAAATTTATACAACAGGCTGATCTGGGGGGCTCTTCAGCATAGTCCTGAACCCCACAGTTCGAAGACCTAGAGGAGAGCAGAAGTGTGGTGGAAAAGGGGTGCTACAGAGAGACATCTTCATGGCAGCTGATCACTTTCCTGTCAAATGCACTTCACATTTGGCAAGCCTGATGCTCCTAGCACAGAAGGGCAAACGGTGCCTGCTTTGAGCAGGGGAGAGTGTGCCGGGGCTGTGCTCTAAGGGGAAAATATTTTCAAAATGTCAGCCAGCATTTTGGAACCTGGAATTTCCTTCTGAAAGACAACAGAACTGCACTGCAGAGTAGCCTTTTTTTTTTTTTTTTTTTTTCCTCATAGTATACACAGACACCTGCTATTAGATGATATCTTATGGGTTGCTTCATAGGAAGCTGGGCAGGCCAGCTCAGTGCAGCACAGCCTGATGTGTGCTGGGGCATTGCTGGTGCTGCCAATGGGTCTTGACTCTGTCTGGGACTTTATCCTCTGGGCTCTCTCATGAAATATGCCCAGCATCAAAATCAGTGGTGGATAAGCTATCCAAGGTGGTGGTGAGAGCCCAAATGTCTACAGTTAGTGCAAAAATTTTACTCACCATTCATATCAAGCCCTCAGGGCTGTAACCTTCCTTGAAGAGGTGCTGGTAGGGAAAAGCCAGAGTGTCACAGAGCACATCGTGCTGAAGGCAGCTGCAGAGAGTGAAAGAAGCCCTGCAGTCTAGGAGCTTACTTTTAGAAGAAAGAAGTTTGGACAAGGAGATTTTGACAAGCCTGGCAAAACTGTGTTGACTCTGTCCCTGATCTTTTATTCTTCTCACTGCTTTATGCAGATGTAAGTATTAAAAACATGAATGCAACAGCTAATCAAGGCTCCCAAGACTATTCTTCTAAAATCAGAGTTTGTTTTTCATTACTTACATTTAGAAGACTTTGCTATAGTACAATGGTGAAGAGAGATAATGTTAAAGCTTATTTGGTCTAAGAATTTTGCTGGAATTAATGCACAGCAGTCTCTTGCAGGGGATTGAGAGTCAGGTCAGGTACCTCCTAATGTAAATGCCTACAGTCTTCCACAGCTAAAGTGAAGTGCATTCAGAGCAGCAGACACAGCACTGTGGAGTTGTCACTCATGACAAGGGTTGATTTAAATGCAACACTATCAGAGTAAGCACAGTTCTGGCCTCACACTTTCTAGAGAAGCTAGTAATAAGTGAAGGATTAAAAAAAATTACTTCTCCCTTCTTCCTGTGTTGTTACTTTTCTTGAGGAAGAATCTCTATTTAACAGTAAATATTAAATGATACATCAGTAGTTATAATATATGATGTGTGGGGCACACATTTGTACTGAATGTGTTCTCTGCTGAAGTGCAGGACACAGGACTGGGGTTATTCTTGCCCTGAGGTTCCTGATCACTTTTCTAAGGGACGAGCTGCAGAAGCAGGAACCTCACTTCCACCAAGATCAAGGGGATAGCACCTTGCCAACATTTTCTCTAGCTTTCTTCCACCACGTAACAATGCTGATCTATCAAAGTAAATAAGCAGACTGATTCAGTTCCTGACAGCATGATGATTACTTTGGAGAATGACTAACTGAAATGATTTGTTGGAGTATCTCACTCTGCAGCAGCAGTTCAGGAGTATCAAGGAGATGGGGCTATGACTGATAAGAGAGGGAACATAATTTCAGGTAGGGTCACAGAGAAGAGATATTATTCTTCTGGATCTTGCATGCTTCTTTTGCCTCTATATGTCAGATGACAATAATTAATTTGCTGTCATCAGCTAACACCTATCCAGTCAGGTTGATGTGGTCTAAAGACATCAACATTAGGAAGCAGTGGAGGAGAAAAATGATGTTATGGTCTAGAGTGACGTTAGCTCACACAAGAACAAAATTTTTAAATTAAAGAATGTGCTATTCAGAACTGTGTAGAACATTTGCAACTTTTCTGGGCTCAAAATATGAACTCAAAACATGTATTCCATGAATGTTAAA
This sequence comes from Anser brachyrhynchus, assembly GCF_964034855.1. Classification (NCBI taxonomy): domain Eukaryota; kingdom Metazoa; phylum Chordata; class Aves; order Anseriformes; family Anatidae; genus Anser; species Anser brachyrhynchus. The sequence continues at coordinate 32,385,723 of NC_137698.1, read as the reverse complement.
AAGCCAAAAAAAAATCAAGCCCGAACACGCCTCCCTGACTAGGGACTTAGTCAGAGTTTTACTGTAACTTTTCAGAAGTAGAAACCTGGATGTGTCCGTACACTTTGGAGACAGTTCCTGACCTGCTTTACCTTGCTGCGTGCTGAAATACTTGGTTCTGTTCTACAGCACAAGATATGATCCTCCAATTGCCACAGTAGCAGGAGATATCATGTGAAAAAGCTAATTCTATCTACAGTTTAATGCTTTGCAATTTTATATCCTATCTTGTAAGATAAGTCTTAAATGATGGATCTGGGAAGGAGCAAGAAAGGAAAGCAATGAGAAGATTTCCCCTGCAAAGTTATTGGTAAGCAAGGGTTTAAATTCTGGCACAAACCCACAGCCCTGACTTTTCTTCTCCACGTCCCTTCCCCCAGCAATACTGGAAAGTGTTTACAGACAACTTAATTTTACCATCTGGACATGGAGTGTGTTATGCAACGTCCAGATTTCACAATTTATTTATTTTTTATTTATTATTACTATGTCTCTGCAGAATTGTCATTATGACTTTGCAATGGCAAATAAAAGGCCCAGTCCTATCAGGGTAGGTGGGAATTTTCTTTAATTTTTAGAAATGGAACTGAAACATATTAGGGCCACAGATAGGTGAACTGATGTACACAGCATCTGAAGAGCCCTGTCAAATACCTCCTTGAACAACTGTCAGATAGAAACAGTACTAGAGAGACAGAAAATCAAGTTACTTTGGTCTAATGTGTTATTTCATGAAGGTATCATTCTGCAGTTCTCCATTAAGTAGACAGGACAAGCTCTTGAAAAATGATAAATACTTAAGAAGCTTTTCAGTGTAAAAAATTGCAAACAAACAATTTTTCAGACACATATCATTCACCACTGCAAACTGCATAAGACTTACCCTGTTATTTCCTCAAGTTTTCTGCTGGGTAAATCCTTCAAACTGAGAACTGCAACCTAACCGTGAAGTGATAAGCAATAAATTGCATCAGGTATATACTAAAATTATCTTTTAATATACACATAAGTTATAATAAGTATAAAGGTATTTGAATACATATGCAAGTATCATTATAGTCTTGGTTTTCCCTATCAGAACACTGGGGCTGCAAGTAAGGCATGCTATGAAGTAGTGAGCTGCTTTCAGGACAAGTTGTGAGTATGTGATGGGCTGGGCGTTTACTTTTTAAGAAAATGCTTAACTGATGTGTCAGAGAGTCTGAAAGGACAAATGTGCCCAAAATAAAGCTGTAGATCCGAAACTTCTAAAATTGGGAGAAGTCTGAATTGGGATTCGGATCCCAGTTCTGCAGTTGGTACTTATTTAAATGCAGAGGAAAAACAAACAAACAAACAAACAAAAAACAACACTTTCCCTACATGCAGAGAAAATGGGGAACAGGATTAGAAGGCATTGGTTCCTTAAAGGTAAGAATCTTTGAGATCCAAGGTACATATCCACCAAAGCAGTGTAAATATTATCAGTCCCAAGTGTGGCAAAATCTGTCAGGTTTTGGTTTTCATTTCAGACTTGACACACAGTTCATAACTGAAAAAATTCTCAAGTCTTGGTCAATTTTGCTGTAGTAAGTGATCAGCAGGAAGACTGCTTTGTGATTGTGCTTTGAAATTGCCATAGCTTAACATTTTATGTCTTTGCTTTTGACATGGAAGCAGGCGAAGCCTAGTGTTTCTACCTGAATATTATTCATAGGGTCTGTGGGTTTTGAGCCTGAAGAAAATGCATAAAGTTATGGGAAAACAAACATGATTTTTATATCATTGGAAATAAGATATACCGCAATATGTAACACAATATATTTATGAAAATTTTCTGGCACTCTAAATTCCTAATTTCCTTAAAATGATAATATTCAAATATATTTGAAATAATAATATTTTGTAATAAGTAAAGCAGTATATGTAGTTTTACCTTGCTTCAGCAGAAATCAGGGATGTAACCTTTTCCTCCTGGAAAGGACAAAAGGACACTACTTAATGGCATTAAAAATACAATGTATTACTGACAGAAATATGTCCAAACAATTCTGCCTGCAGGATGTAAACAAGCCCCGTTCCAGAGCACAATCTTTCCCTGTCTACCTCCCCATAAGTTTTTGGTGTCCAATTCTCTATCAGTTTTCTTAGAAGACAAAGAAAGTCATAAGATGAAAGGAGTGTGTTGACAATAAAAGCAAAGCTAAAGAACTTCAAACCAAAACACTTGAAAAGAATACAGAAATGAGAGGACTGTAAATACATCTCTAATACAGCAAAGAATTCCACCTAAAGCCTGAAGTAAAGCACACCAGAGCAACTGGAAATATTCTGAGAAATGCACGAGGGATTTTTGAATGGGTTTATGATGTCTAAAGCACTTGATGTGAACTTCTACCTTGTGCTTTTGATATGGACAACCCAGAGGACTTTGATAACTGCCTGGAAAAAAGCCGCAGTACAAATCTGGAAAGATGTCTTTCCATCCTGCTCCCTCAGGCAACAGCACTGCTCAGTATCTCTGCAAATAATGCCCTGCAGCTCCATGTTGAGGTCTACCTTCCTCCCAGCTCTGCAGGCCTGAAGAACATGGTAGGAACACCGTCACAGCTCCAGCAAGGTTTCTCACCTCCATAAGCACTCCTACTGAGGACTGGGGCAAGGTGAGCACAAAAGCTTTGTGTGTGGCAGTGCTGTCCTCTGGGGCTGGTGCCACTCTGCTCAGCCCTGGTGTAGAACAAGGTGAGCACAAGAGATCATCTAGTCCAACTGCTTGATCACTTCAGGGCTAGGCAAAAGTTAAAACATATTATTGACAGGGTTATCCAAATGCCTCTTGAACACTGAACGAAAACTTAACTTCAGCCTGGAGCAGGCTGGAGCATTGGAGGAAGTGCAAGAAGGCAGGAGGGCAGAAGGTGAAACAAAAGCCACACAACTATGGGTGCTCCTGGGCCCTGAGTTTTGTCATTGACCAGACTCAGAAAGTCAGTGAGCTGGAGGGAAGATTTTTGTTTCCTTCCTCTAGCTACTAACTGTCTACGTAGTGTGGTGTCTCTGAGACAGTCTCCTGCTGTACACATTCATATGGCATTGCCCAGCACAAAGGGATTGTAATTCCCTTGGCTTTCTGGTTACTAGCAGATAATAGTGAAATAAGATAGAGTGAAACACTGATATATTGTGTGGGCAAACCTGTTGTACAGACTATACACCCAATGCTATTTATTCATCTTTTCCAAAAGACTTTCTGGGTAAATTAAAATTGAAATTTGTAATCTCAGTATTTTCCTCATGTTCTTAAAATGACTTAAGCAGATAGTTTCATAACTGTCATATATGAAGCTTAGTTTTTGCCTGTTTATTCATTAATTTTCAACTTAGTTGCTTGTGTTGAGTCACTTTCAGTGATTAGCATGAGTAAATTAGCTTTTACTCTGTGACAGTTCTGAGAAGTTGAATTAGTACCCGTGTTTACTGCAAAGATTTTCTTTGATGCTATGTACTTATGTTCTCATACTATTAAAGTGACATTAATAATGCAGACTGTCCCAGCAGAAATCAACCTGTGAAAAGAAGCATAGTGCAACAACAAACAACTAAGTAATCTTTCTCGATTCCAGCTGAAATCAATGATTTCTCAATTTCTCATCAGCAAATGACCCTCCTTCACTGACATTAATTTATCTTCAATGTTACACATTTCTTGCTTGATTAGCTTTTAAATAGTAGTACCAGAAGACATGCTCACTGTTTTGTTGTTGTTGCTACATCTAGATTAGACATTGCTGATTTATATTTTATAAATATTTTTCTTGCATTTCTGTCTGTTGCTGTGCCAGAAACTAGAAAGATCACTACCTGATCAAGAAAAATGGTAGCAGCACGGCTGCTGAAATGTCTTAATGAGTATCAGTGGAACAAACATCGCTGCAACAAAGGCATTGAAGTCAGAGTCTCAGGAGAACTTGAATAAGTTGAAAAAGATTTGGTTCATGTATCCTGATCATTCATTTTTCTAATGAAAAAAGCAATGTGGTAGACCTGTATGAAAAAGTAACATATTACTGAGAAGAAAATGTATCTGCCAATATCTGTAAAAATCTGTAAGAAAAAGATTATTTTTAAATAGCAGAAAAGAAGTAAGAACAAATAAACAGAAAACCAGCTTTCCAGAGGGAAAAAAAAAAAAAAAAAGGTTTTCTATCCCCAGGAGGATTAATAATTGACATGTAGCAGCTTCCGTGGTTGAACAGCCACCAAGCAGATGGATGGATATGATTATTCTCTCTCATATATTTACTAATGGAAAGTTCCCAGTACAAACATTAACATAGTATGAATTACTTTATGCTCTTGAGATTTTTAGTTCCATAAATATTTTTGGCAGCTTAGCTAAGGAGATAAAATTCTCTGGACTTTACTTTATTTCATACTTTTAAAGCATACTTTTTACATTTCCCACAGAGCAGCACACTGAAATCACAAAATGCAACTGTTGCCTCTTTTCTGAGAACTCTGTTTGCACTACTTTATTCCCTTGCTGAAAAAATGCGATATTTAAGAATTTCCTGACTCCACTTGCCCACATAGTATAAGAATAGGATTTCATAAAACTGTCTTGATCTGATGTAGGGGCCCAGCACTTGTACTAAAGCTATCTTTTCTGCAATTAATTTTTAATCAGTAGGACAGCACAATTTAAACAAGTTGTTTCGGGAACCTTAGATGACACGTGATAGGACTGATCACTAAAGACCTGTTTTGAAACACTGACTATGTTTATTTATTCTGAAAAGAACATAGGATCGGGGATCAGATTTAAGCAAGTTTCACAGCTGCAGCTGAGAACTGTTACCTCTACCTCTAAAGAATAATTAATGGCCTAGACATTTCCTATTCCATCTTTTTCATCATGCCTGAGCTTTAAAAAAAAAAAAGTCTCAGTTTTAAGTCTCAGTTTTAACAGACTGTCTTGAAAGACTTACTGCTGCACATACTGCATGTATTTTTATAATGTTGTTGACAATTTGCACTTCCTCACTTCCTCTTGTACTGTAGATTATTCTGTGTTGGTCTATGCACAGGTAAATATTCTTGTCCAGTCATTTCCTAGCACATATTATTACTTTTCAATCAAAAAATATATTTGGAAATTCCAGAGCAAATTGCTTCCAGCTTTCAGATTGCTTTCATGGAAACCTATACTTCCAGGGGGAACTCCAGAGATTTTCCAAAATTCTGAACTCTTTGGCATCGCCCTTCCCCACACATATTGTTGACATTAAAAAAAAAAAAAAGAGGAGACAAAGATATTCTCCATTTCAATAATTACTTAGAATACTTGGTTATGCTACTAAAATTAATACGGACCTTATCAAATGTGATCCTTTGTTATAACAAAAAAAAAAAAAAAAAGTTTTCAGATGGCTAGCTCAAATATCCTGATAGAAAAATGAATTATCTAACCCTCTAGCAATAGAAGCCTTATAAAATTATGGGCAACAGCCTGTACTTTGACTCCAAATCTCAGGTGTATAAACACAAATCACAAGCCTTTGGTCTGGAAGCTTGTTGTTTTCCTCCTACTGGCAGCAGTGCTGATAAGAATCCCTTCTCAGTTCTCTCAGCCCTCCCACTACGTCATTCCCTCTTTCAATAGCCAATTTCTTTGGAAAAGGTTCCTAAGCTGTGGATTGGAAAGAAGTTTATAAATATACAACCACAGTGCGCAAGGGTAAATTCTACTCTATCTCCCATAAGAAAACATGAACCTCTTTTCCTTGGTTGTATCTATCTAGTCAAATTACTTGTCTTTGACAGTGGCCAGTACTAGATGGATAGGTAGAAGGACACATACAAGTCCATCTCCTGGGGTCCATCCAACTTTCCCGTCTCTAGCGACTCACATTATGATAGACCCATGTGGTAGAGATGGCACCTGGACAATTGCCCATCTTCATTTCTTTTCCTCCAGAGAAGAAGATGCTAGTTCCTTCAATCTGTCTTTGAAGCAAACTTCTTACTCAGTGGATCACCCTTGTCTCCCTCATCTACCTTATTTCCACTTGGTTCCATAGGAGGAGACACATTAATATGAATTCTGAGCTATAAGGAACTGGCATGCAAATACATACATAAAAAAAATATATATTTTACTAAACTCACACGTGCAGAGTGTTCTTCTATTAATATAAATGCATTTTCTACTTTTACATAGCTTAGGGTAAAGCATTACTGGCTTTATAAAGGGTGACTGTCCTGAAGATAGGAATCTTTAATTTTATAGCCTGAACAGGAAAGGCCCAGATTATGCTGTAAATAATTTTTATGTTTACAAATATCAGGATATAGAATAGGGCAAGATTTTTCTTCCCTCCCTCCATCTTGGAAAGTGATTCATTTGGTAAGGAGCTATTAGTCTGGTATTGATTGAATTGTTTTTTCGTTCTCTATTCCCTCTTCAGCCCAGTGTTCCCAAAACATACACTAGTGCGGAAAGTTCATACCCTAGAAGGTCAGTATTTCATGTTTGGCCAAAGCAAAATCAGGCTATTAAAATAAAATGTCAAGATCATTTTCTCTTTAATGATCTATCACAACTGGGCATGGGACTTCAGACAGGAACCAACTTCAAAGCTGGTAAGAAATGTAATCTCAACACAAAGATACTGCTGTTATATTATTACTTTCAGATACTTTTCATGTATGTAATAAGTATGATTTGAAAGTACATAAGGAATTGTTATAATTATTGATTTAAGAACTGAGGAAATAATAGTGAATCTGTGATCACAGAAAAGTCAAGTTGACCTTCAATAACTGGAAACTATATTGCAAACAGGAAAATATGGGCAAAAAAATACTCTAATTTCTGCATTTCCCTACTTTTAATTTTTGTTGCTGTACTGCAGTAAACTAGTACTTTATCTGCATTGTGCTTTGATACTGCCGAGGTTAATAAGTACCTGACAGAGACTTTTTGTTGTTGTCAATCAAGTAATCTGTTGTAATCGATTCAGTTTAAATTTTTTTTTTTTTCTTCCAAATTTCATTCAGGCCTTTAACGCATGGCAAATTCAAATACCTTTGTTTTTCCAGTTCTGGGTTTGGTTGGGTTTGGTTTTGCATTTTTCTTTCTTCTGACTGAAGAAGGAAAAAGGACAGTATGACAAAAATAAAACAGACAACTGCAAACCAAGGCATTTTCAATCTTCACCTTGCCTCTGTGTTTTTTGTTCTTTAATAAGCTGTGTTCTGGTTTTAAATAACTATATATCAATCTGTGATTGCTTGTATATACCAATCTGTGATAGTGGCTGGATGGGAAATCTGTCAAGCCCTATTTTTTGCTAATTCTTTAGAAATGAAATATTAAAGGTACTATTATAACTTAAGCAAATCTTTTTTTTCTGCTGTAGATAAAAAATTGGGAGGAAGAATTCGCTTCTCTTATTTTCCTCTCACATATGGCATTGTTTCTGAGCTAATAGCAGATCTAGCTATCTACTGTGTTACCTTTCCCACATTTAAAATTCTTGCAGGTTTATAATCCCTTTCATTTCCTGCCTCTTAATGAATGGATTTTGTATAACTGTTCATTAGTGTAATTGTTGTTGATTTTTATTTTTACTTCATTATTTCTCCAACAAAACTTATGCCACTCTTACCCTGTGAGCAAAACAGAGCAAATTAATTTCAGCATCTGGGAAAACTGTGTCTGTAGATGAGCATAAACAAGAAGTAAGAATTTCCTTGCTTTAGAGTTTTTGCTAACGTTCACCTACAAACAGATCTCACAATGCCCAAAGATACCTTTTGGAGCTATTTAACTGGCATCTAGAAACATCAAGGTCTTGAATCTTCATAAGAGGTCTCTTTGACGAGACAGACAGTTCATACTAGCAGTGTTCTCTCAGCCCTAATTTGCTAGAAATGGACTGAGACCAGCAGAGCTTTGTTGCGCTGCTAACAGGTTTCAGGAACTACCTGCTTAAATGAGAGCTGAAATAACAGACCTGAACTGAATGGCTCTAATGTTAATAACCTCACTTACTCATCCCTGTCTAACTGATAGCCTTAGAAATAGCTCCTCTTAGAGTAGCTAGAGCATCAAGCAAGTGCCATAAAGAGCCCCTCCATTTCCCTAAAGGCTTGTTATATTTTTCCCGCTTGTTTTTGATTTACATATCAGTCACAAAGACACTGGCGCTGATTTCCTGAACAACTTCTGTGCAACTTAGGAAGAGCAAAAGGGATGGTAGAGCTGGAATAAAAGCAGACATTTCAAAGCCTGAATATGAATAGCTGGGAGACCAATAAGACTAGGATATATAATAATCACTTTACGTTAAGAGATTTTTAAGCTTCTGTGATGTATTTCCTGTGCAGTCTGAAGTTCTAGCATTAGCCTCTAGTGGAGATGTTATATCAGCAGCTGAAGCTCTATTAAGAGTCATGGGTATTTACTCTTTGTCAATAAAGACCAGTCACAAATACCATGAATTTTACATAGTTATTATTTTTCATCTGGAGCAGGGGATTTTAAGTTTATAAATTGGATCAGTTTATGCATTTCTAGCAAGGCCATTACAATAGAAAGCAGCAACAAAGTTCTATTTTCTGCTCTTTGCTTTATGTCCATATTTTCTCTATTTCTTTTCCCTCTTTTAATTTCATTTTCACTAACTTGTTCTCTTGTTATTTATTCTGTCTCATTTACACACATTGTGCTCTGTGTAGTTATCTTTACTTTGGTATCATAGTCTCAGATCCCATACCAAACTTTCTTTCTAGCCAGCAACTTATTCCATTGCCTCAAAATGATCAGACTTAGGTGAGAAGGAACTGAAGAATGGAAAGAAAGAATCAGCTATCATCTGTTCCATGCAGCTAAAATTGTTTGAAGCATAGCTAACATTGACTAGGGTGAGATATGTATTAAAAATCAAATGTATCCCTACCTAAAATATATAGGGGTTGTTTGTTAGTCAGGGTATTCATCAAAAGAGAATAGTTTATTTCAAAGAACTTTCACATATTACAAGTATATTGTCAACCCCATGCTCGCTGGTCATTGAATATAACATTACTTTTCAACTTTGAAGCCTGGTATCAGATAGAAGATAGTATCAGAAAACCAAGATACAGAAGAAACACTGCCTCATGTAAACTTTACAGTATGTCTTCGTTATGGGATTCCTCACTACAGGAGAACAGGGACAAAGAATGGTAGTGGTGAAAAAGACTGAAAGACTGGAATAATCATCTTCACCAACTATGCAGAGCACCTAGATGCAGACCCATAAATGTGTATTGATTGGGCTCTGGGAGAAGTGTGGCGGATGACAGTGCCAGAGCAGAATACTTTGGATTTGATTATGCACTCCTTCATCTCAGCGGTGAGCACTTCCACACAAAAACAGCCCTGCTGACTTCAAAGGGCTGTGCTGGGTGAGAAAAGACTCCCCACCAGGAACAAGGTTAGTGCAGCCAGTCAAGCTCACGTGGGGGTTCCTGGCAATGTAATTAAGAGTGACTAGCCGAGGCTCCTGGGGTAGGAAAGGCCACTGGGTGGTGAGGAAAGGCCGGCCAGGTGCTACATGAGGACTGAAGGGCTTTGGTGAAGACTGAGCAGAGGGGCTAGGATGGACATCACTAATGGCCTCACAGGTATGTGGGTGGGATTGGAAGAGGTCAGGGGAAACTTCAGCCTCCTGGAGGAAGTGGGGGTCAGTGAAGTTTGAAGGGCTCTGAGCAGGATGAAGGAAAGGTTTCAGGGAGCTGTGGAAGTCTGGCAGGGCAAGCAGGTCTTATTCACTTTCCCCCCCCCCCCCCCCCCCCCCACCCTTCTCCCATGTTTCACCATGCCTCTTTTCCTAGGATCATTGCCTACTTAATTTCCACCCTAGACTTGGAAGTTGCACCCCTGTCACCCCTTTCCCAGCACCCAGTCCCACTCAGCCTCATGCCTCCACCCTCCACTCCTACGAGACTCACTGCTTCACTGCAGCCAGGACCTCCTCCATCTGCTGCACCTTCTGGGATGGAGGAAGGGAAAGGAGAAAGGCTGGGCTGCCAGGTAATGAAGTCTGACCCTGGAGAGCAAGAATTTCTTTCACCATGATCCCTGAAGATAAAGCCGTGACAGTGGTGTCTCCTTATGCTAGGAAGGTCTGGTTCTACTGCAGTTGCTGCTGCCCCACTCTTTGGCCACTGCTTTAGCAGCAACCTCCAGAGAAGAGAGCTTAGTGAGCACAGGGTGGGGATGGGTGTAGGCAAAGAGCAGCCTGCCAGCCGCTGAATGTAACTGTTAATGGGTCATTAATGTCAACAGAAATCGATGGGAGTTGCTCTAAACATGGGGTAAGCCTAAGGGTAGCAATATGAAAACCTGTCAATCCTAAATGATTTTGCTCTGTATGATGCTTGTGTTTAATGGGTTGAATATAATTAACAATGCCTGGATGTCTTCAATATTTTTTTTTTCTATGCAGGAATGCCCAGATTAGAGGGTCTTTCTGATGTTGCTAAACACTGTGCAAATTTTATTTTGCTCTGTGCTGAAACATCTCTGCTCAAGCAAGGTCACTTCTGTCTGTGGAAAATCTCACACTCCAGTGTACTTCACAGAATTCCTCGTGACCCAGACACTGGAAGGTATTTAGATGCTTTCAGAAGGAAACGAGCACAGAAGACATCAAAGCCCCTAACTCCCACTGATTCACAGATACATTTTGAAATATCTCCAGATCAAAAAGGCCAAATCCACCAAGAAACCTAAATCCTACTTGTGAATCAAGATGTCTGCTTGCAGAATTAAATTACTATTAGAAATTTCAGACATTCTGACTAACTGCTTCCTCATCCCTGAGGTGCTTAAATTCTGCTGATTTGCATCCATAAATGGTCCCTCAGTGCCTCTTGCTGCTTGGCATTCACAAAACCCTGGGTGTGCCAAGCAGCTTCAGATGTATTCACACACTAGATCCTCCCAAAGTCTGTTACATTAGTCATTCTCAGACTGCACATTATTCAGACAAAAGAGAAGTGATGTGCAATTTCCACAATAGCACTTTGCTGAGGTAAACTAGTCCCTTTAGGAGGCAACTGTTCAGTCCCTTCCCCTGCAGAACTGGAACAGGTGTTGGAGCTGCATTTCTCATTACTCAAGTGAATACTTGAACAACATGTGCCAGACTGAGATGCTCTCAGGCTCCACGGCAAGTCTGGGAAAGCAGCTGCCTTGGGAGGGTTACCATTTAGGACTTGCCCATCACCTCACTTTCTGATACTTGATTGACTTGGTGCCTCCTGGGATTTTTTTGTAGGTGCCCAGCGTGGTTGCGATATTTTCAAATACTATTTAAAAGTTAGGCTTCACAGAGCTTATTATTAAGTTTTCCAAATCCTTCTCAAGGCTTTTTCCCCAGTGGCCACTTCTAGCACTTTGTCTGCCTGAACTCCTAACTGGTAAGTTTCTCAGGCTGCCTTCTCCTGGGCCAACTAGACCTGGATGTGCCTAGCCCTCTCCTGATCCCCAGGGTTATCTGATGCAGCTACACTAGAAGCCAGCACTTCTTCCTCCTGCCCCCTTACAAACAGTGGGACATGCAGTGTGGGAAACAGTGCTTTGTAGCAATGCTCAGCACCCTGCATGGTGGGCATTTAGGGCTTTGCCCTCAATACCTGTGGGATTTGGCTATCACCTGTAGAAGCTGATAAGTACTTTATTGTTGCTAGGCCCAGTAGGGATGATGAATTAAAGCTTCCACCTATGCTCATAGCCCAGTCCGCTGATTATGTAAGCTGAAATCAATGTGCCACGCGATGAGCAGTGCACATAATGTGCCAGCCTTTCAATTGTCTCTGCTGTAGGAGCAATAACCTCTGGCAGAGAGAAAGGACAGGCAGCTGGGGATGGTAACCTCTCAAATTACTCTAACATGCATTTGGAAGAACTATAAATCTGAATCCCTAAATACAGATTCTTTGCCATGAAGAATAACTGCAAGCATGTAACAGAGTTTTTCCTGTATTGCAGACTGCTAAAGACAGATGGATTATTCACTCTTCACAGAGGGACAATCAAACCTTTAGATTTGTGGCCCAATGAAGTATGCCTAAAATGAAAATGATAGTGGTCACCATTAGGATTACCAAATGGGATGACAATTTAAAGATCATAATCCTCTCCAGAGGCAGTTCTTCAATGTCACATACCATAGGCTGGGCACATATTTCTTGCAAGTCAACCAGCCTGTAGCTCTCCTTTTCTCATCTTCACTCTTTTGGGTTGGAACAATTGACCCCCCCTGCTCGGCAGTCCAGGGAATGGCTTTTTGTTCTTCTGGCCAAGGCTAGGGCTGATTTCTTTCTGGATGCAGGATTTTGCTTTGGAAACATTTCCAGAACAACATGCATTTGCTGGGGGGTAGAGTTATCTAACAGCATTTTGACCTCACAAAATTTGAGTTTTCCTGTAAAAGAGAAATGTTCTGTTCTCTGCATGAAGTGCATATATAAGTGTACCCACATTTATAAAAATGCATTGTGAGGCCCTGAAATGATGCTCCTTACTGTAGCTTAACATCTCTTACCAAGATGCAGTGGTCCTCTGAAAGCAGTGTTCAGGGACTCTTTAATTTGTTGTCCCTACTGTCACAGACCTGCAATAACAAGATGAACATAAGTAATCAATAACTAGTAATTAGTATAGTTAAGAAACAGAGAAAACATAACCCTATATAGGTGAGCTACTAAATTATACTAAGTAATCCTGCAGAAGTATTACTGCTTATTTCTTTCTATTATTTCTCAATATCAATGGTATTAATATTCTGATTTATTCCCCCTTTAAATCAATGGAAGATCTCCCAGAACTTCAATTTCCTTGGGGATATAGCCTTAGGAGGCTCTTCATGTGTTCCACAATTTACTACAATATCAGAGGTGCTACTTAAGGACCAGCCCAAGAAATAAGCAACATCAGTGTTTCAAAGACTGCCTCATAGCTCTGAAGTGTTAAAAAAGTGTTGACTTGAATGGTGACTTGAAAAAACCTACCTGTTCAAAAAAAGAATAATAAAATAAAGGTATTACTATTCAAGCAGCTGCTCTATTAATTTCCAGCTACAGTATACTTTTCATACTTTTTGATCCAAGTACACTGAATAAAGATAAAGTATATTTATGCATTTAATGAACTCTCTGAGCTCTATGCTTAGGAAGTCTGAATTCATTTATGTTGTTTGCATTCCATTTTACTTATAATTCATTATAGTGTCAGGCAAATACCACTCTTGATTTTGCTTGAAATTACTCATTTCTTTTGGGGTTTCACCATGTTTTTATACAATCTTTTTAAAAGGCCACCACTATCTCTTGACTTGTCTTTCCTGGTATCTAAAGCATTTCTGTGATGATGGACCCGTTAAATAAATTGCTTGACAAATGAAGCTAAGACAGTGGGAGTTCAGCCTGAATACAGGCTACTAGACAGGCAATTACAGTGTTATGCTTAACACTTATCATTTACTTGTTTTTATTTTTCCTGTGTAAAGATGAACCAAGCTATTTTCATTCTTCTGAGAGTCATTTTGATTATGATTTGAAGCATTATTCTCAGACACAATAAAGTGCAATAAGCGTTTCTGATATGTTGCCCAGTCTGGAGGAATTGGTTTTGTCTCTTTTTTATAGATTTTGATCACCTCCATATGACAAAGAGATAAAAAGTACTGCGAAATATCCCCGATTCTGAAAGGGATAAAAAATGCCCTTGCTGAGTCCAGAAGGGCAAGCCCATCCTCCAACAAATATACTATATCCCAAAGGCTGGAAGGACAAGCACAAATATCAAAGAAAGAAACCTATCTCACCTATCTCACTGCTGGTAGCTATAAATGTCAGTCTGAGCCCATTCCAAAGGTACGCATTTATAAACACTTCTTGGGAGGGGATTAGGTGCAAGTCTGGGACAGTTCTGTGTAAATCCAGAGAACCTCTGCTATCAGCATTTATCTCACTGTATGTCTCCTTTAGTTTCCATTATCACTGCTGAAACAAATGACACATATTACTGTCTACAAAGGGAAACTGCAACCAGGAGGATGAGCTGTGTAAGGGAAGAGTCATTGATCAGGGGATAAGGTGTTTTCCCTAAAGCTTGGCTTATCAGTTCTCAGAGTCCACACATAAAGTAGCCTTCATCTCCACTGGGAGCTTGAGGACCTGCCATGAGTCCACGTCCAGAGGAGGACCAGAGCACTGCGTGGCATTCAGTAGAACATTTATTTCATAGGTTTTGCTGCACCTTCTTTCAGAGTGCCTATTTAGGCACCCTAAAAGAAGAATCTGGGAAACGGCCCAACTGAATTCTTAATGCATCTCAAGCCTTGCAGAGGAGAGCCCCTGTGCAGAGGAAGCTGAGTGCAGCAGCAGCAGGTTGGCAGCTTTTCTGAGTATTGAACAGATTGCATCCGCATGCAGAGACTGTGTGCTGCTTGGAAGTCCTAGTAACCCTGACCCAGCACAGATTCAGTGAGCTTCTCTGACAAACTATAGCAAAGACTTCTTTCAGTTTGCCTTGCCTGTGGAGACTAAGAATACGCTCATTATTTCAATATGAAAGCTGCACTTTGCAGTAATTTGGGAAGATAGTTTAAAATTGTGCCATTTTCTACCAGTGAAGCATTTACAGATGGCTTGCAAAATATGCTCACTGACATAATTCAGATCTATCTACTGCGCTGTTGCTTCTGAAGTCGGAGGAATTAATCACAGTGAAGTTGCTAGAAAGAGCAATGAAAGATTATTAAGAGAAAGATCTTGGTGCAACTTTGTCACTATTAGCTGAATTTTCATAAATTTCTAATTTAGGAGTAAAAATTTTGTTTTAGGTTTAAAGTTGCTAGATAAAATGTCAGCACTGGCATGAATTCTCTCTATGCAACTGAGTCTAATTTTGCAAAGTACCTAACATCTTTCTGGATCTTGCTCAGATTGTAAACACAGAAAGGTCTTGAATCAGGACAGTACCTGAACATAAAAGATTAAGGTAACTCTTAATCAGGACAGCACTTTACTGCATTTTTAGTAGTACACATGATACGGATATTTTCTTCAACTGGCTTAGAGCTATGATGCACAGTATTGCCAATCCTGTCTTCAAAATTCATGCAGTTGGAAAAACATCAGACTTGTTTAAAAGTCATAAGATTTTAAGTCTTGATTTTTTTTTTATTTACTTTATTTTTTTCTTTAGGCTATATTTCTGAGCCAGCTTCAAACTTTTCTATGAGATCAGAAGGGCTCAAGATGTACTCAAAACTGAAAATTGATGTTCCTCTGCAATTTCTTGCTGCTAGCATTTGGGGCTTGAAGAGAAAGCATTATCAGTTGTGATACTTGGAATAACATTACAAGAATTTGCAAAGTTGGCTCAACCTCTATCTAACGTTAAGAAATTTCAGATTGTAACTCTTCAGATTTTAACTTTTTCCTTGACTTAGAAGCAGAAAGAAATGGAAAAAAATAAAAGAAAAATAAGACACAACCATTTCATGTATGTGCACATATGCATATGCGCATATATGTGTATGCAACATGTATATCTCATTTTGTAGTGTTTGCTTCTGAATGATCTCAACAATCACAGCTGGCTTGGCTAATTGGCATTTTTAACAGAACTATTTTCTCACCTCCCCCTTCGTCCCCAAAAGCTACTTTAAGATGCATCTTTTCTTTCTTTCTTTTTTTTTTTTTTTTTTGAGGATGCATTGAGTATCTTACCTCATGAGGGAAGTAGATCAGCTGTAAAGAGGTACATCATTTTATGGCTCATGTAAGAAAAAAATGTGCTGTTTGAAAAAGCCTGCATATTTCTTCAACCATATAAAGATAAAGCAAGAATAGTCAGAGACATGTAGAGAGGAGAGGACAAAAGGAAATCAAAGGAAGGAACATGAGGATTACTGTACAATGGATATATATTGACAGACTGAGAAAATTTGGGCTCAGTGTTCATGCAGAGAGAAGAGAAGTAAGAACCAAGTTTCAAACTGATTGTAAAGGTGATATAACTCTACTGATCTTTCCTTAGGTTTCAGGCTGGTATTGCCACTGCGGACTGAATCAAGAGGGGGAGCTATTCATCACTTCAGGAAGCTACTGAGGTCTCTGCAATGATGGTTTATGGGACACAACTACTGCTACAAATACTGTCAGTCACACAAGACAGCCTGAAAGTTAGTGAGCCTCCAAAGGTGATTTAAATACTGGATGCTGTTGAAGCTTCCCTAGGGGAATACCAGCAAGGGTATTTGTCACTGCTGATCCTGAGGGCATTTGTGAGCAAAGAATGTAAGGGATAACCATTTTGGCCTCTACAGCACTAGAGATGTAGCTATTCTGTCTCTGGATTTGCTCCCAGACAGCATAACGTTGTTTGGTCTCATATTTCATGGCAATGCCATGATTTAGCCCTTAATTATTTGGGCTGGCAACAGAGGAAGATATATGATTACATTTCTGAAACATATAGTGCAGAGAAAGCCCTGAAAACAGAACCGAAGAGTTGAGCTGTGCATCCCAGTAGCCTTTACTCAGTCCCTCTTGAAACTGAACACAGATGGGGAGAACTGCTGCTGCTGCCTCAGCTGAGTTCACCATGAGGAGTAGGAAATGCTGTGGGAGTGGTGCGAGACGTTTAGAGAGCACTGGTTTTCAAATCAGGATTCCTTACTTGATACTGGGATGTGAGCCCCATGTGCTAGCAAAGGGAAGTGTCAAGCCACTGAGATCAATCAGGCATGATCAGAATTATGATTCAATTGTCTAGGGACAATGTCAGCAATGTGTTATAAGAACCTGTCAAACATGAAAATGAGAAGTTTCTGCCTTGAGGCACTGTTCCTCAACAATCTCCAGCTTATATTATCCCAGATTGCAATGCGATCACATCTTCATACACCCTCTAGACACCCACCAAATTTCACTGTATTTGAAATAAACAATGGATTTTAGAACACCTTTAAACATAGACAAATTCCCACCCTTAATCATAGCAAAGTTTTTTTTCCTCTGTGGCAATAATAGACCAAACTAAGTTAAGGCTGATGCAGGCAACAACAAATGAAATTTAAAAGCAGTAAGAGCATAGCTGATGTTGGTTTTTACTATTGCTGTTATATATAGGGACATAGAGACTGTAAATTATATGCAGAGCAAATTGCCACCCATTAATTCAAATAGCATCTTTTCACACATAACCAGTCTGTGAGACTTCCCCCCCCCCCCCCCCCCCCATTATTAGCTGTTTGCTCTCTTACTCTCCAGGAAAAAAAGAAAAAAAAAAAGTAAACATCATACTTCATACTTTTGCTCAAATAAAGCACATTTCCAGATGACGTGATTTGGCATTATTCTCTCTGCACTGTGACACAGCAAATGGATATCAAAACTGCAACCCGCAACTAATTGTCTTGGGATGTGATACCTGATGAATATAAATATGTAGCCATAAGCATGCCTTGGAATAATTTTTGAAAAAATAGCTAGCTATACATAACACAAATATTTTCTTCAGTATTTTCTGCAACAGAAAATCACCTTCTGGTTGAGGGGTGATGGAAAGCTCATCATTTTTTTCAGCTGTTTCTCTGAACTGGGAGAAGGAGCAAAGAGAAATAGAGAAAAGCAAAGAGGCATTCTGCCATGCAGGGTATTTAGAGCTAGATGGGCAACAAAAGAAAACTAAGTATGACAGAAAGGGGTAGGTGAGGAGAAGCTACCGCATTCAGTTCCTATGAAATCCTCAAGATGAGAAAGAATTGCTGCTGAGACAAATGGCTCAGTGGGAGCTGCTGCAAGAAGCTTGAAGAGCTCCCGATAGCCCCACAGCCAGCACCATGTAGCCAGGGGGTTTTACAGCCTCTCAGCCTTATGGTCCTTTTAAAAATGATTTAGGTCCCAAACCTGATACCATTACTAGAGCAACTCCTCATTATTGAAAACAATGATTTACTCATTATGCAAAGTACAACAGTCAAGCCACCAGAACACCTGGGAACAAAATACAGCTGTATAAATTGGACTCTGATCCAGAAATTTTAATGAGAGTAACAGAACGTGGTCCTAAAAAAATACACTCATTAAAAATAAAATTTGTGTTTTGTGCCTGCTTGTTTGTAACTCATTCTCTTAGCTCAGCATATTTCTCTTATTTGAATAGATTTACATAATTTTAAAGTTCTATAGATTTATACTGATGATCCAAATCTGTTTAAAGTAGTTTCTTCAACTCCTTTCCTGACACAGCCAAAACAACACACACACACGCACACACAAAATCCTGCCATTGATAATTACCACATAGTTCTTTCAGCCGAGAAATATCCCACACCATTTACTGCCTACTGAGATGCAATCAAAATTAAATGGGTGGAAATAACTCTGAAGTGGCAGCTTTAAGCTCTACCAAAGGAGTGCAGGGTCTTATTTTCATGACAACATAGAAAATGGCGTTCTGGGTCAAACTAATCATCCGTTTCACCTACAACAGTGGCAATACGAAACACCACTCCTGGAGAATTCGTGATCCCTGCCCCTCTGCAGTCCTTCTCCTGGTACCCCTCCAGCACCCACAGCCACAATGAGGATGGCAGCGAGCACGTTCCTGCCCGTGCCTTTTGGTACCTGTTTATGGACCTACTGCCCTGGAGTTTGTCTGCTTCAGCTTTTTTCAGCTTGCTGACAACGTTGGTTTCCACAGTCTCCTGTAGCAGCAAATTCCAGAAGGTAGGGCAGGTATATCTGTGGTATAAAACAAGTATCTTTCACAGATTTTAAACTTCTCTCCAACTAGTTTCAGTAAGTGTCCATAGGACATCACGGGACTTGGCAAATAACAATTCTGTATTGCTTTATTCACTGCCTTCACGGTTTTGTAAGCCTTGACTCTCAAGCCTTTGGGGGTGGGAGTGGGATAAGATCATGAAAAGTCCCAGGTGTTTCTGTTTTGCTGCTCCATTCCCTTTAAGCATCTTGCTTGCCTTTCTCTGCATCTTCTCTGATTTCTCTATGTCCTTCCTAAAATGTGGAAACACAGTGTTCAGGATGTGAATGCACTAAGGTTTTATATTTTCTATTTTGCTCTTAGCATCTGTTCTGAGAGAACCCAAAACTTTGTTCCCACTTCTAGCTGCTGCTGCATTTGAAGCAGATGAATTCAGAGAGCTGCCAACAGCAATGCCCAGGTCTCCCTCCTGAGCTGCAGCCGCCAGTTTGCAGCTCAGCACTGGGTAAGCAAGGCTTAGATTATTCTCTGTACGTGCATGATATATCTATGCAGAAACTCATCTACCAGTTTTTACTGCACCCACTCAGCACGGTATTGAGCACTAGGAGCTCCTTGCCACATGTGTGTGCCATTTGACTCCCTGAAGCAGTACAGTACTATCTGCAAACTTTGAGATATTTCTTCAACGTTTTCTTCTGCAGGTCATTGATGAAGATCTTAAATAATACTCATTCCCTAAGAGGTACTGTTACTGACTCTTCTTCATCCTGGATAGCAACAATTAATCCCTTTGCTTTCTACCTGCAGGCAGCTTTCAGTTCACCCAAGCATCAGTCTCATGGCAACTTATTTTCTTCAGTAGTATTCTGTTAGGAATCTCCTCAATGGCTTGTTGAAAACCCAAGTAAAATATACCACAGGTGTGTGGATACCCTGTACAACTTCCGAAAGCTAGTGAGGCAGGATTTCCCTTTGCAAGCTTTAGTAAGCCCAATGAAGCCCACCACTTGTGTACGGAAATGGTAGAAAATCCTCTTTGGGTGATTCTGTGCTAATCCAAGTGTTGCCAGCCAGAAGCTGCTTCTGAGCAGCAGGAACCTGAGAGGGATGGATCTTTATATATAGACTTAATTCTTTGCACATCTATCTAGGGTGAAGAAGCTTAGATCAAAACAGTCCAAGTGAGGGGATGTTAAGAAGTCTGCAATAAATTAAAATATATCTATTCTGTATAGACAAAAACCAAGTACACTGCCTGTAGACGCCTTCTTAGCATGGAAACCTCCTTGTATATTTAGTTTCACCCCAAGACTCTTTTTGACCAGTTTTCTGCGAGACAAAGCCACCGATGGAAAGCAGACAGCAAGGCTGTTGTCAGACATGAAGGTGACCCTGAATCTTGACACATTTCCCTAACATATTTTTAAATTGTGGAGCTTGTACTGAAGTAGTGCTCAACACCAAATTAAAGTCCTGTTTCCTTAAAACAAAGGTGAGTAGCAGGATCCAAGCCCTGGTTTTAAATTGGCCTTTCTTGCACCACCGTCTTTAAGCTTTCTGAAGTATAACACATGTATATAGTATAAACTTATTTGGAAAATCTGGATCAGATCTGGAACAAATTAATAGCCCCCACTGTAGGACTGGCAGATCTATTTGTACAGCATCAGAAAATTGTGGTTTTAGCTCACCTAAGATTAAAAAAATAGTAATAACATAAAGCCTGACATATGAAAAGATCATCAAAACCTGATATTTAAGTTTACACCTTTTTCTCCCTTTCATTAAGCTTGGTATTATTTATTATATTTATTCATAATATATCAATGTTTGTTAACATGGACCTTTTTCAGTATAAATGGATATTTTCCATGGAAAGGTACAATGCAAATTCTTCTTGCATTTATATCTATAAATTAATAATTATATTTGACATGGGAATTATTACAAAATAATATTTGGTGATATAGCACACTATATCCCTGCAATCATATTTATAAATGTGCAATCTAGCATTACTGCATTGTTCTACTGAGTTTACCAGAAAAACATTGCAGAACTGTGTTATCTATATTAAAGACATGTTTTTCTTATCTAGAAGCTTGACCTATTCTTTCTATTATGCTTTGTAAACATTCACAAGGAAGCATAACTAATAAGCGAAATATTTTTCCTCTAGTGTATGTTAGTACTTTATTGTAATATTGCAATAGTAAAACTATTGTAGATTTTCTTAATAAACTAATTCGGACACCTCCAAATAAATGCTGGTACAGGAATTAAATATGCTCAAAAGGCACATGCCTATTGTATTTAATAATAAGGTGAGAGGTGATGCATTGTGGATGTTATGAGTCACTGCTGTTGCAATAGAATAAACCATGGGCTTATTCTGCCAAAAGAGTTGTTTGTTTGAGTGTGGTGAAGCACTTTTTGTCTTCAAATTTATTGACTTGTTGCCCTGTATTGCAAAATACATCTGCAAAAACAACATTTGATGCATAAGGCTGCTTCCAAAATGAAATGTTTTCACAAGAAATAGAGGGAAGGGTAGAGGGAGGACACAGAGAGGTATGTTTAAGCTAGGAAGTGCTGGAATTTCTAGGAGAAATAGGCTCCAGGGTGGTAGCTCCTGGAGGCACCCATTCCTAAGTGGAGATTTATTTAAAATAGAATTAGTATTGCACAGGTCCTAGTTATCTCTCTTCACAGAATCACGTTGTGTGACCATTTCATAAATGGGTTACTCCAAGAAAGCAAGCCCACCATCAGTGTTACCTAACTCGTGACCTTTTCTACAAGGGTCCCACTTTTTCTGCTAGGTGCAAATATCTCCTCAACTCACATTAACCGAGACACTGCTCAGTGGAGGACACTGCTTCCTTAGGGCCTACTTTCAAAGAAATATAAGAGCATGGAAACAATTCCGGATTGGAATTGCTACACCAGCAGGTTCCACTGCCTAAAAATCCTGCCCTGTCCAAAGGTGGTATGAATTTTACTTCTGTTTTCAATGGGAACACAATAAAACCTTTCAACCCCGTGTTCTTCTTGGGAGCCAAGGTTTGCTTAGCAGCCCTTAACATTTCAAGGAACAAGCTGTAGGTCATACGCCTCCAGGCATAAGGTATTCATAATGCCAGATGACTCTAAAAGAACAAGAAAATTGTTTGCAAGTGAAAGTTAAATCTCTTTACACTGCTAATTTTTTCTTTAATTTTACACTGTGCAACCAAAAGCTGGCCTGAAAATATATCACAGAAGTTCCCAGTAGCATCTCCCGCTTATACTTGGACTTGTGCAGAGGTCACAAAGATTCGTGCTTATTTTTTACTCAGCGATACTTTTCTGTACTATGCTCTGCATATTTCATAGTTTGACTTGTACTTGTAAGATCTGAGGGAATGATGTAAGCTGTTGGAGCAAATCCATTCTAGGGAGAAGCAACCTCTTGATATACAGAACTTACTGATTTTTTTTTGTCTCCTTCCTTGACACAGGAATGTCTGTTCTGTTCTGCTGCTGAACAGTCAGAAATAATACCTACCCGAGAAACTATCAAGTACAAGCCTCTGCCAGAGAACAAATAACTTAAAACTTTGAGGTTAGGATTTTCAGTGGTGGCTGAGAAGACAGATACCCAATTCCCATTAGGTTTAAGGGAAAGCTAATTTCCTCAATCTGCTTCAGAAAACTGCTTGTAGGTTAGGTTGTAATGGTCATAACTGACATTTAACTACAGAGTATAAGATAAAATGTCCTGGACTGCTTGGAGAAAAAATAAAGCTATTTTGTTCAATGCCTCTGCCTGTTGACTCTGACAAGTCAGATCAGTTAAACAATTGACTTTTTCATAAAGTAAATTTTCTTTAAAATGTCATAAGGTGGTAGAAAATCTAACAGAAATTACCCAAGAGTTTATCTTGATTCCTATTAATGACATTCACTACTTTTCCACTAAGTAGGCCAGATACATTTGCACTATAAAGAACTGGACTATAATGTTAAAAACGCGCAAAACTGTGTGGTGATTCATCCTTGCTGAGGAGAGAAATGAGGTGGTAAAGAAGCAATGTGCCAAATTTCACTCTCAGATTTTATATTGGACCAAAGATAAAGAGGAAGATAAAGAAGCTCCCCCTCCCTCTCACAAAGGGACACTAACACAATTTTCTTGTTTTCTGATGGTGAACAAATTGTGCTATTAGAAGAGAGAAGAGTGCGTCTGATATCCCCAGGAGGGGAGATCAATAGCAGATGCAGAAGCAAGTACAGAAGCTGTGGGTAAGATTAAGTTGGGAAGAAGGTGACAGGAATGAAAGAAGATGGAAATGGATGGGAGTGTCCTGACTGATAGGAATCAATGCTGGAGGGCAACTAGGATCACAGGAAGCTTTTGGAATAAAGGGGAATGAATTGGTGAGAGACACAAATGAAAATTTCTGTACATAACAGAAAAGCCAGGGTGAGACAGGATGTGTGGAGATTCACAGAAGCAGAGCGGTCTTTAGTAGACAGAACTCTGCTATATAATCTGTAGAGAAATCTGCTTTTTCTGAGTCCCCGTACAGCTACCTGTTGATAAGAACATGTGGCATTAATTTTGTGTAATGGCAGATCCATCTAAGCCTGCCATCATCTACATGGAAGTTGAGGATAACTATCTCAGATGCAAACACCTCCATCACAGACAACTGCGCATAGCCTCTTGAGATGCTTTTACATCTCCGTGAGGGATCATATATCTCTTACCGTTCTCCAGGATGCTGAGATGATCCTTCCACAACTCACAGGGCGGTGAGGTGACACTGAAGAGCTGCCGAACCTTCCCAGCTCCAATGTGTGGAAGCAGCATTGCAGGAAGAGCTTCTTGCTGAAGAAAACCTGTACCTGTTGGGCATGCTGGGCAAGGAGATTAGATCTGACTTCAGGGAACAGTCACAGAATTTCACTGGAGCTCCTAGCATGAAGGAGGCTTTCAATTGATCTGGAAAAGCAGAAGCTGACACATTCCTTTGTGAGGAAGCTGGGTCATACACATAAGCTGTGTGCACAGATGGTGCTCTGGCTGCTGATCTCCTGGCTGTGTGCAATCACAGAACAGTTAGCCTTCCAAACATACCAGTCCCCTACCCGCTTTTTCCCAAGCCTCTTCCTATCCTTGATCCTTAAATACCCTTAGCAATTAAAATGCCATCAATCTGCAAAATGTGGATGTGAATCATGGGCAATTAACAAAGGAAAACAAAGGGTTCGTTTAGAAAACTGCCAGTTCAATTCTGAGTGGGAAGCAAGGCTCTTTATGAAAGTATTAGAGTTCTCTCTCAACTATGTGAAGCTAGGCTGACAAGCTTAATTGATTCCCATACAGTGGTGTCAGTCAAAAATAGGACCGTAAAGTTTCACGATACTTGTAGACGTGGTGACTGTAATGGAACGTATCCTGTCAGTGTATCAGCAAGGGATAAGATGGAGCAGCTGACACTGTTAAACATTTCTGGATGCTAGTGTCTGAGTCATATGATTATCATTGGAGAAGAGGACTGTGCAGGTTTGTTGCATTTAGCCTAGAACAGATGTCCTTTAGAAGTTCTAAAACTGTGACAGAGTGCACAAAAGAAGGCAGTAAATACTTCATTTCAAAATGAAGTGAAGTGATAATAGGTATGGAAAGTGTTCCTTTTTCATTTCTTTAGTAATCAAACTAATTTTTCAAGAACAAAAAATGCTCACAAATGAAATCCATGAATTTAATGCCATATGTTGCTACCAAATTGCATTATTCCATAAAAAGCCATACAGAGGTACAAAATAACCCTGGATGAAGACAGTGATGTGGCTTAGCACAGCTTGAAATTTCTTTGTAAACATGAAAAAATGAACTGAAATAATTTGCTGAAAACTTACTAATTCACTTTCAACTAAGAGGGAAAGATATTAACTTGGCTTTTCACTATTGTGTCACTATCCCATGAACTGCGAGTGAAAAAACGTTTCTTTATGTTAAATGACACAGTTCCATAAACTACTAGAAGCTGTTTTAATCACATCTTATATTTAACTATTTAACCTCACAATGAACATGATGTGCTTTACATGGCACATCTTGTAAACTTTACGATTGTTTCTACACTCTGAGAAATGTAATTTGGGAGGGTGCAGGAGGGGGGACGTATAAAACAAAGATATTTGTCTTTTCAGGTTAATTCTTTTTGTTCCAAAGACAATTCATGCAGCACTTCAACAAATTTCATCAGGATACTGGAAAATAAGCATTATGGCCATATGATTAAGCTTTATGAACCTACATAACTTTTTGAAATTGCTACAGGAATCATTTTAGGCAAAGCAAAGGGTGAGTGGCATTGTTGCTTGTAACAGACAAGGATTTCCAGAATTAGAAATAAACAACGTTCAAGCAAGCATACAGCAAGTAGATGTAGTTGACTCACTTTTGGAAACCATTTAGAGAGATACTGCTTTCCCAGCTACCAGAAACTGAGGACTGGAGTGTGTACCATATTCGAGCTTTAAGCTATAAGTGAGAATCTATTTTCTATGATGAATGCTCTAAAAATAAACAGACTAGGCTAGCCTCAGGAACATCTAAAAAGTCTTTAGTAATTGCAACAACTGGCTTTATGACTAACTTTTAATAGCTTATTGAAGTGTCACCTTCCACATAACATTTTAGGGTTTGCAGAAATATTTGTCTCAAAAAAAAAAAAAAAAAAAAGGAGTTAATGAAAAATGTAATTTTATGAGATTGAAGGAAAAAAACTCTAAAAATGCAATCAACAAAAAAAATAATGTAAAGTTGTTTATTCCCCATATTTTTTAAGTACAATTAAATGTTTGGCCAACCTCTGTGAATTCCAGATGACAGGAAGTAGATCTTAAAAAAAGTTGAGTAGTTGTTTTCAAGGTCTAGTGATGAAAACACTATTGAAAATCCTGTAAAGAAATGGCAATCTTTATATTCTTTGCAGAGAAAACATAGCATATTGGTAAAGAGAATGAATGAAACTGCAAAATATATACTAAGAAAAAAAAAAAGAAAAAATAAGAATTTACTCATTGCATAAACATTGCTAATTTGGGGCTCTGAATAAAGCAGTGACAAAGAAAAAATATGTGACTTAAATATGTTTATGTAAAATATGTTACTTAAAGACTGTATTATAGTTAAATAAACAAAAATGACTGTATTGATATTAAATGGGCCACCTTAAATCTGTCATTTCTTAAGTGAGCTACTGTACTTTACAGTTTTAACTTTCTTTGCATGGAACAACTTTATGGCAACGTGTTAGATGCCTTGAGAAGACAATGTTTAAAACAAAACACAGCTCTGCAGCGCTGTCTTATGTGGTGACGATGCTGGATTCAATCACAGCCTGTGACAAACAGGCAATTGAATTGAGCCCTTAGTGGTATTAGTTTTTGAACCAGATGCACTAAACTGATTGTTTAACAAGCAGTGGTGGTGAAGTACTGCTGTTAGCAACTTGAAGCTGATACTTCACATATCTATCAATTTCTCCTGTTCCCCACTGTCTTGTGTTTATCTTCTTATTTGCCTAAGGTAGATTGATTGCTATTGTTTATGCATACAGCTATTTCTTATTACTGCATTTGAAAAAAGAGAGAGAGGTTGAATTGAACCTGGGAGGCTGAATCTAAACCAAAAGGGAATGAGAACAAAGGACAGTTTATAAATTTACTCTAAAGTGTTCACAGATCTATGTAACTAGAAACTTCATTCTTTAGCTACTTAAACACTTCTGTTCAGGCCCTTTAAACAAGAAGAAGTTTGGTCCTGAATAATTTTATACTCCATAATCTTGGTGTTGGCACCACATATAAAAAATTCGAGATAGGTTTTCTCTCTTGAGGTCACGTTTTCAGGTATTGTTGTCTTTTCATTTAAGTCAATTTTAAATGACTGTCAGTGTTAGGTAGAATGCTGCATGCTATAAAACCTGACTCGCTCCAGGAATATCTGTGTGATTAAGGATTGGCAGAGTTTGGCTCAAGTCAGTGGCATGCAGCACAATGCTACTTTAAAGGTCAGTGCTCAAGGGGAAGTGATTTCTTTTAAATTCACTCCTTACCACAATGACATAAGGAGAATACTGTCTGGGCACAAGGGAGGAGTGAGATTCTGCCTTTTCTGCCTTGCTGATGTCCATCAAATATTATTCTCCACTCCAGCAAATCTGATGTTGGACAATTTATGGACAAAGACTCTTTTTTTATTCTCTTACTATGACTATGTGTCTATGAAAAAAAAGGCATTACTGCTTCAAGTCTGGGTACTATGTGCAGAACTTTTTATCTGTTTGTTTTGCTTCTGAGAAGTGGTAAACTTTTGAGGTGCCGGCAGGAACGCTTATTATTGCTTCTGAGAAACCCTGTGTTGGACAGAATTTGGCAAGACAACTTTCTAACAGTAAAGGTGGTTAAACAGCTACTGCTGGAGGAAAGCTATGCATATCAAATTTCTTACATTCTGCAGTTCTTCCTTAAGCATGATTTCCAGCAGAAACAACATATGTCCAACAGATTATTTTTTTTTCAAGTTCTTCAGCTATACAGCCTGCATTTCACATTGGTACATATACATATTCACAGAAAAAGCTCATTTTGTAGGCTTGCCTTAAATAGGAAGCTGGGATTTAAAGTTTGGGTAGCTCATTTATTTAATGCAAGCCAACTGACATAGTCTAGCTTACAGTCTATATCAGGACATAACAAAAGTGTAGCCAGCAGGTTGAGAGAAGTGACTATTCCCCTCTATTCAGCAGGTGTGAAACCACATCTGTAATACTGGGTCTGGTTTGGAGTCCCCACTGCAAGAAAGACATTGACAGACTGGAGCGAGCCCAACGAAAAGCCACCGAGATGACCAGGGGCTGGACCACACTGCATTCAAAGAGGGGCTGTGGGAACTGTGTTTGTTCAGCCTTAAGGAGGACAAGGCTAAAGGGAGATCTAACTACTGTTTGCAGACACCAGCAGGAGCACAGGGCTAGGACAGGAGGCATTTGGAACAGAGGAAACTCTGAATTGATACAAGGAAATTTTGTCTTACGGCGAGGGTTGTCAAATTGTGGGATGTGTTGCCTGGAGAGGGTTGTGACCTTTGCTGGTTTAACAGCTCCTAGGAACCTGCACTTCTTCCTGATTTTTCTCCAGGAGTTTGGAAGTAAAAGAAAGGAAAAGCTTTTCCTTAGCTATGGAATGCTGAGGTGATTTGAGCTAGACAGATTGTAAAGATCTGTAGCATTGCTATACTCTTCAAGATGTTAGGAGAAGCAAAAATACATGTTAAGCTAGAGTGTGTGGAGTGAAGCACAATAGCAACACCCCTAAGATGAGTAAACACCAGCACACACTGTTCGCAAGAGAAGGAAAGGCAAGAATTGCAGTTACAGCCACGCATTATAACAGTGCTGTACTAAAACTCATGGCATGCAGTCATGTCTGCTGGTACACCAAAAAATAAATCCCACAGTGAAATTAAGTTGGGAAAATAAATAAACAGGGGTAGGAGAACTGAAATTCCTGGCTCTTTATTTAGTCATCAAAGAAATCTGTTTTGCAAGAAGCTTGGAGCATTCCATTAACTGCCTTGGAAGTGCCGAAGGACGAAGAGCAAGGCCCTTCGTAGAGAGGTAGCCTGAATTAGCAAAGATCTAAGGGGGTTGTCAAGACATGTTTTGAATTTCAAAAACAAATGTAAATCGCTGAAGTTACTCTTTGATACTCACATTCTGTGCTCTGATAAGAGTATTGTACTGAGCTATAACCAAAGCAAGGACCATTACCTTTGACAAAGAAAGAGTTCTAGTTCAGGGTCATCTTAGGAAGAAAAGGAGGACAGAAGAGGGAAGCTTATGCTGCTGAACTTTGAAACTACCTGAAATATTAATGCAAAGAAGAGAGAGAGAAGAGAGCATTCCCTTTCCAGATAGCACCCTCTGTAAGATTTGAAAGGAGATTTGTCCCAGCATTGGAGCTGTAGCCTCAGAGAAAGCGGAGCCTTCTGGTTCCTGTTCTTGG
This sequence comes from Anser brachyrhynchus, assembly GCF_964034855.1. Lineage (NCBI taxonomy): Eukaryota > Metazoa > Chordata > Aves > Anseriformes > Anatidae > Anser > Anser brachyrhynchus. The sequence goes on along the minus strand of NC_137698.1, from coordinate 32,356,841 downwards.
GAGTAACATTAGGGTTGAAGCACTGCTCAGTGAATCAGGCCCTCCAGCCATGCACTAAGACACTCCTTTGATTCTCATCTTGTAAATTACACTTTGGAGAGAGGCATCAGAGGAATATTAAGCAGGTCCTACTGATGGGGTTTCATGAAGGCAGACCCCACCAGAAGGAAGCAGTGCTGGCTGGAGCTAGGCTGACAGGAGAGCTTTTTGGAAGGTTACTGAGCACAGAACTTCGTAACTACAGCAGCTGTTGCCTTTGCCTTTGCAGCCTGGTAAATAAACCTGCAATCTTTCATTCTGCTCTTGGCGGAATATGTAAATGCTTTATTCACGCTTACACCTGCTCTAGCACTAGGCACATCCCTTCTAACGAGGAGCAGCAAATCTCCGTGAGCAGGGGCGCTCACAGCCAAGGATTTCAGCAGTTCCCTGCAGCGAGAACATCCCCTTCACGTTCCTCTCCGGGAGGCGCTTCGGAAGCACCGCGAAGCAGCACCCGGCACCGACCAGAATCATCCCTTTTTTCCCCCAACCCCCCTCCCGCTCCCTCCGGCATCTCTCCGGCCGCTGCCTCCCGGGGAAGGAGCACCCCGGGGCCGCGGCTCGTAGCCCCCTTCCCGCAGCCTTGCGGGGCGGAGCCGCGTCCCTCCTGTCCCCCCCCCGCCTGTCCCCGTCCCCCCGCCGCGTCCCGCCCCGTCCCGCCCCCCGACATGCGGGGGGCGCCGCCGCCGCCACCTCCAAACTTTCCGCCGTGCCCCAGCGCCAGCCAGGAGAGAAACGCCGCGGTGAGTGTGTCGGGCCGGGCCGGGCAGGGCTGGGGTGTGGGGGGGAAATGGGAAGAGCTGCGGGGTCCTTGCTGCCTCCCCCCGCCGTCCCCAGCGGCTCCCGAGCCGTCCCCGGTGGCTGCGCTGCGGCCGCGGGAGGCAGGGTGCGTGCCGAGGGGGTCTCGGGGGTGGTCGCCCTTCTTCTTTTGCTGTAGGAACCGTAAGAGATCCGCCCCGGGCCTTCCTCTGCCGAAAGTTGGGTGCAATTTGATGCGCATCCCTGAGGGGCTGGGGGAAAAAATGAAAAAAAAAACAACCACCCAAACAACCAGCACCGTGCGATAGGGGTGCAAAAGCCATGCCATCGGATGGAGGGCTTGTACTGAAAAAGACTAGGAAGGGTCCTGCCAAACACTTCCTCAGGTAGCAAACGCCACCTCAGTTTTCCCCTGTCCAGCAAAAGCAGATGATTCTTCCCCCACTCAACTGTCCCACTGGCAATGTCAAACTTGTCCAGTTTATTGCATCCCTTAGTGACAGATCAGCTCATCTCGGCTCAAAACCCTGTCTGTCCCTCCTCCATCCCCCAGCTTTGTTGTATTGACAAGACCAAAATGCTTGTCAACAGACCAAATAGTAACAAATGGAATAAAAGTGGCAGAAGAAAAGAGGGCTTTGCTAAATAAGGGGTTGGAAGTAAGAGTCATGAGAATGCCCGTGACTAGAGAAACAAGCGAAAACATTTTTGGGAAGAAAGGGATGCTATGGAAGAAAGGGATGCTATGTTTTTTTTTTCTTTTGTTATACCTTTTTATTATTATTTATTATTATTTTTTTGGTTGAGTTCCATCATCCTCCCTGGGTTCATGGCAAAGAATGGAAAACGTGTGAAATTTGCCTTCCCTCTTACCCTTCTCTTGTAATGTGCAATTATGACTTGCTTTTATTTTGCAATTAAAACATTATGAGATCTTGGAGTACCTGACAGTCTTGGGACCTCACCAAAGTAATACAGTAATTTAGTAATATATGCAAGCATAATTCTTGGGCATAGGTACACAGGTTGAAGGGAAAAGCTCAGATGAGTTCTGGCCATCTGCATAGCCTTGGTGGTGCAAATTTTCATGTATCTCTTCCATTTTTTACCTGGTGGACTAAAGGTGTATTGATTAGGAGTCCTGCCTTGCTGCCCTTGCTTAGACTGGTAGGTGACAACTGATTACATTACTAAAAACTGCACTGTAAGCTTCTACAAACACCTAGCACACCTCAGCTATGTATCTCACGGTGTTACACTATGTCAGCTATGTCTCACAGTGTATCTCTCAGGCTTACACTATTAATTGTACGCTAAGTGTTGACTAAACAGTATAGCATAATAATGACCAGCTTAGTCTGGGGGAAGAATATCTTTCAGTTCATGTGGTTGAGCTGCACTTTTTGAAAAAAATAAAGGCTTGCACTGAGAAATTCTTTGGGATATTGTGCGGTATGCAAACAAAACACAAAGGGCTCAGTCACCTGCTGGCAGACGGTGCTTGTTCTGAGGCATAATGTAGTAGCCAGTCACAAGATGCAGGTGCACATGTACAGCAACTTCGTTAGGAAATCACACCTAGCGATGTTGCCAATAAATGTCAGTGGGGATAGAGGTAGGAATAAAAATCTGCAGTGATGTGGTTGTGATTTAAATAATGATAATAATAAATAAATTTTTAAAAAAGCATACAAAACCACAGTTGTTAATAGCTTGAATGTCTCTTTAGGCAGACCTGATTTCAAGGTGGACTAAACTGTGTGTAACACCTGGTGTCAAGCAAGTGACATTTCTTCTCTACTCTGCTGCTTTACTTATGCAATGTATGAATGAACAAATAGAGTAGTAACTCAGTGTTGGCTTTCCCCTCAGTGGCAAATGTCAGTATTTTTTCTGTGAGCCCACCATGCTGACAAATGCTTGCTTAGTACTTTCACAGGTCAAGCCAAGGAATCCACAGGTGCATGGCACTCGTGACGCCACCCATGATTTGGACAGTCTACCTGGGGACAGGCACACTTTACATAGGATTGAAGTCCACGTCAGAAATTAACTGTAAAGCATGCATTTATCCATCCATGCCTACTGAATTCTTAGGGTAGTGTAGGCTAGCTGAGCAGAATTTGGCTCAGCCTGTGTGGGGAAGTCAACAGAATGTGATTTTGATGCCAGTGGTGAAATCCTTACTGACATCAGAAGGGGAATGATTTGCTCTTCTCTATGGCTGCAGTCAAAAAATGATTGGCAGCCTCCAAGAACTGTGTTTTTTCAAACATTACACAAAAAGGAAATATTTTTTATATCCGAGATTTAGCTGTGTTTTGTGTTAAATTTCAGCATGAATAGGCTGCACAGTCATTTCATAGAAATGCTACTATTTCAGATCTGCTAGAAGGGTATTTTTTCTTGCCTTGTGGCACTAACTTTCATAAAATAAAGTTTCATAAAAAAAGGCATCAATAATCTGTTCTCTGGCATTAAGGATGGGCCTAAACCTAAAAGATTTTGGTAACTATTTAAAGGACACTTACCATTAAGGAAAAGCTGGAAGAGTATTATGCTATTAACAGTCTGGATGGTGCTGTTCCATGTAGAATTCCCATAGGTATTAACAGAAGTTTTGTGCTAAATCAGCAGTAGTTTTAGGTAGTGGATTGTAAAAAAAAGGATATGCTGCCCAGCTGGATCTTAATCCTTCTGCATTTACTGAGGCAAACTTTGTCTTTGAAATGCTTTTGAAATCTGTCCCAATTTTCAGCAGGAGTCATGCCTGAATAATATTACAGGATCGGGCTTCAAGTGTAAGGGCAACAGAATTTAAATATATTAAGACAGATCTCCTCTTAATCTTGGAATGTAGAACCTGGGTTAGAGGAGGAAAGAGCTGTAGCTTTTCATTACTGTAGCTAGCTGTAGCCGTTCATTACTTCTGGTCTTAACCACCACAGGCTGATTTCTCCACATGTTCTTGTGTTGGTTTGTTTTTCAGGGACAGCTCTATTGCTTAGACCAGGCTGCTGCAAGAATGGGGCCCCTGGAAGCAATAGGTGAAGAAAACCAGACAGAAGAAATGAAAATGGAGCTGTTCACCAAGCTGTACTTGCCAAGATACACCACGCCACTCAACGAGCTGGCTCTCGACCCTAAACCCGAACTGAAGGACAGCACGACGCTAGTCGAAGTGCAGATAATCCTCATCTTTGCTTACTGTTCCATCATCCTGCTGGGGGTGATCGGAAACTCCCTGGTGATCCACGTGATCATCAAGTTCAAAAGCATGCGCACAGTGACTAACTTCTTCATTGCCAACCTGGCCGTGGCTGATCTGCTGGTGAATACACTGTGCCTGCCCTTCACTTTAGTTTACACACTGTTGGGCGAATGGAAACTGGGCCCAGTCTTGTGCCACCTGGTGCCTTATGCCCAGGCTCTTGCTGTGCACGTGTCGACTGTTACATTGACTGTGATCGCTTTGGATCGGCATCGCTGCATCGTCTACCACTTGGAAAGCAAAATATCTAAACGGATCAGCTTCTTGATCATAGGAGTTGCCTGGGCAGTCAGTGCCCTGTTGGCAAGTCCTCTGGCCATCTTCCGTGAATACTCACTGATAGAGATCATTCCTGACTTCAAGATTGTGGTCTGCTCTGAGAAGTGGCCAGGGGAGGGACAGCTTAACTACGGCACCATCTACAGCATCTCCATGCTTCTGATCCAGTACGTGCTGCCTCTGGCTGTCATCTCCTACGCTTACACCCGTATTTGGACCAAGCTCAAGAACCACGTTAGTCCAGGGGCTGGGAACGACCACTACCACCAGCGGCGGCAGAAAACCACCAAGATGCTGGTGTGTGTGGTTGTCGTGTTCGCTGTCAGCTGGCTGCCCTTTCACACCTTCCAGCTGGTCAGTGATATTGACAGTCAGGTGCTAGACCTGAAAGAGTACAAACTGATCTACACAGTGTTTCACGTCATTGCCATGTGCTCAACATTTGCTAACCCCCTTCTCTATGGCTGGATGAATAACAACTACAGGACGGCCTTCCTCACAGCCTTTCAGTGCGAGCAGCGGCTGGACTCCATCCACCCTGAAGTATCAGCAGCTTTCAAAGCTAGGAAGAAACTGGAAGCAAAGAGGAGTCAGTTCCCTGGAGACTCTTTCACACAACCTACCAATGTTTAAGATTTCTGACTTTAGAGAAGAAATGCATATGTTGTGGACAAAGGAATTAAATCCATTTTGACACATGCATTTTTAATGCATAGTTTTACTCATAAATGGTGGAAGAAGAGTAGCAGGGAAGTCAAGGCAGGTGGTGTGATTTGAGGGAAGATAAGATTGTCACCACAAGGATGTGACTATACAACTGAGGAAATAAAAGGGAGAGACTTCATTTAGGCTGTCTCATGCTAAGAGACACTCCCATCCCTCCCATCTCTTCATGACAAATTTAAATGACAAAAGCAAAATTTTGCTGCTTTTGCTGTAGGGAGGCAAACAGCTGATTTCTAGCTTAGAAATACTGTGGGAGCAGGCAACTTGTATATTGCATGTGGAGACTGGGGAGAACAGAAGTCTGTTGGGAAAATGAAACCTGTCTGGGGAGAATGGGCTCTGCTGGTTAAAGATCAAGGTTTTCAGACCCCTTTTCTCCCACAGGAACCTTTTGCAAAATAAGGGAATTAGGATGAGAAATGTATTACTGTTTTTGACTTGTACTGAAGCACTTCAAACGAAAGCATTCAAAATGGGTTAGAGGAAAAAAAAAGCAAAAATGAAAAAATACCAGTTTTGGTGTGAAGAAAGGAAAAGGTGGGTTTTGGCCGATCAAATGGGGTAGAAAGTCATTCCTTAAGAATTGGCTGTGGTTATTCTGGTGACAAAACTGCAAGCCTGTGACCTGATGGCTCATTCCCTGCAGGTCCCTACCTTTCATTCCACATTTGGAAGAGCTCATAAATGCAAAGCTGTAAAATGGCATTTGAAGGCAGGAGATGCAGGCTCAGGTCTTCTGTGAACACTTCATAAACTGCCAATATTTTAATTTTCAAGACCTGCTTAAATGCCTAATGTGTTATTAACTCTGCGGGCTTTGAATTTTTGCTGCTTTCTCCCTGCATAATAAAACAGCAGATAATTTTGATCCTCTGGAAAGGCTGCTAGATGGTCATATGCTTTTCCTTATTGTGGTTTTGTCACACACTCATCTCATCTTGGAGCTTTTTCCATCTTTAGCTTTTGTAAAAATTAAAACATCTGAATGAGTGTAACCTAATAACAGTATGCTAGGTTTATGTGATAACTTATCAGTTATTCTGCATGCTGTAGTTAATAGTTAAATTCCTTTTTTGCTCAGGTATAAAATTTTAATCTGTTTACTGTGTTGTACACAGCAATGTTCAACTCTTCCATGTCTTTGCTTAGCCTCTTTGAACTCATTAAAGAGATGAAGAAAATTCCAATTGGTGTTTATTCCAAGCTGCCCTGTTGCTTATCAAGAATAAAAATAAACGTGATACTTTCACTTGGAGTCTCTTTCCACAGCTACATTTCAGCCTCCTCATTTTTTTTTTTAAATTTTCAGTGTTCCTAAATTTGTTGTGTTCTCTCTTAAAATTAAAAAAACAACAAAACTCCAGTACTGAACTGTTAGCAATGTAGGGGCATCAGATGTTTGTCAGGTGGAGAAATTCAGCTTTGTGTATACTGTATCTTGCCATCATCCTTTAAAAATCCATGAAATCATTTGGACTTGGATTTTTCATGAGCAGAAGAGGGAGGTCTAGAGAATTAGCTGGTGTTTACTTAAGGAAGAAAAAGTATCCATCATTCTTAAACAGTTCTACAAAAATAGATTAATTCTCAACTATGTACTTTCATGATATTGTCCACAAGTTATTTTTGTCTGAGTGTTAATAATATCCAAAATGTAAGCTCAAAACAGTTAGGGGTGAGGAAGGATTACAGAAGTGTGCAATTATTATGGACATCAATCATAGGTATCAGTTACAGTTGACTCTGAACCCTTCATCAAAACTGTATTATTTCCACAAATAGCATCTTTTATTTAAAAAGTAAATCCTCTTCCCATCACCCCCCACCTCTGGTTAAAAGTTATTTCAACTCTTTTAAGCCTGTTAGAGTGTGGTATATAAAGAGTTTTGAAGTAACCATGACAGTGTGTGCTGAAGTTGTACTTGCTGGGCTAATTCTCAATGATTTTAAGACCGCTTTATATCATCCTGGATGAAAGTGATTAATTAGAAATTATCTTTCAGTCTATTCATGGCATCTTTATGTTACTACTTCTGAGCTTTCTCTGCAGTCATCATTTTGTACCAAAGTTGCATTAATTTATCCCATTGCTTTCCACTGTGCCGTGTGGAGGTGGTGCCTGAGTCAGTGCCTGCTTTAGGGTGACAGACCTCCACATGGTGCACCACTGCATGGTGTGGACTCAACAGCTACCTATGCAAGGGTTCACGTTAGTATCCCTTTATATAGGAAAATTAGGCATTTTTCTCACCAAAAGTAATCAGGTAGCAACTTCCCTCAGAGTTCCCCCAAATCCCAGCTGTCAGAAGGATGTGGAAACCCATGGTTAGTCCCCATTTCCTCCTAAGAGAAAATGAATCTATAAGCAGGCTCTAACCAACAGACTGAGGAGTCTGCAGAGGGTCCCCTGTTTCGTCTGCTGAGGTGAAATAGGAACCTAGGTCTCCCCATTCACACATTGGTACCTTAATTATTTTTTTTAAAGCACTATGTTCTTTTCCCATTGAATAGGTACAAGCTTTATACAAAGCCAAAGAATGCAAACAGCAATACTTGTTTAAGGCTTTGCAAGGAGGCAGTAGAACACCCAAGGTGAAATGTCATCTCTGATTCAGAGCAAGAATTTGAACTGACAGGCCTCATTTCTCAGGAGAATGACTTAGCCACCACGCTGCCACCTCTCCTCAGGTAGCCGTATACATCTTCTTAGAGCTGTTCTATTGTATATATAACAATTCAGTGTTATATATACAGTGCTATTCAGTGGGTGTCAACACAGTGTAGCCGAAGCAGGATTGAGCAGAAAGCATGTCAAAGTGAATTTGAGCAAGATTGGGTTTGAGAGTATAAGCAACAGAAACAGAGGGGCTAGGCTTGCACAACAGATAGGCTTAGTATACGTATGTTTTGGTGTATCAACTGTACCACACAGCTGTGCAGAAGCTGGTGTGGGGCATAACTGACTGTTGCCCCATAGTTGGTATAATCATACTTTGTACAAAATGTGTAATGGACATACATACATTACCAACATATTAATAACACTAAGAGCAATAACTGAATGAAAACTATTATCTGCATTTTATTTGTCAGACCCATAAAGAACCACTGAATTCATAGATTAATATAATCCTTGCCTCATAGTTTCTAAACTCTCTTGGGGACTTTTCTTGTATTAATCCAGATAATGACCTTAAGGGATCAATTTTGTCTTTGAATCCCTGAGTTATTTACCTGGTACTATCATTATAAATACCACTCCACAATAACAGAGCTACTTTGTACCAGGTTCTTTGCTCTAAGAAGCTCGGAGATGTATGTAAATCCATGCAAGGTTAGTGTTGCTGAAGAGCCATGTTTTTAATGCTCCATTAAAATTGCTTATTTGTGCAATCAATAGTGATTTTCATATCTCATCTTCATTTTTGAAGATATTAAACTAGATATTATTTAAAAAGAAAATTGGTACAATGGTAGTGAGGAAATCTGAAGCTGTTAAAACTGGAGAACTCAGAATGTCAGAGAATAAAAGCCCCTGTCATGAACCAAGGAAGAGACAAGAACAGGGCTAGTCAGGGCATAATTGATTTATAGACTTTTCTTCTTCCCCTTGTCTGGGCAGTGAGAGAAACGTGTTCAAATGAAACCAGGGCAAATGAAGACACAAATCAATTCTATGCACAAAGGACAGTGTTGCCTGGGGAAACTGAGGAACTTTGAGGAGAAATTCCTGCAATAATTTGAGCCTTAAAGTTTGTGTCATGTTCTCAAGCAAGTAAGCCTGTGTCCGTACTTTATTTCACCTGAATGCAGTACAGGTAAACAGCTCTGTAGTGATAATGTGTCAGATGCAATGGATGTGTTATTAATTCCAGCTGGTACAGGAGATGAATAATGCATACATACTCCTCATAAAGTTCATTTCTGATGGGATATATGAAAAATTCTCTGTGCTAAAATCTTTTCCCTCTCAGACTTCACTGAGTACCTCTGAAAGAAAGAGAGCTTCAAGTTATAAAACTTAAGGACTGTGAAATTACATATGTGATGATGGAGGCATAATTTAGTTTGAAAAAAATATTGTGTATATATATATTTTTTGCTGATACTGCGTAAGAGAACCAGACCATGGTTTGACCCTTGAACCTGGAGTTGAATTTGCACAACTGGACTTTATATGAAACAGACTTTTATTTGTGTACTTCACAACTCTCACGCAATAATTTACTAACCCTGCAGTTCAAGACCTTTTCAATGGCAGAACCTGTGCTTCAATATACATGGGGCCAAACTATTCCTAGCTCTCCAAGGTTGTACAAAAAAATAGAGGTCTAGGGCAATTCTCCTATTCACTGCCATCCTCCAGAATTAGAGCTGTTTATACTAAATTGGATCTCAGTGTTTGCTGGCAGCACTGTGACTTTTTAATTTATTCGAGGTAACCAAGCTGGTGAAACAGCTGGCCTTGCTCCCACTGCACACTGGAGCAGTACGATCACATCTCAGCGGAGCACAGACACGGCTCCACAGCTATTCCCATCCAACCGAACCTGAAGACACAAGCTGAGGGAGATAGGTGGATTGATGTGGATTGAGACGATTGCTCCCAGCAGATGGGCTTGGAGAAACATGAATCAGTTTTTCACCAAGTCTCTGTGTACACTGCTGTAAGGACAATGCAGTTTGTGTTTGGTGGTATTTCATCCCAGCTACACTTTGATGCTGATGACTCCGCAAAGTGTAAGTGCCACATGTCCACTGCCTCTCAAGTTCAGCATAGATCTGTTTCTAAAGCTCAAATGCAGCTGAAATCAAGGTGTCAACAAATCAAGTCTCCACAGGCAGTGCTGCATTGAGCACATCCTTACACTGAAGGTAAGTGACAGGGCAAGGATCAGTTTGTCTGGCTCATCCCGCCCATGTTAGAGCTAGTTGCAGACTAGCTCAGGTATATCCCACAGACTCTAGCACTGATGTGCCCTGTGGCACTGAACACCAGTGGCCACTTCATAATATGTGACCTGAGTGCTGGGAAACCCTGCCACTTCAGCAGCACAGTTCTTCCCTGTGCCCTTGTCAGCAGTCCTACTCTTAACAGAAATGAACTGGCAGTGTGATCCATTGGGGAGCATATTTTACACATAAGAAGTGATAATGTTCTTGTCCTGACAAAAACACTGCCTGACAGATGGTTATGCCAAAATATAAATACTTTAAGGCAGAGCTGGGTGTAGTTGTGGTGGGATGTGAGTGTGCAGCGACATAACCTCTCCTCTGTTGCCACAGCACGGAGCATCTGCTGCTCTAGGAAGGGGCAAAACAAACTTTCTCCTCCAGAAAAGCTGCCTCCATTTAAAATCCAATATTTCATTGTCAGATTTATCTCATGGGACACAAACTGTTGATATAATCTGCTCTTACAGTCACTGGAACATCTTGCCAGATTTCTATAAACCCTCTGGTCACATTTGTTTGTCAGAATGGTCAATGTTTGCTTTTTCATGAAAATCCCGTGATACAAATACTAATACTAATACTAATACTAATACTAATACTAATACTAATACCAATACCAATACCAATACCAATACCAATACTAACAACAATAATACACACTTTGCAATCTATACTTTATATCAAACAGAGAAGTTAGTAATTTCCTTGCACTCAATGGAGGTTCCTTTGAAACTGTGATGGACAATGGAAATTTACCTCTGCTTGTGCAGAACCACACAGGGATTTCTTATGTTTGCATGCATTCTTGATGTCTAAAGCAATTTAACTACTGGCTGATTATTTTGAAATGGCACCATCAAATAGGGCTGTAAAAATGAAGATTTACGGATAACACATTTTGAGAAAACTACATTACTTAAAAGAGGCAATCACACACAAGAACAATAGGATTTTATACTTAAGATTGTAAAGATGCTTTATAATGAAAGCTGAAGACTGCAGATTTTTTAACTAAAATTTGAATTTGGCTTTATCAATTTGCTTATGGTCGTTCAGCCAGCTTCAGCCATCTCTGGAAATGGGAAAACCAGGGCACAGACAAGTAAAAGCATTGTTGGGTGTCATATGGGCTAAGCTCACTGCTTGTGGCAGTGCCTGTGTGTGGGCGCAGCTTGCTGTGCCAGATGGCTGAAGGCTTCCACACTATCTGTAGAAACAGGCTGGGAGTCTCTCTAACTACAATTATTTTCCTAAATAAAACAAGAATAGAGTGAGAAGCTGAGCAGTATACTGCTGATAATGCAAACCACTTAATTAGCATGATCCCTGGGCGCTATTTTGAACTGTGCCAGCCAGCAGTCACCAATGCTGTCCTATCAACGCACCCTCAAACGTGCCCTCAGTGCCACCACTCAGGGTATGCAGCAGATACCCACAGGATCATGCTATGAAAACTCCTTCCTGGTGGGCTGCAACACAACTCTCCCTTGACCCCTAAGTCTCTGAAGCGATGTCTGAGGGACACAGGGACACCACAAGAGGTGCAGAGGTGACCTAAGGTTAAATATCACACTTTGAAGGAGAGCTACTGCCAGTCTATGTCACCTCACCACAGGGCCAGAAGAACAGTACATGGCCCAGTTGCATTGTGACGTGGCCTTTGTGTATGAATTTCCTGCATGGAGAAGGAAATTCTCAGTCTTTCTAAAACGTGTAAGCCAACATGTAGGCAGCAAGGATTTTCCTGAGTACTGCACTCAAGCCCCAAGCTAACTCAGCAGTGTAGTTGTGGTTGCTGTGAGTAAATAGTGGAGTTGACACTAGGACACTGTAGCTCTCTGAAAGCAAAAATATGAAAATGTGAAAAAAATGTCCTATTTTCTGTGTGGCCAGTCTGACTCATTACTGTTGTTATTGTTTATTTGCTTTGTACAAGTGGTACCTGTGTAGGCTTAGAGATAGCAGTTACCTGCAGTAGAGGGACTTGGCAACACAAAGAGTTACGGAGCATGTACCAGCTAGTATGATATGCAAGAGGTCAAGAAAGTCCAGCTGGGTAACTGATTAATTCCTGCTATTGTAGATGACTGGTAAAACATCAGCAATAGGGCTGCACAGTATATGGTCTCCAGTATGGTCTCCAGTGTTGAGTTCCTACAGGAGTCAAATTAAGCCAGGAAAAGAAAAAAAAGGCAATAATGTGCAGAACTAGAAATAATGAAGTAAGGGTTAGAATATGACAAAGACGGCCTCAATGCATATGGCCAGTTTGCTTCCTTCAAAGTGGAAAATCCATGGTTAGCTCAGTTAACTGGAATCAAAGGCAGAGAAAGGAAAGGAGAAGAACTCATTACATTCAGTAATCTCATTTTTATTTGCTTTCTTACATCTAACAGGGAAGCAAAAGGGCTGCTATCCAACTCCGTGTATAATTGATTACCAGGACATAGACTGAAATGAAAAGTAATGCCCTCCATAATTGCTATTCAAAAGCCTAAGCTTGAAAAATACCCTAAAAGGATGTTTGCAGGTTTATCAGTCCAATTCATCATCCTTTCCCTTTTAGTAGTCATTCAGCTTATGCTTTGAATGTTGATTTTAAACATCAGAAGAATATGTTTTACTGACTCTTAAGATAGCTGAAAACCCCCAACAGCATGTGCCTGTATTATTGATAAACTGCTGCTTAGTATCTTTCACAATCACTTCTAGCTTGAGCTGTAAGATCAGACAGTAACTTCCTCTAACTCCACTTTGTCTTTATTATTTAGATATTCCTGACAAATTCTAAGAACACTTCATAATCTCAGATGCATGGGTTGCATATGTATGATACAGCTCATTTCTCGCTTCTTTGATTTTCCTGTGGTAGAATACAGCTGTTCCAACCCAATAAGTAAATGCAAATCCAGTCCTTCATCTTTATTGCTCAGTTTACTACTTCTCTGAAATATAAGACAGGTGATACCAGAAATTTTCTATATTTCTATGAGATAGTATATATGGGATGTATTGTGTACCAGCTTGGTACTGTACAGGAGACTAGAGTCTTAAGATGCATAATACTTGAGTTTTGATTTCTTTTATAAAAACCCCACACCTACAGCTTTAAATAAAATTTCAAATCACTACACAGAACACAATAATTCAGCACAAATAAAGCGGCAGAATGAGCTGCTTGGGTGCTTGACAGGACAAGAGGGCAGGAGGAGGTAGTCTGAACCACTTCTGCCTCCTGAGAGCAGCGTATCTCAAAAGATACTGATCTTTGGCTCAAGAAGGTGTTTTCCTTATCTGTTTTGTCCTGTTACACAGAATGCTTGTTTCTTCTGGCCCTTGCAGTTTTTCATCTTGGGCTCTGCTGCTGAAAGGGTGAGCAGAATATACAGGCTTTTGAGCATGGTGATGACAGTGCTATAGCGGCCTTGAAATATATCCCCCCACCCCTCTTAACCTATCACTGCACCTTTCCCCACCCAGTTCACTATGGAAGATATTTTTCTCTTGAGATCTACAAGTGACAGTCTTTCACAGGCACTTTTACAGCTTTATGTCTTTGCAAATCCAAAACAACTGACATTTAAACAGCAGGGAGCAGCCAACAGTGCAAACAGAGCTACAACTCCATCACAGCAGGGCTTCCTGTTTAAAGCAAATGAAATGCTGACTTGTCAAAGGAAAACAGGTAAAATGGGGAAGGTCAGAGCACTGATGCTTTTTTGTGTTCTTTACTTACATTGATAATTTCAGCTTAGATACTTCACTCATGTTCCTCTACTGAAGTTCTACCTATCCAGCATCATAGTTCCTGAGGCAAAAAGCTGATAAAAGAGGTAAATTAACAAGACTGTTTTTTCAACACAGATAGACTGAATTGCACTTCTAATCTTTGTGCCACTGGGCATGTCATTCCTGGGTTTGGTGTCCATATCTGAACTCTTGCAAGCTAATGTGCTTACTGCTGAACTTTGATGGATGAATACTGGTTTCTGTTACCAAAAAGTGCTGACAGATGTAGGGAGGCAAATTTAATTGAAAATTGGTTTTGAATTTAGGCTTCCAATCCCTTATACTCTTTTAAAAATCTCTCCACAAGCAATTTCATACCTTTACATGCATATTTAGCTCACATAGCCTGCTCTCCTTCAGTAACATGGAAGAATCAGCAACATCCAACTAAAATTTCATGGGACCTATCCCACTGCTGTGCCTGAAGGCAATTAAGTACCGTGCCTTCATTTTACCTGGCTCCTTTGAAGCCCTAAGCAAGCATATACACTCTCAGGAACAAGCTGGAGTGCTCTTGGGATGGAAAGCTTGTGGATGCTCAATTCTTCTTGGTAAAATTCTGGTCCATGCCATGTGGATGCAGCAAGGCTGAGAAGGACTTGACAGCCCAGTCCATCAGCAGGCTCCCGAAGGCTAACATTAGCAAAGTTAATTGGAAGCATGCAGTGTGTGTAGTTTGCCACACTTCTTCCCTTACAGTAGAGCCTACACCTTAGGATGTCATGGAAAAGTGGCTTTCAGCAGGGTCATTTGAAAAAAGTGTGTAGCAGTATTTCCACTGGTATTTTGGAGACTATATATTTTTCTGTAGCAACTCTTAAGAAACTCATTACTATAACTATCCTGAAAAGCATGACAGACAGGAAGGTCTTTTGTGTGGCCAGGCTTTTAGCTAGCTTCATTTCCTGAGGTGCCTTACAGATCACTCATGGGTACTTCCCTCGGTGCTGTCACCAAGGTCAGGCTTCAGCTTTCAGAAATCACTTGGGTGGCTTGAGTCTGCAGGCAAGACAGCTCTCACCCTACTTCCCCACTCCTCTCCTAGAAGAATGCTGCTGATTTTAATTTCCAGTCAATTCTGTTCTGTAACATGGATACAAATCAGGGAAACAATTTCTTTAAAATGCCATGAAATTGCTCGTGCAATTAAAACGACAAACAAGCTCAGCACAGGTAACATTTGAAATAGGGGCGTGTGAATTCATTTGTATAACATCTGAAGCTCATATAAAGCTGCATTTAGAGGGTGATCCTCTCAGAGGCTACTGAGAACCTTTGCCTGCTGCAGATTTCAGTTTCTCTCTGGATACGGTTCAGGAGGGGAGAGCTGAAAACCAACACAAAGAGCCTAGTTTCATCATCCAACCTTAAAGAGAGACAAAACCTACACAGTGAATTGGCTATCAGAGTTCAAAAATTCATTGGGTTTTCATTTTTTAACACATACAGATTAATTGATTTTTACAACAGCTCATTTTAAAAGTGTGACTGTAGGCAGTGTTCCTAGTATATTTTTATAATGTGACCAAAGGACTGGTAAAAGGGAGATGTGGGTTATTAAGGCACAGATGTGCTCCCATTGCTTATAATCTTGGAAACACTTAATGCAGACCCTGCTAGATCTGAACACTAAGGCACCTAGCAACTCAGGAGTACTCCAATCCTAATGCACTTTGGCAGGTATTTTATTCAGATGAACAGCATGCCACTTGAGGTCATGATTGGTTTGTAAATCCATGCTGAAGAGCTCTACTGAGTTCTGTAAAATCATACCAGATCAAAATATTCTTTTTCATGGACAGAACTTAAGACCAACCTGACATCTTCTTATTATTTTATTTTACCCTCCCTTATTGTGTTATGTTTAATAAACAAATTATTAGTTGTCTAAGACAGAGTCTTGACTTTTTTTTTTTTCTTTTTTTTCCCCTTGGAGATGCTTAACTTGGGGGAGATGTCATATGAAAAAGGAGGGAAAGAAATAAAGAAATCAGGCAAATGTATCTGAAGATGATGCTGACTAGGAATGAATGATCAGGAAAGAAGGAAAATCATTTCTCAAATAGAGATTTATATTACGCACTCTTGCTGGCACAGGGCATAGTTAAGCACTCCTGTTCAGCATTTTCCAAAGCAGAGCACAAACAAACATAATAGTAGGCACTGTAAGCTGCTGACCAGATTCTCAGCTCCCATAAATTAGGTCAGTGCACCTCATAACACTAAGCCCATTTATATCACATTGTGGCACCAGCCTGAAGAGTTTTCCCCTTCACATGCTCAATTTCAGGTAAAGTCTATAAAAAGAAATGCACTATGATGGATCTTTTTCACATGTCCTACTTTCCTGCCTTTGGAGTTCTGTTTGGATGGATTGTGGTAAATGCAGCTTATGTCATCATACTGGAAATCCTTCCAGAAGCAGGAGAGAGAACAGAGGGGAAATGGGGTCTGCAAGCCAGGGCAGTCAGTGCAACCATCACACCAGGGCATGTGTGAAAAACAGGTGGTGAGTGACTGGGGCTGGGGTCTCCATGGTGGAAGGCCAAATTTAGGAGGAACGGAGATGCCTGGGACCAAGATTACAAGATGTTTGTTTGTTTGTTCTTTTGTTTGTTGGTTTGCAAGACAGCTTGAAAGCATGCAATATAGGAAGGAGAAGTAGAGGGCTTGGGACCAGAAATTTAAATTTGATTTAAAAAAAAACAAACAACGGTTCTGTGGTTTGGTAGTAAGAGAGAGTCAGGGACAGAGCTATGGTCAGGGATTGGTAATAAAAATTGCCTAGACCCATTAATTCTATATCTACTAGGTGTCCTTTCCACTCAGCTAAGAGCTAGATTTGACATACTTACAATAACAGTGGTACCCACCGATGTCCATAATTTGCAAGTATTACAAAAATTAAAAGAAAGTCCAAAGGCAATCAGTCACCTGAGCAGAAAGGTTTTGCTTGTCATTGTGGTTCTACTTCTAGTCAAAAAATATTTTATTCTTAAGTTGTGCTGATAATCACAAGATTTGGAGACCCCTTCCTACAGAAAAATATTTCCACTTATCAGGTTATTTAAACCTGATGCAAAGTTTTGTTTCTCCCCTCAAGACGATGAAACCATTTTGAGCTTAGCAACCCAGTGGACTGCCCAAATGGAGCCCCACAGTGGTCAGTTGCTTTGGCCAGAGTTTCAGCAATGCAGCTAAGGTCTGTCAGTTACTTCTTCATCTGTTCAAGCATGTTCCCATAGAAACAGGGCCAAAGCAGACAAACTTAGGTAAAGCTTTTTTTTTTCTTCTTTATCCAAAAGAAAGAACAACAGCAAAGATACTCATAAAGTGCTACTTGTTATCTGTGACCCGGGGCTCTTTTTCTTTGGAACTGGCAGAATGCAAGCAACCAGCTACAGAATCATAAGATCTTGTGAAAACTGCGTGGTATGGGCTCAAGTGGGAGAGTGATATTTATATATTTCCTCAGTAAAGCACACAGACAATGAGTCAACAGTAGTAAAAAAATCAGTATGAGTTTACCAGATGAAAAAATAAATAAAAAGCATGACAAAATAGTGGTAGGTGTGAGTTAATCTCTTTGTAATTTAATGGTATTTATTTGTTCTAGTGAGTAAGAAGTAGAATATATTGTTTGTGTTTCTTTCATTATGCCATGGACAGACACAATCAAAACATTTGTCCCTGAAATTAAATTCTTCCTATTGTAATAACCATCTTGTGAAAAGCTACAGCCTTGTTGTCTTGAGAATGCTTGCGCTCATACATCTTTTGGACAACATATTGCTCTCATTCCTACTGAAATTATTTTTTAACAGTGTAGAGGAGCAGAAGTTGGCCCAATGTCTATGTATGTTTTTACATTCCTGTAAAAAGAAGACAATTTTACTTGGCATTTAAATGTGCCAAAAAGGAGAGGAAAACATACAGCAATTTTCCCAGGCAGGGGTCCCTTCTGCCTCAAAATTGGTGGATCTTATGTACTACAGTCACTGCTCTTGCAGACAGACATATGATATATGAATAACAGTGATTCAGACTAATGGTGCAGGTGGTATTTCCACAATGTGTGCATTTCCTGGCATTCATCATCCTCGAAGGCCAACACTTGTTCGTTCTCTTATTGAGACATTACACTATCAAGTGGACATCAGTTAAAAAACAGCCTCCAGATTTATTGACAAACTGGGAAGAAACCCATCCCAAAAGTTACTGTAAAAAGAAAACCACCGTTCTGGGAGTTATTTTCTGTATTGTGATATAATTTCATATAATTTGCACAAAATTTTTGATGGCTTTTTGTGATAATTTAGAGCCTGATACAGGGAGACAATGATTCTTGTAGTCTTCGAGCCTCAGTAGCTTTGAGCTACTTCTAACACGAAAGAAGAGTGAGCTAACTGAGCTGGCGACTGATGGGAGTAATAAAATGGCTGAGGGAAAACAACAATTCTTGTTTGTTCTCATGAGAAACATCTATCTCCAATAACACTTTTGCATTGTAATATGGATAGGAGAGATTTCTTGGTGGTTTTCATTAATAATCAACATTTTAGGATTTTAATTTGAGATTAGCTGCTAACAAGAGCACTTGCTTTCCTTTCATCATTTTCTCACTTGCAGTGGAAGGAAGCAATTTCACATGTCATAAAAAGCCAAAGAACAGTGAGTGCTGCCCCTTCTTAAAATCTGTTCTACAAAAATCTGTAATTTCAGTTTGAAACTGCTAAGGGAGTTAAAAATTAGATTTAGTTAGTTAGTTAGTTAGTTTTAGGAGGTAGCTGAATCTAGACTCTCCATTTTAGTATTCTTTACTTCTTGGTGTCCTATGAACCAGTTTATTCCATTTCCCTTGTAGCTGACTTAGAAGCTGAAATTCTCTCAGTACTGAACATGGACTCAATGTACCATTTATATGCATAACCTGAGACTCACGCAGGCTTACAAAGCAAACTCTTACTTCATGGATTGGCTCACCTATATCAGAGATTGCAGCTTGTGTGTAAAAGGTCGCTCAGGAAATTACCTGCAGTGTACAAGAGTTCATTTTCTTAGAGCATCAGAATGCCTGGACAAGGCTGGATCAAAGGTCTGTTTAACCCCATAAGAACAGAAGGGATGAGTCAGTAATGTAAAAAGGGAAGAACAGCGACAGAGCAGGCATATAATGACACATCCCCAGTTATTTTCCATTCCCTCGAGAGCTACACCAATTGGGCTGTTAGGGACAGAAGTAATATCTCTATATTAAATAAATGCTAGACTGTTATAAAATAGATGTATTTGAATACATTTGAATACAGACAAAGCTGTCTAAGCAAATTTGTCTTGCATTTTAAACCCATTCAAACGTTTAATACTCTCTGGCCTGAGGATTTCAGGGCATAACTACATAACTACATGTTGAAGTAAAGACACATGCTCCTTTTTTTTTCTTTTCATGCTAATTGTTGTCAGTTTTCTTTGCTGACTCTCTCAACAAAGCTCAGGAACTTCAACCACAAAGTCTGAAATACCATTGCCTTGTGTCTATCGATAAAAAATGTTCTCAATCAATTACTTACATAAAGCTGTACTGTAAGAGAAGTAGGGGGAGACTGGTTTGCATAAAGACATTATGACTCATCCCCAAGGTCCAGATGGAGTAAGGCATGAGGAGCCAGGGCTGCAGCCCATTCCTCTACAATGACTCCCCCAGAGTCTTCTCTGGGGAGCTTCTGCAGAGCTTTTTGTTGGCCTTCAAAAGGGTGCACCAGGTTGGGCCACCGTCCCACATCTGGCATGGCTCAGAAGCTGGTCCCTAGCTTCTGCAAGCCTGAGCCTTCTGCATGCTAATTTGATACCCTGATGTACACCAAACAGAGAGTGTAGATCTTTATTTTGCATGTTTGTGCTGGCAGTTCCAGAAAATATGAAAAATAAATGGGCAAAGGAGTCACTCCATCCTTTGTTGTGGAACCCAGAAACTATATTTAGTCTGTAGATTATCATTGTATTAATATAACATAACATTATAATGACTTTATGAGTATTACATCATAAAGTATGTCTTTTGTATGACTTATGAGTATCGCATTTTCAACCACATTTCCATAGTTCCTCTCCCTGTCACCTTTAGCATAGCTGTATTCACTGCTAATTATTTAAGGATCTGTTAGGATATCACATAGGAAACAATGTAGCTAGTCCAATATGTAACAGTTTTACAGGTAGACATACAAATTTTGTACAGTTTACATAAACTACAGCAAATGACCTTTAAACCAGAGACTGGACTGTCTCCATCAACAAGTGATGCTTTGGGTGAAGATAAAACACCATTAGAAAATCAATATTTAGTTATTATTCAAGGAGCAGGCTGTTTTCATCTTTATACGCATAAAATTACATAGTAATACATTCAGCATTTTGCTGCTTGGTTTTTCATCAGAAAATCATTTCTTATAAAAGCAATCAGTAGGCCAGCTATCAGTGAAAGGCAGGCATCAAGCATCTCATTATTTGAGACATGAGAATGTAACAGGAAGATATTTCTGTTTCATAATTTTTCCTCTGCTGCCTGTACTTATTACTGGTGCTATGAATATGTTGCATTTCAAAGGTGCTGGCCTGGCATCAATAGAAACAGAACTTGCCTTCTGCACCCCCAGAACCAGGAGGAGCAGTGGCAGCACAACACTTGCCAATCATCCTCTTGTATACCACCAATGAAATGCCATTTCCCATAACCCAGGTTGCTCTGAGTACTTCATTAGGACTTCTGTGTGCAGAAGTATAGGCCTAGGATATGTGCACACTTGCTCAAACATTGGAAGTCTTACCTCTAGTGGTTGGATGGTAGGTTTGAAGCAGGTGGTTGAAGCATGATGAGGTTTATTCAAGGTTTGTCTTCAAAGTTTCTGCCTGTCCCAAATCACATCTATTTGTTCAAAAATAAATTGGACTATCATGCTGCATAGACATGATTATTCCAGCACTTTAGGTACACAGGCAGATGCACCCAGAACCTTTTCATAGCTTACAGAAAACTTCTAAACATGACTGCTAAGTCACCTAGAGCTGACTCAAGGTTTCTCTGCAATACAGGTAAAGAGCTAGCCCCGCACTAGGGGCTCTATACAAGCTCATTCAGTATTTCACATCTTCTTTGGGTTTTATTCACCCACATAGGTTAGCACCACATAGGTTTAGCAAGCCAGGTTATTAATATACTGCTACACGGTTAGATCCTGAAGCACTTGTTCAGGCAATAAGTTTACTGCATTGCATGAGACCAATGGCATAAGTAACGACTGCCGTAACTCAAACCACATTGTGAAACTTGAAGGCAGAAAGTGATTAACATAATTTCTGAAATCTAAAGAATATTTAGCAATGGCTAATTTCCCTAGGCATTCTAGAAATACCTTGTTCTTGTTTAAGACGTATATAGGTCAGTCAAGTGTTATCAGTAACTAGCATTTAATGAGAAAACTAATGCTTTCACTGCTTCAGTCATCAGTTTTTATAAACCTGGCTGTCTATTTCCAGAAATCTGTTTTTCATCATAAACATACAAACAAGGACCACTAGGCACAATATGGACAAGTAACCTCTGCCCTTGTAGTTCAGCAGGGGTCTTCATCACTCCCTCCTGTACATAAAATTTCTCCTATTTGCTAATTCTTTAAGTACTGACTTTACAATTCATTATGATTAAAGAACAGAGCACAGACATTTTCAAAAGGACACCAAAAACACTTTTCACTTTGTAACCCAGTCCTCCCCCTCCTACTTTTATAGTATACATCGATCCAGAGTAGGAAAACAGTGAAACCTTCCAGTCCTGCATGTGTTTTAAGAAGAGAGGGCCAGGGCATGAGAACTGTATGAGAGAAGAGAGCTTCCTCTTCCTGAATGCTTAAAAAAGTGTACTGACACCATAATTAGTATGAGAAGTAAATTGGTATTATGGTCATGGTTCCTACCAATGGCAGAGTCTGAATTTCTGACTTCTCTCCTTAGTGTTGGGAGGATTTATTGCTTGTGTTAAGGATCCTTAACACTTCTAGCATGGAAGTTGCTCAAGACTGCAGTCCAGTGTGTAAGGAGAAAAAACTGCATTAGAGTTTTTTCTCTTCTCTTCCAATGCCCTGCAAAATTCCTCTCCATAAAACTGAAAAGACACTTTCAGTTTCCAATGGAATAAACAGAAGAAAAGTCAACTTTAATTAAACAATAGGCAGGGCTAAGAAGGGCTTCCCAGGGATTTTTTTTCTTAGCATTTTCTACCCCTTAAAGTGACCAGCCAGTGATAGTAACCAAATGATGATAAAGAACCAAACATTTCTTAAAATGAGTTATTAAACAGTGCTGTCACATCTTATAACCACGGTCTCTTCTAATCTGTTTTATTATCCAATTATTTAATATGTACATACACTTGATTCTATGTGAAGAATGACTTTTTCATTTTTTAGGATTTTCAGGAGTAAATAATTAAATATCTGACTACAGATAAGGAAAAAAAAACGAAGCCCTGAGCAAGTTAGATGATGAAAAAATCAGAATTGGAATGAATCCCATGTGATTTTCACTTGAATCTCTTTATTCACTGTGTCTAAACAGTCAATTTCCTCAAAAGACTCTACAGATTCTGTACACAATGCTGCTCAGGAATGACACCGGCAGCATATTATATTCATAATGAACTATGAAGTACTGTGAAGTTGAAACAGAAATTAGATACATTTTCTGCAGAGCTTGACAAAAGCTAGAAGTACAATAAGGTATCCTCATAAAAGTGAAAAATAAATGTATACAGCTTATGGTAAAAAAGACTTTGGTACTAAGGTAAATGTCTCTGTCTATTGCCTGCCACATTCTGGTACTGTTTCCCCAAAGTAGTAAACAAAAATATGCTCCTGTTAGGAAAAATTTCCTATCTGTTGGGCAGAATGAATCATTTAAATGGTGCAGCTTTAGAATCAAAATAGTATTAGTTTACATTTATTTTTAATTTAAAGTTTCTGCAAGATGAGCAATTTAACAGACGAGACTACACATTTTCAAAATACTGTCCTAGGAGCTGCTCAGTTCCCCATGGTGATGTTGAAAGCATGCAGTATTAACAGAGATAACAGCATTTTTCAATCTCAGATCATAGAACTAAAATATTACGTTAAGAAAAGACTGAAATATCAAAGTTACCAACAGCTATAAGTGAAACTGGATTAAAGGCATATAACCTTTAGGAAGAACTGTTTAAAAATAAGCAGTAAAAATGGCAAATTATGAATTGAGTGAAATATGATTTTTTTTTGCACAGACCTGTGAATACATTTCCAGAGAAACAGAAGGACATGGGCATGGTTTGTGATGGCACATCCATAGGATTACACTGCAGTCTCTATTCCACAGAAGGAGAGAGAGAGAACAATGCAAACAACCAGGCTCACAATGCCAGAGCAGAAAGTGGCATTGGCCAAAGAAATCTTCTAAGGAAAGTGAAAAATGTTTCTTTATAAAGATTTCTGAAAGCTTTCTAATTTCTTAAAAACAAGTGGCAAAACTTTAAAAACATCTAAAACGGTTTCTTTAAATTTAAAGCTAGCTTTCTGTGGAATTTTGGTTTTCCATTGTTCCAATAATTTGTAATGGTAGTCTCTTAACATTATTTCAACATAGCTTAAACCACAGAAAAGAATTACAACTACTGGAATGTGAAATAACTGGGAAAAGTGCCTATCCTTTCTTTGAAAAACAAGCATTTGGGGGCTTTCAATTTTCCTCTGAGAATCAGATGAGAGTAAAGCAAATGGAAGAGGAGAGCTAGCTACAGAACTGCATCTATTAGATACATGCAGAACTAGGTCAAATTGTTTTAAGACCACATGCCTTACAAGGGAAAGCGCAAAAGTAAAGCAAGTGTGGAAAGGGATTCATTGCCTATCAAGCCTGGAGGAAGATAAATGTGAAAACAATTAAATGTCTTACAGATTACAGTATTATCAACATTAAGAATGTGTATTAAAAAGATTAGCATAATTGGCAATAATTTCATATTGCGTAAATTTAAAGTGTAAGGAACTGCAAGAAGCTAGAAATACTAAATCAATGTTGTCAAAGGAAAAAACACTCACTTCCTGCTTATGTTTACTTGACAAATATGTTACATCATGACTTTTTTCAGTGAAAAAAATGAGATTTTGATTAAAGCTCTATAAACTGTGCCTGTCCTCCATTAAAAAAAAAAGTCATTTTTTTCACTGAAAAACAGTCTCAGACTTTCAATATTTAAAATAAAAATTGTCCAGGCTCTTCAGAAAAAAGAATCGCTTTCTGATGTTGATAACTCTGGATACCTTGAAAAGAGGTTTGGAAATAAATTCATGATGAAATAGCAAGGACAGAAACAGAGAGGAATGAAAGCAGCTCTGGAAAGGATGGCTCTAGAAACAAAGACAAATGAGTGTTTTAACAAAATATTTATGCTAGGGTGATTCAAATAGATTTGCAAGGCTTGTGAATCATGGAAAGCAAGAAAATAATGGGACTGAACAGAATTGTCTCAGGAGATGGATAGAGCTCATGCTCTCCACCATCCTTCCCCAGGTGGTGGTGGCCCTCAGGACCTTGGCTGGACAGCTGAGGAGGATCTGTGCCCCAGCAAAGGGCAGCTGTCCTGCAGGCAGAGGTCGTAACAGGATGGGGAAGGTGAAAAGCTGAGCGACAGTCAACCAGAGAAAGCAAATGATCTATCTGCTCTCCCTCTACACTTCCTCCACTATTTTACAGTCTTTTACACAAAAGGAGGTTCTTCTAATAATTTATTGCTAAGCAATGCCTTGTTTTTGCCTCTTGGTTTAAAACTCAGACCTTGTCCATCATCTTGAGGATGGATAGCTATTCACTTTTTATACGTTTAGATAACCTGTGCGTGACTGATGGTGTTACTGATATTACACCATGTGGGCAACAGGATGTTTAGAGTATGAAAATAAAGCCAAGGTTGAAGGAAAATGAGCCAGGAGTGGAGTAACAACAGACAGTAGCAGATACACCTACAGGATGTCGAATAGTTATGGTAAACTAAGCAGCCCTACGGAGCTACAAAGCCCTTGTAAAATAGAACGGGCAATGAATTTAGGGAATTGCATGCAGAAGAGCTTCTGATTTCCTTACATCTGTTTGCCACAATAAGAAGTTACATCTCTCTGCTCTGTGTACCCAAAGAGCTGAGCTGTAAAGCCAGTAGTGAGAGACAGGGACTTTGGTTAAATTTCTTGAGCAGACTAAACAAAGAAAAAACATTTTCAATTAGCTGGGTTCAAATGCCAGCTCATTTCACAAATGAAAATTAATTTGATCTCTTTCTCTCTCTCTCATGTCTGTAAGCGTCAGAAAATCACTAATTGGGAAAAAAAAAAATCACCACACAACAAACACAAAACAAACAAACAAAAAAACAGAAACCAAACACAAACAAACAAACTAAACCTGGCTAGCTGCTCTTGGTGGAACAGCAGAGCTACTATATCCCAGTAAAGTTTTGACCTGTTTTAAGAAGAGGAAACAGGAAAAAAATATGAAAATAACTTTAAAAGAGAAAACTCCACCATAATGGCAGGAAAGAGAATGCAAACAATATATGCTGTTGATAGAGAGACAATGGAAACATTATTATTAATAAGGATAGTAAGTACTGCTTATTTAAGTCAGCTTAAAGGTAAAATTTACATCAGGTAAAAGGTATAGTTGTGGCTGCTACCTGCATGTTATCAGTGAACATAAAGACCACATGACTAATTCTCAGCCTATGTACTTATTGCTACAATCACGCTCCTTTGTTTTGGTCCCAGTCCTGCATTTTCCACCAGAACTTCTCCCAGTGAAGCTGCAGGCCTGTGGCGTTCGGCTCCAGCTTGGACTGCAGGGTGAACATTTTTTTGTATCTATCTGAGGTCAGACTCTCTGCATGCATGTGAAGAGAAGTCAGAAATGCTGCGCCCTGGGAATACCATTGTTTCTTTCTTCTGTTGCTGCCTGGGATGTGAGCTCTCCTAAGAAACGAGGCCACATCAAAGACTGCCACGTCAGTCCCACATCCATCTGCGAGACCAACAAGGAGCCTTCAAACACTCTCCTCCTTTTCCTAGCGGAGGGGACTCAGACAGAAAGCGAGGCTGAAGTGTGTCAGCCTGTCAGCAGGCTGTCTGTGGGGACACCAGCTGCCGATCAGCCTGCGCACGTGGAAGACTTTAGTTATGTCCTTTATTTACCCAAAGTGAGATCATCACCGCCCTGAGCTGCACGGTGGACAAAAGCCTCTCTTACCCTTCTTACCCATAGCTATATCCTGCAATGTGTAGGCAGGTAAGAAGGAAACGAGAGTTTCTGCTGGCCTGGACCCCTTTGTGGTTTTGGCCAGGGTATGCAGAGTGGTGCTGGGAGGGGATGAACTGATGCCGAGTCCATGTTTGATGGCACACAGGACTAACCTCAGGCATATTCCAGCCTTGAAGCTGCAGCAATCCCCTTCCCTTGCCTTTATGAAACATTTTTCTGACATCCCTGCTCCTTTTGAAGAAGCAAAGGGAAGAAGTCACTGCTGCTGAGGTCCCTCAGTTCAGAGAAGTCAGACTGAGAGGACCAGGATCCTACCAGTCTGTAAGGAGTGCAGCCAGTAAAGGCCAGCACAGCCTGAAGATTTGCACAAACGCAGCATATTGAATTTATTCTCCTTCCCCTCCTTTCTGCCGGACATGCTTAGAAGTCAGAGAAAGTAATCAATGAAGGAACAGTGGCTCCAATTACAGCCTGTTTTCTGGCTTGTTCCAGGATAATGCTCACACTGAGACAAATGGCCAAGCTGTAGCTTATCCACAGTCTTTAAAGAATTCATTTTTTTTCTGACATTTAAACTAAATTTAAACTGCAATTCAGGGCAATTTGGTGTTTGTAGCTGATTGCCTGCCTTTTAAGTCCATGGTGTGATTTTTAAGAATAGTGTTGCATTAATGTTATTTTGCATATCGGCACAGAGTTAATTCTACATTTTCCAGAGTACAAAGAGAGAAGAGAATAAGAGCACAGTATAGCAGAAAGCAAAGCAAAAAGACACCTCTACAGTACATCTAAGTAACACCAAGGCAAGAAAAGACAGGTCATTGACTCCCCAACAGGGGCTGATGTGAGCTGGCACACTAATAAAACCTGGTGAAATATCATGCCAAAGTACCAGTTTCTGGGAGGAAATAACATGCAACAGTTAACCCACAACCCAGGTAATTTGCTGGAGATCATTACTAGTTGGTCATTTTTTCATTTCTCATTCTGTAACTAATGACAGGACGCTTACTGTCAGGTGTGACACTCCTAAGAAAAAGTACATTTTTGCTTCTTCACATATTGCTTCTCCAGCCCATGACACAGAATCGCAAGGGCTCTAGCTCCCATCTCAAGAGCTCCAGCCTTCGCCCCTTTCCCAAGGTGCTGATCCCCATCCCTGGTCCCTGGGGCTGCATGGAATCATGTGCAATATTCTTGCTGTCCAGGAAGATCACAGCATTTTCAGCACATGCCCTAGCTCTTCACCAGTGACTTCTAGAAACAGGAAAACTTGTAAAATATTCAACAGCCTCTGTTACTGTGACACTGGTCTGAGTTATAGATAGCAAGGTAAAGATATAATGTTGACTAAAACTATTTTATAGAGAAGGATGAACACAAAGTTCTGTGATTATGCATTTACATTAAAATTCAAACTAGCAACTTTTTTTTTTCCTGCTAACTTTCAACTAACACGCAAATAATTAAATTTTAATTGTGGCATGTTCATGAAAAATGTAATTGCTTAGTTTATGTACCAGTTGTTTCAAAGCTCATTTTGGTTTTCTCTCAGGGTGAATGTTTGTACTCATAGAGTTTGCATTTACAGAACTGATCTGTGCAGCAATAACTAATCCAAGTATATTAAATGATGAGAAATTGCAGGAAAGAATTTGCCATCGGTGGACATGTACAGTTAAAATTGCAATGCCTCCCTTCCCAAAAATCCAGTCTAGAGAATGATTAAATTAGTAAGATTCATGATTATCATGTTCCATAGTGAGAAAATTATTCGTTTGTGGAATACGTTCTTCACGGTAGATTATTTGTTTAGCTCCAGCATTTTCTGTCCCTACTGCAGAGAACTTTGTTTAGAGCGATGTAGTTTTGCAGTCCAGATCAGCACTGCAGAAAGAGAAATACCAACTGTTAGTTTGGATGTGATATTTTTTAATGGTGAAAAAGACTCAGATCATTTAACAATATATTTTATAGCTAATTCAAACATTATTGTTACCTATGTCATGGTCTCCAATTGCTACTCTTCTTTAATTAGCAAGCTAGACTACAATTATCTCAAATACCATATAGTAAATCAGATAAAAATGATACAAATTAGAAGTACATTAGTTGAGGGGGTGGTTTATTAGCCATAAACATTCAGGTTAATCATACATTGGCTTAAAATGTTTGTCTTGTGGGTTTCCTTCCCCTTTATTAGTATGCTTTGATAGGTTGTTTTTGGCACCTCTGTGTGTTTGTTTTTTATCAGTCGGTGATTCATAATTCATGACAATAGTGATTCATAAGCCTTGAAATATTCACCGCTTTATGCATCTGGGAGTATAGAGGTGCATTTAGCACTGATACAAATTATCAGCACATTACTCCGTCTTTTCATTGGAGACTCCTCTCTTCATTGCTACTACAATTTTTCCCTAATGGGAATTGTCTATGCCTACCCATTATCTTTGCGAATGAGAGCTAAAGGGAAAGAGAGATCACAGGTTGCTACTCTCTACCTTTTTTCAGCTACCTATATTTCAAGCAGAAACTTTTCTAACTCTTAAATTATCTAAATCCCTTGGCCATACAATCCCTCAAAGTTACTAGGATTTCATCTCTGACTGAAAATGAGAAAACGAGGTCAATTTTTTGTAAAACTCTAGCTGAAATATTTTTTTTTCTTGATCACACCAAATGTTATTTTTTTTTCCAAAAATCAAAAATAAAAATCAAGCTGAACATTTTGAAAAGGACAAACTAGAAATACTGGCAACAGCTCATCCCCAGAGATGACTCACTGCAAGTAAAACAGGGGATTAGGAACCTGACTGTTGTGAAAGTTACCATATTCATGCAGCTTGGTAATGAACAAAGACTAAGAAAAGGCTTTTTATTGTTGAAGAAGAACCGTGTCTGTCCTTAATCACCAAAGTCTGCAGGAGCTGCTACAGCTTTAGTATGGCACCTGAAGGAGAGCTCTGCTGGCAGCACAGTCAATCCAAGGGAAAGACCTTTAAGTAAAACCTTCGGCCTCTACTGATGATAAGAATGGAAATGGTAGAAATGAGCAGATGGTACATTATATACCATCACTTTTTCAGAGCATATACACATATAAAAATCTCTATCTCTCCGTAATAAAACAAAACCTGTCATGTGTAATTCGAACATCCTCTCCTCTAAGGAGTATCCCATTTGTTGATTTAGTAAAAGCAGTGTAGGTAGAACTGGGAAGCTGTGTGTGAGAAATACATTTTTTTTTTAAAAGGTAAATTTCATTTAAAAATCATTAGGTGGATCACAATTTTCTTCCATATTTAGTCCATAATTATTTTATGCTACCGGTTAAATATAGGTGCAAGATAAAGCAGTCTAGTTTCAATAGGTTATCATATTACCTTAATATAAAATAATTCCCTACATTCACTTCATTACTTTAATTGATTTAATTCAATTGATAAAACTTCATATTTTTTACTAATTTTCATGTTGCTTTGAAGTCTATGATACTTTTAAAATTCAACTTTGCTTTGTTTATTATTGATGGAAATGGAACTGTGAAGCTAAGTTTGTGTTAAAATGCAGCAAAAAATTCTCCAGAGTAGATAGAGTTTAAGTGAGTAGGAAGTAACCATTAACAAATTTTCTTTTTCTTTTTGTACAAATGCAGATTGTCTAACTAAGCAGTTAAACACCTAAAAGGAACTTTTTTTTTTTTTTCCTGAGCGTTAGTCAAACAGAAGAGCTAACATGCTCAAGGTTCTTGAGCATGGTTCCCTCTCCTGGCAAGAAAACGAAAACAAACAAACAAACAAACAAACAAAACAAAAACAAACAAACAAACAAACCAAACAAGCAAAACAAAAACAAGCAAAACAAAAACAAACAAAACAAAAACAAACAAACAAACCAAAAACAGTGGATAAGGGTAGTATTGTAAGATATGAACAACCGCCTTTTCTCCTGAGTCATTTCTAGGGTTTGTGACTGAGTATAAATAGCATTGAGCTAAGTTAAAAAGGTTGAAGTTTTCTCTTCAGTAACAGCTGTGCAAGGGGAACTGATGGGAACTAGGCTTGTATATTTAAGTCAGAATTAGGCTGAACACTTTAAATATGAGAACATGTTTCCAACACAGGCTGAACAGGAGTAGTTCCAGCAGAGACTGAGTCATGGGGTCTGATCAGAGAGCTAAAAATCAGGGTTGCTGCTCGTGGGATTTTATCACAAGAGTTAGGCATGCTTTTTTCCTAACACCCCCCCATCCTTGCCCTCCCCCTGATCTTTGTATTAAACAGCATGCTAGAAACTCTGCTTTCCTTTAAAAATAAAAGGTCATTTCATCTTTCTCCTGTAGAGCTTAAAACCACAGCCCCAGTAGCAAAACATAAATGGAACTTCTTTAAAAAGTCTCTTGACCTTTGAGTCAGGCTTGGGATTTTGTACAACTCTGGAATGTGTGGTGCCACTGCCATGAACACCAAAAAGCCGCAGGGCAGGCTGGTGGGGAAGGACACACACACAGAATACAAAAGGAGATGGGACTTTAATCTGCCTGTAATTTCTGCCATCAAAACCAAGGCTGAAGACATTGCAGAGGAGAGTGACACTGAAACACCCAAGAATCAGATTCCCAGCTGAATGATCACAGCATTAGTCTAAGAATAAAGGAATACATAACATACCAGGGCACTTAAAGGCTATGAAATCCAACGTTTCACTTTGTATTTGCAACTGGCGGCTTGGAATCTTCTACTAAGTATATGACACCATGTACCAGTAACTGATTCAAGTATTTGTAATGAAAGTGGTTGTTTGATAAGCACTACATCATGTCTTCAAATTAAAAGCAGACTTTTAAAATCCCCTTATAATGATATGAAATACCCTAATAATGATGTCCAGAATATACTTACATACATGCCATCATCTTCTCTTTTGACTGATTAGGTTACTATGCAAGCATGCTGTGCTAAACTAAACTTTAATAGCAGTATTTACCTAGCTCTTGTTTTGCTAAATAGGCTTTTTGGAGCTAAAATTAAACTTCAAATTTTCAGTTGTGAAATATTTTATAACTGAAGTACTTTCCTATTGCCAGTCTTTCAAAATATAGTCCTTGCGGCAAGATGCATATTCTGGCTGTGTACAAGATAATTTTTTCTAACAGCCAGCAGAAAAAAACATTTTGCCTTCAGAAAATAATGTCCAATATATATTTCATTACGAATGAGTTCAGAATGAGCACAGAAAGGAAAACTGGCAGAGTAAGATCCAACTCTTTTGATTCAGTACAAGTCTTCCAAAATAAAATGTGCTCAACTTTCTATTATCTGAATTCTTCTGTGGTCACAGATGTTCTGTCTCCTTTCATTTTACTTATTGACTGAGACAATCATGTCTTTAGTCCAGTCACTTTATTGTCTTGCTTTTATCACAAGAAATATGCTCATCTGAAGTGATTCTTTGTGAATCTTACCAAAAGCTGTTTCATGAAATTAGAATTAATATAGAAACCTTGCTTGACCCATGCATTTTGAATTATTTCTGATGTAAAAGATTAAACTTAACTAGCTTTGTGCTTGCTATAAATGTGTCTTATTAAACCGTATGCTTAAATGTTTAAATTCCTTGGAGACTTAGGTGTTATCTCAGCATTCTTCACATCAGAAACTGATGAGGGGTGTACAAAACTGGATGAGGAAATATTGTAAATGCATTTTAGGGACACATGCAGTAACTGCACACTCAAAACATACATCTAAAGCTGAAGAGTAGTTTTGTTTAATTGCATGTCAATAGTGGGGGGTATTAAACCTTCTCTTTCTCTGCTCCTCAGAAAGCATGCAAGTGAACAAAGTGATGGGTGTATTCAAGTTAGAGAAGGATTAAGTAAGTGTTCAAAATCATGTATGTTTTCACGTGTTTAGAGCGTGGGTTACTGATGCTAGCGTACCTTTTTTTTCTTTTCTTTTTTCTTTCTTTTTTTTTTTTTTTCTGCAGTCTCCTTTAGTATCTATTAATTCCCATTTCAACTTAGTAATATGGAGATTCAGTCAAATTAAAACCTCACTGTTAATTTTCCTTATAGTAGTAAACGTGGTCTAGATAAATAGATTAACTCACATTAAAATTTGCTGAGAAGCAGAGCAGTGCTGAAGGAGCAAAACATATCACTCTTTGAAGTGCTCTTGGCAGTACTAAGTAATAGCTTCTTATTTAGTGACCTTAATAGAGAGTCCAGGAGCAGCTGGATCCTGAAGTGCAGACACAATGCAATTTTTCAAAAATGTTAAGAGAGTGAGGCATGAAAGATTTAGAAAAAGCATAGGTTTTGTGTTCCTGGTGGCTTCCAAAAATTTGTTTTCAAGCTTTTTCACATTCTGTGACCTTGAAAGACATCTGAAAGTAGTTCAGAAAACTTATGCGAAAAAAATGCCCCCCAAACCATATACATATACATATTTGTAGTCGAGCATGCAAGACAAGAACAACGATATGAAATGAAAACTCAAAGTTTAGTCAAAATTTGCAGAAGATGATGAAAAAAACCCTGCCACTACAGTGTTTAATAGATGTTCTATCAATTGTATCAGAAATGCTGACATCCTTTGATTTTTACAATGTTGGGAAACACTGAGGATTATGTTTTATCAGACAAAAGTGTGAACTCTAAATGTGTTGAAAAAGGCATTAGTCAACAGTGAAATGAAAACCAAGCCCTTCTGTGTCTGAGAAAAAAGTGGTCTGCCTGCTCTCATAGCTCCCAGCCCTGATCCATGTGGAATGGGGCAGGTAGAGCATTTGGGAGCCAGATGCCAGTGGGAGGGAAGCTATCACCACAGGACCATTACATTGACACAGTAAGTCAAATATTTGGTGCTGGAGGTAGACTTCTCCTGGGGTCACCCACTGAAGAAATAAACCTATTTTTCACATATACCTTATACCATACATTAAGAACATTACCAACCAGTTTAAAGCAAAAATAATCAATAAGTAAAATTCATCACAAATTGCATGATGTATCAAAGGAAATGTCTATGCTCCATTCATTCCTTAAGCTGTCTCTCAGCAATTATTAAACAGATGCTATTTGTGGAAAAAGAAGAAGAAGAAAAAAACACATTACAGAGAATAATTCTAAGATCCCAAATGGTTATTGTAAATTGCTGAGATTAATTACTTTTAAATCTAAACCTTTAAAATGCAGGGCTATAAGAACACAATGAAGGCTTAACTTTTTCTGCACAGAATATGAAAATTCCTCCAAGCCTATTTATCTATTTTATGGATTTTACTGCATAAATATTCTGAAAGGCCATTTATTCTTACATCTTGATAATAAAATAATAATAAAAAAATGTTGGTGTTTGGCTTAAAGCCAGATCAATGTCAAAGTTATGACAATGTCTGCTTTATTAAAAGAATCTGAAGTCATGATTCAGTTTGAAGTCTTTCAGAATTCAGAACAGCATGTGTGTGTAGACATGTTACAGTACAGGGGAAGGATAATGGGTGAAAAGAAAGGTTTTAAGTATTACAGACTTTACTAGTGCTTGAAAACATTTATAATTGTACAAAAATGAAAGCATAGCATGCAGTTGCTAATGCTCTCTGAAAAGAAAATTCAGTAAAGGAAAGAAAATGAGGTCAATTTACTTTGGTTTCTAAGTACAGAGTAGAAAGAAAAAAAAAAAAAGGCCCCTGTACCTCTTTAAGTACTGTAACTCAGAAGATCAAATCTTGAGCTTCCACAGTTCTCTTTCTTTATACTTGAAAAACAGTTGCAAGTAATTTTTTTTTTTATTTTTTTTTTATTTTTTCAACTGAAATGCAATTCATTTTGAAATAAGCACATACTCCAGGATTAAAATAAAGTGACTCAGAAGACTCGGTCAAAAAACTTCAGTCCTTAATATGAACTGCTATTAGTCTTCCTGGTTTAGTTTGTTTTTAGTACAGCAGGGGTTGGAGGCAGATGGAGAGGAGTTGTGTTTAGCTGTGATGCAGCTTCCTGAACAGAAGGAGCCCAAAAGTGGTCTCAGAAGAATCAACAGATGTAACTGTAACAGCCAGGAGACTGGTTTTCCATGCCAGATACTGTTCAGGGGGTGATATGAGTAGCATAAGAATATACCTCTTATCTTTTCAGTAAATTGATGAAAATAATTTCTGTAGATTTTTCTTTCCAGTAGGAGGCAAGAACAGCAAAGAGTACAGCCTTGAATCAGCAAAGATACCCCCCTTTCCCCTCCACCTTTTTTCTTTTTCTTTTGCAACAGCAGGTGCTTCAGAACCATAATAAAATCTTGTTCTGATGCAAATGTTTAATTTTCTTGGGAAGAAAAGTGTGATGGAAGCCTAGGCACTGTTCATCCAGCCATATTTTTAACTATTTATTTTCATATTATTTCTCAAAAGCTTTGAAGAATCAACTTAACTTGTACAGAGTACATCACAGAGTTCTGTTACTTTCAAAGGTCATCCTTAAATTTTAATTTTGCCTTACTGTTATAGTGCTTGGTGCTGCAGAAAATATATACACTGTCCCAAAAGGAAAGAGCAAGTCTCCGAATCCTATCTCTACATGCTCTGAGCATATTTATGCTCTGGTACGCATGGGAGTAACTGCACACTTTAATTAAGAGACAAATGTGGCTCAGTACATGAACATCAGTCTGCTGGTACCTTCTACCCAAAGAGGGAAGCGATCTGTCCTGGAACCAATCAATGATCAAAGCAGGCTGATGCAGCTGTTTATCTAATCTCTACACGCGAGTAACACCGACTATAGCAAATCTACTTGAAGGCAGGGAAATCCTTCTGTTGCTGGGTGAAACAAAATATCATGTCATTTCCTTACTTAAATGAGGAATGAAAGTCAAATGGGAATTCAGCCAGCTGTGTTCACAGCTCTGCACACTTGTCAAATCACCCTGAAGACTCTTGGAGGCAGGGAAATCAAACAGAGTGCACATTAAAAACCAAATAAATAATGTATCCACAGGAGGGTTGTGGTGGTCCCAGCCACATTTGCACTCAGTGACTGTGCCCAGAGCTTTGGTCTGGCAGATTATTTACATATTTATGTATTTCTATCCCTTTCTTAAAGCCTATTTCAATAACACAGCAGGTTACAAGTCAAAGACTACAGAATAGGCCTTTGAAGGATTTTCCATGAAGTGATGGTAATACAGAAGAGTTGCTTTTCACACTTCAGGGTGGGAAGTCTCATGCCAGCAGGTAGAGAAGCAAGTATTCATTGAAGCACATAAGTGAAACCATTAACCAAAATTCCTTTGCAAGATTTTTCTTCCCCATTGTTATTAGAATTTTTTCACAAAGACCCTGGAAGAACTACAGCCACTTTTATTTTCCTCACTGAAAAATCAGTGATCTCCCACAAGCAGAGGGGAGATTTAATTTCCATACATAACAAATCATGAAAAAACTGTCAGAAAAATGCATTCTTTTGAATACCATGCCTTTCAGTGCTTACTGGAAATAAATCATACATCTAAAGTCAAACATTTCATAAAGCACTACAAGCAATTGGGATACATTTGACTACCTCAAAAACGTTAAAAAATAAAGAGCAGCTCTCTCAGAACTACCTTGTTGCCATCTTTACCTTCTTACTACTGTAGTAATTAGTGGAATTTGATCAACTTTTTTACAAACTCTTTTTGGACTGTTCTCACCTCCAGGGAAAAGGGAGGTCTTTTAGATTCATTTCTTCAGTATAGGCAGGCAAAACAGACAGCATTTTCAAAGCAGCTTTGGCAGGAACTCAGCTTCTGATGGAAATAGGCACTCCGTACACTCAGCAGTTCCACGTGGCTCAGAAAACCCATCTGGGTGGAATTAGGCTCTAGGAATACTTTTTTCCTCCTTGGAAAAAGGAAGTATTCTATCTCAAAGTGAGGCTGCAGTACATCTCAAATCCTATCACTTGCAGTAGAAGATGCTCTGATGGTACAGTTAGTCTACTATATTTTTGCAAAACTTGCTTCAGTGTCTTACTGTCCAGGAAGAGGCACAAGTTACTAGATCACTTCCCCAGAAAGGCTAAGAAGATTTTTCCTTTCCAATATCTAATTACCATTGGAAAAAATCACTGTGCAGTGAAGTATGCAATAATTGGGGTGAAAGGTAAGAGTAACGTCCTATCTTTGATGAAAAATAAGCTTCACAAATTTCCTCTATTGACACATAATGTTACCAGTAAAAGAGTGGTGTTCAGTATTTTCATGACAAACTGGTCATGAGCAAGACCCTGGATCTACACACAGGAATGCTCAGTGAATGATGTTAGAGGAGACTGGAGAGCATAAGAAAGAAAAACCTGTAGTCCATAAGAAATGCGGGAAGTGTGTGAATGAAGACAACTTAGTCGCAATTAGTGAAAACAGAGAAAATGTAAGAAAAGACAGAGCAAGTGACAGGTGTGAGCAAAGCAAGGCAGCAACTGTGTGTGTAATACATGAAGAAGAATTGGTTCTGAGAAGCAGCCCCTTGCCAGCCCATGGAGGGAAAATTGGCCTTGGGAGCTGCTGTTTTAGGCACGAGACCAACTACACTCCTTATGCTTTTGTCTTGTTTTGGCACAGGTTACTTGGGGCACCAATGTAACCCACCTGGGTATCTCTAAGCCACAAAAACACCTTAGAAGGAAGCATAAATGTCACTGAAAGAAGAGAGTCCCATTTGAAATGTTAAGACGGTGATAAGCAGTAACAAGCATCA
This sequence comes from Anser brachyrhynchus, assembly GCF_964034855.1. NCBI lineage: Eukaryota > Metazoa > Chordata > Aves > Anseriformes > Anatidae > Anser > Anser brachyrhynchus. The sequence continues at coordinate 32,319,949 of NC_137698.1, read as the reverse complement.
TCAGCATGCTCATTGGGAGTGCAGGCTCCAGATGGATAGGAAATCTTTCATCCCAGGATGCAGCATCATGGCAGTAGCTTCAGTGGGTCTGTCAGCAGCAATGGTACCACTGGCCAAGGGCAGCAGACCAGGACTGCCTGCAGGAGAACAGCACTGGTCCTCAGGGTGGGCAGGAGGCAGCGCTAAATGGCATCCAGTCCATCCAAGTTCATCTTGCGGAATGCCTCAGCAGCCAGGAAAAAAAGGAAAGCTTGGATTAGTGCCCTGTTACATAAAAGGACAACGTCTGAGATTACAGAAGCTGTAGGGATAAATACTGATTTCTTCTTTCAGGCCAAGAATGTTTTCTCCCCAGCTCTTCACTAGGGTATGAGCCATTTTCTGGAGATCTACTGGTAAGCTGTTGGGACAAGATGGCACCAACAGCTGACCGTGCTGTTCAGTCAGGTGTTTGCAACAAGCAGCGTGAGAACGGACGACTTGGATAACTCTGGCTGTGATGACTTGAACAAGATGGAGCTGTTAAGTAGTGTGACCATCTATGTTGCTTTCTCTTTCAGATTTAAGACAGGAGATGACAACACAGGACAAGCAGAGTGAAAGTGTACTGTCCAGACTCTGCTTTTTGACAGTATATAGGGACCTCATCAAAATGTACCTGCAAAAGATACCATTAAGATGACTGCAGCAGGAAATGGGAAAATGATGTTTATTATTATTTGTTATTTGCTGTTTGTTATTTATTATTTATTATTGTTTGCTTCATGCACTTGACAACATAAGCTTAGGAGAGCAACCTATAAATAGCTGACAAAGACTTGTGTTCAAGACATGGATCAATGTCAATCAATGTCAGTCAATTAGTAATCAAAGCAGACTTTGTTTGTCCCTATATATTTTATTTTCCACTCAAACTATTTCACTTGAACTGGCTGAAAATTAATAGATATGATACTGATACCTTATAACTGCTTTGCAACATACATATACCATTAAAGCCTTATCCTAAATTAGCAGGACTCCAACTACTGAGGGAAATGCACTGCTTGAATTCATACTGCCTTCATACAGTTAAAGAAATTTGCCTTTGATGAACAGAAGCAACTCTGAAGTCTACTGGCTTTAAATTTCATATGTGATTTTTATGTTTTCTGAAGTTATTCTCCTGAGGATTTTTTGTCTTCTGATTATTTTCACACTGAACAATCAACAGTCCCTGAATTACAGTGCCCATAACACATCTGACAATTCCTGAAGGATCTAAGACTGAATTTGTTTTGTATCAATTTATTTATAGTATTTGTTCTATAGAAACAGTTATTAGCATTGCAGCCTCATGCTCTAAATCACCTACATGTATCAGTACTGCTAAATTGCAAGTCGTCTTCCTGGACTCCACTGAAAGAGGAAATTGAACAAGAGATTAATCATTAAGTTAATGCAGGCAACAAAATATAAGGGTCCCTTCAAAGGTAAAAGACCTGCTCTTATGCTTTCATCTCTATCTCAAAGTCCAAATGCAAACAGCTTCCATACTAGTTAATTTACAGGGATTAATAACTGAAGACTTTATAATTCACTTCAGTAAGACTGGAAAAACAGGTCAATAAATCAAGTCCTTTATCCGCCTGCTCAGGCTTGTTCTAAAGTCTGTTCCGCATCTATGAATGATTAGCAGCAGGTGTAAAATAACTCCCCGAAGGTTGCTACTGGCAAGTCCCATTCATTCATGGATCCTCCTGACAACAGTTTATTAACTGCTATATGTTTGAGACCTCAGTCTTGACATCCAAATTAAGGGTACATCGCATCTGTTTCCATTAAGAGACCTTGAATGACCTCAGCCCGTAATTCAAATCTTCAGCAGCTTTGCCAACTTTCCAGGATGTTTTTCCATAAAAGACCACTAAGGAAAGAACCAGGTGTCATTGACACTCTTGTGCTTTAAAAAGCTAGCCTTCTTATTTCTTTGTGTAAATCTGTTAAAAATGCAGATTACTCACGGGAATCTTTAGACAACACTACGATCTTAGCCATGTGTGGTAACAGAGGCACAAAAAGGATCATATTGCAATGCTGCTATTTGCTTTCAGGTCATCCTCATCACATATATCAAGATTCAGTAATGCGCAGTGGTGTGGGAAGAGCAGACTTCAGCTGAGTGGCACACACCTTAGGAAAGGTTATTTTAGCAGCAGTTATTGATACAGTATACTAAATCGAACTCCCTCTTCTTATCATCAGATGCCAGAGTAGGTTATTAGCATTATCTTAACATCCATCTGTCAAGAGAACTGCAAAGCAGACCTTAAATAGTGAGCAAAAGGCTTTATAGACTGTTTCTCACCTCCCTCCCCATAATGTACATTATATGCCTTTTCAGAAATTCTAGATAATTCAGCTGCCAATGATGAAGATTGCCTGAAGCATCAGAGATGTGTACAAAATATGTCTAGTATTTGCAAGGCATTTCTTCAATGTTTAGTTCAAATAAGAATTGTGTCAGTAAGTGGTGCAAGTTCTACATTCTATATGGCATTCTATCTAAATTTTATTACTTTACAAAATGCCCATCAGCATAACACCTGCTACTGTAAGAAGTTTTGTTTGTTGGAGATCTGTACATTTGGTGAGATTTCAACATGGAAACCATAGAATTTACAGTTCTTTTTTCCAAAAAAAATTTTACTTCACTCTTTTTTCAAACAGCAACAAATGTGATTATGTCTTCCAGGGTGACAGCATTTGGTTTTTGATTTGTAAACAGATTGTAGGAATAGCTATTTCTCATATGCATGCAGATGTTAACACAATGAAAAGTTTTATGAGCTAATTTCTTTGCTAGTGAAGTGTAAACCATTTACTTATTTCAGTATTGCTTTTTGTCCAAATCTAAATTTATAGTGATTCCTACTGATGTTCCAGTATCAGTTAAGCAGTGCAGCATTGTTATGCTCTCAATTTTGAACCAGGACAACTATGGTAAATAATGCAGAATATGCTTTACTGACATTTATTACTGATAATGAGGTAAAATCAGTCAAAAATTTGCCAGATTTTGAAGGAACCCCTGTGCATATGATGAAGGATTAAGCGAAGTTACCATTGTAGCTTTGTTGATCACTCGTACACCATGAACAGAAAACCTTTTGTGGTACTCATAATAGTGGTCAACAAATACCTTCTGTTAAGTTTTGCCAGGGCACACGAGCCTATTTTTTGTACAGTATCTAGAGCAACGTCTTTCTCCAGTTTCTTCTGGGAGACTACTGAAATTGCAGTTTCAGTACCTGCTCGTTAGTCTAGACATGATTAGTTATACTGATCCAGAGCGGACAAAGAGAAGGCATGCAACAGCACACAGCAGAGGAGGAAAATGCTTTGCTAGAAAAATTGCTCACTTATTACTATCTGGTTTCATGGTCAATACCTGTGATTCCTTCATGCAGTTGATCACAATCTGATAACTATCATAATCAGAGAAGATGGAAATTGACTCAACTGGAAAGTGTGCAAACGAACATCAAGTTTTGAGTCCTTACTAGGAGTGCTCCAGGTTTTAAGTCTGACACAAATATTAAGTGCATAAAAAATCAATTCAGTTATCAGGTTTAACAGAAAACAGGCCACACAAACTCATCCCAGAATTTCTATAAATACACAGCTGTATAAGAAGCCAGGAAGGCAAAAAAAACTCATACCATCAGCTGTGCAGTAAGTTGGTGATAAAGAATCAAGCTGTATCTTTCTTTTTGTTGAAGAGGGATATTGCTGGTGCTGTGCAGAACCTTATTTGTGTCCACTTGTGTGGACAAGTGAATAATTTGTTACATCCACAACAGTCTGCATTCAGCATTCCCTCCACTATACTTAGTGTGGATAACCAGAAAGTACTGAAAAGGAAGCTGATGTATCATATCTGTCCGCTTATTTTCTGTCACCAAGTGCACAGTATGATATAAGAAAGCAGACTAGTTTGGGCTTTGGTCCCATAGAAATAATAAGAAGTTTGAGTCATCTGTCATTCCAAACCATGTGCTACTTGAGAAAGAGGGGGGGAAGGGGGGAGAGAAAGAAAAAAAAAAGGAAAAAAGTATTTCTCAAGGCACCAAGTATATTTTCCTCCTACTTCAGCTATAAGCAATGTACCAGGCCAGAACTACAGTTTGCAAATAGCTTGGCTATTGAGAACAGACACCTTATCTCTAAGACAACAGTGACTGAGCATTTCCTCTTGATGAAAAAGACTCCTTTATTAAGCAGTAATGGTCAATGAAGGGTACTTAGTGGGAATCAATGGTTAGCACAGGACATTTTTTTGTTAGTGCATTTCAGCTGGCATATTGATAGCTTTTACAGAAAATTAGCAAAAAAATGTATTCACTTGCTTGCAAAACATCTGGAAGTCACTCTCCATCTAAGATGGTTTGTGCTACCACAGCTGAGATAGGTAGTTATGTGTGAATCCGTTTCTGATCTTACCCACTACACAAATGACCAGACTACTAAACAGGCTCAATTCCAGTCAGATGCATTGGTTACATGACTTCTTTTGAGACACAGTTTCAGCCTCACTGAATTTTCTCTTCCAAGTAATTGTCCTTACCTGCATTTTTTTTGTGTGTGTTCTTCCTGTTTTTAAGTATCATAGTAGGTACTTTTCTTAAGAAAATGGCTAATTTGCCCATAAACCCTAAGTCTAGAATTCTATTTGCTTGAAATTGAATACTTCTTGTACTCTGGGTCCATGACTCACAAACAGCATCAAGTACTTTCAAGAATGAACTTTAATTTATATGAAGAAATTGCATGAGGGGTTTAAAAAAACCCTTATACGTACTATGTATTAAGGGATTTTAGTGTAATATAAATCATTACAAGGCAATTGTTCATTCTTCTTTCATTCTCTTTTTGCTCTTGAACAGTTTTAAAAACATTTTGAAAGAGGAAAAATTTGGTTAACTTGGAGTTGAATTAAACGTACGTAGTTCAGAAAAATGAAGGATGACAGCATGAAGTGAATAATATTCCTCAGAGGTACAGTTTTAGCATAAATAGGGAACAGATTTTTAAGTTGCACATTTTAAATGCTAGCAGCATACCTTGCAGCAACTCACTTTAAACAGTCAGGGAAGATTCTTTCATTTCCTGAGGAGTAGCCAGAAGATAGGGAGCTACGCTTCCCAGACTCCATGGCTGTGTACAACAGAGGTTGATAACATTCATTAGCTTTCTGCTACACCAAACGAAAGGTGAATTGACGTTCACTTCCCAGTCGGAAAATAGTTCATAACAGAGTGAACAGAGGTAACAGCAGGGAACAGAGCACATGAGTAGAAACACAGTCTTTAATTGCATATGAAGGTATTTGTAATTCCACAGGCTGTTCGCATCTTTAATTTGGAAGGTTGTGAGCAAGGAGCAGGTTACTGAAAACAAGTTTATGCTGTTAGATTTTTATATTGATTTAGAAACTCTGAAAAGGAACATTTAAATTTCCACATATAGGATTTCGGAACATCATACATCATATGATTTGCAGAAGTTAAGCAGTTACTGCAACTTCCAGCTCCTTCATTCAAAGGAACTTATATGAAGCTCATTATCAGGAACAACTCAGCAATAAGACTAGTTTAGAAGAGGTTTGTTATTGGTGTGAGGTTGTTATTTCTAGCATTAGGTTAGCTGACATGCTGAGAGCTACAGTGTTTCCATGCCCTGAAAAACCTGCAGGTTTCATAGATTCAGTAAGTGCTATTCAGTAAAAGTTACAGCTACATCTGAAGTGCTATAGAGGGATGCAAATTTTCAGTTTCATGTTCTATTTCAGAAATCAGAAGCACTTAATTTTCATCTCACTTTCAGTGTCCTACATATCCCCTCATCGTCCAAAAATCTGTAATTTTCTCAGATATATTTCTCCGAGAAAATCAGAGAACAGAACGCACTAGTCCTTTTTTTTTTTTTTTTTTTTTTTTTAAGCCATGCTCAGAAATACATGAAAACCTTTCCAGAATAAGAGAAGCACTTCAATACAACCAAATATCAGTTGGAAACAACAAACTGGAACAGCTTCTTTTCACAAGATACTGTGCCAAGCCCCAGATGAGACACAAATGTTCTTGCATCACTAAAAAAAGTCTCCTTGTGTAAATATGCATTTTCAACCAAACCACTTTTAAAAACAATGTATCTTCAAATGTGAAAAAATATCACGTAAATGCCAGAGGGGGATCCAAGCAGAGTGCTCAGGGAACAAATGCACACAAAGGCACATTCCCCCCTCCCTGATCCCTGTTGCTACTGGAGGCCTTGCAGTCACCAGCCGCAAGGTGCTGGTGATGCACAGGATGCATCCCTGACCCCTCACCCCCTCCTCACTGGTGTCAGTAGGAGGAATGGCTTCATACCCTCTGGAGCAAGGATCTCCCACTGTCCTACCTGTGTTCGATGCACATCCCTGGGCACTGATGTGCCATCACGCCACTTGTGTATTTCAAAGTGGTGGAATGGAGGAATGGGTTTTTCTTCTACTGCAAATCGTTAACAAGACGGTGAAATGTTAGTTTCCTCCACATTTTAAGAACGGAAACATATGTGAGAGCAAACAGTGTGAAAACTGTGGCTCTGACTGCAATTGAGCTGCAATGCTTTGGATTTTAAGTGTTTGCTACATAGCATGACCTTTGTCTTCATGTTTTCTTGAAAGGTATTTATAGCACATGTTCTGCCACAGTGCATATCTGAGATCTGTAAGCACGCCAGTGAGCCTGTTGATGCCATTAAGAATCTCTGCGTAACTGAAACTGTATTTCATTTCTACTTTACAGAATCACTTCAGTGATCTCCCTTTCTCTGACTGTAATATTTTCGGATTTATTTCTTTGACTCGCTGAGCTAAAGGCTAAAGTAAAAGCCATTACGATCTAAAGCATCTAATTTATGTTTCAACCAGCCGGCACCCTTGGGCAGAACAAGATATCAGAGACAGCTGTTAACACTTAGTAGAAGTTCATATTAATCAAAAGATGTGTATGGGTGTACATGCACTAGTTTTCATAACACCTGCTACATCTCCACGTTTCCTAAGGTGGAAAAAGACATTTAGGGAAAACAGAATCATTTGCATTCCTACCTATGGATGCCTAATAAAAATATTAAGCACACATTATCTAAAACTGAAATTTCTGAGCAATACAGATTAATTCAAACCACACAGGACTTTACAGGTCCAAAAATCCCAAGACACCAATAACTTTATTTTTATCTAGAGACAAACCAAAGCAACGTAGGCAATAACATAAATGACTAAATAAAAACTACACATTTCTTCACATGGGACAGGTGATATATGCTTTGTCTTCATTATTTTTATGGTATAATTGATAAGCCACTGTTTTACACATGGTAAATTAAAGTTGGCTGTCTAAAGAAATCTCTTAACCTTTTTAAATTGAAAGCTTCACCCAACATTTTTGGAATAGAAATTTCTATTGACCACCTGCTGCAGCATTTTTTTTTTTTTTACAGCTACATAAAAATTAGGCTGATTGATTCTTCTTGCAGTCACTTCCTAGAAACAGCTTTTCTGTCTGGTTCATAGTACTAACTAGGTCTGAGCACACTGATTAATTTTATTTTTTTATTTGGTGACCTGTGCAAAAAAAGAATTATTAAAAAAATAAATAAATTCATGCCAAGTCAAAAACTTACATCTTTTGAACTGCTGACAAAGCAGAACAACTCACCATGCTGACCAAATTTTTTCCTTAGACCACAAATGAGGTATTAAATTTATTTTGGGAACAATTTTTTATGAACAGTAAGCTGAAGTCTCAAGATGGAGATTGTGAGGATAATGGAAGTAGTTGAAGTCTCATATTTTTGACAGAAACTATTAATAAAATTCTCCTGTTAGCTGATATATTGATTTTATTTAGCTGATTCAGTAACTGTTACTAATATTGCATTTCCATGTATGATTTTCAGCAGAATATTTATTTCACGGTAGTTAACATACTGCCAACTACACATTATGTTTCTCTAAAGGTGGAGCAATTTTGTGATGGAGATGATGTATATAACTCTAGAGAAGGCAATGTTAGACAGGTGAGGAATCATATTTTAACATTTCCAAATGATTCCTAAAGCTATCTATCAAAGATCATTGACAGTGCAGAAAAGTAATCTGGTATCAACAGAGCAAGAAAAAATTTGTAGGAAGAGATAGTATTTTATCAGAACAACTGATAAAATTGTGAACAGGTGGATGGGATTTCAGGTGCCCTCCTCTTGCGCACAGAACGTGGCTGAGCGTACTGACAAGCCTGTGTTCTCTTTCCAGCTGGAGAAGCTGGACTATTTACCATCACAAAACCTTCCACGCTGATAAACTGAACATTTTAAACATTTCTCTATAGCCTGGTGACTAGAACCCTCACCAATAGATAAACTCACTGTATTTTCTCCATGCAGTCATGACAAAGTCACTATCAGTCCTTGGATATACCAGTGAAGTATGACTCCGCTGTGCAGTCCTTCATCAAGATACGTCGATCAAACACTAATGAGTGCTACTGCCCGTTGAGCATTGCTGTTTGACTGCTTAAACTCTTCAGCCTCTCAGAGGTCCCCAGAGTTACGTTCTTTTTATCCTAACAATTCTTTAAGCCTCTGTCCTTCTTTATATAGAATTACCTACTTCCCCTACACAGCATTTTTTTTTCCACTGTATCAAGACACACACAGGGAGTACTGCAGGCAATTCAGTGTTCATAATTTTTTACTTTGTGTGTACCCAAGGATATCATTCTAGATCACGGCCCAGGTCCTCTTTGTGGAGCTGTGCCATCAAATAGAAGGCAAAGCATAGTTTGTCCAGCTGCAATTCATATACATGTCAAATTAGACAGGGGCAGCAACAGGAAGCCTAGGAAGAACTAGCTTACATGGTGGCCTTTCATGGCTTACCCTTACATGGGTGATTATCAGGAGTTATCAACTATACACTGCTTCAATTAATGTATTACAATACATTATATATATGTATATATTGCATATACTCATTAAACCTTAGCAAACACATTCTCAAACAGACTATAATTGGTTAGCTTATAATAAATATCTTCATGTTCTAGTGATAAAGTTATTCCTGACGCCACCATGGCATGGTCTCTACCTGAAAGCACAAAGCAGATTGCACTGACAGAGCTCTAGCAGCAGCATTGGACCTATTTTTGTGCAGTGCGTGTGTCTATCCAGACAGAAGTAGAGCACAAAGCAGCTTGACTATGCACATGTAGGGTACCAAACAGAAAAAAGTCTCAGTATTGCTGCAGTGTACAAATTTAGTCTCAGTAAAAGACATTTTGGGGAAGGATTAAAAGCAAATAGCATCTGACTGAGGATCAAGTACAATTCTTTGCTATCTCCCATCATTTCTACAAAAACAGTTTCCTGCTATCTCACCTATTAGGAAGAGAACAATTGAAGCTAAGTACAGATTAGACACTTCTGAAATATTGTGATTGTTCACTATTTGACCTCATAATGGGTATGAAATACATACCAGTTCAAGTATTATAAATATGGTGATAAACAAATTTGACCTAGCCTGTGCTTGACACAGGTTTTGCATTATTTAAGGCATGATATAAGACCGTCTGTAAGTGTTTTATCTGTTATTGTTACAAATGAAATCCAAGATGACTGAAAGGATAACTGATTAGAGAAAGCGTTTCTTTTTTCAGCTTGTTTACCTAGTGCACTTGACACCAGTTTCTGTACAGTCAAATTCCTCATGCAGAAAATGATGAGGTTGTACAGATACTCAATCATTATGATAAAGCTTCAGTCAGTACAGCTTAGGCGCTGTATATAAATCCTGCTCTCTTTCTGACCGCCCAGCCACTTATAAAATCATGACAGCAAGTAACCTGTACTCACAGTAATTGGTTCTCACCCTAGTGTTGGGTGCTGAACTACAGGAACTCCTGAAAATTACTGCGTATGTGAAATTAAAGCTCAATGACTGTTCTCCACCAGCTCTCCTTTGGGCAGCCTTACTCCTCAAAACCAAGGCTGAAGAGGGGTCCTCAAGCCAAAAACTCGCTTGTAATTGCTCTGGGACAAATGTGTGCAACCAACCAGCTGCCAATAAAAAGAAAACTGAACTTGAAAACAAACAAATAAATAAATAAATAACTTTACCTCACTACACTGTGACCAGTCGCTTCTCTCAGGCTGCCCCACTGCCCTGTGGGTGACCCAAAATGCTTCCAGACCATTTCACTCTGCTTCATTTCCAACTCGTCTCGTCTGCACGCAGTTGCCATGAAGCAGGGTGCTCTGACTCCAGACCTGAAGTTCTATACTCTGTTCATGTCTGCTATGTTTCTAAACCATTTTGTTTTGCTCTATTTTTACCTCCAGATTTAAAAAGTAGCTTTCTGGTAATGAAATGCTGTAGCCCGCCCATCCAACCTAAATTTAATTCACAGATAATTCAGCTGAAAACTTGGACCCATTCCATATTAATTTCCCCTGAAATATACATTATGCCACTTTGTTGCTTGGCAATATACTAGGAAAGATGTCCAGCACCTGTGGGAGTAAAAAAGGCCAAATAACTGTTGTTTGCAGACACAAGCTTTTTCACTGTAACAGTGCAGCCCACACTTGCTCATCTAGTAGAAATCTCATTAACTGTCAACACTGACAGGACAATTATCAATATATGTGAGTAGATTTATCTGAAATAAAGTGTTTGGACTCTTTCCATCTTAATAAATATATTAAGGTTTAGAACCATATAAAGGAAAAAAAATACCGATTTGGAATCATTACCTTTAATACCAAGAGACAAGCAGAAAACATTTATTGAGCTTTTAATTAAAATCTAATGAATGCTAGAAGTATTTCTAGAATGTATCACCATGGAGAATAAGGTACATGGACTTCTCAGCCTTTAGCCTGTTTTTCAAGAAAATACAAAAATGGGTATATGTGATTTCTCTAATGTAACTATATTTTGATCAAAATGTTCTCTAACATTCAAAAGGGTTCAATCACTGTCTTACATAAATTTCAGGTATCTTCCACTCTGCCTCACTTTTACATTCATGCACTTTTTCCACCTACTTATGTTCACACTTGTAACATTAATTGTCACATTTCCCAAAGAGAAAAAAAAAGAAAAAAAAAAAAGTTTTGCTTTTGAAACTGCTCCTTGCTCTTGTAAAACATGGCAGAAGAGGACAGGAGAAAGATAGCACAACCAGAATGCTTCCCCTTCCAAAAGTTTCAGCAGTAGCAGTAGTGATTGCAACTATGTATGTTATTAATACTGGCACTATAGAGAGGGGGCATAGGACAACTCATTAGCCTATATAGATATACCTGTATTGGGAAGTAAAAAAATTCTTCTGTTAATTATCAAAGCCTAATCCTTACACCAGGAAGAGATCACATTCAAGGAGCAGGATCAGGCAGACCTTTGTTAGTGCCCACATAAACATGTTAATACACAGAGAGTCAGCAACAAATCTAAAGGTTAAAGTAGCTGCACATACTTTACTGTGTATGCCCTTTAAACTAGTTGTTACTCTGAGATTACATGAGATCAATTGAACTTCAGATTACTGGAAAAGGGACAGCTGGCAATTTTGTTGTATTCATTCATGTATGAAAATCTCATGCTAAGATGATTGTTTTGCTTTCTTACATTTCACTTTGCCTTGGTCTTTACAGTTACGGTTTTTACTTAATCCAAATTCACATTAAATGATTGTGTGGATGGGTAAAAATTCAAGAGTACACTGAACAAATTTATACATCCGAAAGACTTCAAAGTAATGTGTATTCACATAAATGTGAGCAAAGATACATTTCTTTATCTTCATCTTATCTTAAAGAAAAGGGAAATTTTAGCAGTTTGTGAAATTTATTAATTTAGTTTAGATTTAGAAATAATATTCCTAATATTCTACTTATTCACTTTATTAACAATATTCTATATAGGTCAGTTACCAAATAAATATTTGTCATGCCACTGGAATGTATGACTGCTTACCTATATCACTGGAGTCACCTTTCACTCATGAGAAATCTTCCTGCAGATTTGGGCTGTCTGAAGCACGTCTTTATTGCATATCTTAGAGAGTTTTTCAGTTCACATTAAAGGCGATCACACGGCACTCCCCAAATTAAAGGCAATTGTAACTGCAATGGCAATGTTAGCAAGTCACCATCTACTTGACCATCTCTCTACAAAATAGCGCTTTGCAATGTTTTTGAACAACTGTCTATTTATTACTAAAAAAGGAATTCATTATTTCACTGCAATCAACATCGGCCAAAGGGGAAGAGTGCAGGAAATCTGGCACCTGTGGATGAGAAGGTATTTAGTAATCTAAAGGGATTTCTTCAGTTTTGCAGAATGACCTACTTTTTCTACAGAGCTAGAGCATACAGATTTAGTATTAGTGAGGACTGAGCAACACAGATCACCTTAAGCAAAGTATTTGATCTTGATACAATATGTGCATATTTTGGAAAAAATAAATGTTGCTTAAATATTCAAAGTGATTCATGCATAGCTGTTTAAGCCTTCAAGCAGCTTTTGCCTGCAACAAGGCGCTGAACTGATGTGTACTCCCAACATTGCCTTCCTTTTGGTCATTGGCTCCAGCAACTTTTCACCTGCATTTAGGTCCAGCTTTTTCAATTTGCTTCTGGTTTATTTTGCTTTTATCAGCATCCTAAGGAACAAATTAGTAGAACAAGTACACAAGTTACCCACATCACTAGATAACATTCTTACACCATTTTACCGCAGAAAAAGCCTCATAGGAACAGAAATTGTGAGAGCAGAAATGGACATCATGCTATCAGCTAGCCTATCTCCTGGCCCAGAGGGAGAACAGTCATTCCTAATATTTCTAGAACCTGCCTTTAAACCAGCCCCCCCAGGATGCCATAATCTCTTTAGTGCCCAACCAATATCAGTGCTAAGCCACCTTTCCTTAATTTTTGCTAATGACTTGCCTAAGTCTGCTTGCTGTCATTTAAGTCCATTACTACTTGCCCTACCTGCAGCACAGGGAGAGGAATTTAATTCTCTTCATTGCACCCTTCAGTGTAATTGAAGACTTAGGTCTCCACAGTTTTCTCATCATTAAATTTAAAGTTACCCTTTTGTCCCAGCCTGTCCTCGTAGGATGCGTTCTGATCCCTGACTGGGCTCGCCACTTCATACTCTGACATTTGACTTATATCCTTCCTGACCTGCAGAATGCAGTGCTGAGGAAGAAAGAGACTCCTCTTTCAATACTCTCAGATCCACTCTGATGTGTCCCCCTCCAACTGCATGGCACTAAGTCATTTAGGTTGCAGTCCTCTGCAATGCTTAAATCCTTGCCAGCAGTCCAGACAGTCTTGTCCCTCCATCCCTCTGATCCTGGCATTCATCTCAAGTGAATTTTTAGATCATTCCTCAACCGTTTGAGAACATGATGTTGTCCTCCAGTGTGTTTACAGCCTTTTAGATTAATACAATCTACATAGGTAAAACATTATTCCCTCATCCAAATCACTGATGAAAATACTGAATGCATTTGATATTTTTTTGAACGAATGTAGATTCTAGCAAGATCCTTGAAGAATACTGTTTGATATAGTCTTCTGGTTTGACTTTGAAGCACTGATTTTCTGTTCTAGACTGAATTTTTCTTACCAGTTCTGCATTTCCTAATAGCCTCACCTACTGCATATTTTTATAGTTGTTAGACATAGTGAGGGAGCATAAAAATCTGTAAAAGTCAAATTATTTGACTCCTACTGCTTCTCCCCTATTCACACTGTCAGGGAAGAAAAGTAGATCAAATTGACATGCCTTGTTACTAGTACATTCATGCTAATTGTTACTCATCTCTTGATCATTTTCTAAGTGCCTACAAATTGATCATTTGAGTATATTCTGCTATTTTTCCAGGATCTGTGAAAATGACAGCTGTATAATTCTTTGACTGCTCTTTTTTTGTTGTCTTCTCCAAGATAAGCTCAGTGTTTGGGAGAGTTTAAAAAACAGCTTACTACACTCCAGGATCACCACTAGCAGTTATGATTGCTAAAGTAATTTGTCTGTTGCTTCAAGCTTAAATTTTGTCAGGTCCAACAAAACCGAGAATATCTGGTGTAAAACACCTTTAACCTACTCTTTTGATATAAAAAATCTCAACTTTACCCTTTTGCGCCTTTTAATGCAATGTTTTGCTATCTTCGATTAAAGAGATTTGCAACCTCTTGTGGTGCATACATTACATTAGATACATATCATGAATAATCTAAGAACTAATCTAGAAGATATTTTGAATAACTTCTTTCTGATAAGTGTTGCTCCTTGTTCTAGTCTCATTAATGTTCCTATCTCTGTTAAACTTGATACTTATTGATGTGGAATAAACAGATAAAATCTGTACAGTAAAGTGTTCTGGTCTGGTTTGGGACAATAGATATAGTGCCCTCAATGTCTTCAGTGCTTACAAGATTTGATAATTATTATTATTATTTTTAAAGAATCACTGTCATCTGTTAGAATTATCTGAAACTAAAGAGTTATATGTTTGTTTCACTGCACACATTCCTTTCAAGCTGTGAAGCATGAACAAGCTAGATATAGAGTAATCACACATAGGAATACATGTACATGCACATTCATGAATATCTCAGCATTTTTTTTCAAGCTGAGAATGGAGGGCTACATTTCAATATGGCATCCCTGATAATTATCTTCTAAACTTTCTGCATATAGCCCCGCATAATGCCTTAATCAGTCTTTTGATAAATTGCAAAGTTTGGGAACTTAATAATTAGAGTGTATGGTTAGTTAAAGCTATAACTATTGCTGCTGTTAGTTTGTCAGTATTTATTCTCAGAAGGCTGCTGGTCTCATTATGTGCTAGGATAGGATCATCAGAAGCATGAGACATCACAAGAGGAAAAATTCAGAGCAGAAATGAAACCTCTAAGCTAGCAAGACAAAATCATGGGCAAATGCTCTTACTGGCATCATTCTGTTGATAATGTTTCTACAAAGGCAGTTTGAGTACCCTGGCCCGGTTATTTGGTAGGCTGTGCAGTAATGCATGAACTGGGCAGACTTTCAGACCTGATTGCAATTAACAGTTTAAGGGCAGATTTCCTACTAGGCACAAATGACATGTATGCCCTAGCTCTTGAAAGCCAGTAGGAACATCTCCCATTTTTTGGCCTTCATTACCTTCCCTCCAATAGCTCTCTCACAATGCAGAGGGGGAGGACATGACAGCAATTTCGTCTGTTGCAGCCATGCTTACTCCCTGACGAGCAGGTGAGACACAACACCAAGCACAAGGAGGCCCTGCCACACCAGCACCAGCCACCTCTGCACTGGACTCCCTCAGTCAGGAGCAGAGTGCATGGCTCCAGGCCAAGACAGCCAGGTCCAGCTGAACATTTCAGGGTAGATTTGTGATTAAGGAAACAGTGACTCATTGTAGGAAAGGAGCAAGGGACTGCACACCACGAGGCACAGCGAGTCTCAGGCAAGGCTGAACTACAAAACAGTAGATCTTATGGGTGATACCTACCTGTCACATTGCATTCTTCTTCATGACAGCTGACAAATAGCTTCTCAAACAATTCAGTATTGTGCCAATGTAAGTGGTGAATAAGCAGATGAAAGAGCAGATCTGAATTAAAAAAAAATAATTATGTATTTCACCTTCCTCTGAGGCAGACAAATTTCTGCAGTAAGAAAGTAGTAAGTAAGCAAGTAAACTATGCTCCAAATGTCATTTTAGATTGATTTTACTGTTGTCTTCCTAGTGGTCAGTTTCACCATTTTTGTATTTATTAATGTTGTCAACAAACGATTTACCTGCATTTTCTTTTTTAATGTATGAAAATGCTTGCAGAAGATAGATATAGGAATTTAGCTAGGAGAGATGCTGCAGCAGAAGATTCTATCACATACACACCAGAGCAATTTTACAGGTAACAAAAATTAGTTTTCAATGACCATTCCGACCTTCCTATTTCAATAGCTAGTCTTTTGAAGTACCAAGTCCAAACTACAGAACACTGCAGTCTAATTCCACAGAAAAGAAATCAAGAAATCACCTTCCCTTTAATACTTACTACAAACATCTTGTTGTCACCCTCTACCATGAAGAAACTGGTCTCAAAAACAATGAAATGTCTGACTTTACACGAAGTTCAACCTTATTTACAGATTTCACAGATCCTGTCATACTATTTTGCATTTTTATTACTACCTTGTGTAGCATGGAAATGCGACATAAGTGTATATCAAATCTGCCTTATTTGCCTAACTCTAGTTGAGTGTTGAACAAAGAATCTGGACTGTTCCAAACATCTGACAATTTGTCTGAAGCTCCATTTGATGGATAAGCAGTCACTGTATATCTCTAGTAATGAATGTAAAATTGGAATTTTAAATGTTATTTCCATATATGAAAAGAGAACATTATGTTATCTGCTCCATCCAAAGCTTTAAAATCTCTGTTGGAGAAGTTAACAAATGCATTCTATTTAATTTCATACCCCCTATGATCACACAGCTGTGTGATATGATACCACCAAAATAACTTTTCAAGGAATGGAAACACTCCACACGTTAAAACTCAGAAAGCAGTAATAAATCTTAAGGATTCAATTTGCTACAGATGTTGGATATTACAGCAACACAGATCTGAATATTGCTAGAAAAGCAGGACGTGTGATGAAAGTGCAATTTCTAGTTTTCTAAACAGTTTCTGATTAGCTTTTTTTAAAAAAGAGAACAAGCTGCATCTGTCAGCTGAAGACTTGTGTTTTAGTTAATCCTAAATCTTCTCCTCGGTATCTACAAACTTTTTGAGATCTCTCTCCATTCTTCAGTAAGTCTTGCTGCTATTATAAATCAAGCAAATAATTTGGAGGGAACATTATGTTCCAATTTAGCTGGCATAATAGATTCTTATTAGATTATACCTTTCTCTGACACATCATGTACTAGCTGCTATTGCAAACAGGATACAGGACATTGGATTCACTCTACCATGATAGTTCCTAGGTCTTGTTTAAATATTGTATGGTAATCCCTCAAAACTTACTTAAGCAACCAGGCAGTCCAACTGCACTCTTATCACAGAACATATGCTTACCTTCACAGACTGTTATCAACAGCTAGTAAAGCCTCCCACATGTTATTCTTCTGCATTTTGGAAGGATGGTGTTAATTTTGTGTTTAAATGAAATAAAAGTGTTAGACAAGTATAAAGAATTGGTGTAAACAAATAAAGGCATGATGGTTCAGTGCCAAACTACCAGCCGAAGGAGAATGTTTTCCTTGCATTCAGGTAATTACTTGTTTACAAGCAGTTAAGTATCAAGACATGAGCAAGCTCAGTTTGCCATTTTGAAAGAACACGGCTGTGTCTACTTATGCCAAAATCACAGCATTTCCTAGAACCATTTTATTTAGGCAGTGTTTCAGGAAGGAGAGTTAAAGTCAAAAGTGGTCACATCATGAAAATCCGGGCCAAGCAGAGGGCAAAAAGAGGCAAGGGAAAAGAAGATTTTAGTAGTCCAGATAGCTGACGAGATCTTCCTTAGATAAAACTCTACCCAGGATGGGAGTTTTGGCTAAATACCTAATCTATATCATGATCTCTGTACATACCTGGATAAATGGGAGTAGACATTTCTTGGAAATGATATGAGGTATTCACAGATTTGTACACAAAGATACGTGTTTATCTTCCTGTAAACCTAGGAACCATGTTGCTCTACTAGGATTGCTGAAGTAGTCTTATTTTTACCTTCATCAGCTAACTTCAGGGTCATTTCCGGGAGGCAAGCAAACAGCAAGGGTTTCCAATATTATGACCACTGCAACACTTAAATATGAGGCACTAAAGTAGTTACATGGTATTTAGGACCCAAGAAAGGTGTTTAGGCCAGAATCTTCTCTTGAAGGTATGTGTTTAAAAAAAAATGCATTGATGATGGTGCTGCCACTCATTTTTATGTAAGAGATTTAAGCTCTGTTTAGGATTCAAACAGGTTATAGGAAATATAGATCTTGCAGCCTTGCTAGAATACCAAGAATCTCTCTCTCGACTATCAGTATGAGGTGCTATTAGGGAAAGCATATAACCCTGGCCAGTATTCAGCCTGCTACCTTCACACTTCCCAACACTCACCACTGTTGTATTAGTGCTGGGAGAGGGCATGTCCTGCCTATGACTTCAGAGAACTGTCCAACTTCAGCATCACCTTCTGGAGTTGCAACTGCCAGTTTTGAGTTCATATTCACAGATTTATTTATTTTTCTCTTTAGAGACATTACTTTGCTTTAACTGAGTAATCTGCATTGAAAACTTTCTGCCTTGTTTACCTTTTTTTCCTCGCAGTCAGATCTGTGAGGTTCTTCTGAAGCTGCCTGCCATTAGCACAGCATTTAACTACCCAAAAGAGCTGAAATACATTAACTAGAAAGAAAGTTTAAGACAGAATAACAGAACAATATGAAGCTTAGTAGTTAGGACACGTACCAGGGTAAGACCTGGTTTCTGTCTGGAATTCATTTAAAGTCCTTGAGTATCTGGTTGAATTTAGTGTGTTTCAAAACTTTGTTGGAATTCAAAATAAAAATTTAGTCTCATTATCAGTGCACTGAGCCACTTACTCCCACACACAAGTCAGATGCATGGCAAATCAGTTTGCAGAGATCATTTAATTACTGATGAGTGCACCTAGGCCAGTATATCCTAACTCTCACAAACGACCTGTAGTTTCAAGTGTTTATTCAGAAGAGAAGCATTTTGTAAGGTCGGAAGGGATCATTCATCAGAGGCTTAGAAATTGCTTCTCTCTCAGTTTTACGTACAGTAAAAGGACACAGAGTGATTTTCAAAAACTCGCATCAGATTTCATTATTTTTCTGAAGAGCTTTTTTTCCACAGAAAGATCCAGTTTTCCTTTAAATGATTTCTTAACTATTATATTCTTTCATATTGAATCTGCTATTGAACATAATTTTACACAATCATCCTAGGACTGTGAATAAGAATAATTGTTTATTTATCCTGGCATTCAGAATTTGATTGCTTTTGTACTGCTACATTTTATTGCAATGTACAAAAATTCTCCCTCCCCTTCCCAAAATGAGAAAGAAGGCTAAGCTCCATTAGGTTTTGAACATCCATGAGGTATCATAGTATTACCCTGAACATGAAGGGAATCTAATTTTCATCATTTTACTATAGGAAATTCAGACTTATTCTATTTAGAAGTCTAGAGATATTTCCTGAAGAATGACAAAGATGAGTTAAACCACTTTCCCTTGCCTCCTCCATGTGCATCATACATGATGGCAAGGCATGTTCTTACAGGGCACGTCAGGGAGCATCATGGAAGCCCCAAACTATAATAGTCGTGTGGCATGGGGTGCAATGACACATGACATCAAGTCCCTCCAAGAAAGGCAGATGAGGGGCAGCATGTGCAGTTCCCACCCATCTGCAGAGGGGCTGGGGGCCACCTGGCAAAAGAGGAAAGGAAGGAAAGATAAGCACTATGGCTTTCCCCCACTCTGGCACTATTTGCAGCAGAAAATTAGATTTTACTACAGTTTAACACTGGGCAAGTTTTGCCCAAAGGCTTCCTTCGTGTAACTGGTGGCATTGATTTTAACGTCATGATTCATTTATTGTGGCTCTCTTTGTAATGAAAGATGCATTAAAAATGACTGCAGTCTGCTCAGCAGCCAACTTCAGAGACGTTGTGTCCTGAAAAGCAGCTCCAGACAAAGACTCCTTGGCTTGGAGCAGATGTTTCAAATCTTCCCACCTCCCCAGGAAATATGGGCAGCTGAACACAGACTAGTGCAAATGCAAGTCTTTGTAAAGACAAAATTCCAGAATTAGCTCAGTTTTACCTTATTATTCCTTTAATTTCCTACATATCGCTTGAAAAATGACTGGGGGTTGAAATCTTCCTTGCTCATAAAAAAAAAATAAAATATATATATATGTGTTCTGAAGCCTAAGGAAAGCATTAGTGTAAGCATTAACTGTTCAGATATCCACCATTTCAAAGGCAGATACTGGAGAAAGGAAAAGAAAAAAACAAACAAACAAACAAACAAAAAAAACAGAAGATATGAACTGCTGACAATAATACTCCTGAAGAGAAACAATGACAAGGATGAAAAAATGAAACAGGCGTAGCAGAACCAGGGCAGAAGCAACTGAGGTTTGTCACTGAAGTCACTGTCACACTGCACAATGTAAATGGTGACAAAGTTGTGAAGAATTAGCAGTGACACAAGGCAAGTCTCTGCCCTGGTCTCACCTGCAGACATCGCACTGCTCTCAGTAAAAATCTGTCTTTGAACAGACAGCAGCATATATGGGCAAAATTTCTTGGCTGTAAATCAGAGTATAAATTATTTGCAATGCACAGTCTCTGCTAAAATAACTTTGCACAACTCAGGTCTGAGATAGCAAGCCCTCCAAAAATTGAAGCAGGAAATTGATAAGAAACTACAGCATTAGCTGCTGTGAGTACGGTCTGAATATCTGCATAGCTTCCATAATGCTCTGCCATAGGGCCCTAATGTAAAGTCTGTGGAAGTTTTCAGATGCAGCCGCTCCATGGCTGGCTTGTCAGTGCTGATCAGCACTTCTGAGTACATATCTGCAGGTGCCAGGTTTTCAAATGACCTGACCCTAAGAGCAATGAGCTCTAATCCTCAGGTAAATGTAAAGAGCCCAATTCCCTGCTGATTTAAAACAGGATTGAAGAGTCTCTCCAGCTCCAGACATTGCCTAGTAAGGAATAGCAAGGCAAAAAAATTAGGAAATTTTCCCTGCAGTAAGCACAGGCTCACCATTACCATCAATCAGTCTGAGGATCCTGAGCAGCTTTACACTCCCTATAGCAATTAGAAAGACAGCTTTGTGGTAAAGATAGGCATTTGCTGTTGAATGAAAGATGCTTAACAAGCTAGGCTCCAGCATCTGAGATTCTGCCTTTTTCTTCCCCTCTTCAAACAGCCCTAATAATGTAGATGCTATTTTCAAGGGTAGAAAATTCAAAGTATGGTTGCCCTGTAAAAAGAGTATCCCCATTTCCTTCACATTTTTATTCACTCCCCTCGATTCAAGCTCATTAGTATTTCTACTACTGCAGTTTGAAACAACGTTAGTCAAAACATATTTCCATAAAACTTATGACTGCACTCCCCCCTCTTTTATCTTGTTTATTTTACTGATTAGAACCAAATAGAGCATGAGCTACAAAGGAAGAACTTTTGCTCTTCATCTGCTGACAACAGGCAAACCAAGCATGGACCTGCTGGTTTATAAATATCTTCCAGACAGTCGGTCATATCCAAGCCTCCCTAAAAGTGAATTGAGGGGAAGAGACGTGTTTGGACAAAAATCTTGTTCTGGATCATTTAACCATTAAATTGAACGAAGAATTCAATTATTTGGTTACACTGCATAGAAATATTTGGGCAGATCTTCACTGTCTTCACTGTCAAAAAATTCATCAACTATCCCTTTTCTATTTTTGCTACAGTTGCTGTAACGTGAATGTGCTGGGAGGAGCTTCATAAAGGGATGATCACACAAATGAATAAGACACCTGGATGCACCTGGGCAGTCCAGACTGCTGGATTCTTGAGGTTTTTTTTTTCTTTTTTTTTCCTGTTAGGTGATCCAGGTGAAAACTACTGATTACCTTATCTGGAAATATTTACAGACATGTATGTCTTGAAGTTTATGTGACACTAAGTGGGATAAAGTAGCATTGTTACTTCATGAACTACAACTAAGAACCAGGATAAAGCATCCAAACAGCATCAGACCTCACATATACAGTCACTGGTCAAGCTTACCAAAGCATCCATGTGGTTGCACTTTGACATGTGCAGGAGTTGTGCTTTTGTGGCTGCATGTGTTCCAGTATTTGGTGTTTGTTTTAACAGTACCATTTATGTTTGTTTTTCTCTCCTAGGGAATGATAACAAAAAATTCAGAAGGATGTTGTAACTGTTTAATATTTTATTAGGGGAAAAAAAAAAGCGGAACACCTTTTGGAACCTAGCTGTCTGAAGTTTGCTCCTGATGCCTATATTTTCCTGAAACAGCTCTTAAAAAATGGCTATTTTTATAGCTTTGGTACTATTGGTAAGCATCTTTCTAGAGATTAATTAGAACAGAGGAACATAGTCTTGCTATTTGAAAGAGCTGAGTCAGGTGCCCTGCTATGTGGCTCTGCTACGACTTTGTATATTCATTGCCTCCAATTCCTCCAGACTCAAAATTTCTTTAGTAATTCACTTACATGTTACCAGTCCCTTTAATTTAAACAGGACAATAAGCAAAGCAAGTAGGAAGGTGTTGGAAATGTATCCTTGTGCCTTTTGACAGTGGCATCACTTAGCCATCTGTGCCGTGTTGACAGTTGTTATTTGTATTCATTTGGTTTTCTGCTGCTTTAACATACATAATGCAAGTATTAAAAAGTTGTTGCATGGCCATATTCACTTCCATATTTGTTATTTTATGCCAAAAAATAGGACCAGTGACCAGCTTGTAATTGTGCTGAGCTGAAGGCTGTAGGGTGACAGGCAGTGATGATGATGACAAAGCTGAGAAGAAACACTTGAATTTAGGTGACTTGAAGACACTAGCAGAAACTGGCAAATGATTTGTTTCATCAGCCTAACTGAAAAATATCACCTACATTGAAATCTTTAATGTCAGAAACGGACATGCTAAGGCATATTAAGTCTTGCTGTTTTCCACCTGTAACAAGGCATCATGTCTGCTGTTGCTCCTGTACCAATAGATTTTCATGTGGAAACACCAGACATAGAAACTGCACAGAGAAAATTGCCCATACAATTATGACTGACATGACCGAACATTTAAAGATCAGTGTGTGGCTGGTTGCATAACTGGACCCATTCTTAGTCTTCTTAGCACTTGTTCAAATGAAGGCAGAAGTGTTTGGGTTAGATGTGCATCACTTGCAGGGAATGAAGAGTTGCATGCCATCCTACACCATTCAGATACTACTAACAGGCTGCTGGACAAGGAGCTGAAGAAGGTAATGTTTCCAGGAGGACTGGCATAGCAGCTGGGACGCTGACACAGACTTAGAGACTGGCTCATTATTATAGATTCAGATACATTGATTCAAATGTATTCATCCAAATACAAACCACTATTGTATAAGATTAAATGGTAGCCAACATTAACAGGTTCATTTGGATATTTTGGCCCCTGAAGGGAGAGGTGATCCCCCAATAAATAAATAAATAAATAAATAAACAAACAAATAAATAAATAAAGACTGTCATTCTACTCAACTTCATTGGTAGACTGCAAGGAGGAAAAACAACATCCTTTTCTTAACATCTCGTAACACACTCCTCAGTAGCCAGGTGCATTGTGAAGCTGAGACCCAGAACACATGTCTAGCAGAGACCTGACGCTGTTCATTTCCTCATATCAGGATGCCCCTTCCTTGTAAGTTACCCCTTGAAGTAAAAAGCAACTTCAAAAGAGAACACTGTCTCATGTTTCACCAAATACTTGACATCAATGCACGCAAGTTCCCCGGGCTCTGATGGTTTCCTAAGCCTTCTGGTTTTAAAACTTTCTATTAAACAACACTTCAGCAAGTGAGAATCTACTTTCAAGTGGCAGTGCAGTTTCCAGGGTGCTGTGCTGTAATTTAATAGTTCCAAGTACTAGCTGGAATTTTAAAGCTTGCTTTTAGCAGTTATAACAGCATTTTCTATGAGACTATTTCACTACAGATACTCTGTGCTTGCTGTTACACATTCAAAGAATCACACTTTTGAAAACATTTAAAGATCAAAATCAAATCACGATTGCCTGATGTACTCACAATAGCTGTACCAAGTCTAGCAAAAAAAAAAAAAAATCCAAACAAATAAACCATCACCAAAACAAAAACAAAGAAACCGAAAAACAGGTTATGTAAGATTTTATGATTAGCAGAAGTAACCTTACAATAATACCAATTTTGGAGACACGGCATAACCATTCAGGGCCAATATACGTAGCTTCTCCAGCAAGTGTTGGCATACCGAGTCTTCCCTGAGGCTTTCTGTTGTTGTGTGGACAATTCCAACCAGTCTTTGCTTAGCTGTGTTTAATCTATTTTCTTTCATCCAGCTTTTCAATTATAACAACATTTTTATCTTAATGCTTTCTTCACGTTTTTGTTTAGGTACAGAATTCAGCTTCTCTCTTTCTATTTCTATACTTTCATTTAATTAAAGCATCCTTTGTTGCTTTGTTGTTTTTCTTTTTAGCTTCTGTGTTTTCATGGCAAGCGCCCCCTCAGCAAGGCTCACCGTAAGATTTACTTCACCTTATTTTCTTCCAGCACTTCCGAGCTGTCCCCATCCTGTTTATCTGGTTTCTTTTTGAAATCACATGGGAACTGCACTGGCTGAGTAATGTGCATGCAGGGGGAACATCACAGGAGCCCTTAGACTCATTGTCTTTCTGAAATCATATATGAACATGCATTTCCCATCAGGGAGACCCATACAGAAATGCAGGGCTGCTGCTAGCTACACAGTCAAATTGACAGCCCTAATGCTGCCTGAAGTGTCCAGCAGAAAAGAAATTATACGGGAATGAACAGAAAGGACTTGCAGCCTCTACTCAGTCCTCTCCATTGGTGTTACCCACCCCACTCCTCTGTAGCCTCTCCTATTGCTCTCCATTTCTCATTCCCAGTATGCAGCACTGGCTTCATCCGTGTTCCCTGAACATCACCCATGAATATTTCATCAGGTTCCTGGGATTCCCTCCCTGGGGACAGTGGCAAATGGATCCCCATGGCCCAACGTTCCCACCGTTTCATGCAGCCTCCCTTGTCAGCTGGAAAAGTGATCATCCACTAAAACTGAGCTTCCCGTGAAGGGTATCTGGCAGCATTCAGTTCAGGTTGTGTGGAAATAAAAAATAAGTCAGAAATACACATTTCCAAAGCTTTCCCACTTGGAAGAAGTAAACTAAGCTATTTTGACAGTTTCGGTCAAAACAGACATTCCCCATCCATAATTGAAAGGGGGATTTAGGTTTGCTGGACTGCCCAAAGTGCTAGCTCCATTGCTTGTCGGTGCAGCGGTGCTGGGCCGTAGCACTTAGCCTTGTCGGAGCAGGCACCTGGGAGAGCCCATCCATGACCCCAGCTGCCCAGCCAGCCTGGCCCCTGGTCACACAAGATTTTGTGTAACGTACCACGCTCAATACAAGCAAAATATTTACCATGATTGGATTTACAAGGGGTCTGGCTCTCAGGAGAGAGTGAAAGTCTGAAGACCACATCAGGAATGAAATAAAGCACAGTGTTTTGTTGTTGTTGTTCTTGTTCCTGCTTTTTTTTTTTTTTTTTCCAGTTGCACGCAGAAAGTTTGAAGCCAGACAAAAACACTGTTTTGTTGGGGTCAGTGGCCACAAGAATCACTTGAAGCTTTCTGATGAAAGGGAGGATAAGTGGTAATTGAACAAAAGCAACAGTTTCCACCAGAAAGCTGCTGTGCTTGCAGCAGACCCCATGGAGCCGGAGCTGCTGGGGCTGCCCGCCAGGAGGTCTCCTCCTCTCCCTACTCCTGTCTCGTTTGCTCCATCCCTGCAGTGCTGCCGCATCGGTGGCTGCGTGTGGCTGGCTTTTCAGAGCAGCAGGGGGTAGACATAAAAATATATAAGATGCTTTTACGGCTTTCCAGCAGGCAGGGTGCGTGCGGTTTGGGAGCTGGCGCACTGATGGCACAAAGTGCAGCAGCCTCCCTCAGAGAGGTGAGAGCAGCGGGGGCCGTGCCGTGGGGTGGGAGCAGGGAGATGCAGTGGGCTGGAGGCAGGTGGAGCAAAGCAGGAAATCCAGCAGCACGAACTGGGAGAGCAGGTGGCCCACAGTTTCTACTGCGTGTGCTACCTGGGTCCTCAGCACGCTGAAATACGTATTTCACTCAAGCACATAGCTGGCTGGTTTGGCAGTCTCCTCAGGTTATATTCACCTGCTTTCTGCTTAACCTTCCCCTCAAGCCTCAATATTTATCTGCCTAGCCAGCCACAGCCGTAACAGCCCACTGAAATGAACAGCTTTGGGTTTTCTCTACTTGCCCTGCTTAAGGTTTGGCTCCAGCACTCGTTTTCCATCGGAACTCACATCATCTGATCTCATGAGGCACAACAGTGGGATGCTGCTGGTGTCCCTCGTCTGTCCTCACGAATCCATGCTGCACTAAGTGCCAGTGTTCAGGCACTGGATTTTCTCCTAGAGATGTGTCATGTTGGGCACTGATGACATTTCTAGAATTTGGGGCTTGGAGCATTTTTCAGGTCACGCTGGGGTGGCTGCTGAGCTCTGTCCAGCATCTCCACAGCTCTTCACCACATGATGGTATAAATATCTGAAAAACAAGTTCCTGTTCTCCTCACTAACCATAGACTGCGTGGTGGGGGTGCAGTAAGTGAAGCTGGCAGGAGCTGAAGCCTTGGTGATGATTTTTGCACAATGAAAACTCTGTAAGAAAACCAGCAATGCTGGCAGGAGCCAATGCAGGTCCAGGAATTAAGAAGATGTGTTTTCTGAGCTCTGATTTGGTTGAGAAACCACATTTGTCTAACATGAGGGATAATAATTCTTACCTGGGAGGATCTCTTTAATTATTACCTTGTGCATGTGTCGTGCTGTACATGAATACCAAGTGTACATGAATACCAAGTTTTATTCTGGTATGGCTGGACATGAATATAAGTGAAATCTCTGGGAAGTTCAGGCAATTAACACCTGAAAATCTTTGCTTTACAGAACTGGAGCTCAGTATTTATAAGGCAGGATGGATTTGCCCTTGAGGTGCTGAGATTTCAAGTACGGCCATAACAACAATCCTTGTTTTTTCCCTTAAGTATTCTTAGAACCATTCAGGGGCAATCTCGGCCTCATACAAGAGCAATGAAGATACGTGTGCTAATTCTTGGCTGCATGCTCTGCTAAAGATGAGTAAGACTCAGATATTGAAGTGTTTTATTGTGGCAAAAAAATATCCCCTTTTTAAAAAACAAATATTTAAAGTGATGCAAACAGAGCCTTGCCAGCCATGACTATAATAGGTCCTGCCCACAGTAAATCCTGTTCCTGTGGGCAGAAGCTTGTTCAGAGGGATTTTCCCAAACCTTGGAAGCTTGGGAAAGATGCAGTTAGCCTACAATGAAGCACGAAACCCATACAAAACCCCTCTGGCCTGTCTTGTCCTTGCTCTTTTTTTACCCCATCAGTGGAGAGACAGTGCCCAAGCTTGGGATGCCATCGCAGCGTGGTGGCATGGCCCCACATTGCACACACACGGTTAAATTACCCCTGCTCATTCTCTTATGAATGCCTTATCCAGTGTGATTATTTACCACAAGTATCTGCATATGAAAAGGTGAAAGTGAATCATAAAGAGCGTAGTTTAAAGGACATTTAACTTGCAAATCACTAAGTAGGCTTTGTGAAACACCGAGAGTGCAGTTGGTACATTGCCTTGAGCGGTTACTCCTGATGCTATCACCCATAATTGCCCTGGCACCATTTGCACATAACCTCTCTTTCAAGTAATACTTGGTAAGCCAAAAAAGATAGCTTGCCCTTGAAAATCAGGTGTCATTATCGTGTGCCCCTGCTCTGGATAGGTTACAAATATATAGCCATTTGCAAAGAGCATTTCTCTAATGCATTCTTCCCACATTTTATTGATTCACATGAGGAATAGAAACTTTAAGCAGAATGCCATCTTTGCTGCCGTGAAAGTTAACAGCTTGATGCACTACCATCTGTTTAAGGGAAAAATAAGTATCAAGCTGATGTTAGGGTTTAATACTATAATGATACTTTACATTGTGTGCCAGTTCTGAAGGCAGAGTCATTTTTTGAGTAGATCGATCTCTTTTGGAGATGCTGTAGGGCAGCAAGAATGGACAGAATTATTCAGTGTCTTTAGCAGGAAAGACAGGAAATATGTTACATTAGGGAAAAAAAAAAAAAGAAGACGACGACAAAGGATGCTTGACAACATAGTCAGCAGAAAAGTCAAGGAAAAAAGTGAGCAGCTTGCCTCTGGCTGCTGAAGGTGAGATAGCAAGCAAGGGCAGTAACTGGTGAAGTGTAAAATCAGACTGCCAGGAGCTGTGGATGCCACTGTACCATGGCTGCTGGTCCGAAACTGCTGCTGCCTGCCCAAGACCATCCTCTTTCTGCTGGAGCTTTTGTCTAAATCTCTCCTACCTGCTTCCTGGAAGAAGGAGTGTTCTGTGGCAAGTCCAGAGGTCCCTTCCTGCCCCTACAATTCTGTGGCAAGTCCTCTTTCCCTTCTGCTTGTGCAGTACCCAGCACCATGTTCATAACCACTAATGTTCCTGCAAATGGTAAATTTAATAATGACAGTACTGATTGCTTTCACGTTCTCACCGGTATCGTCTCTTTGACCGTGACAGCCAAAAATATGTTTAAATAAAAGCCTGAATGTTTTCATTTAGCTCCCTGACCTTTTGCAATTGAAGTCTCTCCTGCTCCCGTCTCAATCAAGGATGACATTCTCCTTCAGTGGTAGATGATTCAAGCAATAAAAATCGTATCAACAAGGCTTTACTTAGACACAAGGCAAACCTGGGAAGTTTAAAAAGCTATCTGCAGGGGTTAGTCATGGGCTGAGATAACTGCTGCTTACATTTTGCCTACAGCTGTCAGTGAAAAGATATTTGTGGCATAGGGAGGGAAGAGTGGATGCCATCCTGCATGTGTCAGGGAGCAGAACCTGCAATGCCCAGGCCTCCCAGCAGCTCTTCAGGATGGGAGCAATCATCCTGCCCACCCGCAGGTTTCATGGCCATAGTCTGGTAGACTGGGTGCTACATCACCTCTGCACGTTCTCTGCGCAACTCAGTATTAGAAGCACTAAGAAGCTTGTAGGTATTCTGGGTAGATAATTTTATTTTAAAATCCAAAATATGATTTATTCTCCAAAGTTCTTCCAGATGTTTATTCAAGAAAGTGAAATAGACTGAGGATAGTTTGAATATTTTTCCTCCAGATTTTTTTCCCCGTTGTTTTTCTATAATTCTTTTGTTGTAAAGCGGTATATGGGGAAGGGTCGCCAGTGTCATCCACACAGTTAAAATGTGCCAAGGGAAATATAAAATCAACCGGGGTATTATTGTTATATGCTACCCCTGGGCACTGATACAGTTAAACAGCAGAACATCCTATTTCACTTGTTGGGAGGTAATGATGCTTGAAAATAATGTTAGCCTTGTATCATTTTTTATCATCAAGGGCTGGGCATCTCAGTTTATATTCATGAAAATGAATATATACTCATTTTACATTTCTCTGCATGAAAAATGATTAACCTATAATGGAAGTTCTCACTTGTTCTTTAAATGAAGAATTAATGAAAAACCTTTCCACTGTTTCAGCCAGAACTTAGCCAGAAATAAAAGCATTAAAGTCTATTCATAAAAGAAGTAGTAGAAAAGGAAAATGCTTTGCAATACTAAGGGCTTTTCATCTTTTATGAGCGAAGGTGCTAAAATTATGGGTTATGTTGAAAACACAGCTTAACTGTCTGGATACAGTCTGATAATATGAACAAACATCTCCACGCCCCAGACTGAAACAATGAGGTCAGTTTTGCTATTACTGATTAGCCATTAAAGTCTAACCAAGATATCTTACTGGTATTTGAGAAATTGTTCTTTAAAACCAACAGTTCCGTAGAAACCTGGAGGTGGAAAAACTATAAGTAGCATTTGATAGTGCTGGTGACCTGCGAGATGCTTCTGACTAGAGCTTAGCTTCTGCGTGTTGACAGGAACGAAGTAGTTTGGGTTGTGAACGCTCCTGGAACCTTGGCTGCAATGACTGAGACTGGGAAGCTCTCAGTCCTGCAAGAAGGGAACAAGACAAACAGCAGAACCACAGCCTTGGTCTTCAGGAGAGCAGATGATGGCTTGTTCAGGGAGCTGTTTGACAGGATCTCACAGGAGACTGCCCTGGGCAGCATTATGAAGTTTGCACTGCCACACAAAGCAAGAGTTGTCCTTTGAAAACCAGGCATATTAGGGGACGTGGAGCTACTTTTCAATATAGCAGTGGAAAAGGTAGACAGTGTCTTAGTCATACTCAGGTGACTCAGTTCAACACACAAACAACTGAGTGAGATGTAGCAGTCCTGGGTACACAGACCAGGTAAGATGATCTAAAGGCCTTATATTCTATGAATATGAAACAAAAAAAAAGTACCAGAGACCCATGCACAGTCTTTCTTACCCAGAACAAGGAAATTGAACAGAAAATTGTTTATCCTATCTCCTTGTTTAGTTGCTGTATCTAAATTTCCCCCTGCAGAAACAGTTTCTGAGAAAGAGGGGTAAGGCATTTTGTTACCTGTCGACATTTTGCCTGGACAGCTCCCGGTGGATAAGTGCTTCTGTTTTTGGAGGTCTTGATGTAGAGCATAAAATTTTTGAATTTGCTTAATTAGACCATCAACCTGTCCCCTTTAGTGTACCAATGCAACAACTTAATGCCTGAATAAAATACTTTGGAAAAAATGAGAGACTGTCTTCCATGTCAGTACTTGGAACCCCTTGCATTCCTTCAGTGTCTATTTATATTGGTGTGGCAGCAAGCAGAAGTGAGCATCCGTGAACCAAAGGAGAGGGCTGTAGTGTCAGAAGCTATAACTTGAGTGGGATATAATTCCCAGACTGTCATATTAACAATCATGAAAGAATATGTTGTGCTTAGAGATAGTGTTTAGTTCATTTACATGCATAAAAGCTTTAAATAAGATTTTATATCCACAGATCACATGCAAACATTGATTCCATCATACTAAAATATACTTTATTAATAAATATTTCCCCTCTGTAAACATAACAGGACTTATAAATAAATATACATTTTTATAAGTTACTGTACACACATGTACATCTCAGCTCCATTTTTTTCTACATCATGCATTAACATGTCCAAAGTTTTATAATGCAAGATTAGACAAAGCTCGCAAAATTTTATTATAAAAGTCAAACACAGAGTTGTACCATCTTTTTTTTTTCCATGTGTGTCTACAGATCTTCAGCATTTTTTTCTCACTGAAAAGCTGTGAATTTATGTGAGTTTTTGGTATATCACTCCTTTGCAGGATGTCACCAACATCTTCCCACTTGTATCTTCTGTCAAAAATTTTCTATCCAATCATCTAAAAGCTCGAAGTGAGTAACGGTGCAGCATTCAGCTTAGCAATAGGCATGTGATATACCTTTTTCCAGCTCTGCCACTACCTCTAACAATCTTTTTATTTGCATCCCTCACTCAACTGCAAGCCTGTCAGCACGGGGACTTGCCTTGCTTGCCCTAGCTGGACACTGCAAAAATAAAGATCTAGATGATTCAGCATGCCAAGTTTCACACAGGCTGCATGCTTTGTCTCAGTCTCTCCTGATGACAGCTGCACAGCAAAATTTCCTGTCTCCTATACATTTAATTTTCCCATGAAATTACAGTGCTACGGTTTCTTGACTAAACCTGAACTCAGGGCTCCTAGTGCTAAAAGCCTAGCAGACAATGCATATCACTGCTCCAGCCTAAATGCCTGAATTCGTTCCTCTCCCCACCCCACCCCACCCCTAAAAATTTGGGTGGGCTAATTTGAGCTGGCAGTTCTGTTGTGTTCTGGCTGTGCTGTAATTCTGTTACATCTCCTGCTGGTATATGTAATTTTACCCTGCCTCTTAGATTGTCCACTGAAGCTGCTCTGGCTGTGCATGTTCACAACTTCTTCAATGTTTCTGTGGGCAGTGAACTTTTGCTTTCTCTCTGGATACTAACACAGTCATTGTCATACCACTACTGCTAGAAAAAATGCCTGACCTGTCACAAGGTAGCAGGAAGTCCAGACAAAGCCAGGCCCAGAGTTGATTAAAGTCCTCTCTATTCACTTGTCTGTATTATCTCTAGTAAAGCGCAGTTGAAGCCAGGTAAAAGTCTGGATTTGCTGGATTACCTGCAGACTGCATATAATCAAAGGATGGGTATCATAAAGTTTCCTTGCTCCACTACAAACTCTTTAGTAGAACAAAACTGTTCCAGCCACAACATTTCTGGGTGAGCATGCCAGCAGAAAATGGTTAGAAACAAACAAAATTATAAAAGCCAGGCCAAGTACAATTACCTTTTGGGGAAGAAACAGACCTGGAAGCAAGAGGTAGGACCAGCAGAGACCCACTAAAAAATTGCAAACCACGGCAGGGCTACCATGAATTAGGTGCTGGCAAGGAAACTGGAAGTCAAGATGTGTAGTGTAAAATATGAGTTAATGTACTCAAACCTGATTCTGGGGTAAAGATACACCCTAATCTAGAAGAAGCCATATCAAATCTGCAACCACTCCTCACAATGGATCAAATATGATCTATCAGATGATTTGGCTGTACACAAATCCAGCACAACTATTAGCGAAACCTCATAATTGTTCTCAGGATTAGCAAATACTTCTTTACACAGTGAATAGATGATTTGCAACAGAAAACTGTGCATCTTATAAGCCTTCCTTTACCCTTATTTACTGACAGAAATTAGGTTAATGATGATAACTACTCCACCACCGACTAACATATTTATCTTTCTACTTCTGTCAAACTTGACAAAGCTCTGAATTATGCATTCACAAAACAAGAGTGCATACTAACAATAATGAACAGAACCATATTCAACTATAAGGAAAGGAGATATCCTTCTGAATTTCACGTTTACATATACACCAACAATAAATTTCACCTACAAAGCATTATGGCAATAGAATAGTTATGGCCAAAACAAATGTGTTTAAATCATCAGTGGCTCTCACTAAAACATAACAAACAAGCAAGCAATGTCAGGAACTGAAGAAGTTCCTCTGTTTGACAGTCTTGTGTTTTTTCTCTTCTGAGAAGATGCCCCAGCATTGAATGAAATACAGAATTAATGAGTATCTCAGTAATTTATAAACAGAATAAGAGTGTAAAAGTGCAAGTTTACTTCCCAAATGCTCCTTTTACTTCCCAAGGAGGCTGTCAGTCTAAAGAAGTGCAAGATCTTCATTTGAGAAAATACATCTATAATTTATGAACTAGGGTTTTTCGTTGGTTTTCTTTTTTTGAATACTCACTTCAGAAACAAATCTGGCATGATTATTAAAATTAAAGTAAGAAAACACATAAGTAACAGCCTGAGTTTAGACAGTAGGCAAATAAGAGATGTGAAGATCTCTAAAGATCTGTAGTCTTCCCATTGATTCCAAAATAGTGAGGCAAATAGCCATGGGAACCAAAAAAAAAAAAAAAAGTAGTTTTAATAACTTACTACAGCAACTGGCTTATTAGCAATGATGAAAATGTGTTTGGGAGGGATTTATTTGATCACGGAAAAACAACAACAGAAGTCTTTTAATTAAGCTCCAGAAAAGTCATTTTCAGTGCCTAAGATTGCCTCAGAAGAGTACCACTGTTCTGCCCTTGCAGTTTTTATGTAAGATTTTGTGTGAACTACAAAACATGCTTCTAAAATAGCTGTTTCCTGCAGGAAACAGGAAATAGATGGAGTGTATATGAATACCTGAAACAGAATTAACAGCTACAGTCTCAGCCCTGGATCATTTTACATTTCACCAGTTCCAGTTTAATTCTTTTCTACCATCCCATAGCTAACTGGGTTTGGCCCCATGAAAGGCTGTTTCTGCATGATGTACTTTTAATTTAAAAGTTATTTTTGTATTTCACAGTGTAACATAATCAAAGGGTTAAATGTGTTCTCTGCAGCTCATCTCTTAACGCATGAAAACAACATCTCCCCACCATACTGCTTAGCTTTATGTCTTTGCTCTACCACAAGACAGCTAACATCTCCTTCCCCATCCTCCTCCTGCCTTCACCCCACAGTTCTTCCACGCTTAACTCCCCAGTCCCATCTTCCTCATGGCAGGAGCATTCTTGATCATGTACTTTCTTCACAAATACACTCTTACCTACCACATAAGAAAAAGAGCTGCTTTTGCCTCTCCATTACCCATTCGAAACTGGTCTTGCAGATAAAGGGAGAGAAGCATTTCAAACACATCATCTAGCATTACTGTCCTTTCATCCTGCACATACAGTTTAGCTCCCTTGCTTGTACTTTCCCTTTTATTGAATTGTCACCTGTTCATCATCTTTTAATGGTTTATAAATAGATTGTCTCTAAAACATTTCTGAAGGCAAACACGTCTTTCCTTCTTTTTTTTCCCTGATTCTGAATGTGCATAGTTGCAACTGACCACTCATTTTGAGCAATTACGGTCATTACTCATGCTGAATACGGCCTAATAACTTAAATATAACCATTCTGCTAAATAAACTGCTACTTACTGTGTGAAAAAAAAGACCAGGGTCCAGTCTCACATAGCCTGAATAGAGACTTCAACAAAAAACGAATGAAGTAACATAGTATTTAGCAAGACTAAGTTAAATGCAGAATTACAAAAATTAGTGCATTTGCTAAAGAACTGGAAAAGGACAACCAATCTCCAGAGATCGTACTAACTAAAAAGAAAGGATGCAACTTCTATTACAGATTCAGTGAAAAGCAGCTGTTATTGAAATAAATGACTATTCACTGTCAGAAGTTTGCAAACGATCTTTTCTCGTAGAACGCAATAGACCGCTCAGTAATTCCTTGAATACATGACTTTACCAGGTGGACTCCAGGGAGAATGCACTTCATCCCCATAGGCTGCCTGGAGCTTCTTTTGCTGCCTCTCAAGCTGCTCTCTCCTCTCTGTCTTTTTCTAAGAAAAAAAAAAATGTGTCAAAAAAAGAACTCTACCAATGGAAAAGTCAGAATTATTGCTACACCTTTCTTGGATAAAATGAGAAGTTAACACACAATAGAGATTTGCCTTTCGGAGCTTAGCACATCCCGTTTAGGGATTCAGTCATGCACATTGCACAATGCAACACAGAGGCTGCACACTTGATGTTGCTTACAATTAAGGTGACAGTCTCAAGGATGAGCTGGCTTTGTGCACTAGCTAAACAAAAAATGCAACAGAAGGCCTAGTGGATTAGGTATTGTATTTGTCTTGCATGTAATTAGTCTCATCTTAATATTTCTTTTAAAAGGATACTTACACAATGCTAAATATGTCCCTTGTTACATTAATTTTGATGCATCTGTGTAACTTTCTGTACTTATTAAATCACACAAATGAGCTAAGCTGGGAAGTAAACAATTATAAACAAACCTCCATCTATTTTATAAACACTGTAAGGTTCTAATGATATTTTCTATTGTTTCAAACAGCAGTGGTGAGTTAGGATGATGAAGGATAAGCAATACTTGCAATGATATTTTTGTGCTTGATTAAAAATAATAGTAAATAATTGCTAATTAGTTTCTGAATAATAGGTCTCTTGAATATCATTAGTTAATGTCTTATATTGTTCTGTTCATACAGAACATTCATTCTGTTCGTACATAAAATAAGTGTTCTTCTTTGTAAAGATGGCTGCCATATCATTGTTGTGGAGATCAAAAATCTAAGAGTGCATCTACCTTAGCAATTTAGTATACTGGAGAGTTCTTTACAGGTGCAAATTTTCCTTTTATCACACTTGTAGGTTTGTGGTGCATGCATGAGCACACCACTTACTGGCTTAAGGAATATTTCCCTCTTGGTGGAATGAAGGTTGACATTACGGATCAGAGCATCACTTACAGTGTCCCATTAGATAGGTGGATAAAAAGGTCCTTGAGCTGCTGGCTTTCTAGCACACGAACAGTGCACGCCTAGGAACAGCAGATGGCATACACGCCATTGGTAATAAAGATGCACTGTGGATACGCAGGCTTGAAATCATAATCAATTTGCCAAATCCATCTAACCTTGGTTCTTCCCTCTGTTGCAACCTATCAGCCGGTATTTTGAAGCACCATAAAAGTTTAATATTTTCACATGTGAACTACATTGCTGTGGAAGTACTGCTCCTTGAAGATAGCTATAAGTGGCACTCTTAGATAATCCATGATCCGATCCCTTTGAGGGACACTGCAAGATCCCATGATCCTGGCAGAATCTTTCTGTTATTCATAACTAAGAAGAGAAATAGTGAGGTTACTGCAACTAAAGGAAGAGACTAGCAAATGGTGGTAGATGAGTTATTGTAAAAGAGGGAACTTGAGAGGAATTTTTCCTTGTTTTATACGTATACACTATTCAAACTTACTAATGCTAGCTACAACTGTGATATGTACAAAAATGTAAGAGTACAACATACTCTAAAACATCAGCCCTATCAGTATGTTTTTAAACAAAGACCTGAATATCTTTGTTAACATAAAGACACAATTCAGTAAGGAATATCTATCTATCTGGTCTGGCTAAATCAACACACAATGATTTCATGTTGTTACTAGTAAAGCTGATTATTAGCAAGGCAAGGTTTGCATGGAGAACTAATGCCCTTTACTAAAACAAGCGATACAGAACTGTCAGTCTACTAAATAATATTATCTCTCTGTACAAACTCTATCTTCCTGGATTATAAGGGATAATTGAGACAAACTGGGCTTAAGTAGCACCATAAGATTCTGACTCTTCTGTCTAGAACAAGTTCAAGATATGTTTCAGACATTCTTAAAGGAAACTGGTTAGTGCCCTAAACAGAAAGGAATCTGCATTATCAGTGATATTTCTCAAGAAAGAAGATGAAAAGATATGTGCTAGCAGTACACGTGAGCTTTGGAAGAATATTCTCTATAATGGAACATGGATGATTCAGACTCCTGTTTGGTGTATTTGTACATATCCTGAGTATGTACTTTTACAAACACTTAATCTTATTCTACCAATCTTAGAATCTGGATCTGTATTTGACATTCAAAGAGACATTACAACAAGTAATTGGAAATTCATTAAAAATAAGACTTATTGTAGCAGTAGTGGCAATTACGTGAGAAATCATGTCTTAAAAGTGTGCATATTTCATGTTTATAAAGCACTCTTTACTGAATACATGTTGCACAACCGATTCATGTAAGAAAATGCCAAACCAAAGGTAAAGCATACACTCACCCAGGAAGGGACTTAAAGTTGCTTTGGATTTTTTAAATCGCATCTCTATTTTATATACTTGGATTTGAAGATCCCATGTTCATGAATGAATCCTGATGCAAAGCAGAGTGTCTTGGGTTAAGTTAGCTGTTTTTTTTAAAGATAAATTTGACAGGAAGCCTTGCTGACTTCTTCCCTGCCTTCAACACACACCATGCTTTTTATGTTCTCATCCTGGCCACAGTTCACATCTTCACAAGACATAATAAGTGATATAAATCTTCCCTAATACAATAAATAGGAGGTTATTTGCACTAATGAGAGATGAGTAAAAGAAATATTGCAAGATGAAAACTAGAACTACAGTTTGTCATACAGCAGATCAACTTGATTGGCTTGATTTCTCTGTTTAAAATTTCTTACTCAATAGCCTGGTAAAAGGAATACATTTTTCACTTACAAAATTCTGGGAAGATCAGATTTGTTAGCAGTGTGACTGTCACATAATAACTGAATTTTAGATAGTACAGAAGACTTACAACATTTTAGAGGAATAATATTAACAGTCGTATTTCAAACATATTGCAATACCAGGAGATTAAGATTCCAATATAGAAAGTATTTTCAGATAGATCTTATTAAACCACATGAAATGAAAAACTCACATCAGCTGTTTGTAACCAAGAAAACCAACAATTCCATGAGACTAATCCAGTACAATATCACTTCCTGATGCTTTTTAACAGCGTTAGAATGCCAGAAATAGGTGTTGAGCATACTCAATCTCAAGGTAATATTTCAACCTTCTTCTAGGAATCATAACCTTACTGTATTGATTTTCAAGAACTGTAAATCTGAAAGAATGCACAGAGCAGCACCACTTCTCAACAATTCAACTAGGTTAACCAAGTACAATGGAGAACATAACACATCTAGGATACTCACTTTTTTTCTAGGTTCTTACAGAAAAACAGTTAAAGATTAACATCTAAAAAATAATGTAAACCAAACTAATCCATCATAATAAACTTTCTACGTGATTCTCCTCTATGTTCCACTTCTCAGACTAGGTGCATGTCAGTGACAAATGTCAGACACTGGTAGTAAAAGTAAAAAGTACTAAGTAAAAGCAGTCATTTAATCAAGAATTACATCTAGATTGGCTTGAAGAGTACTTAATGAGTAGCAAGAGGCAAATATTATGAAAGAAATAAAATTTTTAAAAAATCAGAAGCTTAACCTTTCTCAGCAATACTAAAGTATCTCAGCTCAAGATTATCCTTTTTATGTTAGTATTTTACACATTAATAGCCTTTTTCAGGGCATTCATTTTCATGCCTTAAAAAGTAATCTTCTGTATTAAACTGTGTTATCAAAGATCGACACAATGTCCTCTAAAAGTATATATAACAGAATTTCCATTAACATAACAGCAGAATGTTTCTTATAGAACTTACAAGGAGGTTTTAAAATTTCTGCTTTACCCATGCATTATGATCAACGCTTGGTTCAGGAAATGAGGAAATGAGGATGAATTCACACATTTATTTCTGCTCAACTGCTAATGAAAAAAGATAATAGAATACTTCCCACTATATTACTCTTATTTCCCTTCAAACAAAAATCCCCTTATTTTAAAGAATACATTTAAGACTTTCAAAATCCTGCCTTCCTAGATTTGACAACAGTTTATCTATCTGTACGCAAATATCATCTGCATTCTCTTGGTAATAAATTGACAGCTTTACAAGTGTTTCTCTCTGCAGTTCATTGAAGGTGTATATTTTCTCTGTTACTATACAAAGTGATTATATTATTCCAGCCAAAGAACATGAGGAACAGAGTCATTGCTGATATGCT
This sequence comes from Anser brachyrhynchus, assembly GCF_964034855.1. Taxonomy (NCBI): domain Eukaryota; kingdom Metazoa; phylum Chordata; class Aves; order Anseriformes; family Anatidae; genus Anser; species Anser brachyrhynchus. The sequence continues at coordinate 32,280,876 of NC_137698.1, read as the reverse complement.
ATTTGAAGTAAAGGTGTGTTAGCTGCAAAGCAAAGAGAACAATCTCATCTATCACCAGAGAAAAAAGCAGAAAATCTACTTGAAACTCTGGAAAAGACTTTTTTTATAGTCTACCGATGGTTTAAATGAGCATGCGTAAGGATCTCAAGCCAGCTGAGTTGCAGGATCCTCTTCTTATCAATGGCAACAGAGCCCTTATGTACCGGCTGTATGCCAGAAATCACATGGAAGAGAGACAATGGAAGAAATGCTCTCAAACTAAGAAAACTTTGGAAGTCAACATGATGAATGAACGTGTCATAGGCTGAGGATGGAAAATGCAGATTTTTCTTTAACTAGCAAGTCACACATATTTAAGAAAATATATGCTAAAAATATTAGCAATCTCTCCTCTAGTTTGCCTTTCTATTGCAAGGAAAAAAAATATTGCCTTATTGTTGGGACTAGACTACCAGATTAGTTTACTGCTTAACAACTAGGAATAAAACATGCTGTTGTAGGGAAAATATAATTGGCAGCATTAGAATTTTGCCTTTCTAGTCAATCAAAATAATCTCAAACCTCAGTGTAACTGCTTTTATCAATTTAAGAATTCCTCACTCTAAATGTTGCCTTGAAGGCAAATGCCTACACTGCTGCAGCTGGCAGTGCTGCTAGGTTTTGCTGGTTTTGTGCTGTGGTGAGCTGGCAATTCAGAGACGGCTTCCCCTGACATGGAATAGAAGAAAAGATTATGAAATTCAAAACTCGTAAGTCATGTAGGTAGGAAGAATACATTTTCCATGTAAGCTAAAGATCAAGCACACCATACTTTATCGTTTTGTTCAAGAGTGTCTGAGGACTAGCTATGTAATACTACCATCATCTGGCCTCTCTTGTAACAGCATGAAACAGCAAGAATATTACATTACCATATGAAAGTATTCACCCTCATTACTACATTAATTTTTTTTACATAGTGAAAAAAAAAAAATTACCAGCCATCTTTCATATTCTTCAATAGCCTTTTTATCTTTCTCATCCTTCTTTGTCTGTTGTATTTCTTGCTTTCTTCTCTCTAGGATTTTTTCTGCCTTCTTTTGTTTTATATATTCTTTCTTTTTTTCATTCCTGTATAGTGAGAAAGAAGAACAGGAGATCACTGTGTAACAGTCTAAATGCTGTATCTGTGACTGATTAACTAAACTGAGTCCAAAGAGATATATTATGCATTTAGTAACAGATCAAGAATATACATATATATTTATAAATCTTTTGATGTCCGTCTTCATGTAATTTAACACCAAGGTATAAATGAAACTATTATTCTACCTACTATGGCATCATTTTCTCTGTACTACTTTCCCCCTTATCTGGTATCATATAAAAATTAGATTTAAAAGTTCTGCAGGTAATACAATAAATTGCACTCAGTCTCTGAAAACTCTTGGCTTGTAAAACTAACAAAAAATTCCTTCAGCAAACACATCTCATTTGCTTTTGAATACACCTACATTCTTTAAGAAGGATTTACCTTCCTTCCTATTGCTTACTAATGAAGCATGAGACTAGTCACGCAAGACATTATACTACTCGGTGAATCTTACTTCTCAGTTGTAGTACCTCTGCCTGGGCCTAGTCTTTTGGGGAAGAAATTATTTAAGTTACTAAAACAAAAGAAACTGTAGAATGTGTTCTCACTGGGATTGTGCTTGCTCACTGAGACTGAAAAGCCTGATCCCAAGCAAGCCATTGTTTCCCAATCACAAGCACATCAAGCACTCACAGAAGACCTACTGCATTTATAAGCAAAGGTTCTGGAAACTGATATGCCAAAAATCAAATGCAGTACCATTTTTCAACTGCTGATATGTTGTCTTTCTTCTTTTCTTCAACCAATTCCTCTTCTTTCTTCTTCCTGATTCTTTCAGACTGTTTTTCCTTTCTGCTTTGCTCTCTTAAGTATTCTGTTTTTCTTTCTTTCCATTTTTCAAATGCCTAAAGAAAATCACAGGTTCATTAGAAATCTTCCCCCTCATCTTTTTGTCAGTGCTCTCCTCACTTACACTAGATTAATATTTTTGGTATTTCTTCATGTTCAAATTTTGGAATATTTGTTTGTTGCATTGCTCAGAAGGGGATATCATTATATCTAAAAAGCATGTTATTTTCCCCAGTACACAATAGTTCTTTGCCTATGCATTTACATGGAGTTTATTTTGTATTCAGCTAATAGACTCCAAACACAGAGAAATGCTTGTCTGTGTACAAATGTAAACATTAAATATTTCCAACAGAACTGAATCTCACCATGTTTTCTTCAAAGATTAACTGCGTTCAGATTTTAGAATCCAGTTCATTCCATCTCTTGCTGGATTAACCAAAATTATTCTCAGCAATTTCCTGAACTATATCTGAACCACCTTTATATACATATTTCACATTACCTTCTGTGCTGCTTCCATTTTCTCCGCATTCTGTTCTTCTGCTTTCTTTTTCTTAAGTTCCTCGAGCTTCTTTTTTTCACTTAACTTCTTTGCTTCTTTTGCTTTCATTGCTTTCCAGGCTTCAAAAGCTGCAATTGCTTCCTTTCTTTTAACACCTTCTTTCTAGATTGAAAATAACATTCTACATTTAAATACGCTTAAATATAAAATATATATCTATAATTGAAAAAGTATACTTTAAACTCGTTCTCAAATGTAGGATTAGATTCAGCAATAAAGAAATGGAAATGGATATGTAGAAAACATTCCAAGTAATACTCAAATTTGAACTATATAGACTTTTCTATGCTCATTTTTAACTTAACTCACTCAAATTATACAAATGACTTTTGCAAAATGTGTAGAAGAACATGAAATACATATTAAATACTTAAAAGGGAAACATATTAAATACTTAAAAACCCAATCTAGCAACTGTATATGTAAAATGTAGATAAGAATCTCTTGAGATAGGGAGCAAACTCATTTTCCACCAGAAGATATGATGAAATTTAACGTGTGAAAGGTTGAGTATCCCAAGATCATTGTAAACAAACCTGAAAATTAATCTAATTAATTTAAGAACACTTTTAACATCCCTGGTGCAAATGTGTAGGGAAGCATTAGCCACACACCCTTTAGCACAACCATAACAATCAGGACATGTCACTTACTGCTTCCAATTAGAGAAAGCCGGAGGCCTTACAGTAGCAGAGTGATGTAATTAGACACAAAGCACAGGTAAACATACTTCAGAGAATGATAGTTTGTCAAATTCTCCTTAAACAAGAGTGTAAACAAACCTCTTCAGTATTGATCCTCAGATTTTCAGCTTTTTTCTTTTCATTTCTCTTTAATTCCAGTAGTAAAGCCCTTTTCTTTTCCAGCCAATTCTGTAACAATATTAGAAGACTTTTACACTTTTAAAGTGTTTTTAAGCTGTAACTAAAGATGTTCGGTTAAAACAGATGAATATTATTAGAGCAGCACCAATATAATGACAACCAGAATCACTCTCAGTTCTTCCATGTGCTACTTTAATAATTATCCCATGTGGAAAAGTAAGACACGGTTCAAATTAAACTACTTTAAGGACCTTCACAACAGATATTTTTTTGTGTGATTTCTTTTATGTTAAGAAAAGTCTAAGGTTCTACAATGATAGCTACAAACGTGAAAAGCCTTAAAGATCTTTAATAAAATCTCTTAAAAACATCAACAAGACATAAGCATTAAAAAAAAAAAGAAGAAGAAAAAGAAATATGGAATATTCTTATTACTTGGGATACAGGAATATTGTTTAAATTTATTGTCTCTTGCAAATACTTGTAACTAAAGAGAACAAAGTCCAACTGGGAAGAGTGAGACTCCAGGCACTGTTATGTGTTATGAGTCATTTGCAGAATCTGGCCTAAATTTTCAAGGTTTAATTATATATTTGGTATGCTGCTTAAAAAAACGAGTGTCCTAAATGTAACCTATTCTACCTTTAAAACTATGCAGACTATAAGTATGGATTTCAGGCTCTAAATTTTGGGTTAGAACCATAAATAGTATTACAAACATATACCAATATGAACAACATCTGTTAACAAAAGGAATGTGTATTTTTCATCACACAGGTTAGTAACAAAAATCTGTTGGAACCCACATACGAATTGTGATGAAATTCTATACGGAATCCACACAGGTTATCCTTCCAGAGAGAATACTAGACTTGTTTTTACTTTTCCTAAATGCCAACTGAATAGAAGATACCAGAAAAAGAAATTTTAAACTAAACACTTACTTTTGTTAAGGAAAAAATAAAAATAAAGGAAAATATATGTCTGAGAATAGTCTGACACAAAAATAAAATTACAAAACAAAGTATGTCCCTCTCATCTAGCTTTTAAGTCTGTAATTTGATGAAAAGGTATGGCCACTGGAATAAAAGGATTATTGAATCTGTAAGCATATGAAAATAATATACATAACAATATTGATTTCATGAAAATAAGTGTTGTTGGCTCCTATAAGACCTTTATACGCATAGGAGATTTTGTTTTATTTTGTTGTCTGTTTAAGATCTACCTGGAAAACAGCTGCTCGTAAACTATCTGCTTTGTCAAATTCTCTACTGTTCTTCTGCAAGTGTTTATTCTCCAACACCTTCAATGTTCCCAAGTATTGAGGTGAAACAGCTGTAGCTGATGGAACAGCTTTTCCTTTTTTCTTTAAGTGTGCAGAAGACAGAGACCTGTAAAGACACAAACATATTAATCATCCTTTCATTTACTGTAGCTGCTAGCAAGCAGTGTTCCTTTCATTTCTCTTGATACCAGAACTTAATGTGATTCGGTTTGTACATGTACTTGTGTGGAGATAGGAAAGGAGGAAAAAGCACGTTTTCTTTGGGCAGGTTTATTACTGAGAAAACAAGCCATTATTCAACATATTCAGCCCAAGAACATTTACAAGCTCCTTATGCTTTCATCCATAAAAAAGCTTAAAACCTGTTAAGATAACACAAATTGGATTCACTGGTGGACACATGAGCACACACTCATTATAGAAATTGACAAAAGACTTGGAGTCTAATCTGACAGAGGAGATACTGAGCAAGGATTATAATAACGTCTCATCTCCTAAGGTATCCTCCACAGATGGTGAGAAGTTGTCAGCAGTGAAGAAAATGCTGACAGAAAATGAGAGCAAAGTGGCATTGTCAGGGCACCTACGTACATCTTATGCTCTGTAGACTATGATAGACAGCATTGTTCTCTCACCTGCAAGATGAAGGTTTTGATTTTTGTAGAACTGTCGCCTTTGTTTCACTTTGTTTCTAAGAAATGCAAGAGAAAACAAAAATTGCACTCTCTCAGATAACAGAACTAGATCAGGATGACACAGATTTTAAAATTTAACAAGGATGTTAAACATATATACACATGAAAGCCACTCAAATACAGAAAGGGTACAGTACAGTACTGTAAGAAAGTTAAAAAAACACACCACCTTTTGAAATGTTTGGAATGGCATCTAGAAATGTTTCTTTGTATTATGTTGAAATACAGTCGATAGTTTAGAGATAAAAAGGAATAAAAAGAACCTAAAGGGACAGTGGGCTCCCCTGTTATATCAACATTATTTAAATTGTTTTTAATATTTAGCTTTAACAGTTACATATACCTACATATTTTCTTTCTCATGATAAGGCATAAAGTACTTTGTGTCTTATTTGTTAATCAAGTCACACCATGGATTCCATCCTCTGCCAACATACACTGCTCATTTCAACTTTTCAATCCTCAAAATAGAGATTTGGCATTTTAACTTCCATAAGGATAATTAATTAAGATTTGAAAACACACATTTTACTACCTTTGTCTGTTTAAAACTATTTCTGTGAAAGGTATTCCCTACATCTTCCTTAAAACTATCCATAATTTGTAAGAGCCTCGTGTCTAAAACTTTTACAAGCAGAGTTTTACACATTTAAGGTACTAACTGCAAATTTCTTTACAAAACTTTTCATTGCACTGCTCATTGTTCTGAACAACAGTAAAAACACATATAAAAATACCTGGACAAAGTCCTCTGAAGTATTCTTCGATTCCACATGTTCAGACTGACCATCTACTGACGCTTCCTGTACTGTATCAGTTACTATTTGCCCTTGCACAAAGTTCTCCGTTTTATCTGAACTGTCATCTGTTGACTTCTCTGATTTCTTTGTTTTCTCATACGCTGTTGTGATCATTGCTTCTATCACACTGTGGCTGGTATCCTTCCTCTCATCTAACAGGAGTAAAAAGATTAAGAGGACACATTCGCTTAGACAATATGTTAACAAGAGTTTCATGGTTTCTCATTATTGTTATTTCTGTACTAAAAACATTTGTTTATGAAACATATTACTGAATTTCACATAGGATAATGTGTTTACTATATACAACCAAAGTTTTAACAAGTATAAGAGCATGATAACAGCAAAACTTCCCAGCTGCCTCTCCACGTGAACTTGGCTATAGAGCAGAAACCAAAAGCAAGAGCCATTCCGATCACAGCAGGAACTCTTCACATCTAGAGAAGTCTACACTACTACTAAAGTCTGTATGACAATCTGCATAAAGAAAAAAAGAATCTGTGTGTTGTTTTATGGGAGTGTGGGATGCACAAGGAAATAATGGAAAGATTATTTCTCACCTCAGTGGTGAGGATTTAAGCAAAATGTCACATCAATTTAAATGCATGCCTAAATGGTGAAATTGCCAGTTAGGAAGCACTTTTTCAATAATACTTAAAAACGTTTTTATCAGATCTGAACAGACATTAACAGAGATCTAAACTTTTCAAATAATTAAGATACAAACCAGGAATATCTATGATAAATTCTAAGTTACAGTCTTCTGATGAAAAGAAGTAAGTTTTGGATGACAGTAACTCCAAGTTAACTGAAGAAAGAACTACTGACGCTGACAATGTAAGAAATTTAATCACAGTGATGAAGGTAGGTTCCAGGTGACAAAGAAAATTCTGAATTCGTATGAACCATTTTCTATCTTCTGTTGATATGTAACCTTTCATTTTTCACTTTAAGCTTATTACTAAGCTAGTATAACAACCGTATACAAGCTGTAGACATCAGAAACTATACAAGTGTAGTTAAGTTGCAGCAGTTGGTGTGCAGGACACTGTAGACAGCTGATTTACTTTAGATTTCTGACTATTTTGTAGCATGAGCTTCATCACTGAATTTCATGTATAAGTCAGTTTAGCTCTGTTTGCAAAACAGATACAGACTATTAACTGTAATGAAAAAAGCCACGTAAAACCCATAAGCATTGTTGTAGTTTCCTCCTTAATAGTTCTAGCTATACAAATTTTATTGGTCTGCTTGGAATCTTTACACTTGCACACTTTAGCATCAAATTGAAACACTTATTTTCCAGTCCCTTTTCCACCACTTGACACCAGCACCTTATCATTCTTCTCCATTTATGCTGTCCCTCCTCATGGAGAATCTACACATTCCAGTACACTGATGCTCATATCCTTTTCCCCATACAAATTTCTCCTTAAATATTGTTCTAGTAACAATGCTCAATGTACCAGCAAAACAAAAAAGAACTAAAATTAAACACAGTATCACAGTATCACAGTATCACAGATTTCTAGGTTGGAAGAGACCTCAAGATCATCGAGTCCAACCTCCGACCTAACACTAAGTACTCCACTAAACCATATCGCTAAGCTCTACATCTAAACGTCTTTTAAAGACCTCCAGGGATGGTGACTCCACCACCTCCCTGGGCAGCCCATTCCAATGCTTAATAACCCTTTCGGTAAGGAAGTACTTCCTAACATCCAACCTAAAACTCCCCTGTCGCAACTTTCGCCCATTCCCCCTCGTCCTGTCACCAGGCACGTGGGAGAACAGACCAACCCCCACCTCTTTACAGCCTCCTTTAAGGTAACTGTAGAGAGCGATAAGGTCGCCCCTGAGCCTCCTCTTCTCCAGGCTGAACAAGCCCAGCTCCCTCAGCCGCTCCTCGTAAGACTTGTTCTCCAGACCCCTCACCAGCTTGGTTGCCCTTCTCTGGACTCGCTCGAGCACGTCCATGTCCTTCCCGTAGCGAGGGGCCCAAAACTGAACACAGTACTCGAGGTGCGGCCTCACCAGAGCCGAGTACAGGGGCACAATCACTTCCCTAGACCTGCTGGCCACACTGCTTCTTATACAGGCCAGGATGCTGTTGGCCTTCTTGGCCACCTGGGCACACTGCTGGCTCATATTCAGCCGACTATCAACCAATACTCCCAGGTCCTTCTCGGCCAGGCAGCTTTCCAGCCACTCATCTCCCAGCCTGTAGCTCTGCTTGGGGTTGTTGCGCCCCAGGTGCAGGACCCGGCACTTGGCCTTGTTGAACTTCAGATCTAAGTATATTTGCTATTCACTACCCAGTATGCTGTGCCTGATTTTTCAACTTCTGTTCACCTTCCTATACTCAGTGCTTCAAGCCAAGTCCTAACTTTGATCTCATTAGGCTGCAGCCCAGTGCACAGACATAACATAGGCCATGCCAACAGCATTTCCCTCACTGCATCCAACAGGCTATGTTACCTACCCGCTGGAGTCTTACAAAGTACTCCCAAGCATGATAACCTTAACCAATATGAAAGGTGTTTAACAGCCCATTCCAGTGCTTTTCAACTTGGGTCCATTCATTTTTTGTAACACAGATTTTTTGTCTAACAAAGGAGACTAAGAAATGCCCCCAAAATTGAAAAACAATACCAGCCTGAAGAAGAGAAAGGCTCATCCTGGTCACGTTGATGGCAAAGAGGAAATGAAATTAAAATGACTTGTTTTAAGTCTCAAGGATGCTTAGGCAATGATGCCGACACTTGACTCAAGTCAAAAGTGCAAATTCACTTCTCAGACTTCGATCTGTTCCTCTCCAATCCTAGGACATTTCCAGGACCCAATTTCTAACTACTTGGGTTGATACTGCACTTAGACATAATGGCAAGAATGAGGCTGGGCCTTTCTTAGAAGCAGAATACAAGGAGACATGAGGGCAAGAGAAAGATACTAAGAGAATGTAAAGGAGGAAATTAAGAAAACCATTGATTTTAAGAAGACTTGAACTGGAACCTTAGATGTTACCAAGGTGTAAATTATGACATTTATATGGCTGTACATATCTAAGTTCTACCTTGTGAAAGTGGTGTTTCTCCACACATCAGTAAATTGGAGTCTCCAGATCTTTCATTGTGGGACGTAAAATTAATGGTAAATGGTGGTGAAATACTTTCTAGCCATGGACCCTTAGATCAGAAAGTGGCAAATAAACAAGTGAGCAATTCATAACAAATCAGAACTATTTAACTTGAGTTTATAATACACTGACAAAATGTTTCTTCAGAACTCTCCAAGTATAATTACTGTCTCACATTCAGAGAAATAAAACCCATGAACCCATTTCTGAACAGCTGCAAAACATAACAAAATCCTGTTTCTAGTTAGAAAGAAAATGAGTAATATTCTCTTATATGCCCCTCAATAGCATTTCTAGAATGCTATTGGAAATTGTATTTTCCCCCACTCCTATATTTCCTACAAAAAATTTTGACAGCTAGTAAGTTACTTTTTAAAGTTTCCAATGTAAATGGTAAAAAATAAACACATATACTCTTCATTCTCGGTCTTACTTCAGGACCACGGCTTTCGGCAAGCACTTTTTTCTCAGATGAGGCTCTGGTATTCAGAGAAGTTAGGGATGATGGTGCTGAAAACGAAGACAATCCACTTCTACGAGTTATTTTTTCTTCTGACCTACTAAACTCACTGTCTTTCATGGGGCCGCTTTTTCTCCAGACACTTCTTGGTTGAGGTGATGCTTTGTAACAGCCACCTAATGAAGGAATGCTGATATTCTCAGATGAAAATGAGTATTATAGTTTAGGTTATGTCTAATTAAAGACATTTTAGTCTGGAACACTATTTTGTCAAGTTAGATTCAACTATTTTCAGTTAAACAAGTTATTTAAATAGTACATCTGTCTTAACACGGGACTAAATACAAGCAGCTATATAAGGAATTACTGACATTTCAGAAAGTTTAATGGAAGTTATAAAGCTTCTAACAATTTCGTAGACAGACAATCTAGAAACTTATTTTTTCCATTTATCATTCTCTCTATGTATATATTGAAACTACATGCAAGAACTTATCTGCAGTCAGAGACAATTTAAAAGTTTTCATAAACATAAAAGAGAGCATGTATCTAACAGCACTGTTGTAAGAAACTTTTTGTTATTCTGCTTAACTCTGTTTATCTACTAGAGAAGATATGAAGGGAAGACTGCTTCTCTCCATATGGTGCAGAGCAGAAAAACCCTGGGTAGAAGAAGACATCATGAGAAATGTGGTCAGAGGAGGGCCCACAGTATACATCCACCTTCTTCAGTGATGTCTCCGATCCTTTCCTAAGTCAGTCACTGAGCAGCAGATCTACTTTGCAATGGTTTCTCAGAGATTTCTATCCTTTGGCTCCTAAATTTCCTCCAATTTTCCTCGCATTTTCTCCCCCCTACCCTGCCACTGACAAGATCAACAGCTTTCTACCTGCCTTTTGCTTGATGTATGTTGAGACACATGGAAATACATATCTAATTCTGCAGACTGACATGGAAGTATTACCTATTAAGTCCTTGTTCATATACATCACAGGAAATGAGAGAATCACCATGGCCATTCAGCACATTCAGCAGTGTAAAGCCTAATTGTACAGTTACTGTGAAGTTCAGAGAGCTGAGAGGTCACAACAATATTCTTACAAGTGACTTATGGCATGCAAAAACCGTCAGTGCACACTAACATCAAACGAGCAGACAAAGCTGGTAAGTCTTTGGTTGGTGGACTCCTCTGTTGGCTAGGGATCTATTTATCTAATATGAGTAAGTTCACAACAGTTGACTGTTGAAGACAATGTACTAGCATTTACATGAGGAAAATGTTTTTTCTCCAATGTTTTTTCTGCCCATGTAAAAACTACACAGGCTTTCTGGCCATGAAAGAAAAACATCTAGAGTGCCTAGCTGCACATTCAAGTATCTGGCACTTCGGTGCCATCATGTGGAAAGAAAAAAAGTAGCAGATACCACTAATTATGCTTTACCAATTTCAAAGTTGTCATCTTCCATCACAGGTAATGACCAGCCATAAATTCCTCTTGAAATAAAACCAAAAAACTAATAATGGAAACAGAGCACAGGAAAAATTCTTCCCATACTGGCAAGTAGGTAAAAAACATGAAGTCTTTCAACTTTTAAAATTTTTAAAAGTACATACAGCCAACTAGCAGAATTCTAAGTTTCGCTTTGCATGTTATAAAATAAATTAGCTCTTATAATGAAACACTGAAGTCCTCTTTATGTCACTAAACTTTTTTTTTGAATATGCATCCAAAGTAGCTCAGTATCTACAAAGCAAAGAACATTTTAAGTCCTAGCTTTGTGATGATAAGAAGTCTACCATCCATAACATTTTGGTTATGGCTCATTCTGACATTCTATTACACAACAGCAGCATGAAGTCTCAGCATCATGACTTCAACACTGTATTTGCGAACACTGTGTTCTAACTTCATTGACCGTGGAGAGGGAAGGCCTGTTTAATGACCTTTCCATTAATGGATGGGTGGATGCCGTGGACATTGTGTAAATATGGCTCTCTGTGTTATGCATACATGGAGGAGACGAAGCTTTAGCCCTCCCACACCTTCCATGCAGATGTACTGATGGAAAAGTAAACTTTAAGCACCCAAACAGTTGGTTTCCAGCTCCTGAAAGGAAAAGACAGATAGGAACCTCTTGATACTTGACCCACAGTGGTTCAGATTCCCATCCAAGCAGGTTATCAAAACATGTATTATTAGAAGAACATTAAATAAATACATCAAAAGTCAAAACAACTGAAAATATACTTAACACAGAAAATAACCCTAACAACAACACATTTAAAATAATATAATATGGCTAAGCAAGCAACAGCAACAATATTCAAGTACTTTCTTTTCACCTGATGCTGACGTATTTCTTGTTTTGTGCACCCTTGGCTTTGGTATTGGCTTCTTTTCCTTTTGATCCAGCGTAACAGCCTTTCTTTCTTTCTTTAGTTCAGGCATAGGCAAATCATTGCAGTGGTCAATCTCACTCATAGGACATTGTAATTCAGCAGCTGAATGCTCTTCATTATTTTTTCTGTCATTGTCTTCATTTTTACTTTCCAAACAGCACACTTCATTTATTCTGTCATCTTGTATGTTTTCACTTTCTGAAAGTGTTTTTTGCTGAAGCTTCCTTTCATGAAAGGATAAAGTCAAGTCATCAGCACCTTCATTTTCTAAGTCAGCTGCTTTTTGTGATGTACCGTCATCTGAGAGAGGACTCTCAAAAGCAACAGATTTCTTAGTGCTGTCAGCATCTGAACTGCTTTTACGACATTCCTCCACAATACCTGAAAACCGTATATTAGCAGCTTTTGAGACAAATGGAAAAATACAGGACACAGAAACTATATCTTCTATGATTTAAATGTGTTTTTCATATAACTCTCTTCCGACTTAAATCTCTAAGCAGTTCCCTTTCTGCACCTCTGATCTCCCCAAACCACCAAACTGGATCCTTCTTCTATATCCTTTCCTGTCATCTGTTTTTGTGGGCCCAATCTGAAGAAAATACTTCAAATCTTCAATGGTTAATTCTTATCTGTCACGCAATTTAAATCCCTTCCAAAAAACGGCATCTCCAATGTTGTAAGAAGCAGAAGCAAGTCAACACAATAAAGCTATACATGTGCAGTTACTAGACCCCATCATCCACTTCTTTTCTCTGTACTTCAGTCCCATCTGAAATCAACTAGAAGATACTTAAATGAATATACTTTCCGCTCCAAAGTTAAGGTTCACACTTTTTTAAAAATGTTTATCTTTCTGTAGACTGTTATTACTAATTTACTTTACTTCAGATTCAAATACTCAAGACAGATGACAAAAAATGCCATGATAGTTGAGTACAATATTTAATCCACGAGGAGCTTCTTTATAAAGCTTGTCTCCACAGGGAAATCAAAGCATCCCACCAACTTTTAAAAGATGCTTCAGATGTGAATGAAAACACAAGTATTACACATAGGTAGTCCTTTTAGAAACAGATTACAATATTTAAGATTCATATTTCTCTTAATATGCAGCACCATATCAGGAATTCACCACATCAGTCACTAGGTCAGCCTAATTAATCTAAACATAAACATTACCAAATATCAAATGCATCCCGGCCCTGGAAAAATTGCCAGACCAAACCTGTTGCTGGCTTGCCTACACTGCCAGGCAAGCATGCTCTGCAGCGCATCTTGCATCTCTGATTGTCCTGTCTGGTAAAACAATAAAGCAGCATTATGGCTTTCTCTCTGACCATGTCAACTTTTATTCACGGTAGTGTGCACTGTCTCATCCAGGTGCAGATCTAAAAACTTGGCTTAGGTGTTTCACAGCTATAAGAAACAGCACATACTGTGTCTAGTGTAGCATGTCGGCAACACCCCTAATTTTGCTGGGAACACAGCTCCTAATTTTGTAGGGGAGGACTAAGTGATTTAGAAGTTGACACGACATGAATCTTGGAACATTCATGCATATTGACTCACAAAGATTCCTTGTGATCTACTAATGAGTTAAGAACAGAAAAGACGCAGGCAAAATTTTTTAATTCTGTCTTACCGTTTAATATGGCAACTTCTTCACTCTCAAAGTCATCTGAGTAAACAGCTGTTTGTTCCCTTGCTGCATTAGCAGAAATTGCTTCTTGTAGCTCACCCTGAAATGGTATTGCAAATAACTTTCATACAGAAGTTTCACTTCTTCAAATTCAGCACTAATCCCCTCCTCCAACACATGCATAAGTAAAACTGTGCAACAGAGATTACCCCATTTAACTTTAAATTCCCAAGAAGGGTAAGTAAAACACTGTTTTCACTCCATCCTCATTCTCCCCATTTTTAAGTGCTCGATACGTGGAGGTATTTTTAACAATGTGGCCAGCTGAGGGCAGCCTTTGTACATGAACTACATCTCCTATTTTCACTCGCGAATTTCACCTGCAAAACCCCTCGGCAAGACGGGGCAGTGCTATGGCCACCCCTCCGCGGCAGGGGAACGGAGGCGCGGAGAGACCCCCCCCCGACTTGCCTAAAACCCTAACTGTGGCTTGGGGGAGGGGAAATCAGAGGAGACGGCAGCAGAAGAAGGAGCCGATCCCGAGCTTTGCGGTACCCCCCGATGCCCAAATAGCCGCCTTCTTCTGCAGACCCGACCTGCTCCCGGGGCCTGCCGCTCACCTGCGCCGCGCCTCTCCGCGCCCCCGCCCGCCTGCCGCCGCCTTGTCCCGGCATGGCGGCCGCCTGCCGCCCCTGCGCCTTGCGGCGTCCCGCCTGGCTGCGGGCCCGGGCCGCGGGCTGCCTTCGGCCGCCCCGCACGGCCGGCTGCTCCCGCACGGCCGGCCCCGCCGCCCGTATTGCCCGTCGCTTGGCGACGCCGCCGCGCAACCACGAGCGGACAAAGGGCGGGCGGGGTGCCCGGGTGGGACCGCGGGGCCGCCGCCCCGCTGCAGGCCGCGGGCTCCGGCTGAGGAGGGCGGCAGGCCCCGGAGGTTGTTTACACCGCCGAGCGCCCTCCTTCTTGCCCGAGGCCCTGCCTTCATTTGCTGGTGCCCTTCTGCTTGGGATTTTTATTTTCCCCATCATCGTACTCTCACTTCTGTACCACAAGAATAAAATACTGTAAAAAGACCCTTAATGCTTTTCCTGAAGGAGTTTCTCTAGTGCTGGCCACCCCGCATGGTGTCCCTGCAGTTAAAAAAAGAGAAACGTTTCCCAGTTTCGTGCTGCCTTTCCCTCAGCGTGTATGTATCCGTGTACAAGGTCAGATGCTTCAGTACCCAGGTATTTAAACATCAGTTTTCCATAACTACTTAGGCTGGAGATAGGGCACAGCAGTGGATACATCTATGCATCAAAATTTGGGCTGAAAACTGACTTCATCTGTGCTTTGCAGAATATATTAGGGTTTGAGAACCCATGCCTATACCCTACGTGTAACCCACATACCTGTTACTATGAGGTGGATACATGTACTCCACTCGGTTCATGCCACCGCAGTAAGACTGGAGGGACACATTTTCATCCACCCCATTCTCAGAGGCAGGTGGCTGTCCAAAATTTTCCAGCATGGATTCAAGTGGACAGCTCTTTCTGTAAGGAACAAACTCACTGTAGCGCTTTCTGAAAAAAATAAAATCATAGAACCCATGCATTAGTTTGAATGAAACCCTAGAGATGAAGGAACAATAGTGACATCAAAGTAAATTACCTGGTGCTCACGTCTCCCGATACTCTGATTCTTATTTCCCAAAAGGTGCTTGTGCAACACACCAACAAATAGCAACCTGCAGCTGACCAGGTGCTTTGCCAAGCAGCACATGTCCTGCTGAGCCGACCGTCGTCTGTAATCTGTATGAGCAATTCAGGGATGCAGGCAATCAAACGCCAGGATGCTCTGGGAATATTGATCTCATGCATCAAAAGAAAATTGCCAGCTTCAGGACCACATACGGATATGGAATATTCTTCCTTCAGTTTAAATGGGTTGTGTTATCTGCCTTTCTAAAATAAGCGGAGTTTTTGTCTTTCCAGTGTTTCAGTTGTCTTAGCAATAATAAAGGACTTTTGACATGCTCTGTGCACTTGTATTATATTTGCATATATTAATCTTCCCCAAAATGCACTGCACTTTCCAATGTTGTACAGAGGAAAATATCTCTGACAGAAACCATGAGAGAATATGTAGGGCAGACTAAAGCTTTAGGACTTCTTTTACCTCCTGTTTATTTTTGAGAATTACATTTTAAAAGCAGTGCAGATATGCAAAGGCCACAACACATTGAGGGGAAAGAGGCCCCACATTCTAAAGAGCAACCTTAGCTTTAAACTAGCAAATAATTGTGGATCATTATTTGAATTTGTGTACCATCTGTGAGCAGCAGTTTATTTTTATTTCTTTATGACCAGCTAATGCTTGGTCTGCTGACTGACTATTCATGTATTTCATTGAGAGTTATACTTGATGCGCAATATTTTTTTCTTCTTAAATTTGAGTCTGTGCTGTGCTATCTCTCCATGGAAGTTGAAATTGGACATGTTTAGAATGTAAAAGTAATAAAGAAGAAATGTATATATTCTTTCTCTGTAATAATGTTAGCAGTTGGTGTTGAAGGCTGAATTATGTAATATTACAAACATCTGAGATGGTGATTTTATTAGACTCCAGAAGGTGGCAGAAAAATGTTTTAAGATTAAAAAAAAAGGTTTATTTTTGACATGCCCACTTTATTCTAGTTTCTTTTACTTTACTGTTGATGTGTATGGGATTTTTAGAAAGGCATTGCATTCATTTAGATCATTTTTCCAGCCTTGCACACTCTATATAGAAGGAAGATTTGGTTTAATTATGTTATTTATATAAGTGAGACAATGGAGCCTAATATCAACAGTATTATTAAATATTAAATGCATGGAGTTGGTAGGATGTGAAAACAAAGATCAATGCTGTCAGCAATAAAGAACTCAAAATGCATGAAGATGTTTTTGTCAGAACACACGAACATCAGGTCTGCATCTTACATCTTACAGTCTTATCTCGGGCAAAAAGCCCATTGACACCTACTGAAGGCTTATTGAAAACAAAAATCATAAGATTTTATGGGCTGAAAATTATCAGTCTTTTTTTTTTTTATTTAATAATTGCTGAATAAATAAATATAAATTTGACAAAGAAATGCACACTTGAAGGTGAAGTTGCTCTTTCTCTCACACATGTACATGGAGCACTGAGAAAAACACTCTAAATAATCCCTGCAATTATATTAATTTCACTAAAATAAATGTAGAAGTAGCATTTAATTCTGTTGCCCAAATATATGTTAGTCTCTGCGCTGTCCAGAAGGTTGAAAAATAACCATTTTAAGACAAACAATCAAAAAATGTTACAGTGGCAAGCATCACAATACAATGTAATTCTAGTCTGAAAAAAAAAAAGAACTTTATGTACAGAAAGCATTTGGGTATGGTGAATTTTTCAGATGGTTAGCTCATATGCACATCTATTGCTGTATGCCATATTTTGAAGAGCTATGTCTGTCTGGCCAAAATACACCATCCTTTTTCTGGTTGTCTGAAAGTAAAACCAGAAGTATAACCAACCTTATCTTATGCCTTTAGGCTAGGTCTGCTGGAGAAGAAGATCTGCAAGTCACCAAGCATTGACATAGCAGAGCTGGGTTTGACCTTTGCTACCTCAGAAGATGAGAGCAGAGTCACTGGGTTGGGAAAACATTCTGCATAGTTTGAGCTCAGAAAAAGCTGCATAATTTCATAGGCAAGTTTGCAGCACATGCTATCACAGCCACTCTGAGGCCCAAAGTTGCCCAAAACAGCTTAAAACAGTTCTGGAGTAACTGCAAAAGCAGTCAGCAGAGCAGAGGAATGTGCAACGGCACTTCAGCCTTTTGTTCTCTTCATCAGTATTATTTTGAGTAAATGTCATTCTTTCTCAGGGAACAGTCTATTCAAAACATGACATTACCAATCTAACTGGAAAGTATTTGACAACTCACCTTAATTAACTTAACTCATACTGGCAGTCTTTTACAAGTATCCCTGGATTATTGCACAGTTACTTCTGCCAGAGTGGAAGGACTTGGGCTGTTCTTATAAAAACACTTTTTTGTACCTCTCAGACACTTCTGGGAAGACAGACTCAGGTATATTCCATAGCTGTCTGATTCCTTCCTTCCTTCCTTCCTTCCTTCCTTCCTTCCTTCCTTCCTTCCTTCCTTCCTTCCTTCCTTCCTTCCTTCCTTCCTTCCTTCCTTCCTTCCTTCCTTCCTTCCTTCCTTCCTTCCTTTCTTCCTTGCTTTCAACTGCTTAAACTAATGCTCAGTTTGAAGAGCTAAGCTGATACAAGTCAGGAAATACCATAAGTGACAATCTTAATGTCCCCAACCTTCCTTTTGAATTTGTACAATGATATAGTCTTTAATTATGTAATGGAAAATAAATATTGACTTTTTATGGTAAATTTTTATGGTAAAACCTTATTTCATGGTAAAAATATACATTTATTCTTTTTTATTATTATTATTTTTCTTAAAAGAAACTGTCATTCTTTACTTATTAGCACAGCAGCTTGGTCCCCCACAACATAAATGAAAAGAGTTGTATTCCAATAGATTACAAAATACTATGGTTTTCATCACATCTGGGACCATGAGAAAGAAGAGCTATCAGACTGAAACATCAGCTTAAAATTTAGCTTGACCTTTTCTTCATCATTTATTATTTTACTGGAACTGTATTCAATGGTTTCCTACTATGTTTCCAGAAGAGAACAGCTAAAGTTTGTAATGCATTCTTAATGCATTGAACGTAGTAATATCTGTAAAATGCGCTGCTATGGAAATCAGGTAGGAAATCCACTTTGTCATCAAATTCATGCTCTCACTTTTATATCTTGATCCTGATTTGCAAGTAGTTAAAGAAAATTCTGTCAGGATAAGGAGGTATGCCAGCTTCACTTGGTAGATTATTGGTCTCAGGCATATTATCTTCAAACCTGAATTTGATAAATTTGATATATATAGGAGTAAGCATAGATGTCTTCAAAACTGGGGCAAAAGAAAGGTGGTTAAAGCAAATAAATTCAGGACAAATGAATTTATATAGCAGTATGTAGAGGCACAAGTTTTTTTGAGTGGTTAATTTAGTCCTGAGCATTAGACTTAGAAGCAGCAGATGGAGGCAGACATCAAGAGAAAAAAAAAACACAAACAAAATAAAACAAAAAGTGTCCTTTCTCTTTTAAAGTTATTTTAAGCTTTTTTTTTTTTTTTTTTTTAATAGTACTTGATGTGATTTTAAGGAAACACAAACGGAACACAGAGAAATGAGACACAGCTGTCTTGCTGTCTTCTTGTTGGGCTTGGTCATGCTAACAGACAGTGAACTTTTCAAACAGACAAAGCTCGTATGTGTTACTGACAGCAGATCAGACTTCCTGTAAGGGGAGTCAGAACATGCAAACCTTTTCACGTCAAGTGGAGTCATTTTGTGTGCAAATGACTCAAGCTACTGGTATCTTTTGTATCTAGATAAATTCTCCTTTTAAAGCCTTGCAGATGTGAGCTCTGGTTAAATAAACACCTTTGATAGGAACCTCACAGGCTTGTAGTTTCACTAAACATCTCTCACTCCTGAAGCATCTCGATGTCTAATGCTGTATTAATGCTGACAAGAAAATCCAACAGCTGTTAAGTGCTGAGCAGCAACTCGGGCCTTTAATGTTATGGCACATTCCACAGTGAGAGGAAGAAGGTTTGTCAGATTATCACCTGCACATTTGAGAAGTGTCAGGACTCCAGCTGTTTCCACCCGCAGGGTCACCAGAGATGGGTACACAGGACCTTGGGTTAAAGACTTGGACAATGTTCCGCAGCCTTGCAGCCCCAAGGGACGAGAAGTCTGACATCATTAAAATTAATCAGAGACAATAGATGCAGTAAAAGGCCAAATTTAATTGCTTTGTGGTCAGAAGGATCGACCGACTAATTCTCACTGACAATAATAATGTCTGCTCCTGCTCTTTATGTCTATAGTCCTCACTTGATGCCTTTTAGTTTGCAGTGCTGTTATGGTTCACTAGGGCAGGAAGATTTAAAGGAAAATAATGCTGCCAGGTCTGACTTTGCTACCATTCCCTAATGACGACAGAGCTTCACAGTGCAAGTAGTTTGGGCAAGTAAAGTTGTGTGATTAATATACTTGAGGAAGTGTAGGAAAGCTAAGGCCCATTAGGAGCACAATGACTGTATTACCTTGCTTATGCTTTTTAAATTTGTAACCAATATAGGGGAATAACTTTTTATCTTTGGAACACCTTGGTTTGTCTTTCAGTATACTTATATGAACCTCATTGGTGCAGTGTCTGAGGACTTCTTAGTTTTAAAGGGAGTTACTGATTCTCCCTGCTAGATTGCTGAGAGAAGGGATTATTATTCCCATTTTATGTATGTAGAGATAAGATTCAGGAGCTACACTAGCGACCCAAAGGAATGCAAAAATTTTATGGCGTTGCAATTTTGACAGGTTTCTATCATCTTGTTTTTTCACTCAGTTAGGCCCCTAATCAGGGAAGAAAATTCAGACATTGTAGGTGATGGCTTGTACCTACCAGAGGCAGTGCTGTACAAGAAGCAGAAGGATCTGCAGAGCTTCAGTGGTGTGTTTCACTGCTTGATAGAAGATTGAAGCACTTGCAAACAGCCTCCTTTTGTGTGTGTGTGGTTTTGTTTGTTTGTTTTGTTTGTTTGTTTGTTTAGTAAAGGAGCTGTTGAAAGACATTTTTTCTGCATATACTACAGACAACATATGTATTTATGAAAATGTAGTAGAGAAAGCTACTTCAGCCCCTCTCCTGAAGAAATACTACAGACAACTGTAGTGTCTTGTTGGACATTTCCTATTTTCTATTTAGCACATAAATGGGTCGATCATGGAACATCTTGTAGATTGGACCCCTGGCTTCCTTAGCTGCAGGTGCACTGTCCTCAGTTGCACCTTTAGAGGAGAGCCATTTGAAGGGAGGGCTCTCACATACCCTTTCCCTTTTCTAGGCCAGCCAACACATGCACGATGTTAGCCTCAGGGACTGCAGGCTGAGCTCTGCAATGGTGACACCAGAGAGACCTGCAAAATACAAGCTTCAGATTTTGTGTAGTTCCTATGAAGACCATGATACTTTATGATATTTCTCTTGCAGATTAAGAATTATATCGACTTCCCCTATCATTAATATTGTTGTGTACTTTTATGTCATTTCTACAAGGGTTATGGAAAGAACATTTCATTCAGACTTGTTAAAGGAAAGCGTTGATTATCCCTAGCACTTGGAAACAAACAATCCAAGTCAGTAATCTGGAACATTAAATTAAACCCTGTATTTGCAAAAGAAGCTTAACAGTTCATCTTTTCTTGTTCTCCATGTTTCCTTCCTTCCGTCTGGTGAGTTATTTTATAGTCCCTGTAACCGATTTGAAATTTTGCAGCTGCTGAGATTAGTCAGCTTCAGTTTAACAGCAGACGTCCTCAGTACTAATCTGTCCTTCAAGTGAGCTTTCTTTCCATTTCCTATTTATTTTCCAAATTGGTTAGCCATCACTTGGGGGGATTATCAAAAGCTGCTGTAAGACTGGTTGGGTCTCCATGCTAGGGCTCTGCAGCCTGCTAAGTCAGAGGAGAAAGCTGAACAGGAGTCAGGAATAGGTATGCCAAGAAGATCTGTTCTATATGTCTGAGGTACGTGGAAATGTTTCTGGGTACAAATCCAGCACACTGAAGCATTACAGATAAAGATTATTACTTTAAAATGATATTCTAAAACTGAATGCTGTATCTGGAAGACCATTTGTAATGTGAGCTTATTCACCATTTTTAATATCTTGGTTTCCGTGCTTGTGCTTTTAAAGTGACAGTGGCTGATGCTGAAGCTACATTTTCCTGAGGATAAAATTTACTCCTTAAAACAAGTGGTTTAAAAACTACTTGCTACCTGTCAGTAAGCCCATACATACACACACACATTCATGCTACAGCATCTATCTAACTGACTGACTGCCCACCTATTTACTTAATCGTTGGGCTCTCTGTGTTGACAATAGACCCTGGGATACTTCAAGAAAAGAACCAGCATGATCCTTTTCATTTTTTGCCTATGAATTATCCATAGGATGGCAACTGCACTTCACACCAATGATATTTTCTGAAGCTTTATAGCTCTATAACCTTGACAAGCTTCAGATGCAATATTAACAGGCAGCATCAATGAAACAGAAATTATTTACCCAGCTGCTGAGAATCTATCCCTGATAGTAGAGCTGTGAACTGTGAAATCCATTTAATGACAAAATACAGCTGGGAACTGCATTTTGGCTTGTATCAAAACATTATTTTTCCTGTAGAAGAAGAATAATGGTAAGCAGATCAAGACGAGGTAGTAATCGCATGCTGATCTTTTTATGCAATGTTTCATAAAAAAAATCTTTTTGCTAATGATGTGAGAGACCCATTTGCACTGCATTGAGTTGCTAAATGGATTGTGCAGTGCTTTTCCTAGACAAGATTGTTGCCTCTTTCTCTTTGGGTTTTCTACTGCTGATTTTGTTCAAATACAGTTATTTACCCCATAATTCAAATGAAACATGCCAGCTGTACCACCAGATCATCTGGGGAAATGCTGTGCAACTCAGGCACTGCCAGTAAGAAACACAACTCACTTCACACTGTCTTTTGAGCAGCGGCAGCACTGACAGATGCTGTTGGCTTACTGCACCAGAGTACCTATTACAGGTCTAATGGGATTTCCTCTAATACTATCTGCTTACTTTTCATGTCTCATTTTCTCTCCAAAATCACCAAGGGACCCTTGGAAATCAGTGGGGACCTATCAAAAACAAGCTTTTTCCTTCTGACTTCTTTTTCTAATTTGTGTGGCCAGCCACTGGAAGAAGGCTCTTAGGAAAGTCCTGTTTTTTTCCTCTTTTTCCTCATAATCCAGTCAACACCCAGCTCATTCAAAACAGGAAAAATCTCCAGCAATATTATGTCCATTATACGTGCTTAAACAAACTGAATTCAATGCAATAAAAGGCAGTGGTTTTAATATATGTTAATCCATGCATTTGAGATATATAAAGCATTCGGTGGTGGCCTAATTCTGCACTACTGGTTTTAGCAGCAAGACTATAATGATCTGTAAAGGGGTAGAGCTTGGGTACTGAGGATTTTTTTAATTCTTTACCACTGTATTAATCTCAGTGAGGACATAATCATCAGGTATCAAGTTCCAGTCTTTTATCTGTGGTTTAGTACGGTGTAATGAGGGGCTTTAGCCAGGTTTGGATGTAGCACAGCAAAGCTGCTAAGTGAGCTCAGACAGGTGCTCCACAGTCAAATGGCACAGTTACACAATTCAGTGCCTCCTCTGCTGTCTTAGCTAGCTTTAATCTTACCTAATACGGGTAAAAAGACTGATGAAATCAGGACTGCAGAGACTTCTCTATGCATTGTATAAATCCTGTTGATAACTGCATATGTATTTAGCAGCTGACCTCTGCTATGTTGGAAGCTAAGCTGGCTAGAGAAATTTATCCTGTGTAGCAGTCAAATGCAACATGTAGAAAAAAATCCAGCTCCAGAAAATTTTTTAGATTCACATTTAAATCGGTGGAGTAAAGCTCCTGAGTATGATTGAGAGTAGGGCCAGTGGGATGGGGTGATTGTTTTGTATTTTTTTTGGCTTGGAGCTAACTGCATTAGTTTGAAAAAAGCTGGAGTAATTCTGCAATGTCTTGTAATGAGAATTATTCCTCAACGGTACTATACCACTCTACTTACTCCTCAGAGATAATATCCAAGAAGGCAGAAATAAAGCTAAAGAACAAAGTAGGAAGAATTAGGATTATAGGTGAGCTCCAGTTCTTCAAACTGACAAGAAGAAAAGTAACCGACCCCAATTTCATTTTCATGTGGTGTCTTTCCTTCCCTGTAATAACAGTGGTGTAATGTAGAACATTATGTAGAATTTCATGAGTTCAAAGTCATTGGTGAATGATATTTACAAACAACCAGTTTATTGTTTGTTGTTACAACAGCAAGTAAATTCTACCTTCCTTTTAAAATAGGGAAAGTGAGCATTATAGTCCTGCATAAAGCAAAGTGAGCATAAAGTCCTGCATTAAAAAAATTGAAAAAATTTAAATTTATATCTCACAATAAAGTATTTAGTCTCCACAGAGATCTGGATGGTTTTGGATGTTAGGGTGGATTTCCATTTCTGCCTGAAAATGCTTGCTGCTGGCAAACAGGAAAAAAAAAATTACACTATTTTTTCCAAGTGGATTAAACATGCAAGATGGTGGCCAATGTGACTGCTTAAATTAATCCATCAGTTTGAATGTTTAAATAGTCTGCTAATCAACGTGGCTTGGGCATAAGTAGGTGACTGCACCATTTCTCAGTTCTTGGGTGTGCAGTGGGAATACAGGCTTTTCTCATAGTTTCAATCACATGGAAACTTTAGTGTTATCTTCTGGGAAAGTTCTGTTTGGAAGTCTGTTTGCATGCCTTTTTCTCTGTCTTTGTTTTTCTCTCTTACATACACACACACACACACATAATCATGCATATATTTATATATTATTTCTATCTGTGATGTTAATGTGTACAGATTACTGAATGAACATTATACTATACATATAATATACATGATATAATAATATGTATTAGTCTCTGTATTTGAGTTCATATATCCAGTGCCGAAATTATATGCCATATTGACAGGTTTTACACAGATGCAGTGAGTGGGATTTCACATAGCATTATGTACTGAACAAATGCTCTCCTTGAAGTTTGTAAGAGTTTTACCACTGACTTCTACATGTGGAGATTTAGCCCACGGCTATGAATTCTTGTGAAGTGTATATTCCTTCTGGATTACATCTCATTATCCTAAGTTAAGCAACTGTACTTCCATTTGGTACAGTTTCTTTATGAAACAAGAGGCTATGCTAACAGACCTATAGATGTTAATTTGCAGATGTGAAAATTTAGAAGTGCAAAGTTTGATTTATTTCCTTGCTTAGTGCTATGTTCTATAATTAGCTTTGGCTTGCTTTCACATGGGACAAAAAACATAACATGGTCCACAGGGAATCATCCAAGTGTGTCGAACTTGGATGTAGTACATAAATCCCTTTAAATTTCATTTTTTTCTTCCATGCTCTTTATTACTTTGTAACTCTCACTTACTTGAAAAGATTTGCAATGTTAGAATATATTTTTGAAGGGTAGAAACTTATACTTAGAATCTAGGTTTCAGATATCTGGATTCTTTCTTATTTCTTTTAATGGAGTGAGAAAAGATATAATGATGTGCGAAAGGCTCTTGTGATGTCTGCAGTGTCTAAAGTCATATTGAGGCCATGATGAATACACACAGTATATTAAGGAGGGCAGATGGAATACACACACTTCTAAGGGTCAACATTTTGGCAGACATAAACACTGTCATATGCTGAGGAGAATCAAGTTTAAGTTGTGTGTATTCTTCTATCCGTAATTTTTGTGGCAACTGCCTATGTAAACATTCTTCCAGGATCTGGGATGAAGTGTTTGAATAAAGTATAATACCTTTTTCTTTTTTTTCTTTTTTTTTTTTTTTCCCTGTAGGTCTCTAGGTATGAATCTGGATGATAATCCAGATTAAGAAAGGAATCAAATTGTAGAACCTCAGTCCTGCACATGAAAGGGACCACTAAGTGTCATAAAACTGCTATAAAAACATATGCAGGGTCCAACCAAACATTCCTATTTTTATTAACTATGCTAACAGTGTATTTCCAAAGTTGTCCCTAGAAAACAGAGATCCCAGTTACTGGAATAACCTGTAAGCACTGAACAGTGTTCTGATTTTTTTCTGATATTTAGCAAAGGTTTTGGAACTAAAAACATAACTGAAGGATCTTTTCATCAGTTTTCCAAATAGCTTATAATAAAGGAAGGTACTGACAGGTACATCCTCTCTGCTGACTATCACGGTACTAATTGGCTGTGGTCCACAGAAAAACCGTGTTTATTCAGTTCCTAATTGCTTCGATGTTTTCTGTTTTAAATAGGGACTGTGGATCAGAACTGCATTCCTTCTGGAAGACAAGGTGCAGCTGATGCACAGGAACTGCATCTGCATTAAATAATAGGACCTTTGTACTAATCAGTAAACTCCGGAAACATGCTGTTTTAGTGGCTTTTAGCAAGTTTGGGCATCTGCTCCTACAACGCAGGATGTCAGAGTGTATTACTGAGCTCACGTGACCCTAAGGATGGAGAATTTGCCTTTACAAACAACTTTTTCCACTGTTGCTTTGTTGTTCCATGCAGGGTTTTAGGTCTTTCAGCCAGCCATATCCTTCCCAAGATTTTTTTCTTATGAAGAGTTTGTCATGAGGCTTTGCTTTTCATCTGGGAACTGAACTTCAGAGAGAGCTTGAAGAGGTCATGCCATAGTAGAATTAATCAGAGACATTTGACTAGATGCTGTTGCCTTTCCAAATTCGTGATAAGTTTGTAACATTTTTTTTTCAAATCAAATCCCTTGACACTCTTTAGAGCTCTTTCATTAGTGAAACATCCACAAAAAGCCCTCCTCAAATTTTAAAGGTAAATATTTTTGGTAATCAACTTTCTTGCCACACAAGGTAATCACCGTGCAGTATATTTATAAGTTGTATTTCTCTCCAGAATGCCATTCTCAGAAATACATGCTGGGTACGAGGAGTGGAAAAACCCACAATGCAAGGTTTAGGAAAGCAGTCACACTTCTTGCTGACCACCCACAGAAAGCAAAGAGAAGCTTAGTCCTTAAAATTTTTATTGAAAGCAAGGTGATTCAGGCACATCTCCCATTAATTTTCTGCTACCTCAGAAAGTAATTTAACTATTGCAATTTTAACAATGCATAGCTGGATTTCAACATCTCTCCAGCAAACTGGTTGCAAACAGAAGACAGAAATGCCTGACAGGGCTGAAAACTCAGGAGAAAAAAACAAAACAAAACAAAACACTTTTTTTGAACCTCTTTGAAACTTTTCTTGTGAAGAAATGTTATATTAATGTGACCATGAACAGAGCTGCAGTGTAAAATTACATATGAATATGGGAAACAGATTTTTTTTCTCTTTCAAGATATAAATTCTTCTACATACTGCAGATACAGGAAATTGCATATTTCTCTTCCTCAGTTGTGATCTATCCTAGTTTATTTTGCTTTAATCCAAGAATAATAGCATCTAAACCATTTCACATGGAATGCAAGGAGGTGAAGCTCTAATGGCTGTGAGATACTTACCGAGCATTTCTAATCCCTGATTGGAAGCAAATCACTAAATCATGGCAGTGAAAAATGCTGATATTTTATTTTTATGCTTTGAAAACACTTCCACCCTTAGCATATATATATTTTTGGCATGTGGTAAACAGCTATTTTGTGTACCCTGAACACAAAATATTTAAAGACATACTACTAAGCTTTGTTTTCATTCATACTGCTGAAACAACCTTTGTAACTTCATATGAACAACTTGTCATCTGGTCCCAAATTCTTTTCTAAGAGCTAAATGCTATTCCTTATCAACACAGTCATCCGGACTGCTATTGATCAACTTGCAATTAATCATAGAATATCCCGAGTTGGAAGGGACCCACAAGGATCATTGAGTCCAACACTATTAAGCAGTAATGTGTTGCTCTGCTGTCCTCAGGACAGCCTGAGAAATCCCTTCCTGTCTTCCAGCCGCTCCAGGAAGGAAAGCTTACCAGCTGGACTGTACCTGTCCTGTGAGTTATCATCCAACCTCAGAGGGACAGCTGGGAGGAAAAGAGTGCTGGCAGGAGTTTGGACTATGACCTACTGAGGTCCTTTCTACTCTAAATTATTGGATTATGCTACCTGTTTCGATGTTGCATGAATATGATGACATTGATCACCTTGAGGCTTTTTGCAATGCAGCATAGTGTGAGATCAAAGTTGGAGCCAGAAACAATTATTATTTCTACAACAAAAGATGTCTCCTTTTTCTCCACTAACTCTCCACTAATGCCACTAAAAAGTAAGGCTGTTTCTGCTATCCGTTCACTTTGAAGGTGATCCCATTGATGTGAGCAGAAAAATTGTGGAAGAAATGAACACTGGCATAAGCAAGAATGACTATGGAATCTGGCCCAACAGCTTTTTGAAACTGTGGTTCTTTTTCATATATAAATATATGCAAATGATTCCTATTTTCTATGTGTGTATTCAACATTCATAAGTATTTGTTGAATAACTTTTTCAGAAAAAATCAGACTGTAGATGGCTAGCAAACTAGTCATATCAGTTGCTTGCTATTTATAGCATATGAGTGGTCAGTCATATAAGAAGGGACAGATTCTGCTCCACAGAAGAATGCATTTATATTTGCTCTGGTACTATTGCTGATGGTGGAAGTTAGGTAACTACAGGTAACTCCATACTTCCAGAATTAACATTACCCTGATAATATAGATATAAAATCTGAGTATGTAACATTTTTAGAAATATCTCACCAACAACAAATAATGGCATCTTCTGAAATAATGGCCAATTAATCTCTTTGATTATATTAACAGAGTGTGTCTTGATTACTTTTCGATTTATATAACCAGCTCTTTTAAGCATTTCCAATGCCATTTCACAGAAAATAAGATCAACATTTCCTTGTGCATTTAGACACTGCCCCATAAACTCAACATCTGGAACTCTTTATAATAAAACTATTTAATACCGTTGTCCTCCAAAAAGACACACAATTTATGTCATAACTGCAATGGGTGTTGTTACTGTAATCTTCTTACTGCGTTTATGGATCACAGAATAAGTAGTGGACAATTCTAAGTACGTCAGCTTCTTCAGCCAACAAGTTTATGAGAAACTCAAAACAATTAAGGACACTGTAATCTTTGGGAGAACATTAAAAAAAAAAGCCAGTAGATAGAATACTGTTAATATAATTGCAAACAGAAATGTTTAAAGCCCATTCAACTGCCAGTTTCCAAGATCTGTTTATATCAACAGTATCTCTGTGGTCGCTTTTTTTTTTTTTTTTTTTGACTGGTACCATGGCTTTCTTATGGTTTTTGCTACTTGCTGTAGATTACACTATGAAGGCAATCAGGGACAAAGTTTAAAACCCCTCTTGTCTGTTTTTCACTCCTAACATTTCACTATTTCACACATAACATGATTGTGAAGATCGATGCAACCTTTCAGTACTTGAAGGGGATTTGTAAGAGATTTAGGTTAGAGGTTAGGAGGAAATTCTTCACTCAGAGAGTGGTGAGGCACTGGCACAGGTTGCCCAGAGAAGCTGTGGATGCCCCATCCCCAGAGGTGTTCAAGGCCAGGTTCAAGGCAACCTGATCTAGTGGGTGGTGTCCCTGTCCGTGGTACGGGGGTTGGAACTAGATGATCTTTGAGGTCCCTTCCAGCCCAAGCCGTTCTATGATTCTGTGATGTTGTCTCTTCCTTCCTCCCTTCCTTCCTCCCTCCCTCCCTTCCTTCCTCCCTTCCTTCCTCCCTTCCTTCCTCCCTCCCTTCCTTCCTTCCTTCCTCCCTCCCTCCCTCCCTCCCTTCCTTCCTTCCTTCCTTCCTCCCTCCCTCCCTCCCTCCCTCCCTTCCTTCCTTCCTTCCTTCCTCCCTCCCTCCCTTCCTTCCTTCCTTCCTCCCTTCCTTCCTCCCTCCCTTCCTTCCTCCCTCCCTCCCTCCCTTCCTTCCTTCCTCCCTCCCTCCCTCCCTCCCTCCCTCCCTCCCTCCCTCCCTTCCTTCCTTCCTTCCTTCCTTCCTTCCTTCCTTCCTTCCTTCCTTCCCTCCTTCCTTCCTTCCTTCTTTCCTTCCTTCCTGTCTTTCTAATCTTTCGCTCTTTCTCTGTTTTTCAGGCTACTGTTTACAATTCTCTCTTACGCAGAAAATGTAAGAGAGGAGTTAGATATATAAATATCAGTTACAAAAAAGTAGACAGGAGTCTTTCTGAATATAGAAGTAATGTGGAAGTTAAGCCTGTCCCTTCCACCAAAGCTAAGAGTGAATCAAACTCTCAAACTGTGAGTGAGACTATGTATCTCTGTGGGTTTTGTAGGGGAAAAGAAGAATTTTGGGGAGGGGACTAGGGTTGAAGAGGGTGTCTTTTTTCTCTCCTGACAAAATAATGCAGCAAGGGCATGTGCAAGCATGGAAGTGGTGTTTGCTCCCATGCTACACATATAGCCTTTGTGAATGAAACTCATTAAAAGCTCAATTCTGTTCCTCAGTGGACAAATAGCATGCTACATTTCATTGTTGGATTCTCACCTGCTGATGGACGTGTTTGTTAATAACCTTGAGAGTGGGTCTAAAACCCACATGTGTATAGATTACAGCCCGCGGAATCACAGAACCATTTTTGCAGAGCTGATGGATGTATGTAGCTATTTCTGCAGCCCATTGGATGTAAAAAACATTAAGTCTACTTAGTTACTTGCTTCAATAAATAAAAAGTGTGCTTGACTTTTAATAGTTCCACAATAAATTAAATAGCGTTATCTGATTTGGAATAGCTCCTGGTTTGTGACAGGAAGCATATAGGTGCTTGGGCCATTTATTTGTATTGTTTTTTGTTTTATGTTTTTTAATGCCAAAAGGCTATTGGAGACATGTTGGGAAAAATAGGGAAGAAAATCTATTTATTTCCAGTAAAAAAAAAAAAAATGAGATCACAGGTGTGTAATGGCTGGTTTCATTGCAAAACTATCAGTTTCACTGTATTTGTATCAGCTTAAGTAAAAATGTACCAGTTGGAAAAAATTAAATCAGCATGAATCATACATCCAAAAGATCACTGATCTAAAAATATATAAACCAAGAAAAAGATAAAAATGATGTATGCAAACTAAAATTACCAAATAAAAATTAAAATCCTTCTAAACATTCTAAACTACATTAATAAATTTGAAAGTAATGTGGAAAGAGGCAAAAAGCTACACTGTGATGTCGCTTTCATTACATGGAACAGAGCTAAGGAGATAAAAGAAATTCATGCAGAGCCCAGAAGAAGATTAAGCTTCTTTATCTCGCTGTGGGAGGAGGGGGGAGCATACATACAGGTAGTATTTTGTATAAGGAGAAGAGGGAAGAACTCCAAATGACTACGTTTTAATGGTGCGTTTCTATCTTTTAATGTACTGATGCATAACAGAAGATACCCATGTGAATACTAAGGATCATAAAGTTCCCCATTGTCAGTCCAAATTACAAAGCTAGCAAGTAAAACCAAGTCCCTCTTCTTAACAAAGTTCCAAATATAAATTTTGAAAGGAAATAAAAACAAGCTCTGCTGGTACCTTGTTGTCATAGCATGATACTTAACACGAATGAAAAGATAAAGCATAAGTGGTAAGAATGAAAATAGAGTGCAGCTACTTTTGAAGTCAGAGCTCTGTTAGAAAAGCCTAGAGCTGATTTGATTCAAAAGTAGATTGTACAATGATTTGTCAAAACTGTTTTGTGTGTGTGTGTATGCCAGAAGGTTTGAAAGGATACTAATTAGCCTTTCCTTGTCCGGTGGTAAAATCTCAGTGCAACATCATACGCTGGTAGAAGCACCTTTGCAGACTGGTGTGCCACTTGCTGGCCAGGGAAAGGTTGGATGCATTGCCACACAGGGAAATGACGTGTATTGTCTCATATGACTTTTCCTAGAGAATATGGCTCATATTTAATTTTACCAGCAAACAGCCCCCTCATTCTTTTCTTAGCTATTCAATTACAGCAAAAGGGCCAGATGGGCTCACACTAAGCTGTTGTAAATAATATAGTTCCACTAAATTCAGGGGAATAAGACCGACTTGCACTCATAGAGGATCTGGCCCAAAATATTCACAGAAAGCTTTGAAATGTTTTCTTCTGTCTGCCAGGTATCTTGGTTCTGCTTTAAAATCTCATGTATGTACCCCTCTCTCTGCCTTTCTCTTAGGATTTTGTAATTCCATGGTGTGGGGGCACCTCTTTTGAAAAATCCCTTCTTAAATGCAAAGTTCCCAATGAGCTTAATGTGTTTTTCTTCTTTCCTGGAGTATCCATTTCTGCTTAAAGTCAGGTGGTATCCTTCTTTTTCTGGTAAGTTTATTAACTTTATGATTTTGCTTATGTTTATTTTTACAGGTTTTCCAAAGAGAGCTAGGAGGGCAAATAGAAGTAGGAGCCATTGCCATAAATGCTCTTTGGAGTGATAGAGATGAAGAAAGTTTGCACTGTTTTGTAAAGATGGACAAACTCCAAGTTTATTTAATTTCCCTGGACAGTGCTTTTCACTGCCTCATCTCCCTGACTGTGGGCTATCTAACACACTTGTAAATCAAGATAAGGCCAGGTGGTGAATCACTGCACCAGCAAGCAAGAAGAAAATAGGAGCAGAAGGCCAAGCAGTGGATGACTGCATTAGAAGGAGGCACAAGCATTGTGTTGTTACATCAGGAAATGGAATGGAGAAGCTATAGGAGGGCATAAACAGAATAGAATAGTACTGTGAGATTATCAAAGGCTCGGTTCAGCATATACTTCAGTGAGGTTGTGGCAGACACATATTTGGTAAAGACTGGTACATTCAGAATAACAAGGGCTGTGTAATTTAAGGGAACATGAATGTCAATTAATCAATCAGAATAGTCCAAACTGTTTTAAGAAACAAAGCCAATTATCCTAATTATGTAAAAACTTATGTGTTATTGTTGCTGTTTGTTGATACAGCTATCATTGGCAGGATTCCTCCCTCAAGTGTTTTTCTGAACAACATTCCCAAACTGACACATTTTATTGTGGGCACTATCATGTAAAACAAATAAAAATGTTGATGTGCTAACTATTTCCAGTATTTATTGCACTGTTTCTAAACCATGGGAGACCACTGTTGACGTGATTGTTTTTCTACTATATCTAGCTTTTGCAAAAATAAAATAAAGAAATACTTGAAATATTCAGGTTTTTATGTCACAAAATGTCTTCCTAATACAAAGAACAGCATTAGAGGATCAGTCATAATCTGCAGCATGGCAAATAAACACATTTTGTGTTTGTACTTTAGGATTGTGACTTTCTGCAATGATTTTTTTTTTTTTTGTAACAATGTCTCAGGCTTTGATTGCACAGAAAAGTTTTTTGGCTAAGGTTTTTGCTGGTTAAACCAGCTTCCTGTCTTCAAAATAGAATGACCTTCACAAGCAAGATAATTCTTCAGCCAGCAAAGACAAGAAACAACATTTTCAGTTGCACAGTTGGATGAAGGACAAAAGATAATCTTATGCTTCCCTCCAAAACTAACCATTCTGGCTACCAAAACACTTTCAGACATGTTTGGATGGCACTAGGGAGAGAAGACAGTCTTTCTGACTGGAAATGATTAGATCATCTGAGAGAGGAAAGGGGACATGAACCCTTCAGAAAACCAGGATGACTTCAAAACATGTATCTGGGCTGGGCAATGCTGCCCAGGATCCATGGTAAGAATACTTTCATGTTACACTCAGGTCATGAAAAGTGTAACCATAAGCACCAGTCAGTGGTCATATCCATCTAAATCTGTTTTAATAGCCTGGTGCCAGTATTTTTACAGTGACCCCAGGAGTCCTCTTTCCTGCCACAAACACCTCTCAAAAAGGCTCTCAGGAGTTCCTTCAGGTTTATTGTGGCTTGACCTGTGGAAACAGCTCTAAAAAATTCTAGAAATTTGACCTATTCCAAATTTTCACCAAAGTGTTTTGCATTTTTTTCTCCCACACTTGACATTTTATTCAATGTGCATAAGTGCTTTTTTAAGAAAAGCTGAAAGTACAAAAAAAGATATATTAGAAGAATGATGAAAATTGCAGGAGGTCTAGGAAGTGTATAGCAGGACTTACATGGATGAGAAAAATTGCAGGAGGTCTAGGAAGTGTATAGCAGGACTTCCATGGATGAGAAAAATTGCTGGAAGGCCTGTGGGGAAACAAAATTGGATGTGCCAGAAGAAACTTCACACCCATCTTAGTGTAGCTAAGTTTAAGCAAATAAAGTATTACAGTCCAAGTTTATAAACTGTAAAGTGTATGTCTGTTTTCACATTGCCTATCATGATTTGATATAACTTTGTTTTCAAATCATGATCTAGATAATGAGTATGAAAATCATATTTATACATATTTCCAGGTTCTAACAGTCCCTCTACCATTTTCATAAAAGGCATTTACATGTTATGAAAAATCAAATTAAAGCCAACTATGCAAACAACTACACAAAGGCAGCATGCTGTGCAGTTCTGACTGACTGTTAAAGGGAACTTTACAGCCTTGTTTAGCTCTTCTGATTGTGCCAGGTTATTCAAAATCAGCAGCCCTTAAACTTCGTTCCTCCATCCAGCTAATTCTTGATCCTCAAATAAAGAAAATATAGCGCACAGTAGCAATAACAAGAATACTTACTCATTACATCTTAGGCTAGCCATGAGTTGCTATCAGGATTTTTCAGTCTGTTTGGTACACATTCAACAGCTTTGTTGTCCCTGTTCAGTAAAAAGGCAAATTGTTCTCTACTGCTACTCATGGTATAGTTTAATTAACCAAGGAAACAGATGGCCATCTAAGATAAGCACTGTCTCTTTAAATGCAAAAATCATGCAAAAATGCATATCCTGGAGTTGTATTCCTATTGGTTTTGTTGGAAAAGATTTTTAAGGCTACAGCATCATACGCCTTCTCCACCTACTGAACACTGTTCATGAAGCATTTGCATTGCACAAATGCGGCTGCTATGGTAGAAGACTATGAAGTCCCAAGCAGACAAGAAACTGAGTAATAGTGAGCAACGTTTTGTTGTCTCCTTCAGTATAAAATATAATGAACATCAAATGAAATTAATTACCTGTTCAAAGCAAACTCAGTAATGTAGTTCCATAGGCAACTTCTCAAAAAAAGTTGTTGAACATCTTACCACAGGTTGTTGTGGATACTAAAATTTTAGAGGGTTTCAAAAAGCAACTGGAGAAATTACTGGAAAAGGGATGAATCAAAACATATGAAATACAATATAAAAGCTTAAGACCTGGGAAGTCCTGAGGGTGGGAGGATATTCTGGAGAGGGGCTACCAGATGCCCAGTCTGCTCTTTTCTCTCAGATTCTGTTGCTGGTCACTGTCAGAGAAAAAGTATGAGGCTAGTTAGACCTCTTGTCTGCGGCAGTGTAGCTGTTGCTATGTTCCTATGTACTCAAAGGCATGATGTTGCGAATCAGACTGGATTATGCACCACACTTTTTGTGCCTTCCAAAATGTCCCATTATTTCAAATCTGCCTGTTCCTGTTTGTTGCCACAGTTCCAGCATACCTGACTGGCAATCTCTTTCTATGCTGGGCTATCCAGCCCCAAACTCATTAACCTTTGGGTAATAATCTTGGCCAGGTAGAGAAAAATTTTGGATATGAAAAAAGAGGAAGGCTGTGCATCCATACATCTGAGAGCATATTTTGCTATGCTGGAGCACTCTGAGCCCATGTACCAGGGCTAAAGGAGGGATTATAACCCCTGTAAGATCTCTGGCCCTTCTTGTCCCTAGTGAATCAGCATCTAGGCCATGGGCTAGCAAGGGAACAATCTCTACAGTGTCTCAGTGCCGGAGGACTTTTCAAGCTTCATGAATTTGGGTGCCACTGGTGATTTTCCTGGATTTGTACCATGGTATAATGTGGCATACTTTTCAGTGCTTTCTTCCTTCCTTTTTGTTGTGCACAGTTGGTCAGCAAATGTCTAGGACACCCAGACTTTTTCATGCACTACTATCATCAGTCAGTTCACCTGGTGTCAATGGCAGCTCCATGGGCTACCTCTGGCAGTAGAGACTCTGTGGGGAGTTTTTGTCTGTAAGCAGACTCTATTATGCTACTTATCTCTCTGGGGCCCCATTTCTGATTGAGTGATTGAACAGGGAGATGAAAAGGCATTATGAAGAATCTAAAACAGTAATGTGAATGTCAAAGCATGGGAGAAACATTGTGGGCTGGAAGAAAATTAATTAAGAGATTTCAAACCTGAGCTCCTTGATGATATCTCACAATGCACTTCAAGGTGTTCCCAAGAAACTGTGCTGAGAAAAGTTTTAGGGGTCAATAGAAAGTGTGCATACCATATATTTTGCCAAAACAGATTTTCAAGGGGAGGACACTTGGCACTAGCAAAGGCAGTTCAGCAAGTACGTATCTGTCCTTCCAAAGCAGTGCGAACAAGCTGCAATCACACGAAAGTACTGCCAGCAGAACTTTCTGATGTAAGCATGACCTCAGCCCTCTGCAGAAAGAAACCCAGGCTAATATTTGTGTGCCAAAATGTAATGTCTCTCTTGTAACCATGCAGTCATGATTGCTGTGAGGCTGAATAGCCAGTTAGATGTTGACTTGACTTTTCATACAATCCTGAGAACAGTGCATACAAGTCAGCTATAATTAAGCTATACAAGCTATAATCATGGCTTCTTGCACATAATATTTTGATATTTTGGAGGAAGTTACCTCGACCTTTTTATTCCTCCTCATTTGCCTCCTCAAGAAAGGGATAGTTTTTGTTTGACTTCAGTAACGCTCTGGTCATTTATTAAAAAGTTGTCATATGTTCATACGACTTCTATTACATTTGATAAAAATGTACAATATTTCATTGTGCAGTTTATTGTGAACCTTGCTGTTTTTCAAGAATCAATGTAGTTATAAACATAATTTCGTCCTTTCTGTGTGAGAAGAACCGTAGTCTGCATTCTTTCCATTAAGCAACAGTTTACCATGAGTCACAGATACTGTACAATACACATGGCACCAAGTCTTTTTGTCTGATTAGGTAAGATTAAGGTGGAAAACCTTTTAATCAAGATGAGTACTAAATTTGTACTGAGATAGTATTTTGTGATCACTGGAGATCTCATGTACCCTCTCCTGTGGATAGGGGCAGTGACACGTCTTTGCCACTAGCTGACGTGCATGTCACTTGTGTTGCCAGCAGCAACATTCATGTGTTGATCCTAATGAATTGCAACATGTATTGTTAATTATTCTGACATGCATTCTTTCTGCCGTTTTTCTTTCGGACAGATGTTGTGTGTAGCGTTAGGAAAGTACCAGCCAAATACATTGCTGTGTTGCTGTTTTCAAAGAAAGTTGTTCCACTGGATATATACTGAAAAGCAGTTTTGAGTTAGGAACGCAGCTTCAGCTCTATATTAGGATAAGCATCCCATCACAATTCTTTTGGGGTAACTTTGGAATGTACAACATGGTAACGTGGAAATGACACACTGAAAATCAATTTATGAAAACAGAGGGCTGGTATCACAGTGATACAAATACATACCAGACAAATTACTTCATTTTTATTAAACAAGGCTACAGATGAAGTCAAAATAGTAAAGACACACATTTGAAAAATTGAGGGAGCAGTTACCGCAGGCAGTGGGAGGTCATCAGTCTGTTGGTGTGTGATCAAACAAATTTAATCAGCAACCCATCTCCTTTGGCAAGTAGAACTGAAATTCTGCTTAAAAAAATACATAAAAAGATAATCAGCATGGCTGATTAGGGAATTTCATGTAAAATGATGACTTTCCATTTTCCCACTAAATGAAACACATATGATAATATTAGGCCTGACTTTCTTACTGTATCTCTTTCAGAGTGTCACTGGGAATTGGTTTTCCTGACTGGAACAAGAGACAGTTCTACCGAAATTCAGAAGCCACTGCCTTTGACAGGCTTCGGTCTTCCTAGTCAATACCCATAAAGTACATGGCTCTGCAGGCTAGCTAAAAGATGAACTGAAACTGAGAACATTTGTGTTTTATGTAAATTATAGCAACAGATAATATCCTCTTCAGCATATACTGTTGCCTGGTGGGTAGGAAGTGTACATCTTTGAATAATAAAAAAAAAAAATCAGAACATTACAACAGAAAGCAAACTGTAGTCTTTTTTTTTGTCACATTTCCTCTATTTTTTTCTGCAAACCTAGAAATACTGCACAAAAGAATAGTCTGTTTTTTTTTTTCAGCTGCTGCTTTTGCTAAAATTGATGTTATTTTTCACAGTTGTTTCAAGTCACTCTGTACTTTAAAGGTTTTCTCTTGCTGTCCTGTGCAACAACATATGGAATTATAGCCTCACAGAGAATATTTAGCAAAGAAAGGTACCATGACTATAAATCCCAACAATCAG
Organism: Anser brachyrhynchus; assembly: GCF_964034855.1. Taxonomy (NCBI): domain Eukaryota; kingdom Metazoa; phylum Chordata; class Aves; order Anseriformes; family Anatidae; genus Anser; species Anser brachyrhynchus. The sequence continues at coordinate 32,242,929 of NC_137698.1, read as the reverse complement.
ATTTCTGCACAGATGGATATCTAGCTTTGTATATCATCTTTGAAACCAGGATCAGCTCTTCTCTGATATTCTGTTCATGACATGAACAGCTAATACATGAATAATAGATTCCAAAGGATAGCATAAGTAAATCTCCTCCCCAAGCAGACATAAAAACAAACCCAAAATTGAGCTGCAATATTCCTGATTAAAATTAGTTCTCTAAATCCTTTTAGAAATCTTTTAAATACACCAGCTATTTGCTGGATATACTTTTATTTAAAGAGATACATGAGTATGTAACTCAACCACTGAAATCAGATGGAAAATAAGAGCTACTACTTTTTTTCTCCTTCACTTGCCTGCTGTGGTTCATAGTGTTTTAGAAAAATACAAAGCCTGTCAGTAGGGAAATTAATATTGGACACCACTAATCCCAACAATGCAGGGACATTCTATTGTTGCCTGCTATAGTACCTGTGTTTTCAGTGTCTGTTAATTATTTTTGCATCAAAGTAGCAAAAACATTGGTGAAACTTTGGTGAAACTATGCTAGCAGTTTACTTGTGGTATTCAAGCCCATGACTTATAGTAGCAATGGGTTTGCTTAGAAAATAACAATTATGTCATGGAAAAATTCTGAAGTTATGAAATTGTGGAGGGTTCTCCATTATGGAGGTCATGGAGTGAGAGGGGAGATACCCAACTCAGTGTAACCAAGAGATGGGTAGGCCAATCAGCTGAGAAATAAGACAGTCTCAAGCCACTCTTTTGCCTGACACAAAGAAACAATTTAAAGTTTGTAGGAACATTCTTGGTTAGTCAAAGGATGGACACATACTCTGGTCAAAATTTGAACCTGGATGTGAGAGTGTCCAAGTGAAATTTTAATCAGACCAATAATTATCATAAAATGCTTTGATGCTGCTGAAACAGTAATTTTTACACATTTTGTGTGTGTGTGTGTGTGTGTGTGTGTGTGTGCATTTTCTAGAGTAGCCATACTACAGAAAATTTGAACTGCCTGTTGTAGATTGTAAAAGTCTGTGATACTCTTCCAAACTGTGAACATTATTTGCTAAGGAAAGCCTTTAGCTTATTTAAAATGTAAGTAATGTCTCTTGGCTAGACTTTTCTCTTTGATGCTTTTAGGCTTATAGCATTAAACAAAATGAATCAGATTATTTCTCACAGCTCTGTACCTCTTTATAAAGGTCAGTGTTTTGTTATTGAAAATGCTGGAAAAAAGATATATGTGACATTTTATGCTATTGATTTGTTTATAATGGTGTTGTACCATAGTGGCCTCCAGTGCTTTAATTTCCTTACTAGCCTGTTTGTAGTGCTCCTGTCAAGGTGGGAAAGAATGTTTTTTATGTCTTCTTGTGTTTCTCTGTCCTTCTGTCTGTTTTTTACCACTTTTTATATCTGGACTTGGGTTTTCTGCATGCAGGACAGACCATCGGGTACGCAGTTAGTAGGTCTATAGCCCTTTTTACTTCCTCTCTTGTACCTCAGAGACTTTAGCACCACATCAGCTATATTATTATCCAGTGCACACTTACTGTGGAGAGATAAGAAGCTGAAAATAATTTTGAAATTAAATATTCATTGACTTGAAGGTTAATTTGACTAGGAGTGCATGTGTGTAGGAGTAGTATGCTTGCAAGCTCTATAGTAAGTAGGTTTCAAATTATATAAGTGACAGGCTCATTTCAGAGTTATAACATTTCATCTTGGGGACCGACAATGGAAATGGAAATGAGTATATGAAAAAACTGTCCTTGTGTCTCTCTTATACTAGCTATAATGAAGCTAATCTGTATTTACATAATGTACCTAGGATCAGGGAGAGGCTTTTCTTGATTTGGTCCTTAGCACCTAAGGTGTTCCTAAGCACATGGAATAAATGGCTGAATTTTGGGCTGTTTAACTTGCATGGTAAAGCTAAAAGTTCTGTCAGCAAGAAAGCAGGATGGTGCATTCATGAGTTATTCACATTGCTTATCATTTAGAATTTTCACTGCAGGATAGAAAGCTGCCTTCATGGGAAATCTAGAACAATATTCTGAATGCAAGTTAGGAATGAAAAACATTTTTAACAGTATGTGGAGGTTCCAGACTCAGAAATGGGAAAGAAAAGCAAAAATGTCAAAAACCCAATACCACGTGTTTCTGGATGAACAAAAAGAGAAAACTTCCATGAGGAAAAAGCTTAAAAAAAAAATCAAAACAAACAAACAAACAAAAACAAAAAAACAGAGTTCCAAAAGGCCTAAATAAACCTCAAAATTTTTATCTCAGCCCTGCTGGAGACCCTTGTGAGTTAGAGATTGAGACACAGTTAGTAGTTTTCCCAGCCTGTTCTTGGGCTGGAAGACCATTCAGAATCTTTTTTAATTAGATCACTACTGCTGGTCTAAGGGTGTTGGAATTTTTTTTCCATTCCTCTGCACTATCTTTTAGCATATTTACAAACTGTGGGCAGAAGGAAAATTAAAAATAGATCTAACACTGAAATATGTTGGTTACTTTCAGCTTGGAGCTGTCTTTTTTGTTTATCATTTCATTTTATAGGCTATGCAATCTTGTGTTCATCCTGCAGACTTGTATTTTCACCACTGACACATCTGACACACAATGCACTCATCCCTAGAAGTCATTGCTTACTTTAAAATACTGCTTTTATAAGTGTGTATGGTGTTGTCTCCATTTCTTCCCAGAACCTACCTAAGGCTGCTAAATGCATGCTTTGTACATTGCCCTGCTATGTGGTGCTTGGATCAATTAAAGGCTGATGTTCTTTCACTAGATAGTTCTCATATATTTCTCATGTTGAAGGTTCTTTTACACATTTCTGAGGTTTCTTTTTTTTAAAAAAAAAAAAAATTGAGCAAAATATCAGCCTTTTGAAAATTATTTCTCATGTATTATATAAATTGAGCATTTGTAGTATGTCCTCTGAAATAAATATTTGAACTGAGCTTCATAAAATCTTAAGTTTCTGCCAAGATGTTAACAGTGAAGTCTGCTTCTGACTTCCTCACAGTGACTGAGTCTGTTTTCTTGTACACAGATACATGCATAAAACTTTTCCCCAATTTATTAATTAAACATGCACGGCACTCTTTTATAAGTGAATCTTTAACAAGAATTCATAAAGTATAAAGGAATTAAAATTACAATTAACTTGAAGAATGTAAATTAAAATGAAAGTTAACAAGCTACACTTACACTGGAGAACTGTGCCCTTCCATTTGCCTTGGTGGTATTGCTCTCAGGATTAAGTATGATAACATGACTTTTTCCCATTCTTCTTAACTCTGGTTTTACCACTATTCAGTGCAGGATCAGGCCCAGTATGAATTTCAGATCTTCAACTTCCTAGTTCTGAGGAAAACACAAAGTTGAGGACAACAAATAAATGAGAACTATTCTCCAGAGCGAAAGTCAAGAGAATAATCACTGTTTTAAGAAACTAAAAATAAAGCAAAATGGAGACTGTCTCTGTTTAAAATGCAAAGACACAAGGCTTGTTTTAAGAAGATCACTGAATAGTGACCAGTTTATGCTGTAGTACAGAAATACAAGAGAAAAGTGATTTTGTAGGCTAGCAAGCACCAATTAGTATCAATTTTTGTCTTTCAGACAAATAGTTCATTATATTAAAGAATTTTGTAGAATAAGGGCCAAGAAGGGAGAGAGCTTAGAACGTAGTAGACAAAGTTTGTCTAAACGGTTTATTGCTACCAGGCGGAAGTGAACATTCCCCACGCCCTAATCAGACACATTTTGTTCTGCCTCCATCCCAAAAATAAATAAATAAAAATTAGGAAACCTATATGACCACATGAGAGCATGTGATTGTAGTTCTGAGTTGAAGCTAATAAATGCAGAGGAGCTTGACAGACTGGACATGCTAACACACACACTGTCACAGTGTTCCCTGTTGCAGAAGTAAGGCTGCTGGCAGCTGCGTCGAGCTCCATTGCAAGAATGTGCCCATTTATCACTGTGCAAATGGCACACCCAGGAGAAGGCAGTTCTCACTCCATGGGAAGTTCAAGTAATGTCTAAAATTAATACACAAAGCTGATAGAATACTACCACCATTACTACTTGCACTTTGAATTCATACTCAAACCAAGTACAGAATGCAATGAAAGCATTCTGAAAGAACAAAGGTAGTGAAGGAAACACATCATCATTTGCTGCTTTCAGACAGCACCAGGTGGCTTGAAGAACAGTACTAGAATTCAAAGAAAGTTTAAAACTAACACAGATACGAACGATGTGTTAGTCTGAGTTTCTGTATAGTCCAGTTCTTGCTTTGCTTGGAATGAGAATGAATAAGCCAGATGCAGAGAATAAATCACAGAACCATAGAATATGCAAGTTGGAAGGGACCCACAAGGATCATCGAGTCCAATTCCTGGGTCCTGAAAAGACCACGCCCCCTCCCCCCCCCCCATCACATCTTGTGTCTGAGAGCGTTGTCCAAATACTTCTTGAACCAGCAGGCTCGGACCCTGTCCCAGTGCCCGACCATCTTCTTGGTGCAGAACCTTTTCCTAACACCCAGCCTGACCCTCCCCTGTCCCAGCTCCATGCTGTTCCCTCGGGTCCTGTTGCTGGTCACCAGAGAGAAGAGATCAGCAAATGGTGTGCAAACAAACAAAAGGACAAGAGATCATGTTTTTATGTTGGGTAACAATGGAGTGAAAGATCTTTATGTTTTTATGTCTGGTCCTTTATTTTTTGCATATTTTTTTTCCAACTTGCTCCAGCATCATTTGAAAACACGATGTTTTTGTCTCTTTGCTGCTTGCTTTGCATCTCTGGGTCAGAGATGCTATTTGAAAAGGTCAATTAGTTTCCTTCTATCATTGTTGTTTACAGTGAGAGAACCACTCTGTGATAAATTCTCTTTCATTGCTGCAGAATCTGCAGCCAGAATATTCTACTGTCTCTGTTCCACTGAATGAAGAGGTTAAAAAATTGTTAGCCTCATCTCTTCCACAGCAAATTATCTCACTATCAATTTAAAGCAGATTCTTTGTCTCCATTATGAAATATTTATTTAGAATAGTACATTGATATTGCATTGAAAGAGTATGCTTTTTATTTTTTTTCCAAGTGGTAGAAGTGAACAGAATATTTATCTTTATCCCTTAGATGAAGATGAAGGACTTAATAGTTCTGGCTATTGCAAAGAATGCTCCTACCCGTCGTATGTATAAATAGACCTACACCCCCCAAATCCCTTGTGAGAGTGAAAAAACTCCACCCAAACCCAGGAACCTTAATGTGCCTTTTCTCTCACTCGACTATTACTGATGAAAATAGAACCTTTTAAACCTGTAATGAAAATACATTTCCTATCCACAAGTTTCAAAAGTTCTGTTCCATATCAGAAACAAACGCTCTTTAGATGTGAAAGGATACTTTTAGGTTAAGATTCCAAGTTACATGCAGAAAATATTGTAATATGAAAATGAATAGACCTAAAAAAATCACAACTTTTCTCCTCCCAACCACCCATTAGAAAAGCAGAAACAAGTTTGCGAAGTTCTTAAACAAGTACTTTGTGTTTATATTTGGCACTGAAAAACCGATCTAGACATGCTTTCACAGACACATACCTGCAAACAGATACCTAAATCTGAAGAGATCTGCTTGTTAAATGGTGAAAATTCATGCTTTATAAAACCTTTGATAGGCATTCGGCACTTTTACTCAGTACTTTTTAATTACATGCCCTTTTCTATTAAAATTTTAGTTAAAATTGCAAGGTTTACACGCAAAGTGTATGAAACTTAACAAGAAAGGATATCCTTGATGTTCAGAAAGTGTAGAATATAGTCTGCAGAATATAGTCTATTTGGTTTGATTAGACTCCAGAGATCTTCATATGCAATTTCAAAGCTACGAGGATGGATTTTCAAAGAAAATGTATGCTAAATGACATTAAAGAAAGTGAAGGAACCACTGGTGAGTGAGGATAAAGAAGAAATAGATGGAAAAGTTTTCATTGAGAGTGAGATTAAAAGGCGTTTTTGGATGAGTCTGGGTGAGAGAAATCGTGTGTATGTCAGAGGAGGGAGAACTAAAGCAGAGCATGTTCTTTTCTTGCAAATCCCTTTATAAATTTGCAAACTGGTTAAAGAAATATGCCTTCTAAGAAGTAATTAATATCTTTTATTAACATCACATCTCAGAACGAGACAGTAATTTTGTTTGAAACTCTCTGCCAGAAGATAAATTAGCATGATTGAACTGGGAAATGTGAAAGCCATAATTCACATGCTTTATTCAGGTAATTATTTAAATTATAGAAAAGCCAAAAAGGAGGGACTTACATTTTAATATACCACAGAACAATCAGGTGTCAGAAAAGTATGCAAAACCCGAAAAGAAAAGAAAAGAAAAGAAAAGAAATATCTACAAATTAACCATTTTGAGCTCTTTCCCTGAAGATAAAAAGTGCTATATATAATCTGTAGGCTACTAGTGATGCAGACTGTTAAATGCTGGCAAAAGGTGGTGGAAAATTTCAGCCCTTATAATCTTTTCTATTTTCTTGTCACGTTCAAGACAATTTTTAACAGAGATGATTAAAAGTCATCACTGAAATTAATTTAAAAAGCCTTTTTGATTTAGAATGCAAAGAGAGGAAACTTTCAAAGTATCTAAAAAAACTGTAATCTACAAAAACACATTTCTTTAGAAATTATGAAGTTGTACCTGAAAAAAAAAAAAAAAAAAAGGTGGAAATTAAATTGAGTGTGGAATTCCAAAGTTTGTAGCTTGCTATATCCCATTAGACTGATTTATCCATTTTTTACTCTTTAAGTACTGAAATGCTCTTTTAAAGATGTTGCCAAAGTGCTTGGAGAAAGAAAACTCAAATGGAAACTAAAATGGCAATGAAAAATGGAAATACAAAGGGACAGAAAACTCAGAAAATTATGTTACTGAGTTTTACTGAGTTAAGTAAGGTTGACATAGAATTTTTCTGTACAAGTTTGTATTATACTTAAAAAGGATAAGACTTTACTTAAAGCCTTAATCTATTGAAGACAGTTATTCATTATTTTTCTTGTTTATTCTTTAAAACATTAATTTTTATTGTTTTTTTTTTTCTTTTTACCACTATTGCAATAATAAAAATTAATCAAAACTGCAAGAGTCAATGCAGATGAGTTTCCCTGTGTGCTTGTGGTAGTGTAGTAAATTCAAGTTCTTCAGGGCTGTGGCCAGTAGAACAGTATGGTGAAATCCTCCCAATTTCATTTGCTCCACATGTACAGTGTTACAATTCTACACTTATCCCTGTACAAGAGAAATAAGATTCAGGCCCATAAAAGAGAGCGAGAAGACTTTTATGAAAGCTTTCTTAATCGCTGCAAGTGTATGGAACGATACCTTTATAAGATTACCATTATCCTCATCTTGTTTTACATAGTTAATCATTTCACAGTTGTCAGAGCAGTATTCAGTTGATTTAAAAATCCATTTGCAATATATTTCTATATAATAATAGCAATTTTATGTAATAATAGCAATCTGTGTTAAGGTCTGTCTAATATGATATGAATTTAGTGCTATCATATGTATACTGAGTTTTAAAATATTGTAAATGTTTAATGGAGTTCAGACTTCATCTCCAGCTAAAGTTTCCAGACATAGGGCACGAACAAAGAGAGGGAAGGTTGGGCAATCATTCCTGCGAGTTCTCTCTCAAGTGGCATTATGGTCAAAGCAAGGTCTGGGGCAAGAGCCCTATCCTGGGCAAGATGTCAAAGACAAATGAAGCATTTCTTCACCCCTCCCTTCCTCCCTCCTTCCCAAGGGCTCTTGTTGGAACCTTCTTTTTTTCTGTACCCGTTTTGGTACCCAAAGCCCAGCTAATAGATTCAACTGAATGACTGGCTCCTGCTTTCTATGGCTGCAACTCTCAGCCAGTTTTAAAGGACACTGTTGAATTGCCCACACTGGTTAGGCTTAACAGCTGGCTCTAAACAAATACATTTACGCACTGCATCTGATGTGCTTCTTTTTGGCAGACATCTCAAACATGCATAAACGTAACTGCAGTAAATGTTTTGATAAGCTTAGTAGCTTCGGTAGCTATTTGATTTTTGAATGTATAAATGAGCACAATGAATGCAGCGATCACAAGAATATTATGGAAGCAGAGTCCATCTAGTTGCTAAACAAGCACATACAGGGATGAGGTTGTTTACAGTTTGGAACCCCTACTTGCCACAACAGTGTCCAGTGCTGAAATCCTATTATTTAATTATCTCTTCTGAGATACACAGTTTCATACTGTTACGTGTGAGTGTGTGTAATGGCTGTTGGTCTGCTCACAAGGTTACAAGAAGGCTCTCTATTCTAAAAAGGCTCAAAATCTATATTAAAGAAAATTTATAGAACAATGTCATGGAACATAAAAACATTTGCTTTCTCAGTAATGTCCAGAATGTTTGCCAATTTACCAGCTAAAGTGAAAACTAACAGACAATATATGTAACAGTAAAGATGAAGAAATTGTTGGATTACATGTAGAAGTGTCTTTACATATAATTCTATATTGAGTCAAACATTATTATTATTATTATTATTATTATTATTATTATTATTATTACTACTACTACTACTACTATTACTACCACCAGGCTTTTTTTTACCAGTTGTAATTTTGATTCTGAATGCTAAAAAAAAATCTCTAAGTTAAAGGCACAGATTGAATGCTGCAGACATCGGTAAAAAAATAAAAGTAATCTCTTTACTTGTACAGTGGGAGAGGAGAGAGAAAGGACTATGAGAATAAAGTATATGGTGATGGAGATGAATCAAGATTTACTTTCTGAAATTTTTATGGAAATGAAAGAATAGGCTTGCAGTAGAAGCTACATGAAAACTCAATTAGTAATTAGTCTTTTGTACAGAAAATAAATAGGAGACAATGGTGACAGCCACAATAAAAAAAAAAAAAGAATAATTTTGAGGACACCTGACAATAGTCTGGTGCTTTCAAAGCCCTGCCTTAGACAGGAACACAATTTGGTGCATGAGGAGTTTGAAAATCATACACAAAAATTATACTGCTAGCAAAAAATGGACTAGTGAGTCTCCGTCATTCTAAAGTCATATGCCATTAAAAAGAATAGGAAAAAATGATGTAAAAAGATTTATGCTAGGGATGTGTCTGTGTTGTGCCTGGCAGCATCATGCAGAACTGCTTAGGCTGGGAACCAGCACAGTCACATTAGGGGGGCTTTTTGCTCCAGCTCTTGCATCGGAGCATAGCTGGTTAGCTCAGACCCCTGGCTGATGATGTCCAGAGCTTCCAGGACTGGATCCTTTTGGATGGCACTGCATAATGTCCCATGGATGTAATCAGCATTTTCATAATATTCTGCCATGGACAGCAAAAATGTTAGAGATATATAACAAAATTTGTGCAAGTACTTTGCATTGCCGTGAAGCCTTGGTTGAAGATACGTAATTGAAGCGAGGCTAAAAAGGTATTTCTGTGCTGGTCAGTCTGTGAAATGGAAGTGGGGTAACTCTATCACTTAGGAATTTCACTCACATGACTAGATAGCATGTAACCTGCCAGAGGGATAACAGAGAATATTTTTGCTTTGAATGAGGGTTGGCTTCCCTTTGTGTTCTAACTTTGCATCCCATCTGCCAGAGATGTCTTTCAGGTTCTTTAATTTAGCTAGAATCACATGAAATAATCTCACTGCATTCAGATGGATTTTTTTTTTCCATTAGGCAAATGTACAATTTTTAGTTAGTCAAAAAAATCTTTTTTTTCTTTTTTTTTCTTTTTTTTTTTTCTTTTCCAAAATTCTAGACCAAACCAAAAGACAAGGAAGCTGATAGGCAAATAATTTCATGACAAATAAACAGCTTCAACATTTTTTTGGGTGACATTTAAAAAGCATAAATAAAACTGAAAAAAGGGAGTGTTACTTATCTAACCCTGGAGCAGAAAGGGAACCAAAATGACTAAGGAGTTATCGATGAATTCATGTGTGTGTGTGTGCACATATATTGAATTTTCTCTTAAGAGAGCTTTTGCATTTCACTGACAAGTGCCACCAAGGTGATGGCACCATGGCAGCTTTGGCAGAGCGAGGCAACGTGGAGATTAGCACTGTCGAATATAGAGAGAGTACATCAATCACACCTCCTTTCTATTGAAAATGAGGATGCCAGTTCAAAAGAAAGGCAGAGTGTGCTTTAGCACCTTTCCCCCTTTAATCCCCTCAGAATACAGCTCCTAACATAGCCAGCAGCCTCACCAGTGGGTGGTTATTTCACTGCCTGCAGCTACGGGCTGTGCTGTGACTGTATGGGCCACAGGACACATCTTGCTGGAGTTGAGCGAGCTGTAATCCAGATACCAGAGCAGGGGGCTACAGCATGTGAGGGATCTGAAGGGAGCTGGATTTGAAGGGAGCCCACCAGAAGCCCCGTGGAATTGCTCATGTAGCTAAAACGGTACGATTTAAGTGGGCTATGCCTATATGAGTAACTAGAACAAGCCGTGCCTGCTTGTGGGCCCTGGGGGTGAGTGTCAGAGCATAGCTCATGTCCTTGCAGCCATGCTCTCTTCATTTCCCAAAATAGAGAGACCAGGACTACAGCACCAACTGGGAGCCTTTGCTGGCCTTTGCTGCCCCCAGGCTATTCCCAGGAAGAGCACTAATTGGCATTGACCAGAACTGGGCTAGGGGGCACGACAGAAACAGGAACACACTGGGCAGTCACATGCCAGCTTGTGGGTCCATGGATTTAACTCCTTTAAGTAACTTCCGTGCACGCGGCCGTGCATACTAGTAACTGAATTTGCTAAACTAAAGCTGTCCTGTATGTTCTTCACTCAACCTTTCCTAGTAGGCTGAATAAGGTACAATCTAGTGTATAAGCAAGACACTAGCTGAGATTAAAATAGTATTCACATAATTGGATCCCAGCTGTAAACACCATAATATCAGGTTTTGCACTTCTCTGTCCTGCTGTGTTTGTTATAAGGGAAGGGAAATCTAAATCATTTCTCTGTGTTTATGAATTCCCAATGTGTATTAACATTCAGTGCAATAAACTGGAAAATGCCAAGTGCTATTTTAAAGCTTCTTTTTCCAGACACGCTGTGCTTCATATTTGGTCCTTTTTCTTGCAGGCTCTATAGCCACAGAAAGAATAGTGAAGACATCAGGATGAATAATGCACTTAATTTAGAGTGATTTTGTAATCTTTTGCAAGGAGATTTCTAAAATCTTATTATGTTAAAGAGAGTTATTTCAGTTTTTTACTTTAGGGTAAAAAATGCGTTTCCCTATCTTTTAAAATGTTTTCTCTATCTTTTTTTTTTTTTTCCTACAAACTAATGGTAATGTGCAATGTTTTTAGTTTCTGGGGCTGGGGTGGGGAAGAGCAAAACTTTTTATTTATAGAGGCTTATAAGAGGATCCGATTCACTCTCCAGAAATCAATTATTTGGTACAAATAATAGTGTGTTCTTTACCTGCGTCACTGAGAATCATTGCACTGCTCACATGGGAACAGATCCAAGTTTATACTAAAAATCTCCCAGAACCCTGGGATAAACAGAGGTCTGGATGTGGTGATCAGTAATACAACAATGCTGGTTGGAGACTTAGTGGGAAGAATGTAGAAAGAGGAAAGTTGAATGCCACCAATTCTTTGGAGATGACAAAATGATAGGGAAAAGAACCTGGCATTACTCCTCAGGATCTCTTTGAATGCAGGCAATCACCACTGCCAGTGGCAAATTCCCAGATTCACACACTCCAGTGTTGGCTGATTAGGAGTGGAAATAGCATGCTCAGAAATATCATCTATTTGAGGAAAGAGTGGTTAATAATACTACAGCTAAGATATGAACTTTACAGGCAGGGGTAGGGACAATTCTCCAGCTGAACAGAAATTAGTTGTACCATGGTATCAAGGTGCCAATGGGCTTGTCAGCTTGCATTTGCTTTGTTTTGCTATATATAGTATTAAAACTCTAGTTCAAGGGGATGAACTAGTGGTCAAAGCATCAGGCTGGAGTGGGTTTGCACGTCTCTCCTTTTTCCCTGTTACCCAAGTTATATGCAGTCCTATTTGCTGGTTCCTGTTCTCAGCCATGCTGCCAAATTCTCCTTCTACAGTTACACCCGCCCAAGCACAGTTAGTGCAGTCAGTGCAGTTTCTCAGGCTTTACAACAGGGTAACTGACTCAGTCTGAATTATCTCAAAAATAACATGCGAGAGTCAAGGAAAAGCAAAGGCTCAGAAACCCCACTGCTGTTTTCTATTAGAGACTTATGGAAAAGTTGAGGAGGAGAAGCAGAAACTATTCGTTCTTTGTTAAATAACATAGGATAACACATAGGATAACTTCCTCCACCAGTCCTCTGATGTCTTTACTTCTGTATCATTCAAATAGCAAAGATTTGGGTTAGGAATAGAGAGTGAGTTGGGATACACAGCCAAAGTGGGTTTTGTCTCATCAGCATAGCTTAATAAAGCAAGTTTTAATTTCTCTATTTATTTTCCTAGCACTTTGCAGAATCCAAATCTTCACACACACACACACACAGGCATATATACGTATGAACTGCCACCCAAGACACTTGTGAACTGCCAATTCTTTTGAATTACTGGGAAGGATTACATCCCATGGACAGAAATAGATAGGACAACCACAAAGTGTTTCTAAAGCATTAGAACAGTATTCCATGGCTTCTGCTAATGGCAGAGCATGATGTCCACTAGAATGCGAGGGAGAAGCATAAGATGCACAGATACTCAGGGTCAAGCCACAGATGTGCAAAAATCATAGTCTGATGCATACTGTTTCGCAAAGACATTCATTTTGCACATTAGCAACTCTGACTAACCCAGTAGACAAGTCCCAGAGAGCTATTTACACTACAGCTAGCACAGTTACTAAAAACATTTGGAAATGTACTACAGTACATTACAATTACATCCTAATGTAAGTAAATCCTTGAGAACAGCTGACCCAGATATCTAAGATAATTTGAGCATGTCACCCACTTACTAGTCCACACAAGTACGCCAGAAGCCAAACACCTTTTGAAAGTTTTCAACTTAGAGGATTTAAATGTATCCAATGCAAACACTCTTTAAACTATACTGAAATTGAAAAACCAATAATAATGCCCTGGAAAAAAAAAAAAAAAAAAGAGCTTCGTATGAATAAAGGAAAGAATTACCCAATGGAGCCAGGTCAATCTAAACTTTAACTTATAGTTCAAATGCTGATTGTTCACCATAATAGGAAAGCTGTGCCAAAGAAACAACTGACTAAAGGAAAAAATCTGGTAGCTTTTATAAGTGGATTAAGAGTGCATGTGTAATATGAAGTGACAGGAATTTATGATTAATAACAAAATGATCCTTGTGAAATTTGTAGGCTGTCCAAACACACTGTGCTCTAAAAACATATGGACAGTGAATAACTTAAAGGACAAAAAAATGCATTATCAATATTCTGAGGCAAAAAAATATTTCTTCTTACTTCTTTTCCCATAGTCAGAAACATAACTACTGAAAACATCCTCCTTTTTTTTTTAAAAAAAAAAAGGGGGGGGGATGGGGGCGGGGGGAGTAGCTGAGACTTGTAAAATGTATTTAAACCTTAGGCAGGCTTATCAACAGAGCTCTGCTAGTTGATAGAACTATCTGCACATACCATCAGTAAAGACTGAGGCTTATATCCCTATTGCTGGAAATGACTACAAGAATGATTGGGGGGGAATCAAGCATGCATAACGTATATATATAGATGGTCAAGCAGCTTAGCTACCGACTTCACTATGAGCCCTGTTCTTGGCTCTTCCACACTACATAAATATTACAATGTTTTTATTGTTATTATTATTTTTATTAATAAACCAGCTAGCTTTCTTGAAACCAAAACAAATCCACCGAACACCACCACAGAAGGTTTTGTACCTTTATATGTCCTCCTAATATATATCTATATATGTATATATATACACGCACTCAGTTTCATGATAGAAAAATATTAGTGTGATGGACTGAGCAGTCATATTACAAACATGGAAGTGAAAAAAAATAAAATAAAACAAAAACTACAAAAAGTTAGAATTATGCCCTAGAACACGAGGAGCAGCACATGCAGGGTCAGGGGACCCAGGGCCTAGTGCTGCAGGACCAAGCCACATGACAAATTCAAGGTATGGATTGTACAGGCTCCCAGTTTCCATATTCTCACCTTCTCATAAATAATTTTACAGCTGCTGAGTCTTGAAACCATAACTTGAAAGAGGCCTATTCCCACTTTTTTTGATCACAGTAAGATTGACTTGAAAAGAGATGTGCTTGGGTCCAATATTTTCTTGAATACATGATGTCTGTTGGAATGGTTTATAAGAAAAGATACTTCAGTGAAAACGTAACTAACAATCTCTTCTGAGTTCTGGGAGAATTTGGAAGTTTATCCAACCCTCTGATTTGGGTGTCTGCTATGAAGTTGTATTTTTCTGCTGAAGGAAATGATGTTTATTTTATATTGTTACAGCCAGGAAAACCACTAAGCATGGTTTGTACATTTTCAAAGAGTGCCACAGATTTTTAACACCACAGCATAAATATTCTTTGAAATATAACAGAGTATGCCTAACAAAGGGAGACAAAACAGAAAGGAGGAAAACTCGGAAGTCATTCTTTATACAAACTAAATTCTTTGTAGGAAAATATGCTCTTTCTCACTCTTCTCTAGAGTAAATATTTCAGAGGCAAAAAAGCTTTCAATAATGAATTTCTTGTGCTGCTGAATATCTTTCTGGGGAGTTGGGAAGGAAAGAAGAAAAATTATAACTTGATGAATTCATTCTCTGTTGATTATGATTAAAATTCCAGACTTTTAATGAAGTTGAAAACCCACAAAAGAGAAGGGAAAACTGATGTCACATTTATGCATAGGAAGGCTGGATAGAAAACAACAAGAAAAATGCAACTGCAAGAATTCTTCAAAAGAGTAAGAGACTTGCTTTTCCTTTGTTAATACGTAAATATCCCTGGGATATACTCCCTTGCTCCAACAACAACTGCAATAATTGCTACATCTTCTCTAAGCTTTTCATTGGTGCTCTGAGAATTCTGCAGATTCTGCCTTTAATGTAATTTTTTTTTCCTGAGCATTGTGAATAGGGACATCCTGCTGCAGTAACACTTCCTTGCACTGTTTTCAGTACTAGGACCAGAGATAACCATTTTAATTGAGTCTGTACCTCATTGTCTCTGCACGCACACAAAAAGTGGGATTTCAGATGTGCTTATAGGACTTTACAGCATCCGTTCCGTTATTATTTTTTATTTTGTTGTGGTGGAAATTTCCGCCCATACTTAGAAGTGTTACCCTTACTTCTTCATCTTGAGCACTTCTACAGAGCAGGTGCCATCCAGGCAGCAGTCACTGATGCCCCTGTGGTAGACCTTAGAAGCCATTTCACATCACACTGCAACACTGTGCAACACTACAGGACCAGATCATGTGGAGAATGCTTCATCTATCACTCATCACTTAACTGCAGCAGTTGTTGGAAATATCAACAAACCAATGAAAAGAGTATGATTTATAGATTATACTGGAGTGGCTTTGAATTCTGTACTGTCTGAACTGTAACAGGCAGAATTCAGTAGGCATCTTTTAAAAGAATACACTTGAATCTTAAACTCATTATCAACATACTTTTTTTTTTTTTTCAATAAAGTAAATAGAAAGATTTAGCAAGTAGTGAAAACCAAAGACATTCCTAGGAAATCACCAAAAAGTTCTTACAGATGGAGTTTAAATAATTATCAGTGCACAGAACTTGAAGCTGTTTTATGAAACACTCAATTTGGTAGGTAATTGCACATTCTTCTCAGCATTCAGAAACATAAATGGAATTTGCAGGTAGGTAGTGCAGGAGAGCAAATGAATGATAAAAGACAACCAGTTCATCTGCAAAAACACAAGCAGATAAATGGTCCTTACAGAAGAAGACAAATGTTCTTTAGTCTTTATAGCCTAGCATGTTAAGCATCATTTGCTGCTGTCAGTATAAAGCTCGTTTCTGAAGCAGCGATATCTATTGTAAGCTGTTCTCATTTGCAGTTGAAGCATAGAACTCACAATGGCATTTCAGGTTCTTTTCCCATCCTTTCTCATCCTACACCTTCTAAAATGAGTTTATCTCACCATATTTTCTCCAAGACATCTCAGAAACTGTTTATTCAGATTTATTTATTTTTAGTATCTGAAGGTGGTTTTAAATCTGAAAATGCAGAAGGCCACCAGAACAAAATTATAAAAATAACTACAGGTTTCAGGCTATGACACACTTCAAAACCATTGGCCTGTTCACTGTAGGTTTTGAAGCCTTCCTAAGGTTGCTGCTGAAAAAAAAAAAAAAAAAAAAGTGCTTTTGAATACCATCTGAAGACCCAGGATCAGTATGCATTGAAAGGGCTCTTTGTGGGAGGGTTGGCCTCAGCCAGAAGACAAGCACCCACCGGGCTTCTTGCTCACTCAGGGATGAGAAAACTCACGTGTTAAAATAAACACAGGGAAGTCACTTACCAAGTACTGCCATAGGTATAACAGACTGGAGATGAGGAATTGAACTTAATGTATTGCCAGTTAGCATAAACATTGAATTACTGATTCAAGTAATGAGAGGGAAAAAAAAAAAAGAAAAAAAATAGTATAATATTTTAATTTAATATATAATATATAATATTCTCCAAAATAAGAATGACTCCAGAGAAGAGTTGCAAGGATGATCAGAGGGCTGGAGTACCTCTCCTATGAAGACAGGCTGAGGGAATTTGGGTTGTTCAACCTGGAGAAGAGAAGGCTCTGAGGAAACCTTATTGCAGCCTTCCAGTGCCTAACGGGGGCCTACAGGAAGGCTGGGGAGGGACTCTTGGTCAGGGACTGTAGTGATAGAACAAGGCGTAATGGCCTTAATCTAAAAGAGGGTAGATTTAGATCAGATATTCAGAAGAAGTCCTCTACTATGAGGGTGGTGAGGCACTGGCACAGGTTGCCCAGAGAAGCTGTGGATGCTCCATCCCTGGAGGTGTTCAAGGCCAGGCTGGATGGGGCTTTGAGCAACCTGGTCTGGTGGGAGGTGTCCCTGCCCATGGCAGGAGGGGTTGGAACCAAATGGTCTTTAAGGTCCCTTCCAACCCAAACCATTCTATGATTTTATGATTTTTTTTTTTAATACTGCACACTGTAATTCAATTTGAGATAAGGACAAAATTAATTATGAGTATAGAACAGACTTCTAAAACTATTTTTCATATGATCAATATTCTTGAGAAAGAGGTGATGGCTTAAGAGGAGGAAAATATGAAGGCAATAGAAATCTCTGTAGTCTTGCCATGTTCAGCCACTGCTGAAAGTTACATATCTTTTGGGTTATGAGAACATCCATACACTGTTTTGCATGCCAACTATTTGAAGTGCTGAACTAAAGTGATGGCAATTTTAATAATAATAATGTAATTGCACTTTGAGTAATTGTACATATTGTATTGAATTCAAAAGCTTTGACTTTGACTTACAGCAGCATCAGAAAATGTTTTGATTCTACTAAGCACAGTATGAAGACTTTCATCAGCCTACAGCCTTCAGGCACATAGGTCTCTATCCAAAAATAGATTAGCTACTTCTACTAAATGGAGAACACCTAAATCAAAACTCTAAAGTTTATTTGCCTGCTACGTATATTGTACAGCATACTGAGTACTGTAATTAGTCATCCCTTCCCAGTGGTAATTGCTGGAAAAAAAGTTTAGACTTCAGGAATGGTGTGTCTCTCCTCAAAACCTATCAATCATTTTTAAAATTTGCAGATTATATAAAACATTTTGCATGCTTAGAGTCTGTTAAATCTTATTGCTACATCTAGCCTGAGGACCAGAGTTCACTGGCATTTTAGTTATCTAAGAGGATTTAAAGTTTATATGTGAAGTTGCTAACTTTATTAACAGCTATATCATTCTTACTATGCTTGTGCTGTTTCCTTCATTTAAGGAACTGACCATCAGAGTTAAGTGAGTCAGTACCATCTGTGTTAAGTAACATTTGATAAGGCAGATTTCCCCAGGCAAACATGTTGATTTTGTGCTCATTATTTTATACAGTTCTAAATCTTTATACAGGTAAATTTCATAAAAGATATGCTATATGAAAACCTAAAGCAAACAACTGGCTTACAGTTTTATTTCTGCAGATACAAACACTTTTACTGCTGCTTTGCAACTGTTGATTAGTAATGTATTCATGTTTGCTTTTGAACAGTGCAAAGCGTAAGTATAGTTTAGGGCTGTCATGATCATATAGGTAGCATTGGCTTCTGGTGACTGCAGCAAATTAGAAAGGATGCTATGGCAAAAAACAAAGACTGTGTTAACTTTAATCCTAGAAGTGTGGAAAAGTTGAAGGTAAGGTTTTCCTGTAATGGTACAGTTCAAAGCAGTGGACTAATAAGTGCTTTCATATGAAATTTTGGCCTTTATCAATCTGTCCATATACGTGTTACCATAAGAACACACACACAAAAGGTGCCTGGAATGAAACAGCCCGAAAATGTCTTTGTTTCTATTTATCTGGGAACTTGAAAGGGCTGGTTAATGAACAACAAAGAGCCTTGTTAATTATTGATCACAACATTAGTAATGTGTGTGCATGATGGCAAAAACAATATACAACATAGTGCAATACTAAAAGGGGAATTTTTAAAAAACGAAATAAACAATCTTTAACTTTCTCAGAGAAGTTGCTGTTGACAATTTATTGGTTTTACAATAAGCCCATGCACATAATGGGCAAAAATTACACGTAATGTAACACAAACAAGAAGCTGTGCCACATGGATTATTTGTGCAGAATGATGTTGAAACCACTGAGATTAACTAGCAAAATTAACAGCCTATTTTTCAACTTCTGTCAGTGTTGGGAGTCTCAAACTAGAGCACCAGTCTCATAATATTCCAGTATCAGGAGATTACCTCATATCAGGAGACTGCCTCAATACCCTTCCTTTTTCACCACCATGGCCAGCATTCTGCAGCTGCATTAGACATACTGTATGAACTTCGTGGATGTGTGTGGCATAGCAAAAGGAAAGTCTGTCCCACACAGGACAGGAAATCCCACTGACAACCTCAACGAATTGTACTGTTATGTTGTGCCACACGACAGGTGTATAAAAGAAAATGCAGTGTGTCATGTAGATCTCATGCACTTTCCCTAAATGAGACTTGGGAGCCATCATCACAGGAAACTTTGGAGCTGGTATAGCGCACCACCCTTTCTGGGTTATCAGGACTTGGTATTTGTCTTTCTTGTACCCTTTCCAGGCATCTGTTTAGACACTACCTTATGTCATGAAGATCTACACAGAAAATTATACCATAGAGCTAGCAAGAAGATATCCTAAATAGCTAGTCATAAAACAAGGTCTGTGCAGTGAAGGCTTTCTCATTGCATTCAAAATAAATCCAGCAATATGTTTGCAGCCATACAAGATGCAGTCTTCTTCCAGAAGGAAGATTTTAAATGGGGCAGCGATGTTTCCACTATTTTGCTATAAAAAACAGTAAGCCAGAGGGGAGATGGCTTGAACCTGACATTGAGCAACTTGCAGTAAATATTCAGAATATTATTTCATATCTTTCATTAAAGAAATATTTCTAGTCTTACTGTAGATATTGTTGCTATGGTTTCCTTTGTTGAAATACGTCTGTCTCCATGCTGCCTATTGCTGAGGCTACCTCATATGATAGGGAAATGAAAGGAGATGCAGGTTTGAAATCTTCATCCTCCAGAACAGGAGAAACTATGGTCTCCTTCTATAAGCTTCTACAGAATAACGGCCTCAAATATACTACCAGGTAGTCTGAAAGGGTGATGCAGGGCATATGCCAGATTTGCAATGGAATGTCTTGTAAGTACACAAGCTTAGCTCTGAACAAGTTGGTTCATTTATATAGCACAAAAAGTGCATCTCTGTAATAAAATGTGGTACTACACAGAGACTTTTCAGCATGGTTCATGCCAGTTAGCACACATTCCAGGAACAGTATTGTCTGTTGTTCTGCTTGGGCAGTCTCTTTGTCCTAATCCAAAGTAGCTTTCAGTAATCTAATGCATTCTGTGATACTGGCTTCTGTCCTGGAAGGAGCAGGACTGTGTCACTATGGATCTGCACCATCACAAGTAAACTCAGCCCCAGACTACTCTTGCTTTACTGCTTTCAGCACACAAATCAGTTTCTGTGGAGTCCCTTGGGTAGCCTCACTGTAATCCTTGGAGCAGTTTTGAATGTGCCCATTGACCATAAATTACGAGAGCAAAACAAAGCCTGCACTGGGACTGTCCTTCATTAAAATGATAGTTATAGAGAACAGAACATTGTTCAAGGTTCAGGATTTCAGTGTCTCTTCCAAAAAGGTACAAGGCTGCTTCTGTCTTTGTTGCACATTTGCATGCTGCAGGAACAGATACTTGATACCAAGACACAAGGGCTTACAGGTCTGAGGGATGCTATCCCTAAATGAGCAACACTCCTGAAAGAGGATAGAATGGCTGTGAACACACTTCAGCTGAGCGAGACTCACTTGCAAAATAAGTTCAAGCTGTGGGGAAAAAAAAATGAGAGAAGAGAAAGAAGACCAACCAATGTATTTAATTCCCAGTGACTCTCCTGCTCACCTCCTCTGTTGTCACACTCACTGCTGAGAACAATGCAAGAGGCAGGTCTCCCTCACAGAGCTCCACAAGGACTGACCTTAGCATTTACTCTGTTATCCTCACCGTGAACGCTGCATAACAGCCCAGCATAGCACATAAAGTGCAACTCTCCGATTCAGCTTAACCCTTTGAGGAGATGCTCTTTGTACTCTTTCTGCCTTGTATAGTCAAATAGACCTATCTTTTGCAATATGTGAGAGTTTTCATTTCAATCTCTTGCTCTTTATTTTCCATGCAGCACTGACCTAGGGATGTTCCATGCAGCAGAGTCACACAGATCAAACAATTCAGCCATGTTTATTTATACAGCCAGACTAATCATTACAACCTTCTGATGGTCACCATGTGTCTGGCAAGCTTCAGTTGCGGTGTTCTGGGAAGCTGCAGCCTTGCTTTCTCCCATGTATTCCCCTATGCAGCACTGAATGAGAGAGGCAGCACTGGGAGACAATGAAAATTGAGCTTTGCTACCTACATATTATAACAGCTGAACTTTTGCTCCTTCCTTATCCTTCCTGTCCACATCCTGCAAATCCAGCAACTGCTTGAGAATGTTCTTTATACAGAGTATAAACTGAGGTGAAACATTTGTAAGAGCTAGTGCTGCATGCATTTTCACATGAACTATCGCACTTAGAAACAAATGCTATTTAAAGTGAATTGTCCCAGGAGTCTCCCTCAGTTAGCACAATGCACTTTCCCAGAAGGGGTTCAATTTCAGGTCTTGAACTTGTCCCACGCTCCCAGACCTTCTGGGCCAAAGAGTGTGGCAAAGTCATTAAACCCAAGCCCTAGATGGGAGCTGGTGCTCTGATAGCTCGGTTTTGAGCCATTCAAAAAACAAAGTTTGTATATCCAAGAGGGAAATCAGACTTGGCCTTCCTCAACCAAAAGCCATCCCCCTGCCACACCGACGAGGGGAAGTGGTGCTCTGATCACTCCTGGGAATGAGAACAACAGTCCTTTTCTCTTGTTTCTTCCCCAAAGAAAGCCCCCAAGTAGCGCCATAATTACAAAATGGGAGAGATTTTAAAGTGTAAACTGAAATCCACGAGGATTTTTTATATCTATATTGATGTTTACATGAGAGATATTTCCTTGCTATGATGCCATAAAACAAGCTAAAACCTGAAGGACTTCAATAGGAACCTGGCTTAAATTTTGTGATACTAAAACTCTGCCTTTTGTGAAGAGTGCCCATTGACTTTGTCCTGTCATTGATAGGGGCTGAAGTCAATAGGGAATATGAGGGACATAAAGGGGTTAATCAATACCTTGCAGGAGAAGTTTCTTTATTTTGCATATTCTCTTCTTATCTCCTGATTTCTAAAGTTATTTGGCAAAAAAAGCAGATGACTTAACAGCAGTCTGTTTCCTCTCCAATCAATGAGGCTGTGCTGATTTACAGCATTTCTGGGGGAACCCATGATGGTAGCAACAGTCTAACATCTGTAATTATCTGCTGCAATCTCAAGAAAACTTCTTCTGAAAGATTTTCATTCTGGCTTTAAAAGCATTGTTACAATTTTTCTATATTCAGGAATGTCATGCATTAGCTATTAATGAGGGTTAAGAAGATGTACAGTTAAGGAAGAAGATCTTACAGTAGCTCAGTTTTGATATTATCAGCTTCAACATATGAGTTTTCAACATGTAAGACAGCAGTCATGGTTTCTCAGGAAACACTTTTGTTGATGTTCTGGAGGAAGAGGACATAATCACCTTCAACATCAGCTTTCCCATATCATCTCCACCATAGAGACCTTATTTGTCTCCACCATAGATAATATTATTGTCTCCACTGGAGTTTCTTAAACATCCACTAAAAAAGAATAGAATCTGGATGTTTAACACCATCTGGGAATCTCAGAACACGAACCAGGGTAAAACTTGATATAATGGGGCTTTCAGATAATTTAAGATAATTGATATGGAAAAGGGCATGGCATGCTTTTCTAAATACTCTTGATGGTCAAGAATAAGTAAAGACAGAGAAAATAAATTGGAACATGCTTTTGAACTCACCAGTGGCACTTTAGGGACTTAGCAAAAGCATACAAAGCCACCATATTGTTTGGGGAATCAAGCATCAAGCTGAGCAAGAGGGAGAGAAGGGTAGGAGGGAGGGAGGAAGAAGAAGGGTGGAAAAGAGGCAAGCACCACAACATGGATTTTGCTTAAGGACTCAGTGTGCTACTGGCATTTCCTCACTGAGGCTGCAAAGATGCTATGCAGAGATGTTAACACAGAGGCTTTGCTTAAGCAAAAGAGGTACAGCAATACAGCAATAAAATGAACTGTATCATGGATTTGAGTATAAATCAGCAGCTGTAGCACAGAAATGGCTTGACCTGACTGATGATTACCATCAGAAGATAACCAGGGAGTGCTCATCTTTGGGCTGCAGAAAGGCCCACTGATGCTCACCTCAACCACCAGGCTGTCAGGATGATGTGCTCAAGGGAAGAAGTCCTGTATTGAAGGAGATGTATGCTCTATGGTAGGACAGAACTGTGTGAAAGGTCATTGCCCAATAATATGCAGAGTGTGGATATTTCACCATCCACTTATTTCTATTGATACTACCCTGTTTTAAGCTTCCTAAAAAGGCTTTTCTGGTTTCACATTCATAGTGGATGGCTGTGGTTGAGGACTGTACTGCTCAATGAGGATACCCAGAGAACAGCTAATTATTACCATGCACACCTAGCAGAATTTCCATTTCATTTGTTCCATTTTTTCATGTATGTTACAAGCACTTGAATAAGGAAAAGATTTAATTTTAAGCTCAGCCAGACAGACTCCTGAAAAATCAACTTTAAGACTAGAAGGCGCCTTAATAATCTCAGAGGCTGATCTGCATGCAAGTGGTAGGCTTGATAGACAGTAGATATCTGTATTTTCTGCTTCTAGCAGATATTCAAGGTTAATACAAGAAATACTTCAAGAAAAGGAGAATCATTACTTAAGATCTTTTGGAAGATAAATGCAATAGCCACATTAACATCTCTTTAGGAGAATTCCTATGTATTTTGTCTAGAGTGTCTGTTGCAGCAGACAGCTACTGATTGCAATCATTCGTGTATTAGCGCATATAGACTGGCAATTTAATTTGTGCACAGCACTGGGCATTTCAGTAGCTAGTTATTTGCATTTAGTAAACTGAGGAGTAGTTTGTGAATAAATGAGTGATTATTATTTTTTAAGTCTGGGAGTAATACTCCCTACTTATAAATTTACCCATGAATTCCAACATTTTTACACAGTGCTAGAGTTTGCAATGTCATTGTTAGTAATTTTGAAGTTAAAGTCAAAGACTTGATCTCTGGTGGAAGGCCTCATGTATATGTGTCTCATCTTATAACGGAGAATGGCCCTGAGACCCTGGTACCAGCCCTGACAGTGAGAGCAGAACTGCTACATGCAACTAAGCAAAGGCTGTTTAGCTTTACTGAGACAGAGAGTATAGCTACTGTGCTTCAAGTTCCTGGATCATGCTTCAGGGCAGTGCATTTCTTTGTGGAGAAACTGTCATGAGCAAGCATATTTAATGCTTACTTAATGCTTTTTTTTTTCTTTTCTTTTTTATTGTCCTGTTGACGTGTACCCTGAAGTTTATGTTCTCCAGAGGAAGACAATCCTCAGGGTATAAGACAACCCTCAAGGTATAGGCAGGCTGGAATTAGATTGAAATGGTAGGGTGGGTGGGGTGGGTAGAACTGTGTTTTATAATCTTTCAGCAGATTGAGAAGTTTCCACAATACTATTTTAAACAATTAAATTTCATTCAAATATTCACTTAACAGAGACTTTGTGGGCTAACACTCAGACAAAACCTTAGTTGGTACATGAAGACAGAAGAATGTGCAAAAAAGGTTGTGCCTTTTCAGATTTCTCAAAGGTTAGCAATAGTCAACAGTAACTTATGCTGCTCAGAACTTCATTTCACAGCCTCTAGTCGAGTTATTTTAATCTCTTAAAATCTTTGATAACATTTAACGCTAAAAATGCTTACATTCTTAATATAGTGTATCTTCAGAATATGAAATTAGATAGGAGTTAAACTGGGCTCTTGGTATAAGAAATCGGTTCTTTCTGATTTCACTGGTACTTAAACTTCAGGAGACAGATCTCAGGGTGTATATTCCAGTATTTAATTCATCCCTTGGGTCCCAGTTATGCCGTGATGTACATGCAACATAATTCTACTGAATCAGTATTCCTACTCTGCTCCCCATCTCTAGCTACCAGTTAATGCTGTGCATGTTCTTACAACACATCTACCACAAGGCTATGCAAACCCTCCTGTTAATCATACTAGAGATGGTGTATGATCCTGGTGGGCAAGAGAAATGAAGCAATGAACACAAATCCTAACACCAAGATCTTGCTTACAACTTAAGGCCCCATTTTTACACATAGCTGCTGACAGCATATGTATATGCTGAAGGGCACAATGCAATTCTCACTACATAAAAGCAAGCAGGAGAGATTGGTGTAAGAGTAATTGTGTTTTCCACAGCCATCTCCCTAGTGGCCCCTTTGTTTTGAAAGTATTCACATAAGAGATTCAGTTAAGTTTAAAGTGCTTTCAATTGAGATGTTTAAAATTAAATGTTTCACCTTCTTGCAGACAAGTGACACTTATCAGCACTATGCCATCTGAAAGATGCCAGCTGCCCTTTTAGTAAAGCAGCAAGATTGGAATAGCAAACAAACCAGTTCTCCTGCCAAATTCCTTTTACTCTTACTTTATCACTAGGAGACATAGCAGAGAGTGAACGGTATTTTTTCTGTTTCAGGAGAACCTTGATTTTTATCCACATATTTAAATTAAGAAAAATAATTTAAAAAATGAGAAAAAAAAAAAGCTTTGTATCTCTGCCAACGTGACACTATTGCTGCAGAGTCATGAAAAAATTATGCATTATGTATTGGTTAAGAAAGTCATCCTTTCCTAAGACCCAAAAGGCAAAATTTCACTTAAACATTGATTCAAAATAAAAATATCACAGAGACTCGTCCCCAGGATGGTACATTACACAAGCATGTAGAATGACGGAAGGAAGAAAGGTCACATCAAAGAGAATGCAAGATGTATTTAATCTGGTCAAACAGCTGAGCTCTTCAGGGCAGTAACTGTCTACTTACGTGTCTATGTAGTGCCTTACACAGCAAAGCTCTTACCCTAGAAGAGCAACAATACTCAGGATTATGGGAGTTACAAGAAAGACCGAGGTCCATATTTGATTTTCATTGGTACAGCTGATTCTCTCTGACCTTCACGTACAGCCTAGTAGGACAATTGCCAGCCTTATTCGCATTTTTCTACTGATAACTCCAGCTTCATATTTGAGAGCTGGCACTGTCATTTTTTCATCACCAGATTGAACCTAAATAAAATTTCATAGATTCCATCTGTTAGTGTATCTTTAGGCTTTAATATCTTATATCTAGCATAGTCCAACTATGTTGAAATATTCACCTCATAACTGTTGGCAGCTCTAAGCAAGTCAGGTGTTGGAGTTTATTTGATTAAACAGAGAAAGAAAAAAACACAACTTCTAATGAGAAGCTTAACTGAGCTTTCTTCACCTCTTTCTTATTTCACTATTAAGCTCAAAGACAAAGAACGTCTCTGCAAAGTACTCTGTATTTCCTTGTCTAAATTGCACATGATATGGTGGCTTAATATTTGATCCTTAAAGACAGTTTTCCTACTCTTATGTCACTCAGCATGCAGGTGTTTTAGAAAGAAATACACAGAGAACATTAGCCTTTTAATATTAACCTCTCTCACAGAGAAGTAATTCAGGAATAGCTTCACATGTACATGTCTCACCAGTGAAGAATTCGTGTTAGTAAGATAAGAAAATGACTGCAATGCCAAATCTGTCCAAATTGTTGTCCTTGCCTTTAATAGGCTGTATGAGGTAGGTCATGCAAAATTCAACCCAGAATCCTTACATGATTATCTGTACAGAGCCAGTGATACTCCAGAGGCTTTATCATAATCCACGTATGGTTTCAAATGCATTTCTTTCTGACAAACTTCAAACAGATTTAATTATAACAATGAGAACAGTACAAGACTTGTAAGGAGACAGTGTCAGTAAAGGTTTTACTCACCAAACATACTAGATATTTTTCTGTGTTTTCTGCCAGAATAGCTCAATACTTTGTAATGTTATTTGGCTTTCAGTTTAAAACCAAACAAAAAGGCTGCTTGTAATTCTCTTCAAAACCCATGCAAATACTGCTTTGCCCTTCTGTTTTGCCTCCCAGATCAAGAGCATCTGCAAACATTTTATAAGTATTTTTCCAACCCCCTTGGAGGCTAGCTAATTAAATTGCATGTCTTTGGAGACACATGTGGAAACAGACTACAAGATTAAATAATGTGCATCATTTAGAAACGTTGGTTGCTGTAAGCCTAGTCCAACATTCTTGTCTGCTGTTTGACACCCTGGCTGTTCGCTGGGTGCAGTACCTAACAGTGCTTTTTGGAAAAAGCAGCCCTTTTTTTTTCAGAAAATGTAATCTCCAAACTGAGCTCCAGTGACTGAATTATATTATATATATCTTATAACTAAAGCATATCCAATTTTACTCCAACTTTACAAGTCTGTCATCTTATAGGAACCTTTGGATTTACAAAATGGAATGAATTTGGTCCAGCAAAATCCCTTCTCTGCCAAGCACAGGGAGCAGCAGTGTCAAACTAGTCTCTGCTGGCAGGGAGCAGCTCACACTGCCTCAGGTGCCTTCCCCAGCACTGTGGGGAAGCCAAAGTCCTGTACCACTGGTGGCATTCAGTGGAGGAAGCCCCTTGTGTTTCCTGTTGCAGTGACTTTTAGATGGCTTTTGGCTTGTGCTAGCTCACTCACAGCCCCTGACGGAGCAATTGGTGTCTCTTCTGCTAACAGAGATGAACCCAGGACCCTGGTAACAAAATAGTCCTTGCCAGTTTTGCTACACATGGAGGAAAGCAGAATCATCCTGCACAGAGATAGCAACCCTGTATTTTTTTGTGGCAACCAGAACTATTCTAAGCACAGAAGCTGTCAGATTGCAAATATTTGGATGAGGCATTACAAGAAATATGATGTGAAAGAATTCTACTGCCTTCTGATTAACACAGTATCTATCACCATCCAAACTCTAGCGTGAGGCCAGGCACCAGTTTGTCATTGTATTAATCATTTTTATGTCTCAGCTCCAGTCAGAGAAAAAGGAGTTAAATAACTCAGTTTACAACTACTAAAAATAAACTTGCAGACTTGCTGGATTCCTACACATTAAAATGTAAACAACTGTCAGCTCTTTTGAAAAAGCTAGTTTTGCCCTGCCTCTGACTTCCCCGGGAGAATTTCTGTGTTGTTTTTTTTTTTAAAGTTTTATGCTGAGGATTTGTTTCCATAATTGGGACTGGCCAGTTTTCTCTACAGCAAAATGAAAACTAAACTCTTTCCAATTTAAACAATTGCTACTAGAACCACGGCACACAGACCATGTAGAGAATGGTGTGAGCTGCTTCAGCAGGGATTGCAGCCAATTGTTTTTAAATTTGGGTGCCTCAAGAGGGGCAGCTAAATCCATATTTAGACACCTAGTTTAGAATTGTCTGGTCTGGCTTCACTACCCAGCACCCACAGATCCTAGGGATGTCTTCAGCTGTCTGTCAAATCGAGGTTATTTGAAAGTAAAGTATTTTGCATCTTGTTTAGGGGCCTAAATTAAGAACCATTTCTGGCATTAAAAATAAATAAAAATCTCAGGCCAACAGTTTAAATGCTTTGTTCAAAATGTTCTTCTTATGTTACTTGCTTTCTGAAACTACATTAGACTTAGTGCATTAAAGCACGTGCTCTTTGCTTTAGGGCATATTTGTGGTGTTCTGGAGCTTCAGAGCTGTAGGTGTTTTAGAGCACTTTCATGGTGCAAGTCTCCTGAAAGCTCTGAGACTGCTTGGTGCAAAGGTAGAAGACCTGGGGTAAGAAGACAGATAAAATGTAATCCAAAGTTTTATTGATATATTGCACTTCACTTTGGGCTCGGACCATTTAATCAGAGCGTGCCCAAATCATTGTGTAATAATAATACCACAGTTAGCTAGTCAAAATGCTCGTTTGACTAATATATACATCCTCATTATTTAAGTTGGTTTGGAGGACCCCTTTCTTAGTACAGCCTTTCTGCATGGCTTAGATTGCAGAAATTGCATCTTTCTGTCATGGATAAAAGTTACGTTATAGAATGTTCATATGCCTACTTTTTCAGGTCTGGGAAGTAATGGGTTACAGTGTACTGCACTGACTTAGATAAATGGATTGGATGCGTGAAAGAATAGTGCTAAATAGCCAAAGTAAAGGGAGAAATTATTTTTCTTCCCTTACTTTAAGGAGAGGAAAAAAGCAACAGAATGGATTGATATAAGGTTAGATTATGCCTTAATAAGCAACATAGACCATCCTCATATCCTAATGTAACATCAGCTGAGACGACTGTCAGTTCTGTGAAAGCCTTCCAGTAGTGGCTCTATCAGGTCCCCAGGGAATCTCTTCTAGAGCTTCCTTGCCCTTAGAAAGATATTACTGCTATTAACCAGCTTGCAGACAGAAGTGTATTTATTTTTGGCCTACAAAGACATGGATAACAAGTGTTCCCTACCTCTATATGACAGACTCATTTGAAAACTTATGTGCCCACTAAGCAATCTTTTTATTTAAAACAGTATGACTTCGATCTTTTCCTGTAAATCATATCTCCTGACTTCTGATCTTTCTTCTTGCTCTCACCTGAGGACTTTTCAATCAGTATGCAAGTTTGCTCCCAAGCTGTCTTCTGGAGTAAATCAAATTATTCCCCTGAGAGGTAACTGGGTATGGCTGGTGGGACAGTTCCCCCTTAGAACCGCTTCCTAAAGGCAGATTAGACGAGACATGAGACTTCATCAACTTCAGCTCCTGCACCTTCCTTGCAGTTCCCCAGCACTACTCACCAGTCCCAGTCAAACAGTAATACCTTAGTGTAGGCAATGTGTACCTCTAATGCTGTTATAAAAACATGGTTCTGCAAGGCTTCAGAACAACCCCTTAGTTATTTCAGGCATTGTGAGCTGAAATTAATTCAAACACTAACAAAATGAAGGTTTCCCAACACAGAAAGATTATAAAGCAATATACATATGTATATGTATATACATACATATATATACACGTAAGTTAATTGAGGAAAAACTAGGGCAAAATAATAATTATTATTATGTCCTCCATTTTCAAGACTTCCAAAATCCAGACTGTGGTTCAAACACCATGTTTCATCTCTGACTGTTAATTTTCTCAGGATCCTCAGTGTCCTTGGTATCCACTTTCCTTAATGCTACTCTGGGAGAAAATGAGGCTATCAGTTCTTGCACCTTCTGCACTTGTCTTTAAAGAATTCATAATTCTCATCTGTTTCACTTGCACTTTGTCTTCTGAGATAGGGATGATAATAGGTCTTTAGTCCAAAAGAATATTATGCCATCGTGATTGAGGGAAAGGGTTAACCTGAACCTGTACATAGTTTGGGAATGGCCTCACAAGAATTACCGATTCTCTCATTCAATGTCTCCTCATTCAAGCCTTAGAAAAGATGGTGAGCAACTTTTGACGCTTTTGTAATGTGCTCTTCTCTGCACAGTGGTATGACAGTTGTCTCTTTTCCCAGCAGGGTGGCTGTGATCATCATACTGAATCTTTATTAAAGCTTAGATCCTTTTCTGTACTTCTGTGACATCCACTGGATCCTCTTCTAAAAAGTTGTCTTGCCCTTACCAACACCATCTAATACTGAGGTGGCTTCAAGTGAGAAGTTAGCAACTGTGGCTAGAAGTTCAGCCATTTCACATTCATGCTCCTGCAGAGCTTGGGCACACGCCAGCCACTCCTGGTGGTTTGAGTATCCTGTCACTTTGTCCTATAATCCAGTCCATTGACATTTCAGTTTGCTACAGATTCTCTAAATACCTTGTCCAACAAGAGTGTGGAAACTTTGCTTTAAGTTTGTCCATGGCAAATGCCTTAATGCTTTGCTTATCTGTTGGCTCTAAAGCTTCTCTGGCAAGCTTTCTGCTCCTGATGTGTTTGAAAAAGAATTTATCATTGCTTTTTACATCTTTGCAAGTTTTTTTCCTCAAAATCTGCTTTAGCATACTTCCCACATTTAACCTACCAATACTTGTGGCTTTTTCAGATAATCTCAGCTGGACAGGACTTCAGCTTTATGAAGGCATCCTTCTTGCTCGTAATAACTTCCCTTTATCTCCAGTTTAGCTATGTTATTTTTTTTCTTTTAGGATAGACAGCATGCATCTGATGAGAGCTTCCGATATTCTGTCTTCAAATAGCCTCTATGATACCTACAAAAATTTCATGCTTTGGACTACCCCTATAACTAAAAGCTAGAATAATTCTGATTTAATCCCAAGAGAGTCCATCATCCCAAACGGTAGTTTCTTTCATGTTTGATGCTTTTCTTCCCCTTTATTTTTTTCTCTAAAAAAAGCTTCCCATAACATTTTTGATCTTAAGTATTAGCAGCTGGCTTCCACTTTGGTTTATATGAAGTTTGTATTCCCTTCTTGTACAGCATATCTTTGCTTCTGAAGTTTTTTCTTTCTTTTTATTTTTATTTTTTCTAGTTCCCAGTAAACCCGACCCCCCTACTTCATTTTCTCAGCCATGCATTGAAGCTTTTTTTTTTCTGCCTTCATGCGGCCCTGAGGCAGGAAGATTTCAGAAACCACTACTCTGAACATCTTGGCCTCTGTAAGCAAGCTTAATAATGTTAACTTCTGTTCCAGAATCTCTCTCCTATCCCACTGCTTGTCTGAAAATGCAGAGATTAAATCTTCCAGTTTACATACAATTTCACTTAACTGCAAGCCAGGATATATGTGTTGAGGAGATTAAAGAAATGTGCTTGCAGGCTTCTTCAATTCTTTTTATTTGCTGAGCATATTTTGATAAATAAATTGCTTCAGCTCAAGGGAATTAGCTAAGGAATCCATCTCCACTTTTTAAGCAGGATATTGCATTTTATAGATTATAGTGTTTCTGTATGTGTCATTATTGTGCTAGAATTGGGTTTTAAATCTAAGACAATTTAGAGAAAATAGCACAGTAGCACTTATATGGGGTTACATCCGCACAAACAAATGATTGAAGCAAAAATTGTTCTTACAGCCAAACACAATTCTGTCATATTGTACAAAATACTGTTGGACAATGTTCATTTCCATTAAAATTATTTTGCAGTAACTACACCTATTTTTTTATTTTGGAATTAGAAGCAAGGTCATTATAAATTATCTTGGTGTTCTATGTCTCAGTCATAGTTATGTAGGTATAGTTTAAAGTTATTAATTCAATGTTTTTCCTTTTATTTTTATATTTTCTTTGAAGTTTTAATTTATTTTTCTTCCGTTTAGTACTAACTGCTTTCATTTCTGAAGCTTAGGTAAGATGTAAAAATAATACTACAGGTAAACAGCCCTAAATATTTTTTTAGAAGAGGGAAAATGATGAGATCAAATATACTTTTCATATATACTTACAGTTGATATGGACACAAACATGTTTTTTAAATGTATATAGATAGAACAATACACTGGTGATGAGTATTCCAGAAATTTCCAGCAGTTTTGCTTTACTATGCTCTTACTATTTATTCCAGGCAATGTTTCTCATTCTGAGCTTTTCATATAAGTTTCATGCTCTTTCAAATTTCCATTGAGTTTGTCATCTTTATGGTTCACAGGCTTCAGGAAAAAGAGAGAGAAAACCTAAACAAATAGTTCTATCTGAAAAAAGGAGAAAAGACATACCAAGAATCACTAAACAATTACATGCTTTCTGTCAAAATCCTCCCACTAAGCCAAGGAGTAAAGCCCCTTAGATACATCTCAAAAGATTATAATTTTGAAAAATGCCTTGGTTCAGGCTAGTCATCCACAAACTTTTTTTTTTTTTTTTTTTTAAGATGAAGATCTATTAAACTTCCAAATTTGTTTAGGAAATCCTCTTTGATGATTTTGGTAATATACAGTTCTATATTTGGCTCCAAAATAAATAGCTTGATCAAATCTTCTTTTCTAGAGAGCATAAACAGGAAGAGAGGGAAGGGAAAATTCCTTGCAGATTTCTTTGTTGTGTTTCTTCCAAGTTCTCCAAGGAGCTGTACAAAGCTTTGATCCAGTTCACTGTTTCAACAAGACATACGGCATATGCATCCCCAAATCCACAGATCCTGGAAAATGTCCAAAGTTAGCATCATATTCACACAGGTCATGCAGCAATGCCCCGTTTCATTGCTGCTTCCTAGCACCACAGCTGTGACAGAATCTTAGCTCGGAGGCACCTCCCAATTCTTCTTGTTCATGGGAATTTACCAGCAAAGAGGGATCAATGTCAGCTCCAGTGAAAATCAGCATCTTTATCACAAGCAACAGTTTCACCTAAACCTGTTAGGATCAAGCAATGGGAACTCTTCCTGGCAACAACAAACCCTTGTTAAGGTGCATAAGGCTTCTCTTGTCAATTAGAGTTGATTCAGTGGATGCAGACAGCAATGATAAACATCCATCTGTGCTTCTAAATGAGGTTTCCCAGGTTCAAATGCTCATCAACATAAGTAATTGTATCCACCCAAGAAATCAACATGAAAATCAGTTGAATGCACTCAAGAGAATAGGTTCATATCTGGCATAAACTCGGGACTGAAGCTCTACCTGCTCATTTTTTGTCAGTTCAGGTTTTGTCCCTCCACAAAAGAAGAGTTAACCCCAATACTTTGCAAGTACTTTTTATGAGCATTCGGTCCCTTACAATATTAAGGAAAAAGATATTTACAGATGTTTTATTGCTTTTGGTATGCTGCAAATGTTTCGATCATCCTGTTTTCTGCAAAATTTAAATGCTCTGTAGAGGAGGAATCAAAGCTCTTTCTTGAAAAATAATGATTTTGTGAAGCAGTTTTTCTATTTGTGTTTTCTTTTGTGCAGCTGCTACAGACAACCTCAAATTTATGCCATTTTTAAAATTCAAAATGAAACTCGAAGCTCCAACATGTTAAACTTTTGAATCTCAAACAAAAAAAAACACAAACCAACCAACCAAAAAAAAATCCAACAAGGCAATCTTAACAGAAATTGTTTAGACTAACTGAGAGCAGCCCAGAGGGCACAATGAGTCTCCAGTTGGCTGGACATCTCTGGAAAGAGAAAGGAGAAAAGTTTTTTGTCTCTTTGAAATTTACTGCCAGATCAGACCAAGTAGACTTAAGAACAGAATTCAGAATTTTCGGAGAGATTTTGGCAGGCTGCTCTGAACCACTTTATTATGCTACTGTAGTCAAGTATAGCGCTATCATTTCTGCGGAGCAGGCTTTTTCTTCCACTCTCCTTGGGTTTTTCCACCCAAACATGACAAAGATAATAGCAGTAAAATAGGGTAATTATTCATGTAGGTAATATCCTAGTAAAGCAGGATAGACCACAGAAAGCATGAACAGAAAGTATGGAACATTGGAAATAATCATAACAGAAGTTCATAATGAAAAGCTACTTCTGGACAAAGAATGGCTAGCGCATTTATGATAATGCAGCATTAGCAAGGAATGCACTCCAACAAAAATTAACTCTGAAGAAAAATAAAGTATTCTAAAGCCATTAATCCACCCAACTTCTCAGTGACACTGCAGTTTTCCTCTCATTTCTTGGAATTCTACTTCTGACATTAGAAATGAAAAGTCAAATGGCTTCCACCTGAAGCACAAGTACTGAGCTTCTATGAACAGTTGCAGATTATAGGACTACAGAAAGGGCCCTAACCTCATGCTAGTCTACTGCACCCTCTCTGGGGAGGTTCAAATTCCCAAACTTACAAGGAACATTTAATTGTAAGAAGGTAGAGAAGAATTTGTATTTCTACTTCAAAATGTCCTTGAATTACCCTAAGCAATTTTGCACATGCTTGTCTATTTATTTCCAATCATGGAAATTAGTTAACAGATTGTATAGCCATGTAAATATATATATATTCTGGATTTTTAAATACTTTTGTTCCACAAAATGACACCGTGAATTGTGATTTATGCTTGTATTGAAGTTAAGCTGGATCAGGCTTTGGGAAAAGTAAAAAAAATAGTTCCTCTAAAATCTGCATAAATTACATGAACGTTATACTAATGCAATAATATAAATAGGTGATATTTTGTCCGATTCTGCATAAACACATCCCTCTCATATTTTTACCTAGATAAAATGACTTTACAACTCTAATATTATCAGAGTAAGTATCTAATTTTATTTTAGAAATGACTGCAGTCAATGAAGCTATAATATTTTCTACTAAATAATCAGACAAAAGTCTATATGCAAGCCAAACCCCATAATATTTCATAATTATCTTAAGAGATAATTGAGACAAATTTAAAACAGAATGTAACCTTCCTGTCTTCTCCACCTGCTGCAGAAGTTTGTGGAATGCTTTTTTCTTTTTTTAATACTCAGGTGTAACTTCCACTTAATGGTTTTCCTTATTTGTTCAGAAAACATGCAAATATATGCTATCATTAGATTCTTATCTATCTGAAATTAAATATTTGAGGGACAATTAGAAATTCAATAAAACTAACAAATAACATACTTATTTATATCTTAATCATCAACTAGTTTGCATCACTTTGGTTGACTGTATATATTCAAACTTTCAGCAGCTATAACGGTATTACCTTTGCAGGACGCATAATGAAACCATGTATCATCTGCAAGCCACAGTCATTTCTGTATGCATGCCAAAAAAGAACTGTCCATGGAAAACAGTGAGAAAATCCTGGCTATCTTTTCCTTTCAAGACAAATTCATCAGGATGACTGTCCCATAAGCAGACCAAAGAGTAGCAGAAGAGAATGAGAATCACGTCAATTCAGTATATACAGTGGGATCAACCATGATTGTTGGCAAGTCTTTCAGGGAAATGAGCAGCAAGCAGCCCTCACTCAAAATACAGTCTGTCGTAAAGTCATTAGGGAGCCTCAGGAGAAACTGATGAGCAAGACAAGTATGAGACAAGTGCAAAAGTCTTATATACAGTTAAAAGATGGGCTTGTTTTGAGAGAAAATGATCTTTTTGGAGAAGCTGAAAATAAAGTTACTTCTATTTTTATGACTTTGAGTAGCCTCATTGCTTTAAATGAGAGCAAAATACATGTTCTGAAACATTACATTCTCCATCTTAATCTAGCTTGTACCTGGAAAGTCACTCTGTATTTAATCTTCCTAATAACATTTTATGTAGGAGTTTATATTTGACTTAAAATTCACTGCCTGTACTACCCACACAAAATGAGTTACTGATGATCATTTTAGTCTTTAGATAAGGTTTGGAAAAGTAAGAGAAAAGTTTCATAATGTATTAACCTTCACATCTTGACTGAAGTAGGAGTCCCATGGAAATGAATAATTTGCAGTTCCTGGCTCTTTCAGATGCACAAAAATACCCCATATTCCAGAGCTTCAAAAATCTCTATTTGATATAAACTAATACTCATTTTTCTTCCAAAGCCCATTTGCCAGTAAGGTAAGGGAGTTAAAGTATGGCTATACTTATTTGCATGCATATGTCAGGAAGAGTAATATGTCAAAACCAGGTCTACGTTCTGAGAACAACAAAGGACGAAGAAACTAAAATGAAAGGGAGACAGACCTCAGAGAGCACAAGCAATATCTAAAACATTTTTACATTCCACTTTACTCTAGTCCTCTAAAGCTGAAAGCACGCACCCGCATTTCACATAAGACACTGTTTCAGTGGTCAGAGATTTGTTGGTTTTTGTTGGTTTCAAATAAAAATGATGAAGATTCACATGCAGATGCTGATTTTTCAGTTAGTTACATCAAGACCCAGATAACCCATATGTTTGGATCTATCCATTTATGTGAGCAGGAGTACTGTGCTCTAACCAGAGGCCAGAATTTGGCTTCTACTCTTCATAGAGTTTTGACAACTCAGATTTTTCTTGGCTTTCAAATAAGCAAAAACTGATTTGCTTTTCCAACTTCTCCTTGCTGCTTTAGAAACACACAGAAGATATGTCTGTATTTTAAAGCACAAATAAAAATGAGAGCACAGAATTTGAAGTGGCCCTTTGGCACATCAATAAATCCTGTCTAACCAAAATAGTTCATCTGTCCCTTCACTCCCATTCAGTGAAAAAAGCCAGTGTGATCTTTGCAGCTGCTACTTTTCAAGACAGCATCTCAGAGTAAAACATCCATCAATATGTCCTGCAACTTTTAAGTGTTCTGAAGCATTGTAAAAGAACAAATCACACAGTAATAAATATGTCATACCTTATTTGGAGCAGAGGTTTGTGAATACACATGGCTATTGTTTTTTAAGGAATCCTGAAACCACTTTCTACTGCTGCTTTTCTTTCCTATGGTTTGAAAATTAGTACACAGACCTCAAGCAGAATTTGCTTTTTTCTTCTTTATTACCATCAGAAAAACTAAGAAAAAAGCTCCCTTTTGTCATCATATGCAAATGGCAGAGACATATAATCTTGATAGCAATAACTTTAAGAAAAAAGATTCAGATATTTAATAGTTAATTGAAACAAATTCTTATTCAGTTGCATATTTTCAGCAAGAAAAAATAATGCAAGTCTATGAAGCTTCCTAATCCCTGTGGCCTCACATTAAAAAAATACAAAATCCAGAAACCAACAGAAATTTTATTTTAAAACAATGGAAAATTTTAAGTAATAATGTTGCTAGCTTCCTTTTTACCTCAGTACTGAATCATATCATAGACAGTGACTTCAAGTGTCCTGAATGACAGACACTAAGTGTGATATTGAACAAGTCACATTTTCTTTATGCCCCAGTTCCTTCTCCACAATAATGTGATAGAAACACGCCTTTTTTCTCACAGGGAGGTTATCAAAGAAATATGTTAAAAACTGAGTGATTCCCAAAATGACCACTCTCATTATGTGACCAAATATGACACTTGGCAATATAAATATATTTGCCTCTGTTATAGGCAAGTTTATTTGCTCTAATGGAAGGTTTTCTCTTGAACATGTTTCTTATTCTCCTGTCTGTTTAATATTCTGTTTGAGTTCTCATGAGACAGTTATTACAATGCTACATTAATACCATCCAAAAGTATAGTCTTTAGCATCCTATCAGAGGTGTAATTTTCCCTATTGTGGTAGTTTGGGTGGGAAGGTTCGGATAATTTCATGAGCCTCCCATTTGGTGTGCTCATCTAGGGAACAGCCCCAGAAATCCTAGTTCCATATACCAGTTCCATACTCAACATAAGTAAACAGATCCTGTGAAAAGTCACTGCTGCGAATGACCAAAAGGTGAAGTTTGTCACATCAGTTGGGGCAGTGTATTGAGGACAATTGCTTACAGCTGAGCTAGACAGCTATCACACAGGGGCAGCAAAGGGAGAAAGTGCTTATAAGGTTTGCTCGCATATTGTTCTGTCATTGACTGAACTAACTATAAATTGCTAGGTTTTTCTCTCTCTTTGTTTTAAAAGGAGTAAACCAAAGCAAAACAGCACAGAATCTCAGTTAAATTCTGCAAGTCACTGTAGCTAAACTTGAATCCTGCATATATGAGAAATAGCCTTTCTTTCAGGAATAGGTGAAGAAATATAGCTATTTCATCAATGGCTGTATCAGCAGGCAGAAACAACAGAACAGTACTGGAGCAGAGACCCTTAAGTGGTCTGGGAAAAAATATTTTCTGTTTTCATGCCTTTTTAAAAAGTAGTTCTACTTTAGCCTTTGTCCATTTTCTGACATCAGCTAATTACTGGCACAGCCTTGAGATAGTACTGCTTATGCCTGATATGACAGTGAAAGCTTTTCTCTAAGCATCTAAAGATTATGTGCCACGCTATTCACAGTCTCTTGACCTCATCACAGAAATACCAAGTAGATTGCTGGAAGAAAAGGATTCACTAGGGATGAGAGTTTATAAAAAACTAGCTTTCCTACTATTGCAGACGCAGAGGGGCTACAATCCAAACAGAGTTGATGAAGACATCTCTGTAGGATCCCACCTTCCTCTCATTTCTCCAATAGTCCTCAATTCTTGAATTAGGGTATTCTGTAAAGACTTCAGAAAACAACAGGTACAAGAAGTTTAAAGATCTTTTCATGTTTCCACTTATAAAAATTTTACACAGCTGGAAGATAATCCCACATTTTTCCCTGTGGAAATTTTTCCCTGTGGACATTTTTCCATAGTAAAAGGAAGAGTGAATTTCATCTGAGATTCTCCA
This sequence comes from Anser brachyrhynchus, assembly GCF_964034855.1. Taxonomy (NCBI): domain Eukaryota; kingdom Metazoa; phylum Chordata; class Aves; order Anseriformes; family Anatidae; genus Anser; species Anser brachyrhynchus. Next base: position 32,203,770 of record NC_137698.1, on the reverse strand, counting down.
ACATACTGATCATGTGCAAGTCAGGCAAGTGTGGCTAATAGGAGTACACCTGAAGAATCTCTTCAAAATTATGGTGTAAGAATTTACAGTTATTCCACTCCCAAATTCCATGCTGCCAAATGACAAGAAAAAATCAGGTCAACTATCAATCATTCTGCCTACTCCTTCTTCCAGCTAACCAACCAGTGCTACAGAATTATACTACTTATATTGGTGTATACCTTTTTTTTTTTTTTTTTCCTTTTTTTCTTTTCGGTCTGCATTTAAACAGCTGAAATAGCAGAGAAATGTGATATCCCTCCTCTGTCCTTGTATTTATGTAGGAAAGGTAAAATTCCCTCATCTGCTAAAATAACGTTCTATACACATCCATACTGTGGGTAGACACATGACAGTCTTTCCCCATCAGACACACTGTATAATGAGTTTACTCAGTTCAAACTGAGTGAAAAGTTTTCTGAAAATAGAAAAAGTAGTAATGAGGACAGAGTTTAGTCAGAAAAATGAATCCCTGATCATAAAGCTCACTAGTTACTATTGCTTTGAATCAGCAAGTAAAGGTTGCACAGTTGGTGTCTCTGCTAGCATGTACCAGGGTAACTAATAAAAAAGGAATAATAGCTGTTCTTAACACTAGAAATTTGGATATATGAAAGAAATTATTGGGTTATAAACACGATTGAAATGCAAGAGCTAAATTCTGGTCACACTCCAATTAGTAGAACTGGAAAACTGAGAATCAAAGCTCATGAGAGTCATTTAATTTTTATTTGAAAACCTAGAGGCTCTTATCTCTAACAGGTTTACTAGTAAAAGAGAATGCATTATGTTTTGTGTAAAAGAACAGAATGAGCCCATTACTTTTTAAATCTATATTTTTAAATTATTTTAAAATGGGAAAAAATTAATCTCTAATTTGTCAGCCCTTTTAATATTAACATGTGCTAGGCAGTGACATTGTTTCTATGGCAGTGTTTCTTGGGTTTTGAGTGTTGCTTTTTAAATTATTTTTAATGAACCTTCCTGTGCAAGTTTAATCTAGATAACTATTACTACTTTAATGGGATGCTTCTGCCAGACAAAGCATACTCTTTGTTGAACCTGCAATATACAATTTAGAAAGAGCACAAATTACAAGAAGCAGATGTATGGCACAGCCAATGACAGTTTCGACAAAAGTAATCTAATATCACACTTTATAGTTAGATAACAGATAAATGTTCAAATATCACAGAAAAATAAGAAGAAATATTTACACCCTTTAAATCATTTGGTTGCTCAACCAGTTAGAAATTAAAATTAGAAACTGATGGCTAAAAAGAAATCCTAAAGGAAAAGACTAGGAGAAATTCCTGTTTGAATGGAGATTAGGGAATAACCCCTGACATTGCAGCAGTAATTATGGCTTCCATCATATAGGCTGAAGAGAGATTAAAAGTCACCTCTGTTGATATAAAATAGTCAAGAGCAGAAGCAGACCCTCCATGCAATATTATGAAACAGTTTATTATCCTTAACTGGGGTGTACAATGTCAGGATGACCTATTGATTGCTTGTTATGGGTTTTTGAGGATAAGCTCTTATCAGAGCTAATATTTTTTGTCTTATCAAAACCTTCTCAATGACATACATCCACCATAATTTCTACAACTTCTGATTGTGAACACAGAGCCAAGCATGGTGTTCTCCTCACTCCTGCAATATACATGGAAATCTGGTCAGGTACTTTTCTACATTACCCTGCTGTAGAAGTCTGGTTCTGAAGCAGAGCTGTCAGCAATGTCACTTTATTCCTGACTACATTAAGATGCAAGTTCAGGACACATCCATGGGAGGATGCTGCATTATAAATATGAGCATAGATTTTTATTGTTCACAGCTGCCTTCCACTCCTTTAAAAAATTATCTCACTGCCCTAAATGTTCAACGTAATAGCTAAGAAATGGAGACCAAATTGGTCTTCGGTTTAATAATGAATCTGCAAGTGGAGGAAATAGATTGTCTGCAGTTTCTGATTATTATTTTTTAAATAGAAAAAAATCTTGTAATTCATTTGTGTAAATATCCCCATGGAGTCACTGCATCAAACTTCTTGACTACTTAAAGCTGCTATTCTTTTATTACTGTAAAGCATCCTGATGTTGTCTGCCTGATGTTTTTTGGCAGAAATCTGGTAAACAGCTGTAGCTCAATTAAATGAGTTTTAATAGAAAGCTGAGTTATTTTATTCATAATATTAGTGTTCTGTGCATTTATTAAACTGTCCTGCTTTCTTTCTTTGTGTTGATTAAATAGAAGTCAAACTGTTAAAAGAATCATTTAAGGATATTAGGGTGAATTCTCTGTTGACACAAACTGGCATAGTACCAGGTTTGGCCCAATGTTTTCAGTACAGCAGCAGAAATAGAGTAATCAGACCTTGTAGCCTAGGTAGCTTATAATCATCAAGCATAAACATGAACAACTAATCAGCAGACTGAGGAACTGAAGTGTCTTTGGTCTGTTTCTTTTGCTTTTTGCAATTCTACTGAGTTTAATTTATTTCTGAAAGCACATGGCTACTGGAGAAGAAATTCTAGGAAAAGGCATTTATAAACAGTGTATTGTGGCCAAAAATATCCTTAGAATGAAGAAATATTTGAGCTCTAGCAATAGAAAAGCTGTCAACAAATAAAAAATATTAGGTTTATCCTGTCAATGGCAATATGGCTTAGATCTGATTGACCTGTGCTGTCAGATGTCAAAGATGTTGGTGGCATTTGTGCATTTAATAAAAGCACCTATTCCCTTGTCCTTTGAAAGTCTGATTTTATCCTTGCGTATTGTGGGCATCTCACTGGAAATTACACACTCCTGCAGGTTCAGATCAGTCTAGGCTTTCACTGAAGGCAAGAAAAATCACCCTGGAAATTTTTGAGCAGCCAAGGGAGTTTATGAAAGCTCATAACGGGCAAAAAACAAGACAAGTTTCTGGCCATCTTCTCTCTTCCCATGTTATATAGCCCCTGCTACATCTTAAACATCTAAAAGGGAGACACCACCTTTCAGACTGAATATTCTGCCAGTGCTATTTTTGAATGCAAAATGATCACTCTCAAGCACAGGAGCACAGAGAGAGGTGCTGCCTTCCACAGAAACAACCAAATGCCCCATGAGGTTCTTCAAGCACTGTGGGCCAGGCTGACTGAGCAGCTTCTGGCCCCTGTGAGTCAGCAGCTCCTGAATGCTGAGGAACCATGGTCCTACTCAAGGACAAGGTAACATCTTGCTCCCATGCAGGACTAAGAAAATATGAAAGCTTGTTGTCATTTTCCAGGGAACATTTCCAAACTCTGGATTCTACTTATGTTGGAGCTGTTGGCAGCTAGAGCTGGTGAAGCTGTTAGCACCTAAGGCAATGGCTACAGAAACAGGGAACCTCTAAAAAGCAGATGAGTAGAAACATCCTGTAATGCTGCTAAGACTCCGTCTGTGCTTTGGGAATTTTTGATAAAATGAACAAGATAATAATTAAGGATAATAATTAAGGTAATCTCCAAGTACTCGGACACTTCCAACACAATGATGTTAAAGTCTTTTTTATGTTAGAAAGCTTTTAAATTTTTTTTTTGCTTTTTAACTTGAAACCAAGTGAAACATTTTAAAATGATGAAACCAGTTTGCTTTTAAAAAGTAAATGGGAAGAATTTCCCAGCTATATCTAAGGCAACCTTCTACGCTTTTTGTTATGTGATCGTACTCTTGCATGCAATGTGAAAGTAGGGACTAAGCCTTTGGAGCAAGAAATGGAACAAGACTTTTCATGGTTTCTGCTATGCATATCCCTCTGATATCCCTCTGAGCAGAATAAAGCAACTGAGTTTTCAGCACAAGGCACTTGCTCTTCTAGCTGGAGTCAAACTCCTAAGCACAAGCAGGAAATGGGAACAAGGAATACATTATGAGAAGAAATTTAACAGCTTTAGGCCCTTGCACTGAAACTGTTTAGAGATGTACAAAAAGGGTGGGAAATTGAAACTATGTTATGGGGGATTTCTTTACTGAAAGGGCAAGCAAAAGGTAGTGTAACTCCCAAGACTGGTTAGGTATAAATTTATGTGGCTGCTTTCCATAGTTTATTAGCTTCAGCAATGGATGCAGACATTTTGCTCTGCCTTTCATACAGAAATGAAATATATTGACTGTATATTTTGAAGCAGAGGAGGTAAAGGAATGGAGCCAGATAGGAGTTTGCCTGACCTAACAAAGAAACAACCTTGCAATTTTGCAGCTTCGCTGATGGGTGGTTGGTGCATAGCATGACATGCATCAAGACTAGGAAGCTTCGTCTTGCTATTAGGAGACGAATCAATTGACCAGACTGGGCTGAAGGTCAGCTCTACCATGCATCCCGGGGTCCTTTACCATTATTTGTCTGCAAAAGCAGTAGGCTGACCTGCACTGTGGCATCCTTCCAGTCTGCATGCTTTTTCACAGAAAGCAGGGCATACAGAACTCGGAAGAAAAAGATGGCTCCCCCATGACAGAATGCCACTTTCGATATGGGGTTGAAACACAAATGAAGTATGTATCAGAGAAAAAAGTAAAATACTCCTAGGTCCTGAAAGTTTGGTATAACTGTAGGAAAGTTCAGATTAAAAAATAAAAAGAAAAAAAAGGGAGGGCAAACTAAAGGGGGAAGGAAAGTTGCATACTGTTCCACCTGCTGTCTTTTGATGAATCATAAAAATCTCGTTCAGTGAGGAGGGGGAAGTCTGAGAGGGTCGTAGTGACAGGGAAAGTAATAAGTCTAAGACTGTCACAGAAGATATCTATTACCCTTGAAACCCAAGACTGTTTTGCATGAATAATGGACATGAAAACAAGCATAGAGTTAAAAAAAAGTCTGTTTACGGGTTTCCAAATGCTCTGAATTATGAAAGACTAAAAGAACTCTACGTGAACACAAAGGCATCACAATATATTTGTTTTGGTGAGCTGACATATTTAGTTGAACTTGTGTTTTTACCACTTTTTTTCTTCACTGTGAGCATCTGTATGATTCTATGGTTGTTCCATAGATGGATCTACTGACAATACAAAATGGAATAGCTTTGGAGTAGTAAAGACAAGGAATTGTCTTTGAACTGCCTTTGTATGGTCTGCCTGCAATCTAATTTTTAGCACTGACTCCCAAATTTTCTTTGGACATTATTGTAAGAGATCAGACTAATAGGCATGCTAGATCTAAGAAATTTTTATTTGTTGTTAGTTCATATTTTTATCAGTATGCTCTTATACACAAACTGTATCCCAATTTTTAAAATGTTTTTCTCTTTCAAAGCTAGGGCTGTCATTGTTAAAGAATCTAGCCAGAAAAATAGCATTATAATAGTGATTAAAACTCTATTGGTAATATATTTTCTGTTACTACTACCAGGACCATCAAAGCACTTACACAGTACGTGAACAATTCCAAGAATAACCTAGATGCCACTGGAAACAGGATATGGGACTATGGTGAAGTAGCTGTGGCCCTGCCTTATGGCCCTACCGGAAACAATATGACTTTGTTGCTGTACATTTGAAATACAATGACTATATAATTTGCATGGAACAAACTTCATTAGCTTAGGTGATGCTCTTATAACTCTTCATCTCAGCGTTCATATAAATCGGATCTCCCCTAGGTTTTTAGAGACTTTGAACGAGCACTATTGACATACTTCTAAATAGTTCACATACTTGCTTAATTATTGATGCCTGTCCACTTGGTGTTTATTTGCAAGAAGAATATTGGCATCATGGAATTAAACTCAAAATCAGATTAGGTTTGATGTCTGTGTCAACAAAACACAACTAATAAAAAAACAAGTCAAACATAACTGGCTTCTAAGGGTGACCAGGACCATAGCCTGAACAAAGACTGAATGAAACAGAACAACTTAGGACTTTAAAGGAAATGAATATTTGCTGCATGATTCACATTGTTTTGAAAGCCACCGATTTTTCAAGTTCTCTAAGAACTGTTTTTTTTTGAGATCATTTCAGAATATGTTTACAAAGATAAAATACCTCCCAATTTTTCCTTAGATGAAATAGTATTTTTTTCACAGGGCAACCTGATCACAATAATGGCTTGCTCTTACTTCTCAAGAGCATGTTTATAAGGAAAAGTGAAGAGAATTAATTTTGCAGTTAACCTTCAGTTTCCCACAAATACCTGACTAGGAATTTGTATACAGAGCAGATGCAGTTATTTAATGAAACATGTAATGTTAAGGCAGTTTATTTTAGCTGGTGCAAGTTTGTCTGTAAACATTTATTAGTTTTGTTGCATCTCTCTTTACAAAAATGCTAACAAACTTCTCTTGCATCCCAGAGACAAACAACATCACACCATGTACTTACTAATTGTGTACAAACACAGAAGATCCAATTACAAACAGTCTGCTCTTGTGACTGGTTTCTGGCAGCTCACAAAACACAGAACATACTGAAATCCACTACCACTCCCAAAAACTATTTAAAAGTTGAGCATTTAACCCTAATGTTTAAATATCTAAGTTTATTTTAGCTTTAGCTTGCAGCTCTCCTAGGCACCTAGCTCTTCTCCTTGTGTCTGGAGCTAAATGAGGCCCTCTGGTTCCCCTATACAGCATGCGGGGCACTAGTTATCCGAGAAAGATGCAATTATGTACACTCACCTTCAGCAGTCTTTCTGGCTGGAATGAGAGTCCCAGATTCCACCCCCTCCATCCCAAAGGCTGTGAGGACAGTTTACTTGGAGGTGGTACTGCAGGTCTCTCACCTAGCTGTTACCCTTTGAAAGGCCTCACCAGGCCCTCCATACTGCAGAAATAAAAGAGCCTTCCCACAACGTGCCAGAAGAACTCCTCAGTCAATGTAGTAGATTATTCACAGATGAAACTCTACTTTTCCTTCTAAATTTTAGCTTGCTAGAGTTAGATATATTAGATATTATTTATAAAGTTACAAATTTTAGGAAGCGACAACTGGTAGAACCTTTTCTACCCTCAGGCATTCAGAGGGCAGGAAATGCCCAAAATTATCGCATATGTCAGAATGGAGGCCTACCTACCCTCTTCTTGTTCACAGCCCTTCAAAGTTCATTAAAAAAATAAAATAAAATCAAGACTTATAGGTCAATCAAACATTCTTGATAATCAAGCATTTTGTTGCAGATTTTACAAGGTGTCTGGCTCCTGCATGTGCAAAGAGATGCCTTGCACTTTCATTAGAATCACAGAAGTTATGAGTAAACCTGGGTGGTCCATCAAGCACCAGATGCAGGGCCCACATGCATGCCTTGAGATGCACAGGGTGTGGGTGATGTGAGATTGGGTTTGTGCTACTACTCCTTTCCTTTACTTGACCCTCTTTCATGTCTGGGTTTTCTCAAGAAAAAGACAAGCCACAATGGGTGCTAAAGGTTCAATCTACAATTAAAGTCACTGTAGTCAGGGAAATTCTGGTAGTACTGCATTTTTTGGAGAACCTCTGTTTGCTTCTGAAAGATGTAAAGCATTTAGAAACTGCATATTGTTATCCTGATAATGTAAGAGTATCTAGAAAAGGAGATTAGTGTCTATAAAAAATATCTCCTATTTCTATAATGATTTGCAAACATCTGGTCCATGTATGTACCTAATGGATTTGATCAGCAGTGAGATCCACATGAGTAGCAGCTTTCAGCAAGTCCTCCTTCATTCAGGTGTACTTTTACTTGCCCTTTGTCCTGGTTCCAGTTAGGACAGAGTTAATTTTTCCTCATAGTAGCTGGTAGGGTGCTATGTTTTGGATTAGGATGAGAAGAGCGCTGATAACATGCTGATGTTTTAATTGTTGCAGAGCAGTGTTTACACCAGGCCAAGGACTTTTCGGCTTCTCGCTCTGTCCTGCCAGCGAGCAGGCTGGGGGTGCAGCAGGAGCTGGGAGGGGACAGACCCAGGACAGCTGACCCAAACTGGCCAAAGGGGTATTCCATACCATCTGACGTCATGCTAAACAAGATATAGGGGTGGCTGGCCGGGGTGGGGGGCCGGCTGCTCGGGGATAGGCTGGGCATCGGTCAGCGGGTGGTGAGCAATTGCATTGTGCATCACTTGTTTCTTACACATTATTATTATTAATACTATTATCATTATCACTATTATTATTATTGTTATTATTATATTCCTGTCTTAATAAACTGTCTTTATCTCAACTCACAGGCTTCACTTTCCCGTTTCTCTCCCCCATCCCAGAGAGGGAGAGGGGAGGGTGAGCGAACGGCTGTGTGGTGTTTAGCTGCCAGCCGGGTTAAACCACAACACCCTTGCAAGATGGGTGTACATATTCAAGTATTTTCAGTCAATGAGCATATGCTCCCGGTTATTCCCACTTGTCTTGGTTTGGTTTCTTCCCCTTATGAGGCTGGACCTGAAGGCATACTCAAGAAGAGCACCTAACCCACTTCAGCCACCAATCAGAGTTCAATCCAAAGGGCCAAAATGTAATAAGATCAAAATAAAGTCCCTTGAAATTTCTCTAGCATAAGAGTTGGGTTTCCAGCAACAACTCTTTCACCCTTTCTTCCTTCTGGACCCACATTACTTGATAATATGGACATTAACTTTAGGTTCACTGAAGAATGTAAGGGGCTAACACCCATTAAAAACAAACTCACTTTTATTTGACAAATGTTTTGCTGAAGAAATCAAAGTAACTACTCTGCAGAGAAGTATTAAGCAACATTTATGTAGTGGATCAAATTTGAGAGTCAATTGTACTATTCTATCATCTCCTTAATTGCTCTTTGAAGGTAGTTACACTAAAACTCATATCTGTACTCCTCTGTGGAGAGACTGTACTTCCCTATAGCACATGAATGGTAAATATGGGTTTCATTCAAAGTCAAATAAAGGAATGTATAAGCAGATGTGGAATAAAGTGATTTTCCTATTTTGCCACTGATCTCAGATGCTAAACAAAAACTCAGAGTTACTATCCAAGACGAATTACACAAGGATTTGTAGTTTCACTTGAGAGGAAGCACACAACATGGGCCTCATGCCTTTGTCCTCCTCCACCTCCTCCAGGACAACTCATTATGACACAGAAGCAGCCTTGTGGCTGCATCGCCTCCGCATCACATTGCAATAGCCTCTGCATTCATTCTCTGTAAAAGGATTAATAAACATACCTGTTACTACACAGAAGGAATTTACTTCTCAGATTAATTTGGTACATGAAGGAAACACTTTCTGAAAGATTTGAAGCAAAACTAATACCTATCACCAATTTACAGAGAAACAGGGTGCTGCAGCTAAAATGCAGCAGCAACAAATCAGTCCATCACTACTACCTTTGTGACAGCCCTAAAATGCAAGATATTCATGGCATGGTGACACCAGGGATGGCGCAGTTGACCTCAGTGTGCCTGAAAGTCATCATATCCTCATGCTGTGTAAGAAAAAAAATATTTGCAACATATGCTATCAGAAGTGCTGGCTAACTTCAGGAGAGCAATACAAATCTTCACCCAGCTTAAGGAATCTGAGTTCAAGGAAAATGTTTTGCCAAATGATTACTACTTTAAAAAACAATCATAGAATTTTTCATGAAGGAAAAAGAAAATTTCATAGAAGTTTTCATTTTTAATTAAAAAAACAACTGACATTTTAGCTCTACATGTAACAGCTTGCCCACACCACAGCAGTTTCTAAAATGCTCCAGAGATAAAATGCTATTTATTCAAAGTCATGGAAAAGTTCAGCTCCATGCTATATCTTGTTTATACTTTTTCACTTACAAAGTGTTCTCAAATGAAAAATGTACTTCCTAATCAAAGACACATACTTAAAAATGTATTTCCTAAACTACCAAAGCCTGGACTAGCACTCCTCATGCTTCCTATATAGCAAAGGTCAAATGATCCACACCTGGCAGATTTCACTTAACAAGGGTGGAGCCAAGAGACCTTGTGGAATAGGCTCATCTACTTGGCTTCAGTCTTTTAAGGTCAATCGCTCCTTATCACTAATAGAAATAACCCAACAAGGGGCTTAGTGGTTAGAGTTGACCTAATGAATTAACTACAAAAGGTGCACAAGGGTCATATTTCTGTTAGTCATTCTGTGAGGAAAATTAGTACAGAGCCTGTTAAAATAAACAAATGAAAAAAAGAAAGAAAGAAAGAAAGAAGGAAAGAAGGAAAGAAAGAACGAAAGAAGGAAAGAAAGAAAGAAAGAAAGAAAGAAAGATAATGACCTTAAAGGCAAAATTGCTATCATAGATTTTTATCTGTCTAGTCAGGACAGATAAAGAATATAGCAATCAGAATTACTTTTCTTGACATTCATGTTGTTTAAATTTGCTTTTCTGAGATCTCTTCTTTATGTAGGACTTTTCAAAATCTAGCCCCGTGACCTCTGACTACACTATTTACTTTGGCTGTGTATAAACTACCATGTATAAATGCCAGGATCTGGATCCTCACTCACTATTCAGGTCAAGGACTGGGCTGAAGGTTTGGGCTTTAATTTGGTTACATGCCTACATTGCTGTTTCCTGGCAGGTCGTGGGAAGAAGATTGGCTGGCTTGGGGGAGCTTATGTACACGTGGCTTTTAGGCTGCAGCCAAAGTGTTCCTCTAGATCTGGAAGTCTGAAGAGGGTTGCAGTCTCCAAGCTCAGATACAACCACATATGAGTCTGGCGCAACTGATTTTTGTGTTCCTTGCACTAGCTGCTTCTTCACCTCCTCTTCAGAGACAAGGAGACGTGTCTCTTTCATGCTCCTTCATTAGTAAACAAACCAGGATAGATTAAAGCCTCTTTCTTCAAGTCAGTAAGATACTGGGCTACAAATATGGTGAAGGGCCTAGAGGGGAAGACGTATGAGGAGCGGCTGAGGTCACTTGGCCTGTTCAGCCTGGAAAAGAGGAGGCTGAGGGGAGAGGGAGACCTCATCGTGGTCTACAACTTCCTCACGAGGGGGAGTGGAGGGGCAGGCACCGATCTATTCTCTTTAGACACCAGTGATAGGACCCACAGGAATGGTGTCAAGCTGAGGCAGGGGAGGTTTAGGCTAGACATCAGGAAGAGGTTCTTCACTGAGGAGGTGGTCGCACACTGGAACAGGCTCCCCAGGGAAGTAGTCACTGCACCAAGCCTGTCGGAGTTTAAGAAGCGTTTGTACTATGCACTTAGTCACATGGTCTGAATTTTTGGGTGGACCTGTGTGGTGCCAGAAGTTGGACTCAATGATCCTTATGGGTCCCTTTCAACTCGGGATATTCTGTGATTCTATGATTCTATGAAGCACTAATTGAAAATACATCCATTTTAGTTCTCCATACTGAAAGTACCTCTAAATCCCATAGTGTTTATAAACTCACTTTTGAGCTCCTGAATTCACCTTATGTGTCCTTCTACTATGGGCCACTACCCTAAAAAAAATAGTTTGATTTTGTAAAGCCTCAGATGACAACATTCTTTGACATATGAATAATTGGGTCAATGTAGATGAAAGCTCCTCTTGAGTATGACATTGAAGATCATCTCTTGATCTCTTTATATTCCAATTTACCATATTAGAGAATGATTTTTTCCTGCCCAGACAGCAGCAAAGCAATTAACTGAAAAACAAATGTGCTATCAAATTAATATAAATGTCAACTTGGGAAATCTGAGTTAGTGGTTGCTCTAGACTAGACTAGACCTTTCATAAATAAATAAATATAAAAGACTTTTTCAGGATATTCTCTTTGGAAAAAAAAAATCATTTTCAAATGCCCTGTGCAAGTGCTTGTGCTTTGTTTACAGTGTCAATCTGAGAACAATATAACAATAGCCCTAATAAACTGCATTGATCCAAAGCCTATCACACAAAGGTGAAGACTTGCCTGAGGCTTGTGTGCCAGGCCTAGCTGAAAGTAGTTCTAAACTCAATATTTTATTTCCATATCCTTATCTGTAGTTTTTTCCAAATGTGAGATTGTATCGATTTGTCTTTTTTTTTTTTTTTTTCCTTAAAAAGTTCCTATTGTTTGTATATAAGGTTGCTAGTATTTGGAAAGGGTTTAAACTATTTAAAACACCATGTTGTTGGCCACACAAAACATTCTGGCTGTCCTATAGCAAGCTACAAGAAAGAACAACTAGTACAAGTTTCCCTTTTTATAGAGCAGCCAGTGGTATTTTGTTGCACAGAATAGAAGGTGCTCAGATCTGGGATAGAAAAAATTCCTGTCTGCCAAGATTATCTCCTATCCTTCATTAAATGTCATGTAGTCCACAATGGCAGCAATAAAAACAAGAGTTCATATTTAACATACCTAGCTAAAATGTCTTTATAAATGAATATAATATGCTTACTAACACTGTACATGCTCTTCTACTACATTATTTATTCTCTGTGCAAACTTACTACTTTCATCAGTTTGAATAAGGTATGCTATATGTCAGCTATTAATACTTGGATATGGTGACTTGGGTACAGAAAAGTAACTTTAAGTAGGAATAAGAAAATTGTTGTTTATAACAATGTCTTAAACAGAATTCTGACTGCCAAAGGAACAGATACTTCATCATGTATTCTGGAGATTCTGGAGATGACAGTAAGAATTCCACAGTACAGGGTCCTCTCTAGCAAAAGAGAAATACATGACCACATCCAATATTCACCTTAATGTACACTGCAATTATTCTCCTCTCTTTTCTGTCTCAACTTCCTTCATGTTTCAGCAGAGACTTTGTTCTATTCATGTAGCAAGAATAGTAGGATTTTTTTTCGTATTGATGGAACGTCATCTCCATTCACCTCTACATTTTTCTTTCTTCCTGAATATTATTTTATTTCTAGTATCTATAAAAGAGCACTGGTATCTATGAAAGAGTGTTGGTATTTTCTATAATTTTCATTTCAGATCTTGAGACAGAAGTTTACAACTCTCCAATAAGAAATCAGAAGCAGAAAAGTTGGTGATTTAGTCAGATAAGATTCAGCCTTTTCATCAGTTTCACTAGCAATCATTTTTTCCATCAGCCTGGACTTTACAACTTTCCTGTGGATTTCTGCATTTACCATGAGCTACAATAAAAGTGTGAAAGAAACATGGGAACATAGGTCCATAAGCATTTGTGTGTTTAACTGATTAAAAAAAAAAAATCAGGCAAATAGATCCTTTTCACATTGCTCACATTGCTCTGCCCAAATTTTTAAGCTAGCATTGACAAGAATCAAGGCTTTCACATTAAATCTGCTTTTCATAAGCTTCGAATACCTTCCATCCTGTCAAAGACAGCAACTTGCATTTTTCAATGAATTTCATTATGCTGAATATATAACTTGTTAAAATGCCAATATTCTGCTCAAGTTTGGCAGCAATACAGTGCAATTACTTTTGTAAAGGAAGTATAGACTGAACTCCCTTCATGTTAGTACAAAGATGTGCACATGCTGTGCCTGCATAACATTTACGAGGTGATAGTCTACTGAACTCAGGGGATATTGGACCAAATCTGAAAGGATTCATTCAATCTGAAGACAAGTTGTAGCTTTCCCATTTTAGACTCTTTAAGATTTGTCCATGAAGCAGATTGACTGCTGATAAAGTGTTTTGTAAAGACCATGTTCTCTCATGGTGGTCACGGGCATGCTTGTTTCTATTGACAGATAAAATTGACATCTATTTTTACTTACATGTAAAGATAAAAGATACTTCCTTGCCTTCTTTTCAGTGTAAAACCCCCACAAAGTACAGTTGTAAAGTGTGAGTTTTCTATTGATAATCATTTTAGAACAGGTACCCCTCGAAGACAGTAAAATGATGCCATTTTTGAAACACATTTTCAGTTACATTCTCCAATATTGACACCTTCTTCACCCCTTTTCCTTTCCTTTCCTTTCCTTTCCTTTCCTTTCCTTTCCTTTCCTTTCCTTTCCTTTCCTTTCCTTTCCTTTCCTTTCCTTTCCTTTCCTTTCCTTTCCTTTCCTTTCCTTTCCTTTCCTTCCCTTCCCTTCCCTTCCCTTCCCTTCCCTTCCCTTCCCTTCCCTTCCCTTCCCTTCCCTTCCCTTCCCTTCCCTTCCCTTCCCTTCCCTTCCCTTCCCTTCCCTTCCCTTCCCTTCCCTTCCCTTCCCTTCCCTTCCCTTCCCTTCCCTTCCCTTCCCTTCCCTTCCCTTCCCTTCCCTTCCCCTTCCCCTTCCCCTTCCCCTTCCCCTTCCCCTTCCCCTTCCCCTTCCCCTTCCCCTTCCCCTTCCCCTTCCCCTTCCCCTTCCCCTTCCCCTTCCCCTTCCCCTTCCCCTTCCCCTTCCCCTTCCCCTTCCCCTTCCCCTTCCCCTTCCCCTTCCCCTTCCCCTTCCCCTTCCCCTTCCCCTTCCCCTTCCCCTTCCCCTTCCCCTTCCCCTTCCCCTTCCCCTTCCCCTTCCCCTTCCCCTTCCCCTTCCCCTTCCCCTTCCCCTTCCCCTTCCCCTTCCCCTTCCCCTTCCCCTTCCCCTTCCCCTTCCCCTTCCCCTTCCCCTTCCCCTTCCCCTTCCCCTTCCCCTTCCCCTTCCCCTTCCCCTTCCCCTTCCCCTTCCCCTTCCCCTTCCCCTTCCCCTTCCCCTTCCCCTTCCCCTTCCCCTTCCCCTTCCCCTTCCCCTTCCCCTTCCCCTTCCCCTTCCCCTTCCCCTTCCCCTTCCCTTTCCTTCCCATCCCCCATCCCCCATCCCCCATCCCCCATCTCCCACTGAATATGAATGGAAAGGAATACTAAGGTGATAAGTAAGGAGAAGATTCATGGAGTGAGACAAAATCTGAAGACTTTCTTAAAGAAACAGGTATATCAAATGATCATGTAGGCACCCTGGGAGTAAATCAATAGACTCAGACTGAAATTCAGTAACATAGGAGGATGCTTTAGCAGGGATCTGAAGAGTGAGAAGTGCATTGTCATATCTGTAGCCAAGCCTCACTCAGGAGAATCAGAGTTACTATCAAAACTACCTGCACCTGTAACACACCTCCTCATATCTGATTGCTAGTCTCAGACACCACAGAATAAAAGAAATGTGGAAGCCTAGATCCCAGTTCTGTTTTCAGAGCAATTATTGCTGTTGGCAACTCTGACAGAGAAGGAATGACTCAGAGTGAATCAATATGTCCACAAGCAAAAGCAGAGTGTTTACAGCTAAAACAGGACACAGTTACAGTTGCATAAGTACATCTATGGTACAGTCATAATACAGAAACCTGAATATACACCAAACTGTTTCCTTCTCCCTCTCCTCCATATCATCTCTATGTGCTTGTGACATGAGGAATTATATCTGGATTGCTGTTAATGAAAGTGCCTGAGCCACTTGCATGTATTTGGACTCAAACTGACAGCTTGTATCTTTTCTTCATTTAGATCTTTGCATAGAGACCATGTGCACTGTCAGCAGGCTATTTTGTCCAAATAATATTCAAATAACATTCAAAAGACTTGGGTGTACACCAGATAAGTATCTGTGGAACATAAGCAAATGTGACTTTATATGCAGGTCAACTCTAATCTTCATTTGCCGGGCAAAGGACCTGTGTTTAATTCATCTCTGGAAGGACTCTTCCGATGAAGAGATGACACTTCATGTGTCACACATCTCTGTCCTGTGGCTTCTTTGTTGTTACCATACAAAATGGCTGAATATTTCCAGAGTATATTAAAACAAATGAGTTCTGAATTAAAGGAGCCCTAGAAGTCAGGTTCAATGTCCTCTAACAGGAGGTTTGTCTTTAAGACCTGTTGTGCAAAGCACTTACATCTCTTCATCCATGTGGTAAGGACGCAGCTTGTTCACTGATCCCCCCACTTTGATTTATAGCTGAATTCTTTCATACAGACAAAACAGTAGAGTCATTCCTGTCCAGATTAATTGGACAGAGACCTTGATTTAGAAGGATTTTGTTTGTTTGTTTGTTAAAATTTAAACAAGATTATTAGTTAATTTTGCCAGTGGACAAAAAGTTGCAGAACTATGGAATGGAAGGCTTATTTTGTATTTTCATATATTTATATTTTTCTATAGCATAATTTTATTTCCTATAGCAGGGAGAGGTTTCAAAAGACCATTGAATTTATCTCTAGCTGTCCAGAAAATTCAGAAAAAGTCTCAAAACAAAGGTTTATTGAAAAAAACTAAAAGTTAAAATAGAATATAGAGCACATTTTTTAATTAGTATGATAAATTTTTGATGATATGAAACAAAATAGCCCTGTGTTTTCATCCAGCTATTTTCATCATCTGGCAGCAATTTGTAATATAAAATTTACAGCATAACTCATACACTTTTGAAAGGGGACATTTTTTGATACTCAAAGGTGCTTCATACATATTTAGTTCATACAGGAGTGCACTTTTAAAGTAAATCTCCTAATTGCTTCCCCTTACTGTTCATATCACAGAAGAGGCTTGGAGGACCTGACTGGGTTCCTGCTAGATGAAACCAAAGCAGAAGATGTACCCTAGAAACCACCTACTGGGCTCTCACCACATCTGGCCATTCAGGCCACAGAATCTTGTCTGAAGCAAACCCCCTTGAGAGTTGTATTGTATGGTCACTAAGGGCTTGATGCCAGGAAGTCCTGTTACACCACAAGATTAGCTAATGTGAGTGTAGTCTAGGTGCATTCCCCACTTAAATACAAATGTTTTTACAGGTGTTTTTTCTCCTGCAGTGGACAAAAGAATTCGTTGTCCATATTTAGACACCAAAAATTCCACAATGAGTACATGTGTGATCCAGCATCAAAAACAAAGAAGCTGCTACTTGAGATACTATAGGACTGCATTAGCGCACCATTGTGCCCAGACTAATTAATCTTGCTTTTCAGAGGACTGCCCAGCCTAAGTAGCACACACTACTGACACCACTTCCTTCCTTCCAGGACCTACCAGCTTAGCATCATGTTTAGCAGCAGAAATGCAGCTTCCGCAAAGCCCTGTGTGACTGAATGTGATCACAAAGATTCACCAAAACAGGGGATAAGAAAGCACCTGGCAACTCTGGAGATGGTCACATCACATTGTAAAATAAATAAATAAATAAAAATAATTGCAGACTGTTCCACAGACAACCTCTTCAAAGTGTATTATTTATACCTGCTTTTTCAGTTCTTTGAGGTGGACCTGCATAACTCAATCACCACAAGTCTGATGTGACAAAAAGACTAGTCCCACCCAGCAATAGAAATGCTAAATAACGCTTCCCTAAAGGCACCAGATAAGGAGAGCCAGACCTCCTTCCAGCCACTGTAAGATGCGTTGACACTCCTCCTCTGCAATAACGTTCATGAATAAATTAGGACAGGGCTAAATTAGTCTACAGCAGCCTGGTAATCATTCCATGGCCAATGTGGGGTTTGTATTCCCCATCAGAGAATGTTTTCCACTTGAGTTTCATGCCTTTATTATGATGCTGCCAAACTCTGGACAACCTACTCTGTAAAGACACCGTCAGTCTTTTCTGCAGTTAGTTGCAGCCCTCTCTATACACCCTCAATGAATCAACACCTAGCAAATTCAGGATAAAAGAAAACATATATATTTTTAATCTGCTTCCTAGATCAGATAATCATTTCTCATTTCTCATTGTGAGATGGACTGTTATCAAGATCTGTGAACAGGTACTTTCTTACTAGAAAACCTGTTTCTTCCATGTAGAGTATTCCATATTTTAAACTTTGAATTATATTACTGAGTTTAGTTTAAAAATAAGGAAAAAGAATTCCAGATATTTCTTCCACCTTGTCTTTGTAATTCTGGTGACTTAACGTCTAAGTAACAATGGGGACACTTTAAAATGTTATGTTTTGTCCTTATTACAGAAGTACAAGTATGAACCTCTTTTTCTGCAATGCACAGTTTCCACAGTGACCGTGTAATATCATCTGTTGTTTGTCATATGATGGTGCAAGACACCCACTTCTTGCTGATGTCAAAACAAAAAATGAAAATTGAGAAATCCTGGCATGCATTGGTAGATATTGTTAAATATAGATATGAAAATACATATCACTGACACTGATTTGGTTATGTGTAATTCTTTGATACTCTGACAAAAAATGTCACAGATAGATGTATAGCCTGTTCATCAGAGTCAAGAGTCATAGGAGAAGTATATGCCTTCTCCTATGAACTTCATTAAGAATGTTTGCACAAGCAATGGAAGAAGTACTAGGCATATTCCCATTACCCCATTTCCAAGCTGTGTCCTCAGGAAATATTATCACTGTAATCCTGGCAGGAGATAATAACCCCATGCAGATGGAGGTCAATCTGTCCTACCCTGTAGCAAAGAGTCACTAATGAGCTCCATCACCCCAAAGTTCCCAGATATACATCAGTAACTTTCTTTGCAAATCTATCCTCAACTTCTTTCTCTGTAAATAAAAATCATTTATTTTGCCCAAAACAAAGAAAAATGAATGTTAGTATGGGTGAAATCTGCTTAATTTTTTTCCACACAGCCTGGCAACATGGCATGCTCATAGCCAATGCAACTTACTATATCTGCCTCTCTTCTTTCTCACTGAGAACTGTTACTCTGCTTGTGTGTACATGCAACTTTTCCTATCTATTGTGTTCAGAACCTGTTTTTTTGAGTGGAACCAATACCATTCCTTTATACATTTAAAGAGAATCTCCTGCCTCTGGCTAACAGTTTTGCTTGACTGAAAACATTACATTTTAACTAGCAAATACTCATGGGATTCATATTTCCAGATATATTTGATTAATAACCAAGAGAATAAGTCTCATATTTGATCCTTGTTCACAGGAACTATACACAGGGGCAGACAGTGTCAGTCTTACATGAAAGAGTTGACAGCTGTTGCTAGGGGGCTGGATTTAGTCGTGACTCTCTTTGACCCAGTGCCTCACATTGTAGTTCAAACAATGCACTAGGAGTGCAGCAGTCTAACCAACTTGTGCATGTAAAATAGCCAATTTTGTATTCTTGCCTCAGAAGAGGCATACTATTTGCTTTTGGATCTATTATCTGCTAGGTTGGGGGGGCAGTTAAGTCAAAAATAACTGTAAGGAAATTAAAATGCTATGTTGCTCTGCCAGCAACTTCTATTATTACATCTAATTATCGTGAGAACCTTTCTCGGTTCTCAACGGTATTTTTTTTTCACTTAAATACCTTGTCATAATAGCTGCCATCAACACTCTTCTTTGATTCAACTACAGTTATTTTAAATTTCCCAAATGACACTTGCAACTTTCTTGAGGCAAGTTTTACAGTGATATATCCATTGCACTGCTCTGTCAAAGTCAGAGCAAAATCTGACTCCCTCTTTTTTTTTTCTTTTTTTTTTCTTTCTTTTTTTTTTTTCCTGAAACTGATTGTATGGAAATGTTTTGTGCTTTTGTTATGGTAGGACATTCACATTCTAACACTAGACTTAGATATGAAATCAGCAAAGGAAATGCATGTCTTAACACATAATTACTTAATTGCTAGTGCTGTATACTCGTTATTGCATATTACCCTGTCTTTTTGAGTTCCTTGGATAGTAAAATGAAAGTTATGAAATAATGGAGAATTATGTCACAGAAAATGTAGGTATAAATTATGGGTGCTCTGTGCTGTTTTAATAAAGAATATTTTCTTTTACCTATTGAGTTCTGTTAATGAGGCAGTACCCTTCAAAGAAATTATAAATATTTTCCATAAGTGCCCCAATGAATCATAAGATTAAACTTTTTCTTTTTATATATAAGCATGGATCTCACTTCATGCATAACAAATCACTGTGTTGTTTTCTTTTGTTCTATTAATAATTCATTTGATATGTTCGTTTCCAAATATAAAGCTACATGAATTTTCACATATATAGTTAACAGTCATCCTGAAATCCCAGCGCTAAACAATAGGAACAAGGAGAAATGCATGGACGTTAGCTAGTTAAATCTGAGTCTTGGTAAGCCGTTTCATTTATATACCTGGTTTACTGTAATATAGAATCTTTTTACTTGGTCACCTGAATAGCAAATGCTTGTAATCAGTCAACAGCACAGCTGTAGTAAATTTTGGTTGAGGCTAAGTAGATGTCAAATGAAGGCTTTAAGGGTTCAAGCGTCAGATAAATATATTAGATTTCATTCCTGAGCTAAGCTTAGCTAAAAGAAGAACCTGACTGTATAAACAATATTAATCAACTACTCCTACACTGGTAAAAGAGAAGTATCTCGACACCTCATATATGAGCAGACTTTTAGAAATATTCGGATGATTTCTAGTTGGTTTTGGATGATCTACATTGCTTTTTACTGTAGCCTCAGTGAACAGGATCTTTGTTTGAAAATCCATGCTCCAGAAAGAAACAGAAGAAAATTTCAGAAAATTTTCATTTGTATTTTCCATAAGGACTGAAAAGAGTTATACACATGTCTGATATCCTCAAGTGTGATCACCAGTTCTGGGTTTCTCTGGTGATACATCTCTGGATTTGCCTAACTAGCTCAGCAGGTTGATTACATGTATGGTTCTTTGTTTTATCCTCAGCTCTTGCACATATACTGATTACCCCCTGAAACACAGTCTCCCAGGAGCTTATGGAAGTAAATAGTTCTTAATATAACTGAGTCTTGATACTTTAATTAAGAAATGGACGGTCATAAAAGCAGCACATCAGACATGTTGCAGATCAACTCCAGAAGGAGCTTTGAGCTTTTTTACTTTGAGAAGTTCCTATATTTTCTTCCATATGATTTCAATAGAGTTGCTCAGACTATCGCCGGAAAAAAAAAATGTTTATAGTAAGAGAGATAACAACAGGTAATAAATAATATGTTCTTTATGTGTCAGTGCACTGTTGTTGAAGGAGGAGTGTCCCATCTTCACAGTGCTTCCAGGAAGACTAAATGCTGTCACAATGGGCCCCTCATGTCTCTGGTCTGTAGATTCTTCCCCCCCTAGCTAGTCCTCAAGTTTTCAGATATAATAACAAATTAGCTACAAAATATGCAGACCAATAATGACAGCTGTACTGCGGAAGTAATTGGATTTTATATTTCCATAATTTCTTTCTAGTCATGTCTGTAAGAACTGTTTAAGCCTGACTCTTTCCAGAAACATCCTAAAATACAGATTTTAGTATTTAGAGTGTTTTTTTTTTTAAGACATAATTTTTTACCTTTTCATGATACAGAGTACAACCAGTACTTGAAACTAAATTCACTGTCTGCCATTATTTTCAGGTTTGTTCCATTGCAGATGCTAACAAAGGACCAAAATGATGACACCAGTTTCAGAAAATGGCAGTTCATGTACTGTAAAACTAACAAAAAAAAAATGCAGTGTATATTAACCTCCCAGGTACTTACTGAATTTGTCAGGTGATGTCAACACATACTGAGTTATTTGCTGCCACTAGTCAAATGTTGTCATTACCTAACTAAGCCACAACCCCATAAGCAGACAAGGTGAAGTCAAAGCATGGTCTTCTTCCATGGTTCATAGTCATCTGTGCTGACTCTCCTATGCACCCTGACACTCAAAGGAAAAAGGAAACTGCCTTGGATTTATGGAAGAAAGACATAGTTCAGCCAGGGATGTCAGCCTAGAGGGAAAAAACAACAACAACAACAACAACAACAACAAACAGAACAAAACAAAACAAAACAAACAAACAACCAAACAGGGACATTGCCTTCAAAAATACAAAATCTGTGGGCACCATTGCAGACCTCCTCCCCCCTTCACCACTAAAAGTACTGAAATGACACTTGAAATACAGTATACCAATTCAAGTCAAACAACATGATAGGAAATGCATTATTTTGATATTTCTCATGAAAAAAAAATGAAAGATGTCAGAAAAAATCAGTCTTTCTGAAGACATTTTCAATGTTGTGCTCTCTGGGTCCTCTTAAGAAGTATTACATAGAACTGCTCAACTTTATTTTAAATGAACAGGAGTTAGATTTTGACTTACATTGTTTATGTACCTGATTGAACAGGAATGTATACAAACATACTTAGCCTGTCAGAGGTGACAATGTTCACCTCAGCCAAACGAGCCTCTCCTGTCAAAGGTAATTCCCTTTCAATAACCAGTTTATGGGTGACTCATTTTTCTTTCTGAGTCGTGTATACTTAGAACAGTCAGAAGAAGGGATCAGGAACAGAAATGTGGCAAGTCAAGAGTGCTGCTGAATTTTATGTTAATATTTTTAAATTTCCCGTGTTTAAGTAAACTCTTAACAGGTAAATTTTAAAATACTTGATGAAAATGAAAATCATTGACTTGATACCAGAAAAGAAGCTAGTTTTCTGGGGTCACTGTGGAGAAGTCATTACAACATTAATAATTACTGAACATGGATTTGAGGATTCTTAAGGTCAGCCATATCTGTTAGTATAAGTAAAGATAAACAAGTAACTGGGCCTGGGGTCTTCTGACACAAGCCAGATGTTGACAAAAGTTAAGAATAAGCCCCAAGTATTGCCCTTGTTCTTGCAACCCTAAGTTGCCCCCTAACCTGGATAGTGGCAGATTCTGGATTCCTTGCCCAGCTATACCTTGCCAGCTGTATTTTCTTGTTTATGGTACAAGCAAATTACATTAATCATAGAAGTCCTATTTCTTAGTGCCAACACAGTATTCATTAACAATATTCCCAGAAGATCTGCCAATATATCTATTTTTTTTTTCATTTCTGTCCCTCAAGTCTGCTATGCAATTAGTCAATGTAATTAAAGACTGCAAATCATAGGAAAAATGTTTGGAAAGTATATCATTAATTAAGTTCAAATGATTTGAACACATTGCCACTAATGTGCTACAGTGTTTCTGTCACAGATTTTTAGTAATCTGTAGCAAATTTTCTATTAATCTTTTAAGTATCATAGCTTGTCTCAGACCCGTAGTGTATGCATTCCACTTAAGCTGGGAGGTACTCCATAGCTGTACTCAGGCTTTGTCAGGAGTTCCTGTGTGGGCACAGGAACACACCTGGGGATATTAAAATTTTCAAAATATGCATACATTATGCATGGAAATGAGTAAATGCACTGGTTTCTCTACCAGGTCATGTTAGGTTTTTTAAAACAATAAAAATAAAAATCATTGTATGGGTAAATTCTTTCTTGTAATCTTGTAATCTCCTAAAATGCAGGAGAATTGTTGAATTAAAAAAAAAAAAGTCTTAAGCTCACTGGTATTTTTAGATATTTGTCACACAGCATGAAGGATTTCAAAAGTTTGACCCTTCAGAGCCCCCACCATCTACGCAAACGTGCAACCCAGTTTTTCAGTTCACAGAAAACAACATTTTTCTCCTCTGTTTTACTTGGCTTGAATTTTAATTGGAACTTCTCTTTCCCACAGTGTACTTTGAAATGACAAAGAAAAAGATCAAGAGTTTTCTTAATGGATGACGGAGTTAGCAGTAAAGGTCTATGACTTGCTAATTTTCAGTCAGTAACCTCTTCAATAGCGAATATGCTAACTCATTATTTTGCTCTTCACATTTGAAAATGCATTTGCAACGTGCCCTCAGGAAGTATGACCTGGCCTATCTGCTCGCCATGCATTAAAGGAGGCGCAAGCACAGCCACCTAAGCTTTAGTGCAGCACATCCAGTCAGCCCCTGCAGAAGAGGACGGGGGCACGCACTGTATCACAGCAACTTGCAAAATCTATTTGTCATCAGCTACATGGATTTCAAAACAAACCAGAAAAATGTTCTAAACACATAATGAAAAAGCAGGCTTTGCACAGTTACTTGAATGTCTTATATGTGAAGCTATGATTAGTTTATAAAATAAACTATTCAGATGGAAAGTAGTGACATAGTTCATGTTTAAAGCTTGCAGTAAGAGTAGCAAGTAGTAAGACAGCATGAAAGACCTCATGTTTAGTTTAACTAATCTGTTAGGGTTTGATGCAAAGTGGTGCATCTCCTAAGGGGAGGAAAAAAAAAAAAAAAGGCAAAATAAGGGAAAGACAACTTGCAAAGAAGAATCTGACTGTATCTTCACTGAGCAGCGCTCCCCACTCTTCAACGTTGGGAAAGGATTCAACCACAACTTCTGTTTTCTAGCACTGCTCTGGATATCATGTACTTCTAGCACTGTAGCTGCAGCACAATTAAAATACTTTATCCTTCTCATCATAACTAAATGGACTTGGACTATCAGCTAGCTATTATCCTACAGGAAATGTTCTCTGACTTGATCATTGCTGAATGAATCTACAATGCAGATAATTGATTATGCCTGTACATCAGTATCAATTGTGGTTATGACCATTTTAATTTACTTAGCAAACAGTAATATAAAATCTTGGCAGGTACTATAATCTGTATTTTCCAAGCTGCTGTCAGACAGTCTGATAAGAGTAACACTATGGTTTGCTAGAGTTAGCAGCCAAGTTGATACTTATGCACATGAGATAGAAAGCCAGTCTTGTGGGAATATATGTGCTGTACCCAGAGAAGCATTTTAGTATGTGTTTATCTTTGAATACAAGAGCAACCTCATTACTTCTGTGAGCTGACTCAGATGTTTAATAACAAGTACATGTTGAACAAGTTGGCAGAACTGAAATCATAATGCTTTGCACTTCGCAAGGCTGATCCCAAAGGGCCTTTCATTTCAGAAAATCTGATTACTGATCATACTGCAAGGTCAGCCACTCACTACTGTCGCACGTTCAGTACCAGTCAGCTGTACAGAATATATCAAAAAGTCCTTAGCATAAAGCTTTGCATTTAGATTATTGAATAATTTGTTGAAACAGACTAGACAGAAGTACTATAAACTTTGAGCCAAATTGTACCATTATAAGTTTACATACAGCTTCCAATGACTTCATATCTGCTGACTGCAGGATAGCCACATGCTTCTGTCTGAAAACAGAATTTGGCTCTATGACAACTTAAAAACAGAAAGAAGCCTTTCAAACCAGTTGGTAGATAAATACTTTGTACCAAAGGCCTTTGTATTTCAACCAAAATGAATCACCACTCTCTCTTTTTAGACAATACCTTTTCAAATCAAGTCAGAATTACGAAAACCACAAAATCACACATTTGTATTATTATTTTTTTTTCCCAAAATGAGACCAATTCTGTGACCTAAAAATCTATTTTCAGCTAGATAGGAATTAATTATATTTATAGGGCACATAGCTAATTCATCCCTTCTGGTAGCAGAAGGTCTGTCAATGGAATTGAGACATTATAGCAACTGTTTAAATGTTTCATATATTACAGATGGGAAGAGCTCATTTAGAATATCACATCTGATTACTAACTACACTATTTACACTAATTAGTATAATTATACATAAACTAATAACTAAAGAGGGGCCAGTCAGAATTTCCCTTCTTGCAGTTTGTGTCTGTTATCTCACCTCCTTTGGCTATGCACGCTGTGAAGATTCTGGTTCCATATTCTCTATAGTCTTCCATGAGATACTAAAACACCAGCAAACCTCCCTTGATCATCTCATTCACCAGCTGCACATCAATGTACTTTTTAAATGTCCTGGACAGTTTGCACCCTGCTATGCTGCCCTTCCATCACACCTTGTGGTTCCTGAGAACCAGAGCCTGCAGCCATTATGCTTCTTTCAGTAGCTTAAAGAAGGCCTTTGCCACAGTTTGTTTGGGTAGTCTGTAGCAGAAGCCTACCATGGCATGCACAAGTTGGAGACCTCTCTGATCCTGACAGGTATACTCCCAGCTGTCCCCTTGCTCAGTCCATTGCAGAGCTCTTGCATGCACAAACTGCTCCTGTGTGCAGCAGGAGCCCTCTTCCTGCTCCCCCAGCTTGGCTTTCCTAAGGGCACTGTATCATTCCCTGCAGTACTGCTGTGATGTGAACTATTCCACCACTGTGACCTCAACGGCACACATCAGCAAAAGTGCATGAACCTCTAACTTGTCATGTTTGCTTCCCATGAAGTATGGGCCTGTGTATAGGCACTTGAGATGGGCCACGGTCATAAAAGCCAAACCCCTGCATTTGACACCCGCCATGAAAGTATGTCCAATCTTATTCAACTTTCTCCTCTCTGGTGGCAGGACAAAAAACACCAGTGGGACTCCAAAGCCCCACAGTCACTCCCGATATGTCTGTTATCTTCCTTAGCAGGTTGTTGGTGATCACATGGGTGAGCAGCAAAAGGTAATTGTCCCCATGAGATGGCCTTGGCAATTTCTGTGCAACATCCTCACTCTGGGCCTGTGGCAAGCAACAGACTTCTTGGGATTACTGGCATAGGGGTAAATCGACTCATATAAAAGGAGCAGCATGTATTCAAGATAAGGGTCTATATTAGTTTTATCTACAAATTCTGGTTTAGGATATCCTAGCTCTTTTATACAACGTCACACTGGCACTAGATTAGATACCAGCAGCAATAGTAGCAGCATTTGCATTGAGGCTAATCCAATTGGCTTTTAATGCACAAATCCTATGATGAAAAGCAGTACGTATGAATCCCAGCAGAATTCTTCTCTAATGTGGTTTTATTACTCACAGTATTCAATCTTCTCCATTTATTCATAACTCTGGCAATTCTGCATTGTACTGCAATGTGCAGTATAGACATAATCATCAGCTAAGCCAACTGTATTCCCTGTGACTAGAACCTGAAGAGCTTCCTTCTGTTACCAGATGGCATAGTTTCTGTCTCATGACACTGAAGTGAACTTACAGCGTTTAATGCTAAGGAAAAAAGCATGCTACTTCCATTTTGAAAACTGTTTGCTATCTGTTTTCTTAGCACAGATAGTACTTCTGACAGCCCATTTTATAATTAATCCTGACATCTTTGACGGTCTGTCTCTACATGGGGAAACGGTGTTTTCTTGCTATACTGACATTTCACATCCCACTGAGTTCAGAACAAAGGTGGTTCTGCTGCGTTGCTTGAATGCTAAGCTTTGAGTAAGAGATGACAAGGTGAATGTGTCTTTGATTAGGTGGATCCATTTTTAAGACATGATTGATATATAATATTTGCATCAGATTCATACTGAAAAAGTCCTGTCCCATTAAAATGTGCAGTATTTCTCGGAGAGATACATTTAAAAGTAAGTATGCTCTGCCATTGGTAAGCTAACATTCTGTTCTAGGTAACAGTGTTAGCTTTCTTATAAACAGTACAAGACAAATAGAATTTTTTCTACTTTACCCATATCCAGAGCATGTTATTTTGCTTCAAACTATCAAAAATCAATCTCAGAACCTTTACCACAGGGGAGGCTACAGCCTGAAATATAATAATACCTGAAAATCGGAGGCTTTATTTGTGCCCTCTTCTACTTCTGCATGCTTCCTCTACATGAGGGCATCAGAAGAGTGTAGGATATAGCTACCTGTACTTGTTTGGGACAGAGGACTGAGTAAGATGCAGAACCAGTTCTTTGGCTTTACTCCAGCCAAGGGCAATTCAACACAAGCTGACCTGAAGCTTTAAAGTTTCTGTGCTTTATCATATAATACAAAATGAAAGTTACGTTGTCTGTACCACAACACAGATAACTAAATTAATTTATAATCCTTTTTCCACAGTTCTGCTGGAATAGTCAAAGGGTTTTGGTAGATGATAGAGGTTTAATTTTATTCCTTTGAAGCCATGCTTATTTGTTGATGTTGTACAGTAATCAGCTAGAGTAGGTGTTTGGAATTCAGCTTTAATTATATTTTTGGTTCATTTAAATGATACTGCAGCAGACATTGTGTAGCTTGTAGGATCAGCTTAATTACAGAAACTCAGTACCTTTTTTAAAGTTAGGAAATCTAATAGCTTAATATGAAACACAAAATGTTCCTAAATGATATTAAAGATCATGCTCCATATATTTTACATTTTAGGGCAAAATTTGCACGTGCAAAACCTGCACCACAGCAATAACAGACACCAGTGTATCTGCCTTGAAAACTATAATCAGGCTTTTTGATCTATTTATTTAATGTTATGTCACAGCATAAATAGCAAGTGGGATCATCAAGTTGTAAAGGGGCAATCTTAATTTCAAGTCGTTGAATAAAGAGTCCTGCATATTCTGATTATTGCTATCATGTCACTTATTAGTAAGGCATATTAGTGTATGGCAGTATTAAGCAGATCTGCTGAAAGTATCTGTAAGCAAAACAGATTGGACATGTCCATTTGCACTGTGTTGACTAAATTTAGTTTTGTATATAGTTTTTTTTTTTTAGATTTTCAAGAGATTTTCTTATATTGCAGCACTATATCAACTAGCAGACTGAAAGAGCTATGTAAGGATAGAGACTCCAGAAAAAGACCTTGCTGCAAATATTTTTGTAACTTTTTGAGATGCATGTCTCATACTGATGGTCCAAAAATACATGGCAAGAGTGCACCACCCACACTGCAGCACTTCTCATGTGCCAGGGAGTGGAAAAGAGAAGCATTAACTTTCTTCATTCTGCCCATTTTGAGTAACTGACATCTTGTTTGTGCAATTGTAAACAGCAGGAGCTTTACCCTGCTATGGGATATTGGATTCTTTCATTTGGTAATACAGGGTTTATTTATAACCTGGAATACCTGGATTAGATGATTTTCCACACACAAATGCATATTCGCCCACATTCATAAATTACTTATGGTATAAATAAATAAGAAAAATGGGTAAACTTTATGAATCAACTGACTGTATTGATCCTGTAGTACAGTACAAAGCAAGAACAACAGCTGCTAGACTTGCATGGTTGTTTTAATTTACTTTTGAAAGTAAAGACAAGAAAGTTTTGCTTTATGAGTTCTCTCATTAATGAATAAGCTGGTTGCCATACAAAGGTAAGATTCAATTTTGGGAGGAAGGACCTCTGCAAATCACGTGCCAAATAGATCTATGTACATAGTGAGTCACAGTATGAATGATCAACACTGAAACTGCATGTTGTCACTGCAAGAAACCTTTCCAGTACTGTTTAGTGAATAATGATTTGAATGCACTACAGCATGAAGAATAATAGTGTATGTGTCCTCCTGCTGTAACCATGAAGGGATACAAAAACTCATCTTTAATATGGTGAAGACAGGAAGCTACAATCAAGCATTTTTCCATTCATATTACACTGATTGTCATTCATAACCTGCCATTTTCCAGTCCTGTTAAAAACTTTGCTTAAAAGAAGACAATTTCCATTTAGAAACAAGATGCCCAGAAACCCCCAACCTCTGTTTGTATGAAAAATACTCAACACTTCAAAGAGCCCGGCCTAATGCTTCCCATGTTCTCTAAAAGCTGAAGAAGAGTGAAGCAACATGCTTTCTGTTCTCCAGATTTGCTGGTTTATCTTGCTTTATATTATTGTCTGAGAGATACAGAATAATCTAGACATACTAAACTAGTTGCTTTAAAAATACAGCATATATAAAGCCTACACATAAGTATCTCTCTCTCTATATATATATAGTAAGTATACCTACTATAATGACACACTTTTGCTGAACACTTAAAAAAATTTTTGGAAACAGACTTAAGTATGTATTTCTGAAGCGTGAAGGGCTAGAAACCTAATTATATTTAGCAGCTATCATGCAAAATAAATAAATAAACAAAAAAAATATAAATTAATCCAAACAGTATGTTCATGGAGATTTTGATCATCCTATGTACTGATAGTAGCCCAATCATGGGTTACTTATCCTCCACATGTTTTCCGAAAATAAGTAAGTACATTAAAATTCTGAAGTGCTCAAACGTGGTAAAAGAAACAGCAGAGAATCAAAGGGAGGGAAACAAAGAAAAGCACAAAAGAGTACCAGGAGAAATAGAGAGAGAAAAAGAGAGAAAGAGATAAAATTATCAAATACAGCTAGCAATAAATTAATTGCACCTGTCAATGGTAGGAAATGATCAGAAATAAGAATTCACCTGAGGAGGTCAATAAAGGAGAACAGTAGCTAAAAGGTTTCTTCCAATGTGCTACAACCCAGAAACTTACCCTAATCTTTCCCTTACACAGGGAAGTCTACCCCATTAAATAAATCGTTCAGTATATTTTTCACAATAAATCTAGGTACTAGGTCTAAATGGCATAGAGGATCTTTTCTAAGGCAGATAGCTCTTAAGCTGAGATTTAACACACTTCAGTAATTTTCTGAAATTCCAGACTGTGCTCTCTAGTTTTGTGAACCCTGATAAAAATCAGATGCTTACATATAGATTTTTTTATAAATTCCTATATATCAGTTTTTATCATAAGTTTGCTGTTCTGCAGTTTCTACTACCGTTTTTCTTTGTTATCCAGCTTTAATCAACAAGGCTCAGTTTGTAGATATATCACATTTTGTTACAATGGTTGATTCCTAAATTATGGCAAATGGTTTCTGCAACATCTTTCAAATCTGTACTAAGCTGCTGAAGATTCACGTGTTAATGAAAAAAGCATGAACATTCATGACAGGTTTTCAGACTGAAGCAAATATTACCAAAATAAACAAAACACAATGTGCTCACAATTAATTAGTTAAACCAGTGCAATTTTGTTTCTCATGAACAGAAATTTGAATGAATACAAAGAAAAATAATTTAATTATAAATATACTTGCAGTTGAACATAATGGTGCCATCAATTTTTTAGCAGACTCCACATTACAGTCCATGGGGGATCTGTTAAAATATTGATAGCAGGATATGGCCCATTATGAGGACACACGATGTGTTCTATTTTAAACAGAGAATTAATGAAGATTTGTTTGAGGAGGATGTAAGAAGAATAACTGTAACCTTTATTTCAGTATATTGCTGGAGCATATAAGGATATCCGAACTATTGTCTTTTTTCCTCATACATACACATTATTTATAGAAAAAAAAAAGAAAAAAGGAACAGTGTGAGCTAGAATATTTCTATTGTGTAATATATATCATAATTTTCTTATGTAATAAAAATGAGACTCCCTAAATCAACTGGAGTACTCAAAGGTGTGGAATATTTTCTTAATTTTCTGCTGTCATCTCATCCAGATTTACCACAATGGCAAATGTTTCCATTGTTCTGAAGGAAAACAAACAAACAAACAAAAAACACAAAACCCCTTCACAGGCACAGCCACTAATATAATATTTCATATATTTGTCCTTCTCTTCCTGCTTTCTTAGAAAGAATTGTGGTACCTTTTATGAATGTTTTCTAGCTAATGCTTTCCAAATGCTCAAAAGAGGAGGACAATATTACACTGGTGGCATGTCAGTCTTTGGGATTTTTATGTGATTATCTTCGCTCATTTTACAATTTGTTCCCACATAAAAAAAAATCATTTTCTCTCTATTTTTTTCTTCTGCTGGGGTGAAGGGAAAGAAGCACAAGTATAAAGAGGAACTGGAGGGTAATGAAGCCCGTCGAGCCAGCACATTCCTCAGGATCCAATAGTTCAGACTGACAATCTCCAACTCTGTTTCCTGTACACTGTATTTTGGAAACAAGGGGAATTTATCACCACCTAGACAGGGATCTTGAAAACTGATGATCAAATCCTTTATCTTCAGGTTTCGCAGATTAAATAAAGTGTTAGTTTACGTAACTTATCGTTACTTATTTTAGCTAACACAATGATATATGAAGATAAGCTATGTGAAGACAGCTGGCTGATAATGACAAGATTTTGGCTGAAGCAGGCTTTTGGCTTTCCCAGTTGGTGAGGCTGGGATATCTCTCAGAGCAGTGATTAGGAGTTCATAGCTCCCCTGGCCCCCCTGAAGGGATAGAAATCTGGCATGTCTGTCACAGCCGCCAAGCCCGATTTGATGCTGGGAATAATTTACATCTGGTCCACTATGCATATAAAATTAGAATTGATAGATCTTGGAAACACATGTGGCACCTGTACAAATGCCAAACCAGTTCATTAAAATTGGTGGGATAATGCTTAAATAATCATCAAACTAATCAGATCTGACTGAGCTTTCAAAGAAATGTTCCTGAATCCCTAAAATCTAAAGTTATCTCTGCTTGTGTCTCCTTTTCCTCCATCTTTTACCTGTGTTGTCTAAGTCTAAGTAGTATGTAGAGGTTTGATCCTGGTCTGATCCCCAGCAAGGCTAGGGTTACAACCTTGAATTACAAAGGTGGAAAATGAATAAGCTCCAGTTGAATGTAAATTTGTACCAAACTGAAACCAGCAAACTCAAACAGACAGTGTCATCCAGTGGGGCCAACAGTCATTCACACTGATGGCATTATATTAGTATCTGGTGGTGGCAGGATGTCCCTTCCTTTTACAAAAGAGGTCAAGAAGTCAAGCATTAGATCCTGAGGATTTTTTCTTCAGCAGCTGCATCAATGAATGCAGTTTTCTAAATCTATACTTCTGTGTCTTTTTTCACTATTCTTTTTTAAAGCCTTAATAAAATTTCTTAGTCCTCGTTTGTATGGGATGTTACACCTAGAAGCTTCTTGAAAACTGAAACAAAGACCAAGCTTCTGTGAGGGAAAAAGTCATACCTGCTCTGGTGTGGCCACATAAAGAAATGGGCAGAGAAAGCATCTTTTTGATTTGTCTGAGACCCTATGACTGCATCTAAAATGTGGGTAGAATCACCCTGAAGTGTGCCTTGTTTCCCGTCATGTAGATCAGGGATGTGTTGGAGCATACTACAACCTCCCTTGCCAACAGTGAAAGCAGCAGGTGATGAAGGAAATAGTGAATCCTAAGTCTCAACTTGGAGTGTTTTCATGACATAAGAAGGATGCTTCTTTGATGTGGGGGTCCACAGATGTGCCATTTGTCACCTGTCAGACTGAAAGCAAGTTTGGCAGTACACATGAGCCTAATCTGCAGGAGAGAGTGCATAACCAGGGAATGTATGTACAGATGTATCAAATACACAAATGAAAATAATAATCATGATATATGAAAGAAATGGATGACAGCATTTTGGCTGCAGAAAACTCTCCATTCTTTGACAACAGGGTTGCTAAGTTGCTAAGTTTTCTCCAGGTTCAGATAGCTTCACTGATGAAGTGGATTTCCACCAGTGTAACAGCTGTCACATAAATACTAGCCAGACAAGCCATATTTTACTTACTCACAACGGTGAGTCCATTGACATGGAATCATAGAATCACAGAATGGCTCGGGTTGGAAGGGACCTCAAAGATGATCTAGTTCCAACCCCCCTGCCATAGGTAGGGACGCCACCCACCAGACCAGGTTGCTCAGGGCCTCATCTAACCTGTCTTGAACACCTCCAGGGATGGGGCATCCACAATCACTCTGGGGAACCTGTTCCATTGCCTCACCACCCTCTGAGTGAAGAATTTACTCCTAACCTCTAATCCAAATCTCCCCTCTTTTAGTTTAAAACCATTCACCATCACAGAGTCATAGAATATCCTGAGTTGGAAGGGACCCACAAGGATCATCAAAGCCAACTCCTGGCTCCACACAATACCACGCCAAAATCAAAGCATACTTTTAAGAGCTTTGTCCAAACGCTTCTTGAACTCCATCAGGCTTGGTGCCATGACCAGTTCCCTGGGGAACCCATCCCAGTGCCCGACCACCCTCTGGGTGCAGAACCTTTCCCTAGCACCCAGCCTGACCCTCCCCTGTCCCAGCTCCATGCCATTCCCTCGGGTCCTTTCGCTGTCCCCAGAGAGCAGAGCTCAGCGCCTGCCCCTCTGCTCCCCTCATGAGGAAGCTGCAGGCCGCCATGAGGCCTCCCCTCAGCCTGCTCTTGTTCAGCCTTTGGGCTAGAAAAAGCAAGTGACCTCAGCCCCTCCTCATACACCTTCCCCTCTAGACACTCTGCCATCCTTGTAGCCCTGACCAAAGCATTGTTCACCTCTTGAACTCTGACCATACACACAGCTTTGCTCATGCACTAAGCAGGAAAAGCAATAAAGGTATTGAAACCTGTGGCATGCAGAGAGCCAGAACAAGAATTGCAACCAGCTTAAAGGAGAGCTGATTATTGTAGTGCAGTTTAATACCAGGATGTTTTTGGTGCAAGTGTTTCAGCCCTCTGAATCAGAATATAAATTCCCTATCAGTAAATCACTAGTGAATTTATTATCCAGGTAAATCTCAAAAACCTACAGGACAGAAACTACACAGCCTCCCTGGACAACCTTGATGATTACCCTTATGGTGAAACTGTTCCTTTGTCATTGTTCTGCTTACGAAGTTGTCTTCTCATACTGTCCTGGTTCCAGTTAGGACAGAGTTAATTTTCCTCATAGTAGCTGGTAGGGTGCTATGTTTTGGATTAGGATGAGAAGAGCGCTGATAACATGCTGATGTTTTAATTGTTGCAGAGCAGTGTTTACACCAGGCCAAGGACTTTTCGGCTTCTCGCTCTGTCCTGCCAGCGAGCAGGCTGGGGGTGCAGCAGGAGCTGGGAGGGGACAGACCCAGGACAGCTGACCCAAACTGGCCAAAGGGGTATTCCATACCATCTGACGTCATGCTAAACAATATATAGGGGTGGCTGGCCGGGGTGGGGGGCCGGCTGCTCGGGGATAGGCTGGGCATCGGTCAGCGGGTGGTGAGCAATTGCATTGTGCATCACTTGCTTTCTTACACATTATTATTATTAATACTATTATCATTATCACTATTATTATTATTATTGTTATTATTATATTCCTGTCTTAATAAACTGTCTTTATCTCAACTCACCGGCTTCACTTTCCCATTTCTCTCCCCCATCCCAGAGAGGGAGAGGGGAGGGTGAGCGAACAGCTGTGTGGTGTTTAGCTGCCAGCCGGGTTAAACCACAACACATACTTAGGGAGAAAGTTCTAGCACATTAGCCATTCCTCACGAAGGTTCTTTGGCTTCAGAAAATACACATTGCCACATCTTGTATTTAAGGAGATGGTATAAAGACTGTGTTTCCCCTTAGATTTTCTGTGAGCAATTTTATCCTTAAATTGAATAAAATCAAGAAGACATGAACTAGCTACATTTTAGCTACAATAGAACTATGTATTTTATATTTATTTAGAACTGTGTATTTTAGCTACAGTGCAATCATTTAGTATCTGTAAGTTGTGAATGCTTTACAGAAGTGCCCTTCTTTGGCTGAAGAGGCATACAAACATAATCACACTGTGTGTTAAAAACAGGCCTCCTGCAGCTCTGCATCAAGCAACGTGATGAGGATATTCTCTATGTGTTATGTCCCGTTTTGTGTTAGAGCAACATGAAAGGGGGATTTTATGAATTCTGAGGGAATTCAGGGAGGGAAGAACAAACAAAGACTGGTAGAAAGAGGAAAGGTAAATTTCATAAAGCCTTGTCTTCGACACCTAATCAGATCTACAGGATTTATAGGCTCATGTTTCTATACCCCTCAACATTCCTACAATCATCAAAATGCAAATTAAATACTTTAACAATAAATCAGAAAGGACAAAATGAATATAATGAAGTTTTGATTGCACAAATATAACTAATTGCACAAGTCAGCATAACAGAACATATCAAACAGACAAAATCACTCATTTTCAATTGCGCTGTGAAAGAAAGCTAATTTCTCTATCATTTGCAGACCTTTTTTTTTTTTTTCTTACACAACATTTGAGGCAAAAGGCTAGAAAGACCTATTGCATAAACACATATGCACTGTTTAAAATAAAAATGCCAAGGGTTTGCTATGAAATTAGATACTAGCTGGGTTTTAGAAAGAAACGCCATGTACTACGGCTTGCCACGTTAGACTGGCAGTTCCTTCCTGTTAGCACACAGTCTAGGTGTTTTATTAGAATTGCTGTAACAACTGTGAAAATACTTCTTCGATGACGTGAAGTTAGAAATAAAATTGAAAACTGCAATTGTTAAAGAAAGGTACCGGGATCAAAGGGAGATAAAGTATCAAGCTTTTTTTTTTTTATTATTTTTAACAAGTTGTCTTTTTAAGGAAAGTATGTGATAGAAGAGCTGTGGTGCTAATAGATACACAGAAAAAAAATAATTCTAATTTGTCTTACAACTTTAATTCCTGCCAGCAACAGAATTACGCAGAAATGCAATACAGTGGTTTTGGTTGGATGCTCTCTAATTAGGGTGAGATATATTGAAGTACAGAGGTTCCCAAATTGCAGATCCAGAGGCTTTCTTTCCCTTTCAGGAAAATGCAGACAGTTTATGAGCCCCACCCCTGCAGAACTGGATGCATGCCTAACAGGGTGTTACAAGTTAGTCTTGTCTACAAGAGCAGGTACAGAGATCATGGGCCTTTGGCAGTCTGTGCTTCTCATTTCAGTAGTTAAATTTTAAAAACATAAAACCAGTGAATGAATCTTTTATGTATGTCAACCATCTATCACAGGAGTAGTGCTGCTGAAGTCAGTGAAGAATAGCATTCATTAAGGATAAAACAACAATAGCAGATGTTGAATTTACAGGTTGATATCTTTGCTTTAACTGTACATGTCATGACTGTTCTTTAACCTAATATTTCAATACCGTAAAGAGAAATTTTTACTTTAATTTCTTAGGCTAGTCCCTTTTGGACATAATGATAATATTAGGTGAGCTGTGGAACTAGTCCATGAGCATTATCCCTTTCTATCTACCAGAAATTTATCTTTTTTCCAAAAGTCTGATGAATAGTGCTCAGATGTCCTCCCTGGTATGAGAACTAACTGGTAGGAAAGTGGCCTGAACATTTCTGAACTGGAGCTTTACTGTATTCCATGACATAAAACTAACCACCCGAGATTAGCATCTAGTTATGACATGTTATGACTCAGCAAGTACTATAGCTGTAAATACCCAGAAATGCACCTCAGGAATATCAAAGTACTTCACATATACAATCCACGTAACAAAATATTGAGCAATCCAAACACAAGTACTTAAAATACAGTTCAAATAATTACCACTACACATGATAAACTCAGTGGTTTGTCGTATAAACATTAGGGACTGCAGAAGTAAAAATATTTCCCTCAAGAAAACAAATAAATTAATTGTTCTGTTATCATTGAGGGAAAGGAAAGCTAAATAGCTTTAGCTGGTGCCTGTTAAACCCTTGTGTAAATAAAGTTATGTTCAATCTTGTGAAATACTCCTTTAAATAAATAAGTAAATAAATAAATAAAATAAAAAAACAGCTCACTCATTATGATCATTACAGTTTGCATATTCATTCTCATCCATAAAAGAAATGCAAATATTGCTCCAGGTCTATGCATATCAAACTAGGGCACAATGAATCACCTTTCAGAATACAGAAATATTATGGAAACAATTGTTTAATTCAAAACCTGAGGTACAGTATGCTGTATTGTGGTGCAATATCATACAATGCCATCATGTTGTATCTTACTTCTTTAGGGGAAACAATGGAGAAGAGCAACAGTCTTTCACTCAAATGAAGCAATGAAGTAATCATAGCAAGAAATGCCAGGACTCTTCAATGTCTTTCTTATACTTACAGTTTACTTTTGGCACAATCTTCAGCAAGGATTCCTCTAATCATCACAGTAAGGAATAGCTTCTCCCAGAACAAAGGTAGACTTCCCATTGAATGTAATCGAATATTCCCCAAATTGTCCCTTGTGTGCAGACTGCAAGTTTTTGCATGGATCAGAATATCACAAACTATAATCTAGGAACCACTGTGGCTCCACAGAGTACTTGCTGTTGTTTGCAGAAATTCAGCTGACTTAATGATTTTACCTACACCTTTTTTTTCTAATGGCTGAGTTGCATCACAAGACATCCGGAAATGCACAGAGTACTTTCCTAAAGCTGATCTGCTATGGAGACAACTGCTGTTTTTGCCACATGATCCTAAAGCAGATGCAATGGGAAAAAAAGATATCTGTTGGAGGAGCAGCATGCGGAATTTATAAAGTAAGGACTGGTTCATCCACATAAAAGGCCAATAATGAACATCTGGTGACTTTTCCTCTGGTGGAAAGCCTTGGTGGAAAGCCTTCCTCTGAAGGAGGAAGCCTTGAGAGGTCTAAAGCATGGGAGGGCAGGACAGGAAGAGACTAGTCATGAATAAGGTATTAAGATCAAACTGATCTGCTGCAAAGATAGGATTTGCCCCAGATTCACAACTGCATTTCCTAAACTTTCATAACACCATTGAGTGTATTTCCCTAATTGTGTTTAAAAAGTAGCTTAACCATGCTCTCTCTGTTCAGAAGGTTACAGCTAGAGCTGTTTGAACAAACAAGAAGTTCAGTGGCCATAAAACTGTATTGATGATCCATTTTTCAAAACCATTTCAAAAGAGATGTCTACCTATGTGTTTAACTACACCAGAAAGTACAAATAGGAAAAATTCCCTCTGCACATAGTTTTTATTTTTAACCTATGTTTGCTTTCCTCTTTCTGTGAAATTTTGTACGACTTTTCTGCTAGTAATATTTTACAGGGTCATTGGAGGAGACCAAAGAGCAGAACTAATAATATTCATAAATATTTCTTACTTTCCCTCCCTTTCACATTCTCCATTTTCTGTCTGTTTGATTTCTCCTTCTGCTGCTTTTAATAAGTCTGTGTCCTTTTAACTTCAGTCAAGGCTCTGACACTGTATTTTACTGGTATACCACTAATAATAAAGATTATACAGGTCAAAAACATCTATTATTTGCACAAACATAAGTCATGACATTAGGTGATCAGTAATCTCAATAAAACTTAATGTTCGTTATAAGCAACACACAGAAATTATCTTAAATTTCAGACATTGGCAGGCACATGCCCTTTAAACCATAACTTGTTAAACTTTCAGTGTGTTTTGATGATTGTTTTTCTTTTAGCCTGCAGTTCTGGATTCAAAAGGTTACATCTAGATTCTCACTTTTTATTTGAAAACCAAAAGGCAATATGAGTAATTTAAGAAAATTTAACATGCTATTTAAAATATTTTTCTTGCTAAGCTAACATAATAATTATTTGAAATTTAAATCCCATGTATTAATGCATGGGGTCAGAAATACTAAAAGACAATAATGTACATGATGGTTACAGGAATTAGCTCTTCTAATTCTTTAGAAGCTTCAAGGAAGGGCACAAAATTTGGACTTTACTGAAGTCTTCATTGGTGATAATCTTGTGTTGAATACCTTTACCAACACATTCTATAAATAGCGCGTTAAATTCCATATTTGTGAATAGACCTAGTAATTCAGTGGCTAAATATTCAGGGCCACAAGTCATAAAACAGTTCAACACCGAATACGTATCACTTAAAGAAGTTGCAGAGGGTTCCTCCCAGTTGTGTGCTCTGTTCATCTTGATGTGCCTTTTGTTAATATTCATGAAAAATCCTTCTTCATTGTGCTAAGCTGAATATTTTGTGCAGTGCTCTCCTAAACACAGATGTGAATATGTGAGGCACAAAAGAGTACTGCCACCCTAGATGCTGAAGAAAAAAAATCTTTTTTTTTTTTTTTGTTCATGACTAAAAGCCTTTATCTCTCTTTCAATAGTCTTTTTGAAATTGCATAACAAGTTTTCGAATAGGCCCCATCAATTCTTCAATTCAATTAATATATTAAATTGTCTATCTCAAAAAGTCATATATTTCCCATAGAAGAGGAAAATTACATTTTTAAAATGTACTTTTCTGCTGGACTTATTTTTTTAAAGTAGGAAAAATAATCCAATCCCAACTGTACAATTTATGCCAACAGAGCATGGAAAAATATATTCACTGAACCACAACCAAAGTTAATAAACTAATTCATCATTCCAAGACTCAGGTGAGAGATTTTTTAGACAAGAGGCATGGAAGCTGCATGTGAACAGAGTAAGCCTGCAAGCTTTGTGGATGCTGACCTCATCTGCCTTTTGCCCTGAAATACATTTTTGTGTAGTTTCAAAAATATCTGTAGAAATTGATATATTCCTACTAAAATATGCTATGCGCCCTTGAGAATTTAATTTCATGTTGTCCCTTTTTTGCTTGAAAGCCTGTTGAAAGCATACTATTTGTATAAGTATATATGTCACATTTGATATATTTCAATTATATACTTTGAGAAATTTATTTGCATTTATTTTAGTCCTTCTCCCACTGGCTACAGTGAACTGCTTCAAGTTCTGTCCCTACTTTGATCTTATCAGATCAAAGACAACAAAATACTATTCTTCTAAGTTTCTGATGGGTTTCATTCAGAGCATAGATAAAACTGACTGCTTGATTTAAAACATAAAAAACATTTTACAAACAATCAAAAAATCCACACAACACATACATACTAATATGGTGTTTATGCTGAATATCAGTTTATGACACATCCTGTAGTAATCACTGCAAAAATAGTGTTGGCAACCTTGTTTAGTATCTAAAACAGCACAGGATAACATAGAAAACTGTGCTTACAAAGCAAGTCTGCACAGACAGGGATGAACAGGTTTTTACTTTTTACTTTTGAGAACTGGTTGGTTTCTTCATTTGCCATTTGTTTGTGAAGTCTCCCCTGTAATATGAGGAATGGAAGCCCTGTAATATTTCTCACACACAGGGCTACCCATTTTCCCTTCCCCTTGGTCAGGGGCTCTCCTGATATTTTATAAAATTGGAAATAAGATGACGAGGGAAATTTTTTAAGTCTTCTGTGAGCTAGGATTTTTAGTGGTTTCTTTTCTTTTCTTTGTTTCTTTTTTTTTCCATTGTACCTTAGAATCAATTTTTTTTAGTTCTTTCTGAATTTAAAGTAACAAGTAAACAAGCAAGTAGCAAGGAATTCCATAATATAAACCTTGGCTATTTGGTGTCCTCTGACTGATACTCTTCAGGTATAGCAAGAAGTACAATAGAAAACACAACAGTCTGTTGTATCTTGCTGCATACCTATACATCACTTAGGAAACTATTATTGATAAGACTCTTTCCATACTCCGTAAACACAGAAAGTTCACAGTGATGGACAAAGATCCTCTTGTATGCTCCTACTATATTGTATCCTACTGAACATGGGATCCTACACTAAGTCACTCTTAAAGTTGACAAAACTCCCTGGGTAAAAAAACAAAAACAAAAACAAAACAAAACAACATGTTAATACAACGGTCAGTTTAATGCAAACTGACAGTTTAACAGAAACATGGGAGACTGGATATCTTTTATTATTATTATTATTTTCCCCCAATCAGCCTTTTCCAGAATGATGCTGTTTAAAAGTAAATAAATAAAAATAGAACTTTTATATTTTGACTCAAACACAGCACACTGTTTCATCCAATTTAGTTCATTACCAATGGCTATTGACTTTTTCATTTCAATGTCTCAAGTGCTCAGTCCTTCCAGGAGTAATATAGTCCAGAAGTCATAGGATAATTCAGAATATATATATTTTTCTCCCCATATTCATTAAGATCTAAATTTAAAATATAGCTAGTTTCTTACTTCCTTCCACTTTTTTTTTTTTTTTTCTGGGCATCTACCATCTTTTACACCTTTACCTTAAATTCATTCAGCTGTGATTTTTTTCTTTCAACTATGCTCTTATGTGATTACCACCTGGTATTCTGTACATGAATAAGTCAGTGTCATGCCTGGACCCAAGGCAGGAAGTCCATTTGTGTGCTTTCAGATTCCTGCTTAGACAATCAGTCATTTCAGCTGCTGCTTTACAGACCCATACCCTCACAGAGAAGTAGATAAAAAACTGCACACCATAGTCTCATCAAGTCATCTATTTCAGAAGATTCCCTTACAAGGATTTCTGCAACAGGACACCATCAGCTGTTATCTAGAACTGTTAGAGAGATATTAAAAAGAGACTGTTTTGCATAGTAAATGTCAAAACCACCTGGGACAGCAGCAGGTTATACGCTGAGGTGATAAATGTAACTGAAATAGAATTAAAGCAGATGGATGAAACTTGACCCCTGCTTAGAATGTCTTAAGCACATCAATTGTCTTATCTTGAGATCTCTATAATACTATGAGCTCCACGATAACAATCTGATTTACAGAATCACAGAATCACAGAATCGTCTAGGTTGGAAGAGACCTCCAAGATCACTGAGTCCAACCTCTGACCTAACACTAACAAGTCCTCCACTAAACCATATCACTAAGCTCAACATCTAAAAGTCTTTTAAAGACCTCCAGGGATGGTGACTCAACCACTTCCCTTGGCAGCCCTCTCCAATGTCTAACAACCCTTTCAGTAAAGAATTTCTTCCTAATATCCAACCTAAACCTCCCCTGGCACAACTTTAGCCCATTCCCCCTCGTCCTGTCACCAGGCACCTGGGAGAATAGACCAACCCCCACCTCACTACAGCCTCCTTTAAGGTACCTATAGAGAACGATAAGGTCACCCCTGAGCCTCCTCTTCTCCAGGCTGAACAATCCCAGCTCCCTCAGCCTCTCCTCGTAAGACTTGTTCTCCAGACCCCTCACCAGCTTCGTTGCCCCTCTCTGGACTCTCTCGAGCACCTCCATGTCCTTCTTGTAGCGAGAGGCCCAAAACTGAACACAGTACTCGAGGTGCGGCCACACCAGAGCTGAGTACAGGGGGACAATCACTTCCCTAGACTTGCTGGCCACACTGCTTCTTATACAAGCCAGGATGCTAAAGAAAGGAAAAATGCAATAACATCTCAGTTTTGATAAATACAAAATTGAGGCTACTAAGAAAAAAAATGGTTATAGTAAATTTTCTGGGTTTTAGCTCATTCCTGAAAGCAGCATGCAGATAATTTTTAACCCATGAACATTTCGAAGTAGTTATATAATCCATTCACTGTGGACTTGCTCAAAAATTGGATTGACTATCTGTACAGGTGAGCAAAGGAACAAAACAGACTACTGGAATTTTACAAAATATGAAAGGGAGAGCAGACTTTGTCAGGCTTTTTCTTAGAGTAGGAAAGGATTGGAAATATATTATTTAAATGATAATCTGATTCTAGATGTGTTTCCACCACAGACAAGTAAGTACCATCTAGTAGGCTGGTTTGTAAAGTTACCAAGTTCAATCTTACATTAAGTAGGAAAACTCAGACAGTAATTACAAAGAACTTAAAAATGCAAGCAAATAGATACCAGACCAGATAGTCTATGCTTAGTTTGTACTATTACTATAATGGTATTTAGATAGTGCCTTGCTAGATGAAAAATCCATAACTTTGTAAACAACTTAGTCCATGGTGGTGCTGCGTATGATAGCTATACCGTGGGCTCATTTCCTTAGTAGGAGGATCAGCAATCTTTCCAGCCTCGGCTGCCTATTCAGACTTCTAAACCCACCATAAACATAACAAACTCTTACATAAGACCTGAAAGAAAGTCTTTTCATCCTCCACATTTTTAATTTAAAAAAAAAAATCAAAAAAAAAAAAATTTAAATTCAGCTTTGAGGTAAAAGAGCTGCAGTTCTGTTACAAGAACTGGCACAAGGTGATCCTGTTGGCAACATTTGGGTGTACAAGAGGAAAGTGAACTTTGGTGCATGTGCATTTGTAAGACTATTTATGTGCTTTGGATTTTCCTGCTTGCTAATGTGCAGTATATAATTTGAAAATACTGCAAATATAATAAAATGTACTTTTCACCCTGCTTCATAAATATTTTAACCTAAAGAGCTACTTCAAGAAAATCAAGTTAAACCTCATGATATCAAATCAGTACAAGGGAGGTGATGAGGCTAAGCACAGGTGTATATGATCTTTACTAGTTGAAGAATAACTTTCAGTCTGCTGACTGAAGGTTTTCTGTTTATTTTTTTTTCTTTTACTTCAGTTCTAAGGATGCATGATTCAGTTGTGCAAAATTGCTCTAACATACAGCTCTAACTTTCAGGACTTTTTCTATATCAAGCCAGTTATCATAAGACTGACAACATCAAAATGCACTTTTGAAGCTTTATCATGTGGAATTACCTTGCTCAGCTATGTATCTGCTTCACTTGATTAGAAGCAAACATCTTTGTTCACTCAACCCTTCACTATGAGGATTTCAAAACTGCTTGAGATGTACAGACTGTAGTTTAAACTGAGCTATTTGTTTCATCTTTATTTACCTGAATTTTAATATCAAATTAAATTATGCTTATATAGTACTACTTTACTGCTCTATTTTCTCTTTCTGGGCATTACAGAGATGTTATTACTGTGTGAAGAGCATGATCTTTACTTGTTTCCTCACTCCAGCACATCACTGCACTCACCAATACACCATGGCCCATATTTCTCCCACAAAACTTCTTAAAGTTGACCAGCTAGTCCTACTCTCCATACTCTAATCATTTCTATTCGAAACCGTTGAAACTTCTGAAAAAGACTTTTTACCTGAAGAAATTTCAGTCTTGAACCTATTCAGATAACAAAAAGCTGAACAAGAGAATAGGTTATAAAGTCTATTCTACCTTTGAAAAACTAGCATGCACCCTTCTCTGTGCTTTAAGCCTTGTCTTAGAGCAGTGCCTACACTGCAGATCTCATCTTCACCCTGCATGTTTTGGAGGTAATCATACTGCAGAACTGTTTAACCTCTGAAAATGATGAAATATTCTGCCATCAAAATCCAAGATCAGTCAAGGAAATTAGAAATATTATCTGAGTTTGATGAAAATGAGATGTATGAGAGATATATACTATCCGCATACTGATGCAGCTTAGATCAGTCACATAAGTCCTCCATAAGAGGACTCCATAGATCCTCCATAAGTCTATAGACAGCATAGTTAAGGCAATGAAACCCGAGGGTCAGTAGAACACTCATTAAGGCTGAATATCAAAGGATAAATTAAAATGTGTGGGTCTTTCAGATCATGTCTTTTATTTTCTTCTTACTGGAATTTCTCTACATTGCCTTTATAAGCAGCACTTTGGAGAGTGCACACTTAGGCAGGGCAGGGACATGTTTTTGCTGCTGACCATCTTGTAGCAAGTGCACTGGTACCTGGTGTAAAGTAGAAGTGGAAATTTTT
Organism: Anser brachyrhynchus; assembly: GCF_964034855.1. NCBI lineage: Eukaryota > Metazoa > Chordata > Aves > Anseriformes > Anatidae > Anser > Anser brachyrhynchus. Next base: position 32,158,905 of record NC_137698.1, on the reverse strand, counting down.
GTGGAACAGCTAATGTGTATTGCATTTGAAATTCAGAGGCAAAAGTATGAAATCATCCAAGTGATTCTGCTCTTTTGTTACTATTCACATTATTTTATTCTTCTTACCTATACTTTTATCTGTTACCAGGTAGTTCTGGCTTTTCAGAATGTGTTTTTTTCTCTCTTCCTTATTCTGGTTCTAGTCATTATATTAAGTCAATTTCAGATTTCCTTCTTTTGTTGTCTTATTATCATATTTAATTATTCAAAACTGAGAGCATAAGTGTTACTTTGTACTGATTTACACAAAGAATCTACTCACAGACTTATTCCATGGAAAGGTCTGCAGAACAAAAGGAGTGTCAGGCTCATTATAGGACAATGTGCACTGCAAAGAACTAATTCTTTTGATGAATACAACTGTGAGGTGAAGGGAAAATGACAAATTTTCATGCCTAACATAAAAAGGAAGGTTTCTGCAGAGATGTGGGACATGTTAAAAATGATTTTATGAAGTTTTAGAATGAAGGAAAGAATCACATTTGAAAAAAAAAAAAAAGTTCATTTTATTTTGTAGAAAATCAAAGCTCAGCATACTTAATGTGCCAAATTCAGGTGATAATATGCTTTCATCTGTAGTCAGTCTTGAAGTAATTAGTATGTGCTTGTCTGAAGAGCAGCCTTGTTCTTACCCTTTCAGTGCTCAGCCGCACAATGCACTGGGCTTCAGAAAGAATATTGGAATACCTTTTTCCTGGTGTCATTTCATAGGAAGTGTTCTGCTGCTGCGTTAGCAGGAGGCAGTTTCTTTGTCAGCTCTCTTAGCCACTCTAAAACTAAACCACTCTGTTTAACTGGGCAGGTGGGAACTTTTCTTGATGAATTAGAAAGACAACTGCAATCAGTTCCTTGCAGTACGATAAGCCTATTCAAACATTTCTAGCATTCAGTATCAAGTGCTGAGAGATGGATTCTGCTGATGATAATACCTTTGTTCTATAAGTAGTCCATTCATTTTAACTCCATGTGAACCAAGCTAAGAGGATTCAAACTAAAATGAGGAAATTCAGGAGCAAAATCAGAAAACAGGAAACACTGCCTTTTTTACAGTGGGTCAGTAGGAGTTTTGCCATGATACATAATTGGAATAAGAGAGAAACCTTTACCTATACAAACCAGTGTTTGCAAAACTGAGATCAACCAAATTTTATCCCTTTCTCAATGAAGATTATTCAGTACTGTGTTCCATTTTCTTTTGACACAAAAGGATCTCTGGAATAAAATCTCTGTAAGTACTCATGATAGTTTGCTACAAAAGCAAAAGTGGATCCAGATGTTTGCAAAACAGTATCCAGAACAGAAGCTTCATGACTTTGCTTGAGAATGTTTTCATGAGTGATTTTAGCTGTAGAAAAATGAGATATTGTGCGTATAGGAGGTTGGATCTTAGCATATATTTGTAACCTCACAGCAGCCAAACATATAAAAAATGACTGGAACCCATTGTACTTGGCACAATGCAAACAGACTCTCCTTAAAAAAGAGCGAATGAGTAATTTTTATAACAATGTAATTATGCAACTTTATCTAATTTAGAAGATTAGAGATTGAAATACTGAATGAGAACTACTGTTGTGCACAAGAATAATACTTGATCTGATTTTCAATAACGCTAAGACAGCAGATAAAACAAGCACCTCAGATGTGATTGCCAACTTGTGCACAGGATTTTCTTCTTACATCAGTTCGACAGCTGAATTAAATTGATATTCAGAATTCCTGTTACCTACGAGAATCAATTCACTAACCTGAAGATAAAATGTGAGACAGGCTAAAACTTATTGCAGCATAAATGCACTTTATGGCATTTGATCTCTGCAGTCCTAACTCCCGGAGCTCTGTGCTCCCTATGGGAACACCCTGCAGCTCTTTTCCTGCCTGCCTGCCTAAGCTTTCTTTTCATGTAAATCAAGGCACAACAGAAAAAAAATGCATCTGCAGAGCTCCTTCAAGACAAAGTCGGGGTGTTATCAGGGCATGCACCTGGAACTGGGAGCTGAAGAATGATTTTGGATCACACAGCATAGGCATAGCCAGTGTTTAGTACAATGCATGACAAAGATTTCATAACAAGTCACTTGGGACAGGAAGGATTCAATAACAATTTAAATAAGAGGAGGATGCAAAGAGTTTGCAACTACCCAAGCTGGAACTTGTATTTTAAGTTGAAATCTTCTTAAGTATGACTTCAGAAGTGAAAGAAACTTATCCTCTGGCCAAGTGTCACAGCTTCCCTGCCTAAAAGGAGATATTAATAATTGATCAGTACAAAGCATTACATTCATCTTCTGAATGAAAATAAGAATATTGGGCAAGAAAGCAAATCTGTCTGGCAGGGTAACTTCCAATGAAGAAGGCTGGGAATCCTATTTCTCTGTTGCTACTGTTAGAGCCATTGTAGTATTTCTGTGACTCTTTGTGCTAAGTCATCTTAAGAACGTCACAAAATTGTATTTCTACACAGTATACAGGCATATTGTCAGAGGACACACAGTAAGTCTAGCCAGTCCTTCAGGAAACAGTTTACCAAGAAAACTTGCAACAGTAACAAAAAATCCTTTCTGTCCTGGAAATCATATGTTCCAGGACAGCTTGCTTGCATGTGTACAGTCTATGAAAGAATGTGGAACCTATGCTTTTATTTGTTCATTGACACAAAACCTTTCTTTATGGAAGAATTGAAGCTCTCTTTGCAACAAACTTCCTTTGGTGAAAAAGTAGACGTTACTCCTAATAAATACTCAGATCTGACTGACCAAAGCTGTGTAACAGTAAGAATATGACACGTAGTCTTTGAAAAGAACAAAAATAAGTGGGAGTCTTTCAGGGGAAAAGGGCGAAGGAAAAGACATTTTAACATTGGTGCCATTTTGAAATGCAGTGTACATTCAGACAGCAAGACACATGTTCCTGGTAAAGATATTTATGAGCCTTAAGGATAAGTAATTTCTAACTGAGATGAATTAACATTGTCCAAAAAGGGATAAATTGAACTACATGTGTATAAATCACTGGAATCTCCTCTGAATTTGATATAATTTCAGTAAGAGGTCTGGTAGACCCCTTCAGGCCCATCACAGGTAGTATGTTTCCCACAGTGTTTTCAACTCACTATAGCAAGAACTAGAAAGGAATAAAAGAATTCTAACCAGGTGGCAGAGGTGTCCAACACCCATAGTTAATCTGAGTTTGGATGTATTTTAGGTAGTGCAAAACTATAACTCTCCAATTTACAGCACACCTTTTGGCACTTGGGTTGATTTTAGAAGGGTCTTAAAAAGATACAGTGCATGAGCTTTTTTTTTTTTTTGCCTTTTTTTTTTTTTTAAGATTTTTGTACTCTCATCTGCCTTGAGGAATAATTGAATAATTGTCATTTCTTGATCTGTAAAACTTAATGTGATTACAAGTGCCATGGATCAAGTGACTGTCACCTTTCTGTGTCATGTGCACCTCCTCTGCACTAGAATGAAAAGCTATTATGTTCCTTGTGTGAGTCTCCAATATTTGTCACTGAATGGCAATGCTGGAAATGTGGGGGGTGGAGCATAAATTGCAGTTGCAAACTAGAAACACTTTGAGGGGGGAAAAAAGTTACAATGGTAAACGCTATAGTTTAGGAACAATTAAGTTTGCCCATGCCTTGAAAAAAGACACAGAGTATAGCCATATCACTCTCAAGTTCAGTAATTTAGAAAGTAGAGGTGAACTGAGCCAGGGAGCCCATGAAGAACCTGATCAACCAATTTGGATTCAAAAGCTGAAAACCAAAGTGTTCTTAGTAGTGTATCCACATTAATAAAATTTTTGGATAAATAATGGACCACTGACTGAAATGGACATCTGAAATATAATTTGGGCTGCAATAAACTTTGTATGGGCTGCATTAGGAAGAGCACTGCCATCAGCTGGGGGGAGGTGATGCTTCCTCTCTACTCAGCACTGGTGAAACACATCTGGAGCACTGGATCCACTCCAGAGGTGCCTTCCGACCCAAGCCTTTCTGCAGTTCTGTGATCTGCCAGTATCTCCAGTCCCACAGGGCTGCTGCCTGAAGCCATCAAGGCTGAGCCATCAGTTGCTCAGCATCCAGCTCTGGGCTGCAGCTTTCTGTATGTGCACTCAATCAGTGTCAGAAATTGCAGTTGCCATGGGGGAGATGATAAATTTGAGAGGCACTTCTTCGAAGACATATGATTTTGAGAACTTGATTTAAATACAGCAGATGCCAGTAAATGGCAGTTTAGGAGTGCTAATTATGCTCTGAATTATGATTCCCTTATATTTGATTTTACATACGTCTTAGCATCATTACAGCAAATCTTGACATTTTATTGGTTGAAAACAGACCTTTAATTTAAAGAAACTGAAGAAAATGCAGCCATTTTAAAGTATAACATAAACGTTTCTTGATGGAAGCTTTTTTTTTTGAGATCTTATGAAATAAATTTATCTAATCTAATTTTGCTTGAAGAACTAACTTTTCAATGGTTAAAGAAAAAAGAATACTGCCGTATATGAATATTTCAATTAATGTAATTTGAAATATCATTTTCTTCTTCCAAATCCTCACTGCAAAGGTCTTACTCATAAGCCTTCTCTTTGTCTTTTAGTGCAAGTTTGCAAATCATTACTAGTGCACATATAGCGAATGATGTGACAGGGATGAGTAGCCTCTTTTCGAGAGCTCTGGGAGACCTCTGAGTGCTGACGATCCAGTTATTTGGAACCAATGCCCAAATCCACCCTTGTCCCCTAGCATTAGTCTGTTACTCTGGGCACAACAGGTTCACACTGTAGTGATCATCAGCTCTAAATTTTTGTTGCACATGCTGGAATAGGCATTCTCTGTGCAACAGAAGCTCTTGCTCCTTTTTGGTAGAGAATCCTGACAACAGAATCAATCATATCAGGGCTTACAGAAAAAGCTGGTTCCCCGAGGTCAGAAAAATGAGACTGAACAGGAAGAGTGAGGGTAGTTTGTAAATGAGGGCAAACATTGGCAAGACCACACCTTGCTGTGAGACTAGTCTTTGTTTCTGGAGGCAAGAGACTCTATCAATGCACTATTTATTAATTCAGTAATTTTATCAGGTACAGTATGTCCCAGTCTATTTAGCACTCAATTAAGCTTCACATTGCCCATCAATAACTGCAGAAATGGCAACAAAATGGGCTTTGGCAGATTATTTTCAGCTGAGTGACTGGTGGTTGGAGGAATTCATCAGTTGCTTTACTCTAGCTGTCAGGTTTGTCTTCTGTCAACACAGCAGGGAGGGAGGAATGGTGTGAAGCAGACATTTATGAAAACATTTTTCAGTTCTGATAGTCAAGAAGGCAACAAATCACAAATCACTCACACTCTGCGATTTGATATCTCTCTCGTGTAAAGTTGATCTGTTCAAAACCACTCAGATATGCTGGTTTTCTTTTGGTTGGTTTCAACTCTGTCTTCAGTACTAGCTTGTTAAGTTACAAGACATTATACCCTTTCTTTTCATATCATGTATGCGAACACTATACGGTGTATGGTGCTCCCACAAACTCATCCTTGAGCACACAACAGCTGTATTTCTTGGTGAAATCTTCTGTTTGCTTCCATGTGACTTCACAGGGCAACTAATCCTACTGTGAGGTCTGTCAGTGTTAATTGCCCAAGTCCAGCAAAATAACTATTTCTGACCTAGGGCTTCCAAAAGCAATCCGGTGTTTTCACAGAGAAAATACTCCATTTATGAAGATTTAAAAATTGTAGAGATGTCATTCTGTTTCGTTGCTGATATTCAAGAATTAAGATTGTTCAAAAACGGTCTTAATGATTTGGGTAGCTCTATAAAAAGTATTTTCTGAATTTGAAGTGTATCTCGAGATTAACTTGGCACTCCAATGTTGTGAAATCGTTTGAATTCTTCTTCTTTCCTGTGCTTATTTTTGTTTGGAAAGGTATTGTTTCCCTTCCGTCATTGCTGAGCTACTGGCTGCAGTAGTCAGATAGCTACAGTAAAAACGTATGTATCATGGAACGCATAACGATGTAGGGTATCCCCAGCACCAAGTAAATGAAGGCTGTGGTGGCAAAAGTGCAAAGGGAACAAACACGGTAGCACCCGAGTGCCACGCTGGGGAGCGTTCAGAAAGATTCTGGTCTGGGAAAGGCACCAACAGCCTGGTCGCTGCCCACGCGGGACCGGCAGCCGGGAGCCGCGGCCCGGAGCAAGCCGTGCTCCTGCGCCCGGGCGGCTCGGGGCGGCGGGGGCCGCGCACCCCCTCCCCGGTCCCCCGCCGCGGCTCGGGGCCCGGGGCTCGGGGCCGCCCGTGCGGGCCCTGATTGGGTCTGCGGGGAGGCCCCTCCCGCCCGGCCTCCGCCCGCCCGCCCGGGCGGCCCCGCCGCCGCGCCGCGCCCGCTCCCCAAATACACCTTGGCGGCGCCGGGGAGCGGCAGCGGCCCCGCGGCATGGTGAGTGAGGGAGCGGTGAGTGCCCGCGGGGACCCTGGACAGCGCTGGGACGGGGCGAGCAGCGGGGAGCTGGGGCAGCGGGGGCTGAGCGCCGGGAGCCAGGGGGCGCGGGGTGCCCCCGCTCAGCACCCGCTCAGCACCCGCTCAGCACCCCCGGCCCCGCGGCGCTGCGGTGCTGGCGGCTCGGGTGGCGGTGCGGGGCGGTGCGGGGCGGGGGGCTTGCCGGGGGCTGGAGCCGCCAGGGGCACTCGGGCGGCCTTTGTGCGTGGTGAGGCTCTCCAAGAATTTGCCAGCTGATAGTGCCCGTCGAGCTACTTGAAACCATTCAGGCTACTTTCGTTGCCTTACAATTAGGCAAGGTTTCTTATCTTGTTCTCAGAGTAATTCATGTCGCTGCACTTCATGAATTAGCCACAAGCCTCATACTTAATCACATGCTTAATGCTCTAACAATAACTTCACTTTTGCATTTATTTCATTTTCTGGCATTGCATTCCTTATGATTGGCAATTCATTTTTGCAGTCGATTTTCACAGCTTAACTCTTTTTTCAGATTTTTTTCTCTTTTTTTTTTCTTTTTTTCTTCTTTCCTTCTCAAAACTGTAGGCTCGTAATTCCTTGTCTGCATGGCTAGAGCTAGCTGTGTCTGTGGCTCAAATCCAGGGAACATTATTAGCCTAGGCCTAGTGGAGTTCCTTTATAAAATCATCTCTGTGTATAAACATTTGAGACACTTGAAAAGTTTTTGTTTCTAATGTAAAGGAGCACTTTTATACATCTTATGTACTCTATCAAGCTTGATCCAATGCTACTCCTAAAATGGCTGTATTTTTAGAGCTGGTCGCTTACTCTGTGTGTGTAGTGAAATGGCTTATTTATGCATGAAGGATGAATTAAGAGGAAAAGGAAAAAGTCCTAAGCAAAGATGTAGCATTGGTAAAATGAGTACTGCAGTGCAATGAAGTGGTTTGTAATGCTGTATTGAGCCCATCCAGTTTCACTGGGCTGCAGTTTACAATATGCTGCATATGAGATGGTCTAAAAAGAAACAGTAAGACTTTTGATAGTTGAGATACTAGTAGGGGAAAATAAATTTTTATTCACTTTTTTTCATGGTGAAGTCTCTAGTCAGACTCTAGTAACAGAAAAAATGTAATGAGCAGTTTCTCATAAATGTGAATTTTAACAAAACAAGTGCAAATGTTCAACTGTCTTTGTTAGTAGAATAAAGTGTTTTACTTGTTTGGAAATGGCCTAATTGTATAGCTTTTCCTAAAGCAAAAATCCCAGTAGAGCCACTCCCTTTTCTTGTAGTTATGCTAAGATGATTTGTTTCCAAATTACAGAAAGTAGGAGCAAGGAAACATGCACTTTAAATCACATAAATAGGTCTACTGCTTTTCTAGCGTTAAGAACAAAAGGTGATGACAGTCCATGCTAGAAAGAGATTCCAGTAACAGACTATTTTGTGTAATTAATCAGAGAACAGGTGATTGAAGCAACCAGAGAATATGTGCAAATGTGTTAGAAATGCATGGGATGTTCTCTTCATTGTAGGGAAGTTTCTTGCTTGGATTGCATTGCTTTGGAGAACTACGTATGGCCATACATTCATAGCTCTTATGACTTTTCTCTTTAGTTTGCCAACAGCAAGACCCTTAAATGAACTAGATGATTTTAAGGAAGCATGAGGAATACTGTAACAGTGACTTTACACTCCACATTCTCAGAAGAGAAAAGCAATTGCTGATATCATGCTGACCCAAAGCATCCAGGAAAAGTAAGGAAGGAGAAAGGAAATCACATCTTGAGATCTCTTGTTTTTGTTTGTTTTGTGGAATTATGTAGCCTACAGCTACTATGAGTCATGACAGTGCAAGATCATGAGGCAAACATTGCAGGAGAAACAAAGGAATGTAGTTCTACAGTGGTTTTTATCCTTTTTTTTTTTTTTGGATGTAATCAATAAAATCGCTCACCATCCTTTCTCCCACTGGTTCAGTTGCTGTCTGACTATTCAGATAGATTATTCAATTGAGGTTTTGATGCAAAAAAACTTTAAAAATGAGAAGTCAAGGTTAGTATTTGTATTGTGTCCATAGAAATAAGTACTAAAATGTTATATATTTATCTTATTCTGATTGATGTTTATTTAAAAATGTCTTTAACCATTATATGACAGTCTGTTTCAAAACAGATCCCATAGTGAAATCAAAACATAAATAAGAGTTTATAATAAAATATAATACTCAAAATATCGGTAATAGTCAAAACCTGGCTATGCCATGTACTAAAAGGTAAAATATCACAGCCATTATGAAGATGAATGCTATGTTTGAAATTTTAAAATAATGATGAGAAGCAAAGCAAGCAATCCAAGCACTCAAGGTAGATTTTGTACCAAATACAGCTATTTTCCTTTTAACTGAAATGAGTTGTTACACCAAGAGATGTTGTAAATTAAATATTTTTTTTTAAAAAACAATATCAAGCTCCTCTGTAATCCAGAGAAACAGATACAAAATTCTAAGTTTTCAGAAAGGAAATATGTATTGGAAGGTATTTAGTCATATTTTCTTTCTACTCTGTAGACAAGCATCAGGTTTGCATTTTTTATAAAAGCTTATTTATTGAAGAAAACTTCTATGTACGTTTTAAAGAGTGTTTTAAAATAGCTATTGGAAATGACAGGATATGTTTTAAGGATTTATTTATTTAATGATATCTAGAGATTGTTATATTTGACCTTGCCTGTTGTATTAGCAAATGGAAATTAAGCTATTCAGGACTTTAATTAGACTTTCTTTGCTGGAGTTCCTTGTGCATTCTGTACAATTTCATTTTTTAAGATCTTTATGTGTTTATTGCAATTCATTGCATTTATTTAGAGGTCGTGGTCTTCCATGACCAGTGGTACCAGTGGTAGAGAATCAAGTCTCTCATTGGATAGGTACGATATTTTAAAATCAGTATTCAAGTATAAGCCTTTGTTCAAGAAAGCAACACTGTTCAGGACAGGGTACTAATATATATTTGAATTTAAAATTCCAATAGTACTTATGTGCATGCATCAATGAGCTAAGGCTAGGGCTTTCAGTTAGGGGTAAAACCACTGATTTTTTTTTTATTTTGTAATAAAGACAGGAAAATTTGCTAAGGACAACAGGGTTTTTTATTATTATTAGGGTTTTGCTTATTGATTACTATAAACGAAATGAAAAGACCACGTTAATATACCTAATGAAGCCTTTTACTTGTAACACAAGTATAGATTGCCACTCATTTGGTAACATGTTCTTCCAGTTTTTAGGTTGTCTTACTCAGGTGATGCCACTCTTAGATCGGTGCTAGTGTATCCTAGTTATTTTAACTCCTCATTTATGCCCTATGTCTCATACTGTATCCTTTTATTTTTGTAGATGTGGAGTTTAGATCAATCTGATGTCTACTATTTTAGTTTAGTTTAGTTTAGTTTGTTAAGGAGGGCAAGTTCCACTGCTGTCAGTTGTTATGCTGCTTCATGACATTAAATCAGAGCACAGATATTCTATAGGGATTAGTTTTGCTTCACTATAGAGAGATTTCATCAAGTCCTGTTCATTGTGGCAGACCCCAAGTAGATTTGAGGTTTAGGGCTTCCACAGACAGACCTTTGACCTTTAGAATAATCTCACCCTACCAGAGAACAGTGTTTTGTGACATTCACTTGCATTTATTTTTCATTCATATTTCTTATGATATGATATGATAGTTTTGTTAGGTGGAATTAATGCTTCTGCTAAGATTACAGCTTTCACATCTAACTGCAGAGTATTCTAACTAACATTCTTATTTTATTGAAATGTCCCCTTCCATAGTTCAGAGGCTGTTAGGCACCTTCCCTGCTTCTTGAACCTGGCAGTATTACCATTATTTTTGATTTCATGATTCTTAATTTCACTGCTCTAACTAAATTAGTTCAGTTGTGTTACTTAGAGCTAAGCTGTGAATTGATTTTTCTCCTTGCATATTCATTCTAGAAGTAGCTCTTTCAAGAGAATGGTGCCCTGCTAGTAGTATTCAAACAAGCCAGCGCCTGATGCAAGCCAGCACCAGTAGGGTGATTTCCCACAGGCAACTCACTGAGCCTAGATAATAAGCAAGTAGTGACCTTATCTATTATTTCTGAGAGGGCACTTTTTTCATGAGACCCCCTATGATTGTATCTTGCGCTTGTGTGTTTCTGCCTGAATGTGTAGCAAATGCTACAAATACTGTCCCTGCTTGAGTGCCAAAGAGACTTTTTCCTCTGCCATAAGACAAGGCGAAAAATGCCTGAAGAATTGCACCCCAGCATGGGCCTATGGTGCCCAGAGCTCTCTGAAACTCTCTTTAGGGACTGTTTGCCTATGACTTGCACTTTACGCATGGCTATGCCCATTGATTGTTTCAGCTAAGTCCATATAGAAAATAGGTCAGCCATGCAGTGGCTCAGGAAGAGAGCTTTAATTGTGTGGATTGTAATCTAGAAAGCAGGGTGTGCTCATCATCATGGAAGAGGCTGGAGACAGTTCCAAAGATTTTATCAAGCATTGTGGAATCTAGCCCTTAGACAGCTATTTGTATTACAGTTACAGGGAATATCCCATGCAAGTCATCCAGCTGTTTCAGTGTGAGTAAAATTTTCTTGCTATAAGGCAATGTGCTCAAATCATTTAATTTTTTCCACAAATGGAAATTGAAACAAACGTGTATTAATGAAGTAAATCTCTTCCTTAGCCCCGTTCTAAGGTATTCAGAATGAAAATAAAACATTCTTTTCAGAAACTGTATTTTGTGGGAATCCTCCTGGTAGTCTTAGTGCAGCATAATTCTAGAATGTCACAGATTCCAGAGGATGCGATAAAACATGGTTTCTGCAATGACGCATACAGGGGTTGCTGCTAAACTTTCCACTTTTAATCAACAACAGCATGGTAGTTTTTGAGATCCCAAGAACGTTTTTTTCTATGGTATATTAAATGGGAATATGTTGTACAGTGGCAACTGCCTTTCTAATGCTCACCAAAGTAAACATGTGTTTAATTTCATTTTAACCTTGCATTTCACTTGGCGCTTGATACAGATGGAAACTGACAAAAGCTGTTCAGGGAGAGCTGATTTCCCTCTTCGGCAAATGCAGAAACCCTTCACACACGAAAGAGCATTAGTAAAAGGCAATTGCAGAACACCTCAGCAAGATTTCCAGTTTGTTGCTTGGAAAAATTGGGTTTTTGCATTTCCTGGTAATTACTTGTATGATTTGAAGACAGAAGACAATACACTCAGTTGCTTTCTTGTTGATAGGGAGGGGTGTCTGCTTATACTAATAGCTGTGTGGCTCCGTAGTCTTGACTGCAGGCACTCTGGAGCCTAAAATACTTATTACAGTTGCTGTTTTAAATAGCACTGCTAAAAATGGCAAAATTTCCATGTCTTCGGAGAAAGCATGCATCAATCTAACTTTTAATTCCCCCCCTTTTTTTTTATTTTTGCCTAAATTGTCTTCATAGTTACCCATTTGCACTAGTAAGCTGAGAGTACGAAACCATTGGCCTCTTGTTGAGGAAAAAATATTCAGGGAACTGAAAACCTGTTCAGATTGTGGTGCAAATAACCATTAATCCACAAAGCATGTTTAAAGGTAGGATTTTAGACATTCACAAGGGAAGAATGGTATGAAGAGAAGGATAGTCTTGGGGCTTAAGAAACTTAACAAGGCTTTTGGTGAATATGGTACCAAATTTTCCCCTCAAAATGTCCAGGAAATCAAGACAGGAATAATTACAATTAATTGTAGATTGAATTAAATGCTTATTTTGATGCAGTTGAAGTTAAAGCTTCCCAAATGTGTTGCATGATATTAATAAAACCAGCCAAGAGGAAATGCCTTTCTTATAAGCAATTGCAAGGCCTTCTGAAATGAGAAAATGAAGTTAACCCTGGTGTGTGTTAGGCACAAAGTTATACGATGAGGATACATTCCTTGTTCTGCTTTTATATATAGCACCTGCATGCTTCTATGAATCTATCTGCAAAAACTATTTGAATTTCACTTGTAGGAATGTGCAAGTGTTTCTTTCCCATATTTATTCTAAAATCTGTATGCAAATAGAAGTAAGGTCAAATCTTACCAATGATTTTTGCAAATCACTCAGATCTAATGATCTTCTATCCCAAAAAACTTGTGCAACTCTGTTCAAGAGATCTGGATTTACTTCTTAGTTCAGCTGCAGTCTTTCTTTTGTGATCTGCAGCATGCCTCATTTCCCACTTCTAAAAGAGGCATAGTAACACTTCCTTTCATATCCAGTTTTTCTGTCTTAGCTATTCAGAGGGCAACCCCTTCAAGTCAAATATCATCTTTTACTATATATCTGTATATGGTCCTGATCTTAATTTGGGCCTTCTGGGAAGTTAAACAAATAATACACCTAGCAACAGTGATAGAGAAAAAACAGCAACTCCAGCAGGACACAAAATGACATTGGCATAATTTCTCAGTTGAGAAACCTGTCCAAAGATAAACTCATCAGACAGAAGGTTAAATAACGGTATTTCAGTGTAAGCAAAGGCTCCATAAAAATTTTCATATGTTGATCAAGCATCAGTCTCACTAACTGAATGGTATTCTACTTGATTGCTGAAATGTAATGCAGTAGTTCCTTTCCCAGACAAAACAATGTTTGGTTGTGTGGTGGAAATGAAATACTATAGAGTAGATGCATCTTTGAGTCATGGGTTAGGTATGGCTTTCAAAACGTTTTAATAGGCTCATGAGGCAGAGACTATGTATATAGTTTGACACTGAAAATCTACAGCTGATCTGAAAATTAGCATTAGCTTAGATCAGCTCTGCACTTACTCTGTATGTCATGTGCTCCAGATCCGCAAGAGATGCGGCATGATAGTCAAGTATATGTGGGAAAAGGTTGTTGACCATATCAATGGTAAATTTTAGAACCAATGGAGTCACAGCTTAGAGTTTAAAATGTGCAAGTATACCACGCTTGAGATAATGGTGGGCATCGTGACAGAAAAAATATTATTCTCATAGAAGAGTAGAGTCTGGCACTAGGAAGCAAGAGTAAAAACTGTTTTATCTGTTGATTAATATAGTATATGAAATATGATTTAATAATATCTTCCAGTTTCTCTTTGAAAATGATTTCCAGTTCTACACAATAAGTTTTAAGCAAAAATATATTTAAACGATAAAGGGGAATTAAAAGGTAGAAGTATCTTTTCAAGTAGGATTTGAATTGGTGAAAAGGGAGGGGTACTGAAGGAATACAGGATTATGATCTACATGTAGCAAAAGCTAGAAAAGAACATCCATCTTTGCCCATGCTTTGGGAACATTTTCATTAGCAAAAATTGAAATAGGGAAAAAATGAGATAAACTAAAATGAGAACAGTACTGCCAGAAAAGCAGCAAAAGGGCTTGATATATTAAAAAAAATACAGTTAGACTTTATTGCAGTTGCTGCAATGTACTGTGTTCTAAATGGCCGGTCTATCTAACAGTGGAATAAATATACAGGAATTTTTATGCTCGCTGGTTTGTCTCCCTACTGTCACTCTACAAACATGGAAAACACTCATAATCTTTAGTCAAATATTAATAAATTAATTCAGATATTTATTCCTAACTTAGATTTGGTAATCTAGCTTTTAGCAAAGAAGCTACATTAGTTAGCAATGTGCTTCTTTTGTCAGTTTGAAATATAACGGGCAGTACAGTATTTAGATGCTAGTTATAAACAGAGTTGAAAGCTCAGAGCAAAGGTTTACAACATAAATATGTTGCAAGAACTTCAATCCTTTATTGCCACTGGATACTTGGAAAGTTAGTGCGTTTGTCTCATTGGAAACTACCTGGCACAAATATTTAAAACATATATTTTGAATTTTCAGCATCACCTAAGTTGTAAAGAGAAATACCAAAAGTTTCTGACTTCATGGAAAGGAAGACTATATATATACAGTGGAGAAAACTTTCTTTCCTCCCCATTTTTTACCTGCTGAGAGCACAAACTCTGCAAGATTCATGGTGTTTCCAGGTGCTCCAAAATACCAAGATAGTTGATCTTGGCAGGAAATTCTTCATGAATTCTTCACAAAAGGTGTACTACCTCTCTTCATCCTTAACCTTAGGTCTCTGGTTATGTCCTCTAGAAACTCATGCCTATCATTCCCTCCCTTTGCCCGAACTATACACATGGTCTCTCTTTTCATTGTGAAATATCATATCCCTAGAAAAATAGGGAACTTCCTGTGTAGCATCATCTTTCTGTACATATAGACAAACACCTAGGTGGAAATTATTACTTGTTATGGGATTTCAGTTATCAAGAACTCAGTTAACAATAAATTTAACCTTCCAGTCACAGGAGCATTTATTTTCAATATAATAATAATTCAAAATCTATTTGAAGTACTAATCTGAGTACATATGGACTTGCTAGGGCTAGAATTTGATTTTTGGTTTATTTTTATGTTTTTATCCCACAGTTCACTGTCCCCTCTCCCTGTCCTTACGCGTCTGAAACAACTGAATTGTTTTCTCTGCTGTCTTAGAGCTACTATTCAGAGTACCAGTATGCAACATTGCAAGTTGGAGACATCCTATTATCTGGCCCCTGCATAACCCTCATAAAAGTTTATTTTAAAATTGTTTTTGCCTTGAACTTCAGCTTACACCTGACCTTGTATAAAAACTTAGGAGAGTCTGTGACAGCTTGCTGAACCACTTAAGCAGATCTTTGTATAGAGATGTGCTTATTATTCCAATCTCCCCTGTGGTAAGATTTTTGAAATTAATGTGGTTCCTTAATATAATGAAAAAGCAGGTGTTTGGGGGTGGCGTGCCTATTTTAAAGGTTTAGAAAATAGTAAATACTGAGTGGGTGTTCTTTAACATTTTAGTGAGAAATAGTACTCGAAAGACTTTTGATGTGGGACTTCAAGTGTTTCTTACAATATCTATGTAGTTTATCTATCATTGCAGAAGCTGAAGTGCTGAGACAAAGGTGTTTAACAATTACACTTGATATTAGTATTGGTTCATAATTAAATAAATCTGAGATGACCCTGTTACCTCAGTAAAGGCAATGCAGCCCAGATCCTCTATAGTCCTTGCCTGCTACTTCAGGGTTCAGATTAAGGCCTTCAAGAATGACTGGCACATTGTATCTGTTGGTCAGTTGTCATTTCCACATTCCTATGTGGTGCTACTTCTCTTTACCTGACGCTCTCATTTGGAGCATTAGCCTCTAAAGCAAGACTCTGTTCCTTGTTTATTTTGCCTGAGGACTGAAACCCAAAGACTCCCAGCACCGAAGCATAAATTACCATACTTTAAACTATGAACTGGGTGAAGTTACAGTTTCCTACCTTCTGTGGTGCCACAGTGGGAGGAAGGTGTGGCTTGCAATTATTGGTAATTGCTAACAGTAGCGCAGTCTCATGCTGCCTCACTAGGTTGGAGGTCTCAGCCTTTAAGGAAGCCAGGTAAGTAGTATTTCTGTCTTGGTGTCTCAGATGTGTGTGCAGCACTAAATGGTGTCTCAGAAGGCCTGATGGAGAAAAGAAAGATTCCTTATAGACATACAAAAGAAAAGTGAAATAAATACCTTTACAAAATAAAATGTAAAACTATGAAATCTTAAATCAGCTAAAATGTGTATCTTGCCTTTAACTCACAAACCAATGCCATTTAAAACAAAATACTAGAAAATAACATATGAAATGTCAAGTCTAGAAAATTCTTCCTTCTTTTTAACACCAGGTTACCACATTAAGCAGTGCAGGAAAACAAGGTATGTCACTCCCTGCCTCCCATTAGACGATAGTGAGACAAAACACTGAAAGTAGAACTTCGATCTTTGGAGCCAAATCAGGGTGATAAACTTGTATCCTTCTGTATATGATTCTGCATCTGAGAATAATATACAACCAACAAAGTTGGTTGAAACACAAACTGTAACAACAACAACATCCCCTAAAATCTAAAATATTGCGGAAAAGTTCATTGATATTATCATTTCAACATTTTCTAATGGCTTTACTGAAGACTACAGACAAATGATTTGCATAAATACCCAGTGTACTTCAGTGAATTTGTAGTGCAGAAAAAGCAATATATCAGTAAGAGAACAGTCTATGCTTTTGCAAATTGTTCTGTTCTGTTGCCTATGTTTTCCTTCTTTCTTACAGATTTTTAATCCTCATGTCCTTCTATAGGCTCCCTTCTCTACTTTCTTGCGTTTTTTTCTTCCTTGTTCCTTTTCCTGTTTTTATCTCCCTTCTCTCCTTTTTCTCCTTCACATAATAAAGAATGGCAGATATTGTAAAATAATGTTATGATAAATGAAAAAGACTATGCTATCTGAGAAATGGAGCAGAGCTTTGATCTTTCAGACTTCAGTAAGTATGCAGTGAAGTTAATATTGCAGATAATGCAGTTAAACAGGTTGTGAGATCAGGAACCATGGTCTGTTGTAGGTGCTCTTCATAGAATAACTCTAGGAAACTTAAGCTATGGTTCATACTGTGCACAATGCTCAGGTTCTGCATCACAGAAGCTGTTTTGTTTGGATAACAAACATATTGTTTGGTAAGAGTTCTTCATGTGATTCTTGCCTTTGAAAAATCTATGTCCTCTGGTGAAATCACCTCCCTTGATTTATAGAAAAATTATCTGCATTTTCCAAATGGGAGAAAGACCTAAGAACCTTGCCCAGAAAGTCACGAGAGTTTGTGGGAAAAGTAGCATGAGAATCCTTATGGTTAAAATAAGTTTAATTTATTTCCAAAATTAAATGTTGAATTTGTATACGAATTTAAAAGCCAGTGATTGGTACATCCTGACCAGAGATTCTCCACTGTATTCTTTGTTAACCCTTTCTTGGATTTCCATTCCTACAAATCTCTTAATCTGCTTTGTTTCCCTTGGCAGCACCCTTTTCTCTGTATTTCTCCAGGTCTGGTTCGGGGAAACATACTTGCTCAGGACAGAGTCTTGCCACAGATACCAGTCAATTTCAGTGGAACATTTTAAGCCAAGCATATTTTTCTGTGCTATTTCAAAAATGCTGGAAGGTAGATACTATTTGTATTTTTGTGGGATTAAATACTCAAATTTGATATTGCTACAAGAAGCTGAATTTCAATGGCTAATGTACTTGAATTGGTATATTGCATGGTTTGGGACATGCTAAATGTTTCTAAATGCATCTGTTATAACTGGGAGAGCAACACTGACTGAGGTTTCTCTCATTTGACAGCACTTTGGATATAAGGAGAGATCTTTTCTCTGTTCTTTAGAGCTACTGAACATTTAGAAATTAACGTACCATGTGTGGAAGCCCAATATTTCACAAAACATCTCACTTTTACTTTGTTTTATTATTTTAATGAAAAAAGAAGCCATTTTATATAAAATATAAATTCACGTTTATCACATATTTATATATTCACTTATCTATCTTTCCCTGCTTTAAATGTGTATCTGCTGCATTTTCCAAAGGAGTATTAGAAACCAACTAAGCAACTCAACAGTGAAATTGGTATTGTAATGTATTCCTAGAGGATTCAGTCTCACAAGATGTGCTGATATCCTTTGGAACTGTGCTTTACAAAGGTAAGATTCACTGCCTTTGTGCACTCAAATCTTTTCTAAAAATAGCACATTGTCTGAAAAGTGACAGACCAATCAGTGAAATAAAAAATGAAGGTACTCATCTGCAGTGTGCATGGCCAAATCAGCTATTTAAAATATTTTAATCGCATTTTGTAGCAGAAAACATCTGTAACCATTTAACTGAAAAGGAAGGTGCCTTCTGGTCCAGCCCTGCAGGTACCATGAAAGAGAACAATTAGGGAAGTGGCTGATTTTTCCTCTTCTTCAGAGCTGCTTTCTTTGCCTCGGGCTCTAGCTAAAGCAGTGTCAGTAGTTGCATGATGGCTGTGAAAAAACGTGGTTGAATACAGTTCTTCACTTGAAGAGCTATATTTTATTTTATTTTTTTGGTTTCCTATCTGAAAAATTACAAGGCCATGACTTTGCTGCTGCAGAAAAAAACATCTTCACTAATTAGAAGTTTCCACTGTTAGCTTCCCAGGTATAGTATTTAACTTTTCCAGAATCTTAAATGAGATCAGTTCTGCATTTACTATCACATCCACACATCTACATGCAAATCAGTATTTCTGTGACAATAGTGGCAGAACTGGTAGGGTCTAATCCTATTCCTACTATATACAGAAGTTGTTATTGACTTCAGTGCGAGCTGGCATGAGTGCTTAACTATGAATAAGTATGAAAGGCATTTGTCAGTGATTTTCAGTGTGAAAATGATCTTGCAGATGTTGTAAGCACAAGTTGCAGGTGGCAAATATTAAGTTTAAAAACTCTGTGCTTGAAATCTACTGATGAAGCACTTTGCTTTCCACAGATCTAATTTTCAAACAATTCTCCAAGATCTGTAGAGTAGAGAGAAATCTTACATACTCCAAAATCTCTAAAATTTAATTTAAAACCGTGAACACATAGGGAATGTTTGCACTGTCATAAGACACAATAGTCAGTGTTTTATATTCCTCTATGACAATTCCAGTATCTTTGGGAAAAGAGTAACAATAATGGTGTTATATGTGCCAGTTGTGTAAACAGTTATGCATCTTCAACTTCAATTGGATGAATACAATCATGTAAAGTCTTGGCAAGATAAGTATCTCTGAAGAAGCAGTAGAATTATTTTGTCATCTCTAGAGATGCTTTACAGTTAATACAGACCATGGTTCTCAAAGGAGAAGTAACTTCATGCATTAGAAATTTGGCACTTCTAATAAGTTTGTTTCATTTATTATGGAAGATGTAGCAGTCCTGGATAAATCATGAATACTAGCTAAAGATTTCAGTGAAAAACACCCAAATTTATTAGATTTCATTTTTATTGCAGAAGATTACAATTGTTTCCTTTTTATTTATTTTCTTTGCTCCTAAAAAGTCTTTCCAATCTATGAGCTAAACAAAAAAAACAGAGTTTGGAGACACTCAAAGTTACAGGTCTACTAAAATGAGTAAATCTATATGTATTGGTGAGTTTGAGAGATTCATCTCTAAGTATGTGTTTCAAAAGAATTTGTAGCCACAACAATTGCCAACTACTTCATGTTCTAGAGCCACGGTGCTTCACCTTTTGTAAATTCTAATTTACATTCCACTGACTATGGGCAAGACTTTGATCTTTGCATTTAATTTAACTCCTCCTAATTGCCATGAACACTGTATGTCTGCAGGACAAGCTTTAATTCTTGAAGTGACAGAAAGAGTTCTGAAGACACAAATTTGATTATTTGCTTTCTTATGACACTCATTAAAATTTTGTGCTTTCATGGACTGCAAGTGAAGATTAAAGGGAAATGCCATATTTAAAATATACTCCTTTAGAAGTGTGAGAACAATTTTTGGAAATTCAGATATTTTTGGTATTGCTTGTCCTCACTGCAGCACTTCTGTTTCATTTGCTTCCCTCTTTACATACTTCTGGTGTAATCAATTATGTCAGTCCAATATTGGGAGTACTCAGAAAAATTAAATAATCTGTTGCGGATACACACAACAGGTTGTACTGTTTGTGAATTATATCTAGCTCTGCCTCAGAACTAACGCGTGACTAACATGAGCAAAGTTAGGAGTTCCCCCAGAGTAAGGCGGCGGTGGTTTCCATGGGTAGTATAGTATCTCCACTCCAAGCCACTTAGCTGGTGGTACTACCCATGCCTCAGACCAGCAGTGAGGTTGAGAGGACATGCCACAACCAGGAACTGCTGTTTCTGCCTGAGAGCGTGATGGGGGAGCTGAGAATCAGGTGCACAGAGACTGCCTGCTGGGCTTGCTGTGGAGTGTTTTCACAGATAGGCTTTGACTAACAGGAAGAGAATATTTTTCCCACGCTATCTTCTCAGCATGCCTCCCTGTAATTTGGTCCTAGCATAGGAAAAATATTTATGAATGAATGTGCATGTGATACTTAAAATGACAAATATACATTTTATAAGCAACATTTGGGAATCAGTCCTTCCTTTAGTTACATGCCAAAACATGGGGGCAGTAATTAGGGTTCCCCCTGTGCCTTTAATTGAAACCAGAGATGTAGCTGCAACATAACTTTCACATCTGGAGTCTGGGCCTCTCCCAGGACTATATTTGGATCCAGGGATTTGCTGCAAACCACTGGAGGGAAATGAGTCAGTCTCAAAATCAGTATCAGAAATCCAGTGATACTTTAAAACTAGGGGTTTTGCCTGTCTCCAGGAATACTGGTTTCTATGCCAAGGTACAGAGCTTGATGTTCTCCTACAAATGTTAATATTTTAAACTAGAATAAATGTATGTCTCATGATGACCTTAACGTGAGATGCATTAAGAGTTTTGAGGTTTACTTTTGTATTTCCTGAACGTTATTTTCTGCTGATTAAAATGGGGACAAAGGGATGATTCAACATTCTTACTTCATTCATCTCCTAGCTTGGTACCTGTCTAGTTTTGCAGCAGATCACGCTCTGCAAGACATGTAGCACAGAGAAAACACTTGATAGCATTTTTCTGTTTCTTAAAACATTCCATGAAGAAAAAAGGTGAATAAATTCCACATGATATGGGGAGAAAGTCTTCCTTGTAAACAAGGTATAGATTTTTTTAGTTTGTCCTAAACAGTTATACAGGACAGAGACTGTGATAAGTTACCACACTGAATTTGGATTTAGCAAAATGTTTGGGTTGTTAAACCAAAAGTTGATCACTATAACTTGTCTAATCTTATCATAACTGCATTACTACTTTGTACATAGCTTAGTAATCACTGGGATTCCACTAGATAGTTTGGTATGTGCAGTGGTATCTCCTTCCTATCAAAATCAAGCATGCTATGATTTATAGAAGAGTTGTGAGTATATGTCTCTTAGAAATAGCCCCAAAGAGAGCTAAATCTGGCAATCAGGCTACTGGAACTAGGCTTGCATAGCACACAAAGGCAATCAGTGCTTTGGAGTGAAAAATAACACTTCTCTAAAGTGGTCTGTGGTACAGATAGATCAGAATTGGGATGACTTGTCAGAAAGAAGAGTGAATGTTTAGGGGAAGAAGCAGAAAAATTAATGACTGACAAAGCATCTTTCTTGCTACAGATAGAGCAGAATTTGAGATCACTGGTATCCAAGAAATTACTAGATTCAGCAAAGTATTGTGGAGTCCAGTTTCAAATACCATGTCTCATCTCACCTGATCTACTCAGAGGAAAACAATCTTGTCATCAGTTATTGCCTTTGTTGAAGTAGCCAAACTGTGCCTAGAACAAGCCTAGAATTCTGCTGAATAAAAAGGTTACTACTTTGTAGTCCAAGTGAAGCCTGGGCAATAGTATCTAAACAAGGGTGTTAATGATTTAGGACTGAATAATCACCTACATTTGGAGTTCCCTAGAGCTCAAGGCCTTGGTTTTGCAGTTTTCTTTTTACAGTTACATTCTTTATGTAACCTGTTCTTATTGACATTTTAATTGTGTTGTTACTGCAAATTTAGAAATCCTATCCCTGCTATGCACTTCACCTAATATGCACGGATGATACGTTTTTTTAATTATTCTTGCGTAATGTCACAGTTGTCCTCAGGTAGGTTAGCAAATGTTAGCAAAACCCTGTTAAAGGACCAAGTTACTGGAAAGGAGTAAATGAGGCATCCTCAAATTTCAGTGGAAGGGTTAGTCTCTTACTGGGGAGATGCAGGAAAACATCTCTCTCCTCTTTATGAGGACAAACCTCTTCCAAGATGTCCTCTACCTAGGTAATCAACTGGCAGTTTTCTGTTTGGTATGACTTACTACTGCTCAGAAATTCGAAAACAGATTTGCCTGTCTCCTCTGGTTACTTAGATATTATGCTCCCTAAAGCAGCAATATCGAAACAAATTAATGATTTGAAGGTGTGTGCTCTCTGAATGTGTTCAAGTTTAGTGAAGCAGCCAGAGTAAGTTAGCTTATTTACTTGTAAAGGATTTAACAAGATTAATGAATACTTACTTTGACTTCTTAAAATATTAACTTATATTTTGATGCAGACTTGATCAATTTTCTCTGAGGATTTTAGAAGCCTCCTTAAAATCTTTGGAAATGGACAAATCACCAAGGCTTTGATTCCGCTGCTACACACCACTTTAGATAGAAAAAGTAAAGTGCATATATTGCGCTTCAGATTTGTAAGACTAAATGACAGCATTTAGTTTTTTTTCCCCTGAGTTTGTTTGCTGACAAGAGCTGAATCCACAATGAGGTATTTCTGATAGGGTAATGGGTACTACTAACCTGTCTTGCTAGGAGCTGACTGTGTTTTGCCTGTGCATAAAGTAACAGATCCTGCCTTGCTTTGTGCAGAGTCCTACTGGCAAGGTGTAAAAGGCAGTGATTTCTGAATCCCACAGGAATTAGAGCTCAGTAGGAATTGCAAGTCTAGATTTTACATAAAGGCAAGATAGAAGTTAACAACTATTTCTGTTGAGGCAATAACTTCCAGACCACACTAAGCTCCTTCAAGTGCTGCAATCACTCTTGTGCTGCAGAAAGTTAGATCCAGTTAGTAATATATTTTGACTGATGCAAAGCAAACTAGAAGTTGTTTTTTTTTTTTAATTGTTGCTTAACATGTAGCAGTTCACCTAAAGTATGTCTGATTAAAAAAAGTAACACAATAGCACATAACAGATTCTGCCCTACTCTAAGCAAAGGACTCAGCTTACATGAAGAAAAAAGTATGTAATGTTACTTCTAATTTTTCACCCACGTCTGCAAGTTAAGATTTTAAACAACTTTAGCTACTGTTAGCAAGTGGCATTGCTTAATTCTTATAAATGGCTATGTTAATATTAGGGAGTTTTACTGTATGATTGATTCATTGCACTTTATTTCATGCTATTGTCAAGGAAATGCTTCTGAATATTTTCCTCTGCTAAAACAACTAGTACAAACAAGCATACAGGAAGGCATTTTGGCTGTAAGACAAGTACAGATGTAAATATACAATGAAATGTTTGCACAGAGCATTTTGAGAACTGTTAAATTATTCTACTGCTATGACTATACTATGTAAAGTCATCTTAGTTTTTCTGAGTGGCACAATGCCATGTTCTGTTCAGTCAGACATTAAATAAATTCATTGCTTGTAGTTTAATCTCACCACAGATTATTTAATTTTAATTTTCAGTTTGTTTCCAAAGGTAAATAAGACAGCAATTAATACAGCAGAGATGGAGAATTCACACTAAACACTGCAGCTCCCCTGGGATAAGCTCTCACAAAGCATGTTTGGAGAGAAATCAAAACCAGAAACTTTTTCCATGTTTCCTCAATTTTCTTTTTTTCTTTTTTTTTTTTTTTTGTTATGGTCAGAAAGTGTCCTTAAATATTATCAACAATGGAAAGGCTGGAGTTCATTGTTGTTGAAACACATCTGCAAATGTTTGATTTAACCTGTGATATGTGCCACATCTCATCTTTCTCATAGTTTTTTAAAGTCCATTATACTGCTGGAATTCCTTCTGTAAACTCTACAGTGGTGATTCACTGCCCTTCTCCTTTCAGACACTTAAACCCCCTGTCCAATTACTGTTTGAGTGAGGCAGGTTTTCCTAGAACTTAACAGACTTTCCTTTTCTGAATTTTAGTTATATTAAGTGCATGGTACACTTAAGATACCAAATGGAAACTCGATGTTTCAATTAAGAAAGACTTAGTATATGTATGGTTTTTATTTTCAGTACCTGAATCCTCTGAAGTTGTGATGTAATTAGGTTTCCACTCTGTTTCTTTAAAGATGTGATTTAGGGGGTCTTGTCATTGCAGGTACAGAATCTTAACGTAATCACTGCTTTAAACTTGCTATGCCTAATAAGCTGATATTGGTTTGAACTGGGGTACATGCTATCAAAGGTTCATCCCCCTTGTTCCTAGGAAAATAAGGATAGTTACAAAGTATTTCTGCAGAAGCATTCTTTAGG
Organism: Anser brachyrhynchus; assembly: GCF_964034855.1. NCBI lineage: Eukaryota > Metazoa > Chordata > Aves > Anseriformes > Anatidae > Anser > Anser brachyrhynchus. Next base: position 32,134,334 of record NC_137698.1, on the reverse strand, counting down.
AACTGTGTCATAATTATTTGGAATTTAAAGATCTGCACATGAAAAATATTATTTTTGTACAACAGTGTTATTACTAGAAACGTCACAGATCTCATTTTACATTCTTGCAAATGCATGATAGTTTTGATATAAACAGCAGTCGGCAGGAGCACAACTTCACGTTCAGAGGAAGGGCACAGATTCTAGCGCCCACCGGGGAAGAGGAGGCTAAGAGTGTGGGTGTCCTGCAGCACCAAGGACGGTAGACTGCATCCCAGAAAGAAGCTGTGGATACAGCAGACACATGCCCAGCAGCTCTGCCAACTCAGGGATTTTTTTGCCAGTGCCCACTTTGCCCTTGAGTAAGTTCTGGCCTGCGATCATCTTCTGACCTGACAGGGTGGGACCTGATTCCCACTGTGCAGCTTCTGGCCGCTCCAGGTTTTCCAGGTGTAAAATAATGGCAATAAGTTCCTTCACTGAGCTGATTCTACCTGCCTGGATATTTTTTGTACTGCATTGAATGTAACTTAATTAAAATACAATATCCTACAATGGAAGTGAACCCCAATGTGATTCCAGATTACTGTCTTCTAGAAACAAAGAAATAATTCTGCCAGCTGGGGGAGGGGAAGGGTTGGACACAACTGAAAACTACTGATCATTGCTGAAGGTCAGTCACTACCTTTGTTCTTAGTTTAGTGCAAACGTGCTAAAGATTTGTTGGTATCTAATTTAACCATTAACTCAGTCTCACGTTCTCCACAGACAGAGAACCTTTCTCTTTTTTTAATAGCAACACATAAATGAAGTATGGCATTAACTGGGAGATGCTTTAGTGTTTCATTATACTTAAACATATTTCAACAAAAAATATATTTCAGAAATTTTCTTCCAAAATTTTACTACACTTGATTTAAGAAAAGTTTTAGTAGTTATTTTGTAAATTCAAGATTTATCTTGACATTTAAGGCCCAAATTCAGTAAAGCATGTAAGTATGTATGTAAGATCCATCACAGCCATAAATCTATCTTTGACAATGCTTCACATATATACTTACATTACTATTTTTCTTAACAGTTTTAGTACACAGATTCAGTACACAGTCCAATTAAGTACAAAAAAGATGCATTTTTTTCTGCTTTCCTTTTTTACTAAAGCAATGAGGTTATATAATGGCTCCTGAAGAAAAATATTTACATATATATGTAAATACTTATAAAGAAAACTAACACGTAAACACGCATACAGACAGTGTGATTCTTGCTTAGAATTTTTCAGTGTCTCATCTGCTACACAAAAGTATGCAGCAATAAAAAATAAAGTATTACTGATACCCATGCAGTAAAAACAAATAATTTTCTGTATAAAAACTGAAATCAGAAATACAGAATCTTACTTAAACATTCTTTAGCCTCTTGTTCTTAGCATTGTGTTTACCGATTCTTAAACTAATAGTTTAATAGTTTTGATAGATATCCCCTAGAAGCTGACCTGACACCATCAGTATTAAAGCATACTTTAAAAGGCCTTTTCTGCCAATGCTTTTTTTTTTTTTTTTTCCCTCTCTCTATTCCAGCAGGAGGTCCAGCCAAAGTGGCTTCTGCCTGTTTCTCCTCTTATCCCTGCCACTTGTGCTGGCTCTGCAGCATACCCCTGCTGTGCCATTCATACCCCTGTTTCAAAAGAAGCAGTTGATAACCTGTATCAGAGAACTAGTTATTTTTAAACCCTGGTGCAATTGTTATGTGACCCTAAAAGCCCTTTGGGTGTCTCAGAGGGAGGAAAAAGCAATGTGGTGCATAGGCTGATTAAAGCCACAGTGCCTCTGAAAGAAAGCGTTATTGTACTACATCTCTAGAGAGAGAAATGTAACACTTCAGCTGCTTCAAGAGTTGCCGGAAGGTCTCAAGGATTACCTTGTTAGAGTATTACATGAAGATGAGGGGATCTGATTCAATGAGATACAGTCAATAGAAAATGTAGCCCTTTAGGGAAGAGCCTTTTCAGATTAAGTCTTACTGAAATATATGTAACAAAAAGGGAACGATTACTAAAATGAAATGTTCAATTCTGTTCTTAATGTGTTGTTTGAAAGACATCACCTGTAAAAGCGTAAAATCCCTTGGTGTTTTCCAAGTAACTACATCAGTTATGTGGTCAAGTTCCCATGATGTCAGCTGTCACCAGTCAGTGGCTTTTACAAGAGGCATTAATCCGTGGTCTTGGATGGTCTTCAGTTCCAGCAGTGAAAGTGTCAACTTTATTCACGCAGTTCTCTGTTACAAAAAGGATACCTTGAGCATCAATTAAATTGAGATTTAAGTGTCCATTACAAATCAGTTCCGTTGTGCCACATCAGGTAGTTTTAATAGCTGCTTGTGAAGAACTAAGAAGGTTTTCTTATTAAAATTCAGCTCTTTACTCTTTCAGGAGCCTCATCCATCACTATGACCCAAGTTGTATCATTTCCTCTGCCTTAATCACCAGAGCCTCAGTTCAGCCAAGCACTTAACCACGCACACCACTTGAAGCATTATCCGAAGCATTCAAATCAGTAGAGATTACATGCTTAAAATGTCACATGAGCAAAGCTTAAGTGCTCTCCTGAGCAAGGCCCTAGAAAAGCCATTATTTTAAATGGTAAAAATGGAACATTATGGGAATTTAAAGGAGAAAATGAAATAACGTTTTGTTGTGTGCTTTTATTTTTCTTGTTTTGTAGGGGCGCATATTTGTTCCCGTGATGATTTTTAACTACCAATAATCTTCCACAGTGGTTGCCTCATCTAATATTCTGGCATCTTCTTCTCTTGTTAGTAAACAAAAGAGATCTATTAAACACAAAGCCAAGTACTCTTAATCTCCAGAGAGAGACTTTGTACAGTATGTTCTGTACAAAACTGAAAGACTTGAAGATCACAGGGGAATGTCCTTTCTCCTTACTGACTCAAACTCACATTACTGATGAACATGAGAAGGACTGCACAGAAAATAGCTCTAGAGCAGCTCTGCCCATCTGCAAAGAAGTCCATGAAAAAGATGCTCAGGGAGACCTTCCACAGAGGAAAACGAGCAGAAGTAGAGTGTACCTGCACACATTAACTGAAAGCATCTGCAAACTAATCTTTCCTGAGGTAAACAGATAATATGTATTAATACTAGCATTTCATTATACATATTAAAAATGCATTTGATGTAAGCCTTTTGAAAGCTGTTTTGACTTCAGAGTTTGTATTCTTATTTAGCTCAGCATAGTTTAAACCCTCATTTCATCCTTTTCCACTCCTTTTGTATACAATTTTGTCACAATGAGTTTTGTCCACTCTTACAACATCTCTTCCATTGTATTTCCCTGTATTTTTAGCCTTGCATTTGCAACCTTCCACTGATCATTTCTTCTTATAAACATGCATTTCCATAGCATTTTATTTTACTTAGCGATACAGTTGGAGAAACTCTGCCATGTCACCTAATTACATGAATTACATGAATTATAGGAATTACATGGTTACCTCGTCAATTCACCTAATTGAATCCATACTAAGTACATTATTCATTATCACAAAAAAAACAACAACACTGTTTTCATCTGCTATGATACTGACCTCTGCTATATTATTTTTAAAAATATTACTGTCTGTGTTTCATGCAAAGGAAAATCCTAAAGCATGTATTCAAACAAATAATTCAAACAAAGCAAACAGAACTCGTCTTAAGTGAGCTGTACCATAGCTAACTGATATAAATGTATGATGACTACAGAACTTGACACCTAGTTCCAGTGTCCCCACAGCAGAAACCATGTCTTACTCCCTGCCCTGGAGAGACTGAACAGAATAGCTGTGCAACTGGGAAATGCAATGATCATATTGAAACACTGAACTAATTAATATCTATTAGTTAAAATGAAGAAAATCCTGCAGCAGTTCCACAGAGGAATTCTTACATCTCTTCTCAACTCTACTGAAAACAGGCACAGTACATTCACAGCAGTTTGCTTGAGTGAAGATGAATACCAGGGCTTATTTCTGTATAAAGAATCACAACTTTAAAGTGCAGCTGTGTAACATTCTGTACTTGGGCTTGCCTCAAATTCGGAGGAAGGCGTGAATGAACTGACTGATATATATTGGGACTATACAGTGAATGGCCTTCTCTGGATGCTCATTAATTACAATCCAGTTAGGGACAATCAGTGTACCTTAATAAATGTGCTGGAGTTTTTTGAATCTATTTGCACATCTATTTTTGCAACTTATCCATCTCTTATTCTTTTGCTAAAACTCTACATTATCCATTTTTTATAGATGACTTTTTTCTTCTGCTGCACTTACATAGAAGAAATTCATCTGTTTAAACTGATCTTTACTTTAAATGTGTAGAGGAAAGGACTTCCAAGGCAAAAATGAACTGACAAAGTACCCTTCATATAGTGTCATGATTGCTGTTTTAAGTCAGATTGGCTGTAGTCTTCTATTTCATCGAATTTTATTTTTAATATAGTTGTTGATGGGATTTTTAATGAAATTTTTCTTTTCTTTAAAGAGTGGTATATGTGTATGCACCTGCCTATTATATAAATATGATAGGCTAGTTCCTCAGCTATGACAAAAGGCTGGCAAAGTTCAATTTAGATTTTTGCTTGGAAACAGTCTCCAGAAGATACTGCCACTCTTTTATTGGATATTTTATTCTGGAGTGAAAACTTTCCTTTTAAAAAACAAACAAACAAACAAAGTAAAAGATACAGTGGAAAAACTAATTTCCCCAGGGAATGAAAACCAAAGAAAAGCCAGACCAAATCAAGCATAACATACAAATTCTAACATGGCAGTGCAGTACTATTCTATGACCCTGTCTCTGTTGAAGATTGGGTTTCAAATGATTGGAGACTACATACAGAAGACAGCTCCTCAGGTCACAAAGCAGTTGTAATACGCATTTGGGAAGTATTGTATCTGCTTCAATTAGAAACTACAGAAAGGATACGGAAGGAAAGGATTGATGGAAAATGAGGTAAATCTTCATGGTACTCTAAAGGTTCTTTATTACGAAAAATTTTTACAAAGGTTATCTACAGTGAATAGATTTTCATCTGGGGGATACTTGGGCTTGCAGAATACCTAGCCAAAATCCTTCTTTTTCTACAAATATATATCATATAACATCATCTTGAAATGTTATAGTCTTGAAAACAGAAAAGGAGGTAATCTGAAACACAGAATGTTATATTGATCTTTAATGTCTGCTTTGAAACTGTTACCTCTAGCAATTTCAATGTTGACACTTTTGAAAATTGCCCTGAAAAAAAAATCTACTATTCCAAGAAAAGTTAATATTTAGAAGAACCACTTTTTAATATCTTTTGCTGGGGATATAATGCAGAATGTGGTAGTGTTTTGTTTTGTTTTTGTTTTTCTTTTTCTTTTGTCAGGAGAATAAATTTTATATTTAACAAAGTAGTTCTGAATTGAGGGGTAATTCTCTTTTGGGGGTGGTGGGTTATGATAGAAAGTTGGGTTAGTTATTTCTCAGTAGCACTGTCTTTATTATCCTCTGACAACTTGGAGGTAAAGTACATCACTATTTTAAATGCCCAACTACAGGTACACATCAGCTAAGGGGGCTTAATTACAGTGGTACTGGAGCTGAAGACATCAACATAAACTAAACCCCAAACACAGAAATAGCATGGTCTTTCTAATGATACCACCTTGAAAAAAGATGTTCAAGGACAGCAAAGTAATTCTCCTTATAAAAATGTTATTCTTCTGATTAAATTTTCAGCAATGATATTTTAATCAATGTAGATTTTTTTCTTCCCCAGTTTGAAAGGCTAAATCTTGCACTTCAAAGAACACTAGCAAAACACAGAATAAAAGAAACCAGGTATGTATGCGTAATGGGTTTGCAACTGCATTGTGCACCAGAAATGTTTTGCTGAGAATTCTGAACAACTAGGGTGGTGACTGGGAGTCAGGAATTCTGGAATCTGTGTTCTATTACCTTGTTAAATTGGTGTGTGACATTTCATGCAATGTAAGTTAGCTTGATGGGCAAAATAAGCCATTTGTGCGGGGAAATATTGCTTAAAATAAGCAGGTGTTTTGGAGGAACTTGGAGACTACTCAGACATAGATGGACAGGTGAATATGGTTGCCTTATTTCACAACAATCGTATGGCCTTCTAATAGTAAATAAAACACTGATATTTCTATGACCCTGGGGAAAGAATTTTAAATGCAAGTGATTAGTATTACACAAAAAAAAGTTGGCTTTTGATACAGTGAATGATCATAGTCTAGATAGCTGAACAGATGTGTATTGCAAATGCGAACTGAAATGAATAATTACGTATTGTTTCATGCAGTATTAGTTTGAATCAAAAAAATAGTATTCTATTCTGAATGGTGTACTAAGACAAATCTAAAGCAAATCTAAACATCTGTATTGCTGCTTTTGCATATATATTTATTTAAAATATTTCAATTAAGGAAATTCAGAAAATCTCTATCAATGGCTAACTGTTTATGTAGAAGTTCATCTAAGCTACATCTCATCATTTTGCATCTGACATTCAGGGTGATATTTTTTGACCTCACAGAACTCAGAGAGCTGCCATCCTGTATCACAGAAACCTGGATTACTACCTATGAATAAGTAATTCTAAAGTAATGAATTATTCTATAAAAACAGAAATACCTTCTCACATCTTTTCTATTTAATGGAACGTAAAATGCTTGAATGTATATTCCAGTTATATTATACATGAATATGAAATATAGTTACAACTTCAAGTAACAAAATATAAACCAAACTAAAAATAGGGTTGTTGCAACGTAAGAGATTTTAATCAATGACAGCCTACAACATTTGGCCTCAATCCATAATCTGAGCTCAGACCACTAAAACTTTAATTTATCTCAAATGCACAGGATAATCTAAGATCCCACCAAAACCCTATTTTGAATGAAAGAAAAACTGCCTATTTGATCAGCAAAACTTGGTCTTTACTGAGTAAAGACAGGCTAGATATAACTTCTGTTGCCTGTTATTTTTACCATGTTTATCTTGATTTTTCAGGGGTTTTATTTATATTTTTATGATCTTTACAGAAAAACTGGGGATAGAGAAGATTTTGAAAAAATAATCAGTGATCATGCTGATGCAGCAGGTAATGTAAGCTTGTTTAATAACACATCTATATTGCACATACATAGATTATATAAAGCTGATGTAACTATAAAGTAATGCATGAATATATAAAATAGTCTTGCTACTAAGAAATAATTTCCTCGTCATCATGGCTTGGGTGATGCTGACATCACAGATACTAAAACTGCATCTGTGCAACTAACAGCTCGAGTCAAGATTTGAGTTAAAGAGTTTCTCAAGTCTGAGATGTCATAGATTCATACACTGCTAAGATAACAACATATAGGGAGTTGTAAGATATGTTCAGTAATACATGACAGTGTTATACTGAAAAAATGTTTGATCCTTTACATCTTCTGGAGGATTCTAGTCTGTGGGAAGAGAACTGCTTTAATTTGCAATAGGAGAACTCTATGGCCACATCTATAGTAGTAAATTAACATTTCCAGAAACTGAAACTTGGTCTTCTGTACACTTAAGCTGTTAAGCTGGTCCTGGCACACGGTTGGCCTGTGACAGATAACGGTTTTCCAAATGATTCCCAGTAACAGTTGGGGAGTTGGGACATACTCAACAATCAGTTTGCGTGCAGCTATCCCATTAAAATGAATTTGCTACAAAGATGTGAGCCGTTCTGTGCCAGTTGGTCTCAGTGCCCTGGAATATTCCTAAGGTCATTTAATTTATTGGATCAAGCATAGTACTTATATCTGCATGTGTGCACAGAGACGATTTTATTTTGACTCTTATTTTGTTTTATAAAATTATTTTAGTTCTTTATATCAAGCTAAGGGAACTGGGTTAAGTCCTGTGCCAAAATGTGCATTCATTCTGTCTACACCCCCTACCGCACAGCACTGAATCTTGGATCATTCCAAACTACAGCCTATTGTCTCCATGTTTTCCAGGCACCAGGCAGTACAACTTTAAATGGTCACAACAGGACCTAAGAGAGAAAGTCCTCAGTTGTCTGTGATGGGTCAAGGAAGGAAATTGCTAATTTGATTTGATCTAGGATGAAAAAAGTGGAGATCAGCCTGAGATTCAGCATGATGAGTGCAGTTCTGACTAAAATGTGATTGCATGCAGGTGTGCCTGTGGAGTCTCTACGGGAATCTCTTGGTGAAGAGCTATTCAAAATATGCTATGAAGAGGATGAACACATACTAGGAGTTATTGGAGGAACCCTGAAGGACTTCTTGAACAGTTTCACTACTCTGCTGAAGCAAAGTGGCCACAACCAAGAAGCAGGAAAAAAGGACAGACTTGAAGAAGCCTCCATATTATGCCTGGAGAAAGATCAGGACTTCTTAAATGTGTATTACTTCTTTCCCAAGAAAGTCACAAGTCTTATTTTATCTGGCATTATTAAAGCAGCAGCTCATATTTTGTATGAAACTGAGGTGGAAATCATGCTCATGCCTCCTTGTTTCCATAATGACTGCACTGAGTTTGTTAATCAGCCTTATTTGCTTTACTCTATACAAGTCAAAAGTGCAAAACCTTCTTTATCTCCATGTAAACCACAGTCTTCACTTGTGATTCCTGCCTCTGTGTTCTGTAAGATTTTTCCGTTTCATTTTATGTTTGACAAGGACATGTCTGTTCTACAAGTTGGAAATGGGATAAGAAGACTTTTGACCAGGAGAGAGCTTCAAGCTAAGCCTAATTTTGAAGAGTATTTTGAAATTCTTACCCCTAAAATAAGCTGCACTTTTAGTGGAATAATGACAATGCTAAATATGCAGTTTACTGTACGAGTGAGAAGATGGGATAATACTGATATGAAATCATCCATGGTAAGAGACTTTTTAATACAATGGCTTCAGTGAGGAATTTGTTTTCTTCTTTTGGGAGATGCAAGACAGTTAAAATAGCCACCAAACAAAATTATGTTGTATTTTTCATTGTCTACCTTTCAACATCTAATACACATAAATAATAATGATCTATGGTGAGGGCACTGTAATGTAATTCAGATTCTGAAACCAATATTCAGTCAAAATTCTCCATTAAAACTTTTTTTACAAGAGTAAAATCTGACTGTTGACATGATTTTATTAAAAAATGAGTAATTTGAAATATGGAGATAAACTCGGTGAATTGAGATAAAATCAGCGGCATGTCCTGCTGCTGAGAATAAGAGCATCACCAATACAGAGACAGTGGCAGGGGAAGCTTAACCTAAGTGCAATTGAGTCACCTAGAAACAACAATTCTAGGATTTGGGGAAAGGAATAGACATTTCCTGTGCTCATTGAGCCTTTGCTTTCTTCAGGATTTTGTATCTTTGATATTCAGATATCTGAACTGATGCAGTCACTACCATGAAATATCCTTTTTTTTTTTTTTTTTCAAAAAAAATGGTGATTCAAAGCAATGTTAGGGAGAGCTCTGCAGCACCTTGCACATTACACAACTGAATATGGAAGAGACATAAAAACAGCACTTCACACAAAATACTGTGCTTTTTCAGGTCATTAAAGTGGGATATTTCTGGCATTTTTGCTTTTTAATTTTAAATTGCAGTGAGTACTGAACATCCTCTAATAAAACTGAAACAGTTGTTCTCACTTTATCTTACAGAGAATGAAGTGCATGAACCAAACATGGTTTTGCTAACCAATTGTTAGCAGAAATTCATTGACCACTGTAATCAATAACATCTTAACCAGTAGATAAAAATGCACAAAGTTCTTCTTTTGATTTTCTTTTCTCCCTAAGATAAAATTGATACTTACTAATACCCAAACATAATTAGCGGTTTGGCCTTAAGCTGTGGTTTAACTTTTGCACCAGAAGGCTTAAGTAAAATAAGCTGAACTTATGATTTAGCTCTATGATTTTGTATTCCATGTTTTCTCTTTAGCAACTGAATGAAAATGTGAGGACTGTGGGCCACTCTGATTCGCCTATGGTTCAGCAAAATGTATGTCTTGTTTCTAAGCACTTGCCATGCAAGTTGTGCATGAATCCTTGTTTCTTTAACTGTTTCAGGTAATGGATCTTAAAGGCCAAATGATCTATATTCTTGAATCCAGTGCCATCCTATTCTTGGGATCCCCATGTGTGGATAGGCTAGAAGATTTTACAGGACGTGGATTATACCTCTCAGATATTCCTATTCACAATGCACTGAGAGATGTTGTTCTGATTGGAGAACAAGCCAGAGCTCAGGATGGACTGAAAAAGAGGTTAGGAAAGCTAAAAGCAACCCTTGAGCAGGCCCATCAAGCACTTGAAGAGGAAAAGAAGAAGACCGTAGATCTTCTGTTTTCTATTTTTCCTGGAGAGGTTGCTCAGCAGCTGTGGCAGGGACAAGTTGTGCAAGCCAAGAAATTTAATAATGTCACAATGCTTTTCTCTGACATTGTTGGATTCACTGCCATCTGTTCTCAGTGCTCACCTATGCAGGTTATCACCATGCTTAATGAGCTTTATACTCGCTTTGATTACCAATGTGGAGAGCTAGATGTCTATAAGGTACACAATTTATTGTTCTTCTGTGGGGTTCTGTGGCAGGAAAGGAAATTATTAGTAAATGGGACAGAGGATAATGGAAGTCCAAAAAATATTTTGTCCTACACCTTCATTTTATGAAAGATTTAAAATCAATCACAAAACAATGAAAAGTATATCAACAGCATCAGCCATGCATGCAGCCAAGTGAGAAACCCATCAAAACCTAAGCGGTCATTTTAAAAATTAATTTCAGCTACAGTGCTGTGAATCTGGGGTAAATAGGTCTTTAATGTAGCTACAAGTGCCTGACAACAGCTGAGTAAGGAAAGGTATTCTAGCATTGTGCCTAGCAATAAATACAAGTTGTATATTTTTTTTCCTTTTGAATGACACTGCAGGATTTGCCCAGGACCATTTAGCAGGACAAATAAATCTCAGTCAAACTGTTAGGTAAAATTCCTGCTGAAACCACAGGCTATTCTTTTATATGTCAAGCAGTATAACACTAAGGAACAAATATACCTGTTTCAGGTTGAGACTATTGGAGATGCCTACTGTGTTGCTGGAGGTTTACACAAAGAAAGTGAAACCCATGCTGTTCAAATAGCATTGATGGCCCTGAAGATGATGGAGCTGTCAGATGAGGTGGTGTCTCCCCATGGAGAGCCTATCAAGGTCATATATTTTATTGTATTTTATATGGTAAAAATGGAAATTTTTGGTTGTCTAGTTGGTTTCAGGGTTTTTGTGTCAAGGAAATTTCACATTAACTCAAACAAGGTGTGGGATCAAGGGTGCATGGCTGGAGAAACTGATCGTTTTAGTTCTATGAATGAGAGTTTTGTGGAGAGTTAAAGATGAAACGGAAATCTGAAAATTAACCCCAAAAGCTTAAATGCAGTGAAATCAATAGGTGCACACTGATAAGCTGCTGGTTTTGTCTCAGTAGCAATAGATTTGTAAGTGGCGTGAAATATTCTGTTATCATTTTCTAATTACGAGACTAATCCCTCAGAATTAGAACCAATGAGAACATCAAAGTCTTTTGAAGCAACAGGTATAAACATGAATAATCAAATACATGTTCTAAATGCAGCAATCCACATATCTTTAATGGATTCTGTTGCTGTTTGTGTTTTACAGTCAGATACTGAACCAATACCATAAGAACGGCAAGACAACTGTCCGATTCAGTGGTAGTTACATTTATGGCCTCCTTTCAATGAGGACATAAGCATGTACTGAACTTTCCACATAGGTTCACCTCTCACTGGGAAAAAAAAAAAAAAAAGAAAAAAAGGAGAAAGATCAGTGCACATGACAAATGATGTGGGCCTTCTCCATTAAGTTCAAATGTCCCGGAATGTGGTCTATTATTTTTAATACTGGTGTCTCAATTCATTATGTCTTTCATTTGCTCATTTTTAACATTTGTCTGTTCATTTATTACTTTAGAAAACTTCAAACTTCTTTGATTATAGATTAAGGAATGTTTGTATTCCAAAAGCAAGAAAGTGATTATTAAGAGGATAACATGTTCCACATTTATCATACATTTATATAACAGCAGTGTTATAAATACCATTCTTTTTGTATTTCACAATATCAAATTAAACTAGGGTTAAAAATATAGAAACATCTTGTCAATATTATCACGTTTATAATTTCCACACAATTGCTACTTCTATGGTTTTGAATGAGCAATGTTGTTACATTCAAAAAGTAATTTTAAAATAGAGAGAAAAAATGTATAAAAATTCGAGAAGCTTCTTAGAAGAAAACAGAATCTTTCTATTTCTAATGAAAGCATGCATCTATTTTAATGAAATGCTTCATGACTGTTTTGCAAAGCAACAAGTATGTCATGGTATACTGTCATTTTCTATATGAATTGTCAAAGAAAAGACGTGACTGCAAACTGCTTATTTTAAATCAGACTTCTGTGTCAATGTACATATATGAGCCATCTTTGCTGTGGGGGTGGATTTTGCTTTTGTTGCCAGCTTTTTTGCTTTCTCACTCAAAACTAGAAATTGTAACTTCTTCATAAATGATATGGTATTCGGTGGGTATATAAAGAATAGCACACATAGTAGATATGCAAGTTTCCCAACATCAGCCATTGCTGTGTTAGAGTGCTATGCTGAAGAAAACATGTCTACATATGTATAATGACCATAAAATACACTTAAAAAAAAAAAAAAAGGAACATAGAAATCAGTACCAGCTAAGCAAAACTCAAAAATCTGAGTACAAGTTGTAAAGAAGAGGTATCAAAATGTTTCCACTGCTGTATAATTTCATTAATTAGCCGAATTATGTACTCTGAGATTGGGATTTACTCTAAGTGGTACATTGTAAATACAATTCAACTGAAACTACAGCATATACATATTTTCTTCACTGTTCCCTAAGTCTTATCTTCCGACCATAACAGAAAAGTAAGTGTGATTCAGTAACTGTCACCAGTCTAACACTGTGCCATGCAGTCCCTCCCAGGAAAATATTCAAGTGTCGTAGCGTCTCCTGATGATGTTTATACATTGAGGTAAACTTGGGCTAGCACAGGCAGTAGTGAACAGAAAGAATACAGACATCTTAAGGAGGCTTTACCAACTGAATTTGTATTACCAGCTCATAATCTATTTATTTAAAAGGAAAAATGTATAAAACTGACTTTAACCATTTCATTAATTTTATTTAATGCTGTTTTCTATCTTTTTATTTGAAGATGCGTATTGGCCTTCATTCTGGATCTGTCTTTGCTGGAGTTGTGGGGGTTAAAATGCCTCGTTATTGTCTCTTTGGAAATAATGTAACTCTTGCCAACAAGTTTGAATCTTGCAGTGTACCTAGAAAAATAAATGTCAGCCCAACAACTTACAGGTACAGTGCCTTACAATGTACATCTGTAAAATGTCCACCTGAAGTAGTTAATGTGAAATTTATTCATTATCTTGCTGATCTTTTTTTTTTTCCCTCTGAAGTGCTGCTGTTTATTTTCTTTTTTTTTTTTTCCTTTTTATCTGACTGCTCATGATCGCACCGTGGTTATTTTTATTCCGAATGCAACCAGCAGCAAGAAAAAGGGTGAAACAGAACAGCTGATATTTATTTTTCAGTTGTTACATTTAAAATAAATGGAGGATCAGGGCCAATTTTGCTTCTTGCCCTGAAGCTAAAGAAAAATCTCTTGAATTTTTACTTCTCTCAAATAGTTGTCTCCTCCTTGAGCTATGTATCTTTCAGTGTAAACTGGATGCCAAGTTTATGCAGGTGCCCTTGAAAATAACCACTTAGCTGAACAATTGTTAAGCATCACCTTATGCATCTCCATTCTCTTTTGATTAGGGTAGTTGAATGAATAGATTGCAATGAATCAACCAAGCCAGTGTTTAGTTTATACCTGTCTTGATCCCAGCTAAGTTTGAACCTTAGTATGTAATCTAGCCTGTACTATTTATTATCCATTCAAATCAGACATTTTTAGGGTATTTGTTGTCATGCAGTTAGCAAGCTCTGCCATGGAAAATACAGCATCTTTCCTTTGTACCCTTCATACTCCCAACCTCTCTTTGTATTACTGTTTGTAATACTTCGTATTATCTGTTTAGTTGTATTTTAAAATTACCTTACAAATATGTTTGTGGCCAAGTAATAGTGTTTTATAAGTTTGAATTTGGTGGTAGTAACAGTTCAGACCGTTACTCACTCCAGGTCCAGGTCTGAATTTTATGCCACTTAAATTGATACACATTATTGTTTCTTCCAGAGCGGCCAAAAATTTTAAAAAGTGAACTACACAGAGTGAATTCAGTAATAGGAAGTAATATTGCTGGATGGGTAAAATAACCAGAAATATGGATATAAAATCTTTTTTTCCTTTTAAGGAAGCACTACTGCCTTCACTGCAGCCTGGACAGTCAGCTATTCCTACTCAGCTTGTACCCACTGCTGCACATCTGATCTTGTGGCAAGGTCCTGCGGCCAGTGTTAGAGAATTTGGCATGTGATACTCTGACATCCCCTGCAGCACCTGCTATGTGACTTACAGGGTGCCAAACTATAGATTATCTTTTATAGGTGATTTTGATACATGTGTTAGAGGCATCTGAGTACACAGCATGTAACCTGCTTTTGGATCACGTACTCTAAAGAGCTATAGTGTATGTTAGAAGAACAGTGGTGGCCAACAGTGATTTCTTCCATGTGCATATGGCATAACATTTTGAATCATACTAGCTATAGCCTTCTCTTAAATCATTAGACAGTTTTTCCACACAAGATTTGTTTATATTCTGAGGCATACTCTGCATGGCTGTGTATTCATTTCAAGAGAATATCTGAAATGAGTACACTGTTGAAAAAAATAAATAATTGTTTGGATGCCTAGAAAACAGGCAATTTAGTTAAAGGATAAACTATTGTTATTATTCTCATGGTATGTTTTTTCTTTCGCCTGCATGAATGATGTGTTAACATATTTTGTGTTCAATGTTTTTACTTTCTGATTTGTACATGAATTATAAACACATATTGATAACATTATGGCACCTTGCACAGCTCCTATATGTAAAAGCATTTGTCTAGAACATGAGGAACCAGTTTACAATATTTATCTCTAAAAAGTAGTGATCTGTATTTCAGATATAAAAGACTACTATGTTTAGTGGACCTATGTGTGAAAAAGCAAAATTCTTAGAAATAGTAAGAGGATCTGAATAGTTTAGTTAATAAGCTTTTCAGTATTTCATTAGCTGTAACTAATTATGCTACCAGTCTCATGCTAAGGTGAGCTAGCTCTCAGTACTAGACCATTTTTGCAAATACAACAAATATATCACCTACATTCAAAGCACTGACAGGACAAAAAAAAAAAAAAAAAAAAAAAAGAGGCAATGTTCCTGTTTGCAGTGGTGCATGAATTAACAGGTTATCAACGTTACCAAACAGTTTTTTTAATATTTTCAGTAAATAACATTTAAATATAAAATTAAATTCTGCCCTGCTTTATAAAGAATACACAAAGAATTATTGAATGTCTATGCATGTAGTAACAATTTGTGACTAATTCATTTTTAACCAAGATGATTCATTTTTGTTATAGGTTGTTAAAGGAATATCCAGGTTTTGTGTTCACACCTCGCTCAAGAGAAGAACTTCCTCCAAATTTTCCCAGTGATATCCCTGGAATTTGTTATTTTCTGGATGCTTATATTCAAGGAACAAGCTCACTGACTTGGTTTCAAAAGAGAGATTTGGGAGATGGCAATGCCAATTTTTTGGGTGAGGAAACAGGAATAGACTAAATTGTCTACGACATTCACAAGTGTATAGAATAAATTTATAAATATTCTTTTTTTTTTTTGTATAAATTGAAGATTTTAAAAAAATGTATGAAACATGAAAGCACTTTAGATTGTTAACACCTGAAAGCCAGTATTAAAATTTCAGGAAGTATGTCACTGAGTACTTTTTACTTTTCCTTTGGATAGGGAACATAGTCACTAAAGTAATATTGCAATTTTACTGTTCAAAATGCTACTAAAAATACATTTTCCTTGTGGTGGTTTGTAAGTGCTACATAACAACCCTCTCAGTTCTATCTGTGCTGAGAATTCTAGACGTATTGTATATGCAGTGTGCCAGGAAACATAATGTGCAAGTGATGCAGCCACATGCCGTGTTGTGAGCTGGTGCTTATCAATGACTATTAAAAATATATTTTCTTAGTGATTCCATAAGAAAATTATCCATAAAAACGCTGTCACTGCTATCACATACTCCTTCCAGTGCATCCTTTGGGCCCCATCCTAGTAGCTGCTGACCATCTTCTAACACTTGCTGGAGTCAATGTGTTGAGTGTGCTCAGCATCTTCTGGATCAGGCTGTTAATTGTAGCTAATACACATATAAATAGCAGAGTTTGCTGCTTACTGTTTCCTGAACTTTATTTTGTGTATAAAATGAACATAGATTAAAACACTGTATAATCACATACTAAGTCTCTGTAATCATCAAACAGTATTTTAGTTCTTGGGGTTTTTAAAATACTTTATAAAAAATATCAACTTGCTATTATGTATTAGAGCAATAAATGTTTTTTTTTGTTGTTGTCATTTAAATTTGAAAAGTTTTAAAAGGACTGTAATAAAATGTGCTCTGGAGTGTTTACTTAGAAAGGAAATTTCTAGTTAGACTGTATAACATGGAACAGAAACACACCGTTTTAAAGCCATGATCCTTGTTCAAGGAGAGCAGTATAGATATGACATGTTACCTGGAACGCCTATGCTACACTCGCTTTATAGTTGTCAGGGGGATCTACAGATGAACAGAAGTGCTTTAAAACATATCAACACATATATTAGTATTTCTACGGTACAAGCTTTTCTATAGTGGATGGTGGAGCATGAGTGGAGAACTCACAAGGGTCTGCCTCTGGAACTGGCAGAATAGAGTTAGTTACTGAGTCCTGAGTTTGGGATTCTGCCTTTGTAACTATCAGATTCATCTGCGCAGAAATTTCTCTGTGTTGTACAGATTGGTCCCAACTGCAGGCTGGAGAACTGCATTGTTTACACACATAAAAGTATTCCCAGTAGTACCAAATACTATTTGTTATTACTCTAACCTCTTAAACTCTTGGGTTTTGGCATATCAAACCATAAAAGTCTTTCTCCAAGATACGTGCTGCTGAATCAAGATTTTGCTCTCTGAATATTTACAGGACACAATTTTATTAGGCAAAGGTGCCATGCTGTTATTTTTCTGAATGTGACTGTTTCATTCTGAAGCTATTGTTCTTATCCTACTCCTTTGCAGTAGAAACTTGTACAGAACAGGTACCATCAGAACTTTGAGAAAAGTCATTATAAGAGACTAGCTTTATGAACATTTAAGAAGTGTATTTTAATTCATGTTTCCTGTGAGCATCATTTGAACAAAACTTGAAACATGGAATCCTGCTATTCCTTGAGATGTCCTATATCCATCCAAGATGTTCAGAAACTCTGACTCAAAAAAGGAACCTGAAAAGCTATATGTACATATTACACACACACACACACATATATGCACATTTGTAATATTTTTAACAGCAGTGTTTCAAGAAAACAAGAACTCTGCAAATCTTGGTGACTGATCTTTGCAATATTATTTTCTTAGGAAAATTCTATTCTATTGACATAAATACCCCAAGACTAGTAGCAGTCCCATAAGGATTCTCCTAGATATAAAAATGATGAGAATTATACTACTGAATCATGATATTGACCCAGTAATAACCGAAGTCAGTAAGAATCTATCCATCTCTATGTCATTTACTGAAGATTAAAAACCACATAGACTTTTAAACAAAAAGGATTTCTTTTCTTTTTTTTTTTAAAAAAAAAGGAATGGGAGGGGGATGCAGTTATATAGGATGTTCATCCTGGAAGTTCCTGACCCCTTCCTATGCGTCTCTCTGTAAAATAAAATGTGCCCTAGGCCAAAGTTTTTACTACAGATCAAATTCACCCTCCAGTGTTACTTTTTATAACTCTCTCTTTTGTAACACACAGTAGGCTACATTATCAGCTAAGATAAAATTGCTGTAGAACTCCTTTTTATTTCACTGACTTTTTTTTGCTGATGAAGTCAAAACATTCTTTTGTCTACTTCAGCCCTAATTCAGAGAAGTATCCTGATTAGTTGCTTAAGCATAGACATAAAGCTATATGCTTTCATGTCAGTGAGATAAACAGGATTTGTGCACATATTTAAGAAAATGATCTGGGAAGGTACTTTAATATGTACTTGTGTCCATACCTGCTCTGAAAAAAACAACAACAACAACAACAAAAAACAACACAAGTCTACGTTTATTTTTAAGTGTAACTGTTAAGAATTTAGGTCTCACTGAAGCTGTTCTTCTGTTTAAGTTTTTTGTTGAATGAATATATTTTTAATAAGGGACAATTATTTTCAGCTAGTCTTTTCACTTAAATTAAATCTAATGGAATTAAAAGAATCAGAAAATCGATAAGCAAATTGTTGAGATAATTAAAAGGAAGGCAATTTAATTGATACAATACTGGGAGATTTTGCAAGGAAATCAAACAATTGTTTTTAAGCTGATGTCTTGTATACTATTACGTTGTCTGAAACTGTGAAGTCTTCAGAGACTATACAATGCTTTTGATATAAAAATGCACATTTTAGTATTATGTACAGAAACTGATGTGATGTCATTCTGATTCTGATGTGATTTTTTATTTTGCTAGTACATCAGCTGTGGGACTGATTCCTGTTCACATTTACGCTGTGTGATGGAAGATACGGTTTTGTCACACTGTAATTCCTTAGGCAAAAAGTTGTAAATAGTCCTTGGAATAAATAAGAAATAGTTCCTCTGAATCTAACAGTGATATAGCTAAAGTAAAAGATAGAACAAAATATATATATATATATATAAATCCACTACTCTTCTTTCATTCAGGCAAGACCTGATCTGATATCAGGGAAATGTTGGAAATTTTTTTCTCATTGCTGGTGTCAGAGGAAGTGCAATTAGCGTAGAGTGGTGTTTTCTTTCTCTGTGAACTACTGTACAAAAACAAACCAAATGAATTCACAGAAACTGACAAAACATTGCAGTGCACAGATAACTGAGCCCCAGGCCAGATCTACTTCTTCCTGTGAACTCATACTAAGGAAAAATTCAGACCTCCTCAAACCCAGTTTACTTCTCCCATCACTTTCTTTTGCATTCTCTGCAGAAAGAGAGTATTTCCAGCTGTAAGCTGAAAGCCATTAGAATTAAGGGAAATTTCTCTTGAATCTTGGCAAAGGGACCTTCTTTCAAACCCCACCCATCCTATAACCCAGCAGCTACTCTAACTGCTACCATTTTTTTGTGTGTCTGGTCATTGTTCTGAAAAACCAGTGGAAGGGCAGTTTTTGTTTCCTGGAATAGCAATAATTTTTGTGGCTATTTGCCATACAGCATACAAGAGACTATGTTGCTTTCAAAGGCATGCTTCAGTTCATCCGAATTCAGTTCAGCATGAACCAAAATGAACTTCTCTGAAATGAAAGCTAGGACTTTCTTTTCTACTTCTGAAGTCTGCAAGATATGTGCTACAACAGACTTTAGAGGCCTCTTAAATCATGTCTGGTGGTATGGCTGCTCACAACTGCATAGGAAGGAAATGAATCAGATATAAACCTTTTCTTTTTTTTTTTTTCCTTAAATTATTTTCCCAGTCCAAATTGCATGAGTTCACTGGCAGTCCTTTTCTGTAAAGGGAGAGAGTAAAACCCAGAGTCCTACATTACTCAGCAGCACTCTGATACAGAAGCACCAATAAAAGGCAGGAGAAAATCAGTGGTTCTGAAACCTCTGCTTCATCCAGATGCAATAGTTTAAAGATATGTTTTCTCCTGAGCACAAGCAGTAGGATCTGAATGTTAAATATGCAGCTAGGCTGGAATATGAACCTGGAGAGCCACTCAAAAAAATAGTAAACTGGAAGAATCTAAAACCAAGTAAACAACCTTATAAAATTGCATGTCTTGAGCTTCAGTGGATTTTTGATGCTGACAGTAAAGTCGAGCCAGCTGTTTCCTAACCTAAATGGAAATGAGGACATACATTTAGTAATGTCCCAAGTATGCGCAAAGGGGCAGATCAAGTAATAGAGAGTTCCACTCTTCTATATTTTTTACCCCAAACTAAACCTGCAAAGAAATATCAAGGACTGTAACTTCCCAGGAACTTCGGACTACAAGTCTATGAAAATAAGCAGGAGTCTTTCCACTGATTGTAGGAGGTGTTAGGAAAGAATTGGTTAAATATGATTACTTTGCTCTGCATTGCTAACATGATATTCCTCTTACAGGAGGATGGAACAGAGCCTGCAAAGTTTCTCAAATCTACACAGATTATTGTATTGACGTATTGAGGGTAGTTTCAGTTATAGCTTGTAAATACCAGAATTAGAAAACAAACAAAATGGTGTATTGCTACATTAAAAATAACTAGTCTTGTTGAAGGGATCTTAAAAAAACGCATGCCTGTTTCTGCACCTTAAAAGCATATTATGACAATCCCAAATTTCAAGTCTCAGACCATTATGATTTGAAATAGAAAAATAAAAAATACCCATAATTCAGTTTGATGTTAGTAAAATAGCTTCGCTAAATGAAATCCAACAATACCATATAAAGCACCATTTTTATTAGGGTTTATATTAACAATATAAACTTTAAGAGCAAAGTCCAAAATTAAAAAATGTAACTTATTAAAATGCTTTGTTTTATAGTGGTTGTGTATTAATACAAACCACACTGAACTGAGTGTAAAAGTTCTTGGCTTTTTATCCCAAGTAGTTATCCCAAAATTATTGTCTCAGCAGTTGTCCTCTCATACAGCATAAAAGGATCTTATGTTACTTTTTCCTTCCACAGACCTCAGCAATTCCCAGATGAAGTTAGTATCTCACATCAGGAAAAACCACGCATATCAACACTTAAAAAGTACAGCAGTTGTTTTTTCTCCTGTAATCTGAGACTGCAACTCTTTTGGCTTTCTGATGGCCAATGCAGGAAACTCCTGAGAAGTATGCAAGGGTTCAGGGGGACACAAAGGGGAGAAGTTGCCTTGTGGGATTTCAGTTATAGGAAACTTTCTAGAAAGCATTTCACGTCATCATTCCATCCCACGCACATCCCCGCTGTGGCTAGTTCCACAGCTACTCTCCTGCTCTTGAACACTAAAAAGCAGCTGGGCAGCAAGTCATGAACCCAGTGCATGATGGTACCCAAATTGGAATGAGACTGCATGCTATAGAGAATGAGCTGCAGGCTTTATGGAAGTGCAGCTGATACAGCCTAAATGGTTGTGTGAAATGCCAAACTCCGGTGACCAAATGCCTAGTGACTGACGGGGCTGGGCTTTGAAACACAGCCTGGGGTTAACAGCTTAGAGTCTGACATGTACATAGTGTGTCTTGTTGACTTAAAGCCTGTCTGTCCTTCCACCGAAACCAAATGTTGTCTAAGATCTACCAGATAATCTTGATTCAGCTAACACCTCAAAGGAAGGTTGGCCCCTCTCAGCAAATCACGTGGTTGAATTCTTTAATTCAGCATTGTCCAAACCTTTAAAATGGGAACCCTGTTTTAGAAAAGAAAATTAATCACTGTGTGCTTCAACACTGCCTATGCTGTTGAGTCTACCACTTTTCAGTTTACATTTAACAAATCTACATCACCTCTGATGCCAGAACACTTGCATGTAAAGCTTAATCCCAAGAACAGCCTGCAATGCAACCTACAAGCCTGAACCAAACCAAAAGAATTGTATAGAGCGATTTTGAATTTTGCTGATATCAGCACTTTTAAAAAAGTGTCATGCTTGTATGCAAAATTGCCAGGATAATCTACATTCTGAAAACCATATTCAAAAAGAATTTGATGTAATTTCTCTAGTACCTTTTTATAAGCATAGGGGCTTACCCCATATACAGAATAAAGAAGTGAATTTCCTTGAAAGTTTAAAAGAATTGGGATGTTGTTATTACTGATTCTTAATCCACTCTTGTCCCTGCCTTATCCTATTCCAGTATACATCCATCCCCTGCCCAGGACTTCAGAAAAGCAAAGCTTATAAAGATAGAGCAGGATGTGTTTTCCTGTTTTCCCCAAACTTAGTTCCTACCAAACAGGAAAAGTAGACAGCAATCAGAAGTACCCAAATCCTAGTTAACTGGTAAGAAGCTGACCCCTCCTAAGCCTTTTACCCAATTACAGCAGCATGATTTATCACATGATGTCTAATGCAAAAAGAGATTTACATGCCTTCAGATTTTGCTTGTTTTCTACAAAGATATCTTCAACCAATAGTTTGCTTGGTTTTTTTCCGACAATTTTCTTTCCTCCTTTCAAAATTAGCATATTCTGTGCATGGTTTTAACTGGTTATATTGAAACATTCATTCTTGGTCATCATTCAAAATAAAAGCAACCAGAAGTGGCTTTCGCAGTAGACGTGGACTGTGTTAAACTAAGTAGAATTGATTATGCCTGCTTGATGCAAATGCAGGGTGTCCCTCTACTGTTCTTGGAATGCCAACTGAAAAAAGGTTTGCCAACTTTCTGATGTCCATCCATCCATAATTTCTCTCCTCACTTACTAAGAATTTTAACAGATCTTAACACAGATTCAGAAGTTCACCAAGCACTACATGAGATTTCAGAAGATTTTCAATGTTATAATTTTTTTACTTATGTGGCAATTCAAACACATACTCCATTTTTTCATAAAGTATGTCAAGAGCTTAATCAATTTTTAAAGTTACTTTGCTTTATCTTACTAAGGTCTAAACTTTTACAATTTTACTTACATCTAGAATCCATACAGATCCTTACAGCTGGATCTATGAGCATCTGTGGCCCTTCTGGCTTCATGTAGCAAGGTCTCTGCCCAAGAGTTACTACAGCAGTAGCCCATCAAGTATTCGTCCTATAGTCCTCCCAGAAATCTTATTATGTCCTGA
This sequence comes from Anser brachyrhynchus, assembly GCF_964034855.1. NCBI lineage: Eukaryota > Metazoa > Chordata > Aves > Anseriformes > Anatidae > Anser > Anser brachyrhynchus. The sequence goes on along the minus strand of NC_137698.1, from coordinate 32,111,196 downwards.
ATATTCTTTCATTCTTTTTAAATAAGCAAAAAGAATTATAAGTCTCCTTAGGATTTTTATTCCATACACCAATTCTTTAGATGGTATAAAGGGCTTTAAATGTTTTTTACAAGTGCTGCACTACCTCTCTTGTTCCACATAGATTATCACATGTGATGACTGTGTTATTTCTGAAGTCTCCTTGGCATGTTGTCAGCAATCCTCTATTCAAATTTCAGTTGTAAGGGTCATAACTTACTTGGAGATCCCTTTGAAAATCTCTGTTTAGTAGGTTATAACATTGTAACAACACTGTACAGTAATGTCTCTTTCACATTAGCTACTGACAAGGACTTGTCAACGCACACCAAAATGTATTGAAAGCACTTATTATTGTGTTTTTAATTTCATTAACCTTTGAAAATTAACACACAGAAACAGAAGTATCTGCAATCATCTTGCTCTTCTGGTTTTCCACTCTTCAGGGGGCATTTATCTGGCCAAAAGCTGTGATTGCATGTGGATATGAAACAATTCAGGAACCATTTCTATTCCTGCAAAAGCAACCACTGCAAAGGGCATTGACACCAAAGCATACACTGCCCTCCGTGTACCTGCCTAATCACTGTGATTTTGCCAGGCACTTTGACAATCTTCAGACTGTCAGGTGAGTCCTAACAACTCCAGTTGGAGAAAAGCATTTGGAAAATCCCTTTTGATGTGCAGGAAACTCTAGGGCAGTTGTTTGGATGCTTCTCTGCTGGGAAGAGCAATGGGGAAAAAATTAAATGGATGCACGTATTTCACAGGCATCACGTCAGCAACAACGCGGTTTTCCTCTCACGCAACGCACCCCGAACAGAAGGGGGACGTGGCACAAAAACTCCCCTGCCCTCTGCAGGGGTACTCTGGCCATTCTGCCTCCCGTGGCCGAGGCTTTTCGGGGCCCGTCCCTCCATCCCCGTCCCACAGAGGCCGGCCGGGAGCGGAGGAGGAGGAGGAGGAGCCGCCGAGCTGTCGGGCAGCGGGCCGCCTCACGCCGCGAGCCCCGCAGCTCCCCGCTGGAGAAGGCGGCCGCGCCTCCAACCCCCTCGCGGCGGCCGTTAGCCGTGAGGCGACCGTTTGCACGGGGCGGCCGTTAGGCGCGAGGCGACCGTCAGCCGAGGCCCTCGCGCCCAGCCCCCTCCTCCCCGCCGCATCCCCCCTTCCCTCCACGGCCCGTAGTCCCGCCTCCGCCTCCCATTGGCGGACAGCGCGCCGGCCGCGCTCCCCATTGGCTATGGCGGCTGCCACTCGGGGCGGTGGCGGCCGGGGGAGGCGGTGAGGGCAGCGGGGCCGCTCTTCGGCAGCGGCAGCGGCGGCACCATGGTGAGCTCCGGCGGCTGCGCTCCCTGCCCGGCGCTGACGGGGCCGGGCCGGGCCGGCGGCGGGGAGGGGAGAGGCTGGAGCAGCTTGGCAGGGGAGTCAGGCCTCCGCCTTTTATATTTTGGGGGGGTTTTGGGGTGGGGGCGATGAGGGGAGGGGGGCGGTGAGGAGGGGGGGGCGGCGGGGGGCTCCCGGGGGCTCCCCAGGCCGCCTCCTGACCGTGCCGCCACCTCGCCCTGCCCCGCAGTACGGCTTCGTCAATCACGCCCTGGAGCTGCTGGTCATCCGCAACTACGGCCCCGCCGTCTGGGAGGACATCAAGTAAGTGTGTGGATGGGGGGCGTGGGGTGTGTACATGGGGTGTGGATGGGGGTGTGGGCGTGTGTCCGGCTCTGGGCCCTCCGTCCCGGGGGCCTGGGCCCGGCAGCGCCCGCTGTGCCGCCCGGTGCGGCGCTCCGGTAGCGGCAGGTGAGGGTTAGCCTCCTGCTGCCGGGAGGCGGCTGCCCGCAGCGCCGAGAGCAGTCCGCATCTCGCCACCTCTCGTCCCGCTCGGGGCCTTTCCCAGCGCTGCAAAGATCCGCCTCGTTGCACCTTTACTACTCTCCAAGAGCCGCAGCGGAGATGAAACTGATCCCTGCGCTTCTCTCGAATGTGTAAAGTCTGGGATAGAAGTAAAGAGCAGGCGAAACATCCCAGAAACCACGGAAACCCTTCCTTGAGTCAGCTGAATCATTTAACACTTATTTTTCTTTGCGTTCGTGGAGGGATTGAAATACATTTTTTGGCTAATAAACTCTATCTACAATTAATGTGAGATTTTGATAACATACTACACTTGAATTAGAAATGTCACTGCGTACAGGAACTGTAACTTCATGTACACATAAGAGTGATTTTTGTGTTTCTTCTCTTGAACCTGCTTTCTTGTATCCAACCCTTGCATGTCTGGCAATGACTGTCTCCATTTAAAACTTCTGATGAATTGTGGGATTGCAAGAAATATATGAAATGCATAGTGCCAACAACATTCTGTTTGCCATAAATATGGTAGTTCTGATACATAGCCACAAGTATAAGAAATGTATTAAAAAAAGACATAAATGCTTACAGAGTTGTAAGCTTTGTAAGGCTTCAGGCTGCTCTGTAGTTAGAAGAGATGGTTTAATATGGTCTCTTGATATTGTATGTTTTAAGGGAGAAGGAGATTATCCAACTTAGAGAAAGCAGTCTTCTTTCAACAGGCCAGCTTCTATACTACCCTATCCCATTTATTTTGGGTCAGTTTTAATAATATGTCAGCGTAGTTGTCTTGCCATTGCTCTAATACAATTTTTTGAGTTAAAGGGCTGCCCTTGAATGTGAAGTTATTGTGACCATGATGCTTTTTTTCTTGAATTCATTCATTAAAAATGGGGTAATCTTACCAGAGAATCACAGAAATGTTGACTTGAAGGGACCTCTGGAGGTCATCTAGTCCAGCCTGTGTTCTAGCCAGGACTGTTACCAGCACTGTATCAGGGCTCGGCTGTGACTTTGTCTAGCTGAGTCTTTAACATCACCAGAGATGGATAGTCCACAGTTCCAGTTCAGCAATCACTGTTCCAGTGATCCAAGACAGTTAATCTGTAAATTACACATTGCAAATACAGTTCTATGGATTGCATAGATGAGTCTTCAGTTGAATACCATACAGTTTTGGGCTGCAAGGTAAGTAAGCTATGTAAGTTTATTTTTCTTGCACACCTTAACTAAACACAACGATCTATTTTGAATTCTTATGCCTTGATACTGAGTTTATATGACGTGCAAGTTAAGAGACTTAGTAAGAAAAAGAAACATGTTAGTGGTACATCAATTGTTTTCCATGAAAATTATAATAAAATAAGTATAAAATGTACTAAAGAATGTTCACTTTTTCCTGGCATATCATCTTTAGCAACATGCCTTTGAGTCCCCTTTTGTCCAGATCACCCGCTCAGCAGAACTTGTACAGGAAAGGAATCCATCATAGAAGATAAAAAGTCTTCTCCTCTAATAAGGATCGTGCTGCAGACTGTCAGGACCCCCAGCCATAATTCCTGATGCAGCCTACCTATAAGATTTTTGTACATACCTACTAGAGTACCAGAGATCAACTGAAGCCTATGATCAGTAATACTCATTTAACGTTTTGGAAAAAATAAATAAAAAGATATGAAATGTTTGGCTAAAGGTCAGCTGTGAAAATTCAGGAAGCTGCTACATCCTGTTTCTGTCTTTCAGCTGGGAAACATTTTTGTACTGTTGCAGCCCAACAGCTAGGCTCTGCTATTAACTCCCAGAGAAGATGGCTTTCTGGAAGGAAACAATACCATAACACCACCCAAACAGAAGAGTGGAACATGATCTGCAAGAAAGAGCCAATATATTTTTATATGCAACAACTGCTGTAGCTCCTTATGCAAAAGGAGTTTGCAACTGGATTTTTATTCATCAGGATTTGTCTTAAGAGTTAGTATATTCTAGAGTTGATAAACCAGCGAAGAAACCCTTATAAATCTCCTGGAACAGGTTATAGTGGTTGCGCTGCTTTAGGGGATGGTACAGGGTCCTCTGCTAGCCATTGAAAGGTCCACTGAAAGGATCTGCTATTTTAGGTCCTTTCAGTTCCTCTGTTACACTGACGGAGATGTTGTTAGGTTAGACGTTTGATGCTCTTGTGAAAGTGTTTTTTTTGTTGCCATCATTTGTTGTTAATTGAATCAGAATGATGATTTCATTGTACTTCAGTCCTTGGAAGGAGAGACCTGGAATACATGTAGAAATGCTCTGATCAGCACTCCACCAGTCCTGCAGTCATTTTCTTAGCAAATAAACTGTTACTTAGAATGATTAACCACATTTTTGCTGAGAAGACACTTCTGATTTGTCCCTTCCCTGCTTGAGAACCTGTCTCAAACTCCTTATTTTGTCATTGTCACATCTAGAGAGCTATTTCAGATTGTTTGGCAATTGCAGTGTCCCTAAAAGATAGTTTTCAAGATTCCTTTGGCATTAGATATCTTTATTTCTCCTGCAGCCAACACAAATGCTAGCTAACGTAAAATTGTCAGGCCTGACCACTCTCGCATACATGCAGTTTTGTGCTCATGTCTGATCAAGGCCAAATTTGTGCTGCTGGGTAATCCTGCAGTGTGTGAATGTGATGGTAAGTAGTGGGCACAGAATTACTGTCTATATACCTGTCCAAAACAAAATAGATTACCACATCAAAACCAAAACAGCAATAACTACAACAACAACAACAAAAAACACAAAGGAAAGCAAAGCAAACCAACCAAACAGAAACACACAAAAAGGCTTTTTTGTTTGTTTGTTTTGTTTTGTTTTTGGTGGATATATTTAAACAATTGTGTGGTAACATTTTTAAAAGGGACTTATGCTATGATAAAATGTGAGCTCCTTTGCAACAGATGCCACATGTAGCTGAGCAGCACAGCCAGTACATGTGAAAATCTGAGCACTCTGTTCAGCAGCTCTAAAGGCTTAAGTGTGTAAAAAACTGAAGTATTAACAGTGATGTCTTCTTGAAACAGCTCCAGGGTGGTATGTGGGAGCTAGGGCACTGCTGTCTGCTGGGAATATGTACATAGTAGCTTTTCCTGTGTTTCCCTGTGTATCACTTCACTCTGTGTTTGATTAAATGAATACAGGATTTTCCCACAGGCTCCTAAATCTAAATTTAGGCCAGGTTAGATGCTCAAACTGTGACAATTTCAGATATATTGCCAAGAATAGGAACGAGAACTTGAATGTCATATTAAGAAACACATTCAAACGCTTCATCGCAACAGTGTAAAATAAATCAGTGTTTTTCCCATAGAGGTACATGAAAGGTCTAACAGATAGTTTTTGAGAAATGAAATGGTACAGTCACTCAACTGTAGTCTCCATCTTCCTTCTGTTTCTGTTAGAAGTCCCCGCAAAACGTGTAGCCTGCGAGCATAGAAAAACTAGAGCAGAAGTTAAAAACTCTGTTGCAAAAACTAAACATCTAGAGGTAAAACCATTTTTAATTGATTCTAGAAAAGAACATCTGTGTTGAAACTTTCACAGTAGCAAAATACTCATGTTGTGCCCCGAGAGCCACGTATTCTTTGCCAGATGAACCTTAGTCCGGGATGTAGAAAGCAAGAAGTAGTATTATTTTCCTGGTGCTCAGTGCTTAGTGTGGGACCAAAGCATCATCCTGCCCTTTTGCCTCATCCTGCCTCATTTGCCCTTTTGTGGATCAGTCTGGCATGTGCTGTCCACACCTGCTCTTAAATGCCAATGCTCAAGGTCTGAGTAGCCTGCTGGGTAACACTAACTTCCCATGGATTCAGGGGCTGGAAGTGTGCACCAAGGAAGATCTAAAGGCAATCACTTTTCCTTTGAGGAAGGAAAGCTTTGTTGTCCTCCCCCAGACTTTATCCATTATCAGCTACCAAGCATCTAGGCTAGTTCACTCATCAGAATTTGTTTTCCGTAACTATCCCGTTATGGTTAAAACAGTGAAACACAGGGGGCTGGGTAATTATCATGCTATAATTATCCTGGTATAACGTAAGCAGAGAGCTTCTCTCCTCAGATTCAACTTGGGTTCAGCTTAGTGTGGTAGAAAAAACTGATCAATTTAAGGGAGTGAAATAGATGGTAGGGCTGGCATTTTCCTTTAGGAAAGGGTACGGACACAGCTTGATGTCAGTAAGGGGTAGCATAGATCAGACTAGTTACTGTAGGCTTTGCAGTAAAAAGTAGATGATTTAAGAATACATGTTTATTGGATAAATTTTCAATGGCATTCCTAGCAGGTGTAATGGTGTTGTTACAAGTTGGCTAATTAAGTCAAGAGAGGTAGATGGTTTTGTTTATTTATACATGTAAAATTGCCCTCCAGTAACTTTCATTAGAGTTTGGGTACTTACGAACTTATGAACTCATTGACAGAATGTGATATTCTCATTAAGTTTATGTGCAGTTATATTCCAGTATAGTAAATAATATAAAGTCAAATAATATAAAAAGAGAAAATCTACTCAACTGTGCCTTTAAGAATTTGTATTACTTTTTTTTTTTTTTAACAGGGGAGAGAATTGGATTTGGTTTAAACTCACATTGTTCCCTGGGAATTTCTAGTATAACAAAAACTAGATTTTTATGTTTCCTATACAAACAAACAAACTAAAAGAACTTCTTTTGCAGCTGGAAAATAAAGGGACTATACTTCAGTATATAGACTAATGTCTTTATACTGAATTTAGAATGTTACCTTGCCAAAGATAATTTTCTCTGCTTATGTCTATGGCAAAATACAGTTTTTGTTTGTGGCAAATCCTGTAAAAATCGAAGTTTTTGCCTATTACTGTTGCTTAGCAAAATGTTTAGATGTAATAATAGTTTATAGTGTACCAGTTTGCCTTTTCAGATATTATTGACAAAAGCTACAATGAAAGACTTGTTACAAGTTACAACAGTAAGCTCTTAAGAGGTGCTGGAATTGAGATGGATTGTGGATCTGATGCTGGTGACGTGTGAAGTCCATGAAAGCTGTGCTTTGACCATAAAAAGTACAGAGTATCGTGAAAAAACAGGTTCACCTGTCTCAAACTGGGCATTCAAGATTAATGAAACCTTTTGTTCATTTATTGTTACCATTACATGTATTTTTTGATCTGTGGTTTTGTCATCCATTTAAAACAGAAATTATATAATTGGTCTCACTAACCTGTTCATTAATACTTCTCCATGCAAGTATAGGGATATATAGAAAGACAGGCTTCTTGGGAAGGAACAATTCTGTCTTCAGAGCTGGATTATAAAACTATGCTGTATATCAAGCCTGATGTTATATATTGACCAATGGGATAAAATATTGAATAGTTGTGTACTGTCTGTGTAGAGCCTGTCCTCAATACTGAAAGATTCAGTAGCCTTGGGGAAAAGATTTTAGGTGTGATGGGTAGGTTGCATCATGTAGGCTCGGGGAGAGACAGGGAAATGTAGTAAGGAGCAAACTTCACCAAGGTTGCTATAAGCAGTACTTGAGCTCATCTTTCCAGCTTGCGCAAAGCAACAAAAAGAAGCTCATCACATGCTTCTGGCTCTTTATGAGACATTTGTTTTATTTCTTATAGTAATTTCAGAAAATGTTGTGTTCTCTAAGATTTCAGCTAATTTCCATATATAGGGCAATATAAATAGAAAAAAAAAGGCATGTAAATGTACTAGAAATAATGTAAAACTGTACCATAGTCTGTATCAATCTGTACTGTGTTAACAGCATCACTTCTGCTAGGGGAGAAGGTAGGTTAATCATCAGCTTAGAATGTAAAGTTTCTGGAGAAACTATACTTCCCTTTATAGATACATAGGCATAGAAATACTTATGTGTACAGGTATATACGCGCGTGCGTGTGTGCATATCACATCTACATAACCACAATGTGGCCTGGGCAATAAAAATGCAGATTAAATAGGCAAAATCAAAGACCTGTACAAAGTATGAGGTATGGTATTTCAGTTAGGTATCATGTTGTTGAAGCATGGGATAGTCGTTCCATTTTTTTTTTTTTGTGGTATTTCTCAACAAGAGCTGATTTGCATAAGAAGCTCGGTGCCAAACTCCTTTTAGACATCTGAGTGTAGATTTGGATGTGCCTAGGACTTCAATTATTTTATTTTATTTTATTTTATTTTATTTTATTTTATTTTATTTTAATCTTAATGCCTTTGGGATCACTCCCAGGTTGCTGGCTTTTCTGTACCTTTCCTATGTACTTCTCTTGGCAGGAACTGTAGAAGTCCAGGTGCCTATCAAGCCGGTTTTGGATTTTACCACATAGACATGTAGAACTATATTGCAGCGCTGATAATCAGTCCTGTGTGAATCAACTCTCTTGCTTTGTTGAGCTGCAGGACCTTGCTCAGTATTTGCCCTTCCCAGCCCACAACTAATTTATTACAAGGAATGTTTGCTTTACACTTTACCCAAAGTTACTGATTCCTTCATGCTTAAAGACATTACAGGCATACTGTGTTAATTATCTTAAGTGCCTTTTCACCATGAACACTAATGAAAAAATAGACTCTTCACTAGAGCTTTATATATGGGAGTCCATACTTTTTCTGGGTTGCGTAGAACCGAGTTATAATTAATTGCAGTGGTCTGTGAAAAGCCAGGAAAATCGATTTTTTCCTGCCTCCATTAGCATTGTGTCTACCCAGTACTGAAGATGGAGTGTTCCCTTTGATCAATCTCATAATAATTAAAAAAAAAATACAGGTTAAGTATAAATAGAGGTCAGAAAGACAATTTGGAAAGCCATTAGTGGTGAAAGGACAATAGATTGATTATTTTAATCCATTACACCTCTTAATGTTAGTAAGTGTTTATCCAGAAAGTGGCTGCTCCTTCAGTTCCTCACAGCAGAAGGACCTGTTTGGAGGTCAGGATTTTAAACTGTGTGGATGACAAATTCTTTAATTCATTTGAGAAAGACCTGGCTAAAAAGAAATAGTGCCATGGTTTGCAGCATGGTGTGACTGTGCTTGCAGTATCTCTCAGGTACTTTTTAGATTTCCCAGAACTGGGAAGTACTTTTAGATCTGTCAGGATACCAGGTGTTATAAACATATCAGTCACTCTTATAAACGAAATGATTAAAAGAAATACCATTCCTTGGTATGGTAAATACCATTCCTTTTAGTCCACTTATGTAAAAGGAAGCAAAATAATACTAGCTTTGTGTTTTTAATAATATTTTTAGTATTTGGATTAGTAACAAAGAACTTGCTCATTTGTTAACTGTATCTTCTAGGATAATCTTGTTTTGAAAACCTACATTAAACACTCTCATCTCCAGCTTGTAAAACTGGGAAATAGCTCAGAGCACTGAAGTCTATAAATACACCTATTTACTTTACCCAGAATGTCATTTTCCTGGACAGATTCCCATTTTTTTCTAATCTTGTAACTTAATATAATTTATGTTTTTCCCAGCTGGGTGTTTAAAATATCTCTAGACCATCCATAGCACGTACAAGTCTTCTTTTTTTACAAGTTTTCTTTTTTTTTTTTTTTTTCTGGGAGGAGTGGGAAGCTTGGATCAATATTTTAAATACTTTTAGTAAAGCATCTTTGTGAAATACATGAAAAAAGATTAATAGTGTTTTGAAAACACAAACCATGTGTGAAGGAATACAATAAGGAGTGATTTTGCCATCTTAATGTAAGAGGGATGCAAGGATGATGATTCGGATTTCACTGATATCATCTTTAGTTCTGACACGTAATTCTGCTTAATAATGTTGCTGTTGGAACTGAATTAAGCTTGACATGCTCCTATCAGTGAGATCAGAATCATGCTGGGTTTCTAAGTGCAGTAGTGTTATTTTGTCAAGAAGATTGTTTTGACTGGTTTCTTCAATTTAACAAGCACTTTTTCCATCCTTGGTACACCAAGAATAGTTAAGCACAATGGTGGCAAAAGTCCCAACAGAAACAACGCCTAGCATGGAAGGAGTCATAGAGGTGGTCTTGGAAGTCGCTGTTGTGGCGTGTTCAAGGTGACACACCCATGGCATGCACTTAAGACCACAGTTTTGATAGGAAGAGGTCCAGTTGTACTTTTGGTACACTAGATGATCTGTTAAAGTGATACCAACAGCTTCTAAATAGTATAGCTGTCACGGATAAGCTTGTGTATCTTGAGGATACAAAGAATTGTTCCACCTAGTCTCCAATCATCTAATTTTGCTGTTTGTAACCATTACATTTTCTCAACATTTACTGCGTGCAAAGTTCTATGACGAGAAGGGTTCTTCTGTAGAAAAAAATGTTTTTTTTCATTGTTGTTGTGTTTTTTGTTGTTATTGTTGTTTTTTAATTCCAGCCTTACGACTGACTACAGAGATAAAATAACCAAGTGCTACATAACCAAAAATAATAAAGTTCTGAAAGCTGCAACCTTCTACTTAATTATGATTTATTACAATTGCTTTTAAATGCTACAATCTGACCGCAAAACTACATTAAAATCCACTTTGTGGAGGATGTACTACATAAGTAAGAAAAACATGTATACAGGACCAACCTGTCATGGCATCTTGTCCAACTGTGTTGCCTGTAAAATCTCTTAAGATGGCAAAAGAAAATCCTTGAAACATCAAAAGAGAGAAAGTATTTCCCATATGTTTCCAGGACCTTAAAGATCAACATTCATAGCAAGCCTTTTCCCATGCATACAAGTTAGGAATCTCTGTGCTAAGAAAAAATGGGTCTTTTCCAGACCACATTTCATTGAGGTTTACAGTGTGAAGTCTGAGGGTGAAATAAAAATGTGTGCAACCTGTGGTCTAAAAATCCATAGTACAAGATCTGTTATCATTTTAAGAGTGGTTTTTGTCTGAATGTTTGTTAGCACTTAAGATTTCATTCATCTTTGTGAATTATTAACACTACCTTTGAACGTGAGTAGTGTGTTTTCAAATACTAAACTAGCTTCACAATGGAAAAGATTTTCAAAGGGCCCATTGTACACCTTTAACACTATTTTGTGCTTCTAGACCAACGGCAATTTGGGGGTGTTAGCATGACCAATAGCGGAAGGGCTGCTTTTAGGACTTGATCCTGCTTTGATCACCTTGGTAGGAATTTTTCCATTGATTTGGATGATGTCAAGGTCAAACCCGTACGTGAGAAATGTCCTCTGTGTTACTGTTATTTTCCATGGTGCAATGGTTAAGGTTATTTTTCCCCAAGTAAACTTCCACAGATTAACCTGGATAATTTAAACATTCGGGAGGAAAACATTTTAGAAAAAGTCCTGGCTGGAATCTTTGTTTGCCACAGTTGGGATAGCTCTGTGTAATCATTCAAAATTAGCCTAGAGTGAATAAAAAGGACTGCCAGACCACAGCAGTTAGGACAGGCATAACAAAGGATGCAAGTTTTGAACCATGAAATAGCACATCCTGTGTGCTGACAGCAGGAGTCTGTTCAGGCAAGAGCATCAGTCTCCTGGGATTTTTTTAAATTTTCAAACATAAACTTACTGGGGAGCAAAACACACCCTTCTTTTGTTTCTAGAAATGTAAATGAGAAATTAATTGTAAATCATGTTCTATTTGTCTTAGAAGTTGTTTTGAAAGCAAGGGCATATGAAAGTTAAAAGTTTGCTACTGTAGTGCTGCTGCTTCACTAAAGAATTAACCAGAGCTGGAACTGGGAATTTGCCAGAACTTGTTGCTTTTGGTTCATTTCCAGTCAAGCCCTTAAGAAAGTCACCACATGTTATTGCTGTTAATACCTTTGTGATCAAACACCAGGGTCTGCAGAAAACATCTGTTAAAAAAAATGAGAATAATGATTGCAGCAAAACATTTCGAGAGAAGTGCCACAGTTTTTCATAAAGCTGTGGATGATGACGTTTTTTATGAAATATAGTCAGCCAAATGTAAATTCTGTGCATTGAAGGAGGCCATGTTATATTCCAGTTCTAATCCCAGCTCAGGAACCATCTGTCAGCCAGGAGAGAGAAGCTGTTCGGATGAGAGCAGTTGCAGCCTTCTGGTATTTTAAGGTTCAGACACCCAGGCTTATATAGTCACATCTTGTTCCACACAGGCAGGTTTGTTTTCATACATGATACTCATAGGTCGTGGAGTAAAAACAGTTAAAACTGGAAGAATTGCTGGTTTCTTCATATCACCCTTCTTGTAGAAGCAGCTCCTTACTGTAAATGCAGACAGGTTTGATAGAGCAGGTAGGGGTCAGGCAATTAGGTGAGAAAACTGCAGCCGTGAGGAAATAACTTGGGCATTGCCCATTCACCTAAATGATTCACCTGTTTCCTGGGCTGCTGGTGTTAACATTGTGGTCAGCCTCTGGTGCTCATACCTCTGACGCTCTGCTCTCAAAGAAGTTTACTAGAGGACCTGCAATTCGATACATTTGCTGAAGGACAAATGCCTCGGTGGAAATAAAAGTGTTTTCACATTGCATTGGTCATTTTGGATAAACTTACAGCAGCATTTCCTCATCACCTGTAGCCTTAAGGATAATCATGTGTTTCAGAGAGAAGGGTTTCCCAAAGTTCTCATTGATGTCAGATTACCAAGAGAAACAGAAAGGCTTCAGAAACCGCAGTTTGTTTCACTGGAGGCAGGGGAAAAGGCTTCAGCCAACTTCACTGAACTGCCTGTCGTGTCCTCAGCAGCTCTGTCTACCTACATGTTGTTCGGTATGCACAGCAGCTTCTGTGACCAGGGGAGGAAGAGACTGGGAAATCCATCCAGCAGAAAAATAACCCAGTAAAACAAATACTTAGCTGAATTACAAGTCAGTTCTGCATTGAGCTAAATGATTGGGATGTACCAGCACAGCAGGGCTGAGAAGTATGGAGAAGGAATCATAGCGGGAAAAAAAAAAAAAAAAAAACTTGATTCTAGTATTTTTCAAGCACTGGTTTTAGAAAAAAGCTGTTTGTCTTTTGACAGAGGTTTACATCAGACATTGTCAGGGGATTTACCATAACTGTAGGACAAACAAAGATTTTTTGACCACACAGTTTTGAGTGAGGAATGTAGTCCCCTGCTAGAGCAAATATTTACTTCAGCAAATTCTCTAGAAAGAAAAAATTTCCCAAAAGGAGGTTGGCTTTTTTTTGGGCCACAATTTTTTAATATCTTTCTGTGTCTTTTTAAAATAAAAATTACTAAAAAGCAGGGCATTATTTTTTCTCTTGGATGATTAGGCTGCAGTACAAACAGCAGTTTCTTTGCCTGTACTGCTGGAATGTCCATCAAGACTGCTGATACTGAGGGAGAGTGAAGCCTTGGAGCTTGCAGTTTCTTCCCAGAAAATTATGTCCAATGCAGACATAATTGCTAATGAACTTTTTTTGTTTAACTTTACCAATAACGTTATTTTAATAGGAAATACATACTAAGGCTACAAAGAAGATGGCTGCTGAGTGATGCAAAGCATGTAGAGAAGAGTGGAGAAAACCCAAAGTATCTGAATAATATAAATGGGGTAGGCATTTAAATAACCAGTGCTAATTTTAAAAAGAGATGGCTCAGAGAAGCTGTAGGCATTGAAGACAAACTTTGATGAAATACAGTGAAGCTAATTAAGAAAGTAAGCATGGCTTGGCACTGAGAAAGAAGCAGGAAAAGTTCCAGTCAATGTAATTGGAAGGAACTAACCATTTTGAAAGAGATACCAGAGTGAACAAACTCGTTCAATTTTTTTTAATACAGAAAATTCTCACACACAAAAGCTGTGTCTAGTGGCTTGTGCAAGTATGCAGTATTTCTGAGGATGTTCATTGCTTTTCCAGATGTGTGTGTAATCCTTTGTGGTTTGGCTGAGAACTGAGAGACTAAGAGAAAGCACAGCGTGTATCAGGGATGTGGGAAAGTTTGTGCACCCTTTGCAAACTTCCTTCTAAACCATATTTGACTTCCAGTTACATACCATTTTATGAGAATCAAAGAATCAAGATGATTTTCTTTTCTCATGTGATTTCAGTTCAGTTCTTAGGAAGTGTAAACACCTTCTTGTCACTGACGGACCTCATATGCTTCAGGATGTTTACCATTAAAAAAACTAGTTATTCTGCTGCTTAGGAAAAGATGGAATATATGGCATAGGAGCTGTTTTCAGGAATCAGTGAGACTTGATATCCTGCAGGCTGATCTGAAGTTTTCAGAGAATGACTGGGGAGGAGGACCAGAAGTACTTTTTTGGAGTATGAAAAAAAGAGTTGTAGGGGACTGTGTGTACACAAACAATTTCTGCTTGATTTTTATAAAAACACTATTTCTTAACGAATAAATTATTGCAATTGGTTACTCATAAAAAATAATACTGTGCTTTTTATTTTTACATATTGTGACAAAACTCTTGCAGCCAGTTTTGCTCTGCTTAATGCTGTCTATTCTTTCATTCCATTTGGGAAGCTCCCAGAGAGTGTAATAAAATAAATAAATAAATAAATAAAAAACACGTTAAGTTTATTAATGTTTTCCATGTCATTTAATAACAAGTGATGTTCCTTTTATATCTATTCCATAGGATGTTTACTTTCATCTAAAGGCTATATAGCCTTGTGAAACTTGTAAAACTTGTGAAACTTGAGAACTTGGGAAAGTTGCTTAGCTTGTTTTTAGCTCATTATGCCTATTCATAGAATGGGTATAAAAAGGCGTATGTCATGTAGATGGTATGAGAGCTCATTAATTAATAAAAAAAAGTCAACATATTTTAAATATAATACCAGTGTAGTATAATTTTTGGTCAGTGGTAAGAATATGATGAGCGTGATTAAAGAAAGTGGAAGAGGAAGAAGAAAATAAAGGATTCCAGACTTCCATTGATAAGTGGGCAGATGGTCAAAGACTGATGATTACTAACTGGAGGGTTAAATGACAAGTAATTTCATTTAGGTCAATAGAATAATATCACATGAGATTGGAATCAGGCCTTATCAACAGTACCATTTGTCATCTAGCAGTTTTAACATGAAACAGAATACTTAATCCTCAGGCCTCTCTTCCCATTGAGTAACACAGAGAATGTTTCTGTGTTTGTATGGATGGATATTTCCAGTACAACTGTAAATACTTGAATTGTTGTATAGGCATTATTAGTTTGTATTATTTTATTTTAAAAAGAAAATATGCTAGCTTTAGAAAATCAGAAGCTAAATGTCAAAGAGTTTTGTTCTAATGATGCATGAAATATGGTGGTAGAGATGGAAGATTTTGTTGTAAAAGGGGATACAGAATTTTAGATAGTAGGTTTAGAATCTAGTTTTTAAAGGTTTATAATCCTAATGATTGTTAGAAGTTTTGAGCCATTAGAATATTTGCTCTTATGCAGTATGTTTCAACCTTATCTCAAGACAAGTTTCTGTCCTTCTCTGGTAGGAGCCCTTCATTACTACAGTACTAGTAAGTAATTTTTCCCCATGGTTGTCTTTCATTTTTCTATTAGAGAAATAATTAGGGTACAGTGGTGAGTTGATGATTGTCTTAAATTCATATGACATATACCTCGTTTTTATTAAAAAAAAAATTAATCATCTGTCTTTTTGAAAATTTTTCTAATTCTGGTTTATTAGATATTTCCCTTTTTAAACTACAAATTCTATCTTTAATTAGTTCAGCAGCTTCTTTGTGAGGCTCTGTGCTGAAAAATCTTATTTATTTTCTTCCAGCTAATTATTATTTTCAGAGTACAAATGATCATAAGAGAATGGTGTTGTACTTATCCTGTATTTATCCTGAGGTATGGATCAGATGTATTTCTAATTTTCTACAAGTAATTTCTTAAAGGTATAACCTACGGACTTACCTTATTTAAAGACTAATACCAAACAATATGTAATTGATTTATAGATTTGGTGCTTCTCCCTCAACCAAAAATATTTTGTTATATTTTCTTTTTAGGAAGGAGGCACAGCTAGATGAGGAAGGACAGTTTCTTGTCAGAATAATATATGATGATTCCAAAACCTATGACCTGGTTGCAGCTGCAAGCAAGGTCCTTAGTAAGTAATATGGAAATGTTCTTTGCACACTTATCACATGTATGATTAAAAATAAATAAATCCATGTAGCAGAGAGACACAGGATTTAACAAAGAAGAAATGGAAACATGGTAATGGTCAGAGAGAAAACTAAAAAATCTCGGAAGAAAGGATTTGATCTCTGCATCTTTGATCTCTCTGCTGAACTAGCATGCCCAGTTACAGAAGTGTTTATGGCATGTCATATTTCATATCTATCATTAACTGGGGTAGCATGTTTTCAATCATTCCAACAATGGTCTGTAGTTTAAAAGGCAGAATTATGCCCATCATTTTTATTTTATCTGCAGACCCAAATGCAGTATGAATTTGTTCTGAAAGAGTAATTAGCCAAGAACTCAAAAGACAACGATGACTAGTAGTCATGTTGAATTGGAGCAGCTGATGTGGTTTCACACTATTGTAACCCAGAAGTAACTCCCCTGAGGCGAACATTGACGATTATTTGCAAACAGTGTTTCCTTATCTGTATCAAAATCTAAAACACTACAGATACACGGAATGCACAATGCCCCAAAACCATAAAGGTAATCAGTAAATTGTACTGAAATTCCCGTACTGAATACACATTCCTGGGTATGTGGACCCTGAATCTTGTTGTCCCCATATTCTTGGCCTGCTGGGTCTGGGTAGAGTTTAGGTACTGTCTTTCTTATTTACGAATATGAGACTAAAGTAGTAAGCAAAGTGCATGAAATGCAATATTTGAACTAAGTCACATCTTCTTGTTTTAACTAGATCTAAACGCTGGGGAAATTCTTCAAATGTTTGGGAAGATGTTTTTTGTGTTTTGTCAAGAATCTGGTTATGATACAATTCTACGTGTCCTGGGCTCAAATGTCAGAGAATTTTTGCAGGTAAGATTTTTACACCTAATTATTTCAAATACATTGGACCAGGCAGAAGTATGGTCTAGCCAACAGGTTAGAATAGGATTTGGAGATAAAATGCCATAATCTGGTATTATCTTCCAGTTACTTGTGGAGAGGTATATGACAAATGTTGGTATTTGTGTTCTATAGATCTTTTCACTACTCAGAAGTTCTGGCATTGCTGTTCTGTTTCCCTCTCGGTTAATATATTCTTCGGTTACCTGATATTTCAGTCCTATTTCAGTACCTGATTTCAGAGTACTATTTTTCTCTTTAAACAATCATCTTTGACTGTTTAGTTACATGAAAAGGGAATGAGAAGGCAGGTAAGCTGGATTTGCAGAGGCATTCATAAATCTAAAAATTAATTTGAAACTGCAAGTAAAAGTTTTGAACAGGAGTTTTCTAGGTAACAGAAGTATGGAGTACAAGAGGCATGAAAACCCCGCACCAAATTGTCTGTGCATATTAATTAAAAAGGCTTTACGTTGTTTATATTAACAGAGAATGTGGTCTTCAGATTTGCAGGATATTTCTTATCCCAAGTGCTCTTTGACTAATTACAGATACTTGTTATTTCTAATTGTACACTATGTACAGAGTGAAGATCATACACAGCTTATCTCTTAAGACAGAGATTTTATTTTCTCCGTGAACTGAGGGTGGGATAGAGTAGCAGTGTTTAAGCCCATTTTTGTGCTTCCCTAACTTAAGAACAGTTTGAAAGTGTGCTATAAAATAAAACAAACTGAACGTAATTTTTCAGTAGCACGGAAGAAGTGTAATGACTTCTCTAAAGTGTGATTTCCAAGCGTAGAAAAAAGGGGTTTCCCTTTCTTGTCACTTCAACATTGTTCATTTCAAAAACAGTTTGAATTTA
Source organism: Anser brachyrhynchus (assembly GCF_964034855.1). NCBI lineage: Eukaryota > Metazoa > Chordata > Aves > Anseriformes > Anatidae > Anser > Anser brachyrhynchus. Next base: position 32,093,485 of record NC_137698.1, on the reverse strand, counting down.
TGGTTTGTGATATATGTCACTCTTGCGGAGAGGTGCATGCTGTATCGGGTTTAAAAACACTGAACTGATTAAGGTTTCACGGGAGATTGTCCAATTGTTGTGTCAAACCTTTATCAATTTTCACTAGAAATTTAGCAGCTTCTTGTCATCTTTGTCCTTAAAAATCTCTCCAGTAATAACAAGTGAAAAGAGCAGAAAGCACGTTTTGCTGAATTACTGGAATGTTTACTTGTATACCTCAGTACCTGCCCTACAATCTGGATTATTGCAGAGCATCCTAAATTTATTCAACCCAGAATTCTGTTGCAAATCCCATGGACTGTAATTGCTGGGCAGACAGTCAGGTTATATGTATGCTCCCACTGATGCCTACCAAGTGTGTGGTCTGTGTACCATTGTCTGTCTGTGGGAAAGGATATCCTTTATATTTTATAGCCTCATTCACAGGCTTCCCTCAAAGCAAGCATTCAGATCAATGTAATTTTTAAAGATATACTGAAGCTGTGATTAGGGTTGAGAAAGAATAGGAGAGGATAAAAAAAAAAGATGTAGCTGGTCTATTCCTCCATCACTTTGGGTACACACTGGTGGGCTAGTCCTTTCGTCTTCCTCTCATCCCCTTTTCCATCCAGTATACTTCTGTTTCTATTCCTTACTGTGAATAATGGTGGACATGTTTGTAGGACACACCAAACCTCTGTAAAAGTGTGAACAGCATACATTTATATTCTTCTAATGACAGTATTTTAGGCCTTTCTGTTTGCATTTCAATGCTAAAAGATGACATTAGCTATTATGTACTTCTGTAAATTCTATCAAGACTAATATATTAATAGCTGTGCCAACAATGTACTTTTTAGCTTTTAATTATGATGGAAAATCAACATTATCTGTGATTTATTGTTTTTGCAGCTTCCAGCAGTCAGATTAGGTCAGGAAGCTCATTTATATGCTTACAAAAATAGGTTTGATTGGACTTGATGTGCCGAGATTTTGTCAGATTCTTAAAATACATAATACAGTTCCAAAAGGTGCTTCTTGAGACCTGTACAGAGCCCAGGAATGTGTGAAATAATAGAGAGCTGCTGGTTTTTTAAGCGTGTGAAAATAAATCTCATATTTATATTCTATTTCCCTTGACATCTCTGAGAGAATTTAGTTTATTCGTAGATGAAACACAGATACTTCAGGCTTCAAGAAAGAGGAAGAAGACAGCACAACCAAATCTAATATTTATACTTCCTATGAAAAACACAGGGCTGGAAAAATTGCAAATCATATTGAAAGGAGACACTGTGCCAAAGAGAAGTGGTGTGAAAAGAGATACCTCCTAAGAAACCCAAAGTGTGCTTTTGTTATGTTCAGTAGCTTTCTGCTGAAAGAAAATGAAACACTGGAGTAGTGGTTAGTTCTGTCTCATTTAGGAGATCATTTACTTGGCTATTTAATTGTTCATAATTGCAGTGCAATAAATTTAACGGGACTAATTGCTCTTTTAAAACACTTTCCAGATGCTCTGTACAGCACAGAGCTGAACAGTGTATCTTTGTATTTCAGGTGCCAGTCGTAACTTTGCTGTTTTCAGACAGGCCAGGGCCTGCCTTAGTGTTGCTGGTCCGTGTTCATTCCTGCTTGGAGATCACTTTGTGTTTCACCATGGAGATGATCACTGCTCTCTAGAGCTCTAGAATTAGTGTCTCTGGTCGCAGCACAAGCTCTGGCATAAATCTGAGTAACCTGGGAGCCAAGATTTCAGGGAGAGTACTTAACCTGTTATTATGTGTACCTGACCACTCCTCTGGCCCACAGCAGGTGAACAAACTAGAAAAAAGATGCATTTGTTCTTCTAGAAGCTGCAATGTCAATTTAGAATTGCTCAAACAGAAGAAAGGAGTAGTTGTTAGAGGTGACAATGATAAGATGTCTAAATGACAGGATCTGGGAGCAATTTCAGCTCCTGGGTCTTGATGCACATCTCTACTGAGTCTTGACTCCGGTGGAGCAAAGATCTGGATGCAATAAGCTCTTTGCTCAGCCCATAATCTGCATGCACAGGGAGAAAACACACTGGGGACTCAAAAGCAGCTGCAGCGCGTTCTGGGCAAGTCCTGTACTCCAGCTGTTTTGACAGTCGAGACTAAAGGGCAAATCATGTGGATTCACCTCTGATGTTGCTTGGACAAAGCCAGTAATGAGGTATTAGGGAAACAAAGTGGTCTTTCACAATTAGGCCACTGCCATTTGTTAGCAACACTTGTGCCAGACTTAAATGTTAATCATTAGACAACCATATTATAAAAATTCTCTGCTTTACTCCTTTTGAGATTCTTCAGGTGTTGATGACTGTATAACTGGATAGTGCACCCTCTGTTTCCGTATATCTCCGTAAGAATCTTTTTTCTAAAAGGTCAGTATATCCCAGCTGTTTCTGAGGCATGTATACTGAAAGAACAGTTCTGCACACAATTAAGGAGATTCAGGAGCACTCCCTTGAAGTCAGCTCTCTCATGTTTTCATCCACGCTCTTTCAAAGCAGTCTCTTCCAATTTCATTGTCTTGAACTCTGTGAAGATCTTAACAGCATTTGCCTTCAAGCCCATTGCAGCTTTTTGCAATTGAATGCCCACTAACAGCTGGAATGAATTGACTCTCAGACTGTTGCCTTTTCAAGGTTTAATTTGGAGGTGTTGATAGAGCAACAAAAACATGAATTTGAAACAAATTAAAAAAACGAAGGAGGAAGTTCCAGGCTGAGTGCCTGCTATGGAATTCATTTCTAAGAGCCTCATTTCCTCTGGAGGCCTCCCAGGAGAAGAGGCAGATGCTTGAGCGCTTCACAGCTCACATGAAATCAAGTTCAGTATGCTTCCACAAATCTAATGATTGACAGATGGTCATGAAAGGTAGAGAATGGCCCAGCCAGCACACGGAAAGTATTTTCACCTCACTTCTTGTGCAAAACAACATGCAAAACCTGATGATAGCAGTTGCTTGTGGTGTGGGGGGAAGTACATTTTAAATATACGGTAATGTTCTGGACTTAGGATGTATACATTGCATACATTTTACAAGAGGTAAATAATTATGTGGGTAGCAACATTAATCAGCACTCCAGATTGCTCTTTCTGTATTAAACATTATACAGTAAACAGCAAGCTGGAGCCTTGATAATTGCTTCCTAATCAAAGTCAGAGCTAGCATTGTATTCTTAGTGTGATTTTGATCTTGTTCTCTTTTTTATTATCTCATTAGATATGCCTGTCAATTTCTCATTTTAACTTTCCTGCCCAGATAACAATTTCTCTTGTGAAAATTTAAAGTTAAGTACATAAGATGTCCAGGGTATCAGCTAAAAATATAAAAGACCTTTTCTCTTTCTTGAATAGTGTTTTCTGAAACATTTTTGTAGTAGCTATGTGTTCTGTGTTGTTTTTTTTTTTTCCCCCCTTATTCCCAAAGTCTGTATTTGAGATCAGTCTTTTTAATCATTTAAAACTTTACTTTGAAGTTTGAGACTTTGTCAGGTCCTGTAAGCTTGGGTTGACTGTTATGATGATAGAGCTAGCATGTTGTTTCATTGACAATATGGAGAAAGATTCATGCTTATTCAGACACACTTATTTGTATTTGACACCTGAATCTGAAGGGGAGATTATAGAGACAAGAATCTGGAAGGGATGCAAATGGATGAGCTACAGGTTTGAGAAACATATACAAGGTCTTTAATCACCAAATGTTTTGAAATACAGCATAACTGAGCATAAATTCTTACTACCTAGAGTAATTTTTATAGTGCTAGTTTTGATGTCATTCATGTCCAAACATTTCCACAGTAGATGGAAAGAACTTTGCAAGCTACCTGAAAAGCCTGCTGAGGGCTGTTTTAGAAATAGTAAGGCAAATGTGCAGGGAGTGTGACCAGTATGAGAAAGGGAATCATGGAATAGATTAGACAAGATATGTATTTATTTTCTTTAAACCTAAGAAGTATATGCCTTATAATTATGTTTTTAATTTCTTCTTCTAGAACCTGGATGCTCTGCATGACCATCTTGCTACTATTTACCCAGGTATGCGAGCCCCTTCCTTCAGATGCACTGATGCAGAGAAGGGGAAAGGACTCATTCTGCATTACTATTCAGAAAGAGAAGGTCTACAGGATATTGTCATTGGAATCATCAAAACAGTAGCTCAGCAGATCCATGGCACAGAAATAGATATGAAGGTAATGTTTGAAGGGTTGTACACATTGAATGTTTATGTCATTAGGATGCAATCAAGACAAGTGAAGTGATGGCAAACAATCGTTGTTGCTGTCCTTTGTTAGATTATGGCTTTACTACTGACTCAGGAAGAGCCACTGTCATTTGGGTTGCTTTAAGGATGGGTCGGTCACATGCTGAGAAGGCCAGCATTTAATGTGCAAGCAGACCTACTCGAGAACAGTTCAGAACAAATTCCCATTGTTCCAAGAAGAAGGTGATGTACAGAAACTTGGTACTGGTTTATTAGGGTTGCTCTTTCCACATTCCTAAATTCTTTATCTGTATGTAAACTGTGAGGCTGATGTGCATTGGTGATACCTGGATGGAGAGCAGTCTTCTTCTCGGCATTCATGCCAGGTCCTTAGCAGAACCAAGATACGTTTGTGTGTCTGGGTTTGTGGGTTCCATTGAATGGGAATGTGACTGGATATGCACCTACAGCCCCAGAAGAGGAAAAATGTTCCTTAGTCATAGTAAACTGTATAGTTTACGTAATATTATGCATGCTAAGTTACTTGTGAAATGGAAAAAGAAACTTCTGCTTTGAGTCCTTACAGAGTAACAGAAAAATTTAACTGATCAGTCTAACAGTGTAAAATCAGGGTTTGATCTAACATGCAGTTAGCCTCAGATACATCAGGGGGAAAATGGCAACATAAAAACTTGTTGGTGTTAGCAATACTGCAGTTCATACCAAATATTTTACATCAAGTACAGAAGAATATAAGCAGGTACAGCAAGCTTTTTTCTTTTTTTTTTTTATTAAAAAAACTATTCCCTAACCATACTACCTTTCTAGCACGGTTTCACTACTCTAGCTGAAGTAATACTTTATTTTAGCATTAATTTGGCTAAAGTCTAAAAACAAAAACTTCAGTGTAACGTTCATTCAGTCATTGCTATAAAATATGATTGATTGTTTGCTTGCTTTCATAAGAGATTTAAAAATGACCCAGTGACAAAGGTAATTACTGCTCCTATGTTGGAGTATAAACTCCAATATGAACTCCAATATAAAGAGTAAACTCTTAGGTTTCCTGTTATAAGCTATCTCAGGTTTATAATGAATGGCTTTTTCCATATTGCAGTGGTGATATACTTGATGTCCTTTGTTTAAATTCTGCTTGGTAGAAATCCATATTTAAAACTTTTACAGCAAGTGTTAGTACTCAGATAGGTAAGGGTGCAACAGATCACAAAAGTCCTCCTCTTTGGTCCCTGTTTATTCAGTGTTAAGACAGACTAGGAGGACCATGTTGGAAAGTTGGCTGCAAGAATGCTGAAGCTGTTGCTTGACAAACATTTCTTTTGGTGGCGCAGGCAACTTACACAGTCCCCCCTTTTCTTCCTGCTCGAGCTTGTCCTAGGACAGCTTTTTCTGATGTGTCTCTCCAGCTGTTGTGGAGCTATAAAATAAACTAGATGGAGGAAGTGAGCTAGGTTCAAAATAACATTTGTTTTTCTGGGTTATTTTTACCCATATCTGTTCACTTATGTTGTTTGGTGTTCTATCACAGAGAGTTCTGCCAGCATAGTCAAAGGGTTATGCAGAGACAAAAGTGATCACTGGGAAAGAGGAGAAATCCAGGTTGTGCAAAGCAGCTACCAGAACAAAAGTCTGATAAATTGTGTCCTCAGTCTGAATGTTACTTTATTGAGAAGATTGTATTGGACAATACCAATATCCATATAGGACTTCTCACAAGTAATAAATGTCCCAAAGAAGTTTAAATATTGTTTCTAAATTTTACTTTTCATTTTTATTTGTTTTTGTTAGGCTTTTCTGGAGATCTTATTGTTGTGCTGTAATTAAATAGAATTGTGACAATATTGGTCAAATCCATTGTAAGTGAACACAAAGTTTCATTTAAATCCAAACTGTTCTTCCAGACTCTCTGAGCCAAAGGCATATAGGCCCATAAAATTGGTATTACCTCTTAACTGAAAAAGTGCACATTGTCTCGTATTTTATTATGTCAGTTACCCTGATTTTTCTCATTGCTGTTAAAAAATTATGTCCCTGTTAGAATATTATCTCAGCCCTGAACTTTTCATCTTTGCCAGTTAATAAAACCTAGCTTTTGACACCTTTAATGACACCAAATAGTGCTTTAATCTGCAGGTAATCACAAACTTCAGTGGTACCTAAGCAGAGAATAAACAGGTACTATGTTTCTGCGGGGTGACAGCACCAAAATTTGCAATTAATCCACACAGACAATAAAAGTCTCTCCCTGTTACACCACAGGTCAGCTATTAATCATTAATGTTACCGAATGAGGATTTTAAACTAAAGTTTGTCATTGTGGTACCTGGCTAGTTTTACACCATTCTAAAAATGGGAACAGGAGAAAAAAAAACATTTTCTTTCATCTCAATCCCTTGCTCCATAATTTAGTAATTATGCATTTCTGACTGTTAGTAACACATTGTTTAAATAGCACAGCACAGAGGAACAATGCAGTTGCTTTTTATCCCCTCAGTTTTTATAGACCAACCAGTGCCACCTTTTCTGTAAATTATTTCAGTTTGGACTTTAGCTAGATTTTTGCATGAAGAAGAATGTATTTTGGCATCTATTTATTTATTTATTTATTTTGAACTGATTCAGCCTTAATACTCAGCCCTAAGTTTCTGATTTTGTTATGGGAGTTACCTTCCTACTTGCAAGAACAGAGCTGAGATTCCCAAGTTATCCTTCCAAATCTCTTTATTCAAACATTTATATTACAATCCAATATGCGACTGTTTTAGTAAGATCTGTAGTTCTCTTTATATTAGTATAAAGTCCATATCTGCGACATGATGTTTAATATTTTGTTATCCACTTTTATCCTCCAACTGTTCAGAACAAATGCTCACGTAAATCTTCTTGAGATAGTGCAGGCTTCTAAGTTTACGTTTACATAAAATTTTGCTTGAAGTTGTCTTTCATGTTACAGTTGCTGTGAAGTTGGCAGAAGATCTTAATTGTTTACAATATTTTTTTTTTATTTCATTAAGCGTTTAGATTTTGTTTCATGCATTGCACAGAATCACAAAATGGCTGAGGTTGGAAGAGACCTCTGGATTTCATCTTGTCCAACCCTTGCTCAAGCAGGACCACCCAGAGCAGGGTGCCCAGGACCACATCCAGGTAGCTTTTGAAGATCTCCAAGGAGGAGACTCCACCACCTCTTTGGGCAGCCTGTGCCAGTGCTCAGTCACATTTATATGTATGTTCTTGTGGTATACAGTAGGGCTTTCTTTTTCCAGAACAGCGTCCTTCAGGAAAAATGCCTTTTAACACCTGAGACGTGTATGATGAAGGCAAGGAAAAAAGAAAGGTCTGAGTTTGTCTCTGTTAAACTCTGTTAGCCCTGAAAGGGATTTTTTTTTTTTAATTTGAATTCACAATTCCAGCTGAATAGTTCAGGAAAGCCTTGGTTGACATTAATCAACTGATTAGTTCAAATCCAATTTGCCTTATCTTCCCTGATATTGTAATCCATTTTAGCTAAATAGAATTAAGATTATTTTTTTTTCAGCAAATACTGTCCTAAGAATTGTTCCTGACTTTGAGAACACACTAAAAATATTTAACTTCTGCCAGTCTCAGTATGAGAACTAAAAATCGTCATGCTGCTGGTTACTAGCTTTGGCATAAGATCTCTGTAAGCAGCCTTCTGGCTGTGCCTTCTCTTGCTTTGCTTGTCAGAGGTTGTTTGTATATAAATGAGGGTGACCTATAAAGGTGAAGTCAGGACAGAGATTCTCTCAGGGCTACAAATGGTACAGGACAATGAAGTGTTGTAAAATCCTACAAAGCCAAAAAAATCTGTTGGGAAAACAGCATGCTGCAGCTCTGTTAGTATCTGAGAGTGGATTATCAAAATCTGTCTTTCGGACTGTCAGGGAAGATGGTTTACAGTATCAAATGAAAAAGTGCCGGAGGAGATCCTTGACAAGATCCCAGGAGGGCCAACTGTACCCTGGGGAGCATCAGGCACGACATGGCTAGCTGGTTGAGGGAAGGGGTTGTCCTGCTCTGCTCTGTGCTGGTGCAGCCTCACCTCGAGCACTGTGTGCAGTTTTGGGCACCACAGTATAAAAAGAACATAAAGCTATTACAGAGCATCCAAAGGAGGGCAACAAGGATGGTGAAGTGTCTAGAGAGCAAAATGTATGAGGAGCAGCTGAGGCGACACTGCTTGTTCAGCCCAGAGCAGAGCAGGCTGAGGGGAGGCCTCATGGTGGCCTGCAGCTCCCTCACGAGGGGAGCGGAGGGGCAGGCGCTGAGCTCTGCTGTCTGGGGACAGCGACAGGACCCGAGGGAACGGCATGGAGCTGGGACAGGGGAGGGTCAGGCTGGGGGTTAGGAAAAGGTTCTTCACCAAGAGGGTGGTTGGGCACTGGAATAAGCTCTGCGGGGCTGTTGTCACGGCACTGAGCCTGAGGGAGTTCAGGAAGCATTTGCACAATGCTCTCAGACACAGGGTCTGATTTTTTATTTTATTTTTTTTGTGTGGTCCTTTGGGAACCCAGGAGTTGGACTTGATGATCCTTGTGGGTTTCTTCCAACTCGGAAATTCTATGATTCTAAGATGGTAATTTCTGACTGTCTTATATAATGGCAATCCAAAAAACAAAGCCAGAGTGTGACCAGCTGGGGATCTGGCCTAAAAAACTACTTAGGAACTTGTCACGGAGGACAATCAGTACTGAGCTTGTACATTAAAAGGTTAGCTGTGTATGAAGATGAGGCGATCATGGAGCACAATCGGCCTCTGACCCAAGGACAGCTGGAAACTTCAGGAGCTTCATACTCAGAGGTTCAGTGCAGTGAGACAGTCTCCGCCTTGAAACCAGCTGCCAGACATCCCTTCAGTTTTAGCCGTGGGTGTGCAAAGCTAACGATGGTACCACTTGGACACTGAACCACCCTGGAAGAGCTGCAGTGAAATTTGTCAAGTAGCATTGCACGGTCAGTTTTGATCAAAAGAGATCAAGAATGTCATCCTGTATTCAGTTTTAAATGGCAAAAAAAAAATGACTATATATTCATCTTCACAATGCAAAGGAAAAAGATCCTTGTCTAAGGACATTCTTGTTTGTCACTGATGCTGAGATCTGAGTATATCTCGGGGACCCGCTTTTACCTATAGAAATGAGTCTTGTCTTGCAGGTACATTAGAGAAGGCTTAACAGACAGCATGTGTTTGTTATACATGCTGTATCACAGTGATACTGTTTGATTTAATATCTTGTGTGAAGCTCACCGAATATATTAAACCATAGAGGCATGTTTAAAATAATTGTTCTCTAAATTGTTCCTCCCTGAATATTGGTCTGACTTTTCACTTGGCTAAGTAAGAGCAAATGTTGAAAATATATTTTCTGAAAAGCACAGGTGGGTAACCAGTTAGATGTTATATATTCTCTTTGAAACCAAGAGAGTGGTTTTCCCTTCAGTTTTTAACTGCAGTTACTATGGTGATTGAGCTCTTAGACGTGGTGAGCTGATGTCACTTCAGCTAAGACCACAGAGGGAGGCAAAAGAATTAGACTTAATTCCTGTCTTTGTCACTTCTGTCACTGAACTTTCATTTGTCAAGCATTTAATTGAGGCTTCCTCAACAATATTAAAATGATGTTGAAATTCTGTGGCTTGCAAACTTTGCTTGCAGAATGAGACAATAGAAGAGTTTTATCCTCGTTAAGCTTACTTCAGAGTAGCTAGAACAGGTCTTTATGCCAAGTAGGTATCTGGCCAATTAGGTTGGACCCGTATGTACAAGGGTGAAAGGACAGACTGTAACATATTATGTTAATTGCCAGAAGTGCTGATTTTAAATTTGCTGACAAGTAAAAGCTCAAGGCATTGTAGGAAAATTGAGTAGGACTTAGTTACTGTGAATGTCACTGTAATTCAAGAATGCACTTGGACAATGTGGTCTCTCTAAGCAGACAGCCCATGTTATTCTGTGTTACCTTCATTACTTTCTTTAGGATGGATTTCATCTCTAGGACAGGAAATATATATATATGTATATATATAATGATATATCAATATATATCATTTTGAAGATTGATTTTTTTCTGTATCTGAAATGCCTCAGAAAAAGGGAAGTTGTAAGTTGTTTGAGGTGGGTGAGATCACACGACAGGAAGATTAGCTAGTGCATAAATTAAATGAGCAGGAAAGACATCATGAAATTACATATCCAATAGGGAGTTATTTGAGGATGATTCAGTAGCTTTCTTAGCCTGTAGAGGAATATGACTGTAGCTTCTGTTAATAAGGATCTGTGCATGGAGGATCAGAACCAAATTCAATAAATCCGCCATGTCCACAGCGTATCAGGCTTACCACTAGTGTGCAGCTGGTGCTCTGGCTGTTTTGTAGGTCTGACACATTTCCATGTGTTTTGCCTGTAGTGCATCTGCTGCACTATCATGATGCGCTAGTACAGCCAGCATTTCTAGATGCCCTGGAGTCTAGTCAAAAATAGTGTTGCAAATGAAGTTGAAGATGCTGGGGAAATTTGCAGCTTTATACTGTTACTGACACAGTTCTTATCTATAAAGATAAGGAAAATAGCACAATGTGCATGATGACTGACTTAATCACCGTGAAAGTCTGTAGTAACCGCAGAGGATCATAGCTCAAACATACCTAGACATGTCTTGAAGCATGTAGCAGGTCTAGTTTAATGCTGTTTCTTTTTTAACTAACACTTGAGTTTTGTTTATTGATGCATCATTCATTCTATTAAAAAATGGGAAGCTATGATAAACCCTTACAGTGCTGCATGGTAGCAGGAAAAAACCTGTAAGTACAGGTGTAGCATGGTAACAGAGTATGCAGTGACTAAGATGGTCATTAGGTGGTAATATTAATATCTCTGAATATTATCTGCTGTTATTATGAACATTTCCTTAAAAATATTCAATCTTTAAAAATGAATTTTATGACTGCTTTGGTGAATGAAGAAGCTTTTCATCCAAAGTACTGTTTTGTTTTGTTTTGTTTTGTTTTATTTTGTTTTATTCACCTCTGTTAAGAGCAACTCTTTGAAGTAAGATCCAAGACTGGAAATCATATGGAAGCATAGATGAATTCTAGTGATAATTCTACATAATTTGAAAAAGGTTACTGTGTATAATCTCAGCTATCCTTTGGCCACAATAATAGTAAAGGTTAATAATACAACAAAACCTGTGGGAGCGTACATGAGTGAACATGGAATATAAGAACTGAGACACTAACTGCATTTTATCAATCCTCAGTATGGCCACAGTCCCTCACAATTATTTGAATAAGGATTTATATGAAGAGGAATACATGGAAGACCTTTAAACCATAAATTCAAAAGAAAACTAGGTTTCCATCTCCTGTGTTCTGTTTTACTAGATGAATCCACATAATTTGTTTTCCTCAAATGACCACCACATACTTTTCCTGTGTGGTTCACCTCTTATTAACTAGTAATTTCCCACTTCTCTTTGCTATGCATTGTCACATGGATTACCAACAGTTTTTAAAGGAAATTGGGTTTTATCATCATTAGCATTTGAACTTGTTCTTACATCCAGCTTTAGGTACCTACCTGAGCCAGTAAATTCTGATCTTTTCTAAGTTGTATACACAATAGAAAGAGAAGACTAATGCACCAGATTATATAGAGCACCTCCATCAGACTCCTGCTCCAAACTGTCCTCAAGAAAAGCCTCTCTTTCCTTTAAATGTATAGTCAAATAGGAGATCTAGGAGCACCACCTTCTTAAATTAAGCATCATTTAGAAATAAAATACTATTATGTTGTTTTATGCTGCTGCGTGCAAATAGGAACAAATAAAGTATCATCACACCCCAAACCACCAACTAACCAGTTGTGGAGGGGAAATGTTTTAATAGTCTAAACATCACTGTTTGCACAATCTGTGTTTTGTTTTCATATTTTAACTGTTAGTCTCTGTGGCTAGATATGTAAAGGGCAAAATCAGGATGCATTAGAGATTTTAAGAAGCCTTTTTTTGCTTCAGTGGCAGTTAGGATCAGGCTCTGTGAAAACAGAACCAAGAGCAACATGTTCCAAAAAGTTGCTGCTGAACAATACTGTGTAAATAGAGTTGTTCTGTTCCAGTCATTAAATCTAATTAGGCTTGAGAAGAGGTGAATTTGGCCTCTCAGGGTAAATTATGTTATTCTATTAATTATTAGCTTTAATTATACTATAACATATGACTCTCCCTGCAAACAAAATAATCCCTATTAATTTTGTATTTTTCACCAACTTTCAGTAAAATTACTAAAGTATTACTGCTGTATTCAAGACATTCATTTGAGATTTCACTGATGCAGAATAACCAGTCATCTATGATTTCATTTAATACGGAATACGACTCTGAGAAGATTGTAATTGCTTTTCGTTTTATCTGTTGGGTGTGATCTTGAACTCATCACTGTTTGCTTGGATAAGAACTGCACGTTCAAACCTTTGCTCCATTTACCTCTCTTCTGGCTGACTGTGACATGCCCACCCTCTGATCAAGCACTGTTTGCTGTTGTTTTATAGGCCTTGCAAGCAGCTTTCATTAAAATAAGGATTCGAGTGGTTTGTGTAATTCAAGACTTCACACAGATCCACTCAAGGAGAGGGGAGAGTCCTGTTGTGAGGCACATACCAATAAAAGCAAGCATAACCTGAGCCTGAATCCCTGATTTCAAGATGTAAATTTCACTCATCACATATATATTATATTTGAAGGTTCGTCAGTATGTTGTTCATGTGAAGAACAACTGTTGCTAAGTAAAGACACAATTCCTCCCCTGGAATTATAAATACTTCTTAAAATCAGAAATACTTACTAGAACACAGAATTTTTAAAGACACAGTTACCATTCTTGAATTTGTCTTTCTGGTCTAAACGTATCCCTGTCTTCATAGTAGCATTCCAGTTAATAATGAATAGAAGGGTTTTCAGTCTTTCATCTTTTCCTTCATTACTTTTTTTTTCTAGGTTATTCAACAGAGAAATGAGGAATGTGACCACATTCAATTTTTAATTGAAGAGAAAGAGTCTAAAGAAGAGGACTACTATGAAGACCTTGACAGATTTGAAGAAAATGGTACCCAAGAATCTCGCATCAGTCCCTATACTTTCTGCAAGGCCTTTCCTTTCCACATAATATTTGACAGAGATCTGGTGGTCACACAGTGTGGCAATGCTATATACAGAGTCCTTCCACAGGTTAGATGATTCTGTTACATAGTCATAGAGATGCCTTATGATAGATGTTACACAGCTGTTGTTTATTTATTTATTTATTTTAAAAGATGAATAAAACAGGTTTAGGATTCTCTGTCTAAACAGCATTTCCATTTAAGCGTATAACACTTACTGCACTGTGCTCCTGTTGTTTGAAAAAAGAATATGAAAAATAGCCCTTAACCTGCAACAATTCTGTTCCTTAAAGATCATGTCTATAGTGTGCAGTAACAGACCACAGAGTAAGCTCAAACAGAGAATACCTGATCACCCACACAGCTCAGGTGTTAGCTTGATACCTTCTTTTTTTTAATTTTATTTTTATTTTTTACTTTTCACTAGCCTGCTCCAAGATATATTTGTTACAAAAGTGTTAGATTAACGGGTGGACTTAAGACAGCATGACTTGTTGGCCTGTGGTTTAGGAAATAGTCTTGCACATACTTCTCTATAACGTAGCAGCAGGTACATAGTCTGTATATATTACTTCACAAAAATGCCTTGATATATACTTGAGGTGTGTGATGCACAAAAATGGAAGAGCTTAATAACAAAGTTATATACTTTCTTAGCTTGTGCATTATAAGCATCAATATTAGCTGAGGTGTGCCAAACTATGATTGTGATATAAATCTGTGTTCTGAACTGAATGCAGCTGCTGCGATTTCCTCTGGTTATTTGAAATAGAGGAGCATTCAAAGGCCCATTTAATATTATGTATTCTGTATATGAATAGGATAACTCAGTTCTTGCCTGAAAGGACAGAGCTTCTAAAAATAAGCAGTAGGAAAAAATAGGAAGAAATGATATGATAGAAAGAAACAAAAGGAAAAGAATGAAAAAAACAAATGGCCTTTATAGTTATGTGGACATACTATGTTGTATATGAATCATAGCCATATTTTTTAAATGTAATTTTACATTATTTACTTTTTCCTGCTATTGGCTTGTGGTGATGTCTTCCTGGATTTTGTGGAATGATTTGAAAGAAGAGCTTTGAAAATTTTTCTAAAGGTCGTTCATGGAACAGCTATAACTATTTAGCCTGCTGAGGATGGCCATTGGAATCCTTGCTACCAGATGACACTCTAGAGAATATGGATTATCATTGAAAAAGGAGTTACAGGGAGGATACTTAAGAGGAAAACACTGAAGAGGTTTTTTTATACTTTACTGTAGAATGGGGGCAGTTTGTCACATAATTAATGTGAAATAGCGTAACACAAATTTACACGGTTATCTTGCAGGCTAGAGTTGTACTTTGAATTCTAACATACTTTTGTTGTAAAATCCTTAATTTGAAAACCTTGTGTTCTAATGGAGAAATATATAAAGTACATATTCTCTTCTGTTCAGTATTGTCATCTAAGCTAATTGAATATAATTACTCCATGTATACTTTTATTGTAAAACATTTCATTTTTTCTTTCTTTTTTTTTTTTTTCCCCTTTACGTTTTAGCTGCAGCCAGGAAATTGCAGTCTGTTGTCAGTTTTCTCCTTGGTCCGGCCTCATATTGATATTAGTTTTCATGGGATTCTCTCACATATCAATACAGTCTTTGTACTGAGGACCAAGGTAATTAGAGAATATTCACCTGGCTTTTATATAAGTAAGTATGCTTTGGAGAGATAAGAAGTGCTGAAAAAGCAGAAGCGTTCAGAAAATATTCTTTGAACAATAGTAAGCTCAATCCCTTTTGAGTCTTGAGACAAGAAAAAGTGTCAGGTCTGAATTCATGTTTAGTAGTTAGGTTAAATGCTTTGTAGGAATGGTGAAGTACACTTACTTCATGCCTGATGCTTTCTTTGCAAGGGGCCAACCCCACATACGGCGTTGTACCAAAGTAAATGTAGAAAGGTAATTACATGCACTTTTGCTTCTTGACAATATGGGAGACAAATATGAAATATGTTATTGCTTGAGCCCATACATTCCTATACATTTCTGTACCCTTTTCTCTAGGGAGGGGAGGAGAGGAGGCAGCAATGTGAAGCAATGCAGCATGTAGAGTAGAGCCTACTATGCTAAAGAGCCTGTTTATTTATAGAAAACTGTACCTGAGAGAAACCAACAAGATTTCTTAAGAGATTCTCCCAGGCACAATTAGAACTTCACAGAATAGGCAATTCTTGTTTCAAACCATTGTGAAGAAATCACACAGAAGAAAACAAGAAGTTACAAACATGAAGATAAAGATACCATGTTTTATAACTTAGAAGTAGAAAATCATAGTATTAAAGTAAGGATAGTGTGTTGTGCTCAAATGATAATTGGGTTTTAACGTTGGGTGTAACTTTTTTAGACATTCTGACAGCCTTCCTTGTGAAAGCACTTACATATATGTTGTGATAAGTAACACACGTGCCAATGCCGTTATATAATAATTGTGACTTTTTTTTTTTATCACCAGGAGGGGCTGTTAGATGTAGAGAAATTGGAGTGTGAAGATGAGTTGACTGGCACAGAAATCAGTTGCTTACGCCTGAAAGGGCAAATGATCTACTTGCCTGAAGCAGACAGCATTCTCTTTCTTTGTTCACCAAGGTACTTTAAACCATAAGAGTTCTGTAATATTGATTTTCATTTTACAATTACTAATTTTATGAGCACTTATGAGAGTAGTTCTACGGAGATGAATTGGCTCAAGTATTGATTTAATTGAATTTGGTTTATACTGAAAGAGGAGGGAGCATTTAAACATCAGAAGTTAGCTGATTATTAAATAATTCAATATAAACATTGGGATGCTCTGTCTTAGTTTGAACAAGTGAGAATATCTCATGATTCAGTGATTTTTGGCAAGTCTTGCCCTTTATTTCTTATTCTGGGAAAGCTGAGATGTCACTATGATTTAGTTTCCTATGAGGATTCTTTTTTTTTTTTTTTTCAGAAGCTTTAATTTAAAAGAGCAGTGATGTTTATAAAAAGAGTGGTTGGGATTGGGAATTGAATGGAGGGCTTTATCTAAAAGTTTATTGACGTAGTATGCCAGATTACCTCATTAATCTCACTCATTAATCTGTAAAAGTGAAACAGAGAGTGGATGAAGACAGGAAGAGTAGAGGCTACCTTAACATAATCTCACTTTTATTTGTTCACTGAAGACTGTGCATTTCATATGTTCATGGAACTCCTCAGTAAGAATTCTATATTTAAATTAAAAAATCAAGAGACATGTTTTAACACAAGTGAACACAAGGTAATTTGTAGATGGAATGATTTATACATTTCATCAGAATTTTAGAAACATAATCTTTTTTTTTTCTATTATTCCACAATCTCTGCTGTTCATCTGAAGTTTAAATGCTCCTTTGGCAAACTTAATTGTACCCATATTATTATCTGTTTTTCCACATTGCAGTGTGATGAACTTGGATGATTTAACTAGAAGAGGGTTGTATCTGAGTGATATTCCATTGCATGATGCTACCCGTGATCTGGTTCTTTTGGGAGAGCAGTTCAGAGAGGAATATAAGCTGACTCAAGAGCTTGAGATCCTCACTGACAGACTGCAGCACACACTGCGTGCACTGGAAGATGAAAAGAAAAAGACAGACACGTAAGAACAAAATCCTGATTTTGATCTGAAACAGTCACAGCAATGTATTATTTATAGGTACCTTCTTCACAAAATAAAAGAATCTGGGAAGGAATGTAAAAGATATGCAGCGCCAGTAATTTTGGAGTCAAGAAAGAGCATTTCATTTTAATTCCTGATGGGGTTTTCCTTAATTCAGATTGTCAGATGTCTTCTGCAACGTAGGCTGTAGCTCACACAGGTTTTTTGATGGCTCCTTCCTTTATATGGACAGTTATGAGAAGTGAACTGGCAATCCTTTTGGCTTTACTAATTAACCTAAAATAGCAGTTTTGCAAGCTTTCTTACCTGCCATTGCTGTAGCGAGGTGAATCTGATGAATGCCCAAAATGTTACTATTTGACAGAGTTCTGTAGACCACTTACTTTATCTTTCTGTACCACCACGCTGACGGGTTAGTAGATATAGCAGAAATGCTTAAGCAGTAAGTAGAAATGATCCAAGACACTACTAATGGATCATGTCAGAAGAATTAATAATGTCTGCAATATGTAAAGTCCTTTCTTAAATTTCTTTCTTTTTTGCTTTTGCCTTTCTTTCCTTACTCATTTAGGTTACTGTACTCTGTTCTACCACCATCAGTGGCAAATGAACTGAGACACAAACGTCCTGTTCCAGCTAAGCGGTATGACAATGTCACCATTCTCTTTAGTGGCATTGTTGGATTCAATGCTTTCTGTAGTAAACATGCCTCTGGAGAGGGAGCCATGAAGATTGTTAATCTTTTAAATGATCTTTACACAAGATTTGATATTCTAACTGATTCTCGAAGGAATCCATTTGTTTACAAGGTAAGCGGAAAATTTTCAAGTAATTTAAACTGCGACTTTTCAATAATTTACTGTAATGTCTCTCTTTTCCATCCTTTGGACTTCAGGCTTTTGAAAAAAGTAGTTTTATTTGAACGGTGTTGCCTGATACTACATAGCTAAAGAAGAGTATGTTGTTTATCTCTAATTGTGTGAAGGAACATAAAGGGCATGGTTTCGAGCAGTGTTTCTGCACAGTCACCCATTGGGTGGATATATCATTTTCCTTCCACATTTAGCAAATATAAACACTTAAGTAAGCAGTTTGTTGTTCTGCTGACCCCATGCTTTAAGTCATATACCTGGGTCTCCTGGTTGTAAATTATAACCTATTACTTGGTTATTCAATGTGAATTTCATTCCTTTGGTAGCAATGAGGTATAGTTGCAGATATAGCTGTTACGAGATAGAAAAGTAGATATGTACGTCTCATATATGTATGTATGTGTGTATGCTTGTGTGTTATATTTATAAAATCCATCGCTAGTTTTTTCTAGAAATAAGTTTTATGTCCTATACCAAGTAAATCGAGTGTGTGAGTCAAAATAAACATGGCACTCAGTTTCTACACAAATTCTAGAAGACCCGAAAAGAGAGGCTGAAGTTCACATAATCGGTGTTATTTTAATTTGTTAATACACTAAATGTTTATCAATACAATAAATGCTTATCAATAACAAGAAGAGGTCATTAGAATTAGGATGATTTGAGTGAATTCGAAGGGAAAATATTTGAAAGGACAAGCCGCCTTGAAGGAAGTACTACATCCATTCTAGTACTCTAAAGTCCACAGTAAGTATTTTGAACTCAAGTAATTGAACGATGCATGTCTTCCCTATTGCACAATAGGTGGAAACAGTTGGGGACAAGTATATGACAGTGAGTGGTCTACCAGAGCCTTGCATTCATCATGCACGATCTATCTGTCACCTGGCATTGGATATGATGGAAATAGCAGGCCAAGTTCAAGTAGATGGTGAGCCTGTACAGGTTAGTAAATGTGTGGGCTTGAATGAAGAGCCTGTTCTTTGATACGATGATAATGCTTTGAAATATCATAATGCTAAAGTCTGTGTCTAATAAAGTCTAATATCATAATGCTAAAGTCTGTGTAAACTTTATTCTGAGACAGATTTCAACAAATAATATGAAGAGTCACATGTAGATGTAGTATGTATAGTTCCTCAGACCTTAAAATTACACTTAGCCATTTAAAGAACTAAATTAGGTCCACGTCATGTGTGTTTGTTTTCTGATCTTTTTAATCTAATCAACAAATTTGCATTGTGCATCAAATACAATTAGTTGAGCCTTCTTCATCTCAATGAACAGAACAATAGTATCCCTTGTTGACATTTTCAGTTGTGCTTGAGATTCTCTTGTCAGCATGGGAAAATAATTGCATTATAAATAGAAAAGTATGGTTCCATAGGCAGTTACAGCTATGATTCTAACAATAATGTATATTAGTGGAAGTTCAGTCATTATGGGACTTTTAAAGGTGTTGGTGCATTAATATAGGATTGATGAGGGTGCATTGACCAGTTAATGACCTGTCCTCATCAAAAAGCTCTGAGGGCAAAATAAATAATGAGTTTGATAGATATTTCTATTTATATGAAGCCTGATGCTCTAACACTTAGCTTAGGTTTGTGTTTTTCACTTTTTCAGTGGGCAAGGAAGTGAGAAGGTTTGATTTGGGGGCTTTACAGTAACCATAATGTGCTATAAGAATGAGTTTCTTCAAACCCCTGTCCTTGAGCTTTTAAGTGCAAAATACCATGATATTTCCTCTGAGAAACAGTCTTTTTCTTGGCCTAAACCATCCATTTCTGCATCTTTGAGAGCTCATTAAACACACACCTGCAGAGTATGCCACTCTCTCCACTTATTTTTATTTCACAGTATGTAATAGCAATATGGCATGGTGCATGTTGGAAAAATATGATGTTTGTTCTTTCTTGTGGAAGGCAGAGACATAACAATACAATAATAAAATAATAAATAAGAGACAAAATGACACAAAATACAAAACTTTGAAGAAGCTGGAATTGTCCACTGGGGAAAAAAAAAAGCTAGTAAATAGAAATGGCATAATACCTGTATTTAGTTGGAAGCAGCAGATTAGCCACACTGATTTTAAATATTCAACCATTATTTTTTCTCTCTAAAGATAACAATAGGAATCCATACTGGTGAGGTAGTCACAGGTGTCATAGGCCAAAGGATGCCACGTTACTGCCTCTTTGGAAATACAGTCAATCTAACAAGCAGAACAGAAACTACTGGAGAAAAAGGAAAGATCAATGTCTCTGAGTATACATACAGGTAAGTGAGTAACCATTTTTACTGTTGTTGACATTGTAAAGCACTTTTTCCATGTAACATCAAACTGTCTTCAGAATTGATAGTGATGGGAACCTATCAAAACATTAGAATCACAGAATCATAGAATGGGTTGGGTTGGAAGGGATCTTAAAGATCACCTACCTAATTCCAACCCCCTGCCATGGGCAGGGACATGTCCCACCAGGCCAAGTTGCTCAGAGCCCCCATCCAATCTGTCGTTAAACTCCTCCTGGGATGGGGAATCCACAGCTTCTCTGGGCAACCTGTTCTAGTGCCTCACCACCCTCATAGTAGAGGACTTCTTCTTAATATCTAATCTAAATCCATCCTTTCTTAGTTTAAAATTATTCCTCCTTATCATCTTGCATTATTTAAGTGCATGAGTTCATATGAAACCACTGCAGAGTGTATTATGATACAACATTATTTGTATGCAAATATAATAATGATCTGAAGATAGACTCAACTGTTTTGTTAAGTTGCTCACGTATCTGTATGTGTAATATTTTATATAGTGCATGGCATGTGTGCATAGTACATAGATTTACATATTTTCTCTTTCAATTTCAGGTGTCTTATGTCACCAGAAAATTCAGATCCTCAGTTCCACCTGGAATATAGGGGTCCAGTTTCTATGAAGGGTAAAAAAGAACCAATGCAGGTTTGGTTTTTGTCCAGAAAGAGTACAGAGACAGAGGTATGACTAACCAAAGTGTATTTTTTTTTAAACAAGGTATAAATATGACAAATTTAATCTAAACCACTGAGATCCATTTGCATTTGCAAAATAAATGTTCCCTGGAAGAAATGAACAGTTTTGTACACACTTTCATTAATGCATTTATTATCTTGACAGCAGATTAAAGGCCGTGATTATTTGCCTTCGGAGTTTGTGCAATCCCTGAAAGAATACTTTCATATTTTAAAAAGTCCTTGAGGGAATGCCAAGCGTTTAAATATTTATCTCTCTCTCTCTTACGGATTTCTCCACTGTACTAGATTTTGCAATATAATGTCCGTTTCTGTTTAGCTGACATGTCTGGTTATCAGCACTTCAAAATTTACCATTTTATTTCTTACAGTGAGTGAATAAATGTGCCTTCAAATATTTAGGCAACAGTACAGCAACTACTTGCAGGCAAATTTGCACCTGATGTGTGTGGTGTTCTGTTAATCTCAGATGGATCTGCTTGCTTGGACAGAGACTGTTGTGTAATAGAGGTCTTACTTTAAAAATATACAGGGTGAAAAATATGTCTTCTGAATGACATATGAAACTAAATCCTGCTGTCAAAATGACATAGTGTAAAGCTCTTCAAGCACTAAGTGGTCTTTGAGCTTATATGTCTAGTTCAGAAGTTTGGGCACATAGTAACCAAAATCTTATTAAAGGACAATGAGATTTAGACTCATAAGTGGGCTACAAACTTAGACACATAATCAGGTTACTGTGGGCCAGTTGATTTGCCATAGCTGAGCAGGTGCATACATTCCACCCATTGCAAACGGGGAAAAGTGGGTAAAAGTAATACACATAGCTTGAAATTTGTCCTGAAGTAATACAAAAAGAAAGGGTTCTAAGCTAATGTATTTAATCTTAAAAATACCAGACTAAAATAATGCAAGTCATCAGTTACCTTTACTGAACTGAAAAGTCACAGAGAATTAATTGTACTTTTGAATTCTCATGTGCTTCTGAAAATGAAATTTAGGCTGCTAAACCATTTGGGATCTTTAGGAAATCGGCTCTAACTTTAATACCACTGGAACCCAAGTATATGTATATTGACTTTTTAATGATAACTCCCAATATTAACCCCTCAGTATTAAAATTCAGGGGAAAGCCTGTACTTTAACTCCACTGAATTCTGTATTTTAGTAAATATTACTTGTAATAATATTCTGGGCACCACTTTTGATAGTACTTTTATGATTTTGTTCTATATCAAGGTTAACTGTAATTTCACATGGCTACCATTTTTCAAATCCATACTTGTATATGCAATATATTTTAATTAAACACCTTAGACTTTTTTCTGCATTAAAAAAAAATATGTCCTATCATTTGTATCGGGGAATATTGTAATTTGAAATGTAAAACTTCAGATGAGTACTGAGTCAAGGTTGTGTTTTCTATGTTTCAATCTCACATGACTTTAAGTTTAGGTTCAGGAAGTTTATAATTTTCAATATTGCCATTTCCTTTTAGAGATCTTGTATAATATCTGACAGCAGCCCTGCGAGGTACCTGCTGTTACCATTATCTAATAATTCAGCTTTGTAGAGGGGGATATAGGGGCAGAAATAAACCTGACAGAAAACTGCTGTCAGGAGCACTTAAGAGTCACAGCTTAAGCACACTTGAAAAGTCTCTCTTGATTTTTGTTAGTTTCAGTTATACATATAATTATCACACACAGAAGGACTTCCCCCATCACAGGTATCTCTTTTATGTTGTAGTAAGTTTCAGAGAATAGGAAAGTAGAAAGATAATTCATGTGGTGAATGAAACTGATAATCATTTTGTCAGAGGTGACTTTGAAAGAAGATCATTCTCTAATGGTCTTTTCATTCTTTTTCACTCCCTGCACCATTTCATCTGTCCACACACAAAAAGATGCTCTAAGATTTCCTACTTTAAGATTTCCAAACTGTTGTTATTTCTGGCACTTTATAGTCTGTATATAATAGTTGTAATCCAAAAGCAGAAATCAGATAACCAACTTTTTATGTGGTATTACCTTAGAGTAATTCCTTTGCAAAGGTACAGTTCTGGTTTTCTTTTCTGATACTCCATCTGATGTTTCAAACATATACACATGCTTATGTTTATTATCATGTGTAGTGTGATTAATTTCAGCGGGGGCCATTCATAACGATTAATACTGCATGTTAACATATATTTGGAATCTACATGTTATATATATTTCTTGAATGGTCACTCCAGAATATTGCAGGAACTGATTTAAAGAAGTAAACCTGAAAATATTTTTAAGTCATCCTGAAGATATTTCTGCTGATAATTCTTTTACTGTGAAGTTTTCTACCTCCAATATCTTTAAATCTAGGTTTGAGTCATATTAGTGATGTGTTCCCCTCTTCATTATATACCTAAGGGATTGATTAGCTCAGCATTCACAAATCTGTTAGCATATTTTACCCGGAAGCCTAGTAATTGATATATGGTGGGGGAAGAGGACAAAATGGTTACAGCTGGCATAGAGGTATGAAACCAAGGTCTAAAATATGCCATATCTTCACTGAGCCTGTAGAACATGATAGGGTTGGAGCAACTCATCATACTTCAGACTTGATTACCAAGTTGGCATCTCTATAGTGAATGAGCAGCATTTATTTCTGGGAAAGATCTGTTTTACAAGAATCACTGTCTGTTCGGAATGCTGCTCCTTTACATTATTCCCAGTTAAGTTATCTCTTCCATAATACCATTCCAGCAAAATTTAGAATTGTATCAGAAATGTACATAGAACCAAAGCAACTCTGACTACTTACTTGTCTGCTTGCTTGCATGAACAGAGGTTCAACTGCAGCTTCTCTCATGAGAAATTGACTTATAAAACATAAAGCTTGCAGAGAACCTCAGATGTCTGACTGCAATTTCCATCATTCCCCTCTTCCAAATATGTTTTTCTCCCACGTCCCCACATTACTAATTGGAACAAGTTAAAGTATCTCAGAGCTAGTAGTTCATCAGGGAATGTAGGAACTACTACGTTCTTACATACAACAAACATGTACGAAAGAAATGCTTTTGTTAACTATGCTCTGTTCTATTATTTTTATTATTTACTAATACTGGTTGCAAGTTGTCAAACATATTTTGTCACTGCATTGATCCACTATGTTGTTGCTTCAAAGAAAATCCCTTACTTTTCAAATTCTACTTGCATGCACTCAAGGAAACAAAGCAAGATGCTTTCTGAGCTGAGGGAAGAGGAAAAGGATGCTGAACAGGGTGCAATACTGTCTCCAAATAGAGGGCCAGGCAGTAAGGATGAGTTTATGGATGTTACTTCACTTTGTATCTCCCATTGCCATGTGCAGTAACATTGTCTTTTGCCCTAGTCCTGAAATCATATTCATCATTTTCCTCCAGGCTTGCTTGCTACTTTTTCCTTAGTGTTTGGTATTGTTATATCTCTGCTATGGGCATGTATTTCAAGCTTTCTTTTTTCTTTTTAATATGCGTCTTTGCATGTCAGTTATGTGGCCCTTCCTATCACCGAATAAAAATTTCATAATATGCACGCCACAAATAACCACTTCAGTCTGATGCTTCATACCATCTTCATCTCCATCTTTGCAGTACAGTGGTTGCAAAAATCAGTGACATTTCTGGAAAGATGGGAAGCATTTCAATTGTTTGGCAGAACGAAGAACCTAAAGAACTATTTGTAAAACTACTACATAAAGCACCATTATGAAAACTATTCTATAAAACTTGTTTATCAGATTTACTTCTGCTATTACCATGCTTCCTGTTCATTTTGTGAATAACACTTGATGCACTGTTAAAACTTGGTTAGAAAAAGGTACCTCTTTTGATGTCATCCTGCATTTTGGCTTTGTAGACACTAAGTAAACATTGTCTATGTTGAAAGGAGGCAGTTGTTTGTCTGACGCTGCCATTTGAAGCATGTGCTGATGTACTTTTACTGAAACGCTGTTCTCTTGCAATGTATTTTGCATTGTTTTATATTAACTAAATTAAGTTGTCATGTTAATAATAGTTTGCTGGACAATTTTAGGCCACTGATAGTGCTCTAATTCTTTTCTGATAGAGCTCCCAGAATTGACAGGCATACTGCTAGGACATGATTGTCATGGTTGCCTTTTGTTTTGGTCTCTAATTTTTAGAAAAAAATTTATATTACTCCTTGGGAGAACCTGATGGTATTCTTGGCATCATGGCATAATTAAAAGATATATAGCTTGTAAGGGGACATAGTATCTTTTATTTTACCAGCTGATACATTTGGTAAAATTGGACAAGGTTTCAGATGTGTTAGACCTTCCGTAACTTCAATGTATGGTGCATTTTTGCGTGAATAATATCCATTCTTATCTGTTTGACATTTCTGAATATTTGCATTATAAAATAGGATAGTGCAATTACTTTGTGTATAAAAATTGTCTATCTACTATACTTTATGAGCACAGAATATATATGTATAAATGTTTCATGTTAATGTGCAAAATAAATTGCAATAAATTATTTTTTCCACTGATTTTAGAAATCTTGGGGTTTTCTTTTTAATGAAAATTGCTTTTTAGTGTTGCAGTTGATACAGAACAAGCATGTTCTCCATTCTGTAATTCCAAGTTCATGTTTAAGTAATTTCTCAAGTCATTGTTCCAATGTGTACATATGTTTAAGAGTCTCCCATGTTCAGGTTTGTGGATAACATCCTCAGGTTAAAGTGGTGTTAAAAATGTGTAGATTAGTGCTCCAAAAATAGTAGAAGAGATCACAGAAATACCTACATGGTATTTCCTTTGCAAAGTCTTCAGGTAAATGCTGCACTCAACAGCTAAAAATAAAATTGCTTAAACATTTCTCTCAGATAACTTTGGGTATTTAGTTCCTTAGTGTGTGCTCTCTTGCCTCTTTGATTTAAATATAGTGATTTGCTTTTTCAATAGAGGCTCTCTAATTGAAACGTGAGGTAAAATAATTTAAAAAGTCTGTTTCAAAATCTGTTTCATTTACAAATACATCTGCTTTATCTTAGTATTGTTTTGTTAAAAAAAAAAAGTTGAAACAAGAAGAAAAGTGAAAGCAGCAATGAAACTACAAATTACAGAATGCTTAGCTGTTTCTAATCTTCTGGATCAAATGCTTTTCTTTGAATTCATATATGCAAAAGAATTTGGTTTTCTGTGGTTTTACTAACTAAGGCTGGCTGTGCAGAGGACTCTGCTAATATGTCTTAAAGTTGGTGCTGCAGTTGACTTGAGAAGTCTGACTGTTGCTAGTGTTTCTTGGATAATGTATGCACTTTTATCTATTATGGGGCTTGAAAACAGCGAAAGGACTCTCACTGGCTTTAGTAAATTTTGAAGCAATCTTATTAAGCACATACTCTCAATCCTTGGAAGCTATATTATAAAGGCTCACAATGAATGAAGCCATTTGATAACATGGCCTATATTTGCTGATCTTTTCATTGACCTTCCCCATGCAGAGTTCCATCAAAACTAGATTTTTATTATTATTATTTACAGGGCTAGGCAAATATATCTCTGTACTTTTTAGCAAAAATATTAACAATTCTAGCATATTAAGAGGAATGTCTTATTATCATATATTACTTTTTAATCACCATTACACTTCTCTCAGGCTGTGTTTGGATTGAGATGTTACAGCTCATGAGCCTTATGCAGTTGATTTTTATTTATATTTACATGCCATAAAATAGAATCTGTAAATTTTCAGTGGGAACAAATTCTGGAAACATAACTTTGTGTTTGTTAGCTTAGGGGGAAAACAGAATAATAAGCAATGATTAAGGTACTCGTTTGAATATATGTTCTTATCACAACATTTATTCTTGTATTTTTTACTTACAAAAATAAATCATACCACTGTGTACAAGGAACTAAAAAGACTTTATAAATAAGCATAGTTTGAAAATTAGCTTGAACCTTTAATTGACAGGAGGGGTGGCATACTGCTGTTTTTAACTCTTAGGTATGTTTCTGAAAAGTTAGACAGACCAAGTAATAATAAGCTACATAAGCAGAACTCCAGCTTCTTGAGTGTGGGTCTTTCAAATTTTGCCTTCTTGGCAAACACATCTACAGATGCCATAATCAGGCTATTGATGGCAAGAGTGAACAAGTCAGCAGATAGAGCAGAAGACAACGTTAGGATGGCAGCTCTCATTTTTCTGACTGATTGGTATCAAAAGCTATTACGCAGCTCATACACAGTTCTTTTCCTTCACGTATGCAACAGCAGCTTCGCTATAATGATCCCAGAGATACAAAGTCTCTGCCTTGCACCAGAATTAAATGATATAAAAAAAGGATGCATTATTCATGAAAGTGGTGGCCTTTTCATTATTACTGTGATTTCTGTTGGGACCATTCGCTACCTTCAGCTGAGTGCACACTTAAATTTTGCAGGATCTAGGCAGTTTTTGTTCACTAAGTCACTAGACAGCAATATGTCTTAGAGTTGGGTACAGTAATAAAAACTATTGCCCAAAGGAGTTTTAATTCACCCTTCCCTATCTGCTGCTATTGGGCTGCTATTTTTTGTGGGTTTATTTTTAGAGGAACCTCACATTTTTATTACCTCACAAAGGCATCATTGGCAGCAATGGTTTACTAGCACCCAATATGTTCATTTAGCTCTTTTTTATATACGTGTACACACGCGCACACACACACACACACAAAATCCCTCAGGAAGGAGACCTGAAGACAAAAGTACAAAAAAACAATTAGGGTGTGTGAGTTTTTTTTCATGACTTGTTTACAGTGTTTAATGTAGGTTGGAGTACATCTGACAAGTTCATGTTTAAAAGACAATCATCTACATACGAAGGAAATAGGAAACAATAAGGTAGCATTTGATATGGATAGGGGCTGGCTGGAGCTGAAGACCCCAGAGCATTTTCTATTAACAAAACTCCTGTAAAATCTAAAGCTAGTAAACATTTGAGTGTGCTGCAGCCAAGCTGTACACTGCATTTGACATTTTTGTACTCTGAAACCTTGATAGCCTTATCAATAACACCCATCTCCGTGGAGCCAGAGCATGGTCTGAGGTATCTGTATCCTGATGTGTTTTTAATTCACCATGGTGACAGGTCAACAGTAGACATACGTTGTCACAAACTGTAAAATGGTTATTCAGGGCATTTTCAGAGCCATCATGAAAAAAAAGGAAAGGAAAAGGAATAGGAAAGGGAAAGGGAAAAGGCTTATGGACTACAGTAAGATAATTTTGCCACTGTGTTGGCTCCAAGCAAAGGGATGTTCCTAGACTTTCAGTCCTTATTTACCGGAGTGCCATGGTCACACAGAGGAACCGTGTTACTATTTTTCAATAAATGTTCCTCTTCATTGCTTGCTGACATGATCCTCTCTTTTCTGTGGGAGAGGCTGAAACTGTTGTCATTTCATGCACCTACCTGACGATGAGAGGCGAACAAGGAATAAGCCAGTAAACAGAGCAGTGCTGATCTAACTGTAAAAACAAATGAACAAACAAACAAGCAGAAGTCGTTCCATTCCACAATCTATAACCACACATACAAGGCACTATTTTTTTCTCTATTGTTCTTCAGAGCTCTGGCCAGCTTTGGGTGACAATTGTGGAAAAACAGCAACAATACATGCTGTCTCCACCAAATCACTCATTGTTTATTATTAGCAGGAAAAGGGTAATGTTCATTATCATCATAATGGTCAATGGGTCCTTCTGCCAATGTGACTGGTTTGGAGATAAAGATGACTAGGAATATAAGAACAATTTTTTGATTATTATTCTGGGATAAAAAGAGAACAAGCTCTCTGTTACAGAGGTTTGTTCCGGATGTAAACTCTGCAGTGGTTACCAGATACCAGTCAGATTGACATGACCTTTGTTATTTTTTTTCCCCAGAAATTATTAGGGAGATTTCAATCTAGATAAAGGACCTACTGCGAGTTTTAGGCTACAGTACAGTTATATTCTTTGGGGAAGTGATTTTGTGTCATGAGCGTATATGAATTCACAGCAGTTAGCCAATGCTAGCACACATTTATTTTTATCTGTTTACGTGCAGGACACCACTGGCATGAAACCTGTACATTTTTTATATTGCAGATTCTCAGGATCATTCTAGCCTTCCAAAACTGATTTTACACTTTGATAAATATGGTATTCTGTCTGGAGCTCAAGCAAGGGACTTGTGATTGAAATGACAGAATTTAGCTGAGTGCAGACAAAAGACTGAAAATATACATAGTTCCTCACAGCTGTTAATCGTAATCCCAAACTGGAAAACAATTAATAGTCCTCGAGGCTTTGTTTAAAAATAAACAAACAAACAACAACAACAAAACCCACACAAACTACACAGCCATAGTTTCCAGATGAAAAATAAAACCAAGTTCAGCATTACGGGCTTCAGCCCTTACGTCAAAACATGCATAATGAAAAATGAATTGTGAAACTAGCTTCATAAATCTCACTGATATGTGATGTACTAAATGTGTAAAAACACACATTTCTAACAAGTCCTGAACACTGGGTGTAAGCTTCCTAGAAAGAAAAGAAAGGTTATGTCGTGTTATTTTCAGATATTTTGTGCAAATCAACTTAATGAATGGCAGTTTTCATAGGGAAAGAGTTCAGAAGCAATCTCATTCTCAACAAAAAGCTTGTATAAAGAGGTCCAAGGGTAAGTACTCTTTTTTCTTCAGAGGGTATAGTGAATCATTCAGAGATTTAACAGCCTGTACAAGAAACCAAAGCCTTGCCTTCTGTCACATATAGCAGAAATTGTGGGCATTTATGTAAAGATAAGGTAAAAGACTTGCCCCAAAAGGGAGGATACATGCCATTTCACAGAGCCTTCCTTTGCCGTATCATCCTATCCCTCAGGTTATATATCAACAGATAGATAGACGGACAGACAGATAGATAGATAGATAGGTAGATATAGCTTTAACTTCTGCAGAGGCTATCTTGCATCTATATAGCTTTAACTTCTGCAGAGGCTATCTTGCATCTTTCCTTGCTGCTTGGCCTGTGTAAGGGAGAAAGACAATACTCATGAGACCTGTAAAACAAGTACTGCAGTACTACAGTAACCCAACAAAGGCATTTAAGTGGGGTCTGGGACTGCCCCTGCAGGCCCTCTTTTCTGGTTAATGTAAAATGTATGAGTAATCTTGGGAGCACAATTATTGACAGGAAAGGATACCACTAGGGACAGGAGGGGAACAACTGAACTCCAACTAGAATTCCAAAAGAAGGCTCTTGGATTACGAAGAAACATTTTTTTTTGTCACCTATGGCTCATACCACAGATATCCCAACCAAACTTAAGGTTCAGTGTACATACATTGCGAATCTGGAGATCATAGTATTTTCTTAAGCTTTAATTAATTGATGTTTTATCATGGAAATGCCAAGAAAAAGGCTGCATTTATTTATGTAAAACTTGTCCAAGGACAAGTTTCTTGCTTACTCGAATTGCTGGGCATGAGTCATTTTCCCAGTGTGGTATCTGTGGGTAAATGTTGACTTGTATTTTCAGTTGGAAAACACAGCACTACAGCTGGAGGCAGTCTCCTCTGTCTCTTGCATTCCCAGGTATGTCCCATTTTAACTATGACACTTCCTTATCTTTGGATGACATTTTTGCTGGCACTACCAGCACTGCAAAACATTGCTCTCTCACAGAGTACTGTAGCCTGTGAAAAATATCCAGACTGAACCCAACACTTTAAAAAGCCACTGATTCCTTTTCTCATTGCACTTTCTTCCTTTCTGGCCTCACCAGGCTAAAAACTCTTTAACAAATTGTTCAGAAAGAAGCTGCAAAATGACGAGCTGCTGCCCCATCGGGAGACCAGGCCGCAGTCAGCCAGTCAGCCTGACTGGTAGCTCCTCACTGGCACGGCTGCTGGTCCCCAGGTTTTTGTTCCTTCCTGCCTAATGGCAGAGCCTGTTCTCTGTCAGGTGACGTCATGGTTAATTGAATGCTGCAGAGCACTAATATTTTCTCCCCCTGTTGCTACAATAATACTAGGCAATCTATACAGAACACTGTGACCCTCTCGAAGGAAACAAAAAGCATGCCGTGCTAGACTGCACTGTCCAGTTTTAAGGGCTCTTTGTAGCTGGGAGGACAAAGCCACAGCTGCCGCTCCGCACGTGATGCTGCTCGTAGCCCTCAGGTCTAGACCCCCAGACACAGTGGCAGAGACACACTGTAGGGGCATTTGTGTCCTCCGGTGTGAGAGCAAGGACTTACTTCTCCTTCCCTAATATATTTTTAGACATAACAAGATGGTGCCCTGGACAAAAAACAACAGAAGAAGTGCACCTGTATGTCCCACTGTAGTACCACCCGAGTAAAGTACTCTCCATCTGAAAACCTCTTGTCATCCTTTGTAAAGGATGACAAGAAGTTGGAGGAACACACTTTACAAAAGGAAATTGTACTTTTTCTAAATAGAAACATAAATGGTGGGCAATGAGATGGGCTGCTGAACAGGAATTCATGCTTGTCTCACTAACACTGTCAGGGACATTTTGGTAAGACATTTGCTCAACTCACCTGGTATCACTGCATGTATAATGTCTTTAGTGATTTGACAAGAGTGGAAGGAATGATGTGCAGTTCTCCAGTTTTTACCATAGACTGTAGTAGTAGCGCTGACATGTCAGTGTTGAAGAGCTCACTGAAGGAAAAAAAAAAGTGGGTGAGTTGCAAGATCCCATTCATCAGGTATGGCACCACAATTAAGACTAACAAAATTCTAACTACATTTGTCTCAGTCTACAAAAATATGTAGGCATAGCTGACCTTAGGATCCCACACCTGGCCTGTGACTCCAACAAGGGTAACAGCCGGGTATAGGCCTCTGTTCACAGATCTGTGAACCAGCTGCTCCTTTTTTGTTCCCTAACATTTACCTAGAAGTGTCATTTTTGTTGGGCAGCAACTCAAAACTGATTAAAGTATAACAGGCTGTAAACATTGGGAAATAGTAACAGTAGGCCTCGCTCTGCCCAGCACAAGAGGAGTTAACAGCCTCAAACAAGTGGTCCTGGAACAGCAGCAGGCCCAGGGTGGAAAGGGAGCTGTCTGAAAAAGAAATGTGTTTGTCTGGTGTTTTTTTAAATTGAAGTCTGTAAGAGAAGATGCTGTGAACTGGATAGTTTGATCCTATTGTGTTTTAATGTTTATCATCTGCTTATACGTGATTGGGAGATAAAGCTTTCCCTGGAAACGAGGAGCTCACTGAGTGGGGCTGTGTGTTAGGCCCTGAGTCACTTTGTGCTCACTAGGTCGTGTTGTGAACACACAAACATTTCACACTGCGAGGGGGTTTCTTTCTGCGTCCTTCTTGGCTGGTGGCCATGGTCTGAGGCCGTCACCTCTGCCGAGAGCAGGGCCTGCAGTCCCATTTAGCTTTCCTCCATAAAGCCTCTCTTGGAAAAAGGAGAAAGGAGGTGCTGGATCATGCCAACCTACCAAGTGCTTATCTTCGAGCTGTTGACCTCCGTGGGAGTCGATGACGTGCACAGATGCCACACCGTGTCACTTCCCTTTTTGAAGGAGGACAAGGACCCTGGAGGCTTGGTGAGCAGGTGGTGAGTGAGGCCCTTGGGAGGTGGCCTGATGCTGGCGGGCATTTCCATCCCATCCATGTGTAGACACCCAGATGCCTGATTTGCAATCATGAGCAGAGATTCTGCTGCCAGACGGGGAAGGGCAAAGATCTCTCTGGCAGCAGGACTGTGCAGCTCCAGGCTTTAGTCAAACCCTCATGTTGTCACCATGCTGGCAAAAGGGTCTAGAGAAGCCGCTAGGGGGCCAAGGGGCTTACAGCGGGTACCGCTGTAGTGAAGGCTTGCTTTTGTAGTAGTCTTGCTTTTGGTTGGAGGCAGCAGGATTTTGCAGATACTTGTTAGGGAAGAAGACCAAGGTCCTGGTCACCTTGCCAGTTCTTATTGTTTTTATGCTAGACTGGGGATAATACTGAGGAAAGCAAATCTGAGATGGATGGAGGTTCTCCATCTCCATGAGCGTACAGAGGGAGAAAGAGGGGCGTTAGGTGTTTGGTCAGCTTTACCCTTCCCCACAATTGCAGAGGGGTGTCCCTTCCTAGGAGTGCTCAGGAGAAGGCCCAGATAAGACTTTTAGTCAAATAACTCTTCTCAAAAGGAAGTTTTCCTCTGAAAATAGGTTGTGCATTATTGCCCAAGGGATAGCGAAGTCCTTTGTGAAGACTAAGAACATGCTATGTACAGGGGCCTGATTTAATACTGGCAAAAGTCAGTAAATCTAGAGGCATAACTAGCAGGCAGGCAGCACTCCTGCCTAAAAGGTGAGGAATTAATCACTGACTAAACAGGCACCTTTCTGCACCCGTTTGTGTACTGTACAATTTTGCGTGTGGTCTAAGCATCTGACATGACAAACATGGAAGTTCTCCAAATATCAGAGGTGGTAAAAGCGCTGGTTAGAAGTGAACTCCTGATTGTTTTTCAATAGCTTGTGGTACAATGGTTATGATACGCCAATGTATAAGGGCGAGCTGTAGTGCTATTTTTGGCAGTAGAGCACATTAAAAAAAGAAAGCCTCAGAGGTGTTTAAAAAAGAAGAATGTAACGCACTCCAGAATGTTGTTGTGTTCCTTCTCAAGAAGGATAGCTTCTCACTGTGGTATGTTCTTAAAACAGAATCTGTAAGGCTCCTCTGGGCTTGATGTAACCAAGGCTGTGATTATCAGCAGTAAGAGCTGATTTCTGATTTAAGGAGATCACTGTAGACATTGCCTTGGGCTCTTGCCTAGAAATGCGCTGGTGTTTAAAGGCCTGTTTTTCCTCAAATGCAAATGTGAATCAAATGGCTAGTATTATCTTTATTATTAGAAGAAAAGAGAACTCCAACAGGGTAAATAAATAGGATAACACAAATAACTCCTAACCTAGAATGAAAATGCTGTTTCATCTTACCCTCCAGAGGAGTAACAGTGAGTCCATCTTTTTCCTTATTTTCTGGTAATCTTTTCTCACAATTTAGGATTCCTGTCTGGTTGATTGAGGTGAGACTTGCAAACAGAAGAGGTAGTATGGAATAGTTTGATTTCTTTAGCTGTGCCATGGTCAGGGTGCTGTTGGCTCTGCTTCATTCTGCTCCCTACATTGCTCAGGGAGCTGCTCTGTCTACTGCCAACAGCTTGGCTAAACACCTTTCATGCCTGCTGCTTGATCCTTTTTGTTTATTCACCTTTTCACAATCAGAAGATACCATAATGCCCTCACTCCCTCTTAGTGTTCCCTTTTCCTTAAAAACCTGGGACAGGGAACACGGGGATTTGTAGTACAAAATGAACTTACTGATGGGGCATTTTCCAGAAACGCTTCTGAGATGTTCTTCCTGACAGAAAGATAAAATCTATTGCATTGGGAGTTACGATGAGGAGAAAGCTACTCAAAAGCTAACAGTCAGAATTAATTATGTTCATGACAATACTGAACAGTTACAAAATGATTGTCCTATGGCATACAGACTGTAAAATCTAAAGTCAACACCTGTTGGAAAAACTTGCATTCCTGAGATACTGAACTCTCCTCCTAAGCAAGACCATGAAAATAATTGCCTCTTCGTTTGTTCAATGGAGGAAGAGAAAAACCAGTTTTGTTAAACAGGGAAATATTTATATTCAAAAGCATTTTCTTCCTTCAATGCATAATAATCTGTCACGGTACAGAATTACATATATTATTTTCCATTTCTCAATTTACAAGGCTGAAAAGAGAGGCTATCTGGACAAAAGTGCTGGTTTAATCATCAGATCTCTACCTCTGTAAGAGGTTTTACTTCAACTTTCGCCTGAACCATATTTCCTAGGGAAATGGTCCCTAAGCCGTGCTGCATACCTGTTGAAGAACACTCTCCATCCTTTTAGTTAAAAGTTGTTCTGCTTCCTCTGAGGTACTGGTTGAAACAGAAGACAGAAGACTAGACTGGCTGGCTAGACCCATTTTGGACACTAGCCACCTCAGAGGGGGCTTGATTCCCATGATCGTTCACTCCTGGGCCTCTTGTCCAACTCCTGTGCCCAAGAGAGTCTCTCCCAGCAACCACTCTCTGAATCCAGGCCTTAAAAGTGCTTTTCAGCTGAAATCAACAAATCCCTTGGGGTCAACTGAATTGCTTCTTTGGCTTTACTTTTACTAAGTTGTGAATTCCCTTCTTACCCCTGCCTGCCCCTGCAACCCCCAAGAAAATCACAAACATTTCCATTCCTGACTTCTAACCTTCCTTTGGACTTTGGGTGTCAGTTAAATGTTTGTGGTTGGTGTTCAAGGCATTGAATACTGGCAGTATTCATGTTATTTGAAAACCATACATCTTGTAGTTCATTACATTTTAGTTTAGGAAAACACAAAACAGATGTTTTATCTCTGATGGATATGCTGATACTTTGCATTGTAGCAGCTGTCTCGTGTGAAAGGATGTGACATAACCTAGCATTTTAAATGAGCATAACATATTCCAGTATCTAAATATGAAATGAGTAAAAGGTCATTGATCTTTAACTTTTTTTTTTTTTTTTTTTTTGGTGAGGATTCTGTAATAGTACTGTTATGTAGTAATGTCAATTCAAGGTAAATGAGTTAAACTTTTCCTGAGCAGCAGCATAAATTATTCCTTTAACTACCTTTACAGGAAGCTTAGCTTCCAGCTCAATAAAATAAAATAAAATAAAATGCCATAGATGAAACGAAAACATGTTACAAAGCAATTGCTTAAAGAGAAGACTTGTAAGCCAAAGTTAATATGCTAGCACAAGTTACTAAACATTTCATTTGATGTATATTTTTTTACAGATTTTTTGTGTAATTTCTGCTTGCATACTGGCCAGTTTATTGCCCTTATGAACCTGGAGAATTCTTTTAGCAACCACATTGCTGCAAGACAATGTGATATTAAGGCATTACCATGATGAGTTTTATCTGTTCTGTTAATGCAATTAGTTGACTGAAATAGCTCGTTAGCACTTCAAGAATGGCTTCTTTTGTGAAGTGCTCACTTTTCTGGTAGGACTTTCCAGCTTCTGCTGAAAATATTCATCCACAGCATCACTCCCAGTGCAGAGTAGTCCATTTTACAGTTCTGTGCCTCATTTTCATTTTGAACACTGTACTCAAAGTGAAGTTTTGACCTCTAGTGAAAGTACAGAAAAAGTTCTAGTAAGACAATTGGTACTGAAGTTGTCTCTGAATTGGAGACAGGATTGAAAATACTTAAAACAAACAAACAAACAAAAGTAAAAACTAATATTCTTTGTATCCAGGCTGTTTCTTGTACTTGGAATGTGCTAAAAGCCCCTAAGTCTATTGTTTCTGTTGTATTCTACAGTTCTTACATCTTAAAAATACTTCATAATCTTTAACGATGAGGATTTGCATAAACTGGCTGGAGTGATGCTATGGAGTCTTAACTTCTTTCCCCCTTCTGTTTCTGTAAAAATTCCCTTTCCCTTCCATTCATCTCAACAACACAGATTTGAACTTTTGGTCACTTTTATCAAAATTGTTTTACTTGCTCCCTGTACTTGAAAACATCCATAAGTCATCAGTAGCAGGGTCAGCTTGGAACATCTCCTGCTCCTAAAGAAAAAACACATGCTGGAAAACTCCTTGCCTGTGAAAAGATACCAAAAAGCAGCTTTCTTCTGGCTGCCATGCAAACAGTTAATTCTATCGCCACATAAATTGGTGCAACAAAATGTAGAAGCAATCAGGAAATAAGGACCTAAGCTGGAAATTGCTCAGAGAGGAGGAACAGACATGATGGTTTCTGACCGTTAGGGTCTCTTTCACATCCTTTTTATTGTCTGGGCACTTCCGTGAACGGCAGCTTGTGGGATGCATCTGCCTTGCCCTGCAACAGAGTGAGTGTGGCTTTTTGTATGCAGAGGACCTGGGCGAGGGAGGTGTAAGGGGGCATGGAAGGTGCTGGAAGGTCTGGTCCTTGCTGAGAACTTTCTCCCCTTTGGCACCCAGAGAAACAGCACAAAACAACATCGCTGAATTTTCATTTCAGTAAGAAAAGGAGGGACAGAAATCAGGCACTAGCTGATTCTGTAAGTGTGGCCATTTTGTGTTGTGTCTGCAAGTCACCTTGCATCTGTTGTCTGTTCTGCTGTCCTTCATGTTCCTTAGGCCAAATATTTCTCTGTTTATAGGTTTTCATTTTAATTAGCAGGTGCTGAATGTGCTTTATTTCATTAATCTGCTGTTAGTAATACAGTTAGAATATGTGCTGTAAATCCCTTCCTCTTGAAGCTTTCTCAGCAGGACAACAGTTCTGTCCTGCTGGCTGGCTGCTGCAGAATCTTGAAAACTAACCCTTGCCCTTTTTCAGCTGATTATTTGAAGGACAAGACCCTTTGCATAAGCTAATGTTTATAAATCCAGCTAGGAAGACTGAAAAAGTAGTCAGATTTTATCCTTGATGTAATGTGTAGAATTCGGCCAGCTTTAGCCACTATTTTTTTGTTAATGAAATCTATGTTGATAGATGACTTCTACATATTTTCTTTATAGGGCACCTTAGAGCTGGTATTGAATTAATATAAATGACTGATCAATTTGTGGATGATTTTATGTGCTTTGTTCTAGTGAGGGGCCAATGTCAGAGTTATGCAGTTGAATATTTGTCAACTTGAAGCTGTGAGAGTGTGATGAAAACTCCCATACGGGTAAATTCACTGAGCCTAGCTCCAGTGCTGAGTGCACACACACTAGCAGGTTCTGGGTTTAGAAGGTGTCTTTCCAAGTTGGTGTTATGAAAGACACAGAAGTTAAGAAAGAAGCCAGATGTTTAGGGAACTCTTTACCAAGGATCTGCTTGGATCCTTAGCCCTCTCATTGGAAATATCACAATAAGTACTCTATCCCTCTGTTGAAAGCTACCCTTTTCCCCAAAGAGATCGTTTCCCATATTTATCACATCTTTGGTATTAAAAGAAGTGATTAATTTGTTTACAGTATTCGTGACTTCCAGATAGAACTTTTTGCTGTAATTTTCTTATCCGCTTATTGTACTGAAAACCTTTTATGGGATGTGCACGAACTGGCAATGACACCTAGAGAGAATTTGGTTATGTATCAGCAGTAAAGAATGAATAGATCGTCTCTGGATTTAGGTATAAATCTCATATTAGATATTAGATTTAGGTATAAATCTCATAGCCTGGTGTTTGCATAGCCTGGTCTGCTCATTGGTTGGGCCATTTATTTTGTATTAAAACACCTGAGCTTTCTTTGCACGCAGGCGGGAATAGGTAATATGAAAGTGGGGCTACATAGGGAAGGGCTGTCTGACCATCTAAGGTGACATCCCAAAATATTTTGACACTTTGGATTCAGTGCTTTGAGTTGAGAGACAGAGCAGATATTTTATCTTTTTCTAAGAGTGCAGGACCTTTTGAGCAGGGTCCGCATCTTTTGAAGTACTTTAGAAAATGAATCATAGAATCATAGTATGTCCTGACTTGGAAGGGACCCACAAGAATCACCAAGTCCAGCTCCTGGCTCCTCAAAGGACCAGCCAAAAATCAGACCATATGTCTGAGAGCGTTGTCCAAATGATTCTTGAACACCCAACCACAGTCTGGGTGCAGAACCTTTCCCTAGCACCCAGCCAGACCCTCCCATGTCCCAGCTCCATGCCGTTCCCTCGGGTCCTTTCGCTGTCCCCAGAGAGCAGAGCTCAGCGCCTGCCCCTCTGCTCCCCTCGTGAGGGAGCTGCAGGCCGCCATGAGGCCTCCCCTTGGCCTGCTCTGCTCTGGGCTGAACAAACCAAGGGACCTCAGCTGCTCCTCATACGTCTTGTCTTCTAGAACCTTTGCCATCTTTGTAGCCCTCCTTTGGAAACTCTCTGATAGTTTTACACCCTTCTTGTATGGTGGTATCCAAAACTGCACACAGTGCTGGAAGTGAAGCTGCACCAGCACAGAGCAGAGCAGGACAACCCCTTCCCTCAACCAGCTAGCCATGTCGTGCCTGATGCACCCCACGGTACGGTTGGCCCTCCTGGGCCGCTGCTGACTCCTACTCAACTTGCCATCAACCAGAACTCCCAGATCCCTTTCCACAGGGCTGCTCTCCAGCCTCTCTTGCCCCTGTCTATACATATAGCCACGGTTGCCCTGTCGCAGGTGCAGAACCTGGCACTTGCTCTTGTTAAATTTCACGTAGTTGATGACTGCCCAGCCCTCTAATTTGTCAAGATCTCTCTGCAAGGCCTCACTCCTCGTCAGAGTCAACAGCTCCTTCCAATTTAGTGTCATCTGCAAACTCACTTACGCATTTTTGTCCTGCATCTGGATAATTTATAAAAACACTAAAAAGAACTGGCTCCCGATTGGAGCCCTGGGGAGCGCAACTAGTGACTGGCCACCAGCCAGATGTAACCCCATTTACTATAAATATGGTGCTGTGCTTCATGATGTTGCTTTGTTTCCTTCTGTTTTTTGTTTTTTTTTTTTTTATTTATTTCCCCCTTTTTTTTGAATTATGGAGGCCTCTTTACTGTTTGCTAGATTTTCTTGTTTCAACAGTGAACAGCTTCTTACAATTAGTCTTAAAGCAGACATTTTGTGATGTTTCTTTAGTTGAATATTTTTGTTTTCTCATATCTGGTTTGTTTCAGGTGAGGCACTGTTTGCTATTTTCTTCATACTTTTCTGAGAAGTTTGAACTAAAATAACCTAAAAAGCTTCAAATGGAAGCTTTCATACTGCAGGAAAGGATCAAGATGCAGTGCAGCCCTTCCAGACTAAAGCATGCACAATCTATAAGTGAACTGTAGTTCACATGGGCATGACCTGAAGTTGTTTGTTGTTTTTAGGGTGGAAAATTTCCACTGAGCTAACCAGATCAAGTCTATAACAATTTCTGTGGCTAGAAAAGTTAAGGGTCTATAAAAGGTTGCAAGCACAGCAGACAAGTTGACCAATAGCCAAATCTTCCAGGGCACATTCTCTTAGCCTGGAGTAGTAGTAGGCTTTCTAAGCGTGTTCTTTGGCAGCCTCTGCACACAAAGACCTGTTGGTTACACCAAGAAAAGAGGTTACATTAAAATTCTTAACTGAAGATATTGGGAGTGTCAGTTATAGAAATTGCACTAAGAATTGAGTCATTGTTGTGGGAGGCATATGGGTTGGGTTGAACAAAACCAGAAGGTTTTTTTTTTTTTTTTTTAGGAATGCTTGTTTACACTTTATGGCACATGTGTAACCCCAAGAAGACCATGTATTTCACAACTTATTTACAAAATTTTTCTTCATGTAACTGTTCCTACTTTTTATCTCTAATTGATTCACCATTTAAAACGAAGCCTTTAAGGATGTGGTGGATACATCAGTAATGGTCAAATAGGTAATCAACAAGTATAATCAACAATCCCTTCTTGAATGCCTATTTTCTAAGCCCTCGGTAAGGGAACCTGTTGCTGTACTTACATTGAGACCTACAGGGGACATGTCCACCATATGTTAATCTAGGTGTCCATGACTTCAAACAACTGGCCAGGTTGAAAGTGGTTTTGAAAGTGTAATGGTTTGTTACTGTTTTTGCTTACTTTGACAGTGTGGGCTACAAACCTTTTTCATCAAGGACCCTGAAGTGTACTGGAAGTATACTGAATCTTCCAAGGCCCAGGGACATTTCTTTGAAGGGAAACCCCACAATTAGCAAGGCAAAAATAGACACATTTGATCAGGCTTAATGAAGCAAAATGACACATTTTTTCTAGAGGTAGAAGGGCTTCAGTATATGAGACTGGAAAGATCCACATGTGAATCCCTTTACCTCCTACGGCTTGTAAAAGCACTTCTTCAAAGCACTTAGCCAAAAAGAGGTTTTAAAAATCACCATGACTGTTCCTGTACTGGGACAGGGGGTGGGTATGGAGCCCCTACTACTATGTTGGTTGTGTGTGCGGTGGGAAGGGCCATGCAGGAGTTTTTTCTCCTCAGAAGAAGCTGCCCATTGTTGTATGAGGACTTTGCTGCCAGTGAGGACTCAGCAAAGGTGAGCTTCTCCAGGTGGATGAAGGCACTTACAGAGCAAGAGAGTAACAGGACCAGGATGATCATAAGCAGCATCAACAAGATGTGATGCTAGTCCTAGATCCACAGCAGTATCCTGTTCATGTAGAGTTTATTGTTTATAACCTATTCATGTTTCAACATCGCAGTAAGTAATTGCTACAATACAAGCTTGAAGATGCTTCCTGTATCCTGAGGTTTAATAAACACAGCAGCTGTTAGCCTGAGAACATGTTTAACTCAGGATAGAATTACAGCAACTCGATGTACTAAAGTTTATAGTATAATAAGGGATATTCTTCTAAAATACTGTGTAATTTGGCAGGCAGTATGAGTGAACCATTGTGGTTTATCTTGGCCTGGGCTTTTTAAAATTGCATGATGATCCTTGGATTTCTTATATACAGAGTAACCCCAGAGCATTTCTAAACTGGAAAGGATCTATAAGAAACCAAGAGGCTGTATCATGCTGCCACGGTGCATTACTTAGGTGGGGAGGGCTGCCCTCCTGGAGTTCTGCCAGCACCCGATCCACACACAGTGCAAAAAGTTGTGTTAGGGCTATTGGGTAGACACAGCTTCAAACTTCAGTGATTTTACAGGGAAATTCAGCTCAGAATCAGTGAGGATTGAGGAGATTCTTCTTTGCACTTAACCAACAGTAGATCAGCTGGCTTGTATAAGCTCATTAAGAGATCCAATAATCAGCTTACTCTGATGCAGAGGGGAGTTGGTTATATTTTTGCTTTGTTTACCTCAGA
The DNA here is from genome assembly GCF_964034855.1 of Anser brachyrhynchus. Classification (NCBI taxonomy): domain Eukaryota; kingdom Metazoa; phylum Chordata; class Aves; order Anseriformes; family Anatidae; genus Anser; species Anser brachyrhynchus. The sequence goes on along the minus strand of NC_137698.1, from coordinate 32,051,625 downwards.
AATTAACTTAAACATTGGGCTGCAAATACACTATCACTCAGTTCAGGTTGAGTAACATCAAGTTTGTCAGCAAATCCTTTGAAATACTTCTCAAGCTCATATATCATTAAGGAGAGGGAAATAAACGGACTCAAGTTATACTGAGTAATTCTGTAATGGATGCTGAGAAACTGACTCCATGCACAAGAAGCCTGCTGAACAGGAGAAGCCTAAGGTAAGTGGGGCATCTACTGGTGAGACACTGCAATGAACTAACCTACTGTGTGAATGTCTGATCCAAAACCTGTACGGGCCATTCTGTGCTCATTTTGCTTTGCCAGATAAGCAAGTGCCAGGCCTGCCTGCTGAGCTCTTTTGCCAAAATCATGCAGCTTCTCCTTGCATAAATCCTTACTTTACTGGCACTCCTTTAGAGGTGTCTGCCACATACATTGCAAGAGTAGTTATGAATACAGTTAGAAGAAGAAAAGAAGTGAGATAATGAAACTTTTCAGAAGACGTAATGCAAGTCCCTAAGCATCTCCAACCATCCCCCATCCCAATCTGTCACTGCAGAGTCTCTGTCTGTTAGATTATAAAGCTTCCTTCCTTGTACCAGGAGATACTTTGATACCCTGGTCTGCTGCCCAAGGGTGTGAAAACCCATATGGAGCATAAGAAAACGCAACAATGCTCTAGGGAGATAAAATCCAGATCAACCAAACACAGGTTGTTATCCACACCACCCAATTTTCCTTCCTCCATTGTTCAGAAAATGTTATATGCAACAGCATGATATTCTCTACAGTGTTAAATACCCCTTAATGACTTCTTCAGAAGTCATTTAAAAATGTTCCATTTTTAACATGCAACATTTTGGGCCAGGTGGAGGGTGTCATCTTCAGGCTGACAAGTTTATAGCTATAAATTTCTATGTTGCATCCCATTGTGCACATGAGGCATTGATTTGAAGGGAACTCAAGTGGGCTTGCCCAGTCATGTCATTAATTTCATTGTTAGGATTTAACATTTTAGATTCAAACAGTCAGCATGTGAAAAGCTTGCTTCTCTGCACTGAGAGCATGGAGGTGCATTTGCAAAAAGGAAACATGAACAAATAAGCAGCAAAGTAATGCTAAATTAAGAGAGAATTTGATCATGCTGTTAAATTACCTTGCTTATGTTGCCTTTGTAGAGTTATCACCTTTACTTATCCAGTAAAGTCACATCTTTTCCTAAGCCAACTTTAGATTCTTTTGTCTTTCTAGACCCACAGTCACAAGTTGAAATACAAAAGCACCCTTACTTCTGCTCTGCTGCACAGCACACATTTGCTATATTTAGCTGTGCTGAGGAATCAATTGCTTTATATAATCTCATCACAAGCCATTGTTGAAAAAGCATCCAAGTCTGTCACTTGATCCTGGGGAAAACACTGGTCTTTGTGCTTTCTTCAGGGCTTCTTCTGCCACGTATGTCAGAAGAATATGTAACCAAGAAGTGCTTTCAGCCATTCTTGTCCAAAAGTCAGTGGAGTAAGCAAAAGTCATCTTACTCCGGTACTTAGATCTTTGCTTAGTTAAACAGTTAAACCTTCCCTTTCTGAGAACTGGCCTTTTTTTTTTTTTCTGATTCTGTAGCATGTTCTGTGGTTCATTTAATTTGAAATTTGGCACAGCAGAAACAATTCCAGTTTTCTTTTGTTTACTGTTTACAATACCAATTTTCTTTTATTTAGCCCTTATTTGCAGAAGCAAGCAAGAAAAAGCATTGTGATTGAAAGCTGCAAAACACTTTGGTCTCTACACAAAGTATGTTAGATCACTGTTTAATCTGTCCCTTGCTTTTCTTTTTATCCAGATGCCAGATAATATCTGATTCCTACTCCTAAAAAGAGAATTTCTTCTGGCTCAGGAGTTCCACAGCTACAAACTGTTTAAGGCTGGGAGAAGTCTTTAGAGAACTATCATGGTACGTTCACTCTGTTCCTTCCACATTGACCAATATACACCTCGGACAGTGGGGTTAGGTAGACCTGCCCTTATGGCTGCTGCTACAAGTGTGCGTGCACTGGATAACAGGGAGCAGGGAAGTCCCAGCAGAAATGACAAATAAAAAATAACTGAGCAACAATCTGTATGTTAACCTTAAGGTGTCTCAAACCTGTGGTTACTGAGGAGTAAAATCAAGGCATCTCTTTCTAGGAAAGCAGAAACATTTGTTTCCTGAATTGCTTTTCCAGAGCTTACGTTCAAGGGAAGCTGTTGATGGCCAAATGGTAACATTTTCATTACTTTATAATTAACTGTAAGAACTTAGATGCTGAGCACGTCCATTTACTACTTTCTTTACAGAAAACGATCTATTGTTAGTTGCTGAAGTTGCGTGGATGGTATGGAAGAATAGCACAGTTTATAGAGCATGGCTATGGCTGACTGTACCTGGCTTTTCAGGCACTGTGTTGGTGTTATCTAAGAGCCTGGGGAGTGGTGGTTCAGAAGATACGGTGTTGTAGTCAGTGTGAGCTTTCTAATTGGACTTCAAATGCTTTGATCAGCAAAGTTAATTAAGTCTGTACGGTGCTACTCTGAAGTATAGGCAACTATCAGTAGGCTTTTAAATAAAGCTACCTATTGCTCTTACATATAGCTAATTGAACAGAAGTCAGTGCTTCAAATCAGGATAAACCTTTATCACATATTCTTAAATTCAGTCCTGGGTGCATTTTATATAAGACAGTTCTGTGTCTACATCTCCTAAAGGGTCTCCACCCAGGCTCTGGCACCTCCAAAAGCTCTGAGTGTCTGGCAAGACACTTAGGCAAGTGTGGATTTGTTCAGAGCTGTGTCCAGACACCATCTAGATAAATTCACTTTATACAATATCTTCAATACATTTCTTTATCCTATTAACTTTCACAGTTTTTAATGACTCTGAAGTTTACTAAAATGTACTTTAAAAGAAAAATAAGTCCTCTCCCCCTTCCCCCCCCCCCAATAACCACCAACAACCCAGTGCACACTCCTGTTCTATGATCTTTAGTGTGTTTGTGTGGGAACGGTATCTATTTACTCTACATTATTGTACATCTTTGGAAGTTTATTTACTCACCAATGTCTTCTTTAAAAACATGAGACTCTAAAGCACTGCTCCAAGGGCCCACACAGATGTAGGAAAGTACAGCAGCTTTTCTGGGCACTTTTAAAGAAATAAACTTTCAGGAAGCCTGACTCAGCACTAAAGCCACTGAATTCTTACTGTCACTGATTTTAGTAAGACATAGATTAAGCCTTTAGTCTTAATTATCCTCTTTTATGACATTAAACATTAAAATTTTGTTGTTCAGTCCTACTGAGCCTTCCTGAAGTTTTATTGCTTCCAGCAATGATAAACTCAGTCAATAGAGTCTATAAAATGTGGGGTCAGTAGTTTCATTGACATAATGAAGCAATCTTTTTGGCAATTAAATTAGAACTCTGCCATATATCATACAATTTTATGTCTATTAAAAATAATAGAAGGAAAACAGGTCTGTTTTCAGTCTCTAGGGTCCAACAACATGAACTTGGCCTATGTTTGCCCTCTTGCCATCTACCCAGATGCTCTAGGTTTCTCAGCTTTGTATTAATAGTAGTTGACGGATTCATGAGATTTTTAAAAATATTTTTGATGCATTTCTGACAGACAATGTACTGTAGCAGTTATTGTTATTAGGTGTCCTCTTAATTTTGATAGGCAGATCTACAATATCCTTCTCTGGAACATGTAAACCTAGGAGCAAAGACTGTCGTTAATACAGAATCTGCTTTTTCAGCTTAGCAGTGCTACACCTTTATGGTGGTTAAGAAACTTCTTGTGTGTTAATTTGGCATGTGTATTATTTCTCCTCACTCAGAATACAGAAGATAAACTGGGTCAGAAATGCAAAATTGCATGGAATGTCAGTAACACTTGCTGTGCTATTAATAAAAATTGGTAATTTAAAATAAAATTTTAGGTAAAAATTACATTTTTCAGTACATGACAAAGAAAGTAAGTCTTTCCAAAGTTCATTCTTTGAAAAATTTTCTATCACAGTGAAATGGCTCTAGGTGCTAAAAAAAGCAGGAAGAATAAAGGAAGGGAGCCTTGGAAGATATTACTGTCTCCTTTGCATCTTAAAAAGGCAGGAAAGTAGCAGAAACAATTAGTTTTGTGAGTCTACAAGCCACTAACATTCTTGTATTCCTGTATTTTTCTCCTTGTTTGTTGGTTGGTTCTGGGATGTATTATTCCACTGAGGCATTTCAGGAGCTTTCAGTAGAAGAAAGATGCACATCCAACAGAAATTAGTAAAAATATACTCAAGCAGTTCTATGAGTGTAATCATACTGGCACCACAAAACAATCCAAGCTGGCCACCTACATCAGCTGTAATAGAAAGAAATAAACATACGTCATCCTAAGTATTTGGTTTAGTCTAGCAGGCAAACAAAACTCTGCTAGTACTCAAGCACTAAATAAATTCAAAATACATAATCCATCACTTTAAGAAAACAGAATTAATATTCTTAAGAATGTTTGTGGGAAAAAGATGAATGTGTTTCTTAAAATTTTAAATAAAGCAAGTACAGCACAACACATCCTACGGTGGAACATGTGCTTAAAATATCTCCTGCTTCTGTTCCTGTTAAGCCATTTTCTTGCCTCTCCTCCCTATGTTCTCCCTCTCCCCTTTAAATCCCAGAAGCTTCCCTATGCTTACAGTTCAGCATGTAGTGTAGCTGTAAATTAGTGCAGAATTTAATTATTACTCTCTGTTGTTGTCTCTACTGCAGGTCATTCAATGGTATGGCAGGAGACCATATCAAAAATGAGCATGAAGCAAACATGATCATTACCATTATAATATAAAAGGCATTGCTTTTTGTTTATAAACCCAGATAGCCTATGACTTTGGAGAGGAGAAAATAATACCTATTTATATATATTTAGTATTATCATTTTAGATTAAATATTGATGAGCAATAAATAAACGTCAAGCATTCACTTACCAAGCAACTCAGATACAGACAAGGCCTTCTGCTGCTGAGTTATTTTGTAGCTCAGATCATGGTACTTAATGTCAATAAGCACAAGGTTCTGCCTAATGACAAGCACATACAGTATTACATAACACAGCCAGGAGTCAGGCTGTTCTTTTTTACCAACATCCATCAGTATGAACTGCCTTCGTGGAGAGTGATGTATCTTTAAAAGAGCAATCCACTAAGAGGTATAAAAATTAGTTAGATGACTGAAAAACAATGTTTTCTAATAGCAATAGTTATAAAAGGAGCTAATTAGAGGAGCTGATCTCCAGGCTATGTTAAAAGAACAACTCAGCACTATTGAGATAAAATCCTAAAGGGTTGCAGAGATAAGCTTAAGTGGAAGTGTCAAGCATCCTGAACTACAGCAGATACACTGCTTGGAAATGTAGTCTAATATAGCCTGTCGTTTATGTGCAAATGCATATTTAATCCTGATGATCTCAGTGACAGTATTTGTGCAGAAAAGCCCTTGTCCTATACTCAGATGCTTAGTTCTACCCTCTGCTAATAGCTTCTCTTACTTGCCTGCTGCAAAAGTGGAAGAGCAGGCAAATCTTTGGTGGAGCAGGATCTGTGGAATGATTCAGCGAGAATAAAGAGCTCATCTTTGTGATATCGTGACTACTGAAAGAGTCAGCGTAGCTGCTAAATAGAAGATAAACATAACAGTAGAGGAATAAAACAGACGCAAAAACTGATTGCATAAATAATGTCATATCATTTAAGAATAAAAGTAGTGTTTATTATTCAGAAGTGTAAACAGCTACAGTTTTTGAGGTTGAAAATGATAATGAGCTTATTAATTTGATATTCACTGAAAATACAGTATTGGTTATATAAAATGACTTCCATTTCTTTAGGTGATAATTCTAAAATGTAGGTAACATTGGGTAATAAAAATAATCCTACTTTCATGGCTTTTACTGTAAGACCTACAATTGTCATAGAGTTCCTAGTGGTTCTATCCAATAAGGTAGTAAATAGTTAACTTTTCCCTTCCTAAATTTTCAGAAATTAATCAGTGTCTATGTTTTACCGTTCAGAATATGTACTTTTTAATACATGGGCAGGATTCCTATTGGTTAAGGCTTGGTAACAGGAGAATGTTCTCTATTTTCGCTTGCCTAATTAAATAATTGCTGGGCTGTGCATGATGTTTACATACAATAAAATAATCAATAAAGATAAAATGTTCTCAAAGGATTATTATCTTTTGCATATAATAATAGATTTAATTTTCATAATACTCATATAGTTCCTGTTCATGTATAAATATATGGAAGCATTTGCAGATTGATGGTTTCAAGAGTGAGAAAACTAAAGTCACTGAAACAATGAAATACTCAGAGATAGTTCATTAGCCAGATTTTCTACGGTTCTTTATAAATATGTTTGAATCCATGAATATTATTGGTTCATGTAGAATTTGTGTTAATACTTATGTGTACAAGTAACATCTACCTCCGTGAGTAAGAGGTAATTTGGACTACAAAACTGTATTGAATGCTCTTTGAGAAGTATCTTTCTAGCAGAAAATTATGGAAATCATTCTACTGGGTATATAATGCATGCATTTTCAAGGAAATTCAGCATCAATTTATTATATTGCAAGTGTAAGGTATGTATGTTTTATTAAATCATAAGTATATTTGATATTTCTTCCACAAACTTAAAAGTATTCAGATCGTGTTAGCTCAGTGCTACTACTGAATAACACAGCTCTGTGCATAACTTAATTTCTAACATAATTTACCAGATAAAATGTGTAGTCAGTACCATAGAGACATATTTTTACACCAGAAGGTCTCTTCTTTGGGTATAGTCCTACTTTGTTGTTGTTGTTGGGTAGATAGCATTTTCAATCACACAGATAGAACCATCTTATTTTGCTACCTTATGAGAATATTTCATCAAATATTTTCTAAATATATTTCATAATGTAAACAGTATCAATAGATTTTACTAACAATAGAAAGGAATTTTAAACTTGTAACATTTTTGTCACAATAAAACCTAGCTCTTCAGTGCTTTTGAAGCTTTTTTTGGTAATGCACTGAGAGAAAGAAGGACTTTATCTAGCATCTATTTAGGTTGTTCACTGAATTCAGGTGTGAAAAATCTGTCTTCTTCGTTGGGTGGATTGCTCATGTGGGTTGTGAATAGGTTTGATAACCCTGCTCTTTCTTTATACCTAATTGCAAAGAATGATTAAAAATAATGCAAAAGGTAGCATAGAACATTACTTTTCAACTGAGGTATCTATTTTATGTTATCCACAGGTCTTAGATGTATCTAAGTATAGTTTAGACCTCCATGAACATGTATAAATCCTAAACTAATCTCTTAGACAAGATTGGTTACATCGCAGACAACATGTTAAATACCACACACTTCAGAGTATATTTTTAAAAGGTCACATTTACGTCATACACTCTGTTCACACACTTGGATGTAATGGATTATTTCCTTGTTAGACAAAGTGTTAAGCGAGATTACCTGATGTATTCTGGGCTTTTCTTCAGCTTTGCAGAAATGTATTTTATGGCTTTTTCTCCTCCAAAACTTGAATAGGTGACAGTAGTAGGATATTCCATTTCTTCACAAGGGGCAGGGCAAGTGGAATTGTGAGTTCCTACTGTACACAATCCTTTTATCTCTATATCATCTGAAATTTCAGGAGAAAGAACTTGCATGTTTCTAAAACAACACACAGTGTTAGGACTTTTTTTAACCTTACAAAATGACTTTAATAAAGACTTTGGTTAATTATCCCTAGAAAGGTTGGTACATACTAGTTTGAAGGAAGAAACACGTATTTGTAAAAGGCACTTAGGTAGCTGGAGCACAGTATTAAGGGTTGAAATTTTTGGTTTTGATTTATTCCCCCTTTCTATGCCCCCCTACAGAAATTCAGCACTTGCAAGTCTTTTCACCTTCATTAGGACTTTATGCACTTACTCTTTCTCATCCATGATTTATCAGTAGAACAACAGAAGGGTGCCCATGTTCTGTGCTAGCCTTCTGGTTACATACTTAGGCTTATAATCCTTGGTCTTGATGTTTGCCTAGCTCCTTTCAACGCACAGGAGTAGGTTCTAGAGCAGTGGCAGTGGTAATTTATTGTCATCTGATAACTTCATAAAAGTTTTGCTAAACTGAGCTCACTTAACACCCCTGTCCTTTTACTTTTGGGCTTAAGTCAGCTGAGGGGGATCCTTCTGTTTCCTCAAATACCAAACAGATGTGACAAAATTCTGCAGGTGTGACTGCTCTGGGAGGCCATTCCTCTGACAAGGCTTTAACAGAAAGAAATCACTGAGTAAATCTGGAAAAGCTGCAGAAAATCAATGTAGAAAAAAATGGTAAGACATAAATACTTCCTGAAGCATAAACCCTAACCTAAAGGCCTCCACTCTGAGGTGAGTAGTGTAACCTCCTGTCTGTGGTGCTCTGTTTGCCCTGGTGTAGTGGCAGCTGCTGCACCTTCCCTCTGTATGTGGGCTTCTCATGCTAGCATGCTGGGGAAGAGGAAGTATCTCAGCCTGTTAGGTGACAATTTGAAGCACTCTCTTCCTCCAGAAATAAACTTGTTAATCTACGTGGTTTCCTAATTGTTCTTTCCTCTGGGAAGAGAGAGTCACATCACATAGCTGAATCCATAAGAATTAAAAAGGAGGATTTCCAAAACTCATGAGAAGTTACTTCTGAGATTATCACTCACAGTGTTTTCCAGGAAGTCTGCTGTAGTGACTTAAGAATTTCATATCTACTGTGTGTAGATTATTTGCTCATAAAAAAGAATTATATTTGAAGCATTTTGAAAATATGATTCATTTTTTTTAACTATAGAATCTTGAACTCCAGTGATTTAGTGTTATTTTTTCATCAGTTACCAAACTTCTCATTACTGTGTCTGATCTCTGTTTTCAGAGTCTTAAATGAACTGGGATGTACTTCATTTCAGTACTACTTTCAGTATTTTAACTGATAGATATTTTCTACTATTTGGAATGGGCTTAGGAAATATGAATATGAAATTAATACTTACAGACTGCAGGATAAACGCAATTGTAAAACTTCAGCAAATCACATTCGGTTCCATTGCCTTAAAAATAAAGAAGTAACTTTAGGAACTTAAATCAACAATCTAGCCATTAGCTCTATTTGTGCTAAACTTAAAAATAATGTCGTCAAAGCCTAGACACCACTTTGTGCTTCTCTTTGTACAACTGAGAAAACAATTCAGTAGGGCACAGTGCATTTACGCCACAAGGGGTACATAGCAATAGAAAACAATAGACCAAGCCAAGAGGCTCACTGGAGGACTGAATATTATTATTAGGTTTGCCAGCTAGAACTGCCTTTAAGGCTATGGCTCACTCTTTGTATTAGCTTGCTAAGGAATTTCTGTCTTAGTGGTGAAAATACAAAACAAAATGGGTAGATGTAAGTTATGATTACATCCCACATGTTTCAGCAAAGGTTTCAAATTTCATGGAAGATTACTCAGACACCAACTTATCTTTTTCAAGATTTTTGGTGTGTATCCTAAAAATAGTTGATGGACAGATGCTAAGTCTAGAGTTGACCAAATATCTTGCTGCTTTTCTCTGAATTAAAAAAAAAAAAAAAAAGAGATTTAAGAAAATTAAACAATCCAAGTTATAAATATCCCACAAAGATGTACCCTGTCTCCTTTGCCATTCAATATTGAGTTAGTTCTCCTAGCAAGATAGTCATTAATTAGAGCATATGGTAGTCCTAAAAAATACCTGGGAGAATGAAAGGCAAACAGCCACACCAGTCCTGTATGTACCGGGCCTTGCATTCCTGCAAACAGCCATTAGTACTATAAATATTCTGGTACTGAAGCTTTATATCAGGCTTGCACTCTCCCCATGGGTATTCTTGGATAATTGACTGTAAAGTAATAATAACAGAATACATAAATTTCTCTTTTAATTTAGATATTGCTTTATCACATTTTACAGTGCTAAAAGAAGCCTGTTTAAGACATGAGCAGTAATATCGTGATTTAATTGGAGGAGATTACAGTTTATGCTTTTAGGATTATAAAATCATCGTCACTCTCACACAGCAAAACCAGGACCTGATCGGACAGCCCAGTGCAGCGGGGTAGTTTTCTCTGGTTGTATTAGGAGAGGACTATCAGGAATCTGATACAAAATTAGTTGTGATGGAACATATTGATGCTACTGCACTATCTTTGTATTGTTGTGTCAGTGAGACTGTGAGAGGTTAACTTGAGTACAAACAGATTAGGCAGACCATTAATATCTTGGAAAAAAATAACAGGTTTGTTGGTGGGTTTTTTTTATATAGCTGGTTGAAATGTTATTCTTAGGACTCACTGTGGCATGATAAATATTAAATAACTGCAAAAGTTTGTAATTTATTGCCATGCCTCAGAAAAGATTAGCAATGGTATAGACTAATATTTCCACCTGATGGACAAGGTGCTTACCTTCAGCTGGCGGATTGCGACCTGTGCATGCATGCCGACTGGTGTTAATAGACCTAAACCATCAAAGCGTGGAACCTCTTTGGGTGAATGGATAACAAAAGTGATGCCAGCATCAGTATAACCAAGGGAGGGATCATCAGTGAATTGCTCCTGATACAAAAAGAAGTATTTTAAATAGTTTTGGCTTTGCTTATGCTCTGAAGTTTAAGCTATATTTAAAATGGTGCTGCTTTTATTATTATTATTATTTGGTCTTATTTCTCTTGTTACCTCTTTAGCAATTTACAGGAAAATGTAGAAGTAAGCTGACTCGAATTTTCTTTATTAACTTTGTAGGTTTCCTTCCAGTTACTCTAAATTTTAGTGTTTTTTCCTTCCTTCTGTGCTCTCCCACTTTCAAAAGCAAGAAGGCATAGATGAACCTTTTTCATAAGTTGGAAATACACTTCTTCTTGCAACTACTCCATGTTTCAGCAAGCTTTCCATTACTCTCTTGAGAACCTGTCACCCCTCTCCCCTATAGCTGCTAGGGAACAAAAGTGAATGTCTAACTCTTATCGTTCTAGGTTTTAGTTTTCTTCCCTGATCTCATAAGGTGATACTCCCTGAGCTTTCTGTATTTTGCGACCAAAGACAATCCTAATAAAGTCTTTACAGTGCAAAGACCAGATCTTAGCTGACAAGAGACACTTAAGATGCTGCTGAAACAAAAATTCAGTACTGCTTAGAAATTGGCATCATGTGACCTCCCCTAGTGGGTCTTTTACTGAGATAGAGATGTTATCCTGAGTTGCTTGTATAAAATTATATTATTTGTCTGATGATATTTTTCAGCTGTAGGTGAATCGTGTATATATACGTATATATGCTCACTTGCAACTTTCTACACCATTTGGTTTGGGGACACAGTCAATAGTTATTCAGAATTTTTAAACTAGTTTTGGATCTTTCCTTTAAAATATGCTTTTACTCAGGAATAGTCTTGAAAAATAATTTTGTGCATGGAATTCTGAAGGTCTGTGTAAAACAAAAAATCTACTGATCTATGAATTATTACATGATTTTGTATATAATCATTGGTATATCTGTACCTGCTGGACATCAAAAAGTAAACGTAAGCCTCTTCCAGACAAACTCACGCTTCTTGCTGGAAGACCATTGTAATTAAAAGTAAAGCAGTTTCCATATTCAGTGAAAATATGTTCAAAATCCTTCAATAAAGAAAAATAGGGAAGTGTAAAATAAAAGAAAAAATCACTTAAAATTTCATTAGTAAATCACTATGTAAGAGATGGACTAGTGTTTTTTTGGTTTAGTCTCCCCCCGCCCCTCCCCCATGGCAGTGCTAAGAATAAGGCTAACCTGCAAGAATATGGGACTGATTTTTCTGTTCACATATTCTATTGAAGTTGGGAGTTGTTGTATGGCAGAACTGAGACACAAATGAGAGGATCATATTCGTTTGTTGCTGTTGCAGAACTAATTACATCAGCTGAGTGCAACAATGCAACCATGTCGTGCAAAAAAACTCCACACTGATGTTGGTTATAGGCCATTGATGGGAAAGGTTGCTGCATGAAGCCTGGAGGCATGACAGTTTTCAAAGGCTGCTATCTATGCAGACGTGGGACTAGGCGGAGAGCAATTTAAACTGAAATTCCATGTTATAGCTCAGGTAGGCCAGCGGGCTGCCTCTGTGGTCACTGGGAGAGCTGGGGTGCTCCTCAGGGTGGTTTAGAGCAGGATGTTTTCTCTCAATTGACCAACTGTGAGGGAAGGCAGGGGAGTAGCTGGCAAAACCAGGTGTCTGAAGTTGAGTGGTAAGAATACATCCCCTTCCTCTCCATGCTTCTGATGTAATAAAAGGAAAAATATTTACCTCTGGGTGACATGTCTTTCCAAAGAATTCACATTCTAGCAATGTGCTGTGGTTTAGATAAAACCCATTTTTCCTTGTAAACTCTTTAATGCTGAAGTTCTGGTTTCCAAGAAGAAAATCATTTATCTCTTGAGAATATTTGTCTTCCATAGCAAATTTCTGGACAACTCCAGACACGATGTTCCAAAGGAGAAAAATGACTTGGAGGTTGCTCACTGCATGAGCTTGAAACCTGTCAGTGGGAAGGAAAAAGAATGGCTTGGAGTTCTGTAGAGTTACAGGTCTGATCTCAGTGCTCTCACCAAACCCATGACGTGGTTTGTTGCCTGCTTGTTAACTCTATCTGATTCTTGCCCACTATGCCTGCACTTGCACTTTGATCTCTCTAACATGGATAAACAATATAGTCTCCATTTCTAGGAAAAGGTTATTTTCCAAACAAGAAAGCAGGAAAGGGACCCCTTTCCAGGGTTATTCTAGAAACATTTCTGTTGTGTGTGGTTATTTAATAAATAAGAACAGTCATCTGCATAAGGCAACCTCCAGATTTCTAGAGCTGAAGAAAAGCAGGACAATTGCATTTACATGAGGAAAATAGCTGAAAGGAGCTGTTCCTTAAAAAAAAAAGGGGGGGGGGGGGCAAGAAAAAAGAAAGCTGTGTTCCATCCTTTAGAAAATTGATTACTAAGTACATCTCATGTACCTGTGTTGCTAAGGCACTACCTTCTCATGAACCCTGTAGTTGGTGACAGTGGCATGAACCAAGGGTGACCCTTACTCCTAGAATCCACTTGAAAACTGAAAAAATATGGTAAGGTTTTGGAGGTGCTTTCCTGATGTACAGGATCTTGCATTGAAGACCTTTGCTGAAGTAAATTAAGGGTTCAGAGAACTGTTATGGTAAGTTTAATCTCAAAATACTAAAATGAGAATAAGACCTAAGAAAACAGCAATACTGTGTTCTTCAGAATCACTATCTTATATAATCCTATTTTACAAAACATATCAATGTATTTGTATAATAGATCTTAATGCACAAGCTTAAGAAAGATCAGTAGGAACAGCTCTTCAACTGAATTTGAGTCAAAAAATAAAGGCAGAGGTAGAGCTATGCCTCTTTGTTCCACCAGCAAAGAAAACAGTCACTAAAAACAGGAGGAAAGAATAAGCATGACATGAACAACAGATGGATATGGCAGCAAACTGCCTCTTAGGCAGATAGCTGCTGTGCTGAGGAGCTGTTTGCTCACAAGGTGTTGCCGCTATAGATGCAAGAAGTGAGACGTTTTTATAATACACACTGTACTCTACTCCCAGTGTATGTTCTACAGAATAACCCAAAATGGCTTTACAAAGGGCAATGGGAAGGAAAAATAGTGAGGTGGAAAGGCTTCAGATATTTGAGACTTGGACTTCTGGTTGATTCTGCCAACAAGAGGTAGAAGTTCTTAAAACTTACATTGTTTTCCCAAGAATGCTAAGATTTCTCCATTACTAAAACAGTTGTTAAATTACATATTTGCTCTAAAAATCAGGCAGTAGTTTTACTGCATTATTTTTAAAGTTGTTGCATCTGAATCCTGGCCAGTATCTTCAACTGTAGAAACCTGTAGTGAAGTTTCTGCTTAGATATGACTTTCAAACATGCCAAATGCTTTCCTCCTATAACTCCCACTGACATCAGCTCGAACCATAAAGGCATTGAGCACCTCTGAGGAAAAATAACTGCTTCGACTAAGGTTTCTACATTTGCATGAGGTTTTATTTGAACCTCTCTATTTGCAAATGTTGTTTTATTTTTAGCTTGGGTATGACTGACTGTGCCTTAGTTACACTATAGAAGGAACACTCGAGGTTTATGATTATACATAGAAGAATAATGCCAGAGAGGATTTTATACCCCCCCTTACTTTTTGAATCTTAGAAATCTGTGGTGCCGTTCCTCATTTGAAGAAGGGGAAAGATTAAAGACAACCTCCCCTGATTCTCATGTTTTCCTCCTCAGTGGAATCTCATGTGGTGGTGTGGAAGACAGACCCCTTGGAGACATGTTTTTTTTGGCTTTGTTTTATGTAATTTGTTAAATCAAGCTGTGGGTCCCAGCTGCTTTATGTTAGCCAGAAAAAGAGGTGTTGCCTCTCAAGAGCGAACAACAAACCCAACTTTTACCTGTTCAAGTTGCAAAAAGTCACAGCAGGGAATTTGACGTTTTCCACATACTGAACTACCACCGTGGTTGTGGTTGGCCAGCTGAAGTAATATATAAAGCGACTGCAGATTTGCCAAATGACAATGCCAAGACAGCCTGTGACCACTAAGAGCCACAGCCCTCTATGTGTCCTGCTCCGCCTTCGGACAATATTTTGCACTCCATGAAATGAAGTGGATGAGGCGAACTCCTGGTGATACCTCCTTCTGTCTTCCAAGCACGGCTGCAGTTTCTTTATTAAGTACAATCGTATCTTTTCCAATTTTCCTTAATAGTGAACAAAATGAAAACACATTTTTTAAAATTAGCATTTAAATGGCACTTTGGAAAGGAAACTGTAACTCTGGTACTCAAACGCATCTTGTAAGAGTTGTAAATTCTCTTTTTGATTAGCGAGCTTCCTTCCAAGGATGGTCTAGAGCCCTGGAAGTCTTGTGTGCTAGATTAGCTCAGTTCTCTCTTCTCTGCCTGAGAACAGACTATGCCTTGCAATATTTTATGTATACATATTCTTAAACATATTAATATAAATGAGGAGCTCCACCTCTGTGGAAAAGAATGTTTTTGACATACCTCAGTAATCTAAAACCACAGGATGCTGTGAAACTACTGTAAAAAGCTAAGCATCTGATTATTACAGTAACATCCTATCGAAGTCCTGGTCCCTCCTGCTTGCTCTAATAAATAAGGTAAAAAAGGAATTACATATTTTTCAGGCTTTTACTATTTCATTATTGAAACTCTGGGTAAAATTTGAAAGGTTACAGATTCAAAGGGAAATCTACTCTCTTCCTTGGGTTTATATGAGTAAACTTTAGGGTATGGCATGTTTTGTAGGATGAACATATACACTTTATCAGACTGATTTACTAGAGGCTGTTACAGTTGGGCAGAGGAACGAAGGGATGTGAGATTCATCTGCTATTGCAATCATGACCACATCAACACTCTGGGATTTTTTTTTGTCTTATGTGCAGACTGTGATAATTAAATCCCAGTTTTGGATTTCAAAATGTTTCCAAAAGAAAATATATATATATATTTAATGCTTCATATGAGAACTTTGATCAATACTAGTATGATTTACTCTAACTCCTTTTAATCATCAAACAGCTACTTCTGCTGGAAAACTGCTCAGAAGTTTTTCTTCTAGCTCTAATGACTGTTAGATCCCTTTGCAAAGCTGTTCAGCCGTGGGTGCTTTTGCACTTCACATTGTAATAAAGGGGAAATGATTAGGAACTATGTCTTCTGTGCAGACTATAATGTTGGTCCAAGAAGTATAGGTAGAACATAAATTTTATATTCCGCCATTGCCAGATATAGATGCTGGCAACTGTTTTCAGGTTCTGAAGATGCAATTTTTCTTTAATCATTCATCTTTGGTCTCAGTCTGGTTCTTGTAAAACGAGCTATGACTTCATTGACTTTAAATGATTTCATAATGTCACTAAACTTTGACTTCAGCCATGGCTTCTCAGATTCTTTCTGTTGCAAGCTAGATATTTCTTTCTAACATCTTTTCTTATTGTTATAATAGAATGGTTATTCCAGGTTTCAATTAATGAATGGTAAAGTAATACACCAATATAATGTCAATGAGTGCGATATTATAAATGATTAACCCTTCATCTTATGCTCTATAAAATTAGGTTGTGTGTATCTGGGCTAAGGCTGTGTATCCAACACAGTTGAACTAGCTGTGACTAGGTGAGTTAGAGTATCCAAGCTGGTGCTAGATAGACGGTAAGACCTTAGCCATACATTAGACCTCAGATATATCATTCTTTTGGTAGCAATACAAAGTACATTTAATGCAGCTACTATGATAAAAAAAAAAGTCAAATGTGGATAAAAACAATTTTAATAAAGGATCCAAGGGTTAAAGGGTGGATAAGAAAGGAAATAAGAGAGGAATCCAGGTTCAGGAGAAAACCACATTTCAGGGTAGGCAAGTATGGAACATGCATCTAAGAACAAGCAGGGTAGACTATACGTTCAGGATGGGCTGTAGGTGCTTTGCCTCAGAAAATTCTGATTGCTGAAGAAGCCCCAAGAACCGTGATGGTTAGTCAGATGAACCTGATTTCCCAGTCCAATGTTTTTAAAGGAGAAATGAGTTCCCTGTATGTATAACCCAGGGATACATGTCCAGGGGCATGCTATTTTAAATTTGCCTAAAGACTTCAGAAATTCACCGTATCTTTACATCCAACTTAGTGTTAACATAAAGAAGGTTTTTTTAAGTTCAATAAGTAAGTAATCGATCACTACTTGTATAGGAAACTGATAGGTAATAATAATAAGCTCTTTTGACCCAGTGGGGAAAAAAGATATAAAAGGTCCCATTGGAAAGAACTGGAAGCTAAGCTCTTGCACAACAGAAATTAAGTACAACATATTTATTTCTGCATTCCCAGTGGTAAATTTTGATTGGATTTTCATTAATGAACTTGTCAAAAAGGAACAGCTTTGTGAAAGACAGCTCAACTTCAGCCAGAACTCTTACCTGGAAGGAGTGATTTCAGGGAGGTTACATGTGACTTCTGCCTATGCAAAGGTTAGTTAGTCCAGATAGTTTCAGGATTTCCTTTTTGCCTTAATCTAAAAATCATTAAAGTATGGCATCACTCAGAAAAGTCATTGCCTAGTTAAAGCTCTGTTAGTTTTATTCTAAATGCAGGACCAATAACTAGAGAGTTTCCCTCGTGTCCTAAGTGTAACATTATCTCTGCAAGCTCTTTTTCATCTCTCCCTTCTTCTTTATATCTTGAAAAATGTACATTACTGCTATTTTTGGACAAGGTTACAACAGAAGAGAGAGAACTTTTCTCATTCTGTTTGTCGACCCTGAAAAAAACTACCGAAATGCAACACTTTTGGTAAGGCACTCTAATATGTCTAAGTTACATACCTTTAGCATCCAATTGAGTGAATCTCCCCAGTTGGTCCATGAGGCTCTGCTTATTTCAGTAAGGAAAGAAAGGATACAGTAAGCTGGTTTATCACTGTGATCATTGCTAGCTAATGGCTTTTATAGAAAACTAAATGGGAGGTGATACTTGATGACACATAGCACTGGGCAATTTACCTGCCGGGGTTGCTATGTTTTGCCTTTAAATAACTTGGTCTGCAAAGTACAAGAGAAGATTAGTTTTATGACAGGATCAGATGTTTAAGTACTTATTATACCAATAATAATAGAAGTGCAGACTTCTGTCCTGTTGCATCAGCGTGCAAATTATTTTTTCATAATTTTTCCTTTTATTTCAGAAAGATCGGTCATCTTCACTAAAGTACTGTGCTGTTCAGAACTGAATAAATTATCTTTAAGTAGGTAAGGAAACCTTTCCCTGGAGGGCGATGAATGTCTGCCAGTGGGTTCCCACCAGCTGTAGGATGGAGTTCACCCTTGCTTTGAATAACTGTCCTCATAACCACCTCCAGATTTCACGTTCGTGTGGGCTTTAGCAAGAAATGGGCTGTTATTCCTGAGAACTAACTCTGAGGGTGAGGAAGAAAATACATGGAGAGTCAATCATTCCATTAACTCCTTATGGAAAAAAAAAAAAAAAAGAAAAAAGAAAAAAAAAGAAACTGGTGGATGTGTGGTATCAGCTTGTTTGAAATTCGTTTCAAGTAAAGAACTGAGCATCTAATTAAAGGCAATAGAAAGCACTCAAAAGCTCAGACCTGGGATGTACTTGATGAATCATCTAGGAAGATCTAAAAAACTGTCACAGTCCCTCTCTGATTTGCAGGGGGTGGAGATTTTGGGACTGCTTCATCTCTCATTTTTCTCTTAGTAAAGCTCCTAAAGTTAATGCCCACAGTGTCCTTGGGTTTCTAGGTGCACTAGCTCAGCCCCTTGGTACCTCACTGGCCGGTTGTTCGCTGACTGCTTTCTGGCCGTGTTGGTCAAGCGATGAGCTGCAAGATGAAGCACTGAGCTCCATTTAGTCATTCCAGTGTGGCAAGCAGATTTCTGTACCCGGCTTCTTGGAAATCCCTCTTCCTTTTGTTACTCTTGCCTCACAGACGAGGCTCTCTGCCAGGGCAAGCTTTGAGCAGCACTTGCATTCACTCGAGCAGTAAAGTACTTAACAGTGAACCGTTTTTCAACATCTATACATAACTCAACCACACCTAATGTACTGCTGAGCAGTTATTTGCAGATCCACTGATTCCTATTAATGCAAAACACTCTAATTCACAGTACCCAGACAACGCTTCTACCTCACGTAAAATTTGCTTGAGTTCTTAAAACAAAATTATATTGGTCTTTTATACTGCTATGTGCATAGGATTTAAGAGGTACAAACTGTAAGTTGCTCTTTACACAGCAAATATGCTTCATCTTACTATCTTAAACATATATTACAAAGAGTCTGTATTCGGGATATATTAGATGAACATGGGTTATGTTCTTTGGTTGTTTTACAAAAGAAATTGAATTTTCAAATGTTCTTTCTTTTATGGTTGTTTTACATTAATTCTTATGCAAACAGCAGGGGGCGAAGATCAACCATCTTGTATTTGTTCAACTTTCCAGATGGCTTCTAGAAGTAGCTTTCATGTCATAAATTGGTCACAGATTTGTCCATTCACTCCTTGTGGTGTGTATCTGGTTACCTAAACCACACAGTCCCTAATTCTTAATGCAGTAAAGGTTAGGAAAACCAGGCGATGACAGAGGTGATCTCAATTTTCTATATTCACGTATATTGTAAATTTTGTGTTTCCAATGTGTTTAGAAGTCAGTCGTCGTCAGTGCTTTTCAATTCCTTTCTTGTGGTTCCAACTTTAAAAAGATGCTGCAGCCAGCGTAACTACATAGCTATTTGTTGAGACAAATAGATGAGGTGTTTCAGACAAAGTTCTGCTTTTATGGCCTAGTTGCCAGAAAATATCTTGTAGAAATAGTTACGGGCTGCTGAGAGAAAGTACATGCATACATATGTACACACAGACATACATGTTCAGCGCATTTAGATTTTATTGGACTTTTTTCATAAAATGTCAAAATGTTTCCTTTCAACTTCTGTCTCATTGTATGAAGCTCTGTGACTGCTTTATGGACAATAATGCTTTTAAAAATGTTTTTCCAGGATCTCTTTTCTGTCTCTGGACAGAATCTCTGTCTTTCTCTGCGTGTCTCCACATCCCCTCTCTCTCTCCTCCCCCTCCCGCCCCCCTTCTTTCAAGAAGTTGCTCAAATATTATTTCCTTTTAAGACAGAATAAGTAAGGCATTTAGTTATACGGAGGGCTGAAAATACTCATACTCATTTTGTACAGAAAATATTAGTAAAAAAGAATAATGGAGAAGAAGAAAAGGAATTGACCACCATTTGGACTTTTATAATACAGTGTCAGTGTGATTTGATGGCAAATGCTGGGACGTGCAAAATGGTAGCTAACTGTAAATGCAAGTAGGTATGCCAGTGGATTCAGCAATGGGGGGTCGGCTGCAAGAAAGAGGGCTCGAAGAGACTTGAAAGACTCATTGGGCCTATCTCTATCCATCAATGCAGAATCAGCTATGCGAGAAGAAATTATAAGCTCTCATTTGTGTTTTTTAGTGCTCTACAGACAGTAGAAATTTCTCTATTTCTCTATTTGTTTGTTTATTTTGATCCCTCTTATTTGGCCATAAAATAAACTGGTTACTCCTTCTCTTGTCCCTCTGTATATGAGGGACTGTTTATTACTCTTCCCTTTGAAGGAAAAGTATTTATCCCCACAATCTTCTCTTGGCTATAGTAAAATTTGTCATCTCTCTTAATGGGCCATATTTTCTATGCCAAATGCTCATTTTTCTTGCCATTTTCTTCTGAGCTCTTTCCAAGTAGTCTTCATCTTTCTAGAAGAGTGGTGCCGAGGACATAGTACAACAGACATCCCTTCTGATGCTGGAAGAAAAAGAAGCTTTCCATGCCACGTGGAAAGCTTCCATGTAAAATTTCCAGTATGAAATTCACTCTTTCCAACAGCTTTGACTTTTGTTGCTTAATATATTATTTTTGACTATCTGGAGTATCCAGCTCATTTCTTAAAAAAAAATTAAAAAAATCTTATTTGCTGGTTCGGTTATCACTGCTGAAGTTCAAAAGTACTGCTCTTTGCTTCACTGAAACTCCACATTGTTTATTTCAGTGCATTAAGATCACTTTGATTTCTAGCCCCCATCTGCCAACATGCTATTATACGTTCCAGGCTGTTCTCATTTGTCAATTTAAAAAGTGTACAAGCTATTCCATCATCCAGGACATTTATGATAATACTGAATAGCATCAGATTAGCAAATTGTTACTGGAGTTTGTCCTGAAGCAGCCCTTTGCTCTTACTAGGCAGCTCTACCATGGAATAAACAGCAGCACAGACTGAGCCACGTGGAGGCACGGCATGGCAGCAGCTTACGGCTCTAGATTTTGACTTTTCTGTACCTAACTAGTAGCCAAGATTCATGTCTTTAGGAGAGAAAAATAACAGTTTTCCTGTAGGAAAAAATTGAAACTTGTAATGTGTGATTGTGAGGCATTAAAAGAGGATAGATTAGCCTTGGGAAAACTCAGTGGCAGCCTACGTGTTCTTATCTGTGTTCAAGCTTTGTTGTTTTTCATAAATTTATAGCTTTGGTTGATATTGATGCATTTCTCAAATGAAAGGAGAAAGGTTTGGTATTAAGAGAGAAAGAACATCTTCCTCTGTGATTTGGAAGTTAGTTGTCAGTTGGAATATGAGGAAGATAAAATGTTCTTCTGGGACAATTGTGAGAGCAGGCACTTCAGACAGCGTCCGAGAACAACTAGAAGACAGCAAGTGAAAGCAGAATCACTGTCAGAGCTCTATATTAAGAAAATAGAGGTGTTGGGGGAACCGGTGGTAATCTAAGCAAAGTACCCTTTTAATCACAGTTTGGGGCAGGATATTTGATGTCGGCACTTCTGACTGTGTGATGTGAAAGAAATTCTGCAGGGATGTAAATGATAGGCACTGAGGAGTGTGTAGGGATTGTGCTGGGACATGTGAAACGTAAACGGAAGTTAAAGGTATGTTGAGAAGTGACGACATGGTTCTTTGTGTTTAAGTAGAACAAATACAATATTAAAAAAAAAATAAATAAATTCTTGCAGCACTATCTCTTCGCTTTGTTTGTAGTTTGCAAGACCTTGAGCTCTGTTCCTCCCCCAGATACAAATGTCTGATTGGATTATTAATCTTGCATCAACTTTAAGCTAGTTTGTTTAAGCCTTGAGTCACTGAATTTTATTTTTCTTAAACCAGACTGCAAATTTCAAATGTTGCTTAAATACCAATGCCAGTTTTGGAAATCACAAAATGCTCAATTGAGAGGGGAACATGTTTTGGTGCCAAACCTATTATCTCCTCCTCATCTTCCCTTCTTGTGTCTTTACTCATGTCTCTCTCATTATATGTTTATTATTAAATTGACTGGGGATGTAGGTTTCGTTCAGTGGTTGTATAGCAGCTAGCACAGTGAGGTTCTGGCGTAGGCTACTAGGTGCTTCAGCTGTGCAGTAGGCACTAGAAGGAAGTCAAACAAGGATACACAAATGTAGTGTGCTGGACTGAGCTTTATGGTAAAAAAAATTAACTGTCAAATGCAGTTTGACCAATGTAATTGCCAACTTATTAAAAAAAAACAAAACAGAGAGAAAACAACACATACTTAAAGTTTTGTAAAGCCTTTTTGAGACAGCATTTCTGTTCCAGACATTAAGTAATGTATAACAATTTCAGTTACCTTCTCAACCAAAAGCCTACCAGTAGTTGCCATCCTGCTTGCTTTTGGCATTTCACTATTACATTTGCAGTTTTGTTGTCCAAGAGACCAACTCTTTCATTGCTCTTATTTTGTGGACCTAGCAATGCTCCCATCTGAACATCAGTAAGATATTTTTCCTTTTAAGTGCTTCAGCTTAGAAACAGAATTTGAGCAATTGCAGATAAGGGGGACTGGGACTATAAAGCAGTTATTTCTAGCAAGCTCATAAGCCATGACTTAATACCACGTGGTAATTAAAATTACTTGATTACTTGGCAGGAAGTTTGAAACAAGCACAGGGAAACACTCTTTCATGTGATATGAACGTCGGTTATGGAAGTTGTGGCAGGCTGTGGATTCACAGGAGGGTTATTAAATGGCAGGGACAGATGTATCTCAGGCAGTCCTCAACTATCAGGATTCAGAAGTTAGATGGAGAAGTTATTTCACTGTAAGCGTGCTTTTTGTTGTTTGTTTGATTGATTGATTTTTCTAATAGCTCTTCCCAAGAAATTTTCTACTTTCTAGTAGAAACTCTTAAGCGTGGCGTGACCTATTTGGATCTTGTATCCAACCCACTACAGCCATTGTTATGTAGGTAGAAACTATTTGTGCTGGATAACTCCTAGTTTGTGTTTCTAGGATAACAGTGTTGGGAAGCTTCAAGCGTCACTTGTTTATTGCAGGAAGGTCTCCAAGCTCTTTGTTCAAGTTAATGAACTTCAGAAAAACAAATTGATCCATGATGATTTTGAAATCAGATTGAGACTATGAGCAGGAGAATGGGTAACACTGTCCAAACTATTTGTACGTGCATTTTTTTCTCCATCATCACTTTTATGTAGGGTAACTTTAGATTCTGTTTAGGTGAAGGCAGCACTTCTAAGTTCATAGGAGAGAGGGCTCTTGCTGGGTTCATGACATTACACAGGCAGGCAGTCATTCATACTTGCCTCTCCTCATCAAGCTAATGGTTTGGACATAGAGCCCTACGCAGTAAGAACAAGTGGACTCTCGGCTCCATCTGTATCTACAAAATAAGGCACAGGATGCCTCTGACTTGCACCAAACCTGCCATTGGCCAGGCTGGAGGGAAGCTCCTTTTTTGCCCTTACAATTCCCTTCTTTCAGTCCCAGTGAGCTCAGTTTGTCTCCTCTCTGCAACCTTGTTGCAGGTGAGACAACCCAAACTAGTCCATCCACCCCATGTCTACAGCTGGGGATGGGGAGGCAAACAGGGGATGAGGGTGGGTTAAGAAAGGGTTTTAATGATTTCCGTGCTTGGTCATTAAGACCAGGACAGCTTGAAGGCCACAAAGTGCAGTTCCTGGAATCAGCGATTTTTTTTTTCTGCTGTGTTTAATTGTTTGTCTTGTGTTCAGCCCAATCACAAAACAGAACATTCTCCCTGCTGAAGGTTAGAGTCCTGTGATATGTTTCTGGGATGAACAGAAGCTTTTCTGTCTGACTATCATGCTATAAAAATAAGTAAGCAAGGAAACGGAGAGAGAGAGAGAGAGAAAGAAAAGCTCAAGGGCATGCGCATGCTTCTGGCTCTCATAGACTTGCTCAGTCATCCGTGGCATGAACAGCAAGTTGTGTGCATGGTTACATCTGCTTTTACATGGCTCTGAGTGTTCAGCAGGGAAAAGATGGAGCATTTTGAGAAAAAGGTAATACCATCAGTTAAAATCAGGGTTATGTTTTGCTTCATATCTATTCACATGGAGGAGCTTTTTCCATCAAGATACCTTTATGAAGGATTATACTAGAAAAAAGTGATGGCAAAGAATCAGAGCATAAAGGCCACTCAAAGAAGAATTAGGTCCCTACGGTGAGCCCCAAGTTTGAGCAGCATGGCAGATGCACAAAGAGACATTTACTTCCCCATCAGTTGTAAGGGTGTCTGCAGCCAAGCCAGAGTTGAAGACTCAGAGCTGAGCCAAGCCTTAGGGCTCTTTCAGTCTGTGCTGTTGTCCGTATTGCCAGTGGAAAATTTCATAATCAGGTAGTACAAGTCAGGCTTTTTTTTTTTCTTTTTTCTTCTCTGTTTATCATTACACCCTTGTGAGGCCTTGCTGAGCTCACATTAAGGCAGCCAGTAAGATGAATGAGTGACGGGACCAATCAGTTGTGAGGGCCTCAAACAGAGTCTGGACATGTTGGAAATACTGGAGGTACTTCCTAAATTGTGGCAGTCTGGCGGATTTGTTTCACTGACTGAAACTTGTCTGCTGCTGAATCAGAATGGGAGTTTGTATAGCTCTTGATTCAGACAGTATCCTCAGCTAGATTTCGAGGGAGATTAGTAACCCTGAAGTAATTAAGGGTAGCATTACTTCCCAAATAGGGAGTTAATGTTTTGTTAAGCACAGAGTTTAAAAGGGCTCTGAGACTTCAAAGTCCTTCCCCTACAGGGCAGGCAATGTAAAGGTTGCAAGTCAGAGCATTGCTCTGGTAGTTTATTATTCTCTGGGCTCCACAGTAGAAACTAAAGCTGCACAAGAAAACAGACAGTAACTTCTTTGAAATTAAGGGTCCAATATTTTTCATCTATCCTTGTTGTTTTTTGTTTCTTTGTTTTTTTTTTTTTTTTACTACGTTCACACTCTTTCTTTGCATGTGCCTTGAGAAGATAAGTTTGATTTCACTGTGGAGGTTCAGGCTGGATGTTTCAGCTAAAGGTATACAGAAATGACAACCTAAGCCTTCCTTGCCCATGCCTTTGAGATCTGCAAAGGGGGCAGGTTATATTATGATGTTCGTAATAATGCTGTTTCATGGGAACAGCACATTTTTCGGTGCTGAATTTCCGATGTATACACAGTCTTCACCTTCATCTCTACTTGCCTGCATCCAGAGCAGATGTACAGATAGATGTGTGTGGTGAGGATTATTTTACTCTATCAGCTTTTACATCAGGAAGGAAGAACACCTTGACCTTCCTGATGGGGGCACCTCCGTGGTGTCCCACTTTCCTTGTGGCCCAGCTGTATGAGAATACAGTTCTAAACTAATATTTGTATAGCCTGACTTACAGTGTCTGACTTAGCAGGGTATACATCCCATCACCCACGTGCCACATCACATGTAACTTTTTTTTTTTACATGTTTTTTTTTGGTGATGCCACTGCTCTGAGTGACTGGAACAGCTGAAGCCAGCACACAGGCACCGCTGCCCAGTGCAGGTCTTGCAGAGAGTGGATTAACTTTTTTTTTTTTTTTGGGAACAGGCTGGCAGGCACAGAAGTGCACACTAGTTACACGTTACTTCATAGTGTGTTCGGCTGATGATTTACCAGAATTGAGTAACATTTGTCAACAAATGAGAGTGAAACATCCGCAGGAGGAAATAAAATCAAGAAATTGTCATGAATTAAACCACTGAAAAAATAACAGGAGTTGTATATGGCTATTTTTACTTGTTTTACTTAATCTGTGTGCACATTTTGAAAATAAGTGTATTACTTGAAAGCCTTTAACAAACTTTGTTCAGTCTGCCTTAGAGATATGTTCTCTTTCCCATCCCCTCCCCTTTCCTTTCCTTTTCCGTATGTTTCACTTTTTTAAGGTTCAAAGTATCATGATGTTTTGATACAAGGGGTTGCAGGTTACAAACCTACTTAAACAATTCCCGATTTATATATTGAATATTGCTTTTATTCACACACAAGCATCTCATTGACTAACTCCTGACACCAGCCTGAGTCCCCAAACAGCAACTGGTCGAAACCTTGAAGGAAAAAGCACAAATGTTGTGTGATATGGGACAAAGCAGGTATCCCAGTCATTCTTCTTTTGATTGAAAAAATAATTTAAAAAAAAGAAAAAAAAGGGAGAGCCAAACCCACATGAACTTACTGACCTTTGTGCCAAGGTAGTTGCTGTAATTATGGAATAGCAGGGATGGGCTGAGGGCTAAGGAGGAGAATTCGGGGGTTGGCCTATGCAGTGAGGTGAGGTTATATATAAGGTGGCTGCAGCGGATTTGGGCAAACTAACGGAGCATATTCCCCAGAGCGCTGCTCAGCGAGTTTGGACATTGGAACTATGAGTGGGTGCCCCTTTGCAGGGAGCAAATACCTGTGAGTCCATCTTCTCTCTATTTTGCTTTAAAATATATAACTTTATATTAAAGTTCAGAGGGGTTATCAGCAAATAGACTGCTGCACTTCTTGCTAAGGGAGAAGATGTTGTGCGAGGACTTTTCAGAGCATGGATTATTTGATGAACTACATTTAATGCTACCAGTT
The DNA here is from genome assembly GCF_964034855.1 of Anser brachyrhynchus. Classification (NCBI taxonomy): domain Eukaryota; kingdom Metazoa; phylum Chordata; class Aves; order Anseriformes; family Anatidae; genus Anser; species Anser brachyrhynchus. The sequence continues at coordinate 32,024,960 of NC_137698.1, read as the reverse complement.
GTTACCGCGGCAAGATGCATGCTTGGTGCGCTGTTTTTCTCACAAGACTTCTTTAGTGGTTCATTTTGCTCAAAACAAGGCATTGTTTGAATTTTAGTTGCATCTCAATAAAAAGGCAGGCATAGTCATAGATGCCTAATTAAATAGTTTATTTGCTTACTTTTCTTCTTAGATTTAATTTTAGCAAGCTATCTTTGGAAGATGAAAAAGAAGACAAATCACAAGAAGGGATGAATAAAGCCAGCAAAGGTGGACTTATCTATGGAGACTACCTACAAGTAAGTACAAGGATTTGATTTTTACTGCACCAGTTGCTCTGAAGGCTTGAGTCAGGACTCGTGATTGACAATTCTCCCTGTTATACACTGACAGCAGTCAGGCAGTCACCGAGGCAGGTCTCAAAGTGTCCTTTCTCTGCCTGAGCTCCCCAGGTGTACTCGCAGCACCAGAATCAGCTGAGATGGTTGCAGGCAGACTGTGGGATGGCTTCTCAAATTGCAGGGAAGCTGGGTATTTGAGGGGGTTGTTAGGGAAATTGTTTGTACTGCCAAACCTCAGCTGTGACGTGGTGCACCACAGAAGGCTTTCTCTGGCCTGACAATTGCCAGTTGGCAGTTTCTCTGCATGTCAGCAGGCCATGTGTAACTTCCCCAGATTATGGCATGAAAGCCCAGACTATTTGGCTGGAAAAATACATTGCAGTAATCTGGGGTGTGATACAGAAAACAATCAATCAATCAAACAAACAAACAAACAAAAATCACTAGAAGTAATCAAGAAATATGCAAAAATAAAATGGCATAAGTAATAATATAATTCAGACATTTTCTTTTTTTTTTTTGGTGACAGCAAGAACTGAAGTGAATGCCCAAAAGATTAATTTGTTGATGTATGATACAGAATCTTGTAAAGATTTCTTTTAAAGCAAGTGAGATTGCGAGTTTGACTGAGTAAAAAATCAGTAACACCAGAACTGAAGTAACTAGTACAGCCTCAAATCAGAGCTCTTGCATGGTTATGCTATTATGTGATTACACAGAATCTTACTATAGGACTTCTGTTGCACTGAACATGACAGTATCGATATAAGATCTGGAGAACGCACTGGATATTTGGTTTTCTCTCTCTCTTTTTTTTTTTTAATAATTAAAAACCCTTAAGATAGTTTCCAAACCTTACTACTTGAAGTACCAAAATGTTAATTTCAGGCAAGATTTTTTTTTTTTAATTAAAAAATAATGCCTGAGACCGCTTCGTCTAACTTCTCATATAACCTGGAATATTTTTTTTAAATATTAAAATATTTTTTCTTAAATATTAGCTCTACACAGTGGGACTACAGTACACTGTGTCTAATAGCAGAATTGAGAACTTTACAAATAGCCTTATTTTCATTTTTAAGCTGAACAAAATACTGAATGCTCAAGAGCTTCAGAGTGAAAAGAAAGGAAACAAAATCCATGACGAGCATCTTTTCATTGTGACACATCAAGGTAAGTGGTTGGGAGGACTAAAGTGATGTTTTCTGACATTCTTGCCACAGGGAGTAATTTAATGCTGAAACACTCTATGCATAATTTGTTTTCACTTTAGACATAGTCACTACAATCACTGTCTTTTTATCTGCATTTGTTGTATCCCTGTATCTTTTGTAAGGCATTAATCCACTCTATGCTTATGAAGCCATAAATATAAAATTTGGATTTGGAAAACCAAGAGTTCAACGGTTCTTTTTCTAGAGAAATTAAGGTGGAGAAATTCATTCTTGGCTTGAGTAACAGGCTGCTATGCAGATTATCGTAGGCAAGGTTTGTGTGTTGGCTTGTGCTTTCTCTGAAACTTCAATCCAACTTTTTAACCATCATGAGGCTCTCTAGAAGCCAGCACAATGGTTAGGTGCACCCCTAACTGCTTGCAGACACTGGTCTGATAATATTTTCCTGTTGATGGGAGATATTTAGATGGCATTAAGGTTGTAAGCAGCTCTGGGGAATGTTGTAAGCAGAGGGGAACGCCATAATGCTTTTAATGAAGTATTGGAGCTGGATTTTCTCTTAACCTCTTTTGTAATCTGCATTCAGTACATCTAATAACTGACATGAAAAACATGCCTTAAAAATCTGTTTACATTCTGGATGCTAGATAGTTTCACGTAATAGTTTTGGTAACAGACAGCATACTTGAACAGGCAATACATTTGTGTATCAGTGCTTTTTTATACAGTGGCATTGTAAACATAGGCTATTCATTTAACATCAAAATCTGAGAATTTTACTTCATCAATGCTATCAAGAAAAAAACACAGTAATGTTGAAGATAATGCTAACAATAACTTTCTTGTTGTAGCTTATGAACTTTGGTTTAAGCAGATTCTGTGGGAATTGGATTCTGTTCGGGTGATCTTTCAAAATGGCCATGTAAGTCAAGAGCAAATATTCATTTTGGGAAAATCCAGTCCCCTATTTCTCTTGTCTCTTTCTTCCCAGACTGATATATATTGTATTTTCTAAATCAACATGTGCTGTATTTGTATATAAAAACAGCGCACACCCCCTCCATCTCACACCTCCACCCCCACCCAAAAAAAAGAAAGAAAAAAAAAGGAAAGAAATCTTGCTGTGTGGCTCTTGTATCTTGATAGTATGTACAGATGTTTGATCTGTAAAATCCTATGTCCTCCTGATGTCTGCCTTTTACATAGATCACTCTCCAAGACCAGTTTCATTGGCTAAAATTCTCTCATACTTTCCTGCTAATAGTGGGTAATTGCAGGAGCTAACTCGGGTATATTATACCGCAGAAAAGCCATGCTCAGAGGCAAAACTGAAAACAGAGCTAACAGGTATCTTAACATTGAAATGTCACTTCCGTATTTCTTCAAGTTTTTGAGGTCTACATACCATTTTCTTCTATCCAATAAATACTATATGAAAGCAAAACTGTTTTTGATAGTTGAATTGTATTAAATCCAACAGAAGGGCAATAATCAAAATCACAATGTACAATTGCCTGAGAATTTCTTAAAATATAAAAGGAATATTTTTAAAGCTCTAAACATTTATCCAACATTAAACACACCTCATAACTAGATAACAAAGGAAGACTCCTCACTGAGTATTGTACTCACAGAAAAAGGCTGACTACATTTATTTTGAGAAATGCCTTGAATACCTTGAATAACAACCCAAGTACCTGTATATGAAGAAAATCTAGAAGTAGATCAGACCTTCTTTCAGAAAGAAGTAGCCTTTTCCTTATAACGCTCAATGAGAATGATCTTTCTTGTCCTCTGCAGTCATAATTTTGTTGGCTTTTTAGTTGAAAATTGTATCAAAATATAACTGACCATAATCAGCTCTTAATAGAATCATTTCTCATTATTTATTTTTGTGATAAATGAAAGCTACCTTATAATCAGAATCTGAAATGTCAATGTTAAAGTTGAGAACACAGCAGGATGATTAAGGAAATGGTTTTCATTTTTCATTTTTGTAGTTTGATATTTCCTTGTTGTGTGCCCTGGTCTTAGAGGTAAACTTGATCCCATTAAAGTTAATAGGAATTTTAGCAGATTTCTCTGGAGGCAAAGCATTCAACTTATCCTTAAGAGAGTTCCCTTGTTTTCCATTTCATATTTTCTATTTCCCACTAGACACTGTCTTTTCTGTTTTCTTCTGCTTGCTAGTGCAAGTCTTTGACAAGCATCTGTTCAGATGTTCTGTCCTGATATATCTCAGATTGTTCTGCTTCTCAACTTTAAGTACTTTCTGCACTTGCCTTATGGCTTGTTCTTTCACAGTATAGATTATAGGAATGATTATAATAGAAAACATAATATAATTATCATGTTGTAATTTATGTCATTAAGATCATATTGTAATAATTATAAATGTTTATTCTAGAAATGATTTTGGTCTAGAATTTAATTTCTTGCAGTGACTTTTATTTTGGTCAAAATACATGAAAGAAAAAAAAACATTGTCCAAGTTGCAATGTGTCATCATTGAGAGAAAAAAAGCTGTTGATCTTTGAAAATCATACTTTCAGTTTTCAGTTAAAAACAGGGCTTTATATTCAATATAAGATTCTGCTGCTATGGATTTCACGTGGAATGGACTTGAAACTTGAAGGACTATAGTGATACACAACAGTGGAAAGACCTGAAATAAATTGGTAGAAGTTAAAGAGAACACCATTCTCTCTCTGCTTACAGTCTTTATTTTTTGTTAAGGTAAGAGATGAGAGAAACATGCTGAAGGTTATCACTCGAATGAACAGAATTTCAATGATTCTGAAATTACTTGTGGAACAGTTCTCCGTTTTGGAAACTATGACCGCATTGGACTTCTTTGATTTCAGGTAAATACTTACTATTGCTCCACAGTAATCCATGAGCTAGTAATTCTCATCCTTAGAGTAGGCTGTGAAGTTAAGCAAGGTCTTTAATGTGCCCTGGCAGCTTTCAGTATCTGGATTGTTCAGCAAGGTGAGAACATGTCTGAGAAGTAGCCGTAATATTACAGTACAAGAGTCAACTAAGAACCTGAGCTTGAATACTAGTCCAGCATACCCTGTAATGAAGTACAAGTTAACTGTTGGTGATTATGTGTGCTGCTGATAAATGTCTTCAGATAAAAATAAAGAATAGCAGAAACAGTAGAAATAGCTCTTGGTTCTGTTAACACTTTACTAGAAACTTACCACTGCACAGTTGCAGTCATGTCATAAAAGAGTCAAGTTCATAAGTCACAAGTCATAAAAGAGTTTGGGTGACAGAAATGCACTCTCTATGTATTATCAAACAGACATTTAAACTGTCTTGCTTGGGACAGTGTTTCATTGCTTCCCAATGTGGGCATGCACTGCTGGAGGCTTCAAGTGGCTGAAGGAAACGTTGCTCTCTTATTTCTACCCTAGAATTTCTGCTCTCCAGTAGCTGCCCAAAATATTGTTGCACCAGCTGGTTGGTAGCTCATCTGCCTTCTGCTCAGGCTTTATTTGGGATCAATTGGTTTGTCTCATTTCTCACTTGGCATTTCCTCTTGCTTCCCTCACCACAACTAGCTCCTTCCACTGCCATGCATGACAGCTTCATCCACAATCCACCATCTGCTTTTCTGCTTCCGTTCTGCTTGCGTCCCTGACCCGTCTGGCTCATGAACATAGTGCTGTCCAGCATCCCACCCACTTCTGCATTGCTTTAGTACCATTTTCCGTCTGTTTTTTAATGGTCCCTAACTAAAAAGCATGTGAAACTACAATTTGGCTTCCTGTGGAAGTTTGAAATATCTGTCTTCTACAGCAAGGGAAATACATGGGTTAATCATTTCTTTTGAGGAGTTCTTTCTTCTGATTTTCAGTGACATACTGTATGTAATATGATAAGAAAATATAAAATCAGATCAATTACTTGTTTTTTCCAAATCTTATATTTGCAATTCTAAGTGCATTATGATTATCTAGCGATGTGGGATTTCAGATTACTTTTATATATCGGTTCTTCTAAAGTGGTCACACAATTTAAACCAGAAAGAGTCCTATTAATGAATCCTTCAGAATTATGTTCCGAAAAAAAATTAGTAGATTTTTATTTATTTCATACATAACAATTATTCTGAAGTATAACAAGCCTACTTAAAGGCCATTTACTGGCACTTGAGTGATGTGGAAATTTCCCTGATACCTATTTGGGGTGAAGCTGCTTATGGTATGTGGAAAGAAAATTATATTCACTGATGTTTTCTCTTTTACAACATGTGTACACACACACACACAGCTGCAACTTTAAAACACAATATAAACATAAGTGAGTATATGTCTGTGTATATAATTTTCTAATTAGAACATATTATACATATGTTATAGTTGCACTAAAATACCATTTTTTTTTCTTAATTGGAAGCATACCATAAATGTTTGGCCACATATTTGATATTATTCAAATGTGAAATATGTCATTCATTCTTTAGGTGAGAACCAGAGAACCCCATTATTGTAAAATAATATCCCACATTTTTGTATGTTTTCCTCTTCTATTCCCAAAGAGACTACCTAAGCCCAGCCTCAGGTTTTCAGAGCCTGCAGTTTCGCTTGCTAGAGAACAAGATTGGTGTTCCCCAAAGCCTGAGAGTCCCCTATAACAGAAGGCATTATCGTGATAACTTCAAGGGACAGGATTATGAACTACTGCTTAAATCAGAGCAAGAACCAACACTTCTGCAACTTGTGGAGGTAAGAAAGTCTGTCTGAGAACTTGCTTAAATGTTTTCCCCTGTTCTCCAAGAATGTCCTTCATTGGTATCAGTGACAAATTCTTCTCCCTGGATAGAAGCAAACATGCTGGCAGCTTCCCAATGAATCACATTTTGGATGCTTATCAAATTTAGTATGAGAGTTGGTCATTAGTAAGCCAACTGATTTTTTCACAACTTCTGTCTGAAAAAACTGCTAAACTAGTAAATGGCATTGCAGAAATTTGAGTTGTCCAAGACTATAAATGTACTGGTTTGTTTGCGTTTTTCATGACCACAAACCCTTTTCAGAAGAAAACTTTAAAAATACTTTCACTGTTAGTGAGGTGTAGTAAAGAGGCTAAAAAACAGAACGTGAAAAATGCCAATCCAAAATGGAAAGGAGAAAAGATGTTTAAACAAGTGTTTCTTTCTCACTTACCTTGATTTAATGGTGTTGTCTCAAAGTTATGAATCACTCAAACATGGTGATTTCTTTAACTTTCTTTTCCTTTTCACACGCAAACTTAACTTGCTAAAGAATAATGCAATATAAACCTCAGTAAAGATATCTGCCTCTATGTGACAAAATTATTCTCTTATTGGAATGATATGGAGTTATATGGAATCATTCCATTCATCTACTGACACCTGAATATATAAGAAACCCATGCAACTTTTCTTCATTAAGACTTCATGCTATTAGATAAGGGTAGCTAAATTAAATTATCTCTAAAGGGAGTTTGACCATAAAGATTCCTTGTCTTTTTTCTACTATGTTATTTCCCATTATTAAACGGAAATCAAAGAGGAGGCTTTGCTAACTGCTACATAAATTTGTCTTGTATTATTGCATATTTTGGTGTAAGTTAATGGCAGATGGTGTGATCAGCATTCAGCCTGACCTGATAAAAAATGGTTGTATTAGCAGATGGTTCTACATCTTCCTTCTGAGATTTATCTTTATGTTTATCATAAATATGTGGAATAAGATTGTATTGCTGTGTCTACAAGGGAATTGATTTTAACAAGACAGCTTTTGTCTTCCAACAGTCATCTTTTAATTTGGAACCTGTGGGTGTGTTTGCATGGCATCATTGTACAGGTATAAATCTTCCATGTAGACATGCTTATTCCAGTGATTAGCACTTATGTACAGGTTATTATATTATCCTGCTACAGTTGTTCTGGTTTATGTTGTAATTTTAGGGTAATGTATTTGCATTATTAATACTTGAACACATTATTATTACTGTTAAAGGCATGGCTGGAAAGAACTCCAGGACTCGAGGCAGAAGGATTTGATTTCTGGGGACAATTTGAAGTGAATGTTTTAAAAGGTTTAGAAGAGGAATTTGCCATAGTGCAGGTTAGTAGTGTTCTGTTGATCCAATTATAAGGAAAGACAGCTGGAAAATCACATATTTTTGACTGGCATTTTGGCCCAGTCATGGTTTCTCACTCATTTTACTTAATCTTCAGCAGCCTGTGTTTGCAAGAAACAGGAAAATTACAAACTTTTCCTGGATATCTGAATACATTTATAATTTGACATCTAAGAACTCTTACAGTATCTAATACATGAAATGATTGCAAAAGAAAAGGGAAAGTATCAATGGAAGGTCTGAAGTTCATTTTACTTAAACCATGTCACCTTGAGTGCTTGTATTTGCAGTTCAGAGTAAAACTCCACAAAGTTTGGGTCCATGACCTGTGAGTATAGAGTGTCACTATAAAGTGGCTATTTTTATTTAACAGTATATGGCACTTTGCTGCTATGTGATCATTTGAATTACACTGGCAAATAAGCATGAGAAAATACCGAGATACTGTAAAGTAGGTATAAGTACATTTTTAATGGAAAAACACCATAACATAAGAATTCATTAAGTTCTTGGGAATATGTTTACACCTTTCTAATTTACACACCCTTTCTATATACAATTTTCTAACCCATAGCTGTGCAAAGGTGTCTTTTGCCTTGAAAATGAAGAACTAAAATAATTAGGCCTAAAAGAAATTAAGATTAGGTATTCCAAGGCCTCTAGACCTAAAGAAAATTGATAAACTGCCAGTTTGTTTGCACATTCATTCATCTGGATTGTTTTGACAGCTTATTAATTGCACATTTTGTGGCAATTGTTTTTTTTAAAGGACAGTGACTCAGTGACTTGTCTATCTTCTTTGAAAATACAGTTCATACATTTAAAGTGTAAACTTGATGGGTGTTTATAGTAAAAATAGAAGTTATATTAAGGCTCACTAAAGAGCGTAATTTTCCCTACTGAATTCTAAAAACTCCGTTTGCTTTAAATATGAAAGGCCAAACCAGAATCAGAAGAAAAAGAAGACTTCTTATCTGAATTCCAAAAACAGAAAGATGTATTACTTTCACTATTTGATGAAAAACGGCATGAACACCTGCTTAGTAAAGGTACAGTATATTCATATATGCTTTGGGTTGACATTTTTTGTATTCGACACATATAGAATAATCACGATAACATTATATTTGCAGGAGAATCAGCATCAAACTAAAGATGCTTGTATTTTACAGGAGAAAGAAGACTGTCTTACAAAGCACTGAAGGGTGCCCTGATGATCTACTTCTACAGGTAATGTTAGAAGATTTGTCTTCAGTGCTTACGGGCAACAGGAGAGGTGAAGGTTAAGTACAACAGCATAGGCTCATTTAGGTTGGAATGGACCTTGAAAAGTCATCTGGTCCAACCCGACACTAAAACCCAGGGCCATATAGTAGATCCAACCTGAAAGTCAAATCAGGCTGCACAGGACTGCATCCTGTTGAGTTTTGAATACCATCAAGGATGGGGGTTCCACTGTCTCAACAGGTGTTGCTCCTCGGGCCAAAACTAGCAAATGCCCTGTTCAGGCTGTTATACAAAGTGTCCTAGAAAGTTTTAGATTATTTTTCCAATGAAGGAAAAAGGACAGATTGAGACTTACATGTCAGAAGTATTTGTTAGAATATCTACTGGTATTTCAATACCAATTTAGGAAAAACGTACATCGAGTGTTTTGCATTGCTGAAGTGATACTTTGAAAAATAAAGCACACTATAAGAGATCTTACTATCTCCTCTTTCATTTTCCAAGAGAGGAGCCTCGTTTTCAGGTTCCCTTTCAGCTTCTTACCTCTCTTATGGATATCGATGTTCTCATGACCAAATGGAGATGTAAGTTGCACTTTTTTTACTCTGATATTCTTTTAGATGCAAGTAAACTGTTCTATTTTATACTTTCTTAGACTAGTTATACCCAGAGTTTTAGAACCAAGCTTGTGAGTTCTTCCTTTAAGAATACATATATATATATATATATACATATATATATATAATTTTGGCCAAGAGGAAAGATGAACAGCTTCCTCTGTGGTCATTAGACACATAGGTAGAGCTATCAATTCCATTACATGCTTTAAATTAGGTGGACAATTTTATTTAAGGTGCAGCAATGTATTTTCCAATGCCTTCCAAACCCTCATCATGACAACTCTTCACATGCAAACATTCCTTCTGTTCTTTCTCTACTTAGACAACTATAATTGAATGTATTAATTCTGTACAAACAGAGCACAATGATGTATAATAGTGTGTTAATTCTGTATTAACTATCATTTTATGTTAGTTGACTGAAGAGTGGCATAATTTACCCCTGTATTGCTGAAAACCTAGTAGCTCATCTCTCTGTTATCTTTAATATTTCAATGATTCACCTTGATGTGACCTTTTGTTTCAATCTTAACACTGGCTATTTGCCATGCCCTTGGTTTGTGTGACTTAGATAACCATGTCTGCATGGTGCACAGAATGATTGGCAGTAAGGCTGGCACAGGAGGGTCATCAGGCTACCACTATTTGCGCTCAACAGTGAGGTAAGAATAACGCATTTCCCCCATTACTTACAATAATGCAGTTTGTAGGCACTGTACTGCCAGGAGACAGATTTCAGACAGCTCACTGGAGGTTAGGGGGCTGTTGTTTCTCTTTTGGGACTCTGTCATTTCCTCCTCTTTCTGCCCGTTGTACATTTACTTATCAGGTTGACATACGTAAATTCAAAACCTTTTGGGGCAAAGGGCTTTGATCACTCATGCAAAATGCCATTTATAAGTCTCAAGCAAGGGATCTAGGCATTACCGTAATAGAAATAATATTAATTCTGCATCGTTTAGCTTGTGTGCTATCCAGCCCAAGTTAATTAGGTGATACAGGCTGGAAATGAGTCCCGTCTGCTGTGCAGCTAATGACAGTTGCTTTAATCCTTAGAATGACTCTAAGTATATAACCTAAGGTACTGAAATTTAGGGTTGAGTATATTTTGAAAGCTGATATTTATTAATACCCTCTAGCTGCGCAGGCAAAAAATCAGAAACCTGTTTCCTTCTGTTGGATAAAGCAGAGAGAAAATTTAAAATTCGTCTTTTAATGGATGGTTTGGGCCTGAGTGCAGAATTCTCTGAATGAGCAGAGAGAGACTTACTTACACAAAATTTGAGAATTCAGCTAGTTTGGTTTGAACTTTTTAGGCTCAACTGCGTCCTCACTATGTCCCAAACCACATTATGTCAAAAAGCAAAAGAACACTTGAAATATTTTCTAAGAGGACCTTCTTTTAGGATTGTTTTCAAAGAGACAGTACGCAGCCAGTGACTGGCATCTATAGCTGCAGGCAATGATTCCTATCTAAAACATTATAATACAGCGGGGGAAAGAAAGCAGGCAGGTTATATTGAATTCAGTGAAGATGGCTTAAAATTCAAGGTTCATTATCTTTTCAGCAATCCTTCTCACTTTTTCTTAATTTCAGATTAACATTCTTCCCAGATACATTCCCCTTCATACCTACTACAAGAGTGGAGGTCTGGAGGTTAGAGCCCCTGTAGTCTGCAATTTTAGGAGAAGGATGTGGCTACTTCCCTTTAAATATAATTTAATCTGCTATGCCCTAGAAACAGTTAGTATGGGACTTTTATTCTGAAATATTAAGGAGAAGGATGGTTAGTGCAGAAATCTTCAATAAATGAGAGGGAACAATTCCTGAGGTTTTGGAAATTACTCCTATGCCAACACAGCAAAATTAATTGTTCCAATTATCTTTTTCAGTGACAGATACAAGGTGTTCGTGGATTTGTTCAATCTTTCAACATTTCTAGTGCCAAGACCCTGGATACCAAAAATGAATCCAACTATTCATAAATTCCTTTATACAGCAGAATACTGTGACAGCTCCTACTTTAGCAGCGACGACTCTGATTGAACTACCACCTTTCTAGACTGATTGCTGTAAAGAACTTCAGAACTTCCATCTTGATAGGTGCTATCCCTCAAGTATAGCAACTGTTCTCATGCAGCATGGGTGTGTAAATATTTATTTATGTATGACAATTATGTGAATAGTATGATCGACTAATGGAAGAAATTTAACCATTTGTAGAAAAAATAATCTGTATTGAATTATGCTATATTAAAGCTAAAATGATAACCCAATTCAAATCAGTGGCCAGTTTAACTTAGCAGAAGTGTTGAAAACTGTTGAAAATAAAGCCCACACTTATGGAAAGAGAGCAAATTATAATGAATTATCACAATCATGTCTTATTTGTACATATTGTTGTGTGTTAGTTTGCCTAATGGCTTTTAGTAATGTAATTCTTCGAGTCAAAGAAGATATAATTATTCTCATCAGCTTCAAAGGAAAATTAATTTCTGAGCAGTAGTGGAATTTCAAAAGTAATTTTGGGTTAAGATTTTCAAAAGCTCCACTTTGAAAAAATATTAAGTCTTCAATCTGTGGAAACCCAAACCTCCTGAATTGTATTACACATGAATGTAAATCCCTTCAGTAGAAATACTTAGCATTAAGAATAGTAGATATAAGTAAGTACTTTGCACTTTAAATAAAGCAGTATTAAAGCTCTTCTTTTGTTAAGTCTTCTTCTAAAGCAAGCACAGTGTTCAAACAACAGTATGGCAGAAATTTAAAGTTTTTTTTTTATATAAAATATCATTAAAATATGGATAAAATTGTTATATCATAAAAGTGAAGTGACTTTGGCCATAAGGTATTGATAGAGCTGGGTCGTCAACTCATGAGTGGACTCTCATCTGCATAAATGCTTTCCCTGGAAATACACATTCACCGCAGGCCTTAATTTCTGTTGTTTGGTCTAATAATGCTTTTTAGGTACTTAGGCTTGGCTGTACGGCTTCAAAAGCACAGATGAAACTTCTGTGTTTGATACTACTATAACAACATTACTCTTATTAATGTCAATTTAGAACTTTAGCTGGTTTTGTTCCGGTTAGGGAAATGTGCTATTTGTTGTTTGTAATCTGCTAAGGCAATACTACAGAAGACTTCTCCTTTTGGTTAATATGAAGTTTTCAGACAGTAAAACTTGGTAAGTAGCAGAACCTGAAGTAGTGAAACACAGTACTTGGTCTTTTTTTTTTTTCCACTGAAAATACTAGAAGTCCTTCAAAGTAGAAGTACTAAAACGACAATATTTACACAGACAATTATGAACATTCATGGCATCTGTTACAAAAGGATTATACTACAGAGACCTATTAACATGGTACTATGAGTGCAAAAATTACAGAATTGCTTCAATACTTTTCCTAGTAGCACTTCATCAGTGATACAGGTAAAGAGTTCCAGATGACAGAACACTTTGAAAGTGCATGAGTGCATGTTTAGTTGTCAATTCTAGTTACATTTTTCTCCAACTGCAGTTATACAGGTCAGCAAATCTAGAACCACTCTTTGGTTCCCAGCAAGTCTCCTGTGAGTTCAATAAAGTTCAATAATTTTGTAGGGTAATTCAGCATCTACCCTACTTGGAGTATTCTGTAATTGCTGATTTCTAAAAGGTGGCAAATATATCAACAGCACTCTACTGCCATCATTTTTTCTATAATAGACAATTTTTTTGCATTTATGCTTTGCCACTGGTTTCGCTGTTAGTTATGAAGTAGAGAAGATTTGTGGAACTGACACAGCTATCAAAAGGCAGAATTAGTTGATTTGCAAACACTTATGTCCTGTCAAGGCATGGGATGTTAAGCCACTAGACGTGTCTTGGGTTTGTCTAAATATAGTTTCTGCTTGCTTTTCTATCCATCTAACAAATTAATTCAGAAGACTGTGACATTCCAGGCACTTTCTAAAACACTCCCTACTCTAAAGAGCTCTGAATTTGTATCTATACAAGAAAGGTGTCAGACTGAAATGGAAGGACTGCAGCACTACACTGACCCTGGGTGCTAAGGAGACAACTTTGACTACCCATTCCCCTCTTCTATTCTTCTAGTTTTAGAGAAAATGTAGAATTTCACAAAAAGGAGGAAGACAAAACATCTGAGGCGCTACAAAAGACAAGATGGGTATAAAAGCATAACAGAGAGAATGTTTTCTTCCAACCTCCCCTTTCCCCACCCAGTAAAACCAGACATAATCATAGTTCATCTCATGTTCTATGTTCATGGATTATACTCCATCACACTGTTGATTAGTGGATTCAAGTTCCTTATTTGTCATCAATTTTTTCCTGGCAAGATTTTTATGGAGTGTATTCTTTAGTATACAGCACCTTGATAGGGTTTCACATTCACAGTTCCAATCCATTTTTTTAACCTCTTTCTGCACACTCTGTGGTTGATTTTAAGTCTTCTTATTCCATGAGAGGTTTGATACACAATACACATTCCAAATAAAAACACTTTTAAAAACTCCAGCCAAACCAATTCCTGTAAAGCCTAAAATCAGGGCTTCCTCATACAGTGTTTCTTACTTTAGAAAAGGTTGCTTTGGAGTAAAGTCTTCACATCCAGTGTATGTCAAATGATTATGCAAATAACAGTCATGGTCTTTGGCCAGTGTCAAACAAATACTGATGAAACTGTATCTGCTATACCTGCAAGTGAAATGAAAAAAAAAAGAAAGAATGAGTAAGTCTTAGAAACTGAGACTTACCAGAAATAAGTTACCAGAATTGATACTCATGTTACGTCCCCTCTCTTCCATATGTTGACAATAGGTAAATTGTTGGGGTGGGGACAGAAAAAAAAAACAAACAAAAAAACGCTGCAACTCTTATTTCTTCATTGCCTGATGCTATTTATAGTTGAGCTCTACCCTCCTCCCTCCTCTGCTTTCATGTTCAAAATTTCACTCTTTTTTGAGGATTCAGCATTAGTGATATTTGGGTGCTGAAAATCAATCTAAACCTTGATATCCTCTTCCCTTTCAATCATATGCGTTAGTTATGGACATTATGTTATATGGTTTGGTTAACTAGCAGTGACTATTTTTCTACCTGAACTCATCTACCCTTTTTTAAAGCATACCAATGATTTGTATTTCCTCTGTGAGGATCCCAATATATCACTTTTCTTACATATATGGCCTTTACCACTTGCATTATTTTTCATCAGACTTACCACAGACATTGCTGCCTATCTTAACACGAACATAACCGTCTATTCCCCATGTACGTCCCCAGGAGTTCTGTACAATCCAGTAAGGGATGCTACCTGCAAAAGATATTTTCATAAAGAAAAGGCAACATGAGATTTGGGAAGCATAAAAAAATAATAATATAACACTCTTTGATTAGCATTTTAGTGTCTCATAGGATGCTGATTGGATGACAGTACAGACAAACCTACTGTTGTTCACAGAGACGGCAGCTAATACACCAGCGTTGAACAGGCTGGATATATCCTCTGATAGGGTAAAGACATAGATGCTCATGTTCTTGTCTTTACAAGGACATGAAGTCCCACAGAACCAAAGGAAAAGAAGAGGTTCTTTCCTGGGATCAGACCTCACTTCCAGAACTGAGGTGACACCAAATCAAACAGTTCTCAAACGCACAACCAGTTGAAGCATTATGCATTGTAATCACTTGCACTACAGGGGGCCAAGTTGCAAGTACGAGAATGCAAAAACCTAAAAACTCAGTTGATGGAAACATACCTGTTCTGTCAAAACCCGTGATAAGTACAGCATGATTTGCTCGTCCACTAGAGCAGTGATACTGTATGATCCCACCAAGATAATCCTGCCAGCTAACTGCATCTACTGTTACTACCAAAGGACCCCAGTTAACAAGCATCCTCATCATTTCCTCTTCTTGGCCACTGCAAAAGAAGTGAGTGATAACGCAGTTAAAGTTAGCATAATAATGCAATTTGAGAGGTAGTAGTCGACTTAAGTATGATCTAATAATTAAATAATTACACTTTTCCCTGTGAGTGCTACACATTACATAACATACATCAATAAATATGAATTTTATTTACAATGCAGTAACATAAAAGTAGGGCACACAGACTATGGAAAAGGTGCTGATCAAAAGATATGCTATTAAAAAACTCTGGGTCAAATTGGTGGGCAACACTAAACACCACATACCTTTTATGCACCGCTCCTCTCAATTAAAAATCAGCTTTGGACAAACCATTAGTCTACATTGTTATTGCCTGTTAATTTTCAAACATACAGAAGTACCTCTTCCATATTTTATTGCATTGTTATGTATGATGTATCTCAAACACATCAAAACACAGGACATTACCAGTAACAGATATTTGCCATTAGCATCTGCATATAATTTTACTTATGTAATGTATTGTAGGAGGAAATATTTATCATTGCATGGCATCTGTAATATCTAAATTTGGCATACACAGAGTGGCAAAGCTATAATTGGTTTTAGTTCCTTATATCCGGCAGTAATTCGCTTCCTGGATAAATTGTATTTCTTGTCTTGAAGTTCAGTATGCAGCTGTATTGTACTGATAAAAATTAGAAACAATGTTTCTCAGTACAAAAGCCTAAAAACCTATCAGTTGCATTTACAAAATTCAGTTGACAATACCGTTTGCTAAGTCACAGACTGGAGGAGGATGTGGGTATGTAAGCAGATAAATACTGAACTAACTGAATACTTCCTAAGTTTTTCAACAAATTCTGATTAAAGTCATAGGATCATACTGTTACTGACTCACGGTTCCAATTTAAAGATAGCCAATTTAAAAGACCTAATTTAAAGACACTGACTTAAGCTTTCTAACTTGAACATGATTAGTGCCTACAAATTATTAGTTGCTGTAGTACTTGCCCCATCCAGCCACACTCAAAAGTAAGATACATTTAAGAAAATAACTCATGTTTATTGCTAAACCCTTACCTAGATCCTGAAACAAACCTAGTGCATACCTCCATATTAAGGGGAAAGGTTTAAACATTAACTGTTTACAGAGTCTCTGAATAAGTACTCCTACCATCAAGACTCCAACAACAAATGTGAGTGCCTTCACAGAAAAGCAGGTTTCATCTCCTCCAACTGACTACATGGAAAGTCAAAGCTTTCAATTTTGTTATTTTGGCACGCAATTAGTCCACAAAATTCTCCATTTAAAGATCTCCTTGGGGTGCATTTTCCTTAAGAATACAGGAGTTTTTATTAAGCTTTGTTCACTTCAGCATGATGCAAGTCTGACCTTATATATTCCCCTGCCTTCAAAAGAAAGGACAGTTTTGAAGGTCTGCTTATACATATGAAAGTACAACAGTGGTAATAATTAAAACAAAACTACTGTTATCACTATTTTAAGACAGAATCAAAGTCCCTCTTATGTAGGTGTAAAAACGCACAAAGGCATCTTCCACCCCTGGGCAAAATCACCATTATCCAAATAGAGACGATCTTAATAGAGATGATATACAATTACTGAACCTGAATGAACAATGACAAAAAGCAAACGACTTCAAATGTGTGAGTTTCAAAAACATCCTTAAACACATACACAAACATACTCACTCACTCATTCCTGTCTTGTCTGTAGAAAGAGATTAGAATGTTCCAAAATGTGGGGAAGAAACGAAACAATCCACAGAAAACTCTGCAATGAGCCCCCACATCTGACTAAATAAGAGGAATTTGCCTCAAAATATATTAATAAATAAATCTACCAACCAACCAAATCAGTACTGTCTCGTTTGCATCTTCTCTGATTTTAATCACCTACATGAAACCTAGCAGACAGAAGGAACAGATACCAGTCATTAGCAGGGATCAGTTTTCAACACACTGCCATAGATGCTGAGGATGGTTAATAGCTATAAATTGCAGGTATTTGTGAAGAGTGGGGATTTCCTTGGGAAGCTTGTACACAGATAAAGGGTAGACAAAGAATAACCATTACTTATCCTCCACACTCCCCCCTCCCCCCCGCCCCCCAGAAGCAGCAGTAGGGGAATGAAATGAAACTAAGAGACAGGTTCAGAACTAACAGAAATAGTTTTTCCTCCTGTGCGTGTTTAGGTTGTGACACCTAACCTCTTTGCCATCAGATGCTGTGTGCGCTACAAGTTTATATAGAACCAAGAGGCATCTGGAAAAGTTTGGAAAATACACGGAGGGTTATGGAAGAAAGACGAGGCTGGCTCAGAGAGCCTTAGAGCCACTGATGCTTTGAGAAAGTATGGTAGCTACTCGCGCCCTGTTCATTTCTGTCTGGTTCTTAAGTACTTTTGTCTACTCCTGGAAATAAGATGCTAGGCTGAATAGAGCCTTGGTCGGACAGCGCAGCTGCTGTTCCACCTCCGACCCTTACCACTCATGGTGGAAAGACCTAGCAGTAGAACTACAAAACAGCAAGAGGTTTTCAAACTGTGCCATTAAAATTACTTATTAAATTGCCTCCTGTATTTTTTTTTAAGTGACCCAACTCACAAAATTGGAAATACTAGTGGAGAAAACATGGGGGGAGGGGAAAATAAACTGCTTATGCCGTCCCCGGAGCTATTTAAGAGGTGTGTGTATGTGGCACTGGTTTAGCTGTGGACATGTAGTGTTAGGTGGATAGCTGCACTTGACAATCTTGAAGGTCTTTTTCAAACTAAATGATTCTATGTTTTTATGATTTAGATGTTTTTATGCAACCGGGTTCAAGCAGTTTTTCCATGTTTTCAAAATCATCAGCTGAAATTTCAAAACTTTAATTAGAAAGAATATAAACATCTTAAAACTAACAATGGCCTGGATTCTAGGGTTACAGTTCCGCAGAGAAGAACATTTATGACTGTTGATAGTTTATTGCAAAGAGACTAGTACCTCTGTTTTAATCTCATCTGAAAAGTCCAGTGCTAGTAACAACTTGCACAATACCACATTAATCAAAATCAAATTAAGTATCCCAATAAAGAAACTAGCAAATAATAAAAAAAAAAAAAGCTAGCAGTTACCTGAAGTCATATGCAGCAAATCCTGTTATTGAAACTCCAAAATCTGAGTGACCAAAATAATGGCACAGTCCTGTCTGAGCTTTAAAAGTGTATTCTGAATCTCTCACAAGTTTTACTTTTGTCTGCAAGAAGAGAAATGAATGAGAATTTAATGTGTTTGAGTTCAGCTCTATGCAGATCACACCAGGCATTGAAACCAACCACAGAACTGACTCAAAATACAGTATGTTCTTAGTGACATTACAAATAAGAATATGATGTTGGGAGATAAAATATTTACTATCTGTAGTTTCTCTGTTTGCAGAGACAGTTCCAGAAGGGATTCAGCTGTTCCTTCATTCTCTCCAAATGACATCCACACACAAAATTATCCTTTCTTTGGAACAGTTCACGAACCACAAATATCCCATGTACAGTTATACAAAAAATCTGAAATTAAGTCCAATTCTGCCATTGACTTCAAATATTTATGCCACTATATAACTGCATTACGGATGCCATCGTTCAAAGTCCAGCTGCAAAGCTATTGTATCAACCTTTTGTACTTGTCTTCTGCAATACGGTATTTTGAGATAGTGTCTTCTCCAGTCTAATTCACTTGTAGGCCCTCTGCTGTCAGCCAAGAGGTAATTTTGCTTTGGAGGAATCCAGGTGAATATCCTCTATCTTTCTCGAAATGCAAACATAAACAAGTCATCTAGACTACTACTAGTAGGGATTATATGAATCTTTATGGGTAGAATTATAGAGTTCCTTAAAAAGGAGAATCAGCCTTTTAAAAAAAAATAAAATAAAAAACTGAGGGATTCTTTTTATATTCTTGTAACTCAAACTGTCTTCCTAGAGAGTACTTTTTATTTCAAAATATATTAAAACGTTTCTGCTTACACATATTATAAACACGTTTTGCATTTTTAGAATGGAATGTACCAGCTATAGGTAAAGTAGAATTAATTTTTGAAATTATGGCTGCATTTTGATTGTTTCAGGTTGCAAGTGATACAAAGATAAATGAGGTCAATTTTATTCTGAGATCCCCAAACTTCTGCATGATTTTACAGTGTTTGCAACAAAACCACAGAAATTTGAAAACAGAAAATCTCCACATCCCTCCTTTTCCCCAGATGTTGGTGCCTAAATCAGACACTCAGATCCACATAATGACACTTGAATAAATGGCTCCTTCTACACTGGTACTGTACGTCTGTTATTTCAATTGAGTTCAGTGGCAATACTGCACCTCTCGAAGAACATTATTCTCAGACCTGTAGGTTGAATTATTATATTCACAAGCAACATATATAGATGCTAAAATTCAAATTTCAATTCTGCTTGAAGCAATGCTTAATTCCAGACTAAATACATACATGTATACATACAAATACATACATGTGTATATGCATACACACGTATACATACACATAGCTCATCCTTTTTTTTATATAAAAGTATATGTATTTTATATATGCATGTGTGTGCGTAAAGCATACACTCACCCTTCCCCATCATTTTTCCCCAGTAAAAAAAAAAAAAAAAGCCAATATGAAAACTAAGGAAGGGTTCAAGATGTATGAAAAGTTTCAAACCTGATTCAGCCAGTTCAGAGCACTTATAGTGGATCCCCCGCTGCAACCGTAGTTATTGTATGAACAATCAATAACCTGCTGTACACTGAGTTCTTCCAGGTTATTTCCTTTAATTGCATAGGCAGACTCTATACCACCCACAACACTGAAGGCCCAGCAGCCTCCACACTGGTACAAAGAGAAGGAAAATGGGAGAAAAAAATTAAAAAGTCAGCTTTGTTTTTCAAGTCTGATATGGAGAAAAAAAAAGTTAAAAGGGTTTTCCAAGGCTCTTCATTTACTACATCATCTTAAATCAATATTTTTAAAGTCTTGTTAAATTTCTTTCCTACTGCCTTAAATTTTTTATTTTTTTTTCCCCTCCTGTAGTACACTGTGAAAAATATAAATGCATTATCAGTATCTTA
This sequence comes from Anser brachyrhynchus, assembly GCF_964034855.1. NCBI lineage: Eukaryota > Metazoa > Chordata > Aves > Anseriformes > Anatidae > Anser > Anser brachyrhynchus. The sequence continues at coordinate 32,004,459 of NC_137698.1, read as the reverse complement.
TTTTAAGGATTCCTTCCTGACTCATTTTTGCTATGATAAAAAACAGCCCTTTAAAATAGGTCTGAAGATGCTTTTTACTGTAAGATATGTATTTCCTTAGAGACCAAGGCTCAGGAAGAAATTATTTTTTAATCATCTTAGTAAGTTTTTGAAAGGGAGGCACTTAAGGAGACAGTCAATGGCTTTCTTTAGACTACAGATTTTTCCAAAACTATATTAGATTACAGCTTAAGAGACAGTAAATTCAAATTCAATGCAAGAGAAAAAATCTTAGCTCGTAACAGAATCTATATTATAGTTCTCAGCTCCTTAAATTGTGATGTTTCAAATAGAGAGTACAGGTTATTCCTAGGCATGGTCTAGGTGAAGCACAGGCAGGAAATATATTGGGGATTTAAAAGCTGAGTTGTTTCTTACCCTACTAACAAGTTACCAGTCCTATAGTCAATTTGGGATAAACTGTAATCAGTTGGGTTCCATTATTTTCCTGTCATGTGTACATCTCCTGAGGTATTTCATGGTAAAGATATTGGTCTTGACCAGTCATGGGCACTCCAAGCAAGGGATCTGTACCCAGGTGTACAGGGGACAAGAGGTCAAGTACTGAATCTACCTCAGTCTCTCCAGAAAAATACAAGATACTTAGAGTGCAAAATATTTGCAGACTTAGTTAACTAGATCCAAAAACATATTACATAAAATTCACAATTGCACAATTCCTAAATACACAACAACTTTTACATCTTATGCTTTTAAGTCTAATCCTACTCTGTATATGCCCAACTAGCCATACTTGTGTCAGTGCTCCAAGAGTCTTGAGGTAGTGCTTATCCTTTCCTTTCCTTCATTGCGCTTGCTGTACATGTACTTGCTGGAACTTGCTGGAACTGCCTCTGAGCAGTGCTTGAGAATCAGGAAAGGAAAACACCAGGACTTACTGTTTGCTGATTTCTCACTTCTGCAATGACCTTCTTGTCCCTCCAGTCAAACTTCTTTGGCAAAGGTTTTTCCTTTCCCTTTGGCACTTTTATGTATCTGGGAAGTTTGTGAGGTATGCTTCTTAAGTAAATAGCTAAACACAGAATACAAACATTTATAAATCTAGTAATTTAGTAACTCAAAAAAAAAAAAAACAAAACACTTTTTTTTTTTAGAAGCCATAAAGGTAACTTTTATCTGTAGTTACAATCGTGCGATTATATCTCATTCTCAAGTCCACAGAGAAATTAATGTCTTTTAAAATACTGATTATACTCCAGAATGAATTTAAGTATACCTACATTTCTAGAAAGAAGAGAAATACTCCATGTGGGGAATGTGAGTACAGAGTATGAAGACTTACTGAAGCTAATCAATAATAAATAAGTTTTGTTAGAATGTTCACAATATTTTACTTACTGAAAATATTACTTTATTTTAGTCAGAAAAAAATGGAAAAAATAGATGAAAATTTAAAGATTTTGAAACACACTCAACTTTAAGTTTTTCACTTAAGAAAAAAGCTCTTTAGTTATTTAAAATCAAAAAGAGGTTTGAAATCACTCCAATTAATAGTATGGTATCTAACAGCAGACTTGAACTGTAGAGTGAAAAATCAGGTTAGGTAACAGACAAATCTCAGTAAAAAAGGAAAAAAAAAAAAAAGAAGCTTGCCATATTGCTCCTGATAGTCATAGCTATAATTGCACAGCCTTTGACTGATGTGCACTGTTTGGATTGTAGCCCATTTTGCCTTAGGATTGGGAAAAGGAACTTAAGACTACTCAAGAACATTGACTATTTTTCGCTTTTAAAACTGTTGTAACTGAAAAAGATCTGAAGGCCCTTTGAGAAGAAAGAAAGAAGAACAAGTCTGCATGCTAAATCAAACTCAGGCTCTAAGCTATTCAATCTTGCAAGACCAGAGAAACATGATGAGGATTGTTGTATCCTTCAGAAGTACTTACAGTTTGGTACCAGACATTGTAAACTAGCTGATTAGCAGCACTGGAAGAATCTGTAAATGTGAAAAATACAAGGTTCTGGAAAAGAGTAAGAAAAAAACAACAGGAAAGACATTAGCAGCAGCCAAAAACTGTACCTTTGAACTCTTCAGGAAACAGGTGAGAAAACTGGTTTATTCCATAGAAAGCAGATGCGTTATCATTTGATGATGAATTCAGAAATCTAACTCTTTTAGAGCTTTCCTAAAGAAAAAACAAAAGTATTGTGGACATTATTAAGTTACCAGTAGTGACAAAACCGTAAGAGCAGAAAAAGGTTACAAACAGTAAACATGAACTTGGATAACAAGACAGCTGTTCACCTCAGATTCAACCCAGATTCATCCTGTATTCCTATCAAACCAAAGCAATGACTAATTTCAACTCCAAGAAAGATACCAAGAAACATTTGTAAAAGCATACAGAAGGAAGGAACGTGATTCAAGGCAAGCCAAACAAATAAGCTGAGAACAAATTGTGTCAAACTCATCTGATGCCCTTCTTTGACAGCACAACTAACCTTGTAGTTCAGAGATACGTAAAAACCTCTTGTCTTTAGATTAGATTTAATCCTGCCTTGTTTTATGTTTGTATAAAACAAAAGGGCTGTACAATGGCCAAAAGACTTTCAGAAACCTAAACTTATCAGGAAACTAGATCTCTGAAAAAAAACAAGTTTCTGAAATATGAAAGCAAGATGATCTGACCCCCCTGCAACTTCTGCTGACAAAGCTCAACATGCAACATGAAAAACTTAACACCATCTCCTCTGCGTACATAACCCAGCCTTCATCACGTACCCTTCAGTAGAAGGCATCGGTTGGCCCGTGCTGGTTTATGGCACAAGGGAGGCAGGAACACACCCCAAGCCCAAAGGTGCCTGTGGGTTACCTTTAGTCCCACCAGCACGAACAGTCACCGAACCCGGCGGGGGCTGCCACCAGGCTGGCCCTCAGTCTCCCTGCCCTGTCAGAGCGGGCACCCCAGCACGGTGGGCAAGGGGGGCACCCGGGGGGAGGCTGACACCTCGTGTCCGAAACGGAGAAGGAAGAACAGCAACAACTGCTCCCTCCTCTTCCTCCTCCTCCTCCTCCTCCTTCTCCTCCAGCGGTAGCCGCTACCAAGCGCGGATCGCGAGGGTAGGGGCATGCAGGGACACCTACCCGCAGGGCCGCCGCCACCGCTTCCCTCTCCCGGCCGCCTCCATCCCACGGAGGGTGTCCCGGCCCACCGTCGCCCTCCTCCCCACGCCAGGTGCTAGCAGGCACTTGGGCAGCGGCACTAGCCAGCCACAGCAGGGAGCACAAGAGCACCATCGCTGAGGACCTCCCAGGCCTCGGCGGACAGCGGAACACCGCTCCCTGCCAGCTTCCCCGCCGCCGCCCCGCCCCCGGCGGTCATGTCATGGCGGGGTGGAGCCGAGGGAGAACACCCCCTGCTCCCCGCAGGGCTTGCAGTCGGGCTATTTTTGTGGGAAGATGGGGGTCTGAAGACTTTTTTTTTTTTCAAGCCTCTACCCAAACGCAGCCCCCATTTCGTCCCGCAGCTGGACCCTACAAGCCCACAGGGTTCCAGCCGCCGTGAGGCGGGGCAGAGCGGGCGGGGCATAAGATGGTTGCCGCCCCCAAGGGGCTGGGCGTACTGCTTCAGGTGGTTCTGGGCTGGCACTGCTGCACTGGCTCGGGTTTTGTTGAGTTTCGGGCACTTGGCAGCTCCTGGAAAAAAACTCGTGTTTCAAACAGTGTTTTTCAGTGTGGGAGATGAGCCGTGAGGCTGCATGAGAGCTGTGCGGTGCAGCAGGCAGGCCGTGCCGGTGTGTGAAACAACAGCTGCAGGCTTCAGGGACAAAAACTAGGGGAAAAGAGGCGTTGAGCGTTCAATTAAGTACGAGGTTGAAAACCAATGCAAGGCTTTCCCTGACAGGAAAATGAGTTGATACATGCAAACTGGACTCTTATTAGGAAGGAGGGGTAGTTACTTCCTTGAGGCAGCTTAGTTCGTGGCCTTTAGCATGGGAAGGCTTTATTGGCATGTGAAGAGCTACAATGTACTACAAAGCCAATCTCCACAGCCTTTGGTATCCAGTACACCTGTTACAGTAGAAGAAAATCCTTGAAAGAAACTAACTGCATATGCTCATGGCAGCTCATCTGTTTCTTTAGAGACTATTCAAGTGCTGATATTAAAGAAAGCAGGTTAGTGTTTGGCATCTAAAGCTTTTTGTTATGCAGGTGTAAATTAACAAAATTCTATTTTGTTTATTTCCATTGTCAAGTGCTTTATATATTCAATGTTTGTAAATAGAGTAGTTCTGTGTTTAAACTTAATGTATTACTTTTCAGTTACCTCTGTTACTTTTTCTCCCACCATCTTGCTACAACAAAATGAAAACACACGCCCTGTCCCAGGGTAGCAGCAGCAAAACCTGCTGCTCTGAGTTTACTGAATGCTGAAAGTTTAAGTTACGGAGTGGGAAGTTTTGCAGTTTTGCTGTCACAACTGTGCTGTATAACACTAAACTTTGTGTCAGCATTTACTCTGTAAAGCATTGCACCAATACCTATTTTTTGTAGCATGTAGCATTTTACTTGATAATACAAATTTGAAAGAGAAATTATAGTGTATGAAACATAAGAGGCCCAGATATTTAATTTCTATATGGGTAGGTATATACAGTCGTGGCAAGTAAAACACAAAAAACTAATGGTTTCAAACTAACAGCTCCAGTGTGTGGAGCGTGCCTGCTGGGTGCAGGGTTGGCTGGGGAGGGCCCACAGCCCAGCTGCTGGGCTCTGAGGCGATGGAGCTGCACCACTCCCTGTCCTGTCAGTCATGGCTCAAATACCTGAGATACCTGGGTTTGCTGGCTTCTGAGATTTTATTTTATTTTATTTTATTTTATTTTATTTTATTTTATTTTATTTTATTTTATTTTATTTTATTTTATTTTATTTTATTTTATTTTATTTTATTTTATTTTATTTTATTTTATTTTATTTTATTTTATTTTATATTTTGAAGTGTTTCTCATTAAAATTTTAACTCCTGTTTGAGGAGATGCTGGGTGACTTCAATATGAGTGCTTTACTGATGTCTGCCACCTCACCATGTGTGACTGGAAAATTTAAAATTTAAATTTTAAATAGCTTTTATCAGAAGCACTATGGAGTCCTCCATGTTGCATAATAATTTTAATTTCCTCCTCCCTCTCATAAAATGGACTTTGCTGTTTTCTGTGACTAGAATGGTAGAAGTATTTTGATGTTGGCTGTATCTTCTTGGACATCAAGAAATGATGATATATGAATGGCACTTGAAAAGCTTTTGTGAATATCACTGTGGTTTTCCAAAGCAGGACTAAGAATGATAAATTTGGGATAACAAAGGAAGGGTTTCAGATCACATTTTCTATTTGATTTTTGTTTTATTTTGATTTGCTTTATTCCATCTTATTCTGCCAACCTAAGATTTTTATGCGTGTACCAAAACCAGTGCAGGTCTTGAATAGCTTCTCCTTTAGATGCTGTGTTTGCTAGCTTAAAGTGAGCAACTAAACAGCTTTTTTTTTTTTTCCTGGAATGAGACTACATTAACAGAATTATTATCTGTCAGGGGAAGTGAGAACAAAAACCACTACTTCATTCATGAGAGGACAGCAGTTCCTTCCAGTTTACCCTGCTGATAAAGGAGCACTTGTATTTATTTGCACACTTACAGACCAAGTTTTTTTTTTTTAATGATAAAAATAAAAAAAAAATCATTATTCTTCTCCGTAGCCTGGAGTTCTGCATACTCTTGTAGTAAAGAGAAAAGTTAACATACTGTCATTACTGAGAAGCTGAAACAGTCTAAGGAACTCATACGTTGGCAGATCGATTAATGATAAAACAATCATGGCAGTTCAGGAACCTCCTGGCAGTATAAGTAAAACTCTGATATGATCCCACCACATAGCTCATGTCCAGGGCTGAATAAACCTGTAGCTAATCATGATCCAGCTCTGCCTTCCCCCTCCCATCAAGTTGCTGTTGAGTTTCAGCTGAACTGTTGCAAGCTTTGATGCATAAGCACTACTTATGCCTTATATCCAGAGTATGAAAGAGTATCTTAACAAAACAGATGTTACCGAGTGCTCTGATATGTTTTATCACTGCAAACTCAGGACTGGCATAAGAGATACTGTAGTATTATAAATTTGTGCTGACATAATGAGCATAGGAACTCAATAAGACAAAGATAGCAATATGGGAAGTGAATGGCGAAACCGTTTTAACAAGAGCCTGAACCACAGTAGCCAAATTCTGAGTGCAAAACTGAGTTTGGGCATCTACTAATAGTGTCTGTTGGGTTGCAGTACCAGATGGACCCTTTTGTCCAGGTCTTCATCTTGGGAGAGACCCTTGGGAGGAGCGCAGGGCAGTGGCTCACAAGGAATGTCAAAAGAAAGCTTGATTTGTGAACCATTGCTTTGGATGTAGTGGTCATAAGAATACAGGAGGGTTTACTACTGCAATGGTCACATGATTTTATTTTGCATAGGATGGTGTAATGGAACAGGAAAGAAGTTAAATGTGATAAAGGATGAGTAAAGCATGATTACCTTAAACTGAAGATATTTTCTTATTTTTAATATATAATCATTCTTGTAAATCAGTTGGCTTGTTCAGAATTCAACAAACTTTAGTTATTTTTCAGTTTTTATTTCCATCGACTGTGTATTGTTCGTAACAGGAGAAGCTGTTGTCTCAGTCAGAAAAGCTTTCTTTTTCTGTGTAGAGACGTTGAGCTGTTTTTTCCTGAGAAACACATGAGGGCAGCAAAGGACCTTTGGAAAGGTGTTTGCAAACCATGCGGTTATTTGAAAAACAAAAGCAAAACGAGAAACAAACAAACAAAAAAAACTCATATTTTGGGAAAATAGATTTATCCTAGATTGATCACATTAAAAAAAAAAAACATATGAGCAGGAAAAAGTATTTTGTTTTGTTTCTGAATTTACCCTCTCAGTGCCTCAATAGATGCCTCAATTTACCTTGTTCGTGAGGAAAGGGAGAGTGTGCCAGAAAAATCAGTGTCTCCTCTGATGACAAGCTCAGGGAGAATAGAAGTGTAACAAACAGTTAAAGGTAGGTGACTGACAGCCAAAGTGTTTCAGAATATTTCATTTTTCCACTAAACTACTGTACGACAAAGCACTTTGTTCTTGGGCTTAGATGAACAAAACCTCACACAAGTACATGGAGAGCTCTGCCTCCAGGTACACAGTCTCTGCTCTATTTTGAATTACTCCAGTGTAAATCCATTTCTGCTTCATAAAGATAAAAGGAAACAGACATGTAAAAATATCATAATCAGGCCTGTGAAAAAGGAATAGCATGTAAAGTTTTTTTAAAGGCCTTGTTGATTTATTTATGTTGATTACAATTCCTCCAGTGACACAAAAAAGTCATATGTTAAGTTACACAAGTCACCATAGGCAGGTGATTAAAATCTTTTGTACATAAGTGTATGTTTTGTTTATATTGCAGGACTTTTTTTTTTTTTTCCAAAAAGTCTAACACTGAATGTTATAACTGTAAATGTTTATATTTAATTATATTTTAATAGCATTTACATATCTCTTTACTCTTCTGGCTGTTCACTAGAAATATTTCACTAGTCCAAACAATGCATACTAAAGGAAGAAACAGTAATGATTATATATTTTGGAACTTCTAAATTAATTTTAAAATACTTTCTTTAAATGAATACATTCCTGTATTAACAGAATATAGTTCTCATCTAGTGCAAAATACTCACCCTAAAGTGATCCATAGCTTCCAGCAATGTAATTAGTGGGTGGATTTTCATAGTATTACAGGGTCAGAATTACCATATTAATATTTAGTAGACTAGCTTCCCCCTCACCTCTGGTGACTTTTAATAGCTATTTGAAATGGTTAATTGAATCTTGTAAGACAGTTTAACTTCAGTGCACTTTGGCTTCTGTGTTTATAATTATAATAGCAAACAAGGAAAAAGTACAACAAATTACTTCTGAGTTGAAGATGGGTCTTCCAGGATGGGAAGTGCGACTGCTAAGGTCAGTAATGAGATGTGGTAATCAAGTGTTAATGAATATGTGGGGAAGATGTACGGTTTCCACTTTGATAGTTATCTACCTAGCTATCTGCATAGTTTGGACTATTGCCTTTTGCACGTGTATAAGATGTTTAAAGAATGGAAGACAAATCCCTTTCTATTGTGCAGTCCTCAGCCTGTTAGAAATAATCTAAATCTAGCAGCAGATGGAGCTGAGCAACTTTTCTTAAGAAAGCTTGTTGGGAAATATGCTTTCAGGATAAGTCTAAGGCTCTGTCTATTTTAAGACCTTGCTATGGTGTTGTTGAATAATATAGTTGCACTGGTAACAATTACTAAATGTAAACAAAGCAAGTGTGAATTGCAGTTTTGGAATGAAATCTGGCCCCATTTAAGCCAATGCAAGGGTAAATAAGCAGCATTGCTGCAGCTAACGTTCAGAAGTCTTCTTTTTTTGCGTCGTGGATTAGACTTTGAATATTGTAAACAGGGAGAAAATTATTCATGGTAATAGTTGGATTTATGAGAATAACCAAGATGTATAAGGAGTAGCCCTAGCTAGATTGTGAGAAATATCTTTGTTGACCAGGAACTTTTTCCTGTTAGAGCTCTCTTCCTTTGCAAATAATGAAAGAACTGTAGGACCTGCTTCTCAAGCCTGGCTCTTCTGTATTTCAGCTAAATATCCAAGCCACTAGTAAGTCTCTGACCTTTTTTCCTTTTCTTTTTTTTTATTTTTTTTTTTCCTTTCTCTCTCTCTCTTCAGTCTTGTCAGTAGGGGTTGAATTATGAACGAAGAAGGCTGGCAGTGGAGTTAATAATTCAAACCAAATGATGAACAAATATTTGAAAATGCACAAAAATGCAGCTAGGTGTTACACTGTCATAAGAGGAGCAACAGCCATTCTGGGTGAGACTGAAGTAAAAACTCATGAGAGTGCGAGAGCTGGCTTTTAAGTTAGGGACTGCAGTCTCTTATTTTCTCTATCCTTGTTGTCAGTCCTACTTTCTTGTGTGTATAACACCTTGACGTTAAGTGTTAACAGCAAACTTCTCAGATCCAGAGCACTAAAGCTTATTTTCCTTTTGACTTTTTTTTTCCTTCTTTAATATTTAATTATCCCCTGAGACTGAGATAAATAGTCAAGTTTCAGGAAGAAATTTGTGCAGTGCTGGGTGCAGCCTGGTTCAAGGACACAAGGTATTGATAAATATTTATTCACTTAAATCATTTTTATTTCTTCCAGTAAAGAGTTTCATTATGGGAGGTGGGCAGAGTGCTCATGAGTAGGAGTAGTAACTGTTTTGCAGAATCACCTCTGGCAATTTTTGCAAATTCCCCAATTAACTCATTTATATATCCTTCATGAATCCATCAGTGGCTTTGTTGGTAGAGGGATTTATCAAGAGAGCAGGAGGACTTGACGTATTCAAGTAGAAGGAGAAAGAAGTACTGTTCAGAAGTCTGGTTATTTCTTACCCTACATAGATATTTTTTTTCCCCCACTTCCCCATATTTGAAGAATCTGGTCACTTACACTGGAGACTGTAGCTCAAAAATGCTATTTAACCACCCCTGCCTTATATTCCTTCTGTTCCATGTAAGATAACTTCCCCTTTTGTTTTACCATGGAACTTAAAAGGACTGATTTTCCACTCGCATCGAGGTGAATCAGTTATGACTATTGCTGCTATGATTATAATACTCAAGAAATTATAAATTGTCCCTATGGTGCTTTATATGTGTAGATTTCCAGTGCTCTTTGTGGGAAGGTCAACAATGCAAAAACAATTGCAAATTTGCACCACAGGTATGAAGTCTGTGTCTGTGACCAGCCTGTGCACAGAAATAGAGGGTCTGTTTTGCATCAGTGGCTGACATCAGCCTTCCTCAGATTTTGTTGTTTGTATGTCACATGCTGTTAAGGTCTGACATAATGTCCTTGCAATAAGGCATACTATTTTGGTCTGTAAAATTTTGGTGGAAGGTTTATGCACGTGTTCTTTGGGTTTTTTTTTTTGTTTGTTTTGTTTGTTTCTCTCCTCCAGTCTTTGTTCTAACTATAGGCTTTTATGCAAGAGAAGTGACTGTACTGTCTTCCCTACTGCTGCTTATGCAAAATTTGCCCCCACGTTGTCCCTATTTCCATACAGGCTGCTAAAGGTGCTGAGCTTTTCTGAAGTCTTGCAGTTCCTCTAAGCTAGGAGGGTAGCATCCAGCTGCTTGTTTTGAATGGGAGGATTTATGTGAGGAAAATAGGGGAGAGGCAAGAATTACGACTGTGCCCTTGATTTCCTCTTCTCCTGCTATGGGGAACACATAACCGGGAATGGTTGTCAGTGTCTTCAGTCAGCATCTACACCCAGTAGTATATTTGTGCTGTGCCCTTGTCACGGTATTTTAATCCTCTGATCCTGAATGGTGGTGCAGATACACATAGGGAATTTCCATCTTTGTCTCTGTATAGTTTGCCTTTGTATGCACTGTCTCACTGCAAAAGCAGAGCTATTAACATTTTGTATCTGTTTTACTTCTCTACATTTTAACCTTTTACTGTGTGTTCTAATCTTTTGTTATTTTATTTATTTTATTATTATTTTTTCCCCACTCCCTTTTGTTTATGAAACTTTCTGCAGGCTTTGGTTAGGATGTGTGTGCGCATGTTCAGATAGGACAGTAAATAATCAATTTTGAAGACTTCACAAATATTTTAAGCTAAACTGAATGTATTTAAACTTGGAGCTACTAATGGAGAAAGTACCTATTGGATATTTATAAAGGAGATGCTGGAGAAAGTTCACTACTGTATGCTGCTGAAGGGCAAAGAAATGAACTGGGTGTCAGATAGGGACCTTCAGCTTTGATTTCTCTGATTGAATGATTGTATTTACACTGGAATCCCTTCCTTATTTTGGAATGTTTCCTATTCAGTTGCAAGAACTGAATTTGCTATTTAGAAAGAAAAAGGTGCAGTAGGAATGTATGATTTAAAGGGGACTTGGAAGTTATTACACTGATTAAAAATTTGGATCCAAAGTAAAAGGTTAAAATGTTTTTATTATGTAGAAAGACAAAATGGCTTAGGGTTCAGATAGCTTTCCTTTCACTGAGATTAATATAATCATTTTAAGAATCAGAATTTGAGCATATTTAGAAGCTAGGGTGTCATGTGGAAAATAAACTATGCATATGTAAACTGTGTCAGTCAACCAAATCAATTCTGGGATTATTATTTGTACTTGACGTAGTTCTTGGATTTAACATTTATTGTTAAAATAACATTCTGATTATTCTGTTAAGCTGATTCTTCTTTAAGGCTGTAAACAAAAGTACAGTTCCACAGTTATTGTGTGGTCCTAGTAGTGACTTTCAGTATCACAGTATCACAGATTTCTAGGTTGGAAGAGACCTCAAGATCATCGAGTCCAACCTCCGACCTAACACTAAGTACTCCACTAAACCATATCGCTAAGCTCTACATCTAAACGTCTTTTAAAGACCTCCAGGGATGGTGACTCCACCACCTCCCTGGGCAGCCCGTTCCAATGCTTAATAACCCTTTCGGTAAAGAAGTACTTCCTAACATCCAACCTAAAACTCCCCTGTCGCAACTTTCGCCCATTCCCCCTCGTCCTGTCACCAGGCACGTAGGAGAACAGACCAACCCTCACCTCTTTACAGCCTCCTTTAAGGTAACTGTAGAGAGCGATAAGGTCGCCCCTGAGCCTCCTCTTCTCCAGGCTGAACAAGCCCAGCTCCCTCAGCCGCTCCTCGTAAGACTTGTTCTCCAGACCCCTCACCAGCTTGGTCACCCTTCTCTGGACTCGCTCGAGCACCTCCATGTCCTTCCTGTAGCGAGGGGCCCAAAACTGAACACAGTACTCGAGGTGCGGCCTCACCAGAGCCGAGTACAGGGGCACAATCACTTCCCTAGACCTGCTGGCCACACTGCTTCTTATACAGGCCAGGATGCTGTTGGCCTTCTTGGCCACCTGGGCACACTGCTGGCTCATATTCAGCCGACTGTCAACCAATACTCCCAGGTCCTTCTCGGCTAGGCAGCTTTCCAGCCACTCATCTCCCAGCCTGTAGCTCTGCTTGGGGTTGTTGCGCCCCAGGTGCAGGACCCGGCACTTTAGGGTCTACTACTTTAGGTAGTGCAAAGCAGGAAGAGTTCCATTTAAGGGAGTGTGGAATTTTCCTGATGTAAAATTAAAGCCATGGTGAGCACAGCTGAGCCTTGTATATTTATCTTAGTTATGGACCTTGAACTTGAGTCTAGCTGTCAGGCGGAAGGGAGAAATCCTATTACAGCTTCTCACTTTTGTCTTACCAAACAGTACTGCAGCCTTCTCTGGGAGACCATACATGGCAGTGCAAGTAATTTCCCAGATGATTAAATTACATTGCTCTGAAAATTTGAGATGATGTCAGGAATGGTTGCACAAAGAAACAAATTTCCATTAATTACTCAAATATTTATTGTATTTGGGATAATCAAAATACAATGACAGCTTATTTCACCCTTTCTCTACTAGCAATACTTAATCCTAGTTTTAAAAGGATATTGGGATATTGCCAAGTTTTTGCAGCTTGTGGTCTGTCTGGCTTTGGTTCATGTGGATACTACATTTCTGTTCTGATTTGCCCAGGAAGTAGAAACCTTATAGGTAATCTTATTGTAAAGCAGTTATGACTTAGTTTTCTTCATGATGCAGTTAGTTTTTCATGTTCTATACCTTAGAGGTTCTCATGCATAGCTGGCCATAAAGGAGAACTGGAAAGGCACTTTCTTTTGAAAATCCTGATCATGGCAAGTGTTACACACTACCCTCTAAAGAGGAAAAGTTTCTTGTAGCTCTTCTTTTCCTTGGAACATTAAGAATTTATTGAAATTTGAAGCTGTTCATCCTAGTAGGCACAGAGATAATTGAAAAGATCATCCTTTAAAACAGATTCCAGAATAGTCTACTTTTACAAAAGGCATTGAGTTCTTTTGTATTTTTTTCATGCATTTTAATTAACAGGTTAGCCATAACCATGGTACCTAGGGTGCATTTGTTGTCATAACTGGATATTCAGAGTACAAGATCACAGCCTGCTAGAATTCAAGGGAAAATATTCTGTAGTTATTATAGATGTAAAGAATTTAACATCTAATTAAACATCTACATTTGTTCTGAGTTAAAATGAAAACACTTTTTTTTTCACATGTTTAACTGAATAGATTGAGGTAATTCTTAAGGGAACATATAGTCTGAAGAAATACGTACGTAAAGGATGTTCAAGCTGAAACTTCTATGAAAGCTATATTGTAGCTTACTTTGAGCCTGTTAGCTTTGTCAAAACATCTATGTTAAGTTACTAGGGTATAACATTGCTGGTGAAATGTAGTGTCTTAATTTTTTTTTTTTTTGTGGTTATTTCTGGGGACTATAGGCATGATATTCATGGACAGGTGTTAATGTGTCTGCGATCAGCATACGCTCTGGCCTGTCTCATGAAGAGTTCTGCTAGCTGTGCATGGCGTGCTGCCATCTGCTCTGGAGTAGAGCACTGCTTTTTGTTGACATGTTTCTATGTAGGGATGCACACAGCATTTTTATTTTGAGATGCCTGTGCTTCCTTTTAAGTTGAACACAATTTATTTTTGGGGTAGTTAAAGGAGTTGTAGTAACTTTGTTACCAGGTTACAGCCAACAACAGGCACACTTCTTTATTTGGTTAACTGTGAACATACAACAACAATTTTTATATTTTCTGTGCTTGGTCTAACAGTTTGTCTCGTTGGAAATATTAAGTATTTTGAGACATCTGAAAGTTAAATTACATTACTCTATAGTTTTATCAGAGGAGAACAGTATATATGTTTGGAGGATATTTCCTAAACGATGTACTTTTTTGATGATAGAAAGACAGGATATTTAGGTTAACATTATTTCCAGACAAAATGAATGCAAAGTGAGTATAAAATGCTACCAAATTAGATGTTAGATGTTTGCAGACTGCACGTAGGTGATTACAGGAGGAAATCAGGAATAATGAGTGCTTAAGAGTTTGTTATTAAGCACCTTTGTGTTCTTATATTAGGAGGAATATGCATTACCTGAAACTTGTTTCATATTTAAAACACAGACTGCCTGGTCTTGGCTATTAAATAACTGAGATCTTATTTGCCTTAAAAAATTATTGTAATTTGTAGCAAATGTTATGGTGAAGTATATGCAATTAAAATGGGAAACTAACTGTTGCGGCAAGAGGCCCTTACCTCAGCTTCACAAGTAGAGAACTGTTTCCAGGAACTCCTTTTCCCCAGCAGGTCTGCCAGATCCCACTCTGCCCTCACTAATTAGACAGGCACTCTGCCTTAAATTGTGCTGGGTAGGGTTCAGTGCCGAGCTTGAATTACCAGAGGACTCTTCCTTTCTCTATCAAGAGGAGTATATTGGGCTGGAACCTGCAACCCAAGTGCCCTGGCTGTAAGCCATGAGCTCCTCCTTACCATGTCATAGGTGGGCTACAAAGCAGGAACATGCTTATCAGCAAAGCAAAGTGTAGGAGCGTGCAGTTCTTTCAGGTTGCTCTGTCTCATAGCTGTGGGAGAACTTTATTCAGAGATCCTTGTTTTCAAGTCTATATAGACTTGTGTTAATTTTGCGTCTTTGGCTGAATTTTATCCACAGGAATTTAGTATTTCTCATTCTTCTGTTTTGAGTGTGATTCTCCACAGTCGAAGGTATCCTCTGGGTCATGCAGCAGGTGGTGAGCACCAGAGGTAGCATGCTGGGCAGGTGCAAGGAGGCACACTGGCAAGCATGGCTGGGGAAATGGGCACAAAGCCTGGCTCTTTCTTCAGTGCATTGCAGGAAAGGAAGTAAACTCATGAGGTGAGGTGAATTTGTTCCTTTCTATGCATTAAAAAGAATCCTTTATTTATGGATCCAAATGCATAGAGCAGGATTTCTGCCTGCCCTGACAGGGTATGGCCCCAGTACAGACTCCCAGTTATGTCCTCCAGCTGACTGCAGACTTGGCAGCCTTCTATGTCCCTGGTGAGCAGCTGGTGCAGCTGTCCTGCGCTCAGGAGATACCAGCTGACATGCAGACAAAAATGAAGACTTTGGTTGTGTTATTGTGATGCTGAGAAAAATGACTGTTGATATTTTGTCACTTTCATTTTTATCAGCGTTGACCTCTTTTTAGGACCACAAGGTTAAGTGTTAGGCTTAATTCCATCTCACTTAAAAACCAAGTATGCAGCGTGCTATAATTTTCTTTCTAATTAAAAGAATATCTCATCAGTCTGTAGTATTTTGATCACCTGTTTTTCTAATCATCTTGGAAAGGGAAGGTGTTATTTCAACCTCTAATGCAAATCCAAATATGAAGACAAAAAGATCAGCATCTGGTGTGCTTGCTGTAAATCCCCAAATAGCTCTTTCCTAAGTGTGGATATAATGCCTAGCTAGAATAGCAAGAACTACTGCAACATGAAAGCTTGATAAGTCATTGATGAGTTGCAGACCCCTCTGGCTTGCCTGGTTTGCCTTCCTTAAATTCATTAAAAAAGCCTCAAGTGGATTGTAGCCTCTGACCACTTTCTTCTGTATTAATCCTGCAGTTTCTGAATGACTACCTCTGGGGAATAAGAAGAGAATCTAATAAGATGACAGAAATCTAAAAATATCTCCATTGCTTGCCATATGAAGTATCCTTACAAATGCATTTGGTTCATTGAAACATTAAACTCATTAAACATTAAACTCCAGACTGTTGAAGTAGTTGTCAGTGTTTATAAGGAAGAAATACAGAGTGGTTTAAATACAAGCTTAGCACTTGAATACTGATTAGTCATCAGAGACGACACAAATTTTGACTTCACTACTTAGTCTTAGTTCAGTTTGATTTTTTCAGTGGACATCACTGAGCAGTCATATATTTTACTACCAGGAGTAAAATCTTGAAGGTAAGCAGTCCCACTGAATAGAGGAGGTAATAATTGAAAAGGATGATTAATTTGTGATTTAAAAAATAAAAATAAAACCAGTTTTAAATCAATTACTCTGTAGGTAATTAAGAAGTTGTGAATGTGAATAAATTAACTTGATGAATTGTGGTCGTCCATGAATGGCTTAGATGTATTTTGGGTAAGGGGAGTCTATCAAATTAAAGTTAGTAGTATGTTTTCTGATAGCCTCTCAACAGACAAAGAAGCCTCACTGGGACTAGTTTTAGAAACACTGTTTGTAAATGAATTATCTTCACCTCACTCTTTGAGGGTTCTGCCCAAGAATTAACTGCAACTTTTAGCAGTATGAATCCACAAGATATGGACAAAATACATTCCTCTGAATACTTTTAATGTGATTAACAGCTTTTTAATGAAGTATTCATAATATTCCAGTTACACTCCTGAAAGTACTACAAGCAATTTTACTTTTCTGAACCAAATGTACATTGCAATAGTTATGTGGTATACTAGAAGAATGTAGGAGGATATAAAGCATTATAATAGCTTAATTGTGTTAAGAATTAGTTAATAGGTGAAAATCACAACATTTTTTCATGGAGGATTGTTTGAGTAGGACATTAGAGTGCGGACTGCAGAACAAAATTTGACCTTTCCTAAACATCAAATTCATAGCTATTTGATTGGCACCTGTGGAAATCATAATTTAAAGCTTGTGGAGAGTATTTCTTATCACCAACCTCTAGACCTGAAGACTTTTGCATCTTCTAAATGCAGGACTGACTAATGGTTTACTATGGAATTGATTTACTGTAGATTAATGGAACTATAAACCAAGAAGAATCACAAGCAAGGTTCTTACAAGAGGACTTGGACAGTATATTATTCCATAAACCAGCTTTCAGATATCATTGTCCAGCAGCTAAAGGAGGAGTGAGGAGCACTAGCTGACAGCAGAATATCTTGGCTCTTATGGAGTCATTCAGGTGTACTCCTGCTGTAAGAAAGAAGAGAAGTCCTCCAGAAAAGCTGGCAGCCCAGGAGAGGACAGTGCAGAGATGCTGCCATTCTTCAGGGATCCTCTTGCCTCTGAGCACTCCAAGTTACCAAGATAGGGAGGGCATGTTCAGTTTTTACTCAGTACCCAATAATATAATATCTGAATAAACACTTGTATTTAGTGTTTAAAAGAGCAAAAAATATTTGAGGGTACATGGCTTCCCCCCATCATATTTCCATCGGTGAAATCCTGTAGGTCTATTGGAAGGACAGTTCATTCTTAGAAAACTCTCAGTGCAGCATAATCAAGCAATATGCTAAATCTGAGCAAAATCTGTACTAGTCTGTAGTGAGAATATATCATCACATTTAACATTACCAAAATTAATGGGTGTAAAGGTGATCTGAACTTTTAAAATCTGCTTATCTGGAAACCATCTTTAAGTATACCTTGTAGTAAGAGTAAAGCGGGCTCTTTGTACACAGTAAGAAGCTGGACACAAAATACTTCAGTAGACGGTATTCAGTCAAATAAACTGCACAAAAGTGGCATATATTTGTCCTTAAACTTTCAAGGGTTGATTTAATAGTTAATCTTGTATACCATATTAATTCTTTAAACTGTCAGGTATGATGTATGTCCCACTCACAGAGCAGCTGGGATGAAAATGGTATTCTGCAACTGCATATGTATGATAGAGACACTAGTTAAATAGATTTCCGCAACTGTTCTGCAGTGAATTGTTTTGCATTCAAACATAGCTTAATATCAGGGAACCATGGTGTGATATGTTATTTTCTTGTACTTTTTCTTCAATTATATTCTGCTACACCATGTAAGAATGCAGCCGTTTAAAGGGAGGTTCAAATGGGTAGCTGCAGAAATGTCTACAGAAAGGTTACAGTGTTCTTATGCCACTCCAGGTTAGTTTTCCTGAAACAGTTACATAACTGGAGAGTTAAAGCAGGCAGGATCCTCCGGTGTTATGTAATACTTTTTCACATATAACTCAATGTTCACGGTCAAACTAGAATGCATTTTAAGGTCAGGAGTGATTAAATGATGGAAGCACCTACTATGTCGAGGATTTATTGTAGATCAGCTGTTTAAACAAGACTGATAATCAAGTTGTCAACCTCTTCTGGCTGATATGACTTATATCTTGGTTATGGGAGTTTTACAGTAAAGAATAAAAAAAATGCCTGCACTAATGATCAGCAGTTGTGAAACTCTGGTTTGATTGCTTTCCAGTGAACTACCTCCATGAGGCAAACATTTTACTTTTTTCACAAATGTCTCTGTTTTAAAAGAGTTGCTTGATCAACCAGGAAAAAAAAAAATAAATCAAAGCCACAAGTGAGCTTTGTGACAGTGTTTCTAATACAGTGTGAAGCTTAATATCCAAATTTCAGGTTTAACTAAAATTGACTTTTTCTTTCCTATCATAGGTCTATGTTTTACTTATTTCCAGAAGAAAATCTCAAGTTCAGAGCAGCAAGTCAGACAAGGGTTTGTCATCTTTGAGATTTCCCCCTTAAGAAATGGGATTAGATTTCCAAGAAACTGTTGCACCTACAAATATGTACATACTAAGAACTGACAGAAGGCACTATTTCCAGTTCCATTTCCTCAGTCTCGCAGGTAAGTATGATTACTGGGGAGATTTCTCTAACTGCAACTTCTTAACAAGTCATGTCCAAAGAACTATACTACTTTTGTTATTCCCCGTGCTGTTTTCTGACACAGAGTTCTGTGTGAATTAGGACCAGGAAGACTGTTCTAATTTAGCAGTCTGGTGTGCCACATTTCAGGTGCTGCCCCATTATTCTTTTCCATATTTCCTTCTGGTTTCTTTTATCCTTGTTTTGCTGTTACACTAATGAGGCTGTGAATAGTTTTCCTAAGTCTGTACCTCCCTCCATAAGGGCTGCTATTTGAGCCAAGCTGGCAGTACTGCACAAATAAATGTTTTGCATTATCTTTTCAGTACTGCAGTTCTTAAAATGGATTCTTTTTATTAAATCAACACCTATAAATGACTGCCTTAACCATTTCTGTAATCTCATTAACTTTCTTTGCCTGTTGGAATAGAAATATGTATTTATAGTGTTCTGAAGTAGATAAGCAAGTTAACAGAAGGTGAAAGTAACAAGAATGACACACAGATTATTAGTATTTAACTTCCTTGAAGTGTGATTATTTGTAGGAACATGCTAGCTAAAGCAGATTTTGAAACAGACATTAAATAGGTGCTTTACTATGAAATAGGTATAGTGATTTTGTTTGTAAAAATGCTATGTGCGTATTGTTGAATTTTCTTCTGGAATGTTTGTCTTCTCATATCCTTACGTTATATCCCTATTCTGTAATGTATTTCAGAGTGTTCAATGCAGGGATTGTCTGCCATCCTGTCTGTGAATCTTTAATGTAAACACAGAATTTATATAAGCTTATATACTTAACGTATAAAATGGCAATTCAGGAATTAACATATTTTTTCCCTTTTTAAATGCATTATTGAAAGAGGAGAGGTATGAACTAGGAGTCAGCACCATGTGACCATTCTGCTGAATTTGAATAGTTGGTATGCTCCATAGATTATTCTTGGAAATGCTGTCTTGGGATCATTTTACTAAATCTTCACAGAAATTCAATTCTGGTCAAAGAAGTTCTATTTTAGTGCTAAAAATCAGTTTCAAGACTAATGCCTAGAATGAATAGATCAAGATTTCAGTAAGCTGTCCTTGGGACATTTGACAGATTTCTCTCTGTAAAGTGAATAAGAAACATATCCTACCACAATGGTAGTGTTTCACTCTCATTCTTTACAGGTGTATGGGAACACACAAGATGTAAAAAGTGGAGAATTAGGCATTCATTTATGGTACCAGGCTAATATGATCAATGTATTACTGTCTAGCAACATCAGCAAATTACAGTATTAAGCTCTGTGGTTTTTATTTAATTTCTAAAATGATATTTCCAGTATATTAATAAATCATTATGATTTCTGCCTGCAGATATGAGGATATCAGTATTGAGCTAAGCAGTACAAAGTAAATAAAACAGAGATTTTGTATCTATTTATGGCCAAATACTTCTTTCAGCTCTTCTCTCTACAGAGTAACCTCACTTTACTTGTCCAGATATTTACTAGCGTGAAAGAACGTGATATTTTTTGAGCCAAATGAGGAATAAGAGATATCAATTTCTGTGCATCACATGCCAAAGAACAAGAAGAATTAAAAAATGAAGTAAATGGTAGAATGTGTTTTTTGTTGTTGTTGCTTTTCCTGTTTGTTTGTTTTGTTTTAACAAACAACAACAAATGCTGCTAATGTTATCTCCTGGCTGTATGGTGACGATACCAAGTTTCTCAGGTTGGTATAACATTACAGCATTCTAGAGTTGACCCATAGCAATCTTCCACAGATGCATACCAGAGAAATCAAGGATTTACAAGGTGGTACATGGTTACCTGGCCTTCTGCCAGCACTGTCTCATCCTTGGTTGAAAATCCTGGTTCTTCCCTGGATGATTGAAAGGTTCAGCTGGCCTTCTGTACTTTCATTTCATGCAAAAGTAGAGCAATAAGCCGAACTAAGCTTGATATACTGTGAAGATGAGTGACGGTATGAAGTGCTCAGGTGTGAGAGATTGTTGCAGCCCAGATATTCATAGAAACATCCACTGTGAAGATGAATTTATCTACAAGAATCAAACTAGAAGAGTACAGTCTGTGGAGACCTGAAACTTTGCAGAAAATGGTCCTTGTGTTCCAGTAGATAGGCCGAACATCTGAAAGTGGTGTGCCTTCTCAGTAAAGGTACCAGCTTACATATTAGGCTGTAGTAGCAAGGGCATAGAGAGCAGGTTGAGGGAAGTGATTGTTCCCCTCTATTTGGCACTTGTAAAACTGCATTTGGAGTACTGTATTCAGCTCTGGGCTCCCCAGTACAAGAAATACATTGATATATTGGAGTGAGTCCAGAGAAAGACCATCAGGATGCTAGAGCGTGTTATACAGGAAAGGCTGAGAGCTGGGTTTGTATAGCCTGAAGAGAAGAAGGCCAAGTGAAGGTGTTACTGCTGTCCTAAATTATCTGACGATCTGATGCTAAAGGAAGATGAAACTCAACTCTTTTGGTAGGTGCACAGTGACAGGACAAGGCATCAAATCCAAGTTGTAACAGGGTAAATCCAAACTAATATTAGGAAAAGTACTTTATATTGAGCGTGGTTAGACAACAGAACTGGTTATCCAGAGAGGCTGTGCAAGCTTCGTGTTTGAAGATACTCAAAACTCAAGCAGGGAGCCTCACCTAACTGTAAACATTTTAAACTCTGCGATCTTCAGAGATCTTCCCAATCTGTATTACTCTATGAGTTAAATTTCATAGTTTGCCAGAAATGGTTTTAAAAAAAAATTCAAATCTGCTATTTTGCAAGAGGTTAGTCTTAAGGGGGTTATTTAAAAGATTTTTAAGACATTTCATTGTTGTCTACTTTTATAGCACTGAGTTTGTGTGAGCATTTATTGCATATGTGTAGTATGAGCACTGGATTTCCTGTACGTGATCTGCAGTTAGCGTTACATATTCTGGTATACAAACAACATGATTTTCATGCCAAGGTAGCATTCAGAAAGGAAGTTGTGTCCTTTCGGGACTAAAGGAATAAGGGATGAAAAGGATGACAAGTAGATTGTTTATCTAGGATATCTAGGACTGGAATACTCTTAAAATTTTCAGTGTCCTTGCTTCTAAGCTATCAGAAATCTGTATTATTTTCATTCACTTTCATGTTATAAAGTAATCTTGTGTGGATATGTAACTAAGTGTTGTTTCCCAGAGCTTCAGTCTTCTGTTGCAAAGAAAATTGGCAAAATGAGTTCTTCTTGCAAAATCAAGCTCCTGGCTATATTTATTTATTTGGAAATGTAAAGTCATTCAAAGTATGATTGCATTTAATTGTTAGTGTAGAACAACATGAACAAAATCTATGCTGTTGTACTAAAATTTGTGCAAATACACGTACACTAGAGAAGAATTTGACTTTCAAGACAAATTTATATGAAAGGAGTATAAGGCAGTCAGGTTACTTACAGTAAATACAGTTCCCATAATATTTTTCCAGATATTAGTAATTAATTTTACTAATTTCTACAGTGTTCATTGTACACAGAGGTAAAGTTTAGATCACAGCTTCGCAATCTTAGCTGCAGTTTTGTAATTTTTCATGTTCCTACATTTATTTGCCTTAAGTTCCTCATAAATATGAGGTCTTTAGAATGAATTGTGTTAAATTAAAAAGATTTCATAGTGAATAAAGCAGTAAACTCTTTGGAGTTTTTATACTACCTGCACTAGATTATTTTCAGATTATTATCTACCTTAATTGCTGTATATCATCCATTGGGTGTGATGACTTTACAGTGCTATTTACTAAGTAGCTGTGAGTA
Organism: Anser brachyrhynchus; assembly: GCF_964034855.1. Classification (NCBI taxonomy): domain Eukaryota; kingdom Metazoa; phylum Chordata; class Aves; order Anseriformes; family Anatidae; genus Anser; species Anser brachyrhynchus. The sequence continues at coordinate 31,981,965 of NC_137698.1, read as the reverse complement.
GGTGGTCTGAATGTTTCATTATTTTCTTGAGATATTTGTCTAATACTTTCAGATTATATATTGTATCTTCATCCATGCCCTTTAAACTGCAATGAGCATATTAGATTAGATGGAATAAAATGTCACAATCTGTCTTCTTTATTCAAAAATAAACTTTGGGAACAAAGTAAAACAAACCATACGGAGTGTAATTGTGAAAACGGTGGTGCTTGCGTGCGGCTGTGTGGGTGGGTTCACAGTGGCTAACAGCTCAGAACCCACCCAGTCGCTTGCTCACTCCCCCCCACAGTGGGATGGGGAGAGGATCAAAAAGACAAAATCTGAAATCTCATGGTTCTTTAAGTTCTTTACATTTTTAACAAGTTTAATAAGTGAAGCAAAGCCATGTTGCAAGCAGAGCAAAATTAATGAATGTATTTGCTATTTGTCACCACTAGGTAGATGGTTACCTGCTTCTTGGAAAGAAGGGCTTCTGCATGGGTAATGGTTACATGGGAAGATGAAAAGCATGAACACAAATGTTCCTCCTTCTTTCCCTGAGTTTTTATTGCTGAGCACAGTGTCACGTGGTATGGAATATCCCCTGGGTCAGTTCGAGTCAGCTGTCCCAGCTATGCCACCTCCCAGCTTCCGGCACACCTTCCCTACTCACTGAGAGGGGCAGAGTAAGTAAGGAAAAAAAAGCGTGATGCTGTGCAAGCACTCCTCAGCAATGTCCAAAACACTGGTGTTTTCAACAGTGTTATCAACACTGGTTTAATCACAAGTTCAAAATACAGCACTGTACAGGCAGCTATGAAGAAAATTAACTCTATCCCAGCAAGGCCCAGTACAGCTGAGAAGGGCAGTATTCATTCAGAATAACAGTTTGCCTGTTCCCTGCAACAGTTATTAGCAAACAAATTGTGAAGTACACTAGGTTATAAATATAACATCTGCTTAGAACTCTACCTTCCTGTTAAAAATGCTTTAGATTAAAAGGAGGGAACTGTACAACCAAGTATAAACTTTTTTTTTTTTTTATATATATAATTTTATGGATTGCTTTTAACTTTGTGGCTGTGATACCATTAGGGAACTTAGATTGTGTTTTCAACCTTGCTGCTGTTTACCTCTTTACATCAATTGCTATTAGTTATTGCTGTTTAGCTAGCATGCTTTGTAAACATGCATTTCACATTGTGACAGCCTTCAGTTAATTTCAGTAGTGAGTCTGTGTAATATTATATTAATTTGTATAGAATCTCACAAAACAACAGATGCTGTACGTTAAAACAAATTTGGAGAAAAAAAAGATTTATTAATAAATATTTTCCTAAAACCACCCCCCTGAAGAATTTCTGGCTAGAACTTGTGGCTTTGTGTTACTACTAGCAACAAGGAGGAAAGGGGAGAAAAATAATGGATCAAATGCTGGGATTCTGTGCATTAAAATATTTCTCTTATCTTAATATCCCCAGTAAAATGATGTTTTGCTTTGTTTGAAAGAGCAGGATATATGTGTGTGTGTGTGTATATATATATTTATACATATGTATAAGTTCAAAGATATATATAGATCTGATTTTGGACTCTACTAGTTATTACATCATGGCAGGACATTGCCATGTATGACTTCTGTTGCCTTCCATGCCTGTAGATGTTTCCTGTTGTCTAAAAGGGGTGAAACCAGATATTTCTAGAAATGCTTGGTAAAAATGGTCATCTTCATGATGTAAAGGTCAGAATGTAGAGGATAGATTCTCAGCCTGCTTTAGGTCTTTCTGCTCCCACAAATACATTTCCCTATGTCACTAAACCATTGTGTGGTTTGGGCAGTGAGTTTTGCTAACTGTTAGTAGCATGAATGTACAGGGAACTGATTTTCTACATCTATTACTGTGACTTTGCCCTACTACTAGACCTCTTGGACAGAGTGCATGTGGTCTGGTATTGTTGACTTTGGTCTTCATATTTCAGTGTTCGCATTTTTTCTTGGTTTTGCTTATTTGCTGATTTTCTCTGTGCTGCAGTTTTTCGTCTCCATGAATGGGATGTAGTTCAAGACTAACTCATACTATCCATTTCCAGATTGTCTAGAAAACATAAAATACAAAAATCTTATATCAGTTAAAAGTCTCATTTTGCTAATGAGATTCCTAATTAGGTTCCATCAAAAGTAGTGCAGTATTTGCTCAAGATTAAAAACTTTTTAATAGTAACTTAAGTGATTCCCCCAAGATGGTGAAAAGTAATGACAGAACCATCCAAATGACCATTACATTACACCATAGCTTGCTATTTCAGTGGTAGATTATGATTAATGTTACAGAACCATAAAAAAAAATAAAGCCCCCAGACACTTTTTTCCAGCCTCAAAAGACTTGTTGCATAAGAAATACGATGGTGAAGCAACACAGTGTGATATTAAGATGAGTCCAAGCAGATGTTTTATTTTTAGCATGATTATTCTCCAAAATTGATGCTGTCTGTAATTTCAGTTCAATGAAGTGCTTAAATCGACCTTTCTTCATTCAGGCACTTGGGTCAGTGTTGGAGGATGGCTTGCAGGATCTGGGCCCCTGTTTGGAATAATAGTTTGGAAAAAAAAGAGTTTCTGTGAGATTGGATTGCTACAAACTCATGTCTAAACCTTTTGTCATGTCTGCATTATGGCAAGAAAAATATTTTTAAAGGCTTAAATTACAGGGAAATTCAATATTACATACTGTGCAGCCTGACAATCTCTGCTAGTGCTGTTAAAGCACTGGTATATGGAAGGATCTTCCTATGTTACTTTTTTTTTTTTTTATTTTTGAATAGTTACAATCTGTCTTAGATTTCTCTTAGCATTATCAGGGCCATAGGCTATGGATCTATCAGGTCAGGCAAATAAAATGTGCTATTGCACGTTATCACAAAGAGATGAAGTGGTCATTAAGCTTTGCTGAATGCATTTTTCCCAGGGAAGAGGATTTACAGTGAAATGAACCATATCTGAGAGACGCTGGTTACGCTGCTCACTGTATTTTTCAAAAAGTACTCTGAATGATGATAGTTCGAGAACTGTGTAAAACCTGTATAGCTTTTAACAGATGATCAGAGAACAAGCTTATAAGTGGCTTGCTATTGTTTTTAACAACTCTTAACCTTCTAAATTTTAGATAAACATTGTCCTCTGAAAAGGACCATATGCAACATCCCACGCATACGGAACTCAATGTGTCATGTTTCTTTAACCTATAACTAAAAAATTGTTTTAGACGGAAACCTGAAAATTTTCACAAAAACACTGAGAACCTGTCTTCCTGAAGTTTACTTATGAGATGTTATTGTATATTCTATTTTGAGTTCCATTAGATCAAGCAAGTGTACTGGATGAATAAGCTATTGCCTGAGTTGAGGAATTGTGCTTTACTAACTCTCTGCATTTGTTCTGTGTTTGTATGACTATTGATAGATGTAACAGGAAATATAATAATCATTGTAGTTTTATTTTATTTTCCAACAAAAACATTTTTTGTGTTATATTTTTCTTCTGTTTTCAGCAAAATTGTGAAGCTGCTACAATCTTGAATGAAATGCTGGTATCTCATTTTAAGTCTGCTAGAGCTGTGTGCTGCTGAAATTATTTATATTCTTTCCTCTTTCTGCTTATTGTATAACAGAAAGGACACATTTCAGGTGGTCATGCTTAATTGAAACTTCATTATTTAGGCAGGGAGCTGATTTACATACTTGAATATTTTTATATCTTCTGTAATCACTAAGTAATGACTGCATACAGATGGCAATCAGGTTTCTGATCTAAATACAAAAATAGTAGATTTTGAATGCAAGCAAGGGCTATCTGAAGGTTGTGACCTCTACTCTGTCAGAATTAAAGATTATGAATGTGATGTGTCTCCTGTGATTATGAAAGTGGAGGAAGTAAGGGCTTTTTCATTAGTACTTTCTAAGGATTATTGCTAATTTACTCAAAAAGGTGATATCTTCTGGAGGAGCAGGTAAGTGGAATGAGTACTTTTTTCTTTTCTTTTTTTTTTTTTTTAACCTGAAACAAAATTTTCTCCTTTCTCAGTCTTCTGGCTCCATATGGAAAGGGGACGCTCCATGAAGGTGCACAAAAAGTCCTCCTGTATGTCCCATAGAAGATCATTGACCCTGTAATTGATTCTTGCTTCCTAGTTGCCCTAAATTTTCTTAGCACTTTAGATCCATCCATATAGATTGTTTTAAGTCCATCTTCAGACAAAACTCCCACTGATTGCAGTTACTATTTTCCTGTCTTCCAGTTTTTGACTCAAAAGGCACAGTGGTAATTGTAACTGAACAGCATGCCACTTTTTCGCAAAGAGAACTCTGTCGTGCTATGTATTCATTTATTCATGTTCAGTCTTTTAAGACAATTAGCAAGCCGAATGGTCTTTGTATTTCCAAATTTGAGTATGTAGAGCAGCTATAGTGCTGTGTAATATATGCAAGTTCAAAATGGAGAGGTTCTTGAAAATACATAGATCCAAATTATTTGTCATGTATGTTTAGTGACACCTAGTTTTTCAGGTTTTGTTCCATTGCCAACCAGAAGTGAAGAGTCCACTTTACTGCTCTGATTAATTGCACAGTCAGGAATATCTATAAAAAAAAAAAAATCAAATTTTTTTTTTATATGATCTTAATTGAAGGTTTAGAACCATATGAAGGTTAACTTTTATGGTGGAAGCTCTACAAGCTCTATGGCCAAGCTCTACACTGTTATGCACTGTAACATTAACGTTTCTTTATTTGGGGAAAACTTATATTTCTTCATTTCATATTGTTAGCCATCATTGAAATGCTATAAAGGATTATGCGCTTTGGGGGTACTAAGGAATGTGATTTAGGTATGATGGAGAAGCCCAACCATGGGCATGAGAACAGCATTTATGAGTGGGTATTTTATATCCAGATACCTCGTCCAGTCACTTAAAATACTATTTTGAAGGGGCAGAAGAAGTTTTAGTCATTCTGCAAATGGAACGAAATTGAACTTTTAGATCACTATTACTGTCGTTATTTTTTAAGCACTTCATAAATCTCTTGTAAAACATTGTATTTTTGTTGTGTATTTCAGCAGCCTAAGACAGTGAGATGCATTAGCCTGCTTTATTTATCAGTGATGCAAGCAGTATTTTTTTTTTTTATTTCTAAATGGTGAGCCTAAAAATATGTTTTGACGTCTATAGTTACTTTTTTTTTTCATCTTGTTGTTCAGTGGTCCATAGCCACTTCAGCCTTGGAAATGACTTCTTTCCTTGAGTGTTGTCAGCTATAAAATTCACTGTTGACCTATCAGCAGAGTTGTCCCTGAAAACAATTAAACTTCAGAACTGCGATCTTTCAAGGAACTTGACCTCTAACAGGCTTGACCTTCGATTGACTCCCCAGCCTGCTTTGCACTCAATGGAAATTTCTTTGATGGAACACCATTAAGGATGCAATTTCCTTTTCCTCTTAAGTATTAGCTACATTGGCAAAATCCCTCCTAAAGCATATAAAAATGTGAAAAAACAAAAACAAAACTGTTTGTTCAAGGAGAAACACTGATACTGCATGTTGCATTAGAGTATTCATTAGGTATGTTGCAGTGATAAAATGAAATGAGCTCTGCATTAGGTGAATCTGCTGGCATCTCTCTTATAACTAGTGAGGCCATTAGCCAGAAACCTCTTTTTTCAGATGTTCCAGAGTGTTGACATTTACGCCTATTACCTACCAGTTTCATAAGATCCTTCAAGATCTCCAAATGCCTTAAATAGAACAGAAGATGAATAGCATTTTTTTCTTCTTTTTTTTTCCTGCCCAACATTTCAATACTTGCGTTAACAGTGTACTCTAAAGCTTACTTTTATATGCAAGTTATGTTTTCATAATCCTTTACGTTACAAAACAAGCTGCTATTGATTTTAGCTGAAACTACTGCATAACTGTTTCATTGCTTGTAGTATAGTTAAGAGCAGCCAATAACATTATAACACAGGATCGTTTTAACACAAGGTTGTTTTTCATGTAAGAATACTAAGATAAATGGGTTTTATACAGTATATTATTCAATTTAACTTTCTATTAAATGGAGTAATCAAGTTGAATAAGGCAGCTTTTCAAAATAATGAGATTTTCTTTCATCAGAATAGATGTTTGCTTTAAATAAGTCATTAATCATGTAGTTAAAGCACTGATTAAAATATTCTGTTTGATCTGCTTTCCTCTGTCTAAATTTGATCTAGGAGAGGGACTATGATAAGCGGCTGATAAAGTTATTTATTATAAAGAAATTAATACTGCTAGTATCTTGTATAACCTTTGCTATTCGATGTCTATGCTCGATTTTACTTACTGGGCCTAATTTTCCAAGCTCTAGAATAGAATGGTTTAATATTTTTCTTTTCAAAAAAACTCATGTACTATGGAATTAGTCAAATTCATTTAAAATACTTCTGCATCTTCACTATAAGTGAGTGCCTGGGGCTTCAAGTGTCTGGGGCTTTCCAAAGTCCTTTGCTGCATCGCCATGAGTTTTTCTTTGGTGCCTGCATTCTGCCCAGTCTCCAAGTGCCCAGGTATGGCAGTGCCTGTATGTGCCCTCAGTCTGCCTGCAAGTTAGACTCCACGTTGGTTTTTGGGGTGGAGGGGGAAGACCTGCTGCATGTGAGCCTCCTGCTGCCTGGCAGCACAGCTCAGCAGTGCTAGGACCTGCTAAGCCACAGAGTGAGAGCCTTGAAAATCAGAGATGTGAGTCTTGAAAGTTATGGTAACATTGTAGAAAACAGTCTAAAAATAAAAGTAGTTAAGAAATTTCTGTTGACATTTTTTATAGGCTAGGAGAATGGCATCAATACACATTTTTATACCCTGCTCTTTGAACTCCCATTCTGTCACTCAAGTTTGTGTGTGGAAGAGTTGGGGAAGAAGTGCAGTGAAAGTCACCACTACAGCACACAAGCTCGAAGCAAGCACCCTGCACTGTGCTGTGACTGGTCAGTAATTCTCCATCACTGTCTGTCTCCCAGCCTTCTGTAACTGATGCTGGGATAAAACAGTGTCCTGGTTACTGAACCCGTTTTAGGATTGAGACTTCTGCTTAAATGCAAAATTGTATGACATGTCAGGTTTGCCCTTTTGTTTCTAACTTGCAAGGAAACCTCTTTATTTTTCTCTTTGCTTGAATAAAATAAAAAGTGAAATAGTGCACTCCACCTTTGTACTTCTGGGGACAGATACAAACCAGAAGTTTGCAAATTATCTTCATCACTTCCACACATGCTTCAGAGCTGAAGCTTTGCTTTCATAAATTTTAGAAAACTTAACTTTTTTTCCCCCTGAAAATTAAAGGCTCAAAATATAACAAATAGTTCCCATGAGAACTCTTGCAAAGATACTGCAAGAGTATAGGGCAAGAGGGCTTATACATTACTGTACGCATATCTTACTTTTCCACGGCTGAGCAGCCAAGTGGTATAAAATATTTATTTTATCTCTTAACCAGTTATCAGGTGTAACAAAAAAGAAATCTTTGTTCCATAGTAGTTTTTCAGAATTTAATTGTATTTCAGAAACACAAATGTTAATTGGAGTTCTTGTGCAAGAGTCTTAAGCTCAATATTTTAAAATCTAAATGTAAACTAACACTTCATAGATGTAAATTGTGAAAGGGCTTTTTGTTACTTTCTTCCTTTCCCTCCTTTGAAATCTTACCTCAAGGTCAGGTTAGAAAAAGGCTATGCATGGCCAGGAGCAAGTTGCTGGAATTCAGTGTAAATTTAAAACAGCCCCTGCACAATTAAGTGCTGTTTACAGTCAGGGTTACTAATATCATTTTCGAAAAGCTTTGGATAAAAAGAATGTGCACTCTGATGCTACAGACCAAAGGAGGATACAGAACAGAAATGTGTCTGAAAGAGAAAACAGCTCCTTGTTGAAAAATTGTATGAGTACTGTAAGTCAGCATGTTGCAGGTGTTCACACTCCATCTTCTCTCTTTGATAAATGGAGAGACCAGTTAACAATAACCACAGATAATACTCTGTGTAGGGTTATGTAGTTGTAGGTTGTTCTTTTTCTTCTTTTTTCTTTACATATCCCTGGTATTTGTTGTCACAATTTTGTTAAATTACATTGATAGATCTGACAGCGACATATGTTTCATGTGGCTGTTTTAATTCAGCAGGTGTACTAGGCTGAAATATGTTTCATGATGAGTTATTGAGATTCAAAAAGCAGTAAAAATGTGGTTCCAAGTCAAATGATCAATAAACATTTGCTAACCTAATCTTAATCCTTTTTAAGATTAGCCTGCTCTGTAGTAAAGGTGACGCTTTTGAAAATTGATGGTAATATTTATTCAAATCACTTTCTGAGCTACAGAGGAAGCTCTAATACTGTATTGAAGTAGTCAGGGAATTTTTACCTCCCCTGCTGTTATGCTTCTTGGTAGCAAGAGGTGGTTGCTGGCCTCATCCAAAATTGGGATACTACTCGCCTTCCCAAGGGAAGCCTCCCACAGGAATCCCTGGATCCCTGTCCAGAACCATCCACTGGACTGGGGCAATTGTGCACCTTGACCATAAGTTTGGCTTTGGCCTATGTACAGGTCATTAATTCTGATTGGACTTGGTGATTAAGTAATATTTTTTGTCTATTATGTTGTTCTGCTTTTATTGGTATTAGCCAGCATTGCCATTGAGGCTTAGAATTAGACTCCTTTTGTTTGTTAGGTGAGATTTTTCCAAACAATTCACTGTTGGTCTCTATTTTCATGTTGGCTACCAATCCTTGCTGGTACTTGAAAGGAGAGTGGAAGAGACGGCAGTGCTTAAGGCCACTTTCTGGTACTATCTGTTGGAAGTGAAAGCTGTGTGATGTGTCTATAAATCTGAGAACTCTCTTGGAAACACAGAAACAGAAAGGAACAGGCTGCTGTTGGGTCTGCACGTGTTATTGCAGAGGGCTGCCGTAAAGAAACACGACGAGGCCACAGAGTCTCTTAACTAGGAGGGTGAGACTCCCCCTTAGCTGCATAAAGGCACACTGTGACAATTCCTCTGAATTAATACGTGTAGCGATACACTGGTTTCCAGCTGTTTATGCCACTACTGTTGCCCTCACAGTGAAGTGTTTGCTCTCCAGCCACAAACCTGTCATATTAACTTAATTTTAGATTTCAGTTTACAGCACTCTCATCTGCAAAGATGGCAGTAAATTCTGTTGATGGAGCGCACAGAATGGTGCCAGAGACTTAGCTTGTATCTAACCTCTCAAGTCTTAAGGCACCTAAACTTGCCTTACTCTGGCTCAGAAGTTCATGCAAATGCAAGACAGTCTAACATATGTTTTAAAAATGTTTGTTACTGCTGTGCTGAAACAAATCAACTAGTTTAAAAAGGAAAAAAAAAAAAAAAAAAAAAGAAAAAGAAATCTACAGCCAGCATTTTAAAGTAGCAGGGGGAAAAATGGTCTAAAAATATGAGGACTTGTATTTCTTTTATGTAGGATATTTTTTTTGTGGTCACATCCATACACTCACTGGGAATTATTTTTGCCTACAGCTGTTTCATGATATAGACACCTTTTTTTTTGTATCAGTATCTTTATACTTTCCCGCAAAATAGTTATAAGCAATATTTTTGTACTTTCCTTCATAAGCTAGATATGATTACGATGCATTGTGGATTTCTTGTAAGAGTGACCTTTAGAAAAACGACAGTTGTATCTCAAATTTCAGGCAAAAAAGCAAAACTGGCAGCAGTGGTGGCAGCTGCCACCCTTTTTAAAGGGTTCTCTAATCTTTAAATCTGGTTGGAGGAAAAGGGAGTGTGTAAAATCAAGTAAAAAGACTATAAAATCAAGAAAAAGACTATAGATATTCCTACCAGCAGATACTTGCAGGAATATTGGGGATCTTGGATGAAATAGGTTATGTCTTAGGTTGGAGGAAGAAAGGGTGTCACTGAAATGGGAATACTTCGTTGGCAGAGAAGAATGAGAAGAAATAGGGGCTAGAACAAGAAGGTGAGTTGTGAAAAGTAATAGGGTGTTTAAGGCCATAGTTTTCGGTCTAGAATAGGCTGGGGAGGGTGGACGAAAGAAGAGAGGAAACATTTAAACTGGAGGGAAATCTGAGGCTTTAGTGCACTTGGTGCCACCAAGGAACACTGTCTGGGTACCTGTAAATAAAATTTTGGTGTTCTGATCCCTAAAGGGAAGTTCCTAGGTCAAACGTGTGAAAATACAGGGATAGCAGCAAGAAATGCCCCATAAACTGCCTATAAAGTTTCTAATGGTTAGGTTTAAACTATGCTGGAAAGAGATGGTCTCCTGAAGAACCCGTGGACAGAGCATCATTCTGATGGGGAGAAAACAAAACAAACAAAAATAACTAACACCCTACTGTGGCCATCTTGCTGCAGTCTTGGATGCTACTGTGATCCTTTTAAAGTTTTTTCCTTTTTTTTTTTTTTTTCCTGATTGCTGGTTCCTTTTGTCAAAATAATAGTAATAATAAAAATCATTGAATTGAAAGACATTTACATTGGAATGTGTAAAATATGTTTCCCATTTTTTTGGGGGGGAAAAGAGGTTAAAGAGAAAAAAGATATAATTTACATTGTTATTTCATACTTTACTAAATTGCTTGTAGTGTACACATCCTTTTTTCTTGCAGTAAGTGTTGTAGAATAGTAATGGTTCATTAAGATTCTGGGCAATGCCTTCCACAGACTAATGCTACCATACTGATTATTATTCTAAAAATCATTCACAGTGCTTGATTTCCTTCAGTGTACTTGTCAGAGGATGTAATTGCAGTATATATCTGCATTTCTAACAGTGTTTTGAGTATAAACCAAACATTATAACTCCTCTTACGTTATCTGTAAATTGGGTAGGTTTCATGTGTTACTTAAATCTCATGGTTGTATCTATCACAGAATGTCTTAAATTTACTCTAGTTGTGAGATTAGAAGGCTGTTTAGGATCTCTGTATTCATGTTCCTTTAAGCTCTCTTTCTTACCTAGCTGTCCAAGCAGGAGTGTAAAGAGTACTCTTCTGCACTGATGCAGTACTCATCTCCTCACACGACAAATATAGCAATTCTCTTACTGATGAAGAACTTGTTGAGAATAAATTCAGTCTTACTGAAAGACTATTCAGGATACTTGGTTTAATAAACCCCACCTTAGAGCATTACTTACCTAATGTGTAATTTAATTTTCTGTATTTATTCAAAATTGTTTTTTTTTTTCTTATTAGAAAAATCCTTTCTTTCCTCCTAAAAAAAAAAACCCAACCAACCCTCCCCCCCCCAACAAACAAACAAAACCACAAACAACACCAGCACCAGCAAAACACTGCGAACTAGGGGATAACCTGAGACTGTTTTACAATAAAAAGCAGCTTAACTATCTGTTCTTTATAACTTAAGAAACCACCCTGATTGTATTCAGAAAACATTTGTTTGAAAATTAGTGCAGGTAGAATGAAAGTTCTGTGATTGTGCTGAATATTATAATTATGCAACTTAACCTGCAAATATTTTGCTTTCAACTGGCCTAGAGCTGCTGTTTCCAACATATCCCTATGATATGTTTCATATGTTTGTGGGGCAAGGAAAGGAAATGTACTGTAAAACAAACTGTTATGAAAGCTCCAGCTGAGCATGTGTTTTAAATGCCAGTCACTCGAGCAGGTGGGTGTCTGCTAAAGCTAAGTTGAACCTTTACTCACTGCTGAGAAAGAGAAGTGTGATGGCTTTCTACTTTGATGCTACCAAGTCAGATTTCAAAACCATCATATGTTTCTCCCTCAAGGGATTAATGAAGGAAAACTTAGGAAATCTGATATTTTAGATATTTAGATATTTTCTAGTGCATTACTCTGTATGCTTTTCAAGATCACAGTCCCCTATTCTGCCCTTTTTATGAAACCAGAACTTGGCCCTTCTGTTTTCATTTTTTCTTGAAATTGTTTTTAACTTTAGCTTGTGGAACAATAGCATATGTATGTAGTTCTCCTTTTTTAAAGCTGCCTCTTAGTATTTAGATATCATTTACTACAAAATTGCTCAATGGCACAATTAATTTTACTTTTTATCAGGTAGAAATGCTAAAAGAAAAATGTTTATTGTCTGTGCGAAGTTTAAAAAATGGTACCATTGTCTAAGCTTGTCATTATTTTGCTGACTTCCCTGCTATATATTCATGGTCAGGCACCCAGGATCACACAGGCTTTGAGCTTTACTTTGCTGTGCTCATTTAAGTCCTTTATGCTGTCCCTCAGTGGCAAACCTAGAATGATCCTTTGCATTCTGGTACTAGTATTTGCTGGAGTTACTTAATTTGAACCTATATAATTTTCTCTGATGGAAGTTAAGAATTCTGCTTTATTAACCAGAGAAATATATGAAATAAAATGTAATTGTTTCATGTGTCTTAGAAAAAAACAGTCTCTGGTGTTTCTACCTGCTAGATCCAGACTTTAATGTGTGTAGCAAAAGATGGTATCTGATCTAGATGCACGTTGCATGACATAAAATGGCATGTCATAGGCTGTATGGAAAGTAATGACTTTTTTTAGTCTAAATATAGTAATATATTAGTACTTACTAGCTGTATCTATCAGCGTGTGTATATATATACACACTATGTATGTATAGTTCTGTAGTGAAATAGCACAGTCCAATCCTGTTCAGATAGGACAATCATAGCAGTGTAGCTAATTTAAAAGAAAATGTGGATTAAATCAAAGGGGGAAGAATTGCTCCCTTTTGTTCATGTTATAACTGAGAAGAGTCGGACTGCTTATGCATTGATCTCCTTGTTTCCATGGTTTCAGATTTACACAGGCTCAAGAACATTGGTTCTCTTATGTTATATTTGGACAGGACACTTTTCAGTGTAGACTCTGACACTTCATCCTCTGACCCTACACCAAGCCTAAGTCCCTGACTGTGGTTAAGTTTTGTGTCTGTGAGACAATACTGGTTTATGGAACTGGTGTGGAAATGAGTAAAGGGTAGGGAACTGGAGGAATTTGTTTTGTTTTTAAGCTCACTGCAAAGAAAAGCCTGTTTGACTTCTGAAATAAATGAAATGAGCATTCAAAAAACACCTATGTTTTGTTTCTGCTCACTCCATTATTTTTAACAAATATGGCAATGCATCATAACTATGTTAAATTGTTATTTTGACTTATATAGCCATAGTTAAATTAAAAAAAAAAATTAAGGGTGAAAATCAAAGGTGGAACAGTATTCAGTTTGTTTTTTTAGCGGTCAACAGTGGCTCGGTAGTTAAATTCTGCAGCTACGAGGAACAGGTTCACACAAGCTTGTTTGTTCTATGAACATAAGGATTTGATTTCTCAGGCAGCCTCCTGGGAGATTAGACTTGGCCACAACAGTAGCCTCAGAGTGTTCTGTTGATCTCCTTGCATCTGGTACATATTAATGTGGATCAAAATAAAGACTTGTTTACACTGTATATGTGTATTTGTATCTTACCTTAAAAATGAAAGCAAAGGTTAGAACAGCTTTAGCTACTCCCACGTTCCTAAAGCACAAGCTAGCCTAATGCCTTTCTGTAGTGCATTTTCTTTACTCATTCATGTCTTTCACCCTGAAGGAAAACCTAGTGCAGATGCGTATGCCTATATCGAGTGCAAAGATCACATGAAGTGTAAATGGAAAGCTTAGAGTAAATCTGTAAAATCCCCTCTTTGCATTTTAAAACACTGTCATAAGTACATGTCTGTAACTTCCCTGACAAATCTGTTAATGTCTGTTACAAGTGACACGTCTTCCTCTTTGCACCACGTGTGTGCACAAACGTTAGCTCCACTCCTTGTGTCACCTGCCACTCCAGTCTGTTCTTATCAGCACTTTTGTGCGGTACTCTACTTATTCCCCATGCTTTAACTTCACTTAAAGACATGTCAAATGGTGATGTTTGTGTGAGATGTGGCCGTAGTACTTTTAATAGCAGGACTGTAGATTGAATGAGTTACTGATTATTGGGACTATGTTCACAAAATTACAAATTATTTGGGAAAAAGCTCAGTGCTCTTTGAGAGGCATTCTATCTTGTTTGCAGTCCAAAGTTCAAGATCAGTGAGGTGCTCAGCATATTTAAATATTGTTTTCAGAGGCAGCTCTGTACACTGAACATGTGGTTATTTCCTATGTATGAATAATCTCATCACTTTCAATCTTTCAATTAGATTTTAAACATATAAAGTAAATGCCTGAATACTTCACTGAATTGAGCACCATATTTCTAACAATTAGTGATGCATCTGTCAAAAACCGATGTGTTTTCCCTTAATCTGAGACAGTAAGGATGACTATTTCATTATTGTGCTTAAGCACTGGCAGAATTAGGTTGTATTTTTAAGATGTGTTTTGTGACCTATTCACTTTACCTTAACGAAGTCCCCCCCCCCCTTTTTTTTTTTAACCTGTAAGGATTGAAAGTAATGCCTTACTGTTGTGGGTAAACGATAAATTTTATTGTTGTTCAGAATATCAGGGAGGAGAAACTAATGCATGTTTAACCCACGTACCCCTCCTTGTACTGCTTTGCTGCAATGCTGAACTGTTGTTTTGTGTAGCAAGCAAAACAAATGATTGATATCTATAAAACAGTATTCCTCCAAAGTGTTCCATAGCTCATATTCACACTCCTTGCTATAATTACAGATTAAAGGCAAGTTGCACCTCCCTTTTCACAGATTTCTAAAACACTTCCTTATAATACTTGTAATTGTTAATGGAATTACGTCTGATGGCTTTTATACCTAAGGGAATGATTTAAGGAGGCAGTGAATGGTAATGAGCTGATAGCTCCACCAGGTATAAAGTGAAAACATATGCATCTACTTCCAGTAACAAGAGCCTTTATTAAAACAAAATGTCAGTGGTGATACCATGAGTAACATGCTTTGAGATGCTGTTAACTGTTAAAGATATAGTACATCTCCAAAATATCCTCTTCATTCATTTAGTGACAAAGGGTAGTTTTACTTTTATTTGTAACTTTTTAAAGCAATACTAAACAAGAAAAGTATTTAAAAAAAGCTTTGAAGGCAATTAGTGATAATTTCACAGGTGTTGGAGAGGAAATTTGGTAATTTTATATGCATTCCAATAGGTTGTGCATCCTTCTCTTGTGATTTGCCTTTTTTTCTTAAACTTTCTCCATTATGATATCACATTGGATCATTTTGAATACTGGTGTTTAAATTATGCAGAATTTATTGCTTTAATTTACAGTATCATTCTCAGAGTACCATTCCCAGTTTTCAGGTAATGAGTACTGTCTGGTTACAAGAATGACACACAGATTATTAGTATTTAACTTCCTTGAAGTGTGATTATTTGTAGGAACATGCTAGCTAAAGCAGATTTTGAAACAGACATTAAATAGGTGCTTTACTATGAAATAGGTATAGTGATTTTGTTTGTAAAAATGCTATGTGCGTATTGTTGAATTTTCTTCTGGAATGTTTGTCTTCTCATATCCTTACGTTATATCCCTATTCTGTAATGTATTTCAGAGTGTTCAATGCAGGGATTGTCTGCCATCCTGTCTGTGAATCTTTAATGTAAACACAGAATTTATATAAGCTTATATACTTAACGTATAAAATGGCAATTCAGGAATTAACATATTTTTTCCCTTTTTAAATGCATTATTGAAAGAGGAGAGGTATGAACTAGGAGTCAGCACCATGTGACCATTCTGCTGAATTTGAATAGTTGGTATGCTCCATAGATTATTCTTGGAAATGCTGTCTTGGGATCATTTTACTAAATCTTCACAGAAATTCAATTCTGGTCAAAGAAGTTCTATTTTAGTGCTAAAAATCAGTTTCAAGACTAATGCCTAGAATGAATAGATCAAGATTTCAGTAAGCTGTCCTTGGGACATTTGACAGATTTCTCTCTGTAAAGTGAATAAGAAACATATCCTACCACAATGGTAGTGTTTCACTCTCATTCTTTACAGGTGTATGGGAACACACAAGATGTAAAAAGTGGAGAATTAGGCATTCATTTATGGTACCAGGCTAATATGATCAATGTATTACTGTCTAGCAACATCAGCAAATTACAGTATTAAGCTCTGTGGTTTTTATTTAATTTCTAAAATGATATTTCCAGTATATTAATAAATCATTATGATTTCTGCCTGCAGATATGAGGATATCAGTATTGAGCTAAGCAGTACAAAGTAAATAAAACAGAGATTTTGTATCTATTTATGGCCAAATACTTCTTTCAGCTCTTCTCTCTACAGAGTAACCTCACTTTACTTGTCCAGATATTTACTAGCGTGAAAGAACGTGATATTTTTTGAGCCAAATGAGGAATAAGAGATATCAATTTCTGTGCATCACATGCCAAAGAACAAGAAGAATTAAAAAATGAAGTAAATGGTAGAATGTGTTTTTTGTTGTTGTTGCTTTTCCTGTTTGTTTGTTTTGTTTTAACAAACAACAACAAATGCTGCTAATGTTATCTCCTGGCTGTATGGTGACGATACCAAGTTTCTCAGGTTGGTATAACATTACAGCATTCTAGAGTTGACCCATAGCAATCTTCCACAGATGCATACCAGAGAAATCAAGGATTTACAAGGTGGTACATGGTTACCTGGCCTTCTGCCAGCACTGTCTCATCCTTGGTTGAAAATCCTGGTTCTTCCCTGGATGATTGAAAGGTTCAGCTGGCCTTCTGTACTTTCATTTCATGCAAAAGTAGAGCAATAAGCCGAACTAAGCTTGATATACTGTGAAGATGAGTGACGGTATGAAGTGCTCAGGTGTGAGAGATTGTTGCAGCCCAGATATTCATAGAAACATCCACTGTGAAGATGAATTTATCTACAAGAATCAAACTAGAAGAGTACAGTCTGTGGAGACCTGAAACTTTGCAGAAAATGGTCCTTGTGTTCCAGTAGATAGGCCGAACATCTGAAAGTGGTGTGCCTTCTCAGTAAAGGTACCAGCTTACATATTAGGCTGTAGTAGCAAGGGCATAGAGAGCAGGTTGAGGGAAGTGATTGTTCCCCTCTATTTGGCACTTGTAAAACTGCATTTGGAGTACTGTATTCAGCTCTGGGCTCCCCAGTACAAGAAATACATTGATATATTGGAGTGAGTCCAGAGAAAGACCATCAGGATGCTAGAGCGTGTTATACAGGAAAGGCTGAGAGCTGGGTTTGTATAGCCTGAAGAGAAGAAGGCCAAGTGAAGGTGTTACTGCTGTCCTAAATTATCTGACGATCTGATGCTAAAGGAAGATGAAACTCAACTCTTTTGGTAGGTGCACAGTGACAGGACAAGGCATCAAATCCAAGTTGTAACAGGGTAAATCCAAACTAATATTAGGAAAAGTACTTTATATTGAGCGTGGTTAGACAACAGAACTGGTTATCCAGAGAGGCTGTGCAAGCTTCGTGTTTGAAGATACTCAAAACTCAAGCAGGGAGCCTCACCTAACTGTAAACATTTTAAACTCTGCGATCTTCAGAGATCTTCCCAATCTGTATTACTCTATGAGTTAAATTTCATAGTTTGCCAGAAATGGTTTTAAAAAAAAATTCAAATCTGCTATTTTGCAAGAGGTTAGTCTTAAGGGGGTTATTTAAAAGATTTTTAAGACATTTCATTGTTGTCTACTTTTATAGCACTGAGTTTGTGTGAGCATTTATTGCATATGTGTAGTATGAGCACTGGATTTCCTGTACGTGATCTGCAGTTAGCGTTACATATTCTGGTATACAAACAACATGATTTTCATGCCAAGGTAGCATTCAGAAAGGAAGTTGTGTCCTTTCGGGACTAAAGGAATAAGGGATGAAAAGGATGACAAGTAGATTGTTTATCTAGGATATCTAGGACTGGAATACTCTTAAAATTTTCAGTGTCCTTGCTTCTAAGCTATCAGAAATCTGTATTATTTTCATTCACTTTCATGTTATAAAGTAATCTTGTGTGGATATGTAACTAAGTGTTGTTTCCCAGAGCTTCAGTCTTCTGTTGCAAAGAAAATTGGCAAAATGAGTTCTTCTTGCAAAATCAAGCTCCTGGCTATATTTATTTATTTGGAAATGTAAAGTCATTCAAAGTATGATTGCATTTAATTGTTAGTGTAGAACAACATGAACAAAATCTATGCTGTTGTACTAAAATTTGTGCAAATACACGTACACTAGAGAAGAATTTGACTTTCAAGACAAATTTATATGAAAGGAGTATAAGGCAGTCAGGTTACTTACAGTAAATACAGTTCCCATAATATTTTTCCAGATATTAGTAATTAATTTTACTAATTTCTACAGTGTTCATTGTACACAGAGGTAAAGTTTAGATCACAGCTTCGCAATCTTAGCTGCAGTTTTGTAATTTTTCATGTTCCTACATTTATTTGCCTTAAGTTCCTCATAAATATGAGGTCTTTAGAATGAATTGTGTTAAATTAAAAAGATTTCATAGTGAATAAAGCAGTAAACTCTTTGGAGTTTTTATACTACCTGCACTAGATTATTTTCAGATTATTATCTACCTTAATTGCTGTATATCATCCATTGGGTGTGATGACTTTACAGTGCTATTTACTAAGTAGCTGTGAGTAGGTGGTCTGAATGTTTCATTATTTTCTTGAGATATTTGTCTAATACTTTCAGATTATATATTGTATCTTCATCCATGCCCTTTAAACTGCAATGAGCATATTAGATTAGATGGAATAAAATGTCACAATCTGTCTTCTTTATTCAAAAATAAACTTTGGGAACAAAGTAAAACAAACCATACGGAGTGTAATTGTGAAAACGGTGGTGCTTGCGTGCGGCTGTGTGGGTGGGTTCACAGTGGCTAACAGCTCAGAACCCACCCAGTCGCTTGCTCACTCCCCCCCACAGTGGGATGGGGAGAGGATCAAAAAGACAAAATCTGAAATCTCATGGTTCTTTAAGTTCTTTACATTTTTAACAAGTTTAATAAGTGAAGCAAAGCCATGTTGCAAGCAGAGCAAAATTAATGAATGTATTTGCTATTTGTCACCACTAGGTAGATGGTTACCTGCTTCTTGGAAAGAAGGGCTTCTGCATGGGTAATGGTTACATGGGAAGATGAAAAGCATGAACACAAATGTTCCTCCTTCTTTCCCTGAGTTTTTATTGCTGAGCACAGTGTCACGTGGTATGGAATATCCCCTGGGTCAGTTCGAGTCAGCTGTCCCAGCTATGCCACCTCCCAGCTTCCGGCACACCTTCCCTACTCACTGAGAGGGGCAGAGTAAGTAAGGAAAAAAAAGCGTGATGCTGTGCAAGCACTCCTCAGCAATGTCCAAAACACTGGTGTTTTCAACAGTGTTATCAACACTGGTTTAATCACAAGTTCAAAATACAGCACTGTACAGGCAGCTATGAAGAAAATTAACTCTATCCCAGCAAGGCCCAGTACAGCTGAGAAGGGCAGTATTCATTCAGAATAACAGTTTGCCTGTTCCCTGCAACAGTTATTAGCAAACAAATTGTGAAGTACACTAGGTTATAAATATAACATCTGCTTAGAACTCTACCTTCCTGTTAAAAATGCTTTAGATTAAAAGGAGGGAACTGTACAACCAAGTATAAACTTTTTTTTTTTTTTATATATATAATTTTATGGATTGCTTTTAACTTTGTGGCTGTGATACCATTAGGGAACTTAGATTGTGTTTTCAACCTTGCTGCTGTTTACCTCTTTACATCAATTGCTATTAGTTATTGCTGTTTAGCTAGCATGCTTTGTAAACATGCATTTCACATTGTGACAGCCTTCAGTTAATTTCAGTAGTGAGTCTGTGTAATATTATATTAATTTGTATAGAATCTCACAAAACAACAGATGCTGTACGTTAAAACAAATTTGGAGAAAAAAAAGATTTATTAATAAATATTTTCCTAAAACCACCCCCCTGAAGAATTTCTGGCTAGAACTTGTGGCTTTGTGTTACTACTAGCAACAAGGAGGAAAGGGGAGAAAAATAATGGATCAAATGCTGGGATTCTGTGCATTAAAATATTTCTCTTATCTTAATATCCCCAGTAAAATGATGTTTTGCTTTGTTTGAAAGAGCAGGATATATGTGTGTGTGTGTGTATATATATATTTATACATATGTATAAGTTCAAAGATATATATAGATCTGATTTTGGACTCTACTAGTTATTACATCATGGCAGGACATTGCCATGTATGACTTCTGTTGCCTTCCATGCCTGTAGATGTTTCCTGTTGTCTAAAAGGGGTGAAACCAGATATTTCTAGAAATGCTTGGTAAAAATGGTCATCTTCATGATGTAAAGGTCAGAATGTAGAGGATAGATTCTCAGCCTGCTTTAGGTCTTTCTGCTCCCACAAATACATTTCCCTATGTCACTAAACCATTGTGTGGTTTGGGCAGTGAGTTTTGCTAACTGTTAGTAGCATGAATGTACAGGGAACTGATTTTCTACATCTATTACTGTGACTTTGCCCTACTACTAGACCTCTTGGACAGAGTGCATGTGGTCTGGTATTGTTGACTTTGGTCTTCATATTTCAGTGTTCGCATTTTTTCTTGGTTTTGCTTATTTGCTGATTTTCTCTGTGCTGCAGTTTTTCGTCTCCATGAATGGGATGTAGTTCAAGACTAACTCATACTATCCATTTCCAGATTGTCTAGAAAACATAAAATACAAAAATCTTATATCAGTTAAAAGTCTCATTTTGCTAATGAGATTCCTAATTAGGTTCCATCAAAAGTAGTGCAGTATTTGCTCAAGATTAAAAACTTTTTAATAGTAACTTAAGTGATTCCCCCAAGATGGTGAAAAGTAATGACAGAACCATCCAAATGACCATTACATTACACCATAGCTTGCTATTTCAGTGGTAGATTATGATTAATGTTACAGAACCATAAAAAAAAATAAAGCCCCCAGACACTTTTTTCCAGCCTCAAAAGACTTGTTGCATAAGAAATACGATGGTGAAGCAACACAGTGTGATATTAAGATGAGTCCAAGCAGATGTTTTATTTTTAGCATGATTATTCTCCAAAATTGATGCTGTCTGTAATTTCAGTTCAATGAAGTGCTTAAATCGACCTTTCTTCATTCAGGCACTTGGGTCAGTGTTGGAGGATGGCTTGCAGGATCTGGGCCCCTGTTTGGAATAATAGTTTGGAAAAAAAAGAGTTTCTGTGAGATTGGATTGCTACAAACTCATGTCTAAACCTTTTGTCATGTCTGCATTATGGCAAGAAAAATATTTTTAAAGGCTTAAATTACAGGGAAATTCAATATTACATACTGTGCAGCCTGACAATCTCTGCTAGTGCTGTTAAAGCACTGGTATATGGAAGGATCTTCCTATGTTACTTTTTTTTTTTTTTATTTTTGAATAGTTACAATCTGTCTTAGATTTCTCTTAGCATTATCAGGGCCATAGGCTATGGATCTATCAGGTCAGGCAAATAAAATGTGCTATTGCACGTTATCACAAAGAGATGAAGTGGTCATTAAGCTTTGCTGAATGCATTTTTCCCAGGGAAGAGGATTTACAGTGAAATGAACCATATCTGAGAGACGCTGGTTACGCTGCTCACTGTATTTTTCAAAAAGTACTCTGAATGATGATAGTTCGAGAACTGTGTAAAACCTGTATAGCTTTTAACAGATGATCAGAGAACAAGCTTATAAGTGGCTTGCTATTGTTTTTAACAACTCTTAACCTTCTAAATTTTAGATAAACATTGTCCTCTGAAAAGGACCATATGCAACATCCCACGCATACGGAACTCAATGTGTCATGTTTCTTTAACCTATAACTAAAAAATTGTTTTAGACGGAAACCTGAAAATTTTCACAAAAACACTGAGAACCTGTCTTCCTGAAGTTTACTTATGAGATGTTATTGTATATTCTATTTTGAGTTCCATTAGATCAAGCAAGTGTACTGGATGAATAAGCTATTGCCTGAGTTGAGGAATTGTGCTTTACTAACTCTCTGCATTTGTTCTGTGTTTGTATGACTATTGATAGATGTAACAGGAAATATAATAATCATTGTAGTTTTATTTTATTTTCCAACAAAAACATTTTTTGTGTTATATTTTTCTTCTGTTTTCAGCAAAATTGTGAAGCTGCTACAATCTTGAATGAAATGCTGGTATCTCATTTTAAGTCTGCTAGAGCTGTGTGCTGCTGAAATTATTTATATTCTTTCCTCTTTCTGCTTATTGTATAACAGAAAGGACACATTTCAGGTGGTCATGCTTAATTGAAACTTCATTATTTAGGCAGGGAGCTGATTTACATACTTGAATATTTTTATATCTTCTGTAATCACTAAGTAATGACTGCATACAGATGGCAATCAGGTTTCTGATCTAAATACAAAAATAGTAGATTTTGAATGCAAGCAAGGGCTATCTGAAGGTTGTGACCTCTACTCTGTCAGAATTAAAGATTATGAATGTGATGTGTCTCCTGTGATTATGAAAGTGGAGGAAGTAAGGGCTTTTTCATTAGTACTTTCTAAGGATTATTGCTAATTTACTCAAAAAGGTGATATCTTCTGGAGGAGCAGGTAAGTGGAATGAGTACTTTTTTCTTTTCTTTTTTTTTTTTTTTAACCTGAAACAAAATTTTCTCCTTTCTCAGTCTTCTGGCTCCATATGGAAAGGGGACGCTCCATGAAGGTGCACAAAAAGTCCTCCTGTATGTCCCATAGAAGATCATTGACCCTGTAATTGATTCTTGCTTCCTAGTTGCCCTAAATTTTCTTAGCACTTTAGATCCATCCATATAGATTGTTTTAAGTCCATCTTCAGACAAAACTCCCACTGATTGCAGTTACTATTTTCCTGTCTTCCAGTTTTTGACTCAAAAGGCACAGTGGTAATTGTAACTGAACAGCATGCCACTTTTTCGCAAAGAGAACTCTGTCGTGCTATGTATTCATTTATTCATGTTCAGTCTTTTAAGACAATTAGCAAGCCGAATGGTCTTTGTATTTCCAAATTTGAGTATGTAGAGCAGCTATAGTGCTGTGTAATATATGCAAGTTCAAAATGGAGAGGTTCTTGAAAATACATAGATCCAAATTATTTGTCATGTATGTTTAGTGACACCTAGTTTTTCAGGTTTTGTTCCATTGCCAACCAGAAGTGAAGAGTCCACTTTACTGCTCTGATTAATTGCACAGTCAGGAATATCTATAAAAAAAAAAAAATCAAATTTTTTTTTTATATGATCTTAATTGAAGGTTTAGAACCATATGAAGGTTAACTTTTATGGTGGAAGCTCTACAAGCTCTATGGCCAAGCTCTACACTGTTATGCACTGTAACATTAACGTTTCTTTATTTGGGGAAAACTTATATTTCTTCATTTCATATTGTTAGCCATCATTGAAATGCTATAAAGGATTATGCGCTTTGGGGGTACTAAGGAATGTGATTTAGGTATGATGGAGAAGCCCAACCATGGGCATGAGAACAGCATTTATGAGTGGGTATTTTATATCCAGATACCTCGTCCAGTCACTTAAAATACTATTTTGAAGGGGCAGAAGAAGTTTTAGTCATTCTGCAAATGGAACGAAATTGAACTTTTAGATCACTATTACTGTCGTTATTTTTTAAGCACTTCATAAATCTCTTGTAAAACATTGTATTTTTGTTGTGTATTTCAGCAGCCTAAGACAGTGAGATGCATTAGCCTGCTTTATTTATCAGTGATGCAAGCAGTATTTTTTTTTTTTATTTCTAAATGGTGAGCCTAAAAATATGTTTTGACGTCTATAGTTACTTTTTTTTTTCATCTTGTTGTTCAGTGGTCCATAGCCACTTCAGCCTTGGAAATGACTTCTTTCCTTGAGTGTTGTCAGCTATAAAATTCACTGTTGACCTATCAGCAGAGTTGTCCCTGAAAACAATTAAACTTCAGAACTGCGATCTTTCAAGGAACTTGACCTCTAACAGGCTTGACCTTCGATTGACTCCCCAGCCTGCTTTGCACTCAATGGAAATTTCTTTGATGGAACACCATTAAGGATGCAATTTCCTTTTCCTCTTAAGTATTAGCTACATTGGCAAAATCCCTCCTAAAGCATATAAAAATGTGAAAAAACAAAAACAAAACTGTTTGTTCAAGGAGAAACACTGATACTGCATGTTGCATTAGAGTATTCATTAGGTATGTTGCAGTGATAAAATGAAATGAGCTCTGCATTAGGTGAATCTGCTGGCATCTCTCTTATAACTAGTGAGGCCATTAGCCAGAAACCTCTTTTTTCAGATGTTCCAGAGTGTTGACATTTACGCCTATTACCTACCAGTTTCATAAGATCCTTCAAGATCTCCAAATGCCTTAAATAGAACAGAAGATGAATAGCATTTTTTTCTTCTTTTTTTTTCCTGCCCAACATTTCAATACTTGCGTTAACAGTGTACTCTAAAGCTTACTTTTATATGCAAGTTATGTTTTCATAATCCTTTACGTTACAAAACAAGCTGCTATTGATTTTAGCTGAAACTACTGCATAACTGTTTCATTGCTTGTAGTATAGTTAAGAGCAGCCAATAACATTATAACACAGGATCGTTTTAACACAAGGTTGTTTTTCATGTAAGAATACTAAGATAAATGGGTTTTATACAGTATATTATTCAATTTAACTTTCTATTAAATGGAGTAATCAAGTTGAATAAGGCAGCTTTTCAAAATAATGAGATTTTCTTTCATCAGAATAGATGTTTGCTTTAAATAAGTCATTAATCATGTAGTTAAAGCACTGATTAAAATATTCTGTTTGATCTGCTTTCCTCTGTCTAAATTTGATCTAGGAGAGGGACTATGATAAGCGGCTGATAAAGTTATTTATTATAAAGAAATTAATACTGCTAGTATCTTGTATAACCTTTGCTATTCGATGTCTATGCTCGATTTTACTTACTGGGCCTAATTTTCCAAGCTCTAGAATAGAATGGTTTAATATTTTTCTTTTCAAAAAAACTCATGTACTATGGAATTAGTCAAATTCATTTAAAATACTTCTGCATCTTCACTATAAGTGAGTGCCTGGGGCTTCAAGTGTCTGGGGCTTTCCAAAGTCCTTTGCTGCATCGCCATGAGTTTTTCTTTGGTGCCTGCATTCTGCCCAGTCTCCAAGTGCCCAGGTATGGCAGTGCCTGTATGTGCCCTCAGTCTGCCTGCAAGTTAGACTCCACGTTGGTTTTTGGGGTGGAGGGGGAAGACCTGCTGCATGTGAGCCTCCTGCTGCCTGGCAGCACAGCTCAGCAGTGCTAGGACCTGCTAAGCCACAGAGTGAGAGCCTTGAAAATCAGAGATGTGAGTCTTGAAAGTTATGGTAACATTGTAGAAAACAGTCTAAAAATAAAAGTAGTTAAGAAATTTCTGTTGACATTTTTTATAGGCTAGGAGAATGGCATCAATACACATTTTTATACCCTGCTCTTTGAACTCCCATTCTGTCACTCAAGTTTGTGTGTGGAAGAGTTGGGGAAGAAGTGCAGTGAAAGTCACCACTACAGCACACAAGCTCGAAGCAAGCACCCTGCACTGTGCTGTGACTGGTCAGTAATTCTCCATCACTGTCTGTCTCCCAGCCTTCTGTAACTGATGCTGGGATAAAACAGTGTCCTGGTTACTGAACCCGTTTTAGGATTGAGACTTCTGCTTAAATGCAAAATTGTATGACATGTCAGGTTTGCCCTTTTGTTTCTAACTTGCAAGGAAACCTCTTTATTTTTCTCTTTGCTTGAATAAAATAAAAAGTGAAATAGTGCACTCCACCTTTGTACTTCTGGGGACAGATACAAACCAGAAGTTTGCAAATTATCTTCATCACTTCCACACATGCTTCAGAGCTGAAGCTTTGCTTTCATAAATTTTAGAAAACTTAACTTTTTTTCCCCCTGAAAATTAAAGGCTCAAAATATAACAAATAGTTCCCATGAGAACTCTTGCAAAGATACTGCAAGAGTATAGGGCAAGAGGGCTTATACATTACTGTACGCATATCTTACTTTTCCACGGCTGAGCAGCCAAGTGGTATAAAATATTTATTTTATCTCTTAACCAGTTATCAGGTGTAACAAAAAAGAAATCTTTGTTCCATAGTAGTTTTTCAGAATTTAATTGTATTTCAGAAACACAAATGTTAATTGGAGTTCTTGTGCAAGAGTCTTAAGCTCAATATTTTAAAATCTAAATGTAAACTAACACTTCATAGATGTAAATTGTGAAAGGGCTTTTTGTTACTTTCTTCCTTTCCCTCCTTTGAAATCTTACCTCAAGGTCAGGTTAGAAAAAGGCTATGCATGGCCAGGAGCAAGTTGCTGGAATTCAGTGTAAATTTAAAACAGCCCCTGCACAATTAAGTGCTGTTTACAGTCAGGGTTACTAATATCATTTTCGAAAAGCTTTGGATAAAAAGAATGTGCACTCTGATGCTACAGACCAAAGGAGGATACAGAACAGAAATGTGTCTGAAAGAGAAAACAGCTCCTTGTTGAAAAATTGTATGAGTACTGTAAGTCAGCATGTTGCAGGTGTTCACACTCCATCTTCTCTCTTTGATAAATGGAGAGACCAGTTAACAATAACCACAGATAATACTCTGTGTAGGGTTATGTAGTTGTAGGTTGTTCTTTTTCTTCTTTTTTCTTTACATATCCCTGGTATTTGTTGTCACAATTTTGTTAAATTACATTGATAGATCTGACAGCGACATATGTTTCATGTGGCTGTTTTAATTCAGCAGGTGTACTAGGCTGAAATATGTTTCATGATGAGTTATTGAGATTCAAAAAGCAGTAAAAATGTGGTTCCAAGTCAAATGATCAATAAACATTTGCTAACCTAATCTTAATCCTTTTTAAGATTAGCCTGCTCTGTAGTAAAGGTGACGCTTTTGAAAATTGATGGTAATATTTATTCAAATCACTTTCTGAGCTACAGAGGAAGCTCTAATACTGTATTGAAGTAGTCAGGGAATTTTTACCTCCCCTGCTGTTATGCTTCTTGGTAGCAAGAGGTGGTTGCTGGCCTCATCCAAAATTGGGATACTACTCGCCTTCCCAAGGGAAGCCTCCCACAGGAATCCCTGGATCCCTGTCCAGAACCATCCACTGGACTGGGGCAATTGTGCACCTTGACCATAAGTTTGGCTTTGGCCTATGTACAGGTCATTAATTCTGATTGGACTTGGTGATTAAGTAATATTTTTTGTCTATTATGTTGTTCTGCTTTTATTGGTATTAGCCAGCATTGCCATTGAGGCTTAGAATTAGACTCCTTTTGTTTGTTAGGTGAGATTTTTCCAAACAATTCACTGTTGGTCTCTATTTTCATGTTGGCTACCAATCCTTGCTGGTACTTGAAAGGAGAGTGGAAGAGACGGCAGTGCTTAAGGCCACTTTCTGGTACTATCTGTTGGAAGTGAAAGCTGTGTGATGTGTCTATAAATCTGAGAACTCTCTTGGAAACACAGAAACAGAAAGGAACAGGCTGCTGTTGGGTCTGCACGTGTTATTGCAGAGGGCTGCCGTAAAGAAACACGACGAGGCCACAGAGTCTCTTAACTAGGAGGGTGAGACTCCCCCTTAGCTGCATAAAGGCACACTGTGACAATTCCTCTGAATTAATACGTGTAGCGATACACTGGTTTCCAGCTGTTTATGCCACTACTGTTGCCCTCACAGTGAAGTGTTTGCTCTCCAGCCACAAACCTGTCATATTAACTTAATTTTAGATTTCAGTTTACAGCACTCTCATCTGCAAAGATGGCAGTAAATTCTGTTGATGGAGCGCACAGAATGGTGCCAGAGACTTAGCTTGTATCTAACCTCTCAAGTCTTAAGGCACCTAAACTTGCCTTACTCTGGCTCAGAAGTTCATGCAAATGCAAGACAGTCTAACATATGTTTTAAAAATGTTTGTTACTGCTGTGCTGAAACAAATCAACTAGTTTAAAAAGGAAAAAAAAAAAAAAAAAAAAAGAAAAAGAAATCTACAGCCAGCATTTTAAAGTAGCAGGGGGAAAAATGGTCTAAAAATATGAGGACTTGTATTTCTTTTATGTAGGATATTTTTTTTGTGGTCACATCCATACACTCACTGGGAATTATTTTTGCCTACAGCTGTTTCATGATATAGACACCTTTTTTTTTGTATCAGTATCTTTATACTTTCCCGCAAAATAGTTATAAGCAATATTTTTGTACTTTCCTTCATAAGCTAGATATGATTACGATGCATTGTGGATTTCTTGTAAGAGTGACCTTTAGAAAAACGACAGTTGTATCTCAAATTTCAGGCAAAAAAGCAAAACTGGCAGCAGTGGTGGCAGCTGCCACCCTTTTTAAAGGGTTCTCTAATCTTTAAATCTGGTTGGAGGAAAAGGGAGTGTGTAAAATCAAGTAAAAAGACTATAAAATCAAGAAAAAGACTATAGATATTCCTACCAGCAGATACTTGCAGGAATATTGGGGATCTTGGATGAAATAGGTTATGTCTTAGGTTGGAGGAAGAAAGGGTGTCACTGAAATGGGAATACTTCGTTGGCAGAGAAGAATGAGAAGAAATAGGGGCTAGAACAAGAAGGTGAGTTGTGAAAAGTAATAGGGTGTTTAAGGCCATAGTTTTCGGTCTAGAATAGGCTGGGGAGGGTGGACGAAAGAAGAGAGGAAACATTTAAACTGGAGGGAAATCTGAGGCTTTAGTGCACTTGGTGCCACCAAGGAACACTGTCTGGGTACCTGTAAATAAAATTTTGGTGTTCTGATCCCTAAAGGGAAGTTCCTAGGTCAAACGTGTGAAAATACAGGGATAGCAGCAAGAAATGCCCCATAAACTGCCTATAAAGTTTCTAATGGTTAGGTTTAAACTATGCTGGAAAGAGATGGTCTCCTGAAGAACCCGTGGACAGAGCATCATTCTGATGGGGAGAAAACAAAACAAACAAAAATAACTAACACCCTACTGTGGCCATCTTGCTGCAGTCTTGGATGCTACTGTGATCCTTTTAAAGTTTTTTCCTTTTTTTTTTTTTTTTCCTGATTGCTGGTTCCTTTTGTCAAAATAATAGTAATAATAAAAATCATTGAATTGAAAGACATTTACATTGGAATGTGTAAAATATGTTTCCCATTTTTTTGGGGGGGAAAAGAGGTTAAAGAGAAAAAAGATATAATTTACATTGTTATTTCATACTTTACTAAATTGCTTGTAGTGTACACATCCTTTTTTCTTGCAGTAAGTGTTGTAGAATAGTAATGGTTCATTAAGATTCTGGGCAATGCCTTCCACAGACTAATGCTACCATACTGATTATTATTCTAAAAATCATTCACAGTGCTTGATTTCCTTCAGTGTACTTGTCAGAGGATGTAATTGCAGTATATATCTGCATTTCTAACAGTGTTTTGAGTATAAACCAAACATTATAACTCCTCTTACGTT
The DNA here is from genome assembly GCF_964034855.1 of Anser brachyrhynchus. Taxonomy (NCBI): domain Eukaryota; kingdom Metazoa; phylum Chordata; class Aves; order Anseriformes; family Anatidae; genus Anser; species Anser brachyrhynchus. The sequence goes on along the minus strand of NC_137698.1, from coordinate 31,952,434 downwards.
ATCTGTAAATTGGGTAGGTTTCATGTGTTACTTAAATCTCATGGTTGTATCTATCACAGAATGTCTTAAATTTACTCTAGTTGTGAGATTAGAAGGCTGTTTAGGATCTCTGTATTCATGTTCCTTTAAGCTCTCTTTCTTACCTAGCTGTCCAAGCAGGAGTGTAAAGAGTACTCTTCTGCACTGATGCAGTACTCATCTCCTCACACGACAAATATAGCAATTCTCTTACTGATGAAGAACTTGTTGAGAATAAATTCAGTCTTACTGAAAGACTATTCAGGATACTTGGTTTAATAAACCCCACCTTAGAGCATTACTTACCTAATGTGTAATTTAATTTTCTGTATTTATTCAAAATTGTTTTTTTTTTTCTTATTAGAAAAATCCTTTCTTTCCTCCTAAAAAAAAAAACCCAACCAACCCTCCCCCCCCCAACAAACAAACAAAACCACAAACAACACCAGCACCAGCAAAACACTGCGAACTAGGGGATAACCTGAGACTGTTTTACAATAAAAAGCAGCTTAACTATCTGTTCTTTATAACTTAAGAAACCACCCTGATTGTATTCAGAAAACATTTGTTTGAAAATTAGTGCAGGTAGAATGAAAGTTCTGTGATTGTGCTGAATATTATAATTATGCAACTTAACCTGCAAATATTTTGCTTTCAACTGGCCTAGAGCTGCTGTTTCCAACATATCCCTATGATATGTTTCATATGTTTGTGGGGCAAGGAAAGGAAATGTACTGTAAAACAAACTGTTATGAAAGCTCCAGCTGAGCATGTGTTTTAAATGCCAGTCACTCGAGCAGGTGGGTGTCTGCTAAAGCTAAGTTGAACCTTTACTCACTGCTGAGAAAGAGAAGTGTGATGGCTTTCTACTTTGATGCTACCAAGTCAGATTTCAAAACCATCATATGTTTCTCCCTCAAGGGATTAATGAAGGAAAACTTAGGAAATCTGATATTTTAGATATTTAGATATTTTCTAGTGCATTACTCTGTATGCTTTTCAAGATCACAGTCCCCTATTCTGCCCTTTTTATGAAACCAGAACTTGGCCCTTCTGTTTTCATTTTTTCTTGAAATTGTTTTTAACTTTAGCTTGTGGAACAATAGCATATGTATGTAGTTCTCCTTTTTTAAAGCTGCCTCTTAGTATTTAGATATCATTTACTACAAAATTGCTCAATGGCACAATTAATTTTACTTTTTATCAGGTAGAAATGCTAAAAGAAAAATGTTTATTGTCTGTGCGAAGTTTAAAAAATGGTACCATTGTCTAAGCTTGTCATTATTTTGCTGACTTCCCTGCTATATATTCATGGTCAGGCACCCAGGATCACACAGGCTTTGAGCTTTACTTTGCTGTGCTCATTTAAGTCCTTTATGCTGTCCCTCAGTGGCAAACCTAGAATGATCCTTTGCATTCTGGTACTAGTATTTGCTGGAGTTACTTAATTTGAACCTATATAATTTTCTCTGATGGAAGTTAAGAATTCTGCTTTATTAACCAGAGAAATATATGAAATAAAATGTAATTGTTTCATGTGTCTTAGAAAAAAACAGTCTCTGGTGTTTCTACCTGCTAGATCCAGACTTTAATGTGTGTAGCAAAAGATGGTATCTGATCTAGATGCACGTTGCATGACATAAAATGGCATGTCATAGGCTGTATGGAAAGTAATGACTTTTTTTAGTCTAAATATAGTAATATATTAGTACTTACTAGCTGTATCTATCAGCGTGTGTATATATATACACACTATGTATGTATAGTTCTGTAGTGAAATAGCACAGTCCAATCCTGTTCAGATAGGACAATCATAGCAGTGTAGCTAATTTAAAAGAAAATGTGGATTAAATCAAAGGGGGAAGAATTGCTCCCTTTTGTTCATGTTATAACTGAGAAGAGTCGGACTGCTTATGCATTGATCTCCTTGTTTCCATGGTTTCAGATTTACACAGGCTCAAGAACATTGGTTCTCTTATGTTATATTTGGACAGGACACTTTTCAGTGTAGACTCTGACACTTCATCCTCTGACCCTACACCAAGCCTAAGTCCCTGACTGTGGTTAAGTTTTGTGTCTGTGAGACAATACTGGTTTATGGAACTGGTGTGGAAATGAGTAAAGGGTAGGGAACTGGAGGAATTTGTTTTGTTTTTAAGCTCACTGCAAAGAAAAGCCTGTTTGACTTCTGAAATAAATGAAATGAGCATTCAAAAAACACCTATGTTTTGTTTCTGCTCACTCCATTATTTTTAACAAATATGGCAATGCATCATAACTATGTTAAATTGTTATTTTGACTTATATAGCCATAGTTAAATTAAAAAAAAAAATTAAGGGTGAAAATCAAAGGTGGAACAGTATTCAGTTTGTTTTTTTAGCGGTCAACAGTGGCTCGGTAGTTAAATTCTGCAGCTACGAGGAACAGGTTCACACAAGCTTGTTTGTTCTATGAACATAAGGATTTGATTTCTCAGGCAGCCTCCTGGGAGATTAGACTTGGCCACAACAGTAGCCTCAGAGTGTTCTGTTGATCTCCTTGCATCTGGTACATATTAATGTGGATCAAAATAAAGACTTGTTTACACTGTATATGTGTATTTGTATCTTACCTTAAAAATGAAAGCAAAGGTTAGAACAGCTTTAGCTACTCCCACGTTCCTAAAGCACAAGCTAGCCTAATGCCTTTCTGTAGTGCATTTTCTTTACTCATTCATGTCTTTCACCCTGAAGGAAAACCTAGTGCAGATGCGTATGCCTATATCGAGTGCAAAGATCACATGAAGTGTAAATGGAAAGCTTAGAGTAAATCTGTAAAATCCCCTCTTTGCATTTTAAAACACTGTCATAAGTACATGTCTGTAACTTCCCTGACAAATCTGTTAATGTCTGTTACAAGTGACACGTCTTCCTCTTTGCACCACGTGTGTGCACAAACGTTAGCTCCACTCCTTGTGTCACCTGCCACTCCAGTCTGTTCTTATCAGCACTTTTGTGCGGTACTCTACTTATTCCCCATGCTTTAACTTCACTTAAAGACATGTCAAATGGTGATGTTTGTGTGAGATGTGGCCGTAGTACTTTTAATAGCAGGACTGTAGATTGAATGAGTTACTGATTATTGGGACTATGTTCACAAAATTACAAATTATTTGGGAAAAAGCTCAGTGCTCTTTGAGAGGCATTCTATCTTGTTTGCAGTCCAAAGTTCAAGATCAGTGAGGTGCTCAGCATATTTAAATATTGTTTTCAGAGGCAGCTCTGTACACTGAACATGTGGTTATTTCCTATGTATGAATAATCTCATCACTTTCAATCTTTCAATTAGATTTTAAACATATAAAGTAAATGCCTGAATACTTCACTGAATTGAGCACCATATTTCTAACAATTAGTGATGCATCTGTCAAAAACCGATGTGTTTTCCCTTAATCTGAGACAGTAAGGATGACTATTTCATTATTGTGCTTAAGCACTGGCAGAATTAGGTTGTATTTTTAAGATGTGTTTTGTGACCTATTCACTTTACCTTAACGAAGTCCCCCCCCCCCTTTTTTTTTTTAACCTGTAAGGATTGAAAGTAATGCCTTACTGTTGTGGGTAAACGATAAATTTTATTGTTGTTCAGAATATCAGGGAGGAGAAACTAATGCATGTTTAACCCACGTACCCCTCCTTGTACTGCTTTGCTGCAATGCTGAACTGTTGTTTTGTGTAGCAAGCAAAACAAATGATTGATATCTATAAAACAGTATTCCTCCAAAGTGTTCCATAGCTCATATTCACACTCCTTGCTATAATTACAGATTAAAGGCAAGTTGCACCTCCCTTTTCACAGATTTCTAAAACACTTCCTTATAATACTTGTAATTGTTAATGGAATTACGTCTGATGGCTTTTATACCTAAGGGAATGATTTAAGGAGGCAGTGAATGGTAATGAGCTGATAGCTCCACCAGGTATAAAGTGAAAACATATGCATCTACTTCCAGTAACAAGAGCCTTTATTAAAACAAAATGTCAGTGGTGATACCATGAGTAACATGCTTTGAGATGCTGTTAACTGTTAAAGATATAGTACATCTCCAAAATATCCTCTTCATTCATTTAGTGACAAAGGGTAGTTTTACTTTTATTTGTAACTTTTTAAAGCAATACTAAACAAGAAAAGTATTTAAAAAAAGCTTTGAAGGCAATTAGTGATAATTTCACAGGTGTTGGAGAGGAAATTTGGTAATTTTATATGCATTCCAATAGGTTGTGCATCCTTCTCTTGTGATTTGCCTTTTTTTCTTAAACTTTCTCCATTATGATATCACATTGGATCATTTTGAATACTGGTGTTTAAATTATGCAGAATTTATTGCTTTAATTTACAGTATCATTCTCAGAGTACCATTCCCAGTTTTCAGGTAATGAGTACTGTCTGGTTACAACAGCTTTTAATTGCAAATGGTGTTAAATATAAAGAAGCTCTTTTTTTTTTTTCTTTTTTTAAACCAAGATATTATTTTCACTAATTATAGATTCCTTTATCATTCAGTAGGAGAAATGACATCTGTAGAATAATCACACTTTTTAAAAAAACATTTCTCTAGAGAATGTACACATATTATCCACATATTTTTAGAGAAATGGGAGCATATAAGAATATATAAATAAGTCGTGCTGAACTTCTACTTGTTTTTAACTGATGTCAGTGGAGCTGGGAGCAGACTTGCAGTCAAAATGATGACCACACTATTAGTTAAGTAAATGCTGCTGAATGTAAATGTATGAGATCTGATTCCTTTTATTTTCTGGAGGTGTTATTATTTGTCAGTTGAGTTACAGAAATATTTCCCCTGAAAAATAAGCTTTATTGTCCTGTTGGACTATGCCAACTTGTTTTATATGTCTAGTAAAGTGCCATTTTACATCATTCTGTCAGTAGAATGAAGTCTTAGAGAAAATGTTAAGGATAAAATTCAGTTTACAATACTAAAATGATGTAAAACTGCTATCATAGAAATGCCAATTAGGATTTTTTGTTGTTGTTCTGTGCTAATATTTAGATACATGTTTGTTGTTGCTTTTCCACATTTGATGAGATTATCATTATATGTTAATGTATTGTTAATCTTAAAATATTTAGGAATCTTTCTTAAAATGAGTTTATAACAACCTTAATACTTTGCATGTATTTTGTGATTTTTTTCCTATTTCTTAAATTATTACATATATTATGCAATAGTAGTTCATAGTTATTTTGCACTAATTGCTTTTTTAAACATACTTTTTGTTCTTGGTAAATATCTTTGTATTGTCAAAGAGGTGTTGGCAAACTTCTTGTTTTACCCCTTTGAGACTGACTTGTTATTGCATCTTTTTCATCTTGTTTTTCTTCATGTAGTGTTAAGCAGCATTAGTACCTTTATTTTACCTCAGTTGGCATTCTTTTGCTATGCCTTGAGAATGATGAACTATTTCATGATTTTATCAAAAAAACAAACAAAAGTTTTCCAACTGATTCTACCATTCCAGGCTTTTGGGGGTTTGATTTATTTTTTGAAAATGTCAGAATTTTTGGTGGACTAATGTATGGGAGAAAATACCATACAGGGATTCCTGCTATCACTTATGCTTAGTGGATGTTCATTCCTTAAATATGATGTGGAATACTAAGCATGCAGTAATTTATGAAAAATTATGATGATGAAAAAAAAGTGCCAGTGAGAAAAGACAAATAGGAAGTTTAAGGTCTGAGTCAATACTGCTGAGGCCAATAGGACAATTTAAGTCAATCTATACTGGTCTTAATGGAAATGCACCACTTGAGTAGTGGCTATTTTGACAACTCAGATGACATGTGGGAACATATCACACATTTCCATAGTTATACACAGGCTTGCAAAAGCAAATCAGGTATTGGGAAACTCCTTATGTGAGTTATTAAGGGCGTGGTTGCTTTTGTTCTGTATATGCTCTGTCCACGTCAGAGGTTGCATATGGACCACAGGGAAAATTTCTTGCAATTTTCTGGGAGATGAGATGGATTTTGCTCACTAAAATGCTATTCAGTATTTTTCTTATATACTTAATTGGATGAGGATTTATTACAATCCTTTTATGACTCAAGATGGTTATTTTTGTAGTTATTTTTTCTAAATTTTCAAAGAAAAAAATAGTCAAGTGATATACAAAACATAAAAATGTATTAAAATTGCAATGATTTGTGTGGTATTATACTTCAAAGGCAGTGGTGAAGCACAGAAAAGAAAAAAAAAAAAAAGATTTGCCGAACATCATGCAAGATCTTTGGATTAACAGTAGAATACAGTTTTCCAAGTTGGTATTCAAAGACCATTTCCATTTGGCCATTCTTTACTTTTTCTTTTATGTTTTCAGATAATGGAGTCCATTGCATTCTCAACCCTTGCAGAAAAATGAAGCAAGGTCTCTAGATTTTTGTTCATTATGCATCCCCCTTTCATTCCTTAATCACTACTTGCCCTTTCTTTGCATTGCATATTTTATTATCATAAGAACACTGTTTATCTGAGCTGCTCAAGAGGTTGTGGTGGTGTTTTTGTTCATTTGATTTTGTTTTTTGACTTAATCATAGAGATTTGTGGAGAATCTTTTGCATTTTTCTGTACGGGTTACACTGGGTAACACTGCTTTTTCAGAGAAAAGAAAAGGCATCAGACTGTTGAACAGCTTGGTTTCATGGCCTTTTCCTAAGGAAGGCTCCTGCACATGTCCTGCTGTCTCTGCCTGAAGCATGACAACCATTGAGCTCCCATGTCAGGCATTTTTGCAAGTAGAGCCAAGATGTGAGTTTCTTGTACTGTTACTGCTGCCCTCGATATCCTTTATTTAGGAAACCATTGCAATTAATCGCTCAGAGAACCCTTCAGCAATGTACGGAGAATGACTTGGCAGGGAAGTGGGGAGGAGGGACAAGTGACCTGTAATTGTTTCAGTATGTTGGAAAGTCTTTTACTTCCCAGCAGGCTTTTAGTGTGTTATAGTTATGGTTAGATTACAGAACTGAGTTTTTATAGGAGCTATCAACCTTTATTTTCTGTTTAAGAAGGGGAAAAATCATTTAATTAAACAGTAGAAAGTAGAACTCAGGATATAAACTTTAAACTTTATGCACCTTTTTGATTTTTCATGGTGACTCATTAAAAACGAGTGGGTACAGAAAGACTGGACTTGAAAAATTGCCTCCTCTTCCACCTCCTTCCCCCCCATCATTCTTCTGTCTTCTCTTATTCTGCTTTATAGTGGATTCTGTGATATCTAAAATGCTCTGGGATCTGTTTTGTCTGTTTTGGTCCTCTTCTCACAGTATATTGATACGTGGAGTGTTAATGTTATGGTGGATCATATTCATCAGTAGGGCATTTTGTAAGCTGTTACCTGTAGTGGAAAATATTTAAAGTGATCCACAGAATATTGATTTTATGAAAACCATAGAGCAATTCAGTTTGAAAGGGATCTTAGGAGGTTTCTTGTCCAACCTGCTGCTCAAAGCAGGGGCAGTCCTGAGGTCAGCCCAGGCTGCTCGATGCTTGATCCAGTCGGACTTTGAAAGCCTCCAAGGCTGGAGACTGCACAGCCTCCCTGGACAGCCTGCTCCAGTGCTCAACTGTCCTAACAGTGAAAAAACATTTCTAGTTCTTTCTATGCTTCAGTGTATGTCTCTTGTCTGCCACCCTCCTGCTGTGTGCTGCTTGTGGCTCTGTCTTCTTGGTAAACTTGCCATTGGTACTGGGGGGCTACTGTTGGCTCTCCCCAAAGCCATCCCTTCTCCCAGGTGAAAAAGCCCTGGACCCTCAGCCTCTTCTCACAGGATAGCTGCTCCCCCCCAGCTTGGTGACCCTCTGTTGAACTTGTTCCACTTTATCCCTCTTTTTTGGGGGGAGGGAGCAAACTGCAGTACATAGTTGCAGTTAGTGAGCAGTAGTGAGTGTTGAGTAAAGGTGGGGCTAATGCAGCCCACAATGCTGTTGGTGTCCCTTTCTGCCAGGACACACTACTGCCTTGTATTCACCTTTTTCCCTTTTGTAAAAACAAAAGAAAGAAAGAAAGAAACAAAAGGACCCAAATGTCCTTTTCCAAAGAGTCACTCCCCAGACAGTCATCCCCAGCTTATATTATTACAAGGAGCTGTTTCTTCCCAGAAGCAATATTTTGCATTTTTCTTGGTGGAATTCCATGTGTTTACCTCTGGCCCATTCTTCCAGCCTGTCTAATTCTCTCTGGATGGCAGCTCTGTCCTCCTGTGTAACAGCTGAGGGTGTCCCCGCAATTTTGTGCCATCTGAAAGCTTGATGAGTAGGAATCCTGCATTCTCCAGGCCATTGGGGAAGATGTTAAACACAACAGGTCCCAGGAGAGAACAAGATGGGAAGGAGCACTGAAAGACTTGTTGAAGTCAGAATAAAGACAGGCCATCCAGTGCTCTCCCCTCATCTACAAATCCAGTCATTTTATCATAAAAGGCAGGCAGATTGGTCAGGCGTGATTTACCCTTGGTAAGTCTGTGCTGTCTGTTTCCAGTCACCATCTTGGCACGTACGAAGCAATATGAAAGCTGAATAACTTCTCAAATGCATGAAATGTGACAGTTTTGTAAAGCTATTGCACTAGGGAGTAATTTCAGTGGAACTGTGATGTGTATGTTGGAAACACAAATGAGAGTGTTTTGAAGGTCTGGAGGGTACTGTTGACCTTGTACTCTTTTCCTTAGATTTGTAGTTTTTTCATGTCTTTGCATTTAATTTCTATTCTTGGTGTAAGGTCCTAGGCACAAGGGAAAATGAGAAAATGTGCTATAGATGTGTTCACTTCAGAATGTGAGTACTGATTTTTGTAGTTAAATATAAAATTTCTGACAGCGTCTTGTCAATCTTGTTAAAGCTAAACTGTCGCAGTTCTGAAATGTCTCTGAGCCACAAAAAATCTTTTCCTTAGCATTGCAGTAAAAATAATGGATATTTTAGGAAAGTCGTGGTCACGCAACTGATAAACCTATCTAAAAGAGTGAAACTTTCTTGCTGTTAACTAAGAAGCAGTTGCCTATAAAAGCAGCAATACTTTTAGAAGTGAAATCTGACATTTTGCATTTACCTTTTTAACTGTGTTTTAGCTATATGGCTGACCTAAAACCAATTTGTATGTTCTGTTACCATGTTTGTACGTGCAGTGTTCCTTTCCCCTACTCTTTTGGCAGCATTCTGAATAGAAGAACTTGAACTGCATTTTGCAGCATGATGTAACTGAAGTCAAGGTGGTAATATAAATGATTAAGCACACACTACCAGAAGGGATTGTGAGTAAAGGAAATTATGTACTAATAATTCAATTGGAAAAAATTGCACTCTAGTGGATTATTACATATTAATTATCCAGAGGTGGTTTAATTTATTCGGATTATACTAGTACTTCATGAGGCCTCCATGTATGAAATCCCTAGAGCATGCACTGCAAGAACAGCATGATTATTTCTTTTAAAGCCTATGTATATTTAGAGTCTCCAATGAGAATATTTAAGTTTAACCAACTTTCAATGAGGTTTTATTGGAAGAAATACCCTGCATTTTCTTATTTTTAATGTTTTAATGTTTTCTTTCTATTCCTTTTAGTTTTATGACATAGCCCAATAGGACATGACTAGGCTCAAGCTCCAAGGGAATGACATATTCTGTTTTCTAGTCAAAATGTTTAAATGTCATGTCTCAATTGGGACGGAAACCAAAAGATTGCATATAGATGTACTTTACAGCCTGGCTGTCAGAGATATATGGCCCATAGGTAGATGTAATATATTTTTTAATGTCTAAGGAGAGAATTAATGAAATAATTTTTAAAACCTGTTTGGCAATGGATTATTTTAGATATGGACAGAAATGAGAAAGTCAAGGAATGGTCTGTGGGAATTGTTGGAAGCATATAGAGAGAAGTGGTTAGGAACTTAATTATTAGGAAGTGATTGAATTAAGTAACATCTGAACGAAGGTGTAGCATGTAACTTTTAAAACATAATAGAACAACTGTAGCTAGTAAATCAGTTATACATGTAGTAGCCTTTCCTTTGAGCCTTTCTTTGTCAGTCTAACTCTCAAGTATGTTTAACTTTGTTGGATGCATTACAGAGCAGCTAACTAAAACATCCTCAATATTTCTAAGGGAGTATAACCTAGTGCAGGACGCGGGTTCCTGAACTAGTGACAAACAAATGGTTCATGAAGTCAATCTTCATTCATTAGCATGGAGCTAATGAGCTAAGTTTTATACTCCAATGTAAATATTACTAGTTTAACGAACAATTTCTGTTTTGTATGAAATACAGCAAGTGAACCATATGTCGTATATGCTTAATGAACAAAATTTAGATTTTGATAAGAAATGACTTTTTTTTTTCCTTCCTTTTTGGGCAGAGCTGTTGGCAGACCCTTGCAGTCACATTCTGGGTTAGTGAGTCATTCTGTTGCTTAATGTGCAGTGAAATGAAATAAATGAAGAACACAGGAGTTACAGGCTGGTGACAGTGCTTTAACTGTGCCTAGTATATCTTACAACGCACTGACTATGGGGGTTATTCCTTAGAACACACTTTCACAACTGTAATTGCAGCTCCCTTTCTTATGTCTGTCCTGTTCATCTTAGCTTTAAAATCTATAGTAGGGTTTTAATTTCATTTGCTCATTTCAAAAGTGCAATAAATCTACAGCTAATACAGAGGAAAAAAACAAAACAAAACAACAAAAAAAAGTGGTTTTACTCGGGTGGGTGGATGAGCTCCACCACAACCGCTCTCTCACTCCCCCTCCTCAAAGAGGAACGGGGAGAAAATACAATGAAAAGGGCTCAAGGGTTGAGATAAGGATGAGGAGATTGCACAGTAATTATCGTGACGGGCAAAAAAGACTCAGAATAGGGAGATAGTAAGATTTATTACCTATTGCTAACAAGGTAGAGAAGTGAGAAACAAAGGAAAGAAACCAAAAGCACCTTCCCCCCCGGCCACCCCCTTCCACCTCCCCCCCGAGTGCCGCAGGGGAACAGGGGAATGGAGGTTATGGTCAGTCTGTAGCGCTTCCTCTCTGCCGTTCCTTCTTGGTCAATCTCATCCCCTGTGCTGTGGGGTCCCTCCCACGGGATGCAGTCCTTGGTGAACTAATCCAACATGGGCTTCCCACAGGCAGCAGCTCTTCAAGAACTGCTACAGGTACGGGTCCGTACCATGGGGTCCATCCCTCAGGAGCAAACTGCTCCAACCTGGATCCCCCACGGGCAGCAACTCCTGCCAGACCCCCTGCTCCTGCGTGGTCTCCTCTCCACGGGCTACAGGTCCGGCCCGGAATCTGCTCCGGCAGGGGTCTTCCACAGGCCGCAGCCTCCGTCAGCGCAGGTCCACCTGCTCCACCGTAGTCTCCTAAACGGGCTGCAGCGTGGAACCCTGCTCCACCGTGGTACTCCATGGGCTGCAGGGGGACAGCCTGCTTCACCATGGTCCTCACCACAGGCCGCAGGGGACTTCTGCTCCGGTGCCTGGAGCACCTCTCCCCCTCCTTCTTCACTGACCTTGGCACCTGCAAGGCTGTTCCTCACTCCTCTCACTCTCCCAGCTGCGGTGTGGCGCAGCATTTCCCCCCCCCGTCTTAAATATGCTCTCACAGAGGCACAAACAATATCGCTTCTTGGCTCGGCTCTGGTCACCAGTGGGGCCCTTACCAAACATGGGGCAGCTTCTAGATCCTTCTCACAGAAGCCATCCCTATGGCCCCCTGCTACCAAAACCTTGCCATGTAAACCCACTACAAGCACAAAGGTGGTGCTAATGACAAGAAACAAAACTAGATAAATTCCAAAGACAGCAGTAGTTGAAAGTCACCAAGCTGTTTGGAAATGGGAGAATATGTAATTGTAATGGACATGTCTAGTTAGAGGCTTATCCTGTGACTCTTATTCCTACTAATTGTTTTTATTTGCAACTCAACTTCTAGTTCTGCAAATCTTGCAGAGTTGGAAATTTAAGTGATTTGCTTTATTTGGTGTTTGGAATTCCTTGGTTTCAGAGTAAAATCACCAAAATTGGAGGTAAGGTGAAAAAAGTTGAGAGCTTGTAGGATATTTTCTTTATGTGAATAAAAATATTTGGACACAAGGGAAAAAAGAAATTATGGTTTAAATAACATCCATCACGTGGATGTCACAATGCAAAAGAATATCTGATGTTCCTTAACTTTTTTTAGAACTAAAGTGATAAATTTCTCCTAGAAAGTGTAAAACACCTTGCAGGGTGATGTCTAATGGTCCATCATTAGTAATAAGTATTTAAAGCAGAGAAATAAACTTATAGGCTTGACTTTAAATTCTGGTGAAAATAAACTGTTAAGAGAGAAACTATAAAAAATTTAATTCAATTCTTATTGATTTGAGAAGAATTTTAGATATAGTACTTTTATTCTGGTCTTTTTAATGTTTGATTTGCATATTACATCACATCTCTTTAAAGGTGCCTGACAAAGGAACCAGAAAGAATGTTGATATTTGACTGTCTTCTTAATTATGAATGTTATCATTCATTCAATTTCATGCAGCAGCAAACTTTTAATTTATATTTTGGCATTCTGGTTCTTACCAAATTGTGACCCATTTTTAAGCTTATAAATACATTGTTTTAACAATAGGAGAAAGTCTTATCAGTGAGCTGGTAAAACACATTGGAAATGCAAATTTTCTTACATATTTGTGAATTGGGTTAGGGAAAAAAGATTATCTGTAGCAGGACTGTACATGCAGCAGTTTTGAATACAAATACATATACCAACTTTTATTCTTTCTTATGAAGTAAGAAATCACCATCAAAAACAAATAAACCCAAAGTCTTTAGTGATGTAATTACTGGCACTTCTTTAGGTCTTTCCCTTTGTACTGCCAGTGTCTTTTCTCAGTGCCTGGTTGTTCTCATGGTGAATCTTTTTCTAGAGAAATAGGTAGAACACTGAAAAGAAATCAAGGCTATTGTCTCATTTGCTTGTACTCTTTAAGAGAAATATGTTGAGAAAGATCAAGGGTGCCTATTACCTGGCCAGTCAGAAATTAAGTTTATACAAGTTCTTTTGTGGAGTAGCTGAATGGTAGAGACACAGCCCCAAGCTGTGTAGGACCAGTACTTCTTTTGTGTGCCAATAATTTTCCCTCCCTATAACATAAACAATTATATAAAGCCCATAGGAAAGTTTTTTTCAAAAGGTAGAAGACTGGCAAGCTTCAGTAGGAAGGAATCATAAGAACAGAGATAGATGTAAGAAGAATTACTGTCTGTGAAGAATGATGAGTCAGTCTACCTAAAAACAGATGATTTTGAAATACATGAGACATGCTGCACACTTACATCGTAGGTCTTCAACATAAGATACGTAACTTGTGTTGAAGCAATTTAATCCAGATATGATTTAAATGTTCCAAATCCAAGCCTCGTGTGTGAAATTATAGCTAATAGCATTTTTTGCTAAAATTCAAAATTAAACTCCTGTGAATAAGGGTTTGCAATATAAACTCTGACAGACTGCGGAAGTGTAAGCAAGCCTTACTATAATTAGAACTTTATTGTGATTAGGAAGAAATTTCAGCTAGATTGAGGAGAGAGGGTTTTTTGTTGTTGCTGCTGTTTTTGATTCTTTCTGATGAGAAACTGAAACTATGCAAAGCTGATCCAAAAGCTGATCCATTTTGAATAATCAGTCTTGAATACCAGCAGTCTTTTGTCATTGATAGTTGATTGGTGCTGTTCTTATGAGAAATTTTCATTAGGAATCAAAAGCTTCCCCCCCCCCCCCCCCCCCCCCATTTAGAATCAGGTGTTTTTGTTTATTGTGAGAATGTGATCTTACTCCTGGTCATGATTCTTTTTTTTTCTTTAATCTTCTTTTTTTTTTTTTTTGGGGGGGGGGGGGGGGGGAGGAGTTTCTTTTTTGTTGTTGTTATTAAAGAATAAAGGACAATATGCAATAGATCACAATGTAAACAAGGTTATTTTCTTGAAGATTTTTTGCTGTGATTTTTCAGTAGTACTCTGACGCAGAATCTTTATGCTTTCAGTTAACCCTGAATACAGGATTATTTTATCCTTCCTGACCTGCTGAAAGACATTTTCATGACAAAAGCCTTCTGCCAGGAGAAGGTAGAAATTTCTGCTGTTAGCAAATATTTAAAGGGTTTATAAACTCTAAAACTAAGACAGTTTAAATGTTATATTTATTGCTATAATTTGTGTAATTTATTGAGAATCTGTAGAGGTTGATGGACAACTTATTTCTCATCTGTTTTGCATGGTTCCTGAATCTGTCCTTGCAGACCTATGCATTGAGGTCTGAAGTGAAATCCTGTGTGTTCAGGTAAGCAGGTTTAAGAGAATCAATGCTCTTGTCTGAAAACCATATATTTCAGGAACCCCATGTTAAACTTCAAGACTCTAGGTCTATTTATGCACATATATTTAAATATGGCATAAGTGTAGGAACATTGCTTTAATGTGTATGTTTTGTGCCTGTTTTTTCTGATTTATCTTCATAATTTTTCTAGCATCTAAGACTTGCACAAGAATTTGAAGCTTTTTAGTATGCTGAATATGTGCTAGAAAAATGAATGTAAAGCAATGACTTTATGAAGGTCAGATGTTAATAATGGCAGATGACTTCAGGATTTTGAGAGCTGAAAAATACAAAAATCTGTCTTAAAGAAAGACTTAAAGACATGGTTCAATGGGTGATAGTGGTGGCAGGGGGATGGTTGGACCAGGTGATCTTGGAGATCTTTTCCAACCTTAATGATTCTATGATTCTAAATGGATTACAGATGACTATTGGGAAAGAACTCAGGAAGTAGTCCATGCACCTATGAAGAGAATAAAAATGAGTTCATATAACTATATACTGAAATATATATATATAATATAAATAATATGTAAATACAAATTGAAATATATATATACACATATATATGAGTACTTATATATTATATATATTATACATATTAGTTTTCTAGGCATACATTTGTAAGTGTCTTTTGTTAGACGTCCTTCACACCACTTACTGAAATAATAATTCTAGGAATCTATTTTGCTCCACCAGAATCAGCATTTCCTCAAGCATAAGAGGTATTTTTGATAATAAACAGGAAATCTGTTAGAAAAATAAAAAACGTGAGCTAAGCTTTTTTTTTTTTTTTAAACCATATTGACAACCCAGATGTTAAGGGAAATAAAAAGAGAAACTTTATTGTTTTCATTGGTCGGCTATGATCCATCAAAATCTGCATAGAGGAAATTTATGTTGATTAGAAGTCTAATTATGAAACTTATTTTGAAATCTAATTGCTTATAAAAGGTACGAGAATGAACAGATAGGTTGTTACCCTCTGTACAGGTTTGGTAAAATGCCAGCTGGCAGGGCATTGCTTTCCCTAACTAATTTATTCTCCATGCTTCAACCTTGATGAGGTTATTAGGTTGAACATAAGACAAGAGACAAGATTCTACTATTTGGATTTCCCCATTCGCTGGGAATTATTCCTGGTCTACAGAAGTGTAAGGGAGGTAAAACTGTAAGAACCTTAAAAGAGAATTGGGATTTGGAAGTTTAAAA
The DNA here is from genome assembly GCF_964034855.1 of Anser brachyrhynchus. NCBI lineage: Eukaryota > Metazoa > Chordata > Aves > Anseriformes > Anatidae > Anser > Anser brachyrhynchus. The sequence goes on along the minus strand of NC_137698.1, from coordinate 31,936,772 downwards.
AAAAAAAAAAAAAACAAAAAAAACTGGCAGCAGTTCAGATTCATCTGAGTTTTTTTTTTTTTTTTTTCCTTCTGATCTTAGGTCATTCATTAGTAGGACGATATCTCTACTGAGATGTAAATGTCTAGGAAAAAAAAATGTCAGATTACAAGAGTGCTTAAGTATATAGCGGGAGAGAGTTTAAGGTTATTAATCCCTCAGGTGTGTAAATGTGAATGATCTTGTTTGTATTTATGTGTAAAGGTTGTTTAGCAAAATTTCAGATGTTATTGAAGATTTGAGGGCAAAACCAGAAAAGTCTTGTGAATTCTGTCAGAATTAATTAGTACAATAACACACAACCACATTATGACACTCGCAGTGTAGATCGGGATCTATGTCCCTTTTCAAAACCTGTCACCAGTCCTAATCAGAGGCTGCACCCAAAATGAAGAACCATGTCCTGGAGGAGGAAGTTCTCAGGGAAGCCTGAGAAGTGGCGCTGGTGGCCAGTACCTCCTTGTCGGCCGCACTGCAAATCCTGGCATTGTCTCTCTTCCAGGCCTGACACTAACTCTAATCCTTTTGAGCCTAAACCCAAAACTAACAGGCATGGTAGAGAGGAAGAAGCTGTCAGGAAAGATTTCCTTTGGCAGCCTCCCTGTGCGCTGACAGCCCCTTTCTGGCCCTACTAATGCTGGATCTCTGGAATCTCTCTGCCAGCTCTAACCCTCTACCCAAGACCAACAGCCATGACCCAGAGAAGGTTTGCAGGGGAAATTAATTTTGGCAGCCTTCCCTTGTTTGGGGCCCTTTTAGACCTACACATGCTGCAGCATACAATCTACCATTCAACGCTAAGCCTAGGCCCTCAGCTGAGCCTTAACCCAAAACTAAGAGCTATCAGAATGTCTTGCAGCCTACGTCTTCTTTTGGAAGCCCCTTTCCAGCCTAACATACACAACAGCATTAGGCTTGCTTTCTTTCTGAAGCCAGTCAGACTAAGATTAATCGGAGGCCTTAAGGATATTTTATGTGAGTGTACTGGGCAACTTTTACTCTTTTAGGAAACTGTATCAGTCTTTCATCTTTGTACTGAATGTTCTGTAAATTTATATTTCTGTACTCTGGAAGGGCAAACAGTTAATACTAGTCTTCTCAGATACCTGTTCTTACATATTAGAGTTTATACTAAAATTTGTGCTGGGGGTGTAGTTATTTTATGGTATGAAACAAATGGAAAGATCTGTCTAAAGCCTGTGTTTCAGATGAAAAAACGTTTAATCTACAAGTGTGTGTAAATGCTGTGTAAAGAGTATTGTCATATACTCTCCAACTGTTATATTCTCTCCATCCTCCAAAGTAATTGAAATACCTAATTTTGTAGATGTTGCATTAATGATGCATACAGAGCTGTTGTGTATTCCAAGGGTGTAAATGGTTCTACATTTCACTTCAAGGAAGAAGCAGTTTTGTGATTCCAGTGGTATCACAATTACAAGTATTTTAAAAAATAACCACAACTTTAACTTGTAGATGAAGCTTTAACATTTCATAATATATTTCACTGTAGTATCTGTCAAGAAAAAAGCTTAATTTCTTCTCTATGGCTAGGAATAAAAATAGTATTTGCATATTTATCAAAAGCAGAAAGTAACTTTATATAGTGTGTCTCATTTGTTGGCAGATTATGTAATATGGCTGGAGTGTCTAAGCTCAGGACAAAGTGTGCAAGAGTTTAACTATCTGTGTTTTATTGCTTAAAACACAACTTGATGTGTTTTTTTCTGAAATTCAGGATGATGTTTTCAAGTCATGGGAAAAACAACAACAGAAAGTATGATTAGGCTACTTCATATGGAAATCTCTAGCAGAGGTGGAGTACTAACTTTTATGAGGGTAACTCCAGTTAGGTAAAAAAAGGCTGAGAGTGTTTATGATCAAGGCCTACAAAAGCACAAATATGGCAATTTAGGAAGGTGATGACAAGCGGGTGATTACTCCCCAAATTCCACAGATTCCACAAATTCTGGAACTTAGGGACAGTCCCTGAAACCACCAGGAAAGACAGTTTAAAACAGATAAAAGAAAATACTCTTTAACACAGTAGGTAAAAATTCAGGAATTTTTCACTCCAGGAAGTTGAGTTTTTCTTTTTTTTTTTTTTTGAGAACATATTTTGATTGGAAAAAATACTTTTTACTTGCACTAAAAGTTTAGAGACGATTTTCTTTTTTTAATTTCCCAGAGGAAACATTTCCCTCAGAGTGGCATTAGTTTTCTCTGAGAGCAGCAGTAGCAAATTGCAGGAGCAGTATTTTCAGCAGAACCAACAATCAACTTATTTGTACTTCTATCTCTAATCACTTTTTTATACTTTGGCTAGGAGAAAATAATTTCCTACTTAAATACACACATAGGGTCTCTGCAGAGGGTGCAGTAGGCTCCAGCTGTCTATTTAAAGTTCCATTAAAACACAAAAGCAATATCAACAATGAAAGGGAAATATATTTGGCAAGACCATAGAGCTTTATTGCTAGCTGCAGGTAATGAGATAATATTTCTTCGATAAGATTTGAAGATAAGATTTCTTAAGTTGCAAATTTGATGTCTGTTTGCATCCAGCCTCCCGTTTTGATTTTATTATTTGTGTGTTATGTTTTGCTCTGTCCATTGTATTGACTTTTTATTTATTTATTTATTTATTTATTTATTTTTACTTTATTTGCATTATGATAACTTCAGGACACTATCTTTTAGTTGATCAGATGGAGTGTTGCATGATACATTTTACTTAAATTTTATAAAATATTTGGGTCTTCTCACTTCCCCAAAGTTCTTGTCAGTAACCTTCTGGTTAATACACTCCTAGTCTGAGCTTGACATATCTGTTGTGGAAGCTTCTCATGAATGGCTGAGGTATAAAACAACAGAGAATATTGTCTTTCATCTCTAGTAATGTGTCCACTAAATAAATGGACACTTATGTATGACATTAAAGTGGATTTCTAGCTATAAAATAGAACAGTCATTTAAGAGAAAACTAAGCAAAATAATTAGATGTAAATTAGATATGTTCTCTATGTGCTTAATTTATAAGTAGACTTCTCTATTTCATTTTGCTTTAGAAAACATGAGACTAAACGTACTTGGAAACCATCTGTACTGTTTTTGTTTTTTAATCTCTGCAAGCTGTAAAGTCCTAATGCTTTATTGTAGGCATGCAATTTGACAATCATGAAATGAAACTGGCGAAGTGTGAATTACTATAAGATAGCAAAACCCAAAATATTTATGTTAATAGAAATATATATATGTATAACTGCACAGAGTTTACTTTAATATAGCACTTGACTGTGCATATTTTTTCCTCTGAAGGCAGGATGAGAGAATCAATCTATCTTAATTTAGTCCTTTAATGAACTGATGAAAGACATCTTGATATTGGAGTGCTAGGTGTGAGACAGGCCTATGAGAATGTCAGAAAACTTTGCACTGTGCTCTTCAGAACTGTGAGGTGCTCAGCTTCCTTTACTTTTCTGAGAGTGAGACATGTATGGCTAAATGGAGAGTACTGTGACTGTATGCTAGAGCGAATAGCATATACTAGCTTTGTTGTTAAGGTCCATTGTTGTCTGCTCAAAAATAACTTTTCCCAATAGGATGTCTCTTGAAGAAATGAGAAAACAACAAAGAAAAAGATCATTGAGAGAAACTGTTGCTATTTAATGAAAGACAACTGAGTCTTGATTATTCCTCAAATTAATTATGTATCTTGACGATCAGGCAAAATGTTTTGCTGTAACTACAGTCATTTCTTGTTACTGTTAATGTAACAGGCACCAGTAGGTCGCCAACACATTTGTTGTTCAAGTCTGGTCTTGTACATATTCAGTTGGACTAGATGATCTTTGAAGGTCCCTACCAACTGTCCTGTCCTGTTCTATATCTACATTCGCTAAATCCAGAAAGAAGAAAAAGGAAAGGTGAAAAGAACAACATATTTTCAATACTTGTTTCTCTATGGGCAGATGGTCTAGGTTGTAATTAAACATGGTGCAAAAGGGTGCAAAGATGCTGGCACTGCCTTCACATTAAGTAACAGTCCCAGGAGACCTATAGGCACTTTTTGCTGAAAGCTGCGGTGAGACGATTTAATGGACTATGTTGCTATTATCTCAGGCATCTCCCCCTCTTAGGTGCTTGTCATAAGCTGGTATTATTTTTGGTTGGTTAATTATCTGTTTGGCATCAGTCATCGTTTTGCTTCATTCGTTCTCTCCATCATTCCCTGGTATAACTGGTAATGAGCTGTGGCTGATGACACATTGCCCTCTGACATGGTGCATAAGACTTGTCCCATATGCTTCCTGCTAGCACAGGGATGCACCAAGCAGAATTCTGCTTATGCATGCTGCACTGCCAGTGTAGTGGAGACACACTGATGTTTCATTTAGAAAGCGTATACCGCAGAAAAATTGTTTTAAGACAAATAAGGAAAATTCACTTTCTCAGTGTTTTTCCTTTTTTAATATTCCCCTTGCAAAAGGGGCTATAAGGCAATAAGAGATGTGGCTAGAGATCTTCAATAGTATTGTCTCTTCAGCTTAGTTCTAAGGAAATGACTAATATTGAGTCAAGTATATCTTATAGAAGCATGCTAATTTCTGAGTGATGACCCTTTGTGATGAGGACATACTGACGTGTCATCTTTTTGTAGGCTTACATTAAAAGCTTGTATCAGAAAAGTTCATGCTTGCTATTTAAATGTGAATTATTAGAAATACCCCAGCTTTAGCTTACATGCTAGTAAATAGGATATAATACAAATTTGTCTCCTCAAACTGAGATGCATTTTAAGGTTCTTTCATTTTTTGTACAGTAATTGTTTTCAGACTGTCTGTTTTCCAGAGAATCGTCCCTGGTGATAACTTTCAGATTCTTTTACACAAAATGTCTTCCTTTGAATGAAAATACACCACTTACTTTTAATAATGCTTACATCTCTAGCAAATAGACAATATTTCAGGTTGACCCATAAAGTGAGAATTTTAACTTACTTCTTAATATTTGGGCTTTGACCAGTTCTCCTTGAAATACGAGGGAATAAGGGTTTATTCCTTGCAGACATTTGTATTTGATCCCAAGTAGGTTTTAAGTAGTCTATCCCTATAGAACATAAATTACATTCCTATTCTCTGAATGTTACATGGTCTAACTTAGTATATTAACCTTTGCGTGCCATGGAAAGTTTAATTTTGTGTAACCAGTTTGTATACAAAGGAATAGCATACTTTCTCCAAAGGACTCAGGTCCCAGCTATGGGGTGGTGTGCCTGACTAATTACTGCTCAAATTCTGGTGCTAACTTGCCTTCGGTAAAAGTTTTCTAGGCATCCAAGCACATACAGAAAGCTAGTCATGGTATCATGGTTAAAGGTCTTGGCACCTGTTTGTCAAATACTTTCATTTTTAGACTGAGATATTCAATAAAAGCAATAAACGTAAGCCTAGAATAGCTTTAGTCTTGCCATCAAAAAAAAAAAAAAGGCTGTCTTCAAAGTATGTGTGTGTGCAGAGTGGTGTTTTTAGAGAATGTACCTCAAGGGGTCTGGCTCATCTAAAGTTAATTTATTTTCTTATGCAACTTGATTCCTTTTCACCGAGGCTGAAAAAAAAATTAATTTCTATGATACGTTACCCCTTCAAAGTCATAACCAACCCTGCTGATTCATGACAAGATTACCATGCCTTCAAAAGTTCAATTAGCTCAATCTGAAATAGAATTTCCAAAAGCGGTGTTGTCCTTTGAGGTAATATAAATGTCAGAAAAAATGTACTAGCTGAATAAATATCATCCACTTATAGTTAAATACTAAGGCTGCAGATGGATTCTACCTATGGCACTTAAATAAATAGAACCATATTGCAGAAAAGATTGCAAATAAGCTTTTTAACCCTGAGCAGTCTTTTCAAGAAGAATTGATTATAATAAAATAAGCTTGCAGATTCCTAAACTAGGGTACTTCTGAATTAAGTATTTCTTTGTGAAACTTTTTCTGCTTTGATTGAAATTAAAAGCACTAGACTCCATTACTTGCTGGCAATGGCTTTTGTGTGTTGGACACATTTTAAGCTTAAGTTTAACTGAATTCTGACTAGAGCTTCACATAGAGTTAAAGTGAGAGAAACAAGAGCTTTTCAGTTTCGTAAGAATTTAGTTAGCTGTTTTGGTGCTTAGAAGTTTTAGTGTCCAGCAGCACAGAATCCCCAGACCTGGGCTGGGCTCTTCACTTTTGCACATCATGGATACACCTCTGGCTATTCTTTGGAAAGGGTGTTAACTGCATGGTTTGTACAGACTTCCTATCTGTTAATCTGTTAATGAAAAAAAAAAAATTACCCCTGCTTTCTGGAGGATAGCTGTAATTCTGTGCCCTAAATGGAGCTGAGACACTCTCCACTTAAACTGTGCAAAAAACGAGTGCAGTGTGTATAGGGTCAGGAGGAGAGCAGCAGGTGGTGGGGAAGTCTATGGCTCTAACTTGGAGTGCTTGCTTGAGGTGAATCATGTACTCTCTCACTGCTTTGAGCATTGGACAGTAGGTGATAAAAGTAGTCACTGGAAAGGGAGACTGAGGCACAGCGGGCCTAACTGTGGTGTGTGTGGTTTTTTTTTTTTTTGTGTGTGTGTGTGCTTGTTTTAATTTTATTTTATTCTTAAGAAAAAAAAAAGTTATGGCAATGGGGGCAACCATAATAAGCTGACGTGGTAGTGTTCAATCAATAGGTTTGTTTGAATGGTGTAGTAAAGTATTTTATTGCATAGTAACTACAATGTAACAACTCTTGGATTAATGGCTTTCCTAGATGGTCTTGAAGACTTTCAGTTGGTTGTCCCAACAGTTGTGTTTCAGCATTTTTTTTGTACTGCTCCTCTTCACAGTGCTGGGAAAATTATATGTGTTATGCAGTATATACACTTACTGTTATGTTATGTATCATACATAAGCACCATAGCAGTGAAAAAGTGGGGGAAAAGTGGAAATCCTTACACCATGTTGCAGAAACAATGTACTAATTGGCACTTGGATTTATGGGGGGTTGAATCACACAATGTTCCCCAGACTGCATATGCTTCATAGAATATTCTTCTGAGTGCTGTGTAGACACACAACAGTATGCTATGTTGCCAACATCTTGGCATCCTTTCTATATAATACCTCATTTTAAGAAAACATAGAAAGGAGACACGAAGTGAGGAAAAGCACTGTATTTTGTAAACTAAATTGCTTTTGAGAACGCCTTGTTCCAACAGCAGCTTGAAAAAACATGTATTTTGAAAAATACACAGAAAATGATTAATGGTGCATTTTTGCTTCTGCTAGACTGCGATACGAGGAAACATTTTGGGATTCCAGTGTTACAGATGCACAGCTGAAATGCATGGGGCAAAGAGGAATAATTTTGTAGGGATGCTTCTTTTTCTTGCATTAAAGCAATTAAAACAGGTTCAGCATTCTGATGAGCAGTAATTTCTCAAAGAGCCAAAATGGAGAACAGGACAACCTCTCTGTTTTCTAATCCTGTGCAGTGAAAATGGGGACATTATTAACCAATTACTGAAAATTGCTAGAACAATCAGGCACAATCTGAGTGCTGCAATCTGTTTTGAAACATTGTTCTTAATGGCAGATTTTAATATCAGTTGCCATCTTTCCTTCTACTGATGGTTGTTAATGTTTCCATGGTGCAGAACTGTGATAATGATGCACAGAATAAGGCATAAGACCACAAGTATTTTTCCAAGGAATAATGGAGGGATTGTTCATATGAACAATTTGATTTTAGGTTTAGCGTTGAAAGAAGTTACTACAAGGTAACTTGTAGCTGCTGCTGTTTTCATTTTGAACGTTAAGTGATTATTCCAGAACAATTTAGGATGAAATCTGGTTAGATTTTGATAAAATCCTGAATAAAGATTCACCTGTGAGAATCAAGCTTTATCTTAAGAATCCAGGAAAAAGTTCTGGATCTGTAGGACAATAGAAATAATTAGTGATAAAAGAAAACAAACAACACTTCATATTTCTTACATTCATAAAAATGACCGTATTGCTGCAGAAGATTTAGGAATCAAAGGAAATGAGCTAGGTGCTGGTTCAAAGTTTAATTTTTTTTTCCATGATACATTAGCTTTAAAGGTCATGCGATATTAGTCCTAATACATATTGGCTTTTTCTTGCTTGAAAAATTAAAATATTATCTTAAAAAGAAAATAAAAAATGACTATTGTATTTTGTTCTTTCCTCAGTGACACCAGTTTTTCCTTATGTTTTAAACTTGAGTGAGAATCGTATTAGGCTAGTGCACAATCAGAATAAATCAGAACTAGTGGTAGAGTTCTCAAATATCTTAGATCTGTAGAGAACCCAGGTTCATTAGTGCGGGTAAGAAAATTCTCAGTTGATCTGCAATGAGCCTAGTGATACTAACTCAGTTAACAGTGTTAGTGTTAGAAACCTGGAAATTTCCTTTGATCCCATCTATGCAATATGATGTAGGAACCGGCTTTGATTTTTTTTTTCTCTTTTGTATTATCAGAAATATTAAAATGAGAACAGCACTGCAGGAGGTCAAATTGACAGCTTTGTTATTCACAAAAACCTACAACTTTGTGATATCCTAATTTTGTCTGCTGTGGAAATGGTTCCAGTCTTATACAAAGAATTGTGACTTCAAGTGTTGCATAAGAGAAGAAACAGTTTAACACTTCAGTGGAAAAGTTTCTAATTTTTGAATGATCTCAGTAAGAGAAATAACTATCTTATATTTTTCCTACAGGAATATTTTCCAAGTTTCTGAAAACTGTCAAATTTAGAGTAAGCCCTTTGTTCTTGACAGGAGATCCACTTAATTATGTCACATGACTTTCTGCAGAATATAAGCTGTACAACAATAAATATTGTGAAGAGCATGTGAGATGGAAACAAAAAGAATTTGGAGAGGAAACATAGTGCATCAAATATCAGAAGTATTTATATAAATTAGATTAATAGGAAATTGGAGCAATGATATTTTTCTTAAAGCTTCAAATAGCCTGAAAACAATAAACTTCTTTCAAACCAGTCAAAAATATTCATAATTTTGTTTCTGGTTTGGAAGTATACTTTTCTTCAGCTTAGATACATGTTCTGATTATGAGTTGTGACGTCAGAATCGTAACACAAATCCCTACATAAGAGAGTAAAATCAGAGCATGTTGTAAAACTGGCTGAAGTTTAAAACAGTTCTAATTTAAATTAATATGTTTATCCAGAAATGGCTAACTTCTATAGGGAAAGACAGCTTTTTTTTTTCTTTTTTTTTTTTTTTCTGTTGACAATGTTGAAGCACTGCTACCACCAAACCTGTGAACTACTTGATAGGACAATGCTATTTAAGGAGAACACACAAAGCTATCAAAGAAAATACATAAAGAAAGGGCAGATAGCTTACTTTTTTTTTTTCCTTTACAAGAGATGACCACTAACAAACATAGTTTATCTGAAGCTTGTAAGGAATGTGATAGTTTAGGAGATCAAACATGGAAAAGGAAAGTTATATCACCTGAACCTGGTAACTTTGCTGTTTACTGCATAATAAACATTGTTTTGCTTTATGAAAGTCATATTCTGAAGCCTTTGACATAAGCTATTTAGATGGGAATTGCAGAGTCAAAGTTACATGATTTAGGAATAAAAATAAATGCCACAGCAGAGGTCGATTGTGGGCTTTAGGATAAGTATGCTGTGAAATGTATGCTGAGTTTGATCAGTTTTATAAATAACATAAATTGGTAGAATTTGGTACCAGCTGATGAAAACTTACTAAATATAGGTGCTACATGTGTCATTGCTTGCTAAAATCACTTCAGAATTTCTTGAAAGTATTCAGGACTGAATGCTGCTGGAGGTTCCATGTACTCTTAATGATGCTCTTTCAGTCTTCAACACTCACATTTTAGTTAATTTCATGAATTATTGCATACTTTTTAATTCTGCAGTCTTGCATTTCAGTGTTTTTAACTATGTGAGTACCAGATAATTTATCCCTCATTAACTGCATTAATGTAGCAGCAGTCCTAAGGTTGGGTTTCCAATTATTTCGTGCATTTTCTGAAGCTGAAACACATCAGAGTGGATGGTTCCAGTTGTCAGGTATTTTTTTACTTTAATGAAGTTAAAATTGAGTTCTGTGGTATAACTTCTATATAATGACTTTTGATTTGATTTTGAATCCTCTGTCATCAGTGATTGCGTGAAAAGGCACTTCTAATAATATTCCAATCAGCGAAGTATATGGCTTAGCAATGTATCAGACTGGAATAAGGGGGGGGTATCTGGGTTCTCTTCACTGCTCTGTCATTCAGCTAAAGTAATGAAAGAGGTGCTTCATCTCCCTGTGCTGTAGTTAACTGCCTGTAAAATAGCTGTAACAATGCTAATGCACATGAAATGTTAGACAGCTGTAGGTGAAAAGTAGTATTAAAGGCAAGATTCCTCTATTATTCTCTCATCGGTGCGAATCCACAGTCTGTCTGTTATAGAACTGTGGTGTTTTGGATAAACTAAATTACTTGATACTCCTGTGCACAAGGTTCTTCATTTATTTCAAAAGCAAGAAGTAGGTGCATTCTTTTAAAGGAAGCCAAAGCACAAACTGTAAAAATATAAAAAATAAAATAATGTGTTTAAAACACCCTGTGAAATTGGTCAGATCAGTAATCTAAATTTGGTATGGAAATAAGCAGTCCTCTTTCATCTAAAAATATAGAAAGATATAAAATATACAAAATTTAATTCACATGCCTAATTTATTTTTTTTTGTGAGGGTAATTCTCTTTGTCTGAATTTCTGTCTATACTTGAGGAATATGCTTCTGGAGTTAGGAGTTAGGAGGATTGTGCAACTAGAAATTAGTGAAATATTGATAATATACAGTTCTGAGTAAAAGTATGAATATGAGCTGTGATATGCCCCTAGCAAATAGAAGTAACATGGAAATAATATGTTAATGAAAATGTCAACTATATCTCCGCTCTTACAAGTAGTGAAAAGTTCTTGATCTTCCTACTTTGTCACATGAAGAACATTCTTAGAAAATTCAAACAACAACAACAAAAATTTGCTTTTGACCTCACTTCATTATGGCTTGGTTTCCAGGGCTAGCTGCTAGTACACTAAGGCTCCAGCAAAGACTGACAGGACAGTAAAAGAGATACTAAACTCTATCACCACACCAAAAAACAAGGCTATAGGATGAGAAATAATACTGTAGAGAGAAACTAGAGATTATTTTTGTTCACTGACTATAAATTTTTTTGTTTCATGTCTCACCAAGTTGGATAGGGGACTCCCAGGACTCCGATCTACGTTACTGGGTGGCAGCATTGTAAAACAGGGTGGCTGCTATTTCCAGTGGCTTACCTAATGAAAACAAAAGAATACAACCAGTGTAAGAGTAATAATAAAAGTAGTATGTAATTACACTAAGAGTTTCCCTCCCATTCACGTCATGCAGTGGTATGAATCATAAATTTCTTTATCCACAGAGTAGAAGAAGAAAACAAACCAATACAAAAACAGCACTGACAATAAAAAATAACAAAGATAATGAAGAGTTCTTTTCTGAATAAAAACACAATATTTTGAGCAGTGTTATTTATATAAAGTAGAACAAGGCTAAAGTCAGGAAAAGAGCAAAATCTTAAATTTTGCATGTACAAAAAGTAGGTCAGTAACTGTTTTCCTATTTCAAATAAGCAATAATAATAAAAACTGTTACATTTCTGACATTTAGATAAGATCCTAAAAATTAATGCTAGAATGACTTGTAAGAGTTTCCTGAAAAATTTTGTTTCTGACTCTATTTAACATGCAGTGTGGTGGTCAGATAATGAGAATGTGAGGCACAGTGCAATGGTCAATTAGGAAATTAAGAGAAACTTTACTGCAGGTTATGTATGATTTCAAAGAACCTTAGGTTGTTGTTACACTGTGTAAGTGGAAAATAATAGTTTAAATCTGTAGATCTAAAGTTCTCTAAATCTAAACCGTGTACGTATGCAAGAAGGAAAATATGGTGTCTAAACCAAAACAAAACCATTCAAATTCACCTACTAGTTTTGCTTCTAACCATTTGTATGGTGAAAGGGTAGAGGGAGATTAGGGGTTTCTTTTCTTTTATCTATTTACTTATTTATTTTAAGAATAATTTAAATTGTTTCAGGTAATATTTTCATTAGCTCTAGGAAAACATTGGGATGAAATAACTTAATAGTACCCATGTAACCTGTGAAATGAGTAGGTCCACAGCCACAATTACTGAAGAGCTTTCATGTGCGAAGTGCATCCAAAAACCTTAAACAGAAAATGTGTTCCAAGTCATGCCCATCTGATAACAATTCAGTTGTCTCAGCTGAAAACATCGATAGGTACGAAAGCTATTTTCTGTGTTGTCAACAAATGGGAAATCAGTGACATTCAGTGGAAGAATGACTATACAAAAATTTGTCTAGATAACTTTGTATCCTGTAGTATAATTCTTGATATACCACATTCTCATTGTCTAAACAATTCATTGCTAAATAACCTGTACCTGTAAAACTTCATGCAGGTATTTTTCCCCTCTTTTTCTCTTTAAAAAGGTCAATGTATAAACACATTTATTTATGTAGAAATGGAAGCAGCAGCTGTTCCCCATATGTTTTAGGACCTTATTTAAATTAATTTTTTAACCTCTGACAAGATTGGATTGGAAATTCTAATTAGGCTTCTGGATATGAGTGTTACAATATAATACATAATGTACATAGCAACAGTGGCAGAAGTAAGAGGTTCCCCATTGCATAAATTTAATTTTTTGTTGTTGTTGTTAATTGGTTTTAAATTTTTGGTTTTAAAATGAGCTTCACAGTTTCTTAATTTTCTGTCAGACGCTATAAAAACTATTTTATTCTTCCTTGGGAAAAGTAAATTAGTGATAAAACAAATATATTTCATAAAACTCCTAAAAATCTCAGCAGTTCTCAGCTGATGTGATATGTATGTATGATGCAGTCAGTAGATGGTGACAGTCAGTATCCTGTAGTACATTCTATACAACTCTGTAGAAACTGTAAAATATGTAGTAACCATCTATTTTTGATAAAATATGGTGTTACTATAGAATCTTCAGGGGAACCTGATTAAATAGTTTTTCCTCATGTAAATTAAATTTGAGAGGCATTACTCTGCTACAATCAGGGAAAAGGAGCTTAAATGATTCGAGCTAACTGGAGTTGGGATTATGTTTCAAACATTATATCTGGTCATGTAGATAGTGATAGAAAAACGTCTGTAAATGTATCAGGAAAAAAATATTAAGCCAAGGTATTTGAGTTCAGACTAGTCTTTTCCCCGCTCATTTTAGAAGCACAAGTACTTCAACTCATTTCTGTATTTCAAGTGCATATGCTAAAATGGCTTCTGTCAAAAATGGTGTGTATAGTTGAGAAAGTGGAAATTTTCATATAAGTGCCTACAAATGTATGTCTGAGAGTATTATTGCCCTGTCTCCAAACACTTGTTGTGCAAAAGAGCTAGAATGCTCTAATGTGATCTGAAAGCTGTTACGTGATCTGGTTGCTGTAGGTAAGTGGGATGTGAGCACAGCAGGGAGCAGCGGGTAGGAGAATTATGAGCTGGCCGAGGCTCCCTGTACACACCTGGGAACACATCAGGAAAGTGCTGGCTGCAGGAAGGGCAGAGCTTGGTTAGGCTTTGGTTTCCAGCTAGGAAAATGCACTGGGAGACCCTGTAGCTACAGGGCAGGCAAAGAAGTGACTCTTCTGCTTATGTCTGAATAATGCCAACAGCATCTTTGGTCCCAGGGACACTCCAGAGTGTGAACGGCACACATTCTGCTGTCACCAATCTCCTTCTCTTCTTCCCTTGTCTATGGAATGTTTTGGGTATCTAATGCATGGTTTAATTGTATATTTTTACTGCTAAGGAAACAAAATCCTCCCTACATATATTAACAAAGATGGAGAATATGCCTAGATGTCATTTCATTTAATACTATGAAAATGCATTAATTTTATATGTAATTGAAAATTAGGATAGCCTCATTTATAAGTTGGCCATGAGGTCTTTAAGGACATTGCCAATGAAAATGTAAAATTTGCATGGCCTCAGCAACCTAATCTGAAGATTTTCTGGAGATTTTTTCTTTTTGACTTTTGTCTTGGAAATAACACAGTAATATGAGAGACTGTGGTTGCCAAGGTAACTGTTCTTTTTTAGTTTAATGGCAGCAGGTGAATGATTGCCTGGATATCCACAGTAATTTGCTGGGGCACTAGTAATTCAGTAAGTAAGTACACATTTCTCTTTAGATTACTTTTTCTCTTACAAAGGCTTTAACTCGGATTCGTGATACACAATAATTATTAAAGATTTTCAATACTATTAAATTATTATTCTTCCTATACCGTTACTAATATTAACCTTATTAATGTTCGAAATGCAGAATATTAGAGCAAGGTCATCTTATATTACGACACTTCTTTTCAAAGAAACCTCTGTATTTTTATTTTTTTAAACTTGCTTCCCTGTTACAAGGCCCTTCAAAAGCTTAACAAATAGGCTCGATGTTTAAATCTGAAACCAATGAGACAAAAGCTGCAAGCAGAATTTGTTTTGTTTTTCTTGTACCGCCCTTTAGTGAAATTCATAAGGTGTTTGAAAATAACTGATCTCTCATTATAATTCTGCTGCAGCATTTTCATGGATTTAAAAGAAAATGTGGTCAACAAAGAGTTGTTCAGATCTTACAGGCTTTCAAGATGCATGGAAAAGTTCTCATGAAATGTTTATATATTTTATTTTTAAGTTGCTGTTGGTCTGCATTGCGACTGTACAATGAATTATTCCTGTTTAGAAGATCCACCCTGTTCTGTGTTCTATATTCTACTTCATTGTGCTGATTAGTTTTGTACAAAAACAGCCAAATTTTCTGGGTTTAGAACTTAAGTGTTCAGTGTACATAATAAGGTTTTAGATTTAATATAGTAATGAGATTTATAACTTTATTCTGTTCAGTCTGTTGGCAGACCTGGAAAATGAATATATTAGACAGTGGTTTTCTGTGAAGAAAATCTTAAATTTTGGACAACCTACGTAAGTTTAAAAGGTTTAATCTACATATATAATAGGTCAAATACAAGCCTCTGAACACGTGATATATTTGTGGCCTGAATTCCAGCTGTTTAAATACTTCAGAATTGAGCAATTCTCTTCTAATAATCTCTGAATTTAGCTCTATATGTGAAATAGCATTTCTTAAAGGAAGAAGACTTTCTTCCTGAATCTGTTACCAGTATGACTAATACCAATTTCCCAACAATATTTTTACAAGTAAGCTTGCAGTATGTACATAACATTGCTAAGTAAAACCATCAACCATCTTTATGAAGAAAGGGACAAGGCTGGGTCAAAGTTATGCCTCCTGAGAACCAAAGGCAGTTTTTCAGTGGAATTATTCTGTAAATTGTAATGACAATACTCCGAAATCTGGATTTTTTTTTTTTCCTGTAAATATTTTCTGAACACTTGATTTCTGAAAGGGAGGATTTGTGCTGAAAAAAAATATTTCAGAGCTAACAGTGAAATTGTTTTATAACAAAAGTGTAGTTAGCTCTCTCTTGATCACTGAAATAAAATGTGAGGTATGATATTGTATGGGATAGGCTATTCTTGGCTCATGAGTACATTATTTTGCTCCCCCAAAGAAGGGCTGGAGACAAGTAAATTTGTTTTAAGCATCTATCTTAGCCAAGACTACCATCTGACAGGTAGACTCAACATCTTGACACTACTGTAAATGTTAATGTTAGCTCTGCTTCTGTTTTGATAGCCTTGTCAGACGTTTATTCACCAGTAGTACTTATTTAAGTAGATCAGACTCCTAGAATTAACAAAACTACTGTAATTTCCTGTTCAAGGACACATTTCTTTAAGATGTGTAACTCCAAAAAGAAGTGATAGTTGTTTTCTTCTCCCTTTATGACTTGATGCTCAACATGGCACATGTAAACAACCGGTTAAACAACCCGTGTGCAAGAGTAATGGTAAAATTATATACATCACATTTTCTTAGATGAGTTTTCTTCCTTACAATATAAATAAAACAGCTTTCAGTCTACTTCAGACGAGTTCTGTCTCTTGCTCAGTAACAAATCACTATCAGATCATTTTAAAAAAGTCTGAATATTCATAAAATTCTGTATACAAATAAAGGGGGAAAAATAAGTTTTTTGTATGGACCATGTGTTGTATGCATTGTCCATATGTTGCATTGTTCATATGTATTTTTCTTTATGGAAACTAGATTTTAGTTCATTTTTCACTTTGAACAGCAAGAAAACTAAAAAACAATATGTTGGCCAACAGATTTAAGGTATTTGACAGCTAACATGAAGAGTGAGCCTGACTATATCTTGTGCCACATAGACCAATTACAGAAAATCTGGATAACCATTTTTTTAACACTTTTAAAATATGGGGCCAGCTTCTTTACCACTGTGAATCACTCTTGCCTTACAGAATTCATATAATATGATCTGTGTGAGAAACATCATTTGGCAAAAAGTGAATTTATATGTTGTCATGTGTCAAAGCTGCCTAATCGTTAGAAGATGAGGCTGAATCCTCCAGAAAAAAAAAAAAAAAGACCATAAAATTAGAGCTTCCTATGAGATATAAAAACATACGTATGTATTAAAAAATAAAATCATTAATAATTTAATAAATACATGCATATATGTATATTGTAGTATATAATAGTAGTGTATAATATAGTAGTATTATACATTATGTATATACATATTTATTCAATAAAAGTATTAAGTACTTAGCAATCTACATGCTGATTACCTTTGCTTCCATGAAAGAGAAGATGTAAATGATGCCCAGTGTAATCATGAACTAGGACACTTACCAAAGTTCTTTGGTAAAGAGAAGAATTTCAGTGCATTTCTGCAGTGTTTTAACCAAACTGATCTCCATTTTATTAGTGTGTGCTCTAACCAGGACTTTCCTTTACAATTACAAAAATTAAATTTAGCTGACTTCCAGCTTGTGTTCAGAAATACTGAAGCCTAAGTGGATTTCATTGCCATATGGGTAGTTATCTTTCTCAAGCATTCTTGAAGAAACTTTCAGAGTTAAAAGCCTTAAACATAAATGCTGACTGCAGAAACAGTAGGAAACCTTTGGATTCACATGGCAGCTTACTGGAACTAACCTGGGACTTTCGAGGTCTGGCTAGTCCAGAATCTTCCTTATGGATTATTCTCTTAACGGATTATTTACAGTGCCCTTTATGTTGGAAGGAGAGGTCACTGTTCCTTAATTGGTTGAGTTCTTTGGAAAACCTATGACTGAATGAATTTTGTTCAGGTCCATCAGGCAGTAATGGTCTATCTGTGCCTAGAATGCCTCCTGACTTAGGATGGTAAAGGCACAGTGGCTTTTCAGGATATGACTGATGTGTCTGGCATTTGTGTTCATCTACTGCTCTGTCTACAACATCGACAGTCAGTATGAAGTAAAGTTTGAATCAAAAATCTTGGTTCAACAGCAAGACCCCAGTCCATTTTGTCACCAAAACCTAACACCAGAGTATATTAGTGTGTGAGATATGCAAAGCATCAGAGATTTCAGTTCTTGAAGTATAATAATTAAAAGGGTATTTTTGCCTGTGCAGGCCTGCTAATAAGAGCAAGAAATCATATAATATTTGCAAGAACTGCAAATAGCAGGTAAAAGTGAGGATCTGAGGGAAGCATGCAAAGGCTTTTCATTGCATTCCAAAAGATAGACGGAAGTATATTCATAGACAAAAGACTTTCAGTCTCAGTGATTTTATTTTAAAGATTCCAGTGGGAGAAAGAAACAGCATTTCAGAGAAAAAGGAGTGGGTATAATTCACAGTATTACAGAAGCTTTATAGATACTTTTTCAGTCCGCAGTCTGACTTTTTCAGTCTATTGTTGTCTGCTTGTTTTTATTTTCAAAAGTTACATAACCACAAATGATAGGGATGTGCCGTCTTTCAGATTTATCTCAACTATGTGCACTTTCTTTATAGGTATGAAAAAAAAAGAATGAAAAAGTATGAAAAGTATGTTTTGAACTGCAGATTTGCTGCAGACTGTCATAATTCTCTGTTAGAGGTGGTCAGTATTTCATTACAGAGGAGAGTATTATGTAACTTGAATATGGAGCAAAATTTAATGTTTTGAACTTCTGGAAGTTTCTGCACAAGTTTAAATTGCATTTAAAAGTATACTTCTTTAGGTGTAGTGGATTAGAGAGGTTTGGATTCTAACTTTCGTGGGAAGCTTCATATGAGACTAGAACTGACCAAACGCTAAAAAGTTATCCTAAGTATTTGCAGTATTTGTAAAAGTGCTTCAGTACAACTGCTTTTATATGTGCTTTTTCCTTATTCAAATGATAGAAAAACAAATTTAAAAGCTATAATGCTTGCAAAAGTAACTTGTTTTTGAGGAGGACAAAAAAAGTATGCGAAAAGTGGGAAAGCAGGTGTTTAGGCTCAAACAGTCAAGGAGCAGAAATGTATAATTTCATCTTTTAGTTAGGGGAGTTGGAGTAGTCAACAGAAGTGAGTACAGTGGGCAGAGAGGTAAGTTGCGGTAGATTTTAACCTGTTTTGGCTAACTGGTGCTACTGCTTAATGTTTAAGAGTGGAGTTAATTGAGCCTCACAAGGGTCAGAGCTCCTAAAACACAAAAGGGGACAACCAATTTTTTGCCTGGCAGTGGGAACCCAGTTGTGTCGGTTAGGGCTCCATTGCACTGTAGCAATAGAAAGAAAGTTATAGACTTTATGTGTGAATTACTGCACTCTAATTTAACCAATGGTGTAGGATTTTTTAATGTAACTTTTTTTTTCTTTTTTCAGAAAAGAAAAAAAAATTAAGAGGGCAGGCTTCCTCCTTTTGCTTACAACCAGTACAGTGATGTGCCATTTAGTAAAGGCAAGCTACAATGATTAGAGAGGAGAAAAAATAAAGGTTAAATCACAGGTTGAACATATATCAGTCCAAATGGCCACCACAGAACAAATGCTGGTAGAATCCTACTTTGACTTATTTTGAGTATTAAGCAGCCGATAGTCTGTCACTTAACTGTTGGATGTGTGCAGATGTCATCCAGTATCACGTAAGGGACTATCTCCAGCTTTCAGTAGGTATTCTCAAGTTCTGAGTAGTGTGGCTAAATACAATCCAGGCATTTATGAGTGCAGATGGTGTTTTTAACCAGCTGTACCACTGTGATGTAAAAGGAATTCCTTGTAACATAGAAGGGCACCTCATCAGCTGAGGGGAATGTAAGGAGAAGCAGTCTAAATGAGCCAGCAGAAACATCTGTTGCACTCAAATTTATATGAGGCTGTTCAGCTGTATAGAATTAAAATTATGTTTCACTAACACTTATTTTAATAAACCATAAAAGGGATTGCATTGCAAATTATGGATGCTGACTGAATTTTAAAATCAACCTAAATGTTTTTTTTTTTTTGTACTGCATTTTCATATCATGATAATATTGTGTTTCCCGTAATAAAATTAGAAATCAAGTAATTTGGCACACAAAGTTAGTAGGTTTACTGTACAACTTTTGAGAAGAGTCATGGTTTGGACTATCATTGATTAAGAGATTTGAAATACATTTAAAAAAAAAAAAAGAACAGTTTTTGACGTGTCAATAACTCCTGTTTATCCAACTTGAGAGTTTCATTTGTATTGCTGTCATCTTGGGACTAGTCATACTGCTTTTTATATAAAGCTTCTCATTGGCTTCAAAGGTTATTAGATGCAAATAATTTATAAAATGGGTCAATTATTTTACAGTACTTACAATTTACAGTCCTAGAGGACTCCTGTTAAAGCTGATAAGGTCATGACAAGAGTTGCTACATACTTGAGAATAAAGACAAGAGTCATACATTTATCCCAAGGGTGAAATTTTTCCCTTAAATCTTAATGACAGAATTCTTGTTCACTTAAATAACACAAAATTTCAGCCTCTTTTATCTCTTTTCTTTCACATCTGCAGTTTCCTTTTCATTGAAAGCATGTTCACAAAGTTGTCCAGCTGTCAGTCCCCGGTAAATTTTCTATTTTTTTCAGAACAGTAAACTCCACTCTTTACTCAAATCAACTACTAACGGGCCATCTTTGCTTTATAGCTGTTAGCTGAACTGATTATTAATCTCTTTCATTCTTCTGTCATCGATTTCTTCTACATGTATAGCTCATTCTGATTTCCTACTACAAATGCTGTTTCCAGTTATTGCTACTCTTCAACCAAATCTATCACTAGTGCTGTAATAAATCTATCTCACTATCATAATGATCATCCAGTTAAATGTGATGGAGGTTCTGTTATGTCTGCCTTGACTTACTCATGTAATTTGGATTAACTAGAAAGGTTCTGAATGTTTATACATAGTTATTCAAAAATAAAACTGCTGAAGTAGACTGAAGAATTTGATATTTTTGATATTTTGCATTGAAGTTTTTAAAATAACCACTTTAAAACTAAACAATTTCAGCAATCCTTGATGAACAAATTACTTACTGGCAATGCTTTTCCACATGTTGAAAATTAACTCAAAATATTTGAATATTGATTCGAATGAAACATTGAAATGTGTTCATCTTTTTACTGTTCATTTAGGAAGAATGAAATAATGAAATTAATGGTCTGAAACTTTCTTGTGTACTCTAATAAAAGAGAAACTTGAATGCTTACCACTCCTGAAGGAGTAGTTCTGTCAGGCTGTGTTTTATTTGAATTATATTATCCTTGGGAGCTGTTCTTTAAACTTTGTGTTTAATTGATATAAATTTAATTTTGGCATTAAATTTGTCCTAAAACATGTACATGGGGGATGCTCTTATGCTAAGAAAATACGAGTGAAGGGACATTTGGAAGATGTTGCTTTATGTTTAGGTTGTTGTGGCAGTCTACTCTCGAATACTGCACCTTGTACTTCACTGGTTTCTGCCTCAAGGTGGAGCTGTTATATTTTCAATGGCGATGAAGGCATGAAAGCATTTTTCTTTTTCGTCCCACCAAGTGCTGTTTCTGATTTGAATAGATGTATGGGTTCTGTTGGTAAAGACAAATGGCAAGCAGTCTTCCTCCCCCTCTTTTCAAGATGAAAAGTTCAGCAAAAGCTGAAGTCAGCAATGTGTCACATAGGCGGCTGAGCCTAAGATACTGATTTTTATTCAATCTAACATTACCTTTCATAGACTGAGGAAGATGCATACCTTCCATTTACAGTAGGTATCCCACAGAATTATAACAATATGTGTGTAACGGCTGTCAAAAGCATTTTGTCAGAAGCAATTTTTGTTGTGGCTTTTTGTAATTGGTTATGTTTTCCCAGAAGGTTGTGTGTGTTTGTGTATTGTGTTCTAATTAGGACTATACGAGACAGTTATGGCAGCCTGTCAAATCAATGGGATGCTAGATATATTTTAGTCTCTGCGCTATAGTCTAAATAACCTTTTAAGGACTCTGTTCTCTGAATGTGGTAAATAAATGCTGAATGTTTTATACTTAATAGGCCTTTGAGTAATGCATTCCACATGGCATTACTGCTGGAATGAGACCTTCTTATCACTAAATACACAATAGTGACATGAGGTCATTTCAGCACGAAGAAATGCATGCATCTCATAAATGAACAAAGTCTAACCTGAAGCTGACTTAAACAGGAATACTCTAAAGTAAACGCTGGTTGCAATTCTAAGGAAAATGGGGAAAACCTACAAGTACTCTTA
This sequence comes from Anser brachyrhynchus, assembly GCF_964034855.1. NCBI lineage: Eukaryota > Metazoa > Chordata > Aves > Anseriformes > Anatidae > Anser > Anser brachyrhynchus. The sequence continues at coordinate 31,914,888 of NC_137698.1, read as the reverse complement.
TTCCAGTTGTCTTTCACCTCTCAGTTTAAATACTTTGAAAGTCAGTCATATGTCAATCATAGCTGAATTTGCAAACATAACGCTAATTTCCCACTTTTTTTTTTAATTATTTTTTTTTTCCTAGTTGATTTATAGAGAAAAATATTTATTCTGGTCACTTTAAAAGTTAACTGTATCACACATTTCAAAAGCTTCTTGTTCTAGACTGAGAGGGGTCTGGCCAAGTCTCTCTGAACAGGTGTAACAAATTACCTGTTGTAGTTCATTCTGCATACTGCATACAAAAAAAAAAAAAAAGCCAGGTGGTCTCAATTTCAATTATGGATGACATTTACCAGAAGTGAGAATAAATTATATTGGACCCTAAACAGCATGTAAGCCCTGAACTGGGAGCAACGTCAGGCGACTGTCTAATGGGCTGGACATATCGTATTGGTGCTCGGTGTGCCATGGAAGAAAGTCCACATTTTGAAACTAATATTTTATGCAGAGCTGGGTAATATTTGCTTTGGGAAGACATATGTTCACCTAAAAGTCCAGCTTCTAACTGCTATCAGTATTTGCAAAATTGGATCAAATTAGCTTCGGCTGCACAAAAAAATGGAAAAAGAAACATTCTTGAATGGTGAAGCAATTCAGCATTCTAAAACAGCATAGTGATCATTTGAGGATAGATCAAGGATGGGGAACTTGGAGGTCATGTACAAAACTGACAAAAAAGAAATTTCCTTTTGGAGTCCATGTCCTAGGTTCTAAGGTTCAATGGATGTTTTAATTTCATGTAGAATATAAAGTAGGATGATTTAACCAGGGATGACTGGTCCCTATAATCCCATTGTCTCCAGGTTGTTGACAACTTCAAAGGATGTGCTTCCAACATATGTATCATTTAAAGATGGAGAAAATTCACTTCAGGCAAGTACCTTTAGCCATTGGAATATATGGGTAAAAACCACTACTGATAAAAATTCTTCTCTTAGCGATGTAAGTGATACTTCAGTTTAATTCCACATCTAGTTCTTATTGTTAAAAATTACTAGAATAAAAGTATTTCCAGGTGGATTAAATCCCTTGGATTTTGCTAGGCCTATATTAGATATTATTTACAAAATCTGAAAGATTCTTACAGAATTTTTTGGAAAAAAAATCTTATTCTCTTTGGTCTCAAACAATTTCTTCTACTTCTTCCCAGATTTCTCCTGGGCTATTTGAGCACTGGTTAAACATACCAAATACCTAGCTAATTCAGAAGATCTAATCCTTAGAACAAAAGGAAATAATGAAAATTCTGTACCCTGTACTCTTGTCATTATCAAAAACTAAGCCTTAGATGTCATAAAAACTAATGATCTCTAACTTCTGCTTTCTCAGCATTTAGAAGAAATAATTTGATTGCATGATAGAGTTTTATAGGTTTGTCTATAAAGAAATTGAATAAATTCTAAATTAAACTTGCTTTGTACTGAAGGTTTGTGTTTGTTATTATGTCTTTGAAGTAAAATTCACCCGAGTCCAGCTTCTTGAATGGGGAGGTAAATTTCACAGTCCTGTATTACCGCCTAATAAAAAATGGTTGTAGAATGATGTAACGAAAGTCACGTCTGGTCTTGAAACCTGAATGGGAAGAGATTAAAATTGTCATAGCTTGGCCTTTTTTATTCATTTTTTTGCAACTAGCTTGCTAAGAGGAGGACTACTAATTCTACAACCTTAGGTTGTAGAATTAGTCTGGTTAATATTAGTCATTGTTGGTTGTTTTACCAAGTGTTTTTCAGAGTATTTATGGCTATGGTTAATATCCTTGATGAAAACAGATGTTGAAATTCTCTGCTAACTGGAGTCCCAGGTGTTTTCTGTTTGGTTGTGCTGATGGGCAGCAGTCAATACTGCAGCTGTGGCCTTGTTTGCCTCTGAGTTTTCTATGGCTTGAAGGCTGTCTGAGTCCACTTTTTGAGGGGTATTTTGGGTTCTGTTCTCACAGATCTTTTGATGGTTCAGGTCTGTTCTGAGAAAGTGGAGGGCAATTCCTTATAGAAGATAGAATCACAGAATCATTTAGGTTGTAAAAGACCTCCAAGATCATCTGGTCCAACCATCCCCCTACTACCAATGTCGCCCACTAAACCATGTCCCTAAGCACCAGGTCCAACCTTCCCTTAAACACCCACAGGGTGACTGACTACTCTTATAGCAGTATATCAAATTGTCTGGAACTGATTGGAGGCTGCTTGGAACTCAGGCTCACTGAGTTTAGTGAGTTGTTTTGTCAGCTTGTCTGAAGTTGGCTAGAATGAGCATGGGCTCACCATCAGACTGAGAAATGGCTTGATGAGGCCTTGCTAATCATCAGGGGACTAGGCTGTGTGGAGCTTGCTTGTGGGACCACTTATGAAACTTGTATCAGTCTTTGTTTTATAGCTCAGCTCCTAACTTTCAGGGCTTGAAGTAGAAGTAGTAAAATTAGAACAAAACAGACGCTATATCTGTCCCATCTTTCTGCTCAGTTTGTGCTGCAGAACTGTACTTTCTGTCTTTCTGCTCAGCTTTTTATAAGTACCACAGATAGCAGCATTGAAAAATTAAGCTGCCAGTTTCAGTGCACACTGTTGCTTCTCTACACCAGTACTAGCTGGCAGCATCAGCTCAACTCAGATTAGAGTGGCCAGTGTTGTCAGAAGCAGCTTTTGTTATCCTCTCAGCAGAAGTCATCAGAAAACCACAGCAGAAGGTAAATGAGCTGAATAAGCTTCAAACAGACTAATAAGGGTGAGTTCATAAATCCAGGAGGATTTGAATATCTAAAAAGCATACTAATGTTCACATTTCCTGAGATGGGCTTGCTGTACTTCTCAGTCTTTCTGCCAGAATTATGTAGGTGGATAACCCATTTTCACAAAGATATTTCTCCCCTTCTGTCAGGCAAAGATATGCCATCAGGAAAGAATCCCTAAAATTTACGAGCTGCAGACTCATGTGTATTTTTCTGTCTTTACTGATCTTTTATACATACAGATAAAGTAACAAGTAGAATATTCAAAGCATACCTGTATTTTTAGTAATTTGTGTGTGACAGATTTTAGCTTATTAAAGCAGCATTTGTTTCAAGCAATGTTGTACTGTTGTCTTGGTGAAGACATGTTAATCTAAAGAAATCTGCAAGAGAATAATTTAATTATGTTAACAGAGTGACTTAATTAGGGAATTGAAATATAAATGGCAGACATTTTTTCCTGGACTTATCCTATTCTTCTCTTTCAGTCCTGTAGTCTCCATTCCCCCTCCCCACCATCACTAGCCTTCTCTGAATACTTTTCAGACTGAATGAACTTGGAACATTTCCTTGGGATTTCAACATGTTGTGACAATCTACAAATATTAACAGAAGTTATTCAACACAGATTCATCTAAGCAATTATGATTGTTGCAGAAAGCACAGTATCTAAAAGTATTGGACTCATAGAGTGGGAGTACAGTTAAATTTGACACATGGTGAACAGATACTGCCTGCATAGAATAAGTCCTACACAGAATATTGTTCTGTGAACTGATTTTGCAGAATAAATGTCTTTACCATAGCAGTATGAAGGAAGGAGGATCTGTGGAAAAACAAACAAAACATAAAATGGATTCTTTAGTAAAAACATTTTAAAATGTCTGTAATTGTTTGTGTATCATACACATCAGAAATTTGTAAAATAAAAAAAGAAATAAAGTCTGAAAAAAACAAATGGAACTCATAAGTTAATTTTGCTATAAGTCAGGCTCTTGTCATCATACCTTGACAGTATTTAAAAGTTCTGGAAACCTTTCCCTTATAACCAAGATAACATTTATTAAACATTGAGTTACCCAGTTTTGTTCATATTCTTTCTCTGTGCCCATCACCAAACTATCTGTTTGTCTGATCTGTTCCTATGGGAACCATGTGGTTTTAATTACATGCTATGATGTGGGATTATCTTTTCTCCTTGGCAAGATAGCATAGTGTCATTCCATCCATTCAGTGAAAAAAAATCTTGTTTTTCAGTTGGCATGAAATTAAAGATTGTCAGAGGATGAACTAAGGGTGATGCATTCCTTAAGTTCTGTTAGAGTGGTATTTTGGAGCTTCTTATTTGTTCTTTGGGATTTGTTGTTGTTTTTCTTTTTTTTTTTCTTTTTTCTTTTCTTTTTTTTTAATTTCTAAATATATATATATATTAATTTCAAATATTTATATTTGAAATTGTGTTGCTGAACTTGGCTCATGGGGTGGACTGAAGCATAATTGTAGTCATTGCAGATGTGAGCAGGAGTAGAACTAGATTTACTCTCAACAGAACAGGAATCAGGTGAAGCAGAGCATCATGTGGGATTTGAATGGCATATGACAATAGCTTTCATATTCAGAAGTTCTGGATTTTCCTTAAAAACTAATTTGTTTATCACAGTGTACTCTCAGGTTGTAGAAATAGCACTGCTCCATCTCTTTATGTATCAGTGCTAATCTATGCAGCAGTAATATCTTTAAAGGAAAAAAAAAAAGGCCTGCTAGCAGCCTATTTTTCTATGAGGCATTTGTTTGACAGATAAGCCTTTGGAACAGCTGGCAAGAAGCCTGATGCATCCGTGGAGGTCATACACTGTCAGGAGTAGGCCTAGAGGTGGTGACAGTATCTATTGTCTGTCTTTTTTTTTTTTTTTTGACTTATATTTCATTTTGTCTTGCAATTTCTTGAGCTTTTATAGATGAGCAGACAAAGGAGCTAGACGACAAATACATCAGTGGGACTTAAATACATTTGTATTTCACAGATACGCCAAATACAGTTGTACAGTAGTGGTGTTGAAGGGAGTGTGGAAATTAAAGCGTTTTTGCCCAGGTGTTTTTCTCTCAGCTTTAGTCATGTACGCTGTCACAGGCAATGTCAAAGCAAGAGTTCTGTGAGTGCAGTACTTGAAAGCTAGTCATGACTGACATTCTGGAATGTGCTGAGAAAAACATTAAAAAAGTGTGCATAATCTGAAATCCGTAATGGAACTTGTCTGAGCCTTTTAGAAATGAATAATTTTCAAGGTACAACACAATGTAATAAACTGAAAGGTGATATAATTTCAGGACTATTTCTCTGTTTCTTAAACTGCTGAGTAAATTCTATAAATTACTGCAGGTTCTGAAAGGATCGTCTTTTTTTTTTTTCTTTTCTTCTTTCCTCTCTTGTTTGAAAGTATAGGATTTCAGCATGAACTTCTTACAGTAAAAGCTAAGCACTTATATTCACTTTCTAAAGTTTAACTCCTTGTATTAAGAAAGATGTCATGCATTTTTGGTTTGTGTTATGAAATTGCTATAGTGTTTCTGTCAAAGCAGCAAGCCTACTTCTTTTCTGTAAGTTTTTAACACAGCTTCCAGTAAAATCAACATTACTTGAAAAAAACACAGTAGATAGTAGAGAAAGGGGGAAAAATCCTATTTCTAGTACATTCCCTTATGCTAACCATTATTCAAACCTGACATAAACAGAAAAATGTAACAATTACTAACATAGTGCCAATACACGCATTCTCTTCTTATTGATGAGAAGAGGACCTCTTGGTTACCATTTTGTGAGATAAAAACTTCTTTAATTTAATTTAATATGTAGATACATATTTCTGAGTGTTCACTTAGCTTGTGGAATGGAAAACGTTAACGTTATATCCAGGTTTTAGCCAATAGTCTCATGTTTTTGTGTCAATTTTCAGTGTTCTCATTTAAAATATAGACTGAAAAGTCAGTATTTTCTTACATATTATTTGCAATAGGATGAAATGGTTTCTTTTAAAATTCTGTTCGTCATGTTGGATCTAATTACAAAACATCATGGATAATGACATAAAATGACTTGTGTCTTTGCATGGTGGCTTTTCAGGATCAAAATGTTTCCATTTAGGCTTGTCATGCGTTTTCAGAATAATCTGTTATTTGGAATACGGGGACTTCTGTGCTATCAGTCACTATTGATTTCTTATCACTACTGATCTATAAGTTTTAAAACTTTTGGACAAAAGTCTGCAGTTAACAGAGATGAATCTTGTTTATGAATGAAGTGGGATTATTTTCTGTTGCTGAATAATATTGGACTCCACTGACATCAGTTGTGATTATAGAAGTTCACAGTCTCTAAAATCAGATGCATTGTCATTTGTGTTCCAGTACTCTTCATTGATTTTAAAAGTAAGCAATAGCAAAAGCTGACCTAACAGGTTCAGGACAATAATTTTCATACTATTAATCATCTAATAATCTTATAATAGAAATTCAACAATTGCTTTTGCTGATACAAATGTTACGTAGAGAACTCATTTCACTCTTGACCTCATCTTTGCCACACATTACGTACAAAAACTTATGCCCCTGTTGTTAGCTGATATTTCAAATCATATTCAAAGAGAAAATGTTCAAAGGAAAATGACTGTGTATCCGAAACCTCTCACTCATCTTTGATAGTAAGGCCGATGGAAGCTGTTCGTATTGCACAACAAGGAGAAGTAGGCTGCTTTCATGCATGACTGGTACCTTTCCTTTGGCTTTCCTAACGTAATTCATTGTAGTAGAGTGATACAAATCAGCAAACAACCATATTTTTAATTAAATATCTGTGGTTATAGGAATAGTGTTCCTCCATTTCCTTTCATTGTTTTAGCATGTCTTCGTAAGTACAGTGATTTTCAAACAGCTTGGATTTCATCAGTTTACATGCATTCTTTTCAATAAGACAGCATTAATGTCATTACAAACTTTACATGAAATAGTCTTCTGTGTTAGGCCTTTTTGGATGTCTTTTGGTGATCTGTCTTGGTTTTGCTAATTGCATTTGTTTTTTGATGATTGCTTTTTTTGGACGATTTTTCGAAGTATTGCAACTGTTATAACAACCTGTTGTACATGTAAGCACAGGTTCTGTGGTTATCATTTTATGTTTTTTTGTTTGTTTGTTTTAATTGCAGTTTCAATTTTAAAAATCAACTTTAAATACAGTGTTGTTCACACTGAAATATTTTTTTTCTGGATCATGTCATTTTGTTGTGTTACTGTCTCACTTTTCCTAAAGCAATTGAACAGCTGTCCTTAGTTCAATGACTTCATTGCCCAAGTATCTGCTGTATTTGATTTTAAATTTCCATGCAAAGGATAATCTTCCTTTGTTTTAATGCTTAAGAGTTTAAATGTAGCTGAACTGGATCAGTATTTTAATTCTACTTTGATGTTTCTCTAAGCAGTATCCTACCATATGGGAGTAACATTTTTTGTTGACCCATTTTTGGATAACATTTATACAGTATTAATTGAAAAAGCTTCAGAAAACTACAAGCTGCAAGCTACCAGACTTGTTAGAAACAAACTAACCTTTTAATTACAAGTCATGATAAAAAGGGATTAAGTAAAACATTGAAAACTTGTTGATAGATGCCTTATTGTCAAATGACAGTGGCTTTCTTTTGTCAGGTTAATTTTTGAAAACCCTGAAGCAAAGCTTTTTCGCTGTACTAATATTAAATATTGATTTCTTTTTTCTTTCCTCTTCCTCTTCCTTTTTCTTTTTTTTTTCCTCCCCTTTCCAGGAGTAGTCTAGTTGATTATTTGTCTACAATAATCATGTAAATATCACTCCCACTATCGTAAATTATTTAGTTATGCATTAATTCTCTCTATTCTTTCTTGATTTTAGTAGGGTTGTGTCTAGGTTATCCAAATCCAGGACTACACTGCACTGTCATCTCTTGAACATACAACTTTAGTTTAGTCTTAGAAAAGGAATATAGGAAAACAAAAGCATTAACAAAGGAAGCAACTTGTTAAGGTGTTTTGCATTCCTATGAAATGAATCATGATGGTGCCTCTTTAAACCTTCAGCATTTATTTTCCACAGCACTTCTTAAACACTCCCTGTTCTGTTTCGTTCTGTTTTAGATGGGTAGACTGCTTTCTTGTATGATTAAAATATTGTCTTATACCTGTATGCAGAAATAATTCAAGCAGTTTCAGTGCTGTACAGGTTAACTAGTCTACTTTTAGTTTTCATTTCTATCTTTAATGTAGATAGAACTTTTTTTTTGTTTCCTGGATTAATTGCCCACCTTTTCTCTCTCCAAAATATCCAGCAGTCATACTCTTAACTGTGTGAAATTTTAGCTAATATATTTTTGCATATTCAGGGTTTTATGTCTTGGCTTAAATAGTACTGTGTTTTGTCCTATTTCATCACAGCTGTAAATACTATATTCTACATATAGTATTTATATCCTTATATATCTTATATATCCTTATACATCTTATATATCCTTATCTTTGTTAACAGTGAGTAGCAGTAACAGTGAGTAAGATGGGTGGTGTTTTGAAAATAAATTGTTGAGAGAATTTTGACCCTTCTAGTGTTTTTAGATTAAATTTTTGTTTCAGTTATTGTTAAAGAAAGGTCCTGTTTGGTGTTTCTTCATTTCACAATTGTTTTTTGTTTCTACAAAACAAACAATTGCAAAAAACAACTTCTAGTTAGAAATACTGCAGTCATTCATATAGGTGTATGTTTGTTCAGATATATAAATGTATCATGTTTGTGTTTTATATATATATGTGATGTTACGTTCATAGCAGTTTGGCATTGTGTACCTTTCCTGGTATTGTTTTCCATCTTTTGTTTACAAAAGGGCCAAAATGATAGCCATCAGAAAAGCTTGCATTGAATTACACAGTGATTCATCTTACAGAAAAGTAATCAGATTGTTGATATGGCTTTTAATGAAAAAATGTTCTAAGATATGTGTATAGCTGTAGGAATGAGAAGCAACTTCACCAAAATCTTAAGATATAGGCATGGTCACCTATAGAAAACCTTTAAAACTTCTAAATATAATGCATGCAATTCTAGCATGGTTAACTATTTTAGTAATTTGCCTGTAAAAATTCTCTTTCTGAAACAGAAAATGGGCAAATTTTCAATACAAAGCTCTCCTGTGGGTAAATTCAGCATCCAAGATATTAAAGTTCATATTAAAGTTAACAATCAATTAATATTTAATGTTGTTAGGTATTTTTAGTCCAGATAGAGAATCTAGTCTGGTAAAGGTTTTATTTTCAAATTTTTCTCTCATGTAGTTTAAATCAATTGTCATGATTCAGGGCCTGAACAATCCTTATTTACCATCTCTTAACTTCAGATCTGATTGAATATGATTTTATACGACTGGAAATGAAAGAGACTGCATGAAAAAGCAAGTAATAGTAGGGTTACAGATTATTTCTGTCAGTGTTCTTTAGATTTTATTATATTCAGAGACACAACATTCATATAAACACAGAGGCAGAAATATCAGTTGGTGGATTGATGCCTAAGGGGATGTGGGGAGGGGATAGAAAGAAAGAAGAAAAAGGTAGGTAGAAAGTGAAATGATCCCAGTTTAGACTCCTACTGTTCTGAATCTGTGTAGTGCCTGTTTTATTTCAAGTGTAAATATTTTTTCTTCAGAATCAAGTTAATTAAATAGGTGTTTCCTGCAGGGCTGTATATTCTCTGAAAGTTGTGTGGCATGACACTTCAGGCTGCTCTCAGCTCTTCAGAACATCGTATTTGCTTTTTGTCTCATGTAAAAGTTTCTTACTCTTACACTCTGAATGCTCTTCTTAAGCTTTCGTTGTTGAGTTTGAAAATTGTAATAAAAAGGTAAAGCGGTACACACTTTTCACCAGTCTTAGGCATTCTCTGGACATTTAAATAATATATGTGCAAATTCATCCCTTCACCACTTCTAAGAAGCTTGTTACTTTCTTGTGACAGTAGGAGGAGGAGGGAGAAAAGAATATTGATTTCTACCTGACTGAATTAAACATATAGTTAGATTTAAGGTTTGGAAGCAAGTTTGTAGTATTTGCTGATAGAGCTTAAGAACAGTTGATGAAAATGACTGTCCTATATGGGGATGAATTGGAGCTGTGGATTTCAGCAGTAATCACACAAAGTAATTGTTATATAGTATATGTGTGTGAGGGGGGAGCAGGAATAAAGGAATTGAAGATTACTTGTAATGAATAGAAATGCTGTGGATGAAGTTGTAGAAGTGCTGTTGAAATAGCTTTGGAAGACATCTATATTTATTTGCTAGAAATATTCAACATCGAATCCTCATTCAGAAGTGGAACCACAATTAACATGACGGGTTACAGGTATTTTTTCAGATTTCAGATTAAAAAGAAGCTGTCAGAAATCAAGCCACAGGAATTAAATGTTCTCTAGATGTAGTTTATAATTATCCTTTTATGGCACCCAAGTAGTTTTTGCTTTGTTTGCTTTGCTTAATTATTTTTTAATTACCAAGATACCAGAGTTGAAAGGAATCCTCAAGAACTCATCTTTGCAAGTTTGTTTGCATAAACGTTTGGGGGGAGGTAATCTTTCCTATCTTTTCTATGTAGGTACTCAAAATCTAGATATAAAAAGAAAAAAAAAATATCTTTTAATTAGTTACTCAGAAACATGAAGACCAGCGTTTAAGGGACGGGGAAAGGGAAAAAAATCTCACATACTCACCTCTTCAAATATTATACAAAGAAATGTGATCAGAAGGAGTAGTTCAGTTTCAAAATCCAGCTTTCAGTTGGTGGTACTTACAAAGCTGATGATCATTCCCTCTATCTTTTCTTTGAGGTGTAAAGTTGCTTACATCTCTGACTACTGTGGCTGTGTCTCAGCAGCAGTTCCTGGAAACATTTCTCTGACACAAATGTGCGCCACGTTTGCATCCCTCTTCTGTGTAAGGGAGAATCTAAACATGCACCACTTTTTCTGTTGCAACACTCCACTCCAAATCCTGATACCACATGGAGGGGTTGAGGATATTGCTGGAAGGAAGCATGGCACATCCCAGGCTGGTTTCCTGCCTGGGAATTAGGGGACCAAAGATGTCCCACAGCAGACTTCCCTGAAGACAAGGTGTAGTGATGACTTCGGGGTTTCTTAGACATGGCTGTTGGTTTTGCTTTTTATTTCGGTGTGTGTAGGCAAATCCAGTAAGTTTTGATAGTTTGACCCTGGAGTTACTTCTGCTATTTCATGTAGCTAACTCATGGCCACAGAGTCACAAGTTAGGGTATGTTTATCTTTGATCCTTGCTTGACAAAAAAGGCAGGGTCCTGTGGTTTTAGTTAATGTTCTGTGGATTGTTTCTATTTTCATCTGTATATAATTCTACTCTTATCTATTTCTATTTTATATTTTTAGTTATTGTGCAACACAAAAGCAAGCAAGGGAATGTGGAACTTGAGCTGAGTTTTCTGCTATTTCTTGACGAGCAGGCAATGGTGTGGAGAGTCCCTCTTACCTGCTCTTCTGTTCTCACAAGTTTTATACTGCTGTGTGTCCGGGAGACCAGTTTCAAGTGGAGGAAATACCCATAGTCTCACAGGTGGGTCGTTATTTGGGATTAGGAGAAAAGTTGGTTTATGTCCGTGTGCTGAAGAAGCCTATAATTTAACACTTGGTACTTTTGGGCCAGAGTTAGTAGAACATGGTTACAATGCCATTTTCCAGCATGTTTTAGTTTGAACTTTATATGTTAGGTAAGCTCAGAAAATGCATAGAAAATTAGGCCCTTCAGGAGATGTCAGTAAGGACTGCCAAATTTCTGGATACCGAATGGTATGGGGTAGAAAATAGTAGCTGCCAGAACCACCAAACATTGTACCTGGTGCTGATGGAAGGGTAATTTTTTAAAAGGGTGAAAAGGATTTCAGACATCTCAGATGTGTGGGGGTTAAGTGTTTATGTGTGCATGTAAGGCATGGAAATTACAGGGTGTTCCACTGCTTTTATGGACTTACCTGTGACTGCCCGGCTACTTTGTTATAACCACGAGATTTCAAATATGTATGTGGGAATGTGGGGGGGGGGGGGGGGGGGGGGGGGGGGGGGGGAAGAAAGAAAAAAGAGGAGGGGAGGTGTCTAAATAAAACCAAACTGAGAATCTGGCTCATAAAACGTCAACTGGACACTTCCCCAAAGTGTAATTAAGTAAACAGTTCCCTGCTGTCACCCATCCATAGCATGACATAGTTTCCATCAATTTACTGGCTGGCATGTGCTTCTGTTTCATCCTAGGTGTGATCAAGTGCTGTGACATTCAGGCAGCTGCTGGCTTGGCTCGGTGCAGTAGTGGGTGGTCTTGTACGGCTTGTAGTTAGCCTGGTGATCCCATCCTGTACTTTGTCACCTCTTGCTGGCAATTGCAGTGAGGATGTGAAGAAGTGGCTTGGAGAGGAGAAAAAAAAAAAAAAAAGCTATTCTTGCTCCTGGCTCTTAAACAGAGCTGAGGTGCCCTCACAGCACAGTGAAAGGCTGGGCTACCTTTATTGCTGCCTGTTCTGTGGAAAAATAAGCTTGGGAGTTAATACCGATAGTTTGACACTGTTCCTGATGAGTGAATTTGTAAACCTGAAGGAAACTCATATCAATTTGTTTCTATGAATTTGCTCATATTGATTTGGTTTTGGACTACCTAAGTAAAGAGTATAACTGGATAATATGTCAGAGTATTGCACAATAGCCTGCTTTTTTGTTTGTTTTTTTTTGTCTTTTTAGTAGATTCTCTCATATTTGCTTGTTTGCTTGATTTTATATGTCATGCATGCTTTAGAAGACTTCTAATACAGCCTCACATCCAAAGAGAACACATACGTTTTTATTCCTAGTTCTGTTTGCATTAGGGTGTTTTTTCAAGACTATAGCTGATGTCTTAACTTTCTGTTAATACAGTGGTCTAAACAATGGGAAAAAATCCTTTTCTAAGTCATTAGCTATTGCCTTGTTGTTAATCATATCTTATAAACCATGAAAAGGTATTTATGATTGAATGTAGAAACCTTAACATGCCTTTCAAACTGCATATAAAGTACCATTTATTACTTCAGGGCAATTTTTATTTGTGTGCTAGGTGAGGACTAGTTCTTGAGGATACTCATTACCAGTGACATGGTTGAAATGGAATTTCTATTTTTTTGGTGCATGCACCTGATACTCCTGATGGGTGTCTTGAGCATTTGGCAGATCTGAGCCTGGAAGCAGTGTTTTCCTTTTCTCAGGGAGGAATAAAATTTCAACTTTTAATTTTTGTTCCTGTGAAATATTGTGTATGCTTTTAGCTAGACCACTTGATTATATGGCTGTGGATAAGAGACCTAGTCCAATTGTCCCTTGGTGCTAGAGACAGAAATTGAAAAAGACCTTGTACTCATTTTGGAAGAGCTAGTTATCACATTGACTACAAGAGTAACTTTTACAGTACTTTGTTCTTTTTCCACTGTACTCCTATTTTTTTTTCCATTTATACATCTTCAGATTTATGTCTATAAAAACATCTGCTTAACAGATGCGGCTTTAATCTAATGTAAAATTACATTTTAATATAACATAATTTACTGTCATGAAGTAAATATCAATAGTAAATAGAAAGCAGTTTCAAACACATTCAGAAATGGCTGAAAAATCTTTCTCCATAATGCTTTGCTATAGAAAGTTGGTCTTTTAGCTGAACTAAATAGATTTTTATTTTTTTAAGTGACTATTTCCCATTTGAAAACTTTTGACTTCTCAAGAAAACAAACAAACAAAACCAACGTATACAGAAATTTCTGTACTTCAGCTGGTCAGTAAACCAACTGACAAATAAACTGCTGTATTTTAGGGTCACTGCAAGAATACTTATCAGCAAAATGCATATCTGTATTACGGTACTGGCAGCTGAAACAGCAGTCCCTAAACTCATTTGAGAACAAAAGTAATCATTCTATATATTTGTGCCAGGTAATACTAAGGACTAAATTTTTAACTGAAAAAAGCTTATTTCATATTTCAAATTAATTCATTCAAAAATACCCACATCTCATTCATGCTGTTCTTAAATTTAAAAAGCGCTGTAGAATGGAATGTGTTCAAAGCATTAGGTTCACATCTGAAAGATCTTGCTACTGATAAGAGATGCTGAAGTTATACATGTTTTTTAAAATTTTTGAAATTGCATTTAAAATTTGTCCACCAAAGTGTGAAACACTATTTACATGAGAAAATAATTCCTTCTTGTGCAGTTTATATTTATATAGGTAGCTCTGTTCCTATTCCACGTTTTATTCTTAAAAAATATGGTAATAGCTTGAATCAAAACTTTAAACATAAAAGTACTCTCTGCGGTGATTTTTTTCCCTCTTTCATATTTCTTCTGCTCAGAAGGAATTATAACTGAATGTGAGAGGGAAAATATTGAAGGTCTTATCAAGTTTCAGGTCCTGTGAGCCCATATTAGTAAAGGTCATCTATATATTATTTCTGGAGGTATCCATAAATTCTTAACAAATAAAACACTTTACACTGCAGGTGCCTATGCTAAAGGGTAGTTCCAGTGTTTCACTTCTGGAAATAACTTTAAACTTGTAACTCAAAGGAGACGAACATGAGGTACAAGCAGTTACACGTTGGGAAGGAGAGCAAAGCCTGGAACTGTTTTATCGACTACTTCCCACTTCAATTGCACCTGATGCCTCTATCTGGTGAGTAACCACATGGCTAATGGGAACATTATCTTCTGAAAAGTACCCAGAAACAGAAATATAACCTTGATATTTCTGGTCACAACTCAGTGAGGAGGAAGAATGTTGCAAATTGGAAAATATGGCAGATATTGGAAGTATCTGACCAGGAATATTATTCAAGCATAACATTTTTGCCGTTGCAAAAAATATCAATTCCGATTTCACTATAGCTAATGAAACCAGATTTTTCCTTCTATTAAAGCCAGTGGCAACTTCCTGAAAACTGAAAGCACGCTAAAACAAAATTAATCTTTAAAATGAAATTACTTGCAGATAAAATAAAGCAAGAGGGTTGTTGATGGTTAAGCAGAAAAGAGAGAATGATGTTAAAGCTGAGGGAAAGGAGCAGGAAATTAGAATAGGATCCCTGGATCTGTAAAATTGAAGTAGAATATTTGCTTCCAGTTTTACAATTTTACACAACAATGTACAAGAGACATTGTTATGGATTACTTTTTTTTTTTTTTCATCACATCACTTCTTATACAATTTATTGCATTTGGAAAGAAAAGAATTCTTCCAGTTTAAAAAAAAAAAAGAAAAGCAGGGTTTGGGGTAGGGTGTTACTAGAGTTCTAGTATGAGCTAAATACGATTTCCCTTTCCCTTTAATTTGGAAGATTAAAGCTTATTTATTTATTTATGTATTACTTTTTGCCAGACCCATGCAAGGGTATATGTGAAATAGGCTTGCAAAGCCTAAAATGTAGGTCTCCAAAGCACTTGTTTAGTTCCTGTCTAATTTTAGATGCACCAAAATGTCACATTCTCTGAAGTTATTAAGACTTAATATCTCTGGGTGCCTCACAGAAGCTGGTAAGTTTGTGAACACTTAACTTGATACTGTAACAGGAAACTTCACTGAGTCTTTATATTCAGGCATTTTGTTAAATTGAATTTATGCCTGTTTTAAGGCCTTCTTACCTTGTTAAAGAGCAAATGAAAATCAGACTTAAAGGCTTTACTGTTCTGAGCTATCAATAACTTGAAACTTTTTTTTTTTTTTAACTTCTCCACAAAGGGGATGAAAATATTTTGCATAATATAAAAGATTAAATTCTGACATATGAATTCCTTAGTATGCTGAGGGGTATTTCAAAATAGATCTCAGCAAAAATAAATTATTCCTACTGATACAACTCAGTTCATCTGATTTCCTTTTAGTTAGGAGGGAGCTACATTATTTCAAATAGATTGGTGTTTTTGAGGACTTAGTGTTCCTGTGGCTCATAACATAAACATGGCAGAATGGGAACAGAAAAAAGAGTTCTATTAGCCAATGCAGTGTGGAGGTCAGATTTATTCTAGGTTGTTTAGATACTACAGCAGAATGACATTAATAACCTAGCTTATTCAGAACATGTCTTGTGCTCCACTTTGGTTCTGAACCTTAGCCAAGACAGGGAGTGCAATGAGTAAGGTGAGCTTGTTCACTCAGCTGCAATCTGGCTGTATGATCAAGAGGTGACCTTTTAGTTTTCATTCACCAGCCACCCTTTCAGAAATGTCCAATAATACTTAAAAGCAAGTAGATGGAAGATCCCAGTGCTTGCTGAAAATAAAAGAAAAGCAAATCCAGCTATATTGGCCTCCTTATAATAATTAGAAAAGTTAATTCTGCTTGAAGTTTGAAAAATTCAGAAGGCCTGTGCTGAGGGTCATTTGAAACCCAGAAACATGAAGAATCATGATGGCACTTTTTGAAAAGTAGTCTCATAAATGAAAACAGAAAATGAGTGAAGTTTTACTTTGTTTTTCTCCCCTCTCTCCTGTGAATTACTTTCCCTTTCTGGCATTCTGAGAGCATAATCGTTTTTCTTTAGCAATAAGTTAGTTATAAATCTTGGAACCCAAATTATTCTAGTTACTTTGCATTATCACAGTTGTTTGAAGTTTCAGTGGAATGTGTTAGAACATTGCTAATATGGAAACATCTATAGAGAATCAGAGACTGTCTGGTTTTTTGACGCTAACTAGGTGGGGTTTATTTACATTTTGAATTATTTTAGAGGGTATTAAATGCCATATTTAAATATGTCATTCTACAGAGGACATGTGGTTATCTTCTGTGCTATTTTCCATTGGCTTGAAAAGAGAACCTACATAAACATCATTTAGTTAGTTTATAAATACATGTGTAAGATTGTTGATTTGTACTCTTTGTTGTTCTAGTTATTGAAACATATATTTCACTTATGCTTAGGGCTGACTGATGATTAACAAATGTACCTCATAGCAGTTGTCAAGATTTGTAAGTTCTTCATTCTGAATTGTCCCAAAGAGCAAACATAGAGAACGCTTCCGAGGCTTTGTTGTACATAGTTCAGAGTGTTGCCCTGTGGTATGGAAGAATACATTTCAAGTCTCTGATCTGCAGTAATGTTTTTCATCCTAGGTTTCTTCAGGTAGTCCATGTGAATGTTGGATTTGAACCTTATCTCCATTTCAGGCACAGGGTTGAGTCATCAGTTATAAAGAGTGTGTTATGAAAGAAGTTTCAGATTGTCTTATGAAGTTTTGTTGTGGTTTAACCCGGCTGGCAGCTAAACACCACACAGCCGTTCGCTCACCCTCCCCCCTCCCTCTCTGGGATGGGGGAGAGAAACGGGAAAGTGAAGCCGGTGAGTTGAGATAAAGACAGTTTATTAAGACAGGAATATAATAATAATAACAATAATAATAATAGTGATAATGATAATAGTATTAATAATAATAATGTGTAAGAAAACAAGTGATGCACAATGCAATTGCTCACCACCTGCTGACCGATGCCCAGCCTATCCCCGAGCAGCCGGCCAGCCACCCCTATATATTGTTTAGCATGACGTCAGATGGTATGGAATACCCCTCTGGCCAGTTTGGGTCAGCTGTCCTGGGTCTGTCCCCTCCCAGCTCCTGCTGCACCCCTAGCCTGCTCGCTGGCAGGACAGAGCGAGAAGCCGAAAAGTCCTTGGCCTGGTGTAAACACTGCTCTGCAACAATTAAAACATCAGCATGTTATCAGCGCTCTTCTCATCCTAATCCAAAACATAGCACCCTACCAGCTACTATGAGGAAAAATTAACTCTGTCCTAACTGGAACCGGGACAAGTTTTTATACATTACCTGAACTTTCATCCTTAGAACTTATCTGATTAATCAACAAAAGATTAGAGAGATCAACGTTAAAGTTACTTTGCTATCTAGAGAAGAAAACAGAATTGTTAGCAAAACACAAAACTAACAACCATGGTACCAACCATGGTACTGATGGCCTACAGAACTAAACAGGGACTTGTGCTTCTAGATGTAGCCCTTCAATTCTGTTAGACTTGACAAGGAGCAAGGGATTTGATCCTTATAGAAAAACAAAACCCATTGTAAAATATTGGAATGCTATTACATTCAAGGCAACTACAGTAATCATTTATGTTTTTTCTCTACAACACAGTGTTTCACCTACTTTATTTCAGTAGCAGTTAACCATAGCCTCTTAGTATTTTGAAATGAAACAAACAAAACCTACTAGGTTTGATTACAACCCTATTAGTGTATTAGTTATGAATACAACATAGTTTTCTAATTGGACTAGAAAAATGGAACTACATCTTTAGAAGTTCTAGAAGATGAACTGTAGATGTGCTTATAAAGTAGGGGAAGACCAAGAAAGAGGAGAGCTAAAAGATTCCCAAAGCTCATATGGGTTCTAACTTTCAATATGTATTTATGGATACTTTAAGTTTCTTTTTATATTCATATGCTATCAGGTATGCTACAAAGAAACAAGTAGAGTGGCAACTTCCTTTAAAAAATATTTTTTCATTTCCTTAAAAGCAAGACCTATTGTGTTGCCAACCTCATTATTTTCTATTGTGAAATTGCTTCTGTGATATATAAGAAACAAAAGAAACATTTTACAGCCAAGGAAACCTCACTTTTTCTTTTATGGCATGGTGCTATTGCATTAAGAATAATTTATGTGGGCCTTTTGGACTTTCATGAAAATTTAATAGCTGTGCTGCTGCATATGCATGGAATGTCTCTATCATTCTAGGCTAATCTAAATTGGAAGTCTACACTTAACAGGCGTATTGATAAGCAAAAACTGAATCAGTTTTAATATGAAAAAATATCACAACAGTCTGCAATTAGCTATTTCTGCTAAACCAATTAATAGTATTGGTATTTTATCATATTTAAAAAAATACACAATTCTGTTGTGTGTGATAACAAAGGAGATAAAACCAGTGGTTATTCACATAACTTCTAAACTTGACAGGGCATTCTCAAATAATATTTTCAACAGGTTTTTATTTTGTGAGTTCATCTATGTAGTGCTTGCAGTAAGTGTGTAAATTTATAGCCTTACTACTAGCGGAACATTGTCTTCCAGAGCGTACAACTTCATGCATTGTATTGAAGAAAAAAAAAAGACAAATTATGTTGAAACTAGTGTACGCTGCTAACTGTGCCAATATATGGTCCTGATTGTAACTGACATCAACAAGGCAAGACCCTGGGCTGGGGACACTAGCCCGTTCCCATTTGCAATGATGGCATGCCATCCCTCATGAAGACATGTTAGCATCTGTACATCCTAGAATGCAGCTTGATCACAACTTTTGGTTTTACTCCAGGGCTTCCTACTATGTATCTCACAGTTACTATAACAATAGAAAATAACAAAGGAAAGAACTGAGAATATGTTAATGGGAAGGTTGAAGAATACATGGGTTCAAAATCATAAAATAGATATCACGAGTTCCTCCAGATCCTTCAGGTATTGCTTATGTTCCTGTTCTGTAGTTGCTATATCAATGTGAGGGAAAAATATTAATAGGGCAGATGATATCTTAACAGCTTTCTTTTCCATTGAAGACTATAGAGCACTGACTGTGTCATTTCAAAGAACAGAGAAGATTTTGATCTTGATGGCTGAATTTGGAACGTTCACCAAGTGTTTTTTTTTTAATGGAAAAAAATGGTTAGTTGTGAGTTACCTGTTTAATTTCATCTACTTAATCTGTAGCAAAATGTTGTACTTTAACTCAGGTGACCTCTGTGACCGTTGAAAAATATATATATTTCTAAAAATTGTAAAGCAGCTATAATTTGATTAATTGTTTTGAAGGAATTAATGAGGAAGGTAGATATCCGCATTCAGCACCTGTTTTTACTGAGTTGTCCTGTCATCTTTGCTTAAACTGGATTTCCACTCATTCTCTCTAAAAGAAATGGCTGCTGCATCAGTGGTACAATCTACATGTGTAAGCATTATGGTAAAGCAAGGAGTACCTGGCAATGTCAGTGGGTTCTGAAGTCCTATTCATATTGAGTGAAATCTTTGAGAAAAAGGTGAAGGGTATTCTGTTTGTTAATCGATGTATACTTAGTGCATGCCCATAGGCACAGCTGCAGCAGGTCAAAAGGATTTAATCTATGTGTGGATTGTCCCCCTGTACTCAGCTCTGGTGTGGCCGCACCTCGAGTACTGTGTTCAGTTTTGGGCCCCTTGCTACAAGAAGGACATGGAGGTGCTTGAGAGGGTCCAGAGAAGGGCAACGAAGCTGGTGAGGGGTCTGGAGAACAAGTCTTATGAGGAGAGGCTGAGGGAGCTGCAATTGTTCAGTCTGGAAAAGAGAAGGTGCAGGGGCAACCTTATCTCACTCTACAGGTACCCTAAAGGAGGCTGTAGCGAGGTGGGGGTTGGTCTATTCTCCCATGTGTCTGGTGACAGGACGAGGGGGAAGGGGCTAAAGTTGTGCCAGGGGAGGTTTAGGTTGGATATTAGGAAGAACTTCTTTACTGAAAGGGTTGTTAGGCATTGGAACGGACTGCCCAGGGAAGTGGTTGAGTCACCATCCCTGGAGGTCTTTAAAAGACATTTAGATGTAGCCCTTAGTGATATGGTTTAGTGGAGGACTTGTTAGTGTTAAGTCAGAGGTTGGACTCGGTGATCTTGGAGGTGTCTTCCAACCTAGATGATTCTGTGATTCTGTGAATTGCATTTGCTGTGAGAAATGATCCTTCCATGTGTGATAGTATTTTATTCCCTAACTAGTTGTGCTATAGGGTCTGAAAAGAAAGTCATCTCTTCCTAAAGAAAAAGACAACTCGTAAATTAAACAGATTTGTGATCTTAATTGGTTTCATCTAAGAATTAGTCTAGATTTAGTTCCAATCTATGTTTAGCCTAAATCTAAACTAAAAAAAAAAACAAAAAAAAAAAACAACAAAAATCCAAACACATTTTGATTCTGCATTGACCAAAATGTCCCCATTTTTTCAGAACTATGCAATAATTACTTTTTTTTTTTTCTTTTTTACACTTCAGGTGACATTTCCCCCCCTAATTTCTTATTAAAAATGTAAGGACTTTCTCATCCTTTCTAATTAGCACAATGGTTTATGCTTAAATTGTGTTAATCAGGAACATCGTTTTAGTCACAGACTCAATAAGTATATAGACCAAAACGTTCTTCTCCTACTACTGCTCTTTTCCCTCTGTATATTAAAAGCACAGTAACAGTGGAATATAAAGGAAACATAATACTTATTGTCAGTTAGATACCTGTCATATAACACTAAATTGAGTTTTAAAGGAGGAAAATAATATGTGAGAAGTTTTGCTGACAAAACCTAACCTTTTCACCTTCATTTTTGAAATTTCTTCCCATTTTGAAACTTAATAGTTTTTACAAAAAAAAAAAAGACAAATTGCTGCTGTAGAAAGAAAAGTGTGACCTTCTAATGAAGAGTGCATATGAACAAAAAGAAATCAGTAGAAATTTAAGATGTTCTAGCATATATTTCCTTGTATTCCTCATACCATTCACCGCTTAACCTTTTTCTGCTTTGATTTTGAGCAATAACTTTTACAAATTAAAATACCCAGTCTAACTATTTCTGCTTCAAGTCAGTGTGCTAAAAAACTATTAGTAGAAAAGGGCAATGATGCATAAAAGGTTTGAATTGGAAATGCAATGGGAATTTTTTTTTTTATAGATACAGAACAGCTACAAAATATGGATAAGATTTTGTTTGCTATTAAATACGACATCAGTGAGTGCTTCAGAGTAGAAAGCTTCTGTGTCATTCATTTCAATATTGACGACATGGAAGTGCTGTAAGAGCTCTCTCCCAGAGACCAAGGGTTTCAGACCTATTGTATCTATTCTATAGTTCCTGAGAAATCAGTCTCCTGTAATGTTGTGATTCTTAGTAGTATCCATTTTTAAAATAACATTGTATAGATCTCTTAACATATCCATCATATTTAACATGGGGAAATGGGAGGAGGGATAAAACTACTAGCTTATAACAACTTCAGAAAAAATTTTGAATGCTTAAGGTAGTGACTTTTCGACTGCTTTCAGAGAAATGCAAATAATTTCATGAAAAGCAGATGAATATTTTTACCATAGCTCTGTAACATGAAACAACAGGTCATTTACACCTAAAAAGCCCAGAAGATGAGAATAAGACAAGCAGTTTTTAAGCAGAGAGATCAAATGTGTGCTGCTTTATTGACAAGTATGCATAATACAGAAAACCTTCTAAGGGAGAGTGATATCGTGGTGAAGACCCTAATAGTTTTAATGCATTTTCTTGCACGTCTCCTTTTTTTAAGTTGATAGCTCTTCGGATTTGAAGTTTTGATATGTCTTTTGTTTGAGGTACTGAAGATTTGTTAATGAGTTGGAAATAATATAAAATCACACTAAAAATATAGAGAAGGCATCCAGATTAAAAAAACAACTGAACAAAATAAATAAAACAAAAATAAACCATATGTGTGGTTTATGGATGATATAGGTATATCATATAATGTAAAGGTTATGTGTTGGTTAGCTATACATGCTCATAATATTGTTGCAAAAGTATTCTTTAGTTTTGTTTTTTTTTTTTAAATCAAGGTAATTTAAAACTTTTAATATCTACTCCATTAACTCACTTCTGCTTCTAAGTTATTTATATAAATTGCAATATTTAAATGTAGTTAGCACATGCCTTTGGTTACATTCTATCTCTGTGCTGTAATGCATATTGCTATTGCTGTTATTAATAACTATTACCAATAAATTCCTGTAAGCAATGCTGTTGAGGCAGGATAAGGAAAGGACTCTGAAGTTTGTTGCCCTATATAGTTTAATTTTTGATTGTGCAGGTAGACAAGTAATTGTAAAGCAAGATGATAAAGGCATTCTGCCCCCTTCCTGCTTCCTGGTGTTCTCTGGACAAAGTCAGGGTAAAGAGAAGCCACAGGGTAACTCACTGTCAGATTATGAGTGGCAGAATTTCCTGATTCACATGAGGAAAATTTAAAATGTGGAGCACAAATATATTTATTTATGTTCTGGGACTACAGTCTGCAGTACAACTTCTTCCATTAGCAGCAGCAGCAACAAAGTACCAGTTAAAGGCACAGAGCCATGTTTTATTTGTCTATTCCAATGGTGAGGGTATTTTATTACTTTACCACTGTGTCATCTAGGCAGTGAATATTAACAGTATTGCTCATAGTTACAAAGATGAAGAAGTTCATACTTTTCATTCACATAACCCCATTTTCAGAGTCAGATCTCTCTTTGGACTCAGGCTGCTGTTGAACTTGAGAAGCAATCTAGCATGCTTGTGAATGCCAGGGATGTAATAGTCTATAGCTGTCAGGTCATTAATTGAGTGCAATAAATAATCTTTTATTCATGTAGTTCAGTTAATGACTCCTGCATTGACAGTAAAATCACATAATCTCGGTAAATTTTTGAATAGATAATCTGTAAGAAAGTGACAAGAGTGTCAGTTAAAAAGGGAAAATACAAAGCACCCATTTGTGGAACACCGCTCTTTGTATTTTCTCATACTCTTGTTTTAAGACTTTGTGCAACCAGGTTGAGCAGTTAGTGTGTCACAGAAGATGAGCTAAATGCTCTAGGATATAGCTGCTAAATAACAGCACTCTTCCCTTTTCCTCATCAGATGGATTAGCCGTTCCAAAATGCAAATAAACTTTGGCAGATCAAGAAACTGCTACATGCATCTTTGTTTAAGACTGACTGTGGAAAAGTCAGAAACAAGTTTTGTGAGTCTGGTGGCAGAATTTTTGTTAATCATGAAGATTTATTAAATATGTTTCCTGATACAGGATATACAGTCTGGTAATCCTAAGGCAGCAAACTGGCTGTGGCGCTATGATCTTGCTGCTGATGTGCACTATATATAGATGACTTAAAATAATCTTCCCCTTCATGTTCTTATATGTGCTTCACAGAGATGGAGTCAGACGCATTTGCCTTTGCCTGCTATATTATTCACTTTGTTAGGCGTCTAACCGGAGTTAATGGTGTAATCATTACAAAGTAAAAATGGAAAAAATATTCAAAGTACAAACAATATAAATACACCACCTAATGAATATCATTCAAGCTGAATTGGATTAAATCACACTTCTGATTATTCTCATTGAACATGACTGTAAATGACACTAAGCTGTCTTCCTTCACATTAATATTTTGGCCCTGTGTAGAGCATCAGGCTATGAGGGTCTTGCTTTCTGAATGTCTGTTTCCACCCACAGTTGGAAAATAATTTTAGTTTCTTCAGGACTTAAAAACCAGTTAACATATATATATATATTTAACCTTTCAAATGGGCACATTCCTCCTTGTGTTATAGAACTATGTAGGAAGAGAAAGGAAGGAAATGGGAAATGTTAGAACCTATGGATTTTCTGTGACAGCTAAGAGCTCGTCTTCATGCAGCAGATTCAGCATTTTTTTTTCTATTATGATGAGATATCAAGTAGGTGCTCTAGTGAGCACCAACAGTTTTATCACCTGCTGCAGAATAAGTTGATAGTTTCTCTGGATCAAGCCAGTAAACTAGTGGCAATTAAATATTGGTAGTTATTATTGGGAAGTCAAAATACTTATTTCAGGTGATTGTCATGTATTAAATATGATGCTCCTCAAAAATGCGAGGAAAATGCTGTATTTTTTTTTTTTGGCTCCTGTAGAGATTATGCTGCAATTCCATTTTTTCATACTTTAAACATTGTGTCCTGTGATGATGATTGGTGAGTGATCTCCTTGTCCTTATCTCAACCCTTGAGCCCCTTCCATCTTTTTTTCTCCCTCATTTTCTTTGAGGATAGGAAGTTAAAGAGTGGTTGTGGTGGAGTTCAGCTGCCCAGTTGGGTAAAACAGTCACAGAAATGTGGCTTATGAGTTCTGACTGCTATGCTCAACTCTGGGATGAATGCCAAAGTTTATACGAACCCACATGTAATTCTATTTACACCTCAAGATGTTTAAAAATAAAAAATCCCCTTGTTGTTACTAAGAATTGAGGTTTCTCCATAGTGTTCTGAAGACTAATAAATCACTGTTTTTAAGGTATTCCAAAGATGGATGTTGTTATTGAAAGTTAATGTTCTTACCATTTAACCCTTCACAGGTACTATTGTGAAGTCAGCAAGTCTTTATTTATTTGTTTGTTTTTTATTAAATTGTTGAGAGTACAGTATGCATCTCAGTAATAAGTCTTGCTGTACTACTTTGTCATTTTGCAGCCCAGTGAAATAATTAAATTGAGAGTTTAGGAAAATGTTTAATACTGAGTGACTATATTCCTAGATAATAAGTTTCTTATAGCAGCAAAGACTACTAATTACACAGAAATCACCCCCAAATTGATGCTTTTAGAACTGAATATTACAATATATCTCTAATTTATCATTACAATAACAATATATTTCAAAAAATGTCCTGAAGCATTTACAAACAAAGTTGGTCTCTCCTCCTCTTCCAGTTTAAATACTCTGATTTAGCTTCTGGTAGATACTTTCCGTACTATTACTACCAACAATAATGTCTCAAGTCTAAGAGGAAAAACTATCTTCAACCTATAAGTTGAAAATTAAATAAGATATTTAGCATATCGTAAACAAAAATCAACTTTTAGAGGATTTGGGAACAGGTTCTTTCTAGCCTTGCTTCTGTTTCAAAATATTGCAAAGTCAAGAGAAACCAAACACGTATTTACATGTGATTCTCATGACTTTTCTAGTTTCTCTTTAATTTAGCTGGAATTTTCAGGTGGGAGGGAAAATTAACGTTCATTCCTTATTCTGTGTATGTAGCCTATGTAATCCCATGTTATTACTGCTAGACAAGTTACCCTGATGGGCATGTTACACAGACTTTTTCCATGTTTTTGAACAGTTGTTTAGGTGTTTTGTTTCTTTTTTTTTTTTCGATTGTTTATTTTACTTTCTTATTTCACTCTATGGAGGGGGAACAAAAAAGAATTTGGGGGGGTGAGTTGTTCTACCATGTTCAAAAGAGCATTGGAAAATCCTGTAGAAGAGAGAAGGGTAGATAGTTCAGGAGGCCTCGTCCAATTAGCAGCAGGAAAATATTCAGTGTTCTGGATATGTGTTTCAGAAGGCCCTTTGAAATACAGAAAAAAATATTTAATTTCAGGAAATGCTCTTCTTTCTTCTTAATGGCCACCCCTTAAAATTTAAAAGCCTATAAAATCTGCCATTAGGTGGAAAATTTAGAAAATAGAGTAGCATTGTACTTCTAAATACTGCACTTGTAATTAGATATTGGGTGGCCTAGCTACTACTGTTTATTGAATTCTTTGTTCTTCATCTACTCAAGTGCTTAAAAGATAACAGAAAATGTCACTGCTTCCCCTGAAGAGAATTGGAAAATCTAATTTGTCTTACAATCTTGCAGTGAAGCTAAAGAGAATAAATTAGGAAGTATATTTTTCTACATTTCATGGACTACTACATGGACTCCAGCTGCCTGCAAAAGCAGCTATCAGTGATGGCAGCATATTAAAATGAGAACTGCATGTGCAAAATTGTATGGAATGTTAAACTGGACTTCAAATATACTGTTGAGACAGCTGATTTGAAAAATTAACCAATTATAATTGTATCTTTATCGCAGATATTTCATATATATTGAAAGTTCTTTCTCATTATTGAAACAATCCCACCTCCCCCCCCCCAAAAAAAAAAGAAAATCCCACAACAACCACCAGAAATTGAGTATATTTCTTCCAGTATAACATTTTTCTGAGTATTTATACCTATTCAAATTAGCAATCATATGATTTACATATGATGCCTTCTTAATGAGAGATACATAAAGTTTTTCATGTTATATAGCAAAGTTTAATGTCTGAAATGCAGCCATTTCCAGGAAGGAAACATAACCATAATTTGTCAGTAACAATGTAAATACAATACTACCTTATGTAGTGAAAAGTAAAAATAATTGA
The DNA here is from genome assembly GCF_964034855.1 of Anser brachyrhynchus. NCBI lineage: Eukaryota > Metazoa > Chordata > Aves > Anseriformes > Anatidae > Anser > Anser brachyrhynchus. The sequence goes on along the minus strand of NC_137698.1, from coordinate 31,888,017 downwards.
ACTATTAAAGACAATTTAGAAAACCCTAGGAGAAAAGTAGTTTTGATTTTCAGATCAAAAGATCTAGAGAAAAAGACCTTAAAGAAAAAAAAGAAAATATCATTGAATCTTCTTTAATTTATCTATTCATTTGTCTGAGGATAAAAAAGCAAGCAAACAGACCACAACAAAAATTAGATTTGTGGAAGATAGAAGGCCTCCCACCAAAGCCATAGAAGTTATACTAAAAATTCAAAGTAATCTTTGTAGAGTAAAAGTAAAATTGACTGAAAAACTTTTTTTTTTTTTTTTTAAGCTAATATCATGTTTGTTTTAGTAGGGTTCATTAGTTTTGCTAGGCTGTAGAGTTTTTGCTGAAGTGTGCAGTGAAATGCAGATAGTTTCCCCGCCACTCCCATGCACCACCCATTTAAACACTCAAAATTCGACTGAAAAGAAAATCATGACTGATTAAATTAGGGAATGCCAATATATTTTAAGCAGAGAATAACTGAAAGAAAAGCATGCTAAAGAAATTATGCAGTTACAGAATATTTTTCATGACACCTTTGGAAGAATAATGAGTCTGGAATCCAAAGGATAATGCATTGCATTTTCCTGCAACAGTTGTAAGGTGTGGAACAGAGGAGACTAGGAATTTGTGTGTGTAAAATTTGTATTTGCCTTTTCCTGCTTGTTTTCTTTTTCTCATATTTGTCATTTATTTCTTATTCTGCAATTTCAGGATGCTTTGTCCTCCTTAGGGAGCTTAACTGTCCCTTTATGTATACAACCAAGGACTCCGATCTTGTGCGTCTCCTCGCTGTCAAATATCAAAGTACAGACTATGCAGATATTACAATTATTTGAAAGGCCACTTATATTCTAGGGTTTGTTTTTCCCTCCCTGTGCTGAGTGAGAGTAATTTTTTATAACTGCTGAAGAAGCATGAGAAGTGTTTTTACTTCCTCTTAATGAAAACATTCGCTCTTAGGGTTATATTATTCATAGTCAAAATTTCTTAAAAAGGCTTGAACACTTAGAAACTACTGAGCACCGGAAAGTTTTCTGAAAATTCATTGCTCGAAAGCAGTTATGTGATTTAAAGGGAAGTTTTGCAATGAAGTTTTCTACATTTTGTAGTATATGCATATATACTTTTCAGTACATAATCAGTAGCTGTGACTATCCACACCCAGAAGTGAGTTCCTAATAAATATGTCATCCCAATAGATCTTGCTGGGCCGTGTTTAAAGAAATGAAAGTAGATCTGAATTTTGAAATTCATTTAAGAAGGAATACAGCATTTAGTGCGTAGTTAATTATTTAATTGTAGGCTGACATAATATATATGCAGAGGACAGCTGAAAGTAAACGGTGATAAGGGAATTCTAACATGACAAAATGTCTTTTAACAGAACTTTGGAAGAGTATCAAGACTGGAATGAAAAGGGCAATGGATTACAGTCTTCTGCAATATTAATGTTTGGTGCAGAAGAGCCCCGCGCTCTGTGTACATGCACTTATGTGTGTATGTAGCTACTGATTTCAAAGTATGCTTATATAATGCGATGGGGATTGAAAGCCAGGAAACAAGGAGCGAGGAGCTCTGGAACCATTCCACTACTTCTTCAGGAGACAGAAGTTGTGGAGAGCTGAGTAAACGGGGAAGATTGGAACAGTCTGTGGGGTATGGCTTGAAAGAAAAGCTAAGATGTGCTATACCAGATTACCCCCAAAATGGGAAGGACACTGACGGAACTCAGCCTAGCTAAAATTCAGGTGAATCATGAGATTAGAAGGAAAGTAACCCCTCCATCCCTGGTCTTGTCTGCATTTCTGTGCTGAGGTGTTTACATGCATAGAAAATGCATGTATGTAAATAGCTGGGGTATTTTGTTACTGAGTTCTGTTAAAATTTGTCATTGAGAACTGTCTGGCTCAGGTGGTGTGTTAGTGTTTACCAGGTTGGTTGTATTCTCTTCTGCCAATGATTTCCCAAGTCAGGACCCCTGCAGTTTCTTCCTCAGTGTGCCAATTCAAAGAATTCACTTAGGATGAGATTATTGCAAAGAACTTTTCTCAGTATTGTCTTTATACTATGAATATCAGTCAGCATTATATGCTCTAGCAGGTTCTTTCTTTCAGAGGCATTTGAAGAAGGATTTAAAGCTAGTTTTGATCCCTGTATCTAGTTGCTCCTCAAACTCTTTTTTGCCTTTCGTAACTACATTTTCAAATTTCATCTGTTGGGGTTTAAGATCCTTTCTTCAATCTGTCTTTGGTTTAAAAAAAAAAAAAAAGTATCTTACAGGCTCAGTTCTTATTTCTATCTGAAGTATAGAATTCTAGCTTTTGAGTATAAATGTTTCTGGGAAAATTGCTTTAAACCTTCTCCAGTTAAATGAAAATTCAGGACTTTAAAATAAAATGAAACCAACCTCTCGAAAGGCACAACCACCTCTTTGAGCATATGAAAATTCATTTTTTAAATTTATGAACAAAACCTCTCCCATAACAAAAGAACTTGTGAAAGTATAAATGTTTTGCAAAGAAAAAACAAACACAATCTAAAAAGCTATGAGCACATAAAATTGTCATGTTATTTAAAATAATTTTTATTAAAAAAAAATCTTGAAGAAAGGTAATCATGCAAAAAACTTATTGTACAATCTATAACCTTTTTACTCGGTTTCTATTCATTGTCTTTTTCCCAGCTTTACCTACTTGAATATTATTTTTTTTTTAAATCTCACTTGCTAAAATATCCTAAGCCTATTTTTATTCTTCTAGCAATAATTACACTAAATAAATTACAGCATTGCCCTTTCATAGATAATCAGAGTTGGCATGGACTATTAAATATTTTTCTTCATATACTCTAAATAATTTTTGCAAATGGTCTTTTATATACTGATATACCCTTGCATGTAGCTTCAGGATGCTGAAAATTTTCAAGCTTACTACAGTTTATACTTATATTTGTCATATGACAAATGTAATATTTCCATATCTATTGCCTGCAACATTTTAATGACTCTTTCCAAAAAATGTTTCTATAAAGCAAGACAAAGTAGTGTGTTAAAATTGTATTTCTACCTCTCCAAATTTATCTGTGTATGCCTAGACAGACTGTCAGTTGACCAGATGTCTCTGCAGTACACTGAATTAGTGGTATGAATTATCCAAATTCTTGCAGAACAAGCAAAAATGCAGTGAATAGTCCTTTAATGCAGCAGAAACCGTAACACAGCCTTTACAGATATAGCTGTGTTATTTTTATCATGTTAAAGACTGATTTGAGCAGTGGATACATTTCAATGTATTTGTGATAGTATGCTCCTTATCAGTAGATTTTGGGGCTCAAGTGTTACAAGAGTTTTGTACCGTAATAATGAGCTAGATACTGTCAATATGAATAATGTATTTTATGCTGGAGACAAAGAAAAATTCCCAGTTTTTATAAGACTCTAATTACTAATACTAATCCACTTGTACCAGAATATGGAATTCTGTTTTCTGGAGTTGAACAATTTGAGTTTTCTTGGCTAGGAAATTCCACTAATCAGCTGTGCACAAAGCAAAGACTTGTAATGTTGTCAGCTAGTCATAATTGTGCCTGAATATTTTAAGAAAATGGTAACCAGATTTCATCAAAGAGCATTGCAGGTCCAGGTACTCGTGCAACACAGCATACTGGAAGGCCAACCCTGTGACAATCTTTGACACATGGAGCTGCAGACTGTAGCAATGCAACTGCTGAGAAGCCCAGAAGCCCAGCAAGCAAGCTTGAAAAAAAAAAAAAAAAATCAAAGCAGGATTCTGCTGAAATGTTGAACTGGAAAACACTGGTGAAAAGATACCTCCAGATTTTCCAACTGATTCTAAAAATCAGAATTATACTTCAAGTAATATTGTGTTACTTAATAATTGTTTCAATAGCAAGAACTCACTGAAGATAAATGTTGAACAATTTATAAATTAAAGCCAAGGGTGTTTATCTGAACTCTGCAAAGAATCATTTTAATTTTCTTGTCTTTAAAATGTTGATTTTTTGTCAAACGGGAACAAGCACTGGAATAAGTGTGCCCTTTTTCCTCAAGGATATTCTCTGGAGCTGCACTGTCTTCAGATGGTGGCAGTTCACTTGGGATGAATTCATATAAGTGCCTTAGATACTGAGGTTTAAAATATTTGGGGTAAAATAATAATTCCAGTTAGTTAAAGGATATAGGTACAGCTTTATCCGATTTAGTATGTATATACACATAAATATAAATCTAGGTATCTATTAGATACAGTTACAAGTATAGATAGATCTATAGCCTTACAGGAACATCCTAGATCTAAATGAGAATATCAAAAATGCTAGTAAATCTTTCAGTTCGTCTTACCTCTTCTACCTGTTTCATAAAACTACCATGAAATTTCAACACAGGAAAAGCAAAAAGAAGGAACCTTTCACTACTAGCATCTGAAGTCCCTGCTGACACAGAGATTTCCTAGCAGTTGTGGCCCGTATTTTTTCCTGTTTTAACATGCCTTCCTTCACAGAATTGGAGACATTAAGACTAAACTTGCTTTGCTTAAGTACTTTAGAATTCATCATGCTGATCTTCATTCCCATAGACCTTATGAACTTAAATGATACAAGTGTAAAACAATCCTCCCAGGTACTATGCACATAAATTGCAATTGTGAACGTGGTTATCGCAAAACGCATGACACATGAGTGCCACAGGCAAGAGAGCACCAATTAGGCAAACCGTCTTCCAGATGGTGCAGTCTCAGATTTTGGATAATTGCTCAAAATGATAGAGTGAAGTGGGGGTGGAGGGACCTTGCTACAGTCTAGATATATTAAGATATATTATCTAAAAAATAAAATAATAATAATAATAATAATAAATCCTAATCGTTAACCATTCACTTGCACTTAAATTTTAGGAAGGTAGTATTTGAGAGAATTCGTAATATTGAAACACTCATGACAAATGCATAGTAGAACCAATTTCTTTCACAACTGTGTTTAAAAGGAGCAACTTGGCAGCAATTCCGTTCAACTTTCAGATTGCTTGAAGGTGAAAGAAGCATTATTTATCTCTGGTGTGCTTTATTAACATTCCATGATTATGAGAATATAAAGACATGCATCTGTGTTTGTTTCAGTTCTCTGAGAGAGGCTCTTGCTCTTTCTAATTTCTGACTACTCAGAGTTGTGAAGTGAAAATATCTGTAGGTGTGGGTTTGAAAAGTCTCCTGCTGTAATTGCTGTTGTGGAGAGATCTAAAAGCACTATGCCATTTTCCCCCCTCATTTCTCAGTTTATCATCTGTTATAGCGAGGCACATTAAGTGCAAATGTGCATTGTGGTTTATTGCATGAAAATTCTTGCTGCCCTTGGTTACTTAGCCAAAAAATCAAAAAGTGATTAGAACCTGTCAGAAGCAAGCACAGGGAAGAAACCCACTGGGTAAGAAACAATCTGTAACTTATATTGGTGATGCACTGTAATGGGCTAAGAAAAAAACTCAATATTTTTCCCCCTTCTCGGTTTCTGTTGAGTAGAAAAGGCATTTGTAGAAGTTATTCAGGGCTATGAGTACAACATCCGTTGTAGCCTGGCTCTGTGTACTCTTTCTGTCTGAAGTGTGTAGAACTTTTCCCAGGGAGAGTTCAAGGGCAGGCAGAATTTCTAATTCAGCAGATATATCCTAATCGTCCCAGTAAAGGGTTTTAATGTCTTTGCATGTTATTGAAGAAGCTGTGCTACTGCTCTGTCTGTTGCAGGAGGGGAAAGATCAGAGTGGCTTTTTGTCTCCACTGACCTCTGCAACATCCAGTTCTTTGGGTTGATAGTAGAATTTGGATTTCCTCCTTCCTCCCTCTGTAAGCAGAAGTAATATGACTTATTTCATCTTACTTGTCCGAGAACTTCAAAGTAAAATAGTAAAAAGAGTAAAAAGTAATTTTGCACAATAATATAGTTCAAAACTACCTGTTCTCATTTTTGTCACTGAAAATATTTTTTCTAATGAACAAATCTTCCCATAATATATACTTGTTAGAATATCTCACATTCTATAGCATTTAGAACTGAATTTTGATTTTCAGGGCATACAGTTCTTAGCAAACTGGTCACCGTGTTTGCCCGGAAATACCTTTCCTACATTCTGCAGAGCTTGCAGAGTACATCCTCTCACCTCATGGATGGCAACAAGAGGTGGTCAGAAAGCCATGTGCTCATTTTTTTCTACCCACTGCCTTCTTTTCAGTTTTGGATTTTTGTTGTTGTTTTGTTTTGATTAAGAAGCAGATGGAATATGATTTTCTCAATGTTCCTGTAAACAAAAATTAATGGGCTAAAATGTTCATAGGCAAATTGCCATGGAAATGTTCTCTAAGAAAGTTGTACAGTTGCTATACAGAAAAGTGCTAGTAATTGGCATCCAGGGTAAAGAGAACTAATCTATAGCAAGCTTGTGTAAATCCTGACTTAAAGCTCGATCATGACATTTTCTAGCATTTTGGAAGGAGATGCAATATAAATGCGGAGCAAAGTGGGGACAGGATTAAGAGTTAGTCTACTCTACCATGCGACACAGGAGTGCATGGCACACTAACCAGTACTAAAAGAGGTGATCTAAAACCAGTATCTTCTTCACACATGTACTATATACAGAAAATTGTTCCCAATTCAGGAAGACCTCAATTTAACTAAGCACTGTGTGGTCACACACATTTGTCACCTCTGAATCTTGTACCAGCTAGCTTTGTATTTGAAGTAGTACTGAAAAATCAGATCCAAACTACCTTCTGCATGCTGTTCACAATTTTGTAGACCTTAGTCATGTATTTTTTGGTCTAAACCTCCTCCAGTCATTAAAAGAGCTCCATATATTATTGTACTTTTCCAATTGTATATCATTTTTTGAGATACTTAGCCTATAATACTTGAGGTAGGACAAACCACGAATTTTATAATGGTGGTCACATTTTATTTTTCCTCACTAACGATAATCTAAATCTTCAGTTTGCCTTTTTGATTGCTGTTCAGTAAACTGAAATTTTCAGAGAATGGTTAATTATAACCCTGCTATTTAACATCTGTAGGGGCAATGTTCAGCTTAGACCCCATTGTTTTATATGTGGGATTATAACAGTTCAATGCGTATCCAACATTCAGTATAACTTGTCATACAACTATAACAGTATTCTTGGTAACTTTGGCACCTTGCTATTGAGTCTCTTCTGTTTCTAGGACATTTAACAGTATAGTTGTTCTTATTTCCATCACTGTGGCTTTTTATTCCCAATATTTTTTCCCTAAGTTCTAGCCATGTAATTGTCAATGCACAGACCTTCTCTGTTTTTTCATGGATGCTTAGATTCCTTAATATCTATCGATAAGGGAACTTGTCAAAGCTATTTCAAAGACCAAGATAACTCTGTTGGTCAGATCTCTCTTCAACATGCTTGTTATCTCTTTCAGAGAACTGCAGAGGATTTTCAGGGTATTTCTCATTAGAGATTTGTTTCAACTATTCTTCAGTATGTTTATTCATATGACATTATTACTCATATACCTATTAGAACAATCTATTAATTGTTAATATAATGTTAATAAATTATAATGATATTGTGATAATCTTTTCTGAGTACATGAACGATTGACTTTTTCCATTGAAAACTTCTCAGCGTTAATACCAGGAGCAATGACTGGGGCCGATGTTAAGATACCAGTATTATAACTACATAAATACAATTTATATGTAGTCCAAATATTGTTAAAGATGTCATAACTGTTCTTTAATAACTATATGGCCACAGCATGATTTGTTGCTACAATTATTCCCTTTTACTGTGGTTTTGTAATGTTTCAATAAAACATTACGCAAATGACTGAAGCCAGCCGGGCAGGTGGCTATTAAATAGGGACTGCTTATTTCAGGGCTGTTTGACTTGAAATCAGGAAGTGAAGAAGAATTGAATGTTCACATTGACTGAAATACAGTCTTATTTTGGAAGTAACTTATTTTCTAAGTAAATCTTTTCTGATGTAACAAGCTTCTTAAAGCTGACACAAATGGAATGTTTAATTAAGCCAATTGGTCTGTGATTCTTTTTCCTTCCTTTCTCCATTTTGAAAAGTAGATACCACAATGCACCTTTTCCTGTCTACCAAGACTTCTTGGAGAAAACTACTAACGGCTCTGATAATTCGTTGGTTGTTTGATGTAATACTGGAAAATGATGTGTATCATGCCCAGTCACTTTGAAAACATCTAATTTATCTAGATATGATTCAACCTGTTCTTTCCTTCCCCAGTACAGCTGTTATGCCTTAGATACAGGTATGAACAGTCATAGCAAAATTGAAGCAGACTTTTTAATACAGGTTGACTAACATAACACAATAAATGCTTTTGATTTTTAAATGTGGATTATCAGTTCTGTTTTAGAATGGATTAGCAGCATAAATTCAACCTCAGTTAATCCAGAAATTTCTCAAAGCTAAAAACAAGTTAGCAATCAACCTAAATCATACCACCTCTATTCCCCTTATATCACAATGCTCTTAACTTGGAAGAGAAGAACACCCTTTGGTACATATTCAGATTTCATATATAAACTCAGTCTAAGAGTCCCTGTTGTTCTGCAGGGTCAGTAGAACTGCTGTTTTAGATTATTTTTTTTTTCCAATCAGTAGGATCAAATCTATTACATTTTTCATTTTGCAAATTAGTATTCCTCTTCCATGTCTATGAAAGTGTTTTACAGTACTTCTTTGTAATATTTCAGAATTTGAAGCATATGACCTTATAAGCACGAAACTGAGGCTTTCCTATCCTGAATCTTGCATTACTCTTATCTACAGGTGAAATTAATGCTGTAAAAGGTCAAATATATATATATTTTTTTGTTTTATTAAAATTAGAGTGCCGTTTTGCAGTCCTTTCTTAATAGATACAAGTATCCATGAAAGGTACTAAGCACTAGGGAATCAAACTCTGTTGTTTCTTTTTAATCACATTCCTTTCTTGCTGTTCTCTTGTTTTCATGTCTTACTTGCAAGAAAAAGTTATATTAACTATAGAAACTTTTATTTCAGAGAGCATTAACAAATACTCCTAATTAGATGTTAAAATTCTGTATATAATCCAGCTTAAGTTCCTTTTTAAGTAACTTAAGCAAAGTCTATGAAAATAACAGTACAATTTAAGCAGTGTTGCCCACAAAACATGCTTGTACCAGTTTTGACTAAACAGTTTCAGATCTTAATGAACACAGATTTTTCAAAGACCAGGACTTCTGAACCCTATCCTTGATTTTTGATTATTATTGAATGATCTGAAAAAGAGGTTTCATTCATAGCTGTGCAAAACTTGGTGGTTTTATACATTTTTCAGCTTTAGTCTACTTGCCTTTATGCTTATTGAATTTTACTTTGTGTTTGGATTCAGTTGGATAGATACCAGAGCTCCAAGCAAAATATTGGTTTCACCCAATTTCACACTGAAACCATGCAAAACCCACAAAATCTGAGTGTTCTTGATGTGAAAGTGTGAAGTAGCTTGGCCCAAGTTCACACAAAATGTGTGTGAACCTTTCAGTGAATGTGGGCTGAGTTTCCAGTTTGTAATGAAACACTAAGCCAAGCAGTTTTTTTTTTGTGTGTGTGTGTGTGGCTTTGTATTTGTTGTAGGAGTTTTGCTTAGAACCCCATATCAACACATTTCTGATACCTTAAAAGTAAGCTTGTACTTCTGTTCATAGCCTTCAATGTACACAGTTCCTTTTTCAGTAGAAATCAGAGGAAATTGTTGGATGCAAGTCCTTTTGTCATTTAACAGAATGTTTTGTATTCAGGAGTTTTTCTCTTTCTTCATCAGTCCATTTCCTTCAACATTAAGCTTTGTTCACAATTTCATAGTAAAGAGAAATGCCTGGGCCTAGATATTCTATTGTGTTTTTGGTTTATCTGTTAGCTGGGGCATGTCCTCAGTCACTGACAGTTCAAGGGGTTCAGTGCAATAGTTATTGTGAATTCCTACCTAATTTGATAACTAAAATCTTCCTTTTACTGTTACAAATTTTATGATTATTATTTCTGGCTGGAGAAATGTTTTGATGGATGATGTAGATGTTTACCTTTGTGGAGAAAATGGGATAAGCTAACCAGTGATAGAAGAATGCTGCCTGTCAGTAATTTTAACAAACAAGGGCAGTTTTGTTCACCAATTGAAAAAAAAAAGTCAATTTTAATCTGTTTTAATTATGTTCTAAATTATCAGACAAGTCTAGTGAAAGGAGTAGCTCAGGTGAAAAAAAATATTTATGCATTCAATTTATGCATTCATAGTGGGACTAACAAACTATTTTCTTGGGGCAACTAGTGTTTTAACAATATTTAAAACAAAAAGTGAACGAAGAGCTGGTTATATGTGAGTTATTGATTACTACCCTGATGAATGCTGAAAATCAATATTCTCTTTTTAATGGAAGAGAAATGTAGAGGGATTTAAACTGTTAAATTGTGTCCCAACTGCTTTAATAGGACAGTAACTTAATAACAGGGAATAAATTCTCTCAAATAACTTAATTCAAGGTTAAATTGTGTCAGAAGAGGTATTGCAGCCTGTTTTGGTGAAGTTCTGTTGTTACTGCTTCAGCACTCTAACAAAAGCTAGTTCAGGTGTCTCAGCTATTAAAAGGCAAAAATATGAGAACTGTCAACTGTTGCTATGGAAAAAATAATACAATAAGGAATGTAAATAACTGTATGAGTAATACATTATTTTGATTGCAGTTTTCATGGAGATTCAATGGCAGAAAAGTGTTAATTTAATCGCTGTTTTGTGATCCAGAGAGTGTGAGATCTTGCATACAATTTCTAAGTAAGGCAATAGCTACAGGTATTTTCATCAGTGAAAAAAAGTAAAATAACATAAAAATTCCATTCTAGGTAGAAACAAGAAAGTACTCAATTACAGAATGATTATCTATACGGCCCTCATTTTTGCCTGTGCTGAGATTTGCAAAGATTCAGCTGATGATGGAATATGTTGTCTTCAACGTTTGCTTTTAAATCTGTAGTAGCATTATATTCCAACCTAAATATTTATGTTGGGAGTTCTATAGACAGCTGGGCTAATCAACACAATATGCTTATCACACATTTTGTGGCACTTGAATTTCATTAGAGTGGTTTCAAAAATTTATAACTTTATAGAGTTTATAAAACTGGATATTTATCATTTTACCTTGCAATATTGCTATTTTTTCTTAGTCTTAAAAGAGATTACTTTTTTTTTTTGTTATTAGGGATTTTTTGCAAGTTTCTATTGAACTGAAAATAAGTGAAAATTACATGCATTTATAATGAAAAAAGATCTTTTATTTAGGAAAAGCTCTTTTCAAAGCTGTCACTAATTTCTGTTGTGGCTGGGTGAAAGCTGTAGGACTTGATACTTTTAGTGCTTTTTCATTCTAGATATCCCCAAATATCTTTTAAGTGTCTCCTGGCTAAGGTTGCTGGATTTTAACTCCCCATGTGTGGAACACAGTTCTTAGCTCAGAGCGAAGGCTCACAGCAATTATACACATTGACTAGTTCCTTCACTTGGAGGACTGTGCTGAGTGAGGCCTGGCTCTGTGCTCTTGTTGTACACCCCTTATTGCACCTGGTTTGGCCCAGATCTCATACAACAATGCTTTCTAATGGTATGAAGCAAATGACGGTGAACGCTTGCCCCAGCTCAGTGAATTTTCATGTCTTTGTCTCTTAGTCAGCACTGTCCTCTTGTATCTATCCTTTCTTCTGGCCACAATGGAATCTACTTTTAAAATAGTTTTCTGATCCTTGTTGTTCATTTGATCTGAGTAACTTATCTTATAGAACATATAATTGCCAGTGATTTGGGTTACTATAAAACTAATTTACTATTAGTTGTTCTAGAAAAAATATGCTCTTTTTTGAATGATACAGCCAACTATGTCATAACAAAATCACAGTAACTTTGTCAAAGGTTTTACAGAGGTAGAAAAGTTAATTTTAATTGTCACATGGTTTCAGAAAAACATGCTGTGCAACAGAAAATAAATAGCATTCACACTAGCTTCTGGATAAGGTGCCATTCGATGTGTGAAAAATAATATTTAATCTGTCATTAAGCTATTAGACTTGCTAGATCCAAATACACAGATATATGCACTGAGTGATAAAACTGTTTGTCACATGTCAATATGGTTTTGTCATAACTAAACTTAATCTGAAATAGTGTGTGATGTTTGTGTTGGGTCAGGAGAACTGAAGAAATGAGTGGTATCTCTGTCTCTATTTTTGTCATCAAAGTGCTGCGTGACCTGGAGCAAGTCCACCTAATTCGTGTGTAAATTCCCATATTTACAACAAGAGGATCATGTTACTCAAACTTCTTTTTATAAAGGGCTTTGATGAAAAGCATGCTCAGACCTAAATATTAATCATTGTTATTGCTGTTAGAGGTGTGGGTTGCAAATCTGGACTCTATTAACTTAACAACGGAGTTCACAGTAGCATGTAATCGGACAACTGTAAAGAGTATTTAGCAGATTGCTTTCCTTCTCTCTACCAGAAGGACAGACTTTGCCTTTTTCGACGAATGCCAAGTTTACTCTTCAATGCCATTCAGGAAGATGATTTACAAAGTTTTCAGTTGTTGAAAGTAATTCTTTGAATGATACTGGAGTGTTTTTGTTTGTTTGTTTGTTTTTGTTATTGTTTTACTAAATTTTTCAGTGTTACCGGTAAGTCTCTCTATTGTTCTAAATGAACTCAAATTCCTATATATACCACTTACATATATTTAGGTCTTCACCGGAGTTGGTGGTTGCTTTTCTTTCTGTACATCAGAATGCCGACCCTGTTTCAGGTTCTGTTTTCTACAGGTTGCTCTACAGCACTTTATTTTTTTTATTTTTTTTTATTTTTTCCTGAACTCTTTCTAGTTTATCTGCTTAAATGTAATACATGCAATTCTCCAGTAGGGGCCTCATCAGTAGCATGTATAGAGGGTTTAAATGCTGTTTTTAGTGAGTGAGGTCTGATCTTATAATGTTTACAGTGGGCTAAATCACACATCGCTATTAGTACTATGGTAAACATTTGCAACAGAAATCAAGGGTGTGATCCTTGGACTTTGTTTTGCTTCTGCAGAGGGAAGGAATGTAAACATTTTTTTCAATGCCTAAAGTTAAATACTAGCTCCACTGTATCAAAAAAAATATGTTGTTATGGCAGGGTTAAGATTAAATTCCAGGAATTTCCTATGCCTTTGACCTGGGTTTTGGAAGGGGAAGACAAAGAAGGACAAAAATAGCAAGGTACTCATTTGTCTTCATCATCAAAATACAGATATAAAACAGAATCTTTTCCTTCTGCTGACTTGCTCCGCTAGCTCTTGCTCGGGCCCATGGGAACCATGGTTCCGTATCCTTCCCCTGTGAGTGCATCAATACTCTATGTAGCATTTGCTGCATGAAGATATGTATGTTGTTCCAACATGCATTCTCTTGTGCTGCTCAAGTGATATTTTTGAGGGCAGATCTAAAGCAGCCACATTCCTCAGTATCTTAGGAAAGTAGAGACTGTCCTACAGAATGCAGTGGGTGATTTCTGTAAGAGGGTAGAGACAGATAAATTGGATCCATTCCAAAAGTACATTTTTCCTTGCCCTTGCTGGCACAAAAAGATGCATGCACATGCAGTATTCACCCTTTAGATGTTGTGGAGAACTGTTATCCCATACTCCCAGCATCCCTGTTTGCTGTATTTGTGTTTCTCAGATGAATATTCGTTTTGTTTGTTTTTCCCTTTGTGAACTACTATGGAACTGCCATGAGCTTAGGTGCTTGCTTTGTACACTACAATACAGCAGTTACACTCATTGTTGAAGGAAGATAAAATACAAAATTCTCTAGTAAGCAGAATTAGGTGGAGTTCCAGTTAGGGTACGCAAATATGTAGGACTGGTGTTTGCTTGAGAGAGAGAGAGGTGTTAATCTGCCTGGTTAATTTTATTAAAACCAAAAATTTGAATGCTATAATCTTTATTCATCCACTATCTCCTGTGCAGCTACTAGCACCTAAAATTTAAGTCTAAAAATTTAAGATTATTAAAAGTAGATCACCTAGAAATTTACTCACAGCTAGGTAAAGTCATTGAAAAATACCATGCAAATTTCCCACTGTTTATAATCAGAGGCACTTGATCCTAACAACCAAATGAGCAGGTGGGTCCTCCTTAAATAGTTTTAGGTGAAGTTAAATGAAGGTGCTAAATGAAGGTTAAATGAAGGTTCCCATTTCTTCCTTTTCAGGTTTGGGTCCTTGGTATTTATGTGTGTTCTCTTGCTCTGTTCTACGTCTGTATCTCCATACAATAAAAGAACATAATATGGGATATAAGCAGTGAACTGGATAATGTACTGCTTTGATCTTTTTTCCTATGAAACCTTAATCTATCTGAACAATAGGCTTTTCACATTACATTAATTAGTTCACTATAGTAATTAACATTAGTTAGTGAATATTTAACATTAGTCATGATTTTAACATGAAACTGAAGATCTTTCATCTTTTGTTATCTTATTTATTCTTAATAATGTTAAATTTAATTAACAGTTCTGCTTGTTAAGAAAATTATGACTCTTAGGGACAATGGCTATGAGAGAAAAACAAGCAATAACATTTTGCTTTATGTAACAGATCTCTACTACTACTACCTAGTCAGAGCTAGTATACATATATTTGCTGTTATAACTTTGCACCTGTGTTGCAAAGTTTGTCTTTCAGCTGCACACATACAAATTGTGAACAAATTGAAGCCACATTTACTTAACTAAATTCTCTCTAGAACTTTTAATTCTTTATTGAATTCTTTTTCCATCCATCACTTCCTATAGCTACATTTTTTAAAAGGCAACCTGACTGTTCCGCTCTATTTAGTATATGAACAAACTGAAAGCAACTAAAACATTAGTAATAATTATGCCATTCATCTTTAGTAGTTCTTAATAGTTATTATTCTATTTTTCTTTATATAATGGGAACTATTCAGTTAGACTCACAATGTATGATATGATTTTGACAGTAATAAAAAAAATCAGAAAAATCACAGCACACCTTCAATATGTACTTTAATGTAACACAACCATAATATGATGATTAGTTCTCTTGAGATTGCTACTTGCTGGAGCAATGTGCTGTAATTAACTAAATTATAACAAATCTGAAGGAGGTAGTAGTGAGTTATCTTGAAACACTATAAACCAGTCATGCTGAGAAACAAATAGGCCAAACCAAAAATGATTATCTGCAACTAATTAAGATGATATGGAGACATGCATTTACAAACTAAATGCTAATGGACTTTCTTTTTCTTTAATGAAAGTCTTGATGCAGTTCATTAGGACAGTGATTTTGTTGTTAAATGTTTGCTTGTACTTTTTAATACCTAGTGTTTAAAACTAGTGTTTAAAAAAGGGAATATAAAACTTTAAATCTGGCACACCGTAAAATTTTGTTTATTTCATGCTAAATCTAATTGCACATACTGTGTATGTCAGTGGTAGGACAGAAGTATTGTTAATGAGTTGGCCAGTATGTTGAATTCGCTCACTTATTTAAAGTGATAAATTAAGTTTCAAGTTCGCTTTGCCAGCTTTGCTCAGAACAGTAGCTAATTAAAACTTGGCAGTAGAGCTATGATTGAAACATTGGCATGATATCCCTCCAAAAGCAATTCAGGAGTATACCACATAATAAAATGTGACGTTGTATGTATTGGCAATTAAGTCTTAACTTTCTGTCAATTTTGATTATTGTGTTGAATTTGTACTCTTAGTGACATTAGTTATCATTCTTTTCTTCTACAGAAATCATTCTGTATTTTGCTATAAAATACAGATTTTCCAACTTGTTCTTTTGTCATTCTACAATTTTTCAATGCATTTATTGTGGCAAAGGAACAGACTTCATGTCCCATGGATGTTTATGCAAGAAGATGAAATATCTCCCAAATGATATAGGCCATTTCATACTTTTATTTATTTTTTTATTTTTTAAAAATCTTTTGGAGGGATAGGGAGATTTTGATTCAGTCAGCTTCAGCTGAATAATTTTTGAAAAAATAAAAGTCTCCTTTCTTCATGTGCATAGGCTGCTTTAAATATCTAAACATTTAAATATCTAAATATCTAAATTTTTCCAGGATTAGAGAAGTCCTCAAATACTGGTACAATCACACAGCATTACCTGGACTTGACTGAAATTAAGCAGAGGTTTTCTCTCCACATAAACAGACAGCAGATATAGCCCCAGAAAGTCTATCAGCAGTGTTATCTTTTGTGGTGCAGAGATTCCAGGGTGACCGTGTTTACAGAGTTTGAGCAGATTCTTGGTATTTATGCAAAAAAAACCACATTTGTGAGTTTTTATTTTTTTATCATAAAAGAGAGCCAAACTAGCACATATTTACTGTAGCTCAAAAATGACAAGGCTGTCTGAAAGGAGTGTGTCTCTCAATTTTATTAAAAATCAAATAATCATAAATTAGAAATTAATAATTTAGATTATTTAATTAATTTCATCTTTCTTACTGTTTTAACATAGAAAATTGAAACTTATTCCAAAAATAATTAAAAATTGTAGGAAAGGAGAACATACTCCCTCTCATTTTATTGCCATGAACATCATATTTCAATAGAATAAAATCTTTGTCTGCTTTCAGACTAGACTTAATTTACTGTAGAGGTGACCAAAATCAATGATGCTTTGCATCTTTTGTTGCTCACTGTTCTGTTTGTCTCTGCTTGATTGCTTCATACTTTCTATCCTAAGAAACACTTTTGACCTTCCTCTGAATGTCCAATATTTTATAGGGAGTTTCAAAGAAAGAAGCATACATTTGCCAATCATAAATTATTCAAATATAGCTTTATTAGTTACCAGCATTGGTTGGTATGGAATATTGATCTGTACATTTCACTTCTTGACTGTTTCCTGACGTGTTTCATTCACACCAGTCTGCTTCAGAAGAATAGTTCTGATTCTCCAGTAGATGTAATTCTCCCAAGTTTCCAGTGTAAGCCTATTCTCTATCCTCAAATTTTACTTGTCCATAGTCCTGAGCTTGGTTTACTAGTGAACTAACAAAGGATGATAGATATCCTAGCCCATTTGGGGGGGGGGGGGGGGGAAGAAAGCGGATTATCATGTGTATCCCCAGTGATCACTGCAATTGAGGACTTTCCAGGATTGTATATATGTATGTGCATTTTTATTGACATAGTGATAGAATTCATCTTGATCAAACATGATAAACCACTGTTCTGACATCAAGAAGCTAAGACTTGAAGTTTAAGATTTGGAATCATGTATGAGTATTTGGAAGTGGGGCAAGGATATTCCTGCATGGGCTTTGAAAGACTAAGTACTTGGTAGGGGAATTCAAAACAGTCAATACACTGAGCGATTGAAAGTTTTTATTTCCACATCTATAGCTAAACAAAAGGAAACACAGAGAAAAATCCACATCAAATCCTTTTTTAGAGGTGCAGGAAAACCCCTCCCTCTAGTCAGGCTCAGCTATTGCAATCCTTTTTTCAGAAAACTGAACAAGATTTATTGCTTTATTTTTGAAAAAATAAATACACAAATTCTGCGTTTTTTCCCGATTAAAAAATAATCTAATGGCAGGCTTGCCCTAATTTGCTTTTTCTGTACAAAATTGTGATCTCTGCTGTTTTCCTGTCTTACTTTACAAAAAAGAACCACCATATCAAATGGAGAACTGAACCTTCAGAGCAAGAGTTACTACACAGTTAAATGTCCTAGCCACCAAGGTACAGAATCTCTCTTGAGCTTGGCTGTGTTGATTTCTTTCTCATGTAATGTGACAGGTTCAACTTGATGAATGACCATTGGTTTTTAATTAAAATAGATGCAAATTGAATGGATTTGTATAGCAACTAGTCTTGAAGCTACTCAACCCTACCAAAGTTGTGGCAGTTTGGGGTGTGCTCAGAAGCATTTCTGTAGACTGGGAAGGTTTGAAGGGAAGCATATAACACAATCTAAAGAGCACAAGCACAGTTTTGTGGGGAATGTGCCCAAGTTCCACTGAAGTATGTGCTTTTAAAAGTTATTTACCTACTGAAGGTCATTTATTCAGAACCTCATATAATTTTTAAAGTTAAAGAAGAAAAATAGTTATTGAGAAGAGTAACTATAAAGAAACTGGAGAACAAACTAGCCACAAAAGCTGGTGAACTTTATCATTTCTGAAGTCTGATGTGGCTGAATTAAGCATCAGTATTAGGGCTACAGTTATGCTCTACAGAATGTGTTGAATCAGACTAAGAAAAAAACTGCTGGTATTTTCTTGCTCTACAGCTGTCTAACCCTGTGGCTTTTCCTTGAATTTTCCTGTCTGTGACATCAACCCATTTGTCATTGCTACTTCTACTTATTTTTCTTGTCATCATTTGTGAATGTCCTTACAGAACCAGTCTTCAGTATTACATCGTTTTTAACCCTTTCCTTGTGCCTTTCCTTATGACATTCAATTCTCCAGATGGTGTGTAATTATCTTTAATATTATGTTAATATTATTTTTTTCTGTCATCTGAAGTAGCAAGTGTTGCCATCCTCAATGATATTTATGTACTTGATGAGCTTCCATGACACACACATATGACATTGCATTTCAAAAGCTTCAATCATTTCCCCATCTTCTGCCATCTGGATTCATTTTACTGACCTAACTTGATATAGTGTGTTGTAATCCCTCAGTCTCAAGTGCTTTTTTATCATATGAACATAAAGCAGATTTTGCCATTATTTTCTAAATGATATTCCTGCCCTCAGACATAGAAAATTAAGTAGCAGGATGAACTGTGTCCTCCTCTATTTATAAATAAATTGGAAAATGCCTATTTTTAAGTGATTAGGTTTTTAGTTTCTTTTACTTAGTATCTAGTTGAAAATTGAGTATGAATAATACCTCTTAAAACTAACTTGCTTTTCTAACAAGTGAAATAAGTAGATCTTGATTTCTTCTTTTTTTTTTTTTATTTTTTACAACTCATTAATGAGGCTATTATGAAACATTTATATTCATAGATTTTTTTTTTTTTAATCAGTGCGAGTAGGGGAAACGGTAGAGTGTGTGTGATATTACACAATGTTTCCATTTAGAGAGAAAATTGTGAATGATATCAATGACATGCTTTACCTGCACCTACATTTGTAGGTGTATATTACTATCTTGTATTCATTTTGGCTTTATTTTGCTGCATTGCTGTAACTGTAATTACCTGTTAAAGTGAGATTGCTTTGAACCACATGCCCGGATCCAAATTCCTCTGGTCATTAAATGGATTGAGAGTCTGAATCTGGGTACAAAGCAAACAGTTTTCCTATGAATACCCATAAAGGTGTTCATATAACTGCATGTTTAATTGGCCTACTTGAAAAAAGTAATCTCTTTTCATCCGTCATTTAGCAAACAGCTCAAATGACACAGCAGAAATAAACCTCTGCTTGTTAATACAGGCAAGACTTCTGAACTTTAAGCACGGTTCTCTTCCATGTGATGTTGCTAACAGCAGTCGTTTCTGAAACTGTACTGATTCTGATCCAGAGAATCAGTACTGCACAGTGGGAATGCAAGAAAGAGAGAGATGGCAGTTATTTTCAGATCAACAATCTAATAGTGCCATTGAAACATTTAAGAAGCTTGGATATTCTTTGCAGAACTTGATCATGATTGGAAAAAAAACAGTTTGACAACAATTTTTTTTAGCAATCACTTACTTTCTGATGGCTAATCACTTTGATAGCTTCCAGTTACTCTTCATGAAAAAGAACTAAGGAGGGGAAGAAATTTAATGAAATTTGATGTGCCAGGATGAATACTTTTTTTTTTCTTTCTTTCTTCAGGTTCCCTTTGAAAACTTTTTTCCCCTCTTCTCACTGTCATTTCAGCTAAGAGTACTCTAAGCTTCATGAGCATTTGGTCTGTGGTTAAAACTGAAAGGAAGCTTTCTTTTTTCTTTAGTGGAGATCATACAGAAAATTCTTACCTTAGACATGAGCACACTTTTTGACATAATCATTATAGAATGAACCAAAATGCAGAGCAAGCCTTAGGGTTTGGGGCTAGGGTTTGTCTGTTTTCAAAAATTGTTAAGAATTTGCTGGGATTTTTACCAACTCCTTCCAACAGAAGTGCTCTGATATCTTTTATTTTTTGTTTTTAAATATTTTGAATATTTGAAATATTCAAATTGATAGTTTTTATACTTGTAATGAATTCCTCTGCTGCAGGTTGAAATGAGGAAATACAAGAAGTGGATGTTCAGAGACTGAACAGAATCCTATTTGAATCAGGAATAATCTTTATTATTCTTTATTATGTATTCTTTATTCTTCAGCTATGCCATATGATGAAAGATTGAATCTTGACATTTTCCTCATACTGATCTCACTTAAAGAGGGATTGATCATGTAACACTATGTATCCCAGCAGCCTGCAGTAAAATACTAAGCAGAGCACTGTTGCCCTAAAGATGAGAGATCTAGTACTGACAAAAAGCAGAGGTGAAGAGGAAAGAGACAGACAGAAAATGTAGATCTGAAGGAAGGTCTGGGCTTTCTGGTTTCATAGTAAGGATGAGGAACACATCTACTATTTCTGGGAGGATTCCATCGAACTATGAATATTCCTCCTTATTAGTATTAATTCTCACTTTCCAGACATCTGATGTGAGAAAAGTATTTAAGAAAGCCAAACAGTGCTTCATTCTACTTTCTTGGTCCTCTTTCTCATTAATCTTGTCTTATTCTTTGCCAATGGTTCTAGGAAACACCATTTTAAATTCTCATGTTAATTATTATTAAAACAACAACAACAAAAAACCCCCAAAACAAATGAACAAACAAAAAACATTACTAGCCAACGCATTGCTATTAAATCATTTGAACAAGTGACTGGGACTTGGAAACACACGAGTGACAACAAGCCTCTTCCTTTCTTTTACTGTGTCTATATTTTGGCTATTGTTATAACTTTGCAAAACCAGTACCTAAAGTTGCATACAATGTATAGAAAAAAATAGTCTGATAGTCATGATGCAAAGTGCTTGAAATATCATAAGAAAAGTTATCTTTATAATTTTAACTGTAACAAAAATGCAGAAATCTAGCTCAGATGCTCAGGTTGTAGCTCATGAAAAAGCCATGGAAGTGGCACAAAGTATCCCCTAGTGAAAGTAGGGTATTTATTATGCATGCCCAGGGATACATAAGATGTTTTAATTCCATATCTTAGTTTACCAGTAAACAATGTTCTTGTGTAGCTATACCTTTTGATTCAATTGGTCCCAAATCATAGCCAAAGACTACAAACCTCTGGAACCATTTTTATTTATTTATTTATTTATTTTTAGAGGGTCTCTGTAACTTCTATAACTTTGAGTGCTGAACAGTAACAGATTGAACATTGTACTGGCAACCCTCCAGTTGCCCAAGGGCTGCAATCGATCTCCATATACATTTGCATTATTTTACATTGCTTGTATGTCTCTTTGAAATCTCTGTTGGATGATAATGAAAATTTTACCACTAATGCATTAAGAGCTTTCACTGTGTAACAGTGGATGACAAAAGAGAAGAAAGTACTTTAACATACCTGGCAGTATGTTTATCATCTTTGAAGGTTATCCTGTATAATTTTACCCTTTACTGCACAGCAGGTAAATTCAAAAACAAAAAAGCATAACCATGAGTGCTAGAAAAAGCTAGATGTGGTGGTGGTTATGATGATGTTCCAAATCTTCCATAATTTTTCTCATTGTATTTTTTTTCCTTTCATTTACCTTGTTTTCTCTCTCTCTAGAGTAGAGCTGTCTTCCTTACTTCTTTTAATGAGTTTCTTCCTCCTTATTCTTTTTTGATTTTCTTAATTCCTTTCCCCTTTCATCTTTCTGTTCTGGATTTCCCTCAAAGACATACTCTTAGAACTGTTCAGGAGTTTCCTAGCAATAACAGGCGATCTTTAAGACATTTTTAATTAATTGAAAAGAAAGCTGATTGCAGGAAGTCATGAGTTTCAGCTGGGTTTTGAGGAAAGTCCTTGAATGTCTTGGATAAAGTATTCAAAATGAGAGGAATCTGGATTATAATGATGTGTTGTGACTTAATGTGATACTGAATAGCTGTGAACAGCCTCCAAGAAAAGAAATACTGCTTATTTTAAAGAGATGTTTCCAAAACAGTTCTAGCTTCAGCTTTACTGCAATTATAACCAGTATGCTTCAGTACTAACTTCAATAAAAACAAAGTTAGGCAAGCATTGAACTTATATTAAAATTATAATGTACATATGACCCTCATTTTTTATTAATGGAAGTGCAAGAGAGTATAAGATAAAGAGGAAAATGGATCAATTTTAAAGGAGAAAGAAGAAGTGTAAATCAGATGACAATAGCGCATAAGTGGAGCCAGAGATGTGACACTGTATGAAATGAATTGCTTAAAGCAACTCAGATGAAAGAATGCTTCATAGTAAAGATATTCATGTTGGTTTACTATTGAATTTTCAATGAGACATTTTGAAGTCATGTGCTTTATAGTTATAATCGTTTGTTCAAAGCCAAAAATGTTATAAACCTAATTTTAAAATTTCATTAAAAGTATCTCCCCCCTTCCCCCCCCCGCCCCGCCCAGTATATCTAAAATCAAGTTTTTCAAAACTTTTCAAATAGGAAAGAGTGCTGATGTTTCACTTATCCTACCATTCTTAAAAGTACAGCAATTTACAAGTATCAGAAGTCTTTCTTTCTGTATGGCTGTAGCAGAAATATTTCCAATGTATGGTATATTAGACCAAGTTGAGACTTCTTCCCAGACTAGGCCTGCTGATCATATAAACAAAGGACGCTAAACCATCTATGGACTCAGAAGTCTGAAAGCCCTACAAGTTTCATAAGCCTTCTCGCAGCCTTGATGACTTGAATGTCTCCTGAAAGCAAGAAAACATATATATAACCCAATGATTTTTTGATCGCAAATTAGTATTTTATAAAGAGTTTGAAAATGGAGATTATGTATGTGATAGGAATTGTATGTACACAGAGAAATATATATGTATTTTTAAATAACTGTTTAAGAAGTTTTGCTTTTTACTAAATTGCTGTTAAGCCAAACATCAGCTTTGCCACATCTGAAAACAGATATTGCTGTTTTGGGTTAAAAGTTAAATACTGCTGCAAAGAAAGTTCAAGTAGTTTTTAAATAAGAAGTTCTATTTTTCTTCTCTCACCTCATATATCTCATTACGGGGAGACAGAGATGTAAGTACACGTTTGGGTATGGTTATTAACTTGACAGTGGCCCTTTAAGTCATGAGGATGTGCAGAGTAGTTAGGAATGTGAGATACTGTAGGGTACCAAATATGTGATGTGATGTTGCTAAGCGACTCCCTTATTGTTTTAAACAAACCACCCAGAGCTGGCAACAGCTGTCAAAGCTCTTGGCTCTTGACAGTAACACAGACCTCAAAAGGATCTAGAACAAAGATCTACCAAAATGAGCTGTAATATGAAACGCAACCCAACAGTGCTAGTAAATGTAAGAACCTATTTGTTAAGTTAGCAGATAGTTGTCTGTTAGAAGTCTCTAGCAAAATACTTTTGTGACAATTGTTCCATTTGTTTAATTAAACAAAAAAAATCTGTAAATATATGTATTTCAAATTCATTTTTGGCAAGAATGCCTTTCGTAACTGTCAATGGTAGCAAATCTGTTTGTGTATTAGATGATATGTCTGCAATCAAGAAAGGAAAAATGTTACCTAGAGGATAGCTGTGTCCATGTGTGTGTGTTTTCAGATTAATCTTTGATCTGCTGTTGTGTGTGCATATTTTGGCATCTCAGAAACAGAGGTGAGCTCCTCCTTGTGGGTATGACAGTCCATAAAAAAGGTGTAGGTGTAGCACATTACCACCTATTATAACGGCAAAACTTCTAAACAGGAACCAGTCGCCAAAGCTTTAAAGGAAAACCCAGATCTGTACTGAAATAACCCAAGACCTGTCAAAATTTTTCACACTAGAGTGATAAGTGAGATAGATAAGTGAGTCTGTAAACAGTCTAGTAGTCTTGAAATACATCTGGAATGTGAAAAATTCCGAGTACCTCCATGCCAGTTTTATCCCTGTCTCCTGAGTGCTTGAATGCAACCCAACATAAATCCAGCAGCCAGGCAGTGCTGTGCTGCTGCTAATATACGTCTCAGTGCAGCAAAGTATTTCAGATGCAGCATTGCATTAGCTCATCTGCCTAGCTCTTGCATTATTCACACCCCACCAAAACACAGGTGATGTCAGCGTCTAAATCTCAGCTAATATTCTCTTGGCTCCTGTTTGAGTGCTCTGACCATCAAATGTCTGGCAGGTGTCTTGCTGTATCTCTTGGGGTAATTGCTTGGTTTTTATCTGTACTCATCACCAAAAGGCAGACTTGTCTGTGTAGCTAGTTAAAACTGTCACTGGAAACTTCTGAGATCTTGAGTCACTCTCCCTGGTGAAAGGAATGTTTAAGCACACAAAATAGATAATTTTCTACTTGCTGCTTGCCCTATAAATGACAAGACAGCAGAGATGAGGCTTGACTGTACTAGGCACCAGGATATATATTTTTCTATTTTATTATGTCTTCTCCTATCTCCTAGTTTAGTTTTATAATTCCACCTTGTAGGGAGAATCTTTTCCAATATAAATTTAATCAAAACTGGCCCCTGAACATGAAAACAGCTTTACTGGTTCAGACCAGGGGTATAAGTAGCATGACATCCTGACCTAAAGTGGTCATATGCTGATGCCTGAAGAGGAATACAATCAGTATAAGAAGATATGATACTTTCTCAAGGTATTCTTCTGTTCTTTGACTATACCGTGGTTCACAAGATTTCTTAAGCTTGATACAGTTTTTGTATTTATGAGTCTAGTATCAATATAGTTTTCTGTTTTATAACCTTTAATATTTCTCCTTGCATGTTCTTCCCTATAAACTGCAAAATTTTCTGCATCCACTATGTCTTCTGACTAGGAGCTGCGCAGTGTAGTGTAGCTCTATACGTTGAAGCCCATCCTTTGGTTTGTTTCAACCTGTTTGAGTTGTGCGTTCTCTGTACTTGTGCAGACAGAAGCAGTGGATAATCTAGTTACCTCTGTACCATTTCCATGCAATTTGTGATTTTGTAAACTTCTAACCACTCTTTTTCTTTAAGCTGAACAGTCTCATCCTACTCAGTGGTTCTTATGGAAAGCATTACTTATCTTTGCTTGAATTTTACAGTTCTTTTGTATCCATTTTGAGATTAGGAGATAAGAGTTTTGTACAATTTTCAAGCAGTTAGAAGCAGCGTTGTTTTTTTTTTTAATTATTTATGATGGATTATTTTGTTTTCTTTCTTAATAACTCCTAGCATTTGAGTTTGACTACTGCCTCACACAGGTCTGCTGTTGACCTTAACAAATCATTGTTTTCCATCAACAAGCCATTTCATTAAAGCAACAATGATTAGTACCTCACAGGACAGTTTTATCCCCTTTTCAGCTTATCTAGATGTTGATATTTATTTATTTTTAACCCCTTGTATTTTCATTATCAGAGAATTAAAAAATAGAGTAAGATTCAGTATTGATTGAGGGAAGAGGAGAAGAGGTAGTACAAATGTTTTTAACCGTCAGTTGTTACATGTGAAGTAGGACTTTCCCTTAGTGGGCTCAAATGGAAGGCACCAATTCAACCTGCAGTCTCTGTGGGAACACTGCAGATTATTTGAACATCTGCTTTGAGAACTCACTTGAAAAATAAACATGCACAATATAAGAGGAGCATCTGTGCTGTGTGCTGGAGACCACTGGTAATATTGCTGGCACAAGCAAAGGTAGCAAAAAGCTCAAATAGGTTACATAGAGGCATTCTGTTGAATAACATGTCATTTTGCATTTGTGTAGTGGCGCTGTATTTTTGTTGTATGCTAAGTTGTATACTATATTATTGTTATATACTAAGTTACAGGTGGGCTAACAAACACTCCAACCTGATAGCGGAAATTTAAGTGCCCAGAAAATTAAGCAAAAAAATATCCATATATAATAATTTTGTCTCCCTTGTTTTTGTGGGACTAATACTCCGTCTACATTTAGTTTCTACAGAAAGATAAGTAAGCAAATAATAATAATAATAATAATAAATTATGGTGAGGACGCTGCAATTGTTATATAACAAAAAGCTCTGATCAGATGCTCTCTCCATGCAAAACATTATTTGGGCTTCCTGAGTGTTCTGTTTGCTTTCTCACTTTGAGTCTTCATCATGGACAGAAGTATAGTGAGTACTGACATATTAGCAGAGTCTGTCTATTTTACTTTTGCATTCATAAGTTAGCTGATGGCCAAGAAAGTGCATTTATGATTTTAATCCTATATGTATAGTATGGTACTATCTGTGCTAATCCTGCAGAGGTGAAGGTCACCAGATGATTTTGGATCTCCTCTTTTTGAAATTCCCTTCACATTTAACAGGTCTGTCTTCTAATATATATGTATTTTAATGTTTTGTCTTTCAAAAGACAAATGAAGAGATAAGTCTCACAGAGTACTCAACACATGATCACCACCTCTCCCAATCAAATTACAGAAGTTTGCATACAAGTGAACGAGAAGGAAATACAGCTCCGTTTAGTTCAGTTTTAGCATAGAGAAAAGAATACAGAAATTCTTGGCAGATAAAAAATGATGGCAAAGATACTTGCTCACTCATCTTTGTAGTCAGGGCTGCAGTACACAGGAAAAAGCACTTTGCCTTGTCTCATCTCCTAGGTGCGCTCTCCAGGCTCTGGTGGGAGGATGCTGACATCCTGACTTTAGATACAAAACTGAAGCACTGGTCCTGCAGTCAGTTTGACCTGTGTTATTTGGAGGATTTCAAAACCTATTTGGAGGATTTCTTGTTTTGTTTAACTTTTCTTAAATTTGTTATAGGGTGGAAGGAGAAATAGATGTTAAGTTGCTTCCCAGGCTTGTGTTATGAGAGGGTCCAGATATTTCCTATGCTAAATGAGACTGCCTCTGGATGTGGTAGATTGGACTTTATTTATGATATTTCCCGTAGTCAGATTTTTCTAATTGACAGCAGATCTAGTGTGTCCTGTAAATATTAACTCTAATTCAAAACTGGTTTAAGATGGCTTCAGGAAAGAAAATATATATATATATATATATATATTTAATGACATTAGCACAGATGGACAGGGAGTGTAAAATTATGTGGTTCTAGATATTTCATATACATAAAGTTATATACATATATTGAAAATTCAGTGTCTAGTGTCTCCTTTTACAGAAGTTAGGATTTTTTTATTTTTTATTTTTTTGTATTTTATTCTGTGTTTCAGACATAGTTATATAGGGCATAAGACCTAGGCTGCTGACTTTGAAGGACTGCTTGCATAAATGGTAGATTTGGCAAGGATCACAGCCTAATATTCTGTCTAACTGAGAAACTTTTAAGACCATCCTGTTTACAATTAGTAAGAAAAAGGTAGTGTACTAAAAAAAAATCTTACATTTATGTCTTCAGCCTTACATGCAGTTTTCTATACCCTGGCGTGAGTAAGAATCAACTTTTAACACAGCCACGTCAAAATAAGATGTTCAAGAAGACACTTCAGCCCTGTTGTCCTAGACTATTTGCCAGATTCTTTGTTTTAACACTTTTTATTCTTCTTTTGCTTTGCACTTGAAAAAGGAAAGACTGGCGACACTACAGCTGTGAAAAGCCTATCATTTCGCTTAAAGCACATAAAACGTTACACATTTAATTGTAAATTTTCATGAAAAGAAGAAAGGAAAAGAATGAATTCACATATCTTTTTATCAGGTGATCAAATAATTACTTTTTTTTTTTTAGTAAATTCTTTTTGAAAATGTCTAGACTCCCTTTCAATATATTAAATCTTCTCTGTGGGTTTACCTACTGTATGCATGCAAATCCTGCTTAATGTGGCAGTAATCATATTAATAAATTATCCTGTTTCCTCAAGTCATATGAGCTATTAGTATAAATGTCTAAACCTAAGATTTAATTTATGACTTCGGAAAAAACATCTGTAGCACATGCATGATACTGTGCTTTGTAGAATCAAGTTAATTAGGAAAAAATGAGTAACGTGTAATTAACTTCTAGCAAACTGTAATTCCATACACTTGGATACTTGCTTTTTGTATCATAATACTGGAAAGAAAACATGGATGTTCACCCTTATGTATTTTGTTTGTACATTGTAATGAAAACTTTAAAAAGTTAATCCTAGTCATAGTCATATTATAGGAAATAAGGAACAAACCAAAACATACTCATGTTTCAACACTCTTTTTAAAGCCTGAGGGTTACAACAGCTTAAGGTAGTTTTCCCATAAACATTGTTAATACCCAGCCCCAAAAGGATTTAATTTAACATCATACGCTAGAACCATATTTGGCTCAGTTATGTTCCATTCCTCAAGATGCCATCCCGGAGGGAACTGCTTTTTCAAAGTAGCCAGTTACGTCAACAAGGAAACTTCAAAGGAACAAAGTTGTAGTTACAGCAAAACTGTAGAAGCAATGTTATTTTAAAATGCTGCTGTTTACAAGCATACAACAAAAGTGTGAGGAAATCTACCCATCTCTGCAGTGCTAGAGTTGAGCAGAGTATAGGTTTTGCTTTCCACATTTTCTCAGTTCATTTTACTTCTCATTTTCCTTCTACTTTACTGGAATCTGGGCTATTGGAGCTCTCAGTGCTCTGAGAGCTTGCTGTGAACACAGAACGGTACAGCAGACTAATTGCACCATCTCCTGTACCCATCAGTGGTAAAGAGGGTAGCTAAATGCCACTTGACCACATCAGCACTTCAGAGGGAAGTGGAATTTTCCATGGATGAGAAATGGGATCAAGTACAAGCATATTAGATCTTTTTTCCTCTATTGGTTTTTCTGAAGGATCATTTGGGTCCTTTGGGTCCAAGTCCAATTGACTTTATCTGTGCCGTGTTTAGGAGCTGTGATTGCTCATCAATTTTAGTTAAACTACAGCAGCATGGGATGTCACCTATTCTTCAAAAGCTCATTCATCTCCCTGGATGCCTGTGCAGGCAGCTGTCTAAAATGCTGACCCTCTGTTTCAAAGCTGAGCTCTTTAGATTAAAGTTGGCTTAGGTGTGTTAATTACATACCCATCTGCAAATATGCAGTTCGCTGAGGAAGAGCAGGGAAGGAGAAAGCAGGACCCTTCATTAAGCAAGGGGCAGAAATGGCCTCGGGTTGTGCTACAGGAGATTTAATTTGGATATCAGGAATAATTTCTTACATCACTGTCTTATATTATATTTGGAGGTCTCCAAAAGCAGTATGAAGGCACTGCCTCCTGGTTTCATTTACACTTAGTCTAGCCAACATATGTATTGACTCACATCAAATATATCATCATTTGCACACATGCAAGTTAAAGCAAACCAAAGCCCTCTATTTCTAGTGTTAATTGACGTTACTGGGTGACAGTGAAAAAGGGTGGGTGAAATAAAACCTCTTAACTACTTGAAAATGCCAGAGTATGCAGTGATGTGGGATGATTTGGTTATGTTTTGCTGCCCAAAAGGTTATAGCTAAACATGGAAATCATTCTGGGCAGTTATCAGACTCTGTTGTGATGGTACTTCTCTGAAGAAAAATGAAACAGATTACACTCTTCTAAAACAACCTCTTAAAAATATGAAACTTACAAGACTGACTATTAATAACCCTGGATATATATTTTTGAAATGAATCTTTATGCACAGCTAAAAGGATATTGGTTACCCTTTCTGCCATATGTTTATACATTCTTGTTCCACATCCATCTGGCTCAGAAATCTGTCAGAGTGAGTTGAAAAGGGATTCAAACTATCTTAGAAGCTAAAAGAAAATTTGTACTCTGGCTTATGTAGGTTATGGGAAAAATGACTTTTTAAAAATTGAGTATAGTATTTGATATTAAGTAGATTACGCATTTACAGAAATTTTCATTAAACAACTTTCTTGCATCCTTAAGGGGAACATATGTATTTATACATATGTATGTATATATATATATATATATAATTAAATAAATCTATTAGAAGGGTTTATCAGTTGGAATTTATACCAAGAGGTGGTGATAAAGTGTCAGCATTTGCTATTTGCTGCCAAATGTGCAACTACCAGAGCTACGTTCAGGTGCTAAATGGTAATCACTACAGCTGCCTGAAAGGTTCAAAAATGTGCATATTCTAGGTAGTGTTAAAGATTATTGGAAGGATTCCTCTCCAGCATTTTCAATAGCATTTTTATTTTTCAAATGGTTTTAAAATGAAATGCTTAAAAACCAAAATACTGGAGAGGTCTTATGTTATAGAGCTTGCAAATCTTGTTTCAGCACTAGTGAATCCAAAGTAAATGACATGAAGTGGTTTTAATACATATAATTTTTATTAATTGTGTTAAGAATTTTTTTTCCTACAACAGTACATTTTTTGTTTCTTCTTCAGTTACACTTAATTTCTACATCAGTAGAAACTTAATAGTAAGTTGAAGTGATTAACTAGCTATATTATTTAAATCATGGTTTGAAAAGTGAATAACAGGATCTCTGAAAGTGTCCCTGGCCATCTCCCAGGCCAGCGTAGCCTTGTTTTTATTTTTAATTAATATACACAAATATTATTTCATACTGAGTTTTAAATATTCTTTTTTTCTTCTTCTTAGCAGAGGAGTATCAGGATGTCAAGTTGCACATGGTCATGATTTTTTCATTTGTCCATTAAATTGAAAATAGAATCAGATAATTTATATATGCTCTCATATTTTAATATATTCTAGTATTAAATCTTTTCCTCTGTTGGAGTTATAAAGAACACTTTTTGCGGTCACTTCAAGCGTGTCAGAAATTCATAGAGAAAGAGGTAATACATTAATTTTGCATTTTATTTTTATATTTACCAGTCTTCACAAAGAGTAGTTATAGCACTAAGTATATTAAGATTACATGGGTGAAATGTGCTTATAGGATCCAAATCACACCTGGCATTCACTGCGAAAATATTACAAGTAATTACTGGATGAAATCAATGTGAGACAGGCATTATTAAAAATAATAAAATTTAAACAAAATTTTAGTTCTCCACAAAGTCTGAGAGCTAGAATGTAATATTGTCTGTTTAGTGGCATAATGTTTCCAGCCTGAAAAAAAGAAATTCAGATGTCTGTTCTGCTAGCGCACTACATATTAACTTACAGGATGGCCAGACCATAGGACAGTAGCAATTGTAGGTCTTTTTTTTTTCCCCAGGGACTGCCTGCTTCTGGTGTCTGTCATGGTCAGACTTCAAATTCCAGTCAGTAAGACAGTGAGGCTACATTCCCTTCTGAGTTAACAAACAACTAAAAACTATGTGATGCCTCTGTTCTTCTGAGAAACCAAAATACCCTCAGAATTCCTTTGTGAATTTTAAAACCAGTGTTATGAGCATATGGCCAGCTTCAGACCAGCAATGACAAAACCTCACTAGTAAGTTGCAAGTGTCACCATTTGCATTATTCTATCACTCTGAAATGCTTTCAATTGTATTTGTTGTGAACGCAGTCTATTGTGGAAAGACGTGTGAAGGGTATATAATTATAAGGATCTCTGCCATTGATATGCAACTCAGAATTCAGTCTCCTCAATTAAATATGGATAATTAAAATGCTCTCTATTAGCATCCTGTAATTATGAGTCTTAGCAATTCCATCATTATCAACTCCTTCGTCTACATATTAGTACCCTTCTGGTGAGAACTTTGTATCTAGAGTCTTCACTAAGCAGCAGAATTTTGTTTTATTTATTTATTTGTTTTTAAAAAGGGAAAAAAAAAGTTAATAATCTTTCAGACATACCTTCTGTCTCAATTTCAGCAACTGTATCACATGTAAGAAAACATGGGTTTTGATCTGAACTTAATATATTTAGTGAGTTTTAAGTCATGTTACATATGATTTAATAGATTCCCATTTTAATAAATCACCATCCATCTTTACATGTGCATTTTCAGTAGTACAAGAGGATTCTTATACTGATAAGAGGCTGGTTTTTACTGTTATATTGTACAATTTAAAAATACTAACTATATTGTGTCTAGTTCTATCCATATAAATATTATACTGCAGTCAATGTAAATGTTTGGAATAACCTAGAAATAATACAGCTTTTTTTTTTTTTTTTTTTCCACTTAGAAAATTGATATTTAGGGTTTGATTAATTTTGCATGACTGTTTGGTGTATAGACAATCTTAATTCTGGAATCTGAGAATTTCTCAGCTGAGGTTACTTTCTTATCTGATTTCAAGAGTTCATGTCCTCTTGTGGAGCGTGATGGGTTACTGATCAAGGTCTTCTGACCTGGGAAATATAGCATTGCCTGTATATAAAGTTACATGGCTCATCTGCCTAATGTTCCATTGAAAGTGGTGAGCAACAATCCTAGCTTCAAACTCTTATTTTCTGGATTTAAACAAGAGACTGCAGTGAAGAGGGCACGGCCTTATTAACTGTATTTGTCTTCAGGGAATCAAACAACAGTTGCCTTGTTTCCTTCTGCTTACACTGTGCATTCCCAAGGGTTTACTTGGGTAGTGCTCTAATGTCATATCTATTCTCTATTAGTAATAAAGTGTCACACCTGCTATGCCAAAAGTGAGACCCTGAAGAAGTCTTTCTCCCCAGTATCTTATTATCCAGGGTAACCCCACATTCAGCTGTGATGGCTCAAGTCTGGAAGCAAATGAGTCCCTCGCTGTCCTGCACAGCATAGCCCACATCGTGACATCCTCATGCCACCTTCAACTTTGATCAGGTTGCACCTGCTTCCAAGTTGTAGCATTTTCCAGGATATCTTAGATGGTAGCCCACTGATAATATGTCAGACACTACATAAATTCTCAAATTTCCAGTACAAAGATAATGTATTGACATAGGACTCAGAAATTGCTCTTGAAGTCAGTGAGAGAAAACAAAATGGAGATCCTTTAGGGCTGGTATCAGCAGAGATCTTTCTCAGAGGAAATGTCAGGTCATATCCATAATTAACAATTGTACCATGTGAAAATTATGTAACATAATTGTACCACATACAAATTATTAGTGATCCCACCAGGGGATACTACAGAAGTACACCTAGAACTGCCAATGGTGGGGTGGGTTAAAGCTTACTGGGATTCTTTCATTGGAGATGGCTGTAGTAGAGACTGTAGTAGAGACTGCCTTCCAGGGGCAGGGGACAGGGCACTTGGCACAAGACGCATGGCTATCCTCACCAGCATGCTGAGGCTTGTGCTTCTCATGCTGCCCACCCATTGTTCAGCCTCCGGTTTTCATCCTACCCAGCTCTGCAAGTAGCACTCCTTCCCGTCATGGCCTGCGCTTGTACTGAGTGACCCCGATGGATACAGAAGAAAAGTGGTAAGGGGTGTCCCTAGAGGAGGTCTGAAAAGAAGGTTATGTTGGGGGTAGACAGGTGAACAAACCATAAATCTTTAGGGGCCTTGCTAGGAGTACTGCGTATGCTTACGGGCTAACTTGTTTCACTGCTCAGCATTTTGGAAAGAGGGTCTTTAACACTGTACTTTAGTTGGATTTGGGATAGTGCAGCTTGTGACTGCTCTCAGAAGAGATCTAGCACAGTTTCTCTGTGCCACAGCTGTACTTTGGGTGTTCCTACCTTCACCTTTCTTGACAGCCGTGTGTGTGGATGTATATATATATACCCTTCAATTTTTCATAAGTCAAAATAAGAACTTGCTGTGAGAAAAGGGAGTTGGGGTCTGTTTTATAATAGGAAAGTTAGACGGTTACTTGACCTTTTCTGAAAGAGTTGTAAGGGAAAGGAAGAAGCTTCACATACAAAGATGCTATAATTTATAAATAGATTCAATGAGCTTGTACTTCTTTCTTTCAGTCTTTGTTTCTTTCTGTCACTCTTTTTCTTTCGATTTCTCTCTGAGGTTTTTTTTTTTTTGTTACTCTTATTCTTACTTTCCTCTCTAGATGGTGCATTTGAAGCAATTGCAAATGCTGAAATATGCTAAAAAGATGACTTGTTGAATTCTGGGGAATAGTAATAAACATTTCACTAAACTGTAGCTGGACATGTGATTGTATAAAGCTTTAGTGTCAGAAAACATACTTTTCAATAGTATCAAATTGTATAATTGTATATGGGTGCCACACTTTCCTAAGTATCTCAGAAAGCATTAATCAGCACAGCCTGAATAGGATTTATTTTATTATTTTTTTTTTGGCAGCACTGCTTTATCTGCTTTAATTTGCTCTGCACATGTTTCTATGACAACTAACAGAAAATAAAGTCTTAACCAAAATTCAGTAAAAGCAAGATGAAACAACCTGCTTTGATTCATGCTGCTCTGATAAATGTGAGTTTGGCAATCAGCTGTGAATCACAGATATTTTCTGGAACAGACAGAACTTCTGTTTGCATATATTTATTCTCTCAGCTTAAGGAAACAAAAGGAGGTGGTTTATCTAAATTATTTTTTTCTCTTACTCCACAAAAGAGTCTTGTTTGAAAGACTTCACATATACAGATTTTTTTCCTTTTAATGCAAATGGTCTTTGTCTTGGCTTTTAATTCTTTCCTGCTATTTCTATTTTCTTAAAGATTATTTCAAAGATATTTTCAAAAATGTCTTAGCTGAAAAGATGAGACAAAAATTATATAGTTTTGTGCCATGATGTTTTATTTCCTCGAAGGGATATATATTGTGTTTGCCTGTGATTGCTCACCTTTCTCCCAAATGGTAGATAGACACTATCTGGAAACAATGGTGACACTTCTGACTGGGAGCATCAGGTCTCACAACTCATCAGTAGGCCCTGATTGCCTATACGGTGCCTTCAGACAAGCTAATAATACACATGAATCATTGCAGTATTTCATGTTTGATTCTCTGTGATTTTTCTCTCTTTATCAAGTTTATAAGTACATCCTTTGTAAAATAGATGTCTTAATAGATTTGCTTTTGAGAAATATTTTCATGTTTAAAAAATGTGGATTGCTACCTTCTCAAATACAGTTATTAAAATCTACTGAACACATATTTTGGAAGGTAATTTTCTTTCCTCACATAAATATAACTACAAATGGCTTGCTCTGAAAATGAAATATTGCATATTTGTCATCCTCGTTATGCTTGTTAGTTCTGACTTCTTCGTCTAAATCATGTGGTACTCCTTCTGCTCTTTAGTTACCTGATGATGGCAAAAACTAGCTTTAAGTAGGCAGCATGACTTTAGA
Organism: Anser brachyrhynchus; assembly: GCF_964034855.1. Taxonomy (NCBI): domain Eukaryota; kingdom Metazoa; phylum Chordata; class Aves; order Anseriformes; family Anatidae; genus Anser; species Anser brachyrhynchus. Next base: position 31,852,577 of record NC_137698.1, on the reverse strand, counting down.
TCTTTAAGAAAAGAAATGGAGACGATCATGGAATTTCTTGTACTGTTTCTCATTTTTTGACCACACAAGTATTAAAATTAAGCTATTACATAATTTGTGAGCACGGGGATTTGCATGTATGGCTATGTTTTTGTAGAGTCTGAGGTCACATTATTTTCTAGCTTATTGAGTCATGTGTGAAGACATAGCGTCTTCCTCCACTGATTTACTTTTATGTGCAAGTACCTCTTAGCTGCACCTGCCTTACTCATGTGTAGACATATATCTGGGACAAAGAATTTGCTTCCAAATGTAAGAAGCAGTGCTTTCTGTAGAGATAGTAGTGCTCAGTGCAGGAGGAGACAAAGTTCCCAAGTTGTTCTTCAACATTTAGAAATTTGTATCCTAGAAGTAGGTCTTGACTTGCATTTTGTTTTCAGAAATTAAACACAGGAGGGCCAAGGCCAAAGTGAATTCATTTTAAGTTCAGTAAATAATTATTCTATGAGGTTGTTCACTGAGCTCCACAAATGAATTTGGCAGAGTTGAAATGGGCTTGGAAAATATTTCTCAAGAGCATATTTCTGCCATGCTTTCTTGTGCCAAATGTAACTTTTCAGAATAGTTCAATTTAATCCATGTGACAAGTCAGAAAATGTAGTTTAAGGGTAGCAAAAAGTAGTTGCAGACCTACATTTGCCCTATGTTTGAAGGGCAAAGGGCTGCTATTGCTTAAACCTGAAAGATGCTGAGCGTACTTGCCTAATGCAGCAAGGTTGGCATTCGCTTTGAGCATGTAGGCAGTCTGACTCTGGTGGGATTTCTCCAGTGTTCCCTCAATGGATCACAGTGCTACGCTTGGCTCCACTGTAAGACCAAGTCAATTTAGCCATGACTGGTTATTAGTTCTGGGTGATGAGAACAGGCCTTTGGCTGTGTGCTGGATGTACTAAGGGGATGTTGCTGGGTGCAGACTGAGTTGCAGTCCCTGTACCCTGTGCACTGCTTGTTTCAGTTCTCACTCACCAAAGTAAAATAAATTGGAAGATACTAAAGACTATAAATCCCTCTTCCCAGTCCATACAACTTAATGCCTCTTAGGGCAATATGACTATCCGATGTCTTTTAAAGTGCATTATGCATTATCTGCAGAATTGAGCTGGGCCTAATTAGAAGGTCAGAAGGTTTTGTTTTTTTTTTTTCTTTGTTGAAGGCACTTGGATGGCAACCAAAGTATCATAACCCTTTGCTGCTTTTGAATCGTCCTGGAATTTTATTTATAGTCACCCTTGGAGTGTTTAATTGTTCATTTAAATTCAGAGTATAAAACCCCACAATTAAATGATTATTTTGGAAAATAAGTCTCTATGACTGTTTATAAAATTGGGTTTCAATTGCATATTCTTTTGCGCTTCGATAGCACTTTAGATTTTTTTAAAGTAAAACAGATACAAGAGAGATACCAATATACTTAAATTTTAAGATGTATTTTGCTTTCGTTGGCAGCATCTATAGACAGATTATGGACCAACAAGAGGTTAGGCAAGACATACCCGACAGTCATATTTCATTGCTACTTCTGCTAGTCCTAGATTGTAAGTTTTCATTAACAGTTTTCCTATTAGTAAAAGCAGAATTTGAAAGGGGAAGAAAAAAAAGAGAAGAAAAAATAGGAAATAATAAAAAAAAAGGCACTGGTACTGACTCTCCTTCATAACACCCACAGGACCTGAATCGCAGACCACACAATTCCTACTCCTGCTTCACAGCTCAAACCCGAAGGGAAACTGCCTACACTTCCGTAGTTGAAACTAGACAGGGAGTAATCTATGGCACATCCGCGGAACGCCTATTAGTTCTTGTTACTTCTACTGCAGCGAGTGTTCTTAAAACAGCCCATCGCATTCAGCCCCAGCATTTGTGTGCTTGGATTTTAGCTTGAGCAGCATGCTGTGTCTCAGAGCATCTTGTTTTGATTAGGTGTTTTGCTGTGCTTAAAGGAAAAGGCAACAGCCAAGACAGCATCTTGTCTTGTTGTTTAAACTGTGGTTAAGAGTCAGGCGATGTGTAATCACACTCTACTTATGGTGATTGCTTTGGCTTTAACGTGATTTATTGAAGATACAAATTGCACCTTCTACATGATTATGGTACAGTTGTGGGGTTTTTATTGCAAATAGCAAGGCTGGTTATATACTACTCTTACCCTGTCATTGCTGTGATTCCTGGGATGTATTTCATTAAGAACAAATAAATTGTACTCCTAAGAAAAAGCCAAAACTTAACATGTTTTATATATGAAAATAACAGACTGAGATAAGCAACTGTCTTGGCCCTCTCTGCAGGTGTTAGGAAGCAGGATTTCAGCCACAATCTAGTCCATAGGGAGGGATAGAAATAGGAAGGAAGCTGAAAGCAATCTAACAGACAACTTGTCTTTCACAAGGTTTTCCATGAAGTATGAGAAGTTTCCCCTAAACCAGAACTAGTTTGTCTACTTATATCTGATCCAAAAAAAAAAATGGGATTTTTTTTATTTTATTTTTTAGTGGTTTGGACTGTCGCCCTCTAATGACTTATTTGTGTAAAATAAATTTAGATTTGGAAAATCATGAGTTGAAATATCAGAAGGGAATGGTAGGGAATGAAACATGCATGGCCTAGAAAGACAAAGGATTGGAAAAAAAAGACATTCTGAATGGAGTGAATTCTGTGAAGGTTTAAGGCTTAGTTGCAATTTTTCTTTAATGCCATTAAAAGGCCAAATGATTCTGGCCTCTTTTTATTTTTTTTTCCCCGCCATAAGGCAAAGTTGGCAAAGTGACATGCAAGATATTTTATATGTGCAAAACAGTATTTAGAATTTCCTGCGCTGCAGCAACATATGGACCTTTATTTGGAAAAAGAGGTAGAGACCAGCACTGATATTCTCTACAATTGTTAAAGATATGATAGCTAAAAATACAAGCAGTTGCTATAGCAACTGGAATTCGAAGGCTCAGATATTGCTGCTTCTTTTATCCCCTTTCAAAGATTTATCCCAAAAAAACATTTCTTGCCCATAAGTAACAATCCTTAGCTGTCATATTAGCTGTTTTACATAATTTGTCTCCTGTCTGCTTATTTATGAATTACTTTAGCAAGAAAGCGCAAGAGAATATATTTAGTAAACTGTAAGTATATACTTCATATATGTTGATGATATACATTAGGGTTAAGGGCTAACTAATTCCAACTATCCAAAAAATTTAAGCACCGTAACAGGTATATACAAATGGCTTAATGCTGTTATAATATATTTAAAAATGTTTGAATATTAAAGTCATGATATAGAATAAGTGTAAATGCATGTTATAATGATGAAATTCTAATATTTTTAATCCAAAATATATTTTCTGATTTCTACATCTGGACATTTTTTTTTTGTATTTTTTATTTTTTTTGAGCTCCATAGATTCATCCAAATTACTTCTTTGACACTCTTCAGCAGCAAAATCTGATCTTTTGGTTTATGTCTGCCTTTTTCTAACTCTGTTCCGGGGTTGCTGTTGTTTTTGTTTGTTTGCTTGTTTGTTTTCATTTCTCTCTTATGGCTTGGCAATATTTTATTAGTATCTTTGGCAGTTTCATTCTGTGTTGTTTTTTTTTTTTTTCCTGAGCTATGCTGTGGTATAGTAAACTAAACAAAATCTCACTGAAGGGCAAAGCCATCTTAATCAATTAATAGCTTTGATTTCTGTAGTATACCTGCATATCTGTTATGTCAATTTGTAGAAAAACAATGCTCACTAAAATATTTCAAAATTTCCTATTAATCACTTTTCCCTCTGCCCCCTGTTTCACACTAGTAGTGTCTGCATGCAGTTTCAATCAACTTTATCAGATGATTGGTGGTAGTAGAACTTCATAGCTTGAGGCAGGCTCTAGAGACATAAAGTCTTGGAAGGGCCAGTGACTAAATGAGAAGATGAGTAGTCCTAACAAAACAAAACACTCTCCTGCATGGAAGGTACTGTTCAGTCTTTTGATGCAAGATCACATTTTAGGATGTGAATCCTAACAAGGATATTGTGAGTCCAGGTAACAGAGTTAGAGGTGTCAGAATAGTTTTCAGAAATGTTTCCACAGATTTGGATAAGCTAATGAATTGAGTTATTTTTGTAGCTAATTTATTGACAACCACCCAGTTTATTTCATCCTAGGAGGATTAACCATAAAACTAAGAATTTGAAAAATGTCAATCACTTTCAAACTTGGACAGAATTCCTGGTATATTTTTTTTTTTTAAATACACAATCTTTCAATTTGTTTCTATGTACAAAAGAAAATAATGAATATGGTGTTTAAGCTTTAAGGGGATTAAGCTCATCTCATACATGTATAAGAAAAAATCAAGCCCTTTGTCTATATAAAATTCAGAAATATTCTGCGTGCCTTCTGCTTACATCCAGGTTACTTGGTACATCAGAGTGACATTCTCCCAAGAGCTTAGGACTGACCTAATGCTGCTCTTAATGAAGTCAGAGATACTCTTACCACTGAAAGATTTAGGAGTAGGTATTATTGAATACTAAGCACTTGAGAAGCCATCACAAACACCTGTTTCTGATTTTTGAGTACACATTAAAATGAAGGTGTGATTGGTAGTAAGAGTAAGCTTATCAAGGCTGCTAATGTGGATTCTGCCACGTGTCATTCATTCTGCTCTCTTGGTTGAAGCAGCAGTGAGCACCACAGAGAAGCAAGCAGGCAGTGCTGGTACACATTGCCTTACTGCAATCACTCCTGCATTGCAGCCAGCACTGCTATGTCTTCCCTCTTACTGTTTCCTAGGCCAAATACTATCAGTTAAATTCCTGTGTTAAAACTAATAAGTTCTTCTCTGTAGTACAGGAACATCATGATTTTGCTGGGTAGACATAAATTACTGCTAAAAGTATTTTAAGATTACTTTGGGTATAATAAAGAGGAGAAAGCAGCAAGAATAAAGACTTTCAATATCTTCATTCACTGCTGGCTATTTATATAAGTTGAAAGTAAGCATGACACATTGGAATGGTGCATACAATGTGCTCTGGTTTTAGGACTGGCACAAAAAAAGATATGAAATATTTTAATTATTTTTTTTCTCTTATCCTTGAAATAAAATACTTATTAGAGCTAAAGGTATGTGGGGACTTTATTCTATCAGTGAGTAGGAGTGTATTCAGTTTATGTTGTTTTAACCTACTCATCTACATGGGTAATTATCTGCAAACTTTAATCTTTATTCTTGTCCTTTGTATTTTGTGACTGATCAATACTGTAGTGCTTGCTTACCAATAGTCATTAGCATATTATTCACCTTTCTTTATGAAAAGCTTAACTGCAATGGAACAAATCCCAACCAGGCTCAGAATTTAAACCACCTTTCCTCAAGCAAAAAATCTCTTATAACTTTAAAAGGAATTTCATAAATTACTATTTTGTTAACAATCAAGAACTAATGGAAACATTTTTTATCCCTTAAAATGAAGTGAATATGGTGAATATGTAATTTACTAACTGTGGATCTAATTGGATGCAATAATTTTTTTAATGCTTTCTAACAGATTTGTGTATCATCTGGTAAGTATTTTGGATTAGCTGATTACGTGGTTTAGAATTGTGTTCAGACATTGAGTCCGAATCCCTCCACTGTTGTGGAAGGAGATTTGGAGTTTAGCCTAGCGAAAGCCAGGGGAGACTTGCATTTCAGCTTCACCAAAGCCAGAGGAGACTTAATCTTCAGCTTCCCTCTCAACTATTTCTACAAGATTTTGCCCCAAGATAACAGTGATCTAATGGAGATTTCAGACACTAAGTCTGAAAAGTTCCTCTTGTAAAACAAATAGATGCATAGAAGCCTAAAAAATACTTCAGGAAGAAATTCCAAAACATTAAGTCATTGGTGAAATATCTATAATCTCTTTTCTCCAGATAATTTCTATCAACAAATGCAATGCCTTAGCATTCAATACAATGTATTATTTCCCTTTCTCAAAATGATCATTCTCATTGTCATGGTTTTGACTGAGACAAAGTTAATTTTCTTCATAGAGGCTTACACAACGCTGCGTTTTGGTTTTGTTGAAAATAGTGGTGACAGCACGCAGATGTTTAAGCTGTTGCAGAGCAACACTCGCACAGAGGTGAGGCCTTCCCAACTCCTTGCGCTGCCCTGCCAGCGAGGGGCTGGGAGTGCCCCAGGAGCTGGAGGGGACCCAGCTAGGACAGCTGGCCCAGGCTGCCCAAAGGGATGTCCCACACTGCCCGGCCTCACGCTCAGCGGTGACAGCCGGGGCTGAGGAGGAGGAAGGGGAACGTTGAGAGTGATGCCATTTGTCTCCCCGATAAACCACTGAGCGTGTGGAGCCCCACTGGCATGGAGCAGCTGGCACCTGTCTGCCGGTGGGAAGCAGCCAGTGGGGCCCGGTCAGGCTTTTCTTCGTGTAGCTTCTGTCTTCCCCACCGAGCTGTCCTTGCCCCAGCCCCTGAGCTCTCACGCTTTTACCTCCCTTTCTCTCCCCATCCCACCTGGGGAGGGTGGGCAAATGGCTGGGTGGTGCCTGCTGGGGCTACACCACAATACTCATGTATATCGATTTATTTTGGATTTAATATACATTATTGCACATATGAACTTAATTTTGTTTGAGGTTTAGTTTTCATGTTCCTGCTAGTACAAACCAAATAAAATGTTAAATGTTATCTGATGGAAGAATGAAGTGCCTTGTCTATTCTGAGTACCAGCCTGGTTGTCAAGGTAACAGAAGAGGAACCTATAAGCATGCAGAGCCTAATTTTCCTTTCTATTCCTGTGTTTTTAAGTTTAGTATTTGTTTAATACAACTTAAGAGCAGCACTCCATTTCAAATTTTCTATTAAGATAAGTCAAACCCCATACTTCCAGAATTGCAAATTAGATTTTCTCCATACTGCAAGGCGATACTGAAACTCAGAATCACAAATAGAAATTTATATATTTGTTTAAGGAAATAGTTAATGCCCTAAAAATGTGTTTTTTCATTATTCTAGGAATGTTTTAAAATCAGTCAAAATTCTGCAGATAGTGAGATAGTAAAGACAGGATCTAGAGCCACAAAATGAATGATGGTCATATCTTTAGGGCCATATATAACCCTCGGGACCTGGAATACTTCCTGCCTTTCCAGGACAATTATGCTGCTCCACAATTTCCACGAGATGAAATCTGGGAACAGGGCAGTGGGGGATGTTAATTAGATCTACAGTATGGACAGGATGATCACAGAAGCAGATCATACTGTCCTACTGTCTAAAAATTACTGTATTTAGTTTGCCACATCTTCCTGGTAGTCCAGTTATTGGTAGTCCCCTCAAGGACATGATATGTTTCTTTTTACTACTTGAGCAGACTAGAAACCTAAATCATTCCTCTGTTAGCAGATTGCGCAAACATCAGCAACAACATTAAGGATGGATGCTTTCAGTCTGTAATGTTTTCTCTCTTCTGTTTCTGAATAAGTAACTTAAGATCTCCATTCTGAAAACTGCATTATCTGTTTTAAGATTTGTTGCATTCAATGTCTTGGAAATCTGTGACAGACTAGGTCAAGGATTGCCTGGCATAGAATTAATAGGTTCCACAACTTCCAGAAAACGACGTAACCAATGATCCAGACTAAAAGTGTGGTAATTATTTTGAAAGAAAACAAAAAGAACAGTTCTAGTAATTAATATATGGTACAACATATTTTTGTATGAAATAAATAGAGATGAAAAGTATATATTTCTATTATGTGTTTTTTTATAATATATTTATCATTAACTTATTTCAATTTAAGGAAAGAAATCCCTTTTTTCAGTGTAAAACAAATACCTATTAAGCTATATTTTAGTCTGGTAACACATGAACTTTTTTTTTTTCCCCATTACCTCTTTCTCCACTGTGTTATTATATGTCTTTTTCCTAATTGACTCTCTGAGTCCCTTTAAGGCAAGTCCGTTCCCTCACTTTATTTTTTATTTATTAATTCAGGATAACTCAAAGTAATTGAGTCAAGCTTTTACCACTCATTAGTTTATTATTTCACTTGCAGTTTATTACTTTTTTGCTGTCTACCAAACACTGTTGAAAACACACACCTTTGGATCAATGTCTGTTGAAGACCAAGGGTATCTACTCCAAGGATGAGCTTCCTTACAGCCGAATGCAGCACTGAGCAACAGCTAGTCTTCAAAATGAGATTTTGCCATAGGAAACGTCTGTAATTATGCATTAACATATGTAAATTTGCAATTAAAATATTTTACCATATTTTAAGTTGAGATTCATCTGGAAATACCACCAATTTTATCTTTCGTTTACCTATAGTTTATTTGCACTACATTTTTTATGCCACTTTGAATATTGCTTATATGGACATACAACATTTTTCAAGAATTTTATGAAGGAAAATCCAAACCCTGTAATGCATACTTACACTTTTCTTCTCCTACTTACTTTCAAAGTACTAGACCTGTTGATTACCATCACTTTTGTAATTAGCGATGTTGGATAAGACTAATGATAAAGAGTGAATTAGTGCAGTCCCTAGCCAATGCTGGAAAGATTTAAGAGTCATTACCTGTCTAATAGAACTTAAAATCCCTAGTTTGAAAATCCCTAAATTGAGATACAGATATATTTTCTGCAATATAACTATTAAATCCCAAAACTATGACTGAGAGGAAAGTAAAATTTTATCTCGAGTCCTATGATGCCTCAATATATTACTAAAACAATCCCAAATCACCAAATTTTTAATAGATTTATTATCTGCCCCATAATTCAAAGGAAGGGACATTAAAGGGATCCATTTTTATGTCAGGAATTCTCGATTTTTTTTTTTTAGCATAAAATTTTGCAATTGTTAGTATACTATTTTTTTGTTATTCTTTTTTTTTTTTTCTTGTGGTAGTGAGTTGTAAGTTGGTTTTCTTATTTATTTGTTTTTATTTTTATTTTTTTTAATTTTATTTTTAGGGGGGGAGAGTTAGCACAAAGAAGAAAGCTTGAAGTATTTTCTAATTTTTGTCAAAATATATAGATGTTTTGTGCTAATCTAATTTTATTTACCACTTTTATTTGCTTGCTGTATATTTCTGTGAAGACATATTTTTCTCAGTATTAATTTAGTCAGGCAATCTCATTACTTGGCCTAGATGAATTCTTTCATAAACCAGCTTGCTTCAGTCATGAGGCTGAGAGAACGACATCAGGTACTGAACGAATTATTAGAATCTTTTTGCAGAGCTCTCTTTATGCCAGGCATATTTTTAGGATGCCTGTTTGGTGTTTAATAGATAGATAGCCTTTAAAACTATTTGACTCATGCTAGTCCAATTTACCATGTTATTTCATTCTATGCCAGTATGATACATGCATGTTACAAGGGGTACGTAATAAGAAGTTTGGGTGAATTAATCCATATTATGTCCTAGTATTTCATACATTTTAGTTGTTAAAACTTGAAGCTTCAACAGAGAAGGAAATTTCAACTTTGGGTTTGGAAAAAAACAACCGTTTCCTAAGGTGTTCCTTGCTCATTTCTGCAGGACTTGCCTATTAGATTTGCTAAGTAGTTAATTATCTATTTCTTTTGATAATAACTGTTGGTAAAATGCTTTAAGATAAGTTAAACCACAGCTGTATGTTCCGTTTTTTATTTGTTTTTGGTTTTGTTGTTGTTTATATTAAGATACATAAAACTTGTAAAAACTATGTGGAATTATTAAGTTGAAGTGACAACTTCAGGAAAAGAACTATGAGTCTTTAGAATCTATGTTTATCTGTATTAAAAAAAATGATTGACAGAAATGTAGGTTGTCTAATTGTTTTTATAGCTTTCCATATCTGTGATATAATTTGTTTACCTGTAATCATTTAATCGGATAAGTAGGATGTAATATTACTGGTAGCTATGTAAAATATAGACATCAAACTGCTTGTATTTGCACTTGTTATTACCAAAATAACTGGAACTATGCCTGCAAATTGCAGATCAAATTGACAGTCCTTAATATATCGATAGCTAAGCCACAGTATTTGACATTTTTTACTGTACTTTATGACACCTCAATTTTAATGTAAGAAGATGGTCTTGTACATATCAACTTAAACTATAATTTTAGCAATGCCATTCAGTCACTTAAAGCCTGTAAGACTACTTTCAGCATCAATAGGCACATATGCACAGTATTTTAGATTTTATTGCACAAAATTAGGCATCAGGGGAATTTCATTTGATGAGATAACCTCTCTCCAAACTGACCAGTGATACAAAATATACTACATCAATACCCTACACCTTGAAAAATGTAGAAGTTGAAATGAAAAAGGACCAAAATTATCAAAGTTCTTTCTAGAAAGAAAAATTGAGTGACCTGGTTTTATTCGGCCTAAAGAGAAAAGACTCTCAGATAACGTTATTTTTTTTAAATAGATAAAAGGCAGCAACAAAATTAAAGTGAATTGTTCATCATGTAACATAGATGAACGATTGAGTAAGATTGCAGCAGGGAAGTCTACTACATATTACTGGAAACTTTCTAAGGATGAAGATGATAAAGAACTGAAATAACCTGCCTGTAAGGAATTTCCACTTTAGAAGTCTTTAAGAAATGATTGCACGTAGATCATCCAAGTTGATTTTTGCCTTCAGGCAGGACAAAATAACTACTTTCATTCTCATCTTCTATGATTCCTGTATCATTTTCACTGATCAGGCAATGTACATACATACATACATCAAACATCAACCTTTCCTTCTTCCATCCTAAACTTTATTAGCTGTTTGTTATCTAATTGCTTTAGTCACCATTTTGCTTTGCTAGCTACTGATTTTCCATATTTTGATCTGCTTTAACCAGTTTCTCTTGTTTGCCTTCTATGTATGTAATAAACAGTCCTTCCACACCATGGTTTTTGAAGCTGTGGGAAAGTAAAGACACATCCAACAGAAAGAGCAAGAAAAAAATGAGAAAGGTGAAATAACCCAAATATACTACCATAACTGGGGTAAAGATCTCCATTCTTGATCTATCACAGTGTGTGTTCAGAGATATGTCAAGAAAAGTAAAGTGTGCAATGGAAAAATGAAATGGAAGCTTGAGTCTTAATTCAGGAGTGAATGATTCTGATTTTATGGTGCTTTTATGAGAAGGGTTGCAAGAAGGATTCTGGGTTTGAGAACAGGAAGGTCTTTGTTACCAACACCCTTCAAAAGTGATTTAAAAGCTATTTTAGACTTTGATTGTTTTGCTTACTTGTGTTAAATCAATTTTACAGCTTATTTTGCTAAGTCAGTTCTGAGGACTAAATTTATGGCTGTAACATATGGATCTTGACTTTGTCTCAAGTAATGCTGTCTGCAGAGTACTGAAAAAATGTTGTTCTAACTTATGCATTATTGGACTGTTAAGCAAAAAAGAGCATGCAAAATTTGCACATCATTTTCTCTGCTATCCTTGTAATGTCAAAACAGAAAAGGATAGATAGGAACTAAATAACCCAAGTTTATAGCATCAGTTAGTGATAGAGAAGTATAATCACCTGATCATGTTCAAATATACATATTGAAAGGACATGTGAGTTTCAAGATATAAGAGCTGATTTTTTTTAAGTCAAAAGCTATTCATATGTATTTATCTTTTAATTGTTGAATTACAGTGCATAGCATACAATATGAACTAGGAACGATACCAGAACACAGTACATAAAAAGATTTCTTGAATTAATGTCAAACAGAGACAATCTAATTTGTACAGTAGCAGTTCCTGCACTCTGTATTTTCTCTTCAATAAGTACAGCCTCATATAATGAAATGAATTCTAGCAAATAACTGTGAAAATGTGCTGTATTGGGTTGGATTTCTTTCTTGACAAGTGTAGTTTCTGGTCCTCCAATTGTGCAGTTTTAGAATTTTGTCAGATAATCCCATTTTCATTTGACAATGAAAAACGTGCATTTTTTTCTTTATCACAAACACCTATGTAGAGTGCACAAGTACCCTGAATATATTTTGCTCCAGCTTTAATTTGTTTGTGATAGCAGTAACTGTTTACCACACATCTCAAGCTTTTGTTCTTTGAATTTAGATATAACTAGACATGCATGTTGCTAACATTACAGTACAGTATCTGTAATGTAAGCTTGCTGTGTACAAGCAGCCTAAAATAGAAAACACTAAAATGAATGTGGTTCATTTTATTTATTTATTTATTTATTTTCTCTGACTGAAATTCTTGAGTGGATTTTCTGTGCTGCACAACACCAAACAGACAGAGTAGTGTCCTTCTGACGTAAAAAATGATTTGCAACTCTGAAAGTGAATTCTTCTTTTGCTAAAGCATACTAGATAACAGATTTTGTGACTTTGTATCATGAGCTGCTTTGAGGCAGAAAGTAATGATGCCATTCAGTGCTAGGCAGGTTTACATTCAGGCAATGATGTGCTTATGGTATTAGCACAGTATTGTACATGACTTTATCTACTGTCACTTAGTTGCCAAGATGGCCAGTTACTGTAAAGGAAAATGCACGACTCCTTGCAATTATTCTTTGTCTTGACTACCTTAAATAACTTTGCATCATTGGCTACTTTCTCATTTTGAGAGTGAATTAATTAATGAATATTCATTAATAAATATGCTGAACCATATAGACCCCTTCTGGTTTCCATTACTTCTCTCCACTAGAGAAAATTATTCTTAATTTCCATCTCCTCTTTTCCCCATTTATTTATTCAAGTGAGAAACACTGACCTGGTTTGACACAAATCACTGAGGCAAGTAAAATACTTCATAGTGTAGAAGCATTGCTACTGAGGTAGATTTTATGAGAACTACTCACCCTGACTTCAGATGATCCAGAGAAAGGATTAGTATAGATTTGCCTATTATGAAATTTTCATGCCAAGACTGTACAGGGAGACAAAGAAAATTCCCCATTAATGTCTTGACTGCAGTGCTACTCAGAGTGATCCCAATAACATGAAAAAAATCACAAAATAGTTGAGAAATATAAGTAGATTGCAGTAGTTATTTGCTGAACTGAAATCAAAAGATTTATTGTGTTGGTGGAGCAGCAACAGTTCTCCCTAGAACAATACAAGTCTGGACAATTAAAGTACTTTTCTTCTCCAGTCTGCAAGAATAGCTAGAATATATAGATGTGTCTGTAAGGAATGCTACTTTGTCAAAGATGTACTGTTATGTCTTTTGACTACTGCTAAAAATGAAATGAAACAAGAAACCTCCAAGACTGAGACAAGTACTGGTATTGCCACATTCATTTAAAGTGAGATGATGGCACAAGAGTATTGTGGGAAATACAGTAATGCATCATTAATGAAAGAAAATCAAATGTGAGCTAAAATAGGATGAAACTGTTTTCTTCAGTTTGATAGGTTTTTTTGTTTGTTTGTTTGTTTTTTCTTCTAAAACCAGTAAGATGGTGATTCTAATGGATTCTAATAGTTTCTGAAACTGTTTGAAATATATTAGTTTCATTGTGGAGTAAATTTGCTGTTTTTTTTTTTTTTCTTGTCTGTGCTTGAGGGTTAAGGGTGAACAATAATGCTCCAACTCTATGAGGTTACATGCTTAGTTGCAAGTATAGGCAGAATATTTAGAAACACAAAGCAAGAGGGAAAAAATCCTTGAAAGCTTACTTTTGCAAACATACAGGTAAAACTTTTGGTGTAAAGAACTGTGGATATGAAGAAGCTTCAAGGTCCCTTCCAACCCAAACCATTCTGTGATTGTGGGATTCTGTGGGAATCATTCACAGAGCAGCAGGCAAGACTCCCAATAGTAGGAGGTAGATAATTGTAACAATCTGTCCAAATATTTCACTATAAATTAACTAAAAAGAAGTATGATGAAGAAAGAGTAGTATCACAATTCATTGAACAATTTAACTCAATTGTGCTTCTGATGTGGTATGACATGAATTAAGGGCTCAAATTTCCTGGGTCAAGGGAGTGATTGTGCTTTCAAGGTGAAATTTCATAAGGTGGTTGAGCCAATCTAACAGTAGGGTGGGGGAATGACTACCAAATTTAGCAACGATTGCTTGTTGTCTTGTTACATCTCCCCTTTCTAAAACTTTAGCTATAATGCCATACATCTTCCTGAGAGAAACTGTGTAAGTAAAAAAAAAAAAAATAAAATTCCATGGAGGTAGAACAGGAAGGAAGGAAGGAAAATTAAAAAGATTTTTCCTAAGTGGACACCACAGCATTTAAAAACTTCATATACACATTCCTTAATTATTTAGGGTGATATTAAAACTCAAGCATATGTATTGTATATATATCTATACACATAAGCATAACAAGTACTTTCATTATGCAGAAAAAATGATGACTAGTATCTTAAAGGATTGCTTTATGACATTTATAAGAAGCATAACACACTCTGAGGTTCTTTAATATTTTAACGTCCTTTAACCATTGGCTATAAGTTAGAGAAGAGGATTCAAAATTTGTCTGACTGTACATTTATGCAGAATTTCCATGTAAATTACACAGCATGTACAGTATGATTATCTATAAATGGTGCTCAGAAAAATACCAGTGGAAGCTTTCTCCACACCATGCTTTCTGTTTCCAGCAGAGTAACTAATTGTGGAATGTTTTTAAATTTCCTACTTATCACCTTGTTGAAATGTCAGTTCAAACCAAAAGCTGGTGAATTGTTATTGGTGTCAAATGACTACTTCTTCTTTGCAGGAAGAGTTGTATTTTGGTGCTTTTTTGTTTGTGTTTTTTTTTTTTAAAAAAAAACAAATTAAAAATTTAAATTTAGTAGAACTAGTCCTGTCAGTATGACTGATGCAGCAGTTACAGAATTCTGCTTTTTTAAAGAAAAATATAGTCTGACAATAATGCAATTGTTGGTAAGTGGAACAACAAAAGCTTAAAAATGTGAATTGCAGTTTTTAGCATTATAAAATACATATCCAGATGGGGCTTTGAAATGTCAGTGGTGTTCCAGGAAGACTTTATTTCCTCCTCTCTTTTTTAGGAAGCTCATCTTGTTTAGTTACATATATCTTGTGGGTCAGAAGATTCTCTAAACAGCGTATGATGTTTTTCAGATCTCCAAGAACATGGAATGCATTTTAAGACAAGCTGAAGTTATATTTCAATTCAGTATTTGAACCAAAGTGCATTATATGTGTTTTTTCATATGATTATAAACACATAAAGTAACAGCCACACCATTAGTATTCAAATCAGTCCCCAAAGTTTGGCACCAGAGCCATTTTTCTTCTTGTGACTGTCTAATGTTTTAATTAGACTTAGAATATTCTTCAGAAATTCTTTAGACTTTTGTATAAAATTTTAAGAGAATGATTTTAAACCAGTATCATTTCAATTATGCATTAATTTTCCATGACTACATGCTGTTGACTTCTTTGCAAACATTTCTGTCTATAAAGTAAAGCTGAATGGTACTAGTGGTGATACCATGTTTTCTACCCACCACGCAAGCAGGAACATTTGTAGTAAATGCACTGTATTTATATATTTGTATGTCCACTAAGGAAACAAACCTAAGACTTTACCCTTTATCTGGCTGGACACAGTTGAAGAACACAGATGGAACAGTAAGTGTTCACAAAGAGCTGCCTGCTACCAATATACAAATTAGTTGGAAGACTTTCCTCTATAAAAACCTTGTTCCATAAAAACAACTTCAGTATTTGTAGTGAGGATTCCAAGAATGTCATTTCATATCTGTTTCTAGGTAAGAATTATGTTTTTTTTTTTTTTGTGGATTTTTTTTTTTGCTTTGTTGGATTTGTTTTGTTTGTTTTATGGTGTGCGTTTACTTTACAGTGTAATAATATTAGGAGAAAAAATAATTTTAAAGCTCTAATTTGCCTGTGTGAAGCCTATGCCATATAAACAATTCATTTTGACCCAACATCTGCTTAGTGTTTTCACCTTTTGAAAATACGTTATTAGAGTAGCTGCAGCATACAAATTACTTTTATGGAGTAACAAGGGAAAATACCAGATGGTATTTTGCCATAACAGTGTGGTTACTTCAAAGCTAGTGGCACTACTGCTACTGTGCAGTAACGTGGTCATGCAGCTAATGACAATACAGATCCCTGCTGTGCTTAGTTTTTCTGAGGTTCTTATAAATGGTGTAAAATCTCATTAGAATCATAATGCTTTGAGCAGACTTGAAACTTGCATATGTTTTTCTATTTCCTGATAGTGTCTTTGTGGAAAGATTTTTAATACTACATTTGCACAACATTTTTTTACTGTGTATACTTTCTAGTGTGGTTACAATATACAGTTTCCAAGGCTACTAGATGAGACTGCAGAACAATTAATAGCAATACACATTTCTTCTTTTTTTTTTTACTTTATTGCATTGGAATATATACACATAGAATCTTCTAACGTGATGTGATTGAGAAAATCCTTTATTTGTCTAAGAAAACAAAAAATATTGACAAAATGGAGGTAGTGAGAGAGGTAGTAGGGTGTGAAAGGACCTACAAAAATATTTCAAAGGTTGGAAAATCAGCCATACAAGGAGAGGCCAAACGAGCTCCATTTCTCAAGGACATATTTAAAAGGTGATTTGTTCACCTAGGATTTCATGCTTTCAGTCGCTGTTTCATGTCATTATGCTCTGTAAGCTATATACTATTCTCTGCGGTCAGTTGTTAAGGGACATGCAATTATTTTGAGTACTTCAAAAAGTGTCTATTTGTAGTAATATATAAAATTATTTTAGCACTAGAAATATCAAATATTGTCAGCCAATATGGTGGAAATCGTATTCCAGCACCTACTATGATTGTAATCAGATTTGAAAAATGACACCCAATAATCTCTTTTCTAGAATGCAGGTGCTTTACAGCTTATAAAAGATCTCTGACTGTGGCTGTAGTAACAGAAGTGTTTTAGAGAAAGGCCCAAATATTCAAGGGGCTCCAAAAAACAGTGAAGTGTTCAATGTGCATCTCTTCAGAAGCTATATACACAACTCCTAATTTTAAATATAATTATCCATATCATTTTATGGCCATTGTTCCAAATGCTAGTTAGAAGTAGAAGAAAAAGTGTGTGAAACCAGTGTGTACTTGTGCTTATTGGTAGCTTGAACGAAGATGCTAGCATTTGAATTGAACTACATCTCCAGGAGGCAATGTCTCTTTGACTTGCACTTATTTTTTCCTTGAAAGTAATTTGAAATAGGCAAATAAACAATCACAAAATTTCAGTTAATTACTGTACTTAATTTTAACATTTCCTGGTAATTATATTTAATAGCACATAAAGGGTTTCCATTTGTTTCATTATACTTAATTTGATAAACTTCATTGGAGAGGTTTCTGAATGGAGCACTGAATCCTAAATGTTTGAGAATGACAAATTACACACATTATATTTGTTTTTCTCACTCATTATAAATTATATTTTCTGGCTCATTAACATTATATAAGCACCAGATCTCATCATTTTAACCATAAAATAATTACATAAGTAGTTGGTTGAGCATGAGCATGTTATTCCTGATGTCACATTTCTAATCCAAAGCCTATTTAAGTCAAAAGAAAGACTCGATTTGACAGGCTACTTTGGATTCAAGCTAAAGTAAGCCTGTATCATTCTTCACCAAGTGTTAGCATTCAGGTGAGGGAAGAATTAGTCAGTGTTGCTCATTTTCAAAAGCGAAGTATAGTTCTACTCAGTCTTGAGAACCTGAACATCATGAAGTTCTTCAACGAATAAGATTCCATCCTGCTGGATTTTAATGATCTGAAAGTTAGCTGTCAATGTTTAATAAGTCCTTAGACTCCTTCTTGTAGTAGAAAAATATGCATCTTCTCCCTGAGACAGGAATGTAAAACAGATGGGCTGATTTGAAGGTATGTAGTTACTGAATGATTGTTGGTAAGACTGAATCTGATTTTTAATTTAAATTGTCATAGCTTCAAACCCAAATGGATCTTTGACTATTTCTATAAGTTGTGTGTTAAAGTAAACAGCCTATTATGGATCTATCAGTGAAGAATTCCCCAGTACAAGTGAGACCTAGACATACCAGAAAGAGTCCAAGAGAGGGCTACTGAGGTATCAGTAGGACTGGAGCATCTCTCTTGTGAAGAAAGTCTGAGAGAGCTGGGATTGTTCAGCCAGGAGAAGACGAAGCTCAGAGGGGATCTTATCAATGTCTATAAATACCTGAAGAGAGGGCACAAAGAGAACAGAGCAGGGCTCTTTTCAGTGCCCAACACCCGCAGAAGAGGCAATGGCCACAAACAAACACAAGAAACTCCCCCTGAACAGCACTTCCGTATAGTGCAGGTGACAGAGCACCGGCACAGGCTGCCCAGAGAGGCTGTGGAATCTCCTTCTTGGAGATCTTCAAAAGCTGCCTGGATGTGGTCCTAGGCACCCTACTCTGGGTGGCCCTGCTTGAGCCTGGAGCAGATGCCTCCAGAGGTCCTTTCCAACCTTAACCATTCTGTGAATTCTTGGGATAAAATGGATTATAATTATTAGCCATCATAGAGATTTGAATTCAGGTCTCTACTTTCCCTATTGGGAAAGATGCCATCCTGGAGAGAGATTTTTGTCTTTTCTTTATTTCATCTGTAATTATTCTGTACATCAAGATACAATTTTTGTAAGGAGAGCACCTCATTCCAAAATAGACCATAGCCTGGTGTTCAAGGTCCTCTTTGTGAGATAGATATATATTTCCTTAGTCAAAAAATGTATTGAACTTTACTGTCTTCTGTATAAAAGGAACACTGTCTAAATGATGCAAAGTAAAAGAGAATCATCACTTCCTGGTTGTATGTACATCAGAGCCTCAGGGAAAAGTGGGATCTGAGCAGTGGCTTTTAAGATCTAAGTTATATACTTGGGAACTACACTGAAACTAAGTTCTTGGTCTCTTTGTTGGCATTGTTTTTCAGGCTTAGTCACCTTCTGTTTCTGCTTTAAGATTTTTTTTTTCCAAAGATATTTCTTACACAGTGGAAGTTCCTAAGGGAAAGTAGTTTCAATATTTCGATTTAAATTCAGCAGAGATTCATTACTAATAATGGTATTTCAAAGAGGTGACACTGTTTCTATGTATCTCACAACTGATGGGCAATTCTCACTTTATATTTTGTCAAAGTCTTATTTCCTTTCCTGAAAATGCATTTAGGATTTAAAAGACAATGACAAACAAGAACAAGAAAATAACCTATTTCCATGCTTGATGTTCAGACATTAACAAAATCTATTTGTTTCTCAGCACAAACCTTTGGTAATATTGTATTGAGCATATATGTATTTCCATTCTATTGCTTATGAATAAATGGAGATAAATAGTGGTAAAACAAACTGGGATCTTGTGTGAGAAGACTCTGAATAACAATGATACCACAAGCTAGCTGTTCATCTTAACTTCCCATCTTGTTATTGCAGTCTAGAATTATCCTCTGGAAGAATTATGATAAGGGAATTTAGAACACGTAATTAATAGAACACAGTGGTTGATCATGTGCTTTTTGATGCTACTAAAAGTTGTCTATCCATTGAGGGTGAGGCTTAGAACTGGAATTCTCTTTTTCAGATATATTTAAAGACTGTAACTTTTATAATAGATTTCTTATGTAGAGGTTTTGTTCCCTGTTCTTAAGGTTTCCTAAATGACTTTACCATTTTTTAAAACAGCACTTTTGTCATCTGGTGATATTTGTACCCATATGTTTGTGTGACTGGGTGTATTCATGTACTAATTTAATTTCCACTTGTCTCAAGGTCTAGCAAATAGAAAAACCTGTGTTAGTTTTGAATACATATGTCATATATGTGTATATATATATGTAGTTGTGTGTGTATCATTTCTTTCTCTGAAACCCATCATGGAAAGCTTGAATAAGTGTAACAAATTATTTCTACAAAGGACTATAACTATGTGTTTGGACTAATTCCCATTTCTCTGCTAAATGCAAAGAATAATTGGGCAATTGGATAAAGTATTATTTACCACTGAGTCCAACATTTTTCCTCTCTGGGGTAAACAAATTATTTGGCAGATTTCAAAAACCTCTTACACTTGTAAAACCTGAATAGTGGTCTCCCATATACATAAATTTATGGACTTTCCAAACCAAGCATCCATCAGCAAGTTGTGTCAAAAGTCAAGTGTGTGTTGCGTCAATGTCTCTCATTTATAGATGGATATAAGATGATGGAGAGTTAATAGCTGACTTTGTGTTATGTCACTTTTCAGTATGAGGTTACTGATTCACATTAATTGAAAGAAACATTAATTTAGCAAATCCAGATTTATAGATTTGCTATTTTTTCCATGAATTGCAGAGCTTTTTCCAAGATCTCAGCTTTCCACTTTCTCAGTCTGCCTGGTGATCTGATACTCACCTGCAGGTCTCCCATTTGTCTTTGTCTCTTTCTGCATTAAATTCTACTGAACACTTTTTAAAAAATGTGGTGACCAAGGGTATACACAGACTGTTATTGTGCTCAGCTGGTGCATGGCTACTTGTTAAGCTGCAGCAACTTCATGGTGTACCTGAATTTTAAGTTCCTTTAACAATTATGTTTTAATTAATCCCTTGTTCTGGGTTTCTAAAAGTGAGGTGCTTATTTTGGGGATGGGGAGCAGAGAAGTGGTATTGCTATATTTTTGTTATGTGTCTAGTTTAAGGGGACTTTTCTCCAGAGTAAGGGGACTGTTTCCTGGGTACTGACAGATACAACTGAAAACAGTAATTCCTTCTGAATCACACACATTTAGTTCTTTCTTACATGACCCATACTACAGAAATGAGTGTATTGAACCCATAATGTAAAGACAGAGATTGTTCAGGAGGGAAGATGTGTGCTATCAAGTTCTAGGAGCAAAAAGTGAAAGTTACTTAATAAATATTGAAGTATGCTGGTACAATTTAAAGCAGGAAATAAGGTTAGTGTGATTGTTCTTTTGCAATCATTTTAGATAAACATAATAACATTTTATTCCACTGGATCCCTAAATTTGGCTTCTGGTAAATCTGAGCTTTTTAATGTCAACAGATATTTTTGATATTTTAGGCAAACTGCCATATATAATTTCACATCACCAGTGTCTTAAAAGCCAAAAGAAAGATGGGCAAACTGATACAAGATGCAGAGTAGGTTTTTTTTGTTTTGTTTTTTTTCCCAAACCACCTGATTTCCTGATATAGAACAGTAATTTGAGGTCAGAATAGAAAACTTATGAGGAGGAATTTTCTGTGAAATTATTATCTAAATTATAGTAACATTTCCAGTGTTTTCCAATAATAACTTTATGGTGATACATGAGAAGAAGGAAGACACTTAGGAATATCACCTCAAGCCAAACTGACGTACAAAAAGAATAGTTAATCTTCTCTGGACATTGTGGACAAAGAAGCTTACAAATAAATAAATAAAAGGATCACATTTGATCTCTAAAAGGATTTGACAAGCTAGGCACGCAGGAACCAAATATTATTAGTAATTGAAAAAAAAAAAAACCAACATCATTTATAACCTTTAAATCTTGAACACATGATCAACTCAGATAATAATCCTGAGAGAACAAGTCTTTTTATTGTTTGTTTCTGACATGCAGCTGTGAGACTGGCCCAAAAATGCAATTTAACAGACATGAAAATACTATTCTGAGAACTAATGAATAAGATGTACACTGTAAATGGCATATTAAATGTTAAAATGAAAATTCTTTTTCCTTCTGTGACAGAGGAAAACAGAAGATGTGAATGGAAATGTCATGCTTCCATAATTTCCATAATTGTCTAGGATAATTATGCTTTTGAATATCTATATTCCTCAGAACTTTTTAAAGTGTAGACAAGTGAAAACAGATTTTAAAGGATCTTGTGATGTTCAGAATATTTAGTTTATATTGCATGCTGTTTTTATAATGTTATGTTGTGCTATGATACTGTTACACAGTATGATATTGAACTTCCAGTTAAAAATTCTTTTCAAACTTTGCTAAAAGAGGACTTGGTAGTTACTTATCTTGAGTTCCTCAAAATTATAAAAGTAGTCAGCCTTACCGTGATCACTCTTAATATCTGTGCAAAAAGCAAGCTCTGGGTTTTAATTCACTCATTATCATAACTAGTGGGATCAGAATCATAGAAACATTAAGGTTGGAAAAGACCTTTAAGATCATCTGGTCCAACCATCACTCTACTACCAATGTCACCCACTAAACCAAGTCCCTAAGCACCATGTCCAACCTTTCCTTAAACACCCCCATGGATGGTGATGCCACCACTTCCCTGGGCAACGCATGCCAATGCCTGACTACTCTTTCTGAGAAGAAATGTCTCCTAATTTCCAACCTAAACCTCCCCTGGCAAAACTTGAGGCTATTTCCTGTAGTCCTATCACTAGTTACCTGTGAGAAGAGGCTGACCCCCAGCTCCCCATAACTTCCTTTCAGGTAGTGGATAATGCAATTCATTCAAAAGGCAAAACTGTTACATTCTTAATAAAGTTCCCCTTCAATGTCTACGTATATCTATACATTCCAAGTGTGAGAGAAGTAGATATTTAGATTTAAAAATGCTGCAAAAATGAATATGAATCATATGCCAATAAATTGGGACTTCAGGTCTTGAGGGTCTCCACAATGGTCAGCACTCAAGTTTTGTGACTGAATATTTGGTGTCTCTTTGATTGAATTTGCAGTCACTGTAAGTTACTAGTTCGTGTTGGAGAGTCACATCAGTTTATTCATCTGCTGACGTGTATGTCTGGCATTATAGACTACTACAGATTGGATGAACCTGGAATTTTCGATTTAGCATGAGTTAGAGCAGTTCCCTTTTATGACTTGAATATCTTCTTAGCATTCACCTTTCCAGACAAATTTTCTCTTAGGTCATATAATGATGCTGCCTGGTCTTTCTAAGTCACAGAGGCCTACTGATCCTTCTTCTTGAGGTTTGTAGAAATTTTCCATTCAGTGTGGGGGTGAAACTTAATCCATGCTTTCTGATTATATGCCTCATGAAAGTAAAGTAGTGATTTGTCACATAAGGCCTGACTCCTTAGAAAGCAATACAGTCCTTTATGCTCCTACCAGATGTTCCTCACATATTTTCTGGAAACTAATGAAGTAACGTAAATATAAAAAAGTTATCTTCCGTCCTAAAACCCATGTTAAATCATTTGCTGGTCTCTTAATATATGAATCTGAAAGATCCTTGTGATGACACTAAATTCTTTTCTCCTGATCTTCAGATGCTGGTCCACAAATTCTAGTTGCTCAGCCAAAAAAAAATTAAAATATTTAGATCTGAAGTGTCTTCTCTAATTGGGCACAGCTTGTACTGTCCACAAGAGTATGAAATGTCCTGCAGTTACTACTTACCTTAAAGTTCTGTTGCTCAGATTTACTTCAGATGCTAGTTCATTTGTCATTGAATTCAAAGATGCGGGTTGTAATGATATCCCAAGGAATTTTCCATGCAAACTGCACTAACACTCTTTGCTAGCAGTTTACATTGCATCACAAGCAAATAGTTACTGAAGTTGAGGCTTTTTGCTTGATGATGAATTCCACTGCAATAACCTCTGCCTTTACACTACCTACATGTATACTAGTGTCTGGGATTCATTCAGAATCCATTCTTCTGTTGCCTGCAAGATAAGAGAAGCATGCTTGTGTGACGGAGGCTGCCACCCCCTCCAAGAGGTAGCAAGAAGCTGGCAGAATGATTGTTCACTTTGCATCCTGCCTGTGACTAAAGTACTTTAAGTGTTGACAAGTGCAATGTCATAAACTATGTGATGTATTTTGTAGATTTAGCCAGTTTTCAGTTAGAAAGTTGCACAGCCCTTCTTTTGTGCAATCCTAGCGTCTGTCTGACCACCATAATACGTATTATAGTTATAATACATATGTCTGCCCAATATAATTCAGCTGTAACCTGGTCTTTGATTTTTTTCTGTCATTACTTTGCTCTGGAGCAGATTGGGAAGTTCCCATGTTAGATGATCTTAAAAGACTATTCATTTCAAATTCCTTCATTATTCACACCTTCATAAGCTTTATTCTCATTGCTATCTATGTTATGCTACTTTTTCTCTCATTATATGATGTTGCAAAAATACCTTTCTCTTCCTAATATGGATAACGTCACAAGTACCCAGAGGTGAGATATCTCTGTGTGGCAGTAGAAAATGTAGATGTGAAATAAAGTGTTCTTCTACATTAATATCCACAGGGGGAATAAAGTCTGAACTAGGAAACCTGTTGTGACTTATAGCCAAAATCAAATTGTTCATGTACATTTAAACCAACTTCAGCCTTTTAGCAATGAAAACATCTGTGACTGTGATTGTACATACTATAACCTGCTGTATGTGTTATGTGCTGTGTGTATGTATACTTCAGCCGTTATGAACACATTTCCATTTATTCTCCAGAACGTAAGCTGCTTTTTTCATTGAAAGTTTTCAGGTTCGTGGTATGAATCTTCTTGTGCCTTCAGCTGATGACTGGATAGCAGGCAATAACATTTCTTTTAATATGATCTATGTACTCTTTACATATTTGTCTGGGATTTTGTATCCTTGGTGTATTCTGAAACTGTGAATTCTTTCCAGAACACCTCTTCTGGGAGGTGTGTAATATAATTACGTGGACAAGGTACATGAAGACACAAGTAGTCTTTTTCTCACATGAGCATATATTGTAAAATCTCTAAATGACTTAGCAGGTGGTAGTATTTGAAGTCAGGGAGACAGTGGCCTCCAGTCCATGCTGCCATCTGCATGTGTTGTTATTCCACACACTGGTCCCTGCAGCAACAATCAGCCAAACCCATACAGCCATTGTGGATCAAATTCTTTCTCATGCAGGGTGCCATATAGGATTTATCTGGCATCTTGGGTGCCACACAGCTTCACAATGAGAAACTTAACGATAGGTGACCTTATACACAGATGTGGTTGATCATGGCTTCATATTATACTTTTTAATTAATTTAAGTGAAAGTGTTACTGTTCCTTGATCTTTTAAAATGTCATTGATATATCAAACTGTACCAAATTTTCCTCTAAAAGAAAATAACTTTGCTCATGGACACATTACTCCCGTAAAAGAACAAATAACTGTCTAAGGATTGGCAGCCAATTCTTAGAAGAATTCCAAGATGAGCCAGCTTTCTCTCCCTTTCCATGCATTATTACATTTCATGGAATGAATTTTGAATAAAAAGACGTACTCAACATTGTCTAGTAGTAGACTTGTGGCAAAAGTTTAAGCTATTCATTTTATGGCACTTTCAATTGACAGAGTTAAGATACGTCTATAAAGTCAAAAGCAAAGTGGCTTCATATATTTTTCAAGGTACCAGGATGCAAGCCAGTTTTCATCTGGCAGCCATGTAGGACTGCACAGAGCCTGAGCTAAGTAATTCATCTTTTGCATCGTGACCACGTAGGCATGCCCACAAAGGGATTGGTTTGTTTACAGGGGAATAGATTCCACAAAGAGTAATAACTAACCCCAACTAGGGTCATAGGAATTTCATATGACACTGAGAATCATATGTGGCAAAGAGTTAGTGCTCTAGTGTAATGAATCTCTTCAATTAAGGGGCAGTTCATCATTGCAAAACTGTTCCTGTGTGGTTTTGGACAGCTGCATATTTAACCACTACTCTAGGAATTTGGTATATCATTAATCAGATTTAGATTTTTTCTTGGAGCCTTGACTGTCTTAAAGTCATTAAAATACCTGGCAAGATATGAACACATCATCCATTACTGTCCTAATATAAATGATTTTGATAAGTTTGGAAGGAAGATGAGCCAAATAAAATGTTTTCTTCTGCAAAAGTGCAGTTTTCAGGTAACTCTGAAAAGAATGCCTAAAGCTTGCATAGGAAAACAAATGGCCTTTGTCAGCTTTCAAAAACATCCATGCAATTTTGTTAAATGTTAGTGACAAGCTCCTTCCCAAGTCAACAAAGTCATTTTGTGTATGAAGAAATTGTTCAGATTCCTTTATGCACAGCAGTGTTTATCTAAAATTAGGATAATATGAGCCTGGGGCAAAATGTCTACAGGGAAGTGGTCTCTCAGTTAAACTTTCATCCTAGAGAGTGGCAAAAGATATTTGTGTTAGTTTTTGCAAGTTCAATCAATTATACATGTTCTCCAATATTTGGAGTAGGGGCACGTTCTACCAAAGAAGCTCAGATTCGATACAAACAAGCAATAAATAATTTGTTCTCTCATTTGCTGTGTTTATTTGAACAGATTTTTTTGAAATATTCATCTGAGCTCAGATGCCTGTGAAATGTTACATCTCTGGACTTTTCATTTCAGGTAAAATCTGACAGATCAATACACTCTTTTTTTTTTTTTTTTTTAAATTTCATTTCAGAGTACAACTATAAAGACCCTTAAAAATGGGAACTAGAAGTGAGTGTGACTAAAAAATGGCAATGAGGAGATAGGAGATTATCTTCAAAACATTTTCAAAAACCAAAATCATTTCCCTGCAAAATTATTTGTGCATTTGCCAAGACAAATTACAAATATATCAGCAAAAACACAGTCACTGATATTTTCTATCACTTATCTCCTATCTGAGGAGAATGTTCAGTGAATCATCAGTGTTTTCTGCAATAACACTGGTTTTAACAGATTTTAAAAAATAATCTACTTACTTTCAGGGTTATCTTTTCTTAATGGGATTTTCAGAGATCAAGTTAATATGAAGGAAAATGATTCCTTACATGTCTTCCATTCCACCCCCAATTTTTTTTTTTTTTACCTCCATTAAGTTGCAAACTAACTGTATCATCATGTTGCTTTTGCTTCCTTTTGTATTGTCATAGCCACTTTTGGTTCATGCCCTTTCCTTTGCATTCAGATCCTATCTTTGTTTCTCATTTTCTTTGCCTTATGTAGTGATGGGTGGAAAAATTATGTTAAAAATATTCTCCCTAAAAAATTAGTAACAGGGTAATACTTCATTTAAAAAGGTAAATTCCAGCATATAGGGTATAAAAATTTTCCCATCAGAGACCAGTTTATTCACATTGGTGCTAGAAGTATAAATCATAATGGAACCTAAATCTAAGGTTTCTCTAGAGCCCCTATACTGTGATCAGGAAATAGGCAAACCTTTACATTTAAAGCAATAATATAGTCTTTCTCTATATACTATACTAATGAAATACCTTAAAGCTCAAGTCTGTATTAATAGCTAATTCAAAAAAAAAAAATCTCACAGTAAAAAACATATGCTAAGTCTCTTCCACCGTTACATTGGAAGTACTGGTACAAAGTGAAATATATGTAAAGGAAATAAGAATAGGGAAATGAATTTTTGCTCCATGAGAATGCCATTTAATTTTATATGCCTCACATATCCAATCTCAGAGACAGTTAAAACGTGAAAGAATTTGGCTTATTTTCTGGCAGTGATATAAAGCTTACAAAAACAGATGTGATGCCATTTGTCAAAAACCTGGAGACACTGATATTTCAGATAGAAGTAAGTGCAAGTGAAATAGATTTAGCTACCTGAAAAAAACAAAGATGTCATTTTCTTCATGAGGGATGTCAGCATTTCCTGCTAATATAAATAGGACTCAAAGGCATTCTTTCCACAATTCCTAGTGAGAATGTGTATCTTCTGCCTACTGCCAGCATCCTTGAGTGTGTTACCTTAGACTGTTCTGACTGATGTCCTGCATGCTAACACATGTACTCATTTGTTAACATATCTGAATATGATTTTGATATTTCCTTCTGGAACCTCTGATGGGCTCCAGATGGGTGCTAATGCCTAAGTGTATCTGCCTGTCTGTCCTGACGTGAAGGAAGTGAAAATTAATTTGACATTATTGTATCCCAGGAATTATTGTATCCCAAAGAAAAAATCTGGGTCCATGGACTCAAATCTTCACTCCTGAAATCAGCTGAAGAATTGGGTGCGGTATAATGATACGATAGAGACATTTTGACCAGTTGACTAATGGAGACAAGATTTCAAGTGTCTTTTATGAAACAGTGATTAATGCAGTTTCATTTTCACTGTAATAGACTTGTTTCCTTATTCTGTGTGGATTTGAAACAAATAAAAATAGATGCTCTAGTCAAGCTTTTAGTATAAATTACCATTAAAAGCTTGGAAGAGTAAAATAAGGCACAAGTGACAGAAGATCCCTGCCCAGGAATAAGCAATTAGGGAAATTAGTTAATAATCAGATGACTGTTTAAAATTAATAGCTGTCATCAAAGTCAGAGTGGCTTAGGACAGAATATATAATTTCATTTCAATCTCATATAAAGCAAATCTCTTAAGTTTTCATGCTTTTATTTTAATTTTGAGACTTTAACATGAGAGTTTGTCCAGAAGTTGACTCACCACTGCCTTGCCATGTTTAACAATCTACAACTCATTAGATAAACCATATGTGTTTATGCATGACTAATGTAAAATGAAACACATTGGCTTAATCCACTCTGAAAGTGATTACTACTAATCCATTTTTTAGGCTGCAGTTTAACAGGCTAATCATGTCTGCAGTCAGTTTTGGTGACTCACCTGGTTAAATATGGTCCAACATCATCATTATTTGCTATTTTTTATCCAAGCCTTAAAAGTCATAAAAGTAAGAAGTTTAGAAACAGAATGATGATACATTGGTTTTCCCTGTTTTCATCTTCTCCTTTTGACTTGAAGATTAAGTAAAAAGTTTGTTTGAATTTGATGCCAAATTTATACAACAAATACCTTTCAGTGACTTAATAAGTCTTTTTGACAGCTCACATCATAATACATAGTTCTTTGTTCTGGTAGTAAATTAGTGCTCTTAACTACTAGTGCATCATGATTCAATGCAATATCCACAGCAACTTTTAGGACTAAGCAATCAGTTGTCTAGATCACCAGGGTATGGATGGACTTCATTTGGTGAAGTAAGGCATTAATGCAAGTCATGTGGTATGTGAGGAAAAAGGAGAGGCTAACTTTTGATCTCTGTAGCCCTTATAAATCTAAAGCTGGTTCTCAGAGCAAAATTTAACATAAATTATTCTTATGGAAAGTATTAAAAACTGTTGGGAGAAGAATGAGAATCACTGTCAAGCCAGCCAAAAAGGTATGTGTACTTATCTAAAGAGTTAGTATTTTCCTGAAGAATGTTTCACCTTGGTGGTGTTTTTACATTCATAATAATATGTTTAAACTCTTTGTATCACTAAATATTATTAAATGATATAAAACTTATTTCTTATTGAAATGAGCTGAGCTTTTGGTTTTCAAAACCGGTCTAGTTTACTATCAGTATTTTATAAATCAGGTGACTAAGAAATGAAGGTTGTCAGATCACTTAGTAAATCAGTGGCTTAGCTAGGACTTAAATGCTGAATTCTGATTTTTTTGATTATTTCAGAGTTCCCCACTTCAAGTAAAATATAGTTAATATTACGTATATTCTCAATTTATCTAGAGAAACTTTGGATCGTTGGAAGAATCTTCTCAGAAATCTGGCTTTGGAAATTTTAGTCATATAATAAGGATTATTTTTAGTCATATCATAAGGATGCATTTATTCATCATAAGGATGTATATTCAACCTGATGATTCAACGCTGTAAAAACTAGAAATATGCTATTGTACAAAATGCAGCAGTAATTTAAAAATGTGAAAATCTGAGAAATTTGGAGTTTGCACCTACTTACAGTAGGACAAAATTTGGAGCTTTTTTTTTTCTTTTTTTTTTTTTTTTCTGTACTGATTAAGGCATATAGTAATTCACTTTTAGCTGCGGTTAGGTCCAAACTTTTCAGCACTGTAAGCCTAAAATTAGGCAGCCTATTTACCAGGCCTCACTTCAAATGTGTTCAGCCAATGGATGTTCTGTATTTTTTATATAGGGAGATTTCATACATACTCAGAAATTTAATGTCGGGTTCTAAGAGCTTTCTTTATTAGAGTCAAATATTTTTTCAACTTGGAATTTGAATTCATTGCAATGTCATTATCACAGTAACATTATACAGGCCTAAATATAGGCAATTCCTTCTTAGAATCCTCTGGAAAGCAGTTTGCTCTGTGTTCAGAAACTGTCTTACAGAGTTGTACAACCTTGTGTGTACTGTTGTCCCTACACAGTGTCTCCAATAGCCTCTGTAGAAGGAGTTTAAGTCATAGGCAACACAGAGGTGGAAAAGGGTATGTATTTCCCACCCCCTGCCCCAAAGGCTGCTTCCATCCAGCTATAAGAACCATGCACCTCTGTAAGTAGCTCCAAGCTGGTGGGATTGATGCAGGAGCATAGAGGTCTCGTACCTAATGGCTTAGCTGATTTACAGAAATATGCTTGGCAGGTGGAACTGTAGGGGAGCTGGATCATTGTACTGTACCTAAGTTAGAAGACAACGTAGGGATTTATTGACCTGAGAGAGTTTTAGAAAGAAGAAGAGAAAGACTGTAACTATTTTTTTATTTTTATTATTATTATTCTTATTATTTTAAGTAGATTGTATCATGTTTAATTCCTGTTTTAAAAGTGAAGATCATCTCAGATTTCCAGGTAGTTTATAACTGGGTTGGTATGGTAGGCAAAATATGTTGCTTTTTACCTATGGTTTGTTTGAAGAGTGCCTTAGTGCTCACAAAAAATTGGGTAAGGGGCAAGAGTAAGTAATGAGCAGTGCAGAGGTATAGTTTTCAAAGTAAACAGACAGCATGGTGATAAAGGAAACAATTTCAGTGTTGCTTAAGTGAGACTAATGCTACCCCTTGAAATGCATATTTATAGCTAATATGCAAATGAAACAGACATAACTGGCTCTGATTAGGTACAGGACACTGAACAAATGGAAAATTAAAAAAGAAGGCAAATAGTCTTTATGTTACATAATGTCTATTAAAAAAAAAATCTGGCAAAACTACAGTACTTTTGAATGGAAACATCAAGAGAAATACTATTTTCGTAGTGATTTACTGGAAAAATCCTTGAAGAAAAACAATTCCTTTGCATAGAACATTTGATGCTAATGCCATAAGAATTTTCTTAGTGATGGAGTTTCCAGTTAGGTAACTCTCTAAAATGTTTCCTTTCAGTTACATTGCAGACAACCCAAATATGGCTAAAGATTATTTGAATTTTATTAATAGCTCTGGATAATACTCAGAGGAGAGGAATGATAAACCTCAAGACTAAGCAATCATTATTGTAGTGAAGGATGTCACAAGGCAGAAAATAATGTGAGGCAGGATGCAGAAGATAAATACTTCACAGGATGATTATTGTTCTTTAAGCAGATGATGCATGGAGGGCTATCCTGATTTTTGTGGTAGGGTAAGTATTATACAGCACAGTAATGTTACTTTAAGAGTAATGAAGACATTTGCCATCCCGCAAATTAAGGGAAAAATGTATTGTGCTATAACTAATGAGCTGTCTGAGTTATTTTTAACTCAGTTTATTAAGAAAAGATTGGAGCAAACCGCAGTAATAAATCTTTAGGATACATGCATCCCAGATTGATTTGCATTCAAGGTCATGACAAAGTTCAGCAAAAATGCAGATCTCAGCAGAATAGCTCTCCACATACCATTGATTACTGTGCTTCTTTCCTTTTTAGGTAGCACTAAAGTATAACAATATTTTTTATATCATGCTAGATATGATGTTAGGAACAATATATGCTTATGCTTGTTTGTCTTCCAGTATTTCTCAGATGTCCACTTGCAGCTTTCTAGTTTAAGTGGAAAACATGCAATACTGCACTTTACAATAAATCTCTAAAAATCAAAGTAACCGCTAAGTTATAAAGAGTATTCCTTCTGGGGATTCATTCACACCTCTTGATTTTATACATCCCACTAAAATGCCTCATACAGAACCTTTTCTACCTGTGTCATGAATGGAAAAAAAAAAAATTTTGGGGGGGTAGTTTAGGGCCTGTCTCTGACTCTGGTGCACATCTTCACTACATTCAAACAGCATCAGTGATCCAATTTCTGTGACTAAAAGTGCATAAAATGGGTTCCCACTTGTGCAGAATCTTAAGTTTCTCCATTAATTTTATGTGGAGAAAAGCATCCCACCTTATTTATTTAATTTAGGCTTTGAAGTTAGATATTTAGATACCCTCTGAACAGTAGTTATCCATAGCACAAATCTGGATAGTTTAATTAACATGATTTTTGATGGCTTAATTATATATCTTTCTATACTTCCATCAGAGGACAAATGGCAGTAATTTAGATATATCAAAAAGTAAAATCTGAGCTATATCAAGTCATCGATGAAATCTAGAGTGAGTATCAAGAGTTACTGAAGCAGAATTGTCTTATTTTTAGCACTACACTATACCACTCATTTAAAACATTTAAAATATTGTGTATTTTTATATAAATATCTTCTCTGTGAAGGAACCTCAGGATGTATCCTTATCAATGTTACTACTACTAAAACTCTGGGAGTAGAACCAAATCATTAAAACATCCATTGACAACGAAATCACTCATAATCTAGTCTCCACAATAGATAACACTGACTAAAGAACACAGGCCTCTGTACAAGGCTACTTCAAAAATACTGCTACAAAAATGTAATAAAACAGAAAAAAGCAAAGCAAAAAGCAAGATATGAAAGATTGGTAGGCATTTGTAAAACATCTTCATAAAAGACATTGAACTGTTAGGAAAAATAAATTTAAAAAAATAGTAATAATAATAATAATAAAATAATAAAGACAAACAAACCACCAGAATCTAATAGTGGTCAGTTAAAAAGAATGGAAAGATTTTTCATTTATTTCTTTTGTTTTTATTCAGTAAAGCCCTCACATATGACATGTAAAGCAAATGCTAATCACAAACTATTTCATTTAATTCCTTCCAACAATTCTACCTTAAGAGAAAATTCTCATAAATCTCTCAGGGAGTCTCCCTCACTGCAGTGCCAAAAACCTATAATGTATGTAACATGGATGAAGAAAGATGAGGATGTGGTGTGTCAAATGAATCTATTTCTTAAGTATATGCGTGCATCTGTAAATTGCTTTTTTCTTACAAAGGCTGATGATACACTTTGCATATGAAACATTTTCCTGCCAGACAGTGCCGTTTTGCTGAACTTAGAATTCCCCAGGAAAAAATTATACTTTTTGCAGGAAATTTCCATTTAGTTCTAGGTCAGGTCAACCTTAATCTCCATATTGTCTGAGTTCACTTTCTTTGGTCTTCTTCACTTCTTTCATTACATGGAAACCACAGAACTCTGAGACATCACAAAGAATGTGCCCACTTAGGTTCTACCTCTGTATTTGGATAAGTATGGATGATTACTAGCCACCTGCATGTTTTGGCTTCCTTGGAATACACATGAAGAATCAAAGAGAAACACAAGTTGGATCCTCAAATTGGATCCCTAATGAACTAGACATGTGACCAAAAAAAAGAAAAAAAAAAGGCACCTTTTCTCTAAACAGACTTTTAATCTCCCCTTTTCATCTGTACATTTAAAAAGGGGCAGAACAGGCACTAAGAATTAGTCTGTCACCCTATATAAGCATGACCTTGCTCGGTTTTTATATTACTTATTTGGGTAGAAATAGCAGTGAAGATAGCCTCATTTGTGTAAGCTAGAGAAGGTAGGGTTCCTGGGGAGCAGTGTTGCCACTCTGTCTTCATCGCTGTTCTCTCTGCTGTCTAGATGGAAGCTACCTTGAGTATGTCTTTGTGTTTTGTAGTTATGGCCCCAGTTTCTCTATAGCCAAACATTAATTTCATCTGTATTTGGCACCTTATTTTAGTCTAGGGTGTCTTAGTCTTCCATCTCCCTTTCTTCCTTCCTTCTCTACTGGTGGTGTAAATGACTTTCCCATGGAAAGGAGGAAACTTGGGCTGGCTTATGTGTATTTGCACTGCACTACACTCTTGCTAATAAATCTGGAAACACTACCAACAACCTTATGAGCTAATAAACTAAACTGGACTTAAGGTGGCACTGTACAGAGCCAAGTTGGAAGTCTTAACGTGCAATTTGGATAAACTAGTCAGGGATAATTCAGAACTGACTGTATTTTGAATTATTGCAGCTGTAACAACCTAACCACTTAGTATAAGTCATAATGCTGCAACACTCACCACACTACGTGGACCAAAACAAGCCCTTGTTGCGTAGTAAGAGTGAACAATACCCTTTGGAGGTGTGAATTTGAAGCAGTATTTGATGAAGTCATTTCATTTCCCCTTGTTTTACAACTTAACTATTACTCATGAGCTGAAGTCAGGGTATATTTAATTTTTTTTATCACTTTTTCTATGTCAGCTTAAATATAAAGTGTATGGAGGTAAATGCATTGACAGAAAACTAGGAGACTTACTGATACATTCATTCATTCTTCATTGTTCTCTGTTTTAGCAGGCAGAAGGGAAGTGTCATAATGATAGGATTTATTTAATAATTTAAGCACCTCACAGAGCTAAGGAGGAATAAAGGTGAATAAACTGAAGACACAAAAGAAAAAAAAAAAAAAGAATCATAGAATCATTACGGTTGGAAACGACCTCCAAGATCATCTGGTCCAACCATCCCCGTACCACCAATATCACCCACTAAACCATGTTCCTAAGCACCAAGTCCAACCTTTCCTTAAACACCCCCATGGACGGTGATGCCACCACCTCCTTGGGCAACCCGTTCCAATGCCTGACTACACACTGTGAAAAGAAATGTCTCCTAATTTCAAACCTGAACCTCCCCGGTGCAACTTGAGGCCATTCCCTCTTGTCCTATCACTAGTTACCTGTGAGAAGAGGCCGACCCCCCAGCTCCCCATAACTTCCTTTCAGGTAGTTGTAGAAAGCAATGAGGTCTCCCCTGAGCCTACTCTTCCCCAGACTAAACAACCCCAGCTCCCTCAGCCACTTCTCATAGGACTTGTGTTCTAGACCCTTCACCTGCTTCATAGCCTTTTTCTGGACATGCTCCAGGGCCTCAATGTCTTTCTTGTAGTGAGAGGTACAAAACTGAACACAGTACTCAAGGTGCAGCCTCACCAGAGCTGAGTACAGGCAGACGATTGCCTCCATGGTCCTCCTGGCTACACTATTCCTGATACAAGCCAGGATTCTGTTGGCCTTCTTGGCCACCTGGGTACACTGCTGGCTCATGTTCAGGCAAGAAACCAAGCACTCTATCTGCAGGTACTTCTCTGAAGTGACTGAACACTTGAATGTGTATCATTTTAAGTAGTAAAAGTCTCTAGACATCTCACTAGCTGCTTTTGTTCAACTTACTAAGTGCCTGAGGCAATTCTCATTTGTCTCCTAACTAAAACCACTCAGAATTCAGATGCTACTGGTTTCATAGTTATACATATATATATTGAATATATTAAACATTCATTATATAAAACAAGGAAATAGTCCTTGTAGCAGAGACTGAATACAGGGCTCTTTCCTCACAGCTGAGATTGCCACATCCAGTATATACTCAAGTTCAATCTTGCTATAGCATTGCATTATAGCAAATCTTGAACTCTGCTTTATCAAGAGGTGTGATGAACACGCCCCAGAGGCTCACTGCTAGGCTATCGATATAAAAAAGGTGTAAATTATCTGATGCTAAAAAAAAAAAAAAAGAGTCTGAACTCATGTCTCCTACTCGTGCAGGTGTTCAAACATGAAAGACTGAAAGAAATACCATCTCTTCCCCTTCCTCTTTCAATGGCCGGAGCTGCTAAAAAACTAATGATGTCTAAATAATATTTCTATTGTTTGTTTATCTGAAAGAATTATTAGAAGATGGTTTCACTTTGTGTTTTGTCTTGTTTTTTGTTTGTTTGTCTGTTTTTGTTTTCCTCAAGTGGGTGCAGAAATATGGTTGCAGTGCTAAGTAGGACTGAGATTTCAGAGAGACATCTAGGGTTTGATCAGCTAGCCCAGCACTTAGGAAAATCAGAAGCAATGCATAAAACTTAATTTGGTCAATCAGAGATTATAAAGAGCCAGTGATTTGTGAGACAGCACTTTTTTATATTATTTTTTTTTTTGGTTTAAAGGCAGTGAACATATTAGATGTGGTATAACTGATAGCCATACTCTAAACATAAGCATTTTTGCTTGTATTTACAATCTACTATTATGAAGTTTTAAATAAGTTTACAATTTGCTTGCCTCTGTCAAATCATTGCTTTACTTATTAATAAATAATTAGAACAAGAGTTATGTGTTATATACATATGTATGTGCACGTTCTTAGACTTCAATGCATAAAGAAAAGATTCAGGTTGTAAAGTCAAGTACTCAGAGGTTAGGAAAGGTATATGTATTGTGGTTAGAAATCCTGAAGTTTTTTTTTTACTTGACTTAAAGTGTTTCAGAAAATGACCAGTTTCAATGGCATTTTTATTCTCAGTTATCCTTGCAAGTGAATAAAGGATCAAGGATCTCTCGAGTAATTCCATTTTCTTTTCAAAATAAAAGAACTCCATTTGAGATTTGAAATTATTTAAAATTTAATATTTAATCAAAACATCAAAATGGAAAAAAAAATCCTCTGAATTGTAGCTCTTTGTAGGTGTTTACTTAAATTATACTAATCAGTTAATTCCCTTTTATATTTTTAGCCTTGCAAGAATATTTACTAATTTGACTTTTGTTTTTGCTTAAGAATAAGACAAAATGCCAACAACAAAAAAAAATGCAATTTTTCTCAGTTCTGACTATGATACAACCTAATGATACAGAACGATGACTTTCTTTTTGCAAAAGATAATTTCTTCACTCTGCTGTTGGGGTGCCTGGGACTTTGCAGGTCATTAAATTTTCAGACCCGAGACATAAAAAATATAGAATGTAAAATTAGTGGTTACATATGAAAAGCTGGACTTGAGTGACTGGCCGAGACTGGATGACATTAAAACTTTGTGACAGACTCAGAAGTAAAATCTGATTTTGTAGGGCGGTTATCATTTCCTTGACTCT
The DNA here is from genome assembly GCF_964034855.1 of Anser brachyrhynchus. NCBI lineage: Eukaryota > Metazoa > Chordata > Aves > Anseriformes > Anatidae > Anser > Anser brachyrhynchus. The sequence continues at coordinate 31,815,542 of NC_137698.1, read as the reverse complement.
TCAGACTTTCCTTTTGATATTTATAAGATTCTGTGTGTATTTATAAGATTCTGTGTGACTCAGGACACTATAACAAAAAAAAAAAAAAAAAAAAGCATACAATAAATAACAATGAGGTCCGCAGAAGAAAGTCTTCTGTTCTGTACTTTTTGTACTATTTCATACCTAGCTGTAGGTGGGGTGGCACTGAGTAAACAAACATAAATCAAAGAGTTAGTCCTCAAACATCTTGTGATCTAGAGCATAATTTAGGACCAGGTGTATGAGGAAATAGGTAGGATATTATTCAGCTTGTTAGACAACAGTCTCAGCAAACCAGCTTCCCATTCCTCAGCCTACCATTGTCAAGTTCACTACAGGAATGGTGAAAAAAGTGTTGGAAAAAAGTTTATGAAATAGAATGGTAGATACTAAGGAATTCTAGGTGCTAATGAGAAGCAGGGTAGGGCAAACTTGTTTTAAAATTTACCAAATTCATGCTGAAGGTTAGCGTGATGAGCTGTTGGGAGATGGGAGTCACCGATAGGTATTAGATAAAAGCTGATAAGCAGGGTGATGGGGCTGAAAAGAGCTTTTAAAGTGCAAGTGTTTGTGCCATTTCTGTAGGGAGACCAGAGCCCACATAATAACCAGCTGCAAGATACTGGCTAAGCAGGTTTGAATATGCTCCTGAAAGAGGTATTAGAAACTAAAGAAGCATAGATGTTGGTGGTTTTGCTGCACTTCTCAGTCATTTATCAGCTATTAGGAAAGGGTTGGTTAATGCATGGGCCACCAAAGGTGTATGGAATTTCAATCTCCAAAATGACAGATGCCCAAATCAATGGTATTGGCGTGGTCTTAAATGACAAGGCTGCACAGCAAACCTTGTCATTGCTGTCAACAGCAATTGAGAGGAAGGAGCAAGGAGGGCTTCTGGAAAAAACACTGTTTGCCTCTGTCTGGGATGGTGACTAGACAACTACAGGGAGATACCAGAAAAAAAAGGTAGTTGTGTTTGCAAAGAAAGAAAGAGGTCTGGCTACAGCTGCCAATAGCTGCGAGTTGTTTCTTTGTTTGTGGGATTATCTAGATAAGTCTATGGAAAGCAAAGAGGGATCTGCGCAGAGGCTTATGTGGTATTCGCAAGATATTGAAGGAATGCATTTTTGTGGAAGAGGAATCTGAAGAGGGTACTCTCATGGGAAACACTGGAAAACAAAACTTCAAGATAGTAATTGACTGATTGAAGCAAAGGCACTTCAGGAGCATTGTCTGCATTAGAGGTAGCATTAGCTAGGAAGAGATAATTAACAACTTGGATTTGAACACCTTTTTTTTTTTTCTGTGAAATCTAAGAGACAGAAGTTGAACTGGAGAAATAGTAGAAGAAATAAGGAAGCTTCTGGAGGTAGCTGTAAGGTGGACATTGAAGGGTTTCAGAATTACATAGAAGGTCAGTTGGTAACTGCAAGGGAAATAGGCAAGAAGTGAGATTTGTAAAGATAAGAGATTTCTTTGCATCCTTGATGTGACAAGAAAGAGTCAGAAAGAAGGAGAAGGCCAAAAAGAAATACAGAGGGAAGAGACATGACTGAGAGAAAAGTAGGGAAATGCAAGAGATTGGAGAGGAGGAGAGGATTTGGAGGTGGAGAAGAGGAGATAAGCTTTCACATGGTTTATGGGAGAATTTGGGGATAATTCTTCGAGGAATAGGAAGAAAGCAAGTCGTGTAGAGCTGGAAAGTGTTCACATCATTTTATCACTATTCTCTTAAAACAAATTGGCTATATTCAGTTTGATGGTATAAAAGGAAACATGAGAAAGGGATGGTTTGAACAGTGAATTGAAGGTGACAATATTAGAATTATTCCATTTATTGCCTCAGTGCTCTTTGTTAAGCTATTCTTTTTTTTTCTTTTTTTTTCTTTCCTTTTTTTTTCCATTTTATTTTTATAATGGGATAGTGGTAATGTGTAGCTAATGGTTAAAACTCTAAAAATTTGCATGTATGGCATCATGTCATATCTCATACTCATCATATCCAAATCTAGTCTACTCTTCATTCAGGTTAGTAAACTTTCTTCTTGGATAATGGTGAGAGAATAAAAATGAGACCTCAGTAGAGTCCTGGTTTCAGTTTTTAGCTCTGACTGCCAGCTCTGGTGTCTGCCATTGTAGAGAACTTGGCAGAAAGGAAGAAAAGTCAGAATATTGTAACGAAGAGTTTCTACTTTTCTGAGATTTTATGTTCAGTATATTCCTGATTAGCATATCCCTTCCCTTCCCTTCCCTTCCCTTCCCTTCCCTTCCCTTCCCTTCCCTTCCCTTCCCTTCCCTTCCCTTCCCTTCCCTTCCCTTCCCTTCCCTTCCCTTCCCTTCCCTTCCCTTCCCTTCCCTTCCCTTCCCTTCCCTTCCCTTCCCTTCCCTTCCCTTCCCTTCCCTTCCCTTCCCTTCCCTTCCCTTCCCTTCCCTTCCCTTCCCTTCCCTTCCCTTCCCTTCCCTTCCCTTCCCTTCCCTTCCCTTCCCTTCCCTTCCCTTCCCTTCCCTTCCCTTCCCTTCCCTTCCCTTCCCTTCCCTTCCCTTCCCTTCCCTTCCCTTCCCCGTCCTTCTCTTCCCTTCCCCGTCCTTCTCTTTTTAAATTTATTTCTGTAACAAGTAGTATTTATAGATTACAGGGAACATTTTACTCTTATGAATTAAATTAGAGTCCTTTATAAGAGTTTGTACAAAGCCACCAAAGGACTCACATTTGTAGCCTTATCTGGGCTGATCTAATGCCTGTTGTTTCTGTGTGTGTTTTGTTTTGTTTTGTTTTACTCTTCAGTGCTCTGAATATGGCTTAGCCTACATTCTGGATGGTCCCTTAAATTGTGGTCTACGAGGAACACTTTATCTAGATTTCTCCCTAAGAAAGGGTCAATATTTGAGCCAAGATTTACCTTTTCAAGTTAATATCAATATATAAAATCATTACACATTAATAAATACTTTAGCAAAACATAAGTATGAAAAATAGAAGAATAGCATGCTGTGACTGTTGCCACAACTGAGACTAAAAAGATCCATGTCTCTCTCAATAGCAAACATATAGTAGATATATTGAGGTATTGTGCAATACATGATATACATTTATTCTGTATCAAGGGAAACTGTTATGATTAATACATAATGTATATGGTCCTTTAAGGCGAAGAGATATGTACTGAGTGAATAAGCTAGATTTATAGTTTAATAGTTCTTTTTAGAACTTATAGTCAGATATATTTGAAAAATGTACACTATACTATCTCCAATCGCTAACAAAAAGAAACTGAAGAGATGTTTCAGTTCAGAGGACATTTCTTTTACTTATTTATGACTTCAGCTGCAATGGTGGAAAATGCTTTCAGTGCAGAAATCTTCAGTAAATTAATAACATTTCACAAGTTAGCAGGTGAATAGAATGTTTAATCTTCTGTGAAGTACATATGTCTGCACTAAGAAAAAAAAATCACACAAAAATTACCTTGCTTTTAACAAAAATTAAAAAAGGTCAGAATGCAAAATAAATATATGACTTTGAGGCTGTAGTATGAGGAATATGGAGCTGCTAAAGTGCATCCACAAATTTTGATAAGAAATTGGATGTATACTTAAGCAATTCTTGAGGCTGAATTGTAGTTTTTTTGTGTTTTACATCTAAATATTTTATATTTTTTTGTTCTGCATTGATATTATTAATATTCTTACTTAAACTGAAGTCCCTGGAATGCTAGAGCTCTGATGTGCAGAGATTTTTGCCGTGTTAGAATGGGTTTGTTGCAGCTGTGAATTTACAGCATTCAGGTTCAGTTTGGCAAAAGCTGTGCAAAAAATAATGTTTAACTTCTGAGTAGTTTCATTGACTGCAAAGCATGAGTATTTGTAAGACCAAGAGCTAAATATGTGTGTGATATGGCAATGCTGGGAATTAAGGGAAAACAGGTATTATTGCCAACCAAAGATCATTTTCCAGGAAACAAAAAATTCATTGAAAAAGGGGGAGGGTGGGAGGAAGGAGAATATGACTTTTAAGCTTTTTGAGTTTGAGCCATATTTCCAGTTTATTTGCACATTTATGGAATCTTTGTTATCATGGTTATTATGAATTATCAGAAATACAAGCTTATTAAGTCATACTATTGTGTCGGCCGGGCCTTTCGGTTGGGATTTAGTGTTCTCTTTACCAGACTGCACATTTGGAATCATAACAGACATTGTATTTCAAATATTCCAGAGTGTATGCCACCTTCTGATCATTTCCCTAGTTGACATGATAAGTAGAAATTGATTTCGCTCTTGGAGTGGCTTAGGCAAGTCTCCGCTGCAGTGGGGAACTTTAATTACATCTTTAATCTAACCAGCAGGGATAGGTAATAGTAGCGTCAGCCCAAATTTCAACAAGAGCTGGAAATAGGAATGCTTGTTTCCATTTTCTTCTCTTCACTCCCTCTGCTAGCCATTCTAGAATGAGGCTGGGATAGGTAAACCTATTCTTGCTAACCTTACATCCCCTAACCAGAGTGAAGTCGTACCTTGACAGCAGTATTGCACTCGCTATAAATTCTGATGGTAGATAAAATGCCCACAGGGTCTACTCTGCTATCTGCAAATCACAGCAGTCTCTAATTGCCATCCTATTAAACTATATCATGTTATTGCAGGGCCTGAGACTCCTAACAGGAAAAATAACAATGTGATGTTTTTCATCAGAATGTACACTTATAAACATTTTTATATGCTTTTCTTTATGCCTAGTTTAAGCGTAATCAATGCTAAATGACAGTGAAATTCTTCCTAGTACATTTGAAATTGTATGTTTTTATGGGGATATATCTCAAAGTGCTCTATTTAATTAAAGCCCAAAGAGTCTTTGTTCAGGATGCATTTATTTTACAGTTGTGTGGGTGTGCATACATCTATTTTATGAAATTGTATTTGTTCAATCCCATTTTTTCTGTGAGAGATTTTGCAGCAATAAAATGTTGCAAGTGTTACCATAGCAATGATGATCTCAGAGTAGCAAAAAATGTTCCTGTTGAATCCCACTATCAGGTTGTGGTTCCATCATCACTGTCTTTTGCTCAGTAAATTTTCCCATCCCATTGAAATATGAAATGAGAGTGACATCATATGATAGTCATATATGAAAGAAAACTGTTATTTTTGTTCTTATGACAGCAAATCCACTGGCTTAAAGAGTATGTACATCAGTAAACATACTTCACGTGAGAATGAACTGTGAGACTGCACATGAAAATAACAAAAACATCATTCCAAGTTCCAGGAAAGGCGTAGGATGTTACAGTTTTCCAATTTGTACCCCAGTAAGCCAAGAATCATATATTAAGACTAAAATAGTTATACAGGCCTTAAATGAGTATGAGAGAAAGGAGAATATTGGCAAAATCTTATCATCTCTACGTGCCACTTGTCAGTGTATTTTGTACAGATGGAATTCTTATAATATTTAATAAAAATCTATGCACAATGAATATACTCATGTTCTGGCAAGTAGTCTGGCAAGTTTGGAAGCTTTGGACAGAACCATTCAAGCATTCAGCCATTAATATTAGGGTTTTGCCATGCTGCAGAGGTAACATGCATGCATGTATGTGACGTCCTTAGCATAATAAGTGATGAGACAATGCAGTGAGCCAATATTTCATTGTGCAAAATGGTATGATGGGACTTCTTTTCATAAATAAGCCCCTTGTCTCAGCAACTTATGCCCTGAACTTGCTAGGTATTTAAACTTATGGACCAAATTTTGTATCAGAAGATACTTAAAGGACTATTAGTGCTCCAGCTCAAGATGCATATTCTCAAGCTTGATTTTAAGTCTGTAGTATTTTACGGAAATCACCGGACGCAAGATGGATGTTGTGCCATAATGAAAAAATATATAATCAGGGTAGGAAGAAAAAATTTGTCTGATCAATTGACTTTCTGATTTCAGATTTATTTTTTTCAAATGTTATATATTGACAGTTATTCAGAGCTTCCTCAGTAGATTTTTAACATCTGCATAAGTCTCTAAATAGTGACGTTTCTGAGACTCTGTGTTGGCTCTCTTTCCTTGCAAGCCACATGCCTTATTTTACAACCAAAGAAGTGTAAATATACTTATATTTGACATTAGGCTAAGGAAAAAACAGCTCCCTCAAATCTCGTCTGTTCAGGACCTTTCCTGCAGTAGACCTAATCTGAATTTAAATCCCATGCCTTTCTATCTCTGAGTGGCCTTTGAAAGTCAACCTCTTTTCATGTTTCTTCAGGTGCTCAGTAACACGACTGTGAAAGCAATGTTGTGGTTTCATACTTAATTCAGGCCTCAACTATTTCAGTCTTTTCCTGTGGACAACATTAGGATAAAAGGTGTTGGATTCTGTGACAAGACTTGGCATGTATTACAAAACTATTTCATTTAATCTTCAGGTGTTTGCTTTGGAAGGCAGCAAGGCATCTCTATTCTTCTGAAGTTTCCCATATTTTGATATTCCTGTCTGTCTCCTTTCTGATCGTTGTTTTTTCCGTGTTCCATAATATAAAAATCAATATTGAAAAGGCAGTGGCTTCTCACATTCATTCCTCTGTGGATTTGTGATGATTTATAAAATATGGCTAATTAACTAAGTAAAGTCTGAGAGTTATGCTAAACACTTCCCAAACTCCATGCTCTATTTTTATGTATGCAGTTTTTATTAGTATTTAATATTTCCTTGAAGGGCAGGTGTTTGTAGGATTTCTCAAATGATTTACTGTATTAGCCTTTATAAAATGATCATAATATTGGCATATTTTTCCTTAAAATAACTTTACTGAATTGTGTATGCCACAGTTCCTTCCACTGTGGCAATGGAATATGCTTTAAAGCTCTGCTGCAGCACCACTATTTAATCTGCAGTACATCTGAAGGTAACTATTGAAACAAAAATATTTTTTTCTGGGATAATATTTCAGCAGGAATTATACATCTATAGTTGTATACCATGCCGGTACAGCTCACCTCAATAGCAGCTCAGGAATGAGCATTTATTATCCAGTAAAAATATCTTAATAGATTAAATACCACACAATGCCTACCAAACAGATCAATTGCCAGATATCTGGGGTTGCAATCGTGAGCTATTCCATTAATCAGTAATAACATGTCTTTTGCAAGCTTGTGCTAGCTTCTTACTCAACACAGGCACACCATAATGATGGTAAATTTATGGAAATATATAGAAGAACTAGTAAAGTACAGCAATTTATTATCTGTGTAATTACATCAGGAACATTTTTCCAATTGAAATAAATTTTATATAGATTAGGAGAGTTTTCTATAAATATTAGAGCTGATCATTTATCATTAACTGCAATTAAATGTATCAAGTATATCTTTTTTCTTTGCTTCTCTACAAACTGTTCAGAGAAGTGATAGAATTTTGCAAAGAATTCCGTGAGTACTTGGTGAAAAAAAATCATTTTCTGTGTTGCTGATGAACTGTATGCTTTTTGTTATACGTCATATCACATGGTATTATTTCCCATTTAATTGTTTAAATAAGCACAATGAGAAAAAAATAATTTTAATAGCAAATACATTTCAATTTTGAATAATGTATTCTAACATTAGTGAAACTTTAAAGATTATTTTTTCCTAATAAATTGGTATTCATCTTTATACTAAAAACTGATAATAAGAATAGGACTGAGATCATGCATACTTACTATTCTACGCATGCACATCTTCACTGCTTTCTTGTGTCACCCATCTGGTTAATGTCCCTAGTTTCCCTATGCCTTCTCTGGCACCCATGTATTAGCTTGACAAGCTAGGCATTGAGGCATGTTTAAGGTGTTCTAGTATTTCTTTTGAAACCCATGTTGACTAAGCCTGCTGAGTTTTTCTGAGTTTTAAAGTGTATGTCTTGCTGATGGGTTATGGGAATGCCTGCTGGAAAAGAGACTTAATGACATTGCATAGATTGATTTCTCTAAATTACATGGGGCATGCAAGGTTTGTTTACAAACTCTCAGAAGGAAGATACCATAGTTTTCTCATTGCAGACTGATATCAAAAGAGCTCTGTGGTGCTCCTATTGTGCTGTGGGATATGACTTGGATATAATATTGGTTCATTTAGTGTGTTTGATGAGAAGTGAAAATGAAAAGATGTGAACATGCAAATAATGTTGTAGTGGTTTTTTAATTCTTGTTTAATTAGCTGCAGGTCAGAAGCACTCTGCTTCTGAAAAAAATACCAGAGGATTTTAATTTTACTGAGATGATATCTAAACAATGATTATGAGAATGATACAGGAACTGGGGAGTTTAGTTTGTTCCCTTGAAACAGCCTCATTTCTTATGAATTTTTAAAGAGGGATCTTTATTCAATTGTTGTTTTTTCATAAGACTTCAAAATATGTCCAAGTGTTATGAACTTTAATATCCAGTATATTGCACTCCAAAGATCCCTGTGCAATCTAAAAGGAAATATTCTATTTTTTTAAAGAACTCATGCTTTCATTAAGTCCTTTTCTAAAATTCTCCAATAAGCTTCCCCCTGAAACAATATATTTTTCCATTAAGAACTAAAAATATTTTTGGCAAGAAAAATAGTAAGTTGAGAATTACAGGGACACTAGACATTGAAAATCTACAGTTCTTCATGGATACTCGATTATCATTTTCCATTCATTGCACTTACTTTCAGAAAAAAATAATGAATTTTCAATATCTCCTCTAGAAAGACATTCAATTTATGTGCCTATTCTTGTATTGATAGAAGAGCTAAAGATTTCCTTCTGAAAAGACTTTTTGTTCATTGTAAGAGATGCACTAGGAAAGTAGGTTAAAATTATGTTGCTAGGGAACAGAAATGGATCCTAGCAACTGCTACAGAAAATGAAAATTGTATGCATGCTTTAAAGACTGTTTCAACCCACAGCAATTTTGTTGGCTAATATTGTTTTCTCAAAGATGATTAATTTTGTGATTTTTTAAAAATTTTGTTTAAATGATCTATTTGTGCTATTTTATTAGCAAAATAGTATTTCTTATTTATAGTTGTGTTCTTAGAAATGGAAAAACATTTTTTTACCCATTATAGTATATCACAGTGTGCTGATAGCATGCTTGGTGTTTGGTTGGCCCAGAACTGTAACCCTTAGAGATCCACATTCCTCATTTACATGCAGGACTCGCCTGTTAGAGAGACCCTCATTAACCTGTGGCTACTGGTAAGGTAACCAGTGCTGTAACGGAGTATTTGTTTTAATGAATCGTTATTGTTATGTTCAGGGACTGAACATCTGAGGGATGATGTATGCAGGTGTGATTCCAAAATACTTTTAGGAAAAGAAAAACTAAAAGTTTAAAAAAAAAAAAAAAAAAAAAAAGAAGAAGTGAAAGAAAAAGTAGCCCGATATTCATTTGGCAGTAGTTTTATTTCCTTCCTGGACTTACATTCTTTCATATTCTTTTCTGTGCTCTTTTTCATCTCATATCCCTAGTGCCTTTGCTCTTCTTTCAAGCTTTTTTTTTCTTTCTCTTCCACTTCTTACTTGATCATCCGTCCTCTTATTTTGCCAGATTAGGTCTTGTTGTAACTTCTCTCTCTTACTGTCCTTTCTTCCCTGAATGGCATATTTATATCCATTTCCCTCAGTGAACCTTTGCATTGGAAAATAGGGCATTAGTTACATGAAATAGCACTTCATGATTCATTTTAGCATTGCTGACTACCTTCAAAGCTCGTAGGCTTGTATTAGTGACAGCTGAATGGTAAAGAAAGATCTTTTATATTTTCAGTGTGTAGGCTGATACTATGCAAGCTCAGTACCACTTGATCTACACCCATATGTATTCTCTATCAAATATGTATGTATATATAGACACACAAATATATTCATTTACCATACCATGTCATCCCAAATGTATGTGTATATTCTAATGTGCATTTGTGTAAAATTGTCTTACTCCTTCCCTAAATGCCAAGATAAATACCACTATAGGAATAATATAAAATAGGCCAACACACACAGCTGAAATAGGTTCCAGCTTGTGTTATCTTTCTGTATTATATACTTGAGTGAATCTTGGAGCAACAGAAAAGAGTTAAGCATGTAAAACAGGCCCTGCAGTTATTATGATATGAAGTGCTATTTCCTGCTAAGGAGTAGGAACTCTGACGGAGTTTAGATATCAAAAATTAAATTAGACACAACAGGTGAAGAGAAACCAATGAGACATGATAGATTTTACTTTCTGTAACAATCTCAGGTAAACTACCTGTGTCTACAGGTGAATATTGCTAAGTAGGAGCTTCTGAGCAATTGTGACTTGGGACTTCTGGAGGAAAACATGAAAGAGTCAGGAAATTGTGAAGTATTCATCTGTTCTTATAGGTGTATCATGAGGAAGACTTTAGAAATTGAAAATGAAGGAACCTTTAAGCTTGCTTTGGTTTAGTATGGGCATGTAAGTGTCATCCTAGGAAGCGTTGTGAAGCAGTTGAGCAGCTCTTCTCTCACTCAGTAGTCGGAAAGTAGCCAGTCAAAACCAGGACATTTCTTCCTGTCTGTCTGCTGGATATTTTTATGCCCTTCCTGCTCCAGAACCTTTGGGAAATTACTTTTAGGCTTTATTGTTTGCAAACTGAGGGAAAATATTGGACTATCTGTGTCCATATGGACAGAAGATGGGTCCAAATATGGGATTCCCCTCTTTTGTGTCGTTAACAGTTCCACAACCTGGATGTTTGTAGATACATCTCAGATACACAGGCCTTGGCCATTTAAAAGATTCTAGATCAGAACCACAGTTTGAAATTAATCTGTAAAATCAGTAGATAAAAGATCCTGAAGTTCCACCTCTGTAGTTCAATTCACGTTTGGAATATCACATATACAAAATGAGCTTCTATGTCCTGTAAAACATCCACCAGTGAATTCACTTGAGCTATAGTCTTGTAAAAAATATGTCATTTATTTGTTCTTGCCTGTTCTTCAAAGGACACAAATACACAAGTCATAAAAATACACACTTGCTCATGTGTATGTACACTTATAAATGAGCCCACAAGCAATAAACTCATTTGGCTGTTACAACATTATTTTTATTGCAACTAATGGTTAAAAAGGCTATTCAAATCTATTTGCCCAAACATAGAATTAAATAGAATTTGGAAGACTCCTTGCTGTAGTGTTGGCTTCACACTCCCACTAATATTGAAGAGTATTTTTGATGTTATTTCAGTTTAATCAAATAACTGTGTAAAAGCTGATTTCAGGATGCATTTTTTCTTCTCTGTGTCTTTAAATTGGACCAGAGATTTTATGTGTTGTTTAATATTTTTGTAGAAACTCCTGCTTCATAGAGATCAAATTTGTTTGTCCCCTTTGTAACGGGAGGGCAATTGTGTCACCATGGTTGCAGGTTAAGTATGAGAAAAGGTTTTGTGGGAGGATATCTAAGTGACATATTTGTAAGTGAAGCAGCAGCAGAAGAAGATTATGGATAAAATGAATGAAGTTATTCCTGGCAGTGATAACATTTTAGAGTTTTCTTCTGTGTGAAAGTTTTCTTAAACTGCATGATCTCCTGAACCTTTCTTAAACATGCCGTACTTAAAATTGAACAGATTTTGACATGATGTACAACTGTGTTTTAACAATAAAGCATATGCTCATCCATTTAAGGAGGAATAGAAGTGTATCCCTCACACCTTCTTATGATGAAATACGATAAAAAGATCAAGTTCCCAGAAAGTAAAGGACTAGAAAATGCTGAATATAGTTTTTGGGGTATGGAAGCTTACCCAAATGTAGACTACTAAAGCTTCTACTAATCTTTAATCAGACTCATTAATCGGGTAGTTGTTTAAATGACCTCTACTGTTTCCAGATTAGCAAACAGGCAGAAATGGTGGAATAAAAATAATATTAACTACTTGTACATGCTTGTATAGCCTAAGGATTGATATTAAGGAGTTACGTATATACTTACAAAGGAAGACCTGTGGGAAAATAAGGTTTCAGCTGTAAATTTCAGACAATAACGTGAATGTTTGACCTCAGGTTCTTATTTATGCAAGTTCTGTAGCATTATAGTCTAAATACTTCTAAATACAGCTGTAGTTGAAAAAGAAAGTGTATAATACATAATTGTGTTCAACTGAAAAACCATAGGTTATATGTTTTCAAAGATGCAATGCAGCATATACTGGGTTTTTGAAAATTAAATTCTTCACATGTTTTATCTGCTAAGAAACTTAAAGATTCCTGACTGGCTGTTAGAAATCCAAATATCACAATAGTTTACAAATTGTTTCCCACTTAAGTAACATTATATAAAACCAACACTCACAGTTATGTGCAAAACTAGTAAATTGCATGCTCTTTTTTATTGTAGCTTATGGTCTGGAATTGTTTAAGTAAGGTCACACTCAAACCAATGTGTGTGATAAAGCTTATTTCATCTTAATAAGAAAGAACTGTTTTTTTTTTTTTTTTTAGGGGATGTGAGGTGGTAGAAGTCACTCGAGAGACAATAGCTATCCCCGAACCTGGGGTCATGTCACAGGTTACTTTAGCATTCTGAGGATTTACTTTCAGAAGCATGAGTTGCTCTTTCATGTTAGGTTCATGGGCCATTGAAATAACATATCCACCTTATCCCTGCATTTTTTTTAAGCCTTTCTTCAACACTCCCTTGAACTACAGCAGAACTAAAGCTGGTATGCACGTTCTAACCATGAGGTATCTACCTAGCTTGAGTGTGTGCCAGCTTCATCAATTGCCAACCATGTGCAGTCTTGCAGTATGGAGATTTTGCATGGGCTCCCTTAATCAAGGTAAACTCTGCCTAGAAATAATTATGTACAGTAGATGCTAAATTAATAAAGGGGCGTTGTCCTTTTAAGGGAACAAAGACATGATAAAGTAATAGTATAATCCTTGTAAACACAGCTAAAACCTCAATAAGCTAAGAAATAATGAAAAGTAATCAGCACTGTGTCAGGATTCTTGATTAATAAATAACTAAAACTCACAACCTGTTCAATAAGGGTGTTAAGTTTAATGAAATTAGATCTCAGCAATGTGAACTCCCATTTAATGTGTCTCCCATTAATGTGTCTCCCATTTAAAATAAAATCACCATTGCAGGAATTAGTTTGGCAATCTTACTCTGGTCCTCAAAACATTTTACTTTGCATAACCAAAGCACTTAATAGTTTGGTAAAAGTTGGTAAAAGTGGTGATTTACAATATATCAGCACAATCTGTAGGTCAGGATAAAAGTGAAACAGCTCTACTGAAAAAAACTGCTTGCACTAAGTTCCATCTATGATATTCTGGTTGTCTTCTGCTTCATTAACCACAAGGACTGATCTCATATTAGTTTTCTCTTTTTACGTGTTTGAGAGGATGGGGGATGCAGTAAGGGAGGTGGATTAATTGGAAATGCAGGATCAATTAGAGATGATTTGTCCATTTTCCACTACATTTATTTCCACATCTTGTTATTTCCTGCAGTACTGTCACTTATCTTATTTTTGTTTAAAAGAAATGTCTTGCATTTCATACATCCAAAGCTATGTTGTTCAAGGAGCTTGACAGAAAATTGTCAGTTATAAATAATTGCTTTGTGAAAGTTAGACAGCATCACCTAAATCTCAAAGCACAGCTGAACAGGCAGCATATTTAATGAAACTTTAACAGATCCAGAAATGCGGTTGACATGAACAAACTTTTATGATTAAATTAAAGATTATTTCTAGTCCAAAACCCCAAATTAACTACAGCAAAAACAATCCTAATGGCTCCAGCATGCTAAACAGGATTAAAGAAAATGTGTCCTAAAGCTGACAGTGATCATTGATCAAAACTTCAGTCTTTTTAGCCCTAAGGTAACCGAGTCAGATTTCATCACTGTAATCCTTAAGGTATAAAATAGGAATTGAACTTGCATGGTAATGCAAGCTGGCTATGAAATTAGAAGGTCTTGGCTCACAAAACATGAAAAGTTGGCATACTCAATGGAAATGATGTTCAAAGTAGCTCACAGTAAGAATGAGAAAAGCAGCTTGTACTGCTCTGGAAGAATAAATGGCATTTCTCTTTTTGCAGCACTCACACTCCATGCACTAATAAGTATTAGGGAAAAGAAAGTAAAGTATATGCTAAAATAGTAATAAAAATAGTGATCATTTGAAGTTTCTAAATGTTAAGAAAATGTCTGTTATGAAATATGTGTGTGAAATATATTTCTGTGAAGAAATAAGTATGTAGGAAATAAAATGTTATGCCATATTTTGCATCATCTTTGCAAGGGAAGATCTAAGTATCTTAAAAAAATAGTTTTCCTAAAAAAAAAAACAAAAAAACTAGTAAGAAACCTAACACTTGAAAAGGATTTGAGTAAATGAATAAAAAAAAACACAATTTATTTTTGATAAGGATTTTTATTGTTGCATTCTTACAATAAAAGTGAAAGTTCTTCAGCTGAATTTCAAAACAGGGAGAAATTCTGTCTTACAAGCACCATAATTGATGCAATAATTCTTTATATTGATTGTAAATCCTAGATTTCTTACTCAGCAAGAGGATGAGAATTCAAAATGCATGTCCAGAGGAAGGATTACTGACTGAGAAGGTCTGAGCCATGAGCTCACTGTGTCAGTTCTAATTGTACTTTGCTTTTCAAAATAGAAGCAGAGCATTGTTTCAATAGGACTCTTCCTTGATTATCAGCTAGGATCTCTAAATAAAGTATGGGACAAGAAAGAAGTCCTAAATACCTGAAATAATGCTGAAGTATAGCTTTTCCTTACCCTGTCCACAGCTTCCCACAAGAAGGGTGTAGGAAAAGCCCATATAGTATAATGACTGTAGCTACTTTGTCTTTTACAAGATCTCTGCCAGTGAAGCAGATGGGGCACAAGCACTATGACTTTGCATCCACAGGCACATCCAAGGGTGTGATCACAACTGTGGTGGTTTGCCCCAGCTGTCCTACCTGCTCTCTCATGCTCTCAGTGTCATCCCAGTGCTTGTCAGAAGCTGCAGCATGATCGGCTGTCACAGTTCAACAAAGTTTACATCCTCATTTAGTATGTTTCAGCATATGTTCAGGAATATTATGACCCCAAAAGCCATCACTTAATCATCCGTATGGCCAGATAAAACTCTGAGAGATACACACTGAAAGAATATGGCCTTCTCCAGCTATTTGTCTGATTATGATCTTTTTCTTTTTGAGCTACTTCATTGTATGCAGTCAGATGCCCTTGAAATACAGAAAGGTCAACGGGTACACAATGTACTGTTGAAAGCTGGCTGAATAGCCAGACCCAAAGGGTAGTGATCAGTGGTATGAAGACTATTTGGAGGCCAGTAACTAGTGGTGTACCCTAAAGGTCAGTACTGGGTCCAATTCTGTTCAATATCTTCATTAACTCTCTAGGTGATGGGACAGTGTACCCTCTTACTCTTGACAGAGTACTGGCATGGGCTGCCCAGAGAGGTGGTGGAGTCTCCTTCCTTGGAGATCTTCAGAAACTGCCTGGATGTGTCCTGGGCACCCTGCTCTGGGTGGCCCTGCTTGAGCTGAAGGTTGGACCAGATTGATCCAGAAGCCCCTGCCAACCTCAACCATTCTGAGATTCTGGGAATAGTTGGGCTGTGATCCCCTTATGTTTCTTCTAAACTGTTTGAATATGATGTGGACTTCTGTCAGCTATCTTCACCCTCTGTGTTTTTGCCTGTTGAAGTTTCCAGTTTAATAATAATAATAATAATAAATGTTATGTATCTCTAAAGGGGAAAAAAGGGTAACAAAGGTCTTTAAATTAGAATGGCACAATAAAGAAGTGATGATGAGAAACTGACTCAAAACAAGTATGAGATAAGATATGCATTAAAAGTGGCAATTAAACATTACGATAAACTACCATCCAACACATCTTGAGAATAGGTTGGATAACTGGGGGAGTGGAGGGTTAATATACTACAGTCATGGTTACTGCAGAGGCTGGAGCCTGGTTTGGGCTGCTGTGGTGCATATGCAAGAGCCTTATACCAGCCCTAAGTAATTACTTCCCTTTCCTATATACTCGGTGCTTTTCCACCAATCCACAGTTGGCATGTGCAGCAGGCATGTGTATTTAGCAGCTAAAGCATGAATGCATTATGTCTTGCCTTGTGATCAGACGTGTATTTAGCTGCTAATGATTCCACATGGGAAAGAGGCGTCAAAATGTAAATAGCAAGGAGGGCTGTGTGAAAACAGCCCCTTATGGGGGGGCTGTGAGGTTAAGATGTGTGAGCAGCTGACACCTGAGCTGGGATGAAAGGAATGGAGTAAAGTTGGCCTCTGGAAAGTGAAGGTAGCAGGCCAGATTCACTGAACAAATAGATTCCTGACCAAGAATTAATTTAACACCCTGGACTTGCAATTCTGAACCTTGATGGTCTGTGTATACTTACTATTAAAATGTCATTACTGCTGGTTAGGCTTCTTCGCTGCCATCTATTTTGGAAAACAATCTCCAAAGTGTTCCTTTTCTTGAAATAAATTTAGTAAATTTCCAGTGCTGGAAATTTGCTCATTTATGGGCACTTTTGCCTAAAGAAATATTAGTATGGAATTGGAAGAACAGACCTTCCAGGAGAGGCGAAATTGTAGTAATGGATTTTATTTGCATAGGCTGCCTGCTTGCAGTTCCTGAAGTCCTGTGAATAATTGCAGCCCAACCTGGATGATGCCATTTGCTAGAGAATAAAGGGAAGGAGTAGATTAAGTGGTGGGGTTTAGTGCCAACCTGGGATTCTGTTCAGTTGTCCTAGGTTCCTTTTTGTTCCCCAGCTGAGGATTCATTTGAGGACAGAAAACAAAGATGCCATGAGATAATACTGGGAGCTATATACAGCTGGAAGGCACTAAAAAGAGACGTATGTTTCATGGGCCCTACCTCCATACCTATCTCTGTCATAAAGTTAATTCAGTAGGAAGAGAATGATGCTTCTAGCTGGGATTTAGCAAGAAGCACTTTGGAAAATAGAAGCAGACCTTAACAGAGGTACTACAAGTTCTGTTGTGTGCTGGACCAATTTAGAAATGGACATTAGAGGCTAGATGAATTAATATCAGGAAACTGTTACCTGTGGGATATTCTCACTGGTGTCTGGGAAGAGAGTGCCATCGCCAGAGTCCTCAGCAGAGGTAAATAAGTCTCTAACTATTTAGTTGCCCATGTTACTGTGTGTATGCATATTTTATTCTTATTCTGAAAAATTCTTAAACATATTCAGTTCCCACTCTCCTAGTTTGTGCCTATCTCAGAGATTCTATATGTGGAAGCCATATAAAGAAGGTGCATATAAAGATGGTGCATAGTTTTTCCACAGTTTAGAGTGGACTTCAGCTAGGTTTATTTATTTGTTGAGAGGGGCCTTTGATATATTGTATCCGGCCCATTTTTGCTGCCATTAGCCACCTGGCAAAGGAATTGCAAAGGGTTCATCTGAAGTTGAAGTAGTAGAACCAATATACACAGTAGTTAATTAAATTGGCCAAAATACTTTTGGCTGAAGCTTTCAGGGCTTTAAGAAAAGGTCTTATTAATTTTTTTCCAATTTACTTTCAACGATCTGAAAATGATAACCAGCACACTATTCCACTGCCTACTAAAATATTTTATCTGAAAATTTAAAAGTGACCTCTGTAAGCAACTACCAGATTATCTGCCTGTGAAAATAAAATATGGGGATCTATTTTCAGTGTGCTCTAATATAAAAAAAGACTGTTAAACAATAGTTTATTTAATGTTTTTTTTTTTTTAAGATTGCCTGCTTTTTTACTGTACATTTGCAAAATTACAACAGTGTACTTCTTAAAAGAATCATAAGGCCAAATTGCAGTTGCACTGGGTTTTTGTGGAACAGTAAACTTCACTGTGGAAGAAATTAAGACTATAAATTGTGATAATATCACATAAACACATATGAAAAATATTCAGGTCTCAACAAAAAGAAGAATCCTCTAGGGAAAGGTGACCAAAGCCACAATTATTTGTCTTCACAGATCTGTGCCTGTTGCTACTTTGCTTTCATTTGTTTTCAATATTTTGTTCCCATCTCAAGGAATTACTGGAGATTGCATTTATATTTCAAGAAAGTGTTTTCTGAGAAATTCGAGGAAACTATTCAAATATTATCCATAAGTAGGATTAATTTAAAAGTGGAGGAGGAACCTCTGCTCCAGTACACACACATAGAGAGGTGTGTATATGCTTTGATGATTTTTTTCCCCAAACATACTCTAGTGCACCATTCCAGGTTGTTCTGGTAGGAAATTCAACTTCCCCATAAATTTGTATTTGAAAATAAACACCAGAGATTGATTTTTATTTTTATTTTTTCTTTATTTTTCCTAAGAACTCAATCCAGCAAAAGCATGTGGACTGGGCTAGACTAGTTCTTTAAAACACTGTTTTATTACTGTTTCATTTAGGGTGGTAAATTTGGTGGCACTAAATGTAGCTTTTCAGTGTAATTCTGGACAGAAACTTTCTGCATTAGCTCTCTTTTCTTTGCTGAATAACTGAAAGAGTTCAATTCTGTATGTAGTCTGTAGGGTAAAGTACTTAAACTTGCACTTAAATCTATGTTTTTGTTGTTGTTGTTGTTTGTTTGTTTGTTTCTGATACAGAGCTAATGTTCATTGACATCATTCAGGCCATCCCTAGCCATTTTCTGCTTCATACTTTTATAATGAATTTTAAACTAAATTATTTAACTTTCTAATTTTCCTTAAAATACTATGATATTGTACAATAAGTAGGGATCAGAAATATGAAGCTTGCCAATGGATGATGTTTTGGACAAGATTTTACTGACAGTAATACTACCTGTTATTATAAGAACTTTTGCTTTTTTGGGCATTACCCTCTATCTTTACCCTATTTGTTTACATGAAATTAACCATTGTAGGTTATTTTAAAGAATTAATTAAATTGAGGGGATAGGCAAAAGACGATCTAAAAATACTTAAGAATGAAAATATTAAATGCAAAAGAATAACAACAGATACAGAGCAGGGAAAAGAGAAAGCCTCAATGTTATGCAATCGCTGTTCAATAGCCAAAACACTTGTGTGTTGTCAACATTGTTTCAGTCACAAATCCAAAACACATCACCATGGGGGCTGCTATGAAGAAAGTGAACTCCATCCTGGCCATACCCAGTGCAGTTAGATAGTTTGTTGTTAGCTGTTTTCATATCGTTTCTTTCTTTGTTTTCATTATTCTTTTCATGTTTATAAATTAATTGCTTTTTTTCTCCAACATCTTTCTAGGAACTGACATTAGAATTAGCTTGTAAATTCAAAGGGGAAAATTTTTCACTTGTTACTGTTGCTATTTTTAACCTGAAAAAGACTGTCAATTGTAATATGTGAGTCCAGATCTTAAATCTCTGTTCAATCTGATACAAAAACAGAGATGGTTCAGATGCTGGCTGACTAAATCCCAGATGAAAACTGTAGTTAATTGGTTCCATGATTATCTAAGATTTTAGGTCTTCTTTGCTTTCAGCCGTACACTTGACTCTCAATCTGAACTATCTTTTTGAGAATTTTCTATTTCAAAATTAGTGTGCTTCCATGAAAAGGCTCTGTTTTGAAGAATCAGAATTTCTTGATGTTTAACCAAAAATTCCAGACAAGTTCTAACCTTTTTCCAGCACCACCCATTTTCTACTGATTATAACTTGCCTAAAATCACAGTACAAATATGTGAAGGAGGGCATGCCTACACTGGCAGTTACAGGCAGGTCTGAGCACACTTTGGCTGTGCTAGCTGAAGAAGGGCAGAGACACCCAGTACAGGGCAGAAATTCCAGCTACCGTAGTGCCATCCTTCACACAGCCTAAAACGACAGCTCAGAGATCACTGTTAAGGACCACCAGACTAATTCACCAGTAGGAAGAATTTTTCTTACTGTTAATCCTTGAAGAAGACAGAAGCACTGCTTTTCAAACCCAGACTTGGAAGTTCTGCCCTTGTGTTCAAAAATGGGAAGACCTGATTGTATCCAGAGGTGCAGGAGCAGCTGCAGTCAGCTGAAAGGATCAAAGTGGTTATACTACTGTATGTAATATACTTGTTTCAGTGCCTCAGATTCAGTTGCATAAATGGCAAAAAATTGAAACGTTTTGTAAGGTGAATAGAAATTTTACTTTCCCTTAGCTGTCAGCTTGCTTCCTAATCTCCCTATTCACTATATATTATATATTAATTTCTGTTACCTAAGTCACAATACTACTTAGAACAAGGTAGTTGTACATGCATTCTCCACCATCCCCTGTTTGCAAAATGCACCATTACTCCTTCTCCCAATGAATACAACACCTTCAAATAGCATTTTTTTTGCATCCATTCCAAATAGTCACTGAACTGGGGAAAATGATGTTACCTCTTGTCTGCTTAATGTGTATGTAGAACATTGGAAATGAGTGATTGTTTTTATTACTTAAATTTTTGCTTAAACTAATTCCACCCCCACTGATCTTATCTGGTAGACAAAGACAGGTATGCTGCTATACACGGTAATTGCACAAAATTTCTATCCATAGTAGACCCATAGTATGGGACTTTTTTTTGTGCAGATGCACCATGAGAGTCAATTGTTCAGATACTGGTCATGGCTTCCGGACATCAGGCAACTGGGCTGGAGCTCAGATCTCAGAAATCCCGGACAGATGCACAGCACTTTATTGTGTGAAGAAGGAAGGCTGATTTCTTAAGCACCTCCCTCCCCCTTCCCCATAAATTCATGTCTGACTAACAAAGAAGTCATATAATTAACAAGTGGTATGTAGAGCTGCAGAATCAATGAAGCCCCATTTCCGGTGGACTGTTGCCTTGTGGTTGGTTGGCCTTGATGTCTGAGGTACTAAAACCTTGAAGCTTTTCCTATGACATGAATATTTATAAGTGCTGGCATGCAGGTTTTTGGGGGTCATAAAAAAAATGTGAACTCCTTCTGCAGCCCTTCCCTCAGCCAGAAGCTTATATGGTCTCAATCCTCAGTTTGAACATCTATTTCTGCAAAATATATGGAAACAAAATATTCTTTGAGATCAATGTCTTTGTTTAATTTCAGTTGAAATCAGACTGTAAGTGCCAAAGCTATTTATGAAACACATGCATATGTGCTGTGTGTAATCAGAGAGCCTCTGACAGTGTAGCAAACAATACTGCATTTTTCATAAATGTACTTAGTGAAAAGTTAGAGTATATTTTTCATAATTCTAGATGTCATCACAGGGAAAATTGTTGACTTAATTTGTGTTTTGACAAGTTCGGATGGAATCATGATTTGTGTCTTAGGAAATAATGCCAGATGAACTAACTGTCATGGAACTTCCAAGACACAGAAATAGGGTGACAGGTAATAAAGCAAGAGGTTACATGATTATGGAGTTGTGAAATCTAGATTAATTTTGAAAACGTTCTGAAGCACACTCTGACACTTACCTACAAACTAAATATCTGAAGAACATAGGAAATGCTTTGCATTTCTTTGATAGCAACTTAGTCTCTTCAAAAAATAAAAAATAATAATAAATATTTTTGAAAGTAATTTCTTATTATTTCACAATTTTTGTGAGTTTCAACCTTACAAAGGAAATTCAGATACTTTGACTAACAGTTTGAAGATCAAAGAAACAGCTTTTTACTGAAAAGCAATAAATAATTCTGATCGTATACATAATACTGATTTAGTACTGATTAAAGCAGAAAACCTAGTTTTTCTGAGACAATATACCTCTGTGATGCATATAAATTATGGTTGTATTACATGCTTTATCAGAGGCTTTAGAACCTGTAAAATATTATTCTTGGCAGACATCAGTTTCAATGAAATTTGAACCAGAGTTTACAAAAGTTCTCATAAGAAAGTCATGCTTTCATCCATGGAAAGCTAGAAATAAGACCAGCAATGACCCATTCAAAAAATATGGAATAGCCAGGAGAATGAGCCCCTGGAAGTGGCACTGCTTACCTGCAACATAGTCTCCAGTCACAGAAGGTCATATCTAGTACAGCTTGCATTGTGCTTAGCTTTAAAATGTGATAACACTGCAACAGCCCCTACTCCCTGCTGATGCTGCCTTGTGAGACTACTCTTTTGCAGGTTTCTGAGAATTTATGGAGAGATCTACTGAGACAGAACTGAGTTACGTGGCTTCTGCTTCCAGGGCAATTATCTCATTTAGAACCCTCTTTGTATTTGCCACTTCAATGTGTGCTCAGAGTGACTGCAAACAGGCACATATGCATGTACACAGAGGAAGAGGAGCTCTGAGACTGCATCCTAGGAAGGAAAAGATCATATTTTAAACTGACAGATACATTTTCTAAATTTTATCCATCCATAGCCTCTGTATTTGTGAATGAAAAGGTTGTTTTGATAGCTGAACTGAATCCTGAGGGATTCAATACATTTATTTCACTCTGAAGTTAAAGAGCAGAGCAGTGGGAGCTTATGAATGGAGTAAGGGAATACGCACTCTGGTTGGCAGCAATAGAAGAGAATGAGTATTTAGGAGAAGAAAGAGTCATTAATTATGTACTTTTTATATATACATATAATTTTATGTTGCAGTATGTATTCTGTCCAATTTACTTTCTGACATCCTTGCTCTTTTCATTTGATCTTGCAGTTCAGCTGAGCTGTATTCCAGAGTTTACAGTCTAGTCATTATTAGAATTCAGGAGTAAAAGGGAAGTGTTGCAGAAGTGCTCATAATCAGGAGCCAGCATTTTCCAGATTGGTATGCCACATCTGTTCTAACTTCTAGTTATGAATAGTAATATCTTGTGATTGTATGAACAGTAGGGAATACTAAGGAACATGTGGAAATGCATTTGCTATGCCATAGGGTACTTTAATAAGCTGCACAAATATGTGCAACTGATGCATCCACAAACGTATCAGTAACATTTTTTTTCCTTTTGCAGTTTTGAGGAAGTCTTGCTGTAATATTTGAAATGAATCTTGTTAGATTTTCATAATCAAAGGCACTATGCTTTGTAGTATAATATAATATTTGTATAGTAATGTATAATATATGTTCTGTGCTAAATCAGGTTCCTGTTGCTTTTATCTAAAATCCAACTCAACATGCAAATTATTTTTTATTCTGAATAACATTTTCAAAAATCTGAGTTAGATTGTTAATCCATTTAAATACATCTAAAAATACCTTCAGTTTCCTAAAGATGTATGTAAGAAAGACCTGTAGAAACAATCAAACAAATTTCCAATAAATGAGCCTGCTAATCCTGAATACATTAAAAATGCACTTAGTCTCATGTGACATATCATTTAGTTTGCCAAAAATAACGATCCAGTTTATAATAAGGTACTATTGAAATATTCCTGCCCAAGAAATGTCAGAAAGGCATTAGCATTATTAGGCAGCCACACGGTCTTAAAATTAGCATAGTGCAGATATACCTCATTTAACAGAGTCCTTTAGTCTGACTGTTTCATTAATCAACACCTGAAATTTAGCCTGAATAAGAACTTGTGTTGTGGAATTCCTATATCAGGTATGACTCTGCAATATGCTTGTTTGGAAAACACTGAGTTGTCCTACTCTATATCTTTGTTTTCCTTGATAGTTTTCCATTCAAGCTATTGCAGCTATTTGCATATTACATTGACCAGGCAGATGTTTCCATGCTTACTTGCAGCAAAACGGAACCCTTTAAACACTTCAGAGCTTACTGAAAATTTCGGAAAAAAAAAAAAAAGAGTGGACTACAAAACATATTTGCTGTGTGTGCATATATAAAGTCTTAGAAAAGTGAAAATTAATTATTTAATACCTTTGAATATTTTTATTCCCTCTTGAATACTTGAATATTTAAGTATTTTCTAACTTAAAATTTCAAAATAAGAGATTTACTTGTCAGCTCTTTCTAATCATCAGATTCATGTTAACTAGCATGAAGTTAATCATAGTTCCCGAGTCCAACAGACTATTTTTCCTAGATGTGGTGAGCATGGAACATTGTCACTAATATCTCTAGGAATCTGACTCTCACTAACATCTTTAGGAATCTGACCTAATAGTTTGATACATCTTTGGCAGTTTATCAGGTGAAGTGTGTAAAAATTAAAAATATACACACTAAAAATAATCCCTTAAGTTATTTTTCAAAATGATTTCAGAGCCTGATAACTATGAGAAGAAATAGCCAACTTTTTTCATTCCTTTCACAACAAAAGTAATAGAATGATAATTAATGTTAGGCCCTACTTTTCAAGGAAAAAAGTAATACATCTTAAGTAAACAGCATAGAGATGAGCAAATAATGGTGCAGTTTTGCCAGAAAAGGGTTAATCTGAACAAAAGGTATGGCACAACCCAGTGTATATTAATGAAATTTTCTGCTTAGTTCATATAGAACTTAGGAGAACCTCAATTGAGTAAAAATGTCCCCAGATTAATAATTAGATTATTATGGATAGTAAAGTCTCTCCTGTGAGGAAAGGCTGAGAGAGCTGGGACTTTTTAGCATGGAGAAGAGAAAGCTTGGGGGGGGTGGGGGGGGATCTTATCAGTGTCTATAAATACCTAAAGGGAGGGTGCAAAGAAGATGGAGCCAGGCTCTTTTCAGTGGTGCCCAGTGCCAGAACAAGAGGCACTGGGCACAAGCTGGAACAGAAGAGGTTCTCTCTGAACACCAGACAGCACTTCTGTACTGTGTGGGTGATGGAGCACTGGCACAAGTTGCCCAGAGACATGGTGGAGTCTCCTTCTTGGAGATCCTCAAAAGCCACCTGGAAGTGGTTCTGGGCACCCTACTCTACAGGGCCTTGCTTGAGCAGGGGTTGGACCAGATGAACCCAGAGCACCCTGCCAACATCAGCCATTCGGTAGTTTTTCCACTTTTGATCACTGTCAGTGACAGAATATAGACTAAATAGACCTTTGGTGTGACTCTTGTTTTTATGGTATTTTCTACTATCTTTTCTGTAATTGGAATTGTATTCCATTGCAGTATTGAAGACTATATGCTGAGGGTACTGTGCATGTGTTTTCCAAATGCCTAGCATAAAGGGGCATCAGTCTTTGGTAACTCATAGGTGCTGCCCTGTAAAAATAACAATAACATGATTAATAACATACACTATGTGTTTTTCCACTTCTAAAGTAAACCTGTGGGTTTTTTATTTATCAATGCAAGGAAATAAAAAAGAACTCCATGCAAGCAATGGGATTGGAATTCAAGGGTAAATTTGGACATTAAATCAATATTCATGTAAGCATGTGATCTTCTGCAAGTTTATTGAATCTAATATAAACTAGGCGATTTGGGCTCTGCCCCAATACCTCGATCTACATACAACTTTTAGTATTGTAATTTTAGCAGGCCCAGGACCTTCAACCAGATCACAACGTACTAATGTTCTCTGTGCAATCTTCAATTAATATGGTTTTGGTGTATTTTTTTTGTTTGTTTCTTTGAAAAATTACAAAATTACCCAAAAGTTAAATGAGATATGTGCTTCAGTAACATGACTGTGAATTTGGATTTCAGTTTAAGCATGTTTCGATAACATTATTATATGATAAAGTAGTCTATTTCCGACTCAGGGAAATTCCTGTGCAGTTGGAAAGATATGCCAGTGAAATGTTTCTCACACCTTTCTTATGCCTCAGGTAGTGGTTGAAGGTGCAGGACATCTAGGACATGCTAGACATCTTCTAGGACTCAGAAAAGCTGCTCCTTTGGTACACTGTTATGTAACACTGACGTGTTCATAAGAAATTTGCTCTTTTTCCCATCAACTAAATCAAGGTTTCAGATGACATGGCCCCTTAAACTTATGATACATGATGACGTTACTTAAATAATTCAATATTGTTGACATGAGATGAGATGAATTGTTTTATGGATTAATAGATGGGTGACCTTAATGTTTATCATAATGAAGTAGAAATGAATTGCCATTTTGTTTGATCATCTTGACCATTCTTCTAGAATATGTTCTATCTGTTTTTGTGCCATAACTCTTAATCGACCCATATCCTCCCTTTCAAAATCTTCTTGCTTAAGAAAATAGATGTAAGATTTCTCTCACCAGGCTAGCAAATGAAGTGTAATAGCCTGTAGTAATTTTTAAAATTAATTTCAGTCATTTTCTAGCTGCCTGCTTTTAAAAGTTATGTGGCATATCAACATATATGGCACATCAGTGTCTAAATTTCAGTCTTTACCAAGGACTCTTATAACAGATGTCAGTACTGTCACTAATACCCTTCATACTTGTGATAGCTAATAAATAGTGGAATTTCTTCTTTAAGGACTTATAACATTATGTCTATGCCTACATTGTAGAGCATATTTCTATTAAAGTCAAAGAGGCCATCTATCAAAAAGGAATTTAAGTATTTCCTGTGTTCTTTACCTTACCATAATTATATGAAAACATATTTTAAAGTGTGTTGGTTAATTTTGCTTCATGTTTGAATGGGTATAAAGAACTTCACCAATAATTTTTAGATACTCCTGACTTACTGAGTTAAATGAAAACAAAATTTTTGTATCGTCTTCTGGTAATAGTCATGCTGCAGAACAAAATATATCCCAAAGTTACAGGGCTTATATCTGGGCTTTTATACATTATGTTTTGAATTCTCACATTTATTTAATATTTTACAGTTCTTTGAGGCAAAATAATTATTCCAAAATATTTACTTGCTAGCAAACTTTCTTTCAGACTTCTGTCGCAAATGGAAGATCAGAACTTCCTGCAATCTGATGGCACTGGACACTGTTTTTATTCTCCTCCTTAAGGCCAGAAGCTTGTGTTTTGGCATTCAATTAAAAATAAAACAGAACAAAGTGGACTGCTCTGAAGAACTGCAGCCAGTGTCTGCTATTTGCCTAAGCAATGTTAGCTCTTGGCAGTGAATAAAAGCTCCAGGAATGGCACAGCTCTTTGAAACAAAAAAAGATCTCTCAGCACACTAAAAACAGTGGGGTTTTCCCGCCTGGCATTCCTGCTAGACCTGCACAGTCACTGGACAGACATTGCAACCTGTGAAGCAAAGCAGTCTTAAACACAGCAGTTAAAAATCCTGCCTCCTCTGATATCCATGGCAAAAATCCCAATGGAGACAGGATTTCACCATGTTTATTCAGGCTCCAAGATACTCCTTGATGTTTATAGGATCCCACTATGGAAAGGACTGCTGTAAAAGTTCCTTTGACAGCAATTTCCCATCTACCAGCATAAAAGCTGATCCTGGCTTGTTTTGGCACAAATGTTAGCAGCCGGAAAAAGCCAGGGTTGCACCCACCAGACCCAAGACTAGAGAGGCATGAACATATATAATAACACCATTTAACCACCTCTCCTAGCACTGGCTTTCATAAAATATATCTCAGCTTATCCAGAGATCTGGACAATTTCTTCTAAAAATCACTTAAGAATTGAGAAATTACTTCTCCAATATGCTATGTGTTAGAGAATTCATTCAAGTGCGGGGTGATATAAATGTTTTGTTAGCACTCATTTAGGATTACCTTACATTACTCAGAATTGGCAAAAACACAGGCAAGTCACATGGTCATCCTAAATGCACACCAAGAGAGCGTTCATGCTACTATGTACCAGTAAGGCCGGCAGGTCATCAGCGAGGCAAATATGAAATAGTTGACAAGAATGACTAGCCTCTGGAATGTAACTCTGGCTTCTAATATCTGTTAATTTCTGTGCTCTGCAAGGGCTGGCACGTTTCTGAAGCAGACTGGCATACCACAGGAATAAAATGACACTTGCTTTTGTTTGTATGGTGTGAAGACGAAAATTTGATTTGAGGCTATGTAAGTCTAATCAGCAAGTAAATACGACAGGCAGGCTTAGCAAACTTCTGAGCGTAGGAAAAAGGAAAAACAAGATGCACAATTCTGTAACCTAATGGTATGCTTATGTGTCTCAGCCAAAAGCCTCAACAAAGCCTCAAGTCACAGAAAAACAATTTTAATAAAACTGTTCATTCTAGACTGTTGAATTAACTAGGACATAGTAAGCAAATCTAGTATGTGAAGTTATGAGGCTTGTGATACAGCTCCTTTATGTTTGAAAGAACCCGATGGTAAACGTGAATCTGTACACAATTATGGAGAGGAGGAGTGCTCTAACAAATCTTTTCCTTTCTACAGCCCTTCTAAACTCCACACCCGCCCCTTCTGCTGACATGCTGACCACCTGTGTGAGAGATGGTGCTTTTGAAAATGGGTACCAGAATAGTTTCGGTATGTTGATCTTCTTTCTTTAGTGACCCCCTTTTTTGCTGCATACTTACCTTTCTTGGTACATTTGGATGTCCTGCTTTGAGTCATGAGTATATTTTTTCTGAATAATCTCATGCACAGTTGCACAGATTTTTTATGAGCCTGCCACAATTTTGTCCCAAACAGCATAACTGCTAATGTGTGAAAGAGAGGCTGAAATGGATAGACCTGCAATTTTTTTGTGGCTGAAAGGAAAATAAAAATTGAAATAGATCATAGCAGCTTATTGTTTTACCATGGCCAGACGATTAATCCTGCAAGAAAGGGGAATAAACTGAATGTCATAAATGCAACTGTGACTAGATGTTGGAAAATGAGAACATCCTGTGACAAAAAGCTAAAACATTAATTCTCAGGAATGATATTGCTTGTGATTTTCTCTTGTTCTCACCTCACATACATAGGATTCCTTTCCTGCTTTTTCATTCTCGGTTATTTATGATTTTCTCACTTTTATAATCTTGCCTATAATTATTTCATATGAAGATCATCTTCTGACTGGTAGGTTCTGTAACAATGACATTGGCAACACTTCATGAAAGTAAAATAGTTCCATCCAGAATACTTCATTTTACAGAAATGTAACACCTTTGAAATTCAGACACTGCTGGGGATGAAGACAAGAGTCAGGATAATGATCAAAATTCTAGACAGAGCCAAAGGGCAAACCATTATTGTTACTAAAGATGCCATTGCATCATTAATGCTCATGCAAAAATTAGAAAGTAGATTTTTTTTTTATGCTCTCATTGTGCAAGATTAGGCACAATTGCATTGAAAACATTCAGTTTGTTCCCTTTGATGAAGATTTGGAGTGGCTGAATCAGCAAGAACATTTGAACCTGTGGTGCCAGACAGTCTAAGCTTGCTGTATTAAGATACCTCTTTCCTGATTATTTTTACCTTTGTTATAAAATAGTTTTATTTCATAAACATGCAAAACTAGCTGTGCTCTATGACCTGTCCCAAGCTGTAGGATACAAGACGCATAAACAGACTGACTGAAGAACTCAGATTAGTTTGTGCAAACAGGAATTCACATGTTTTATGATTACAGGATTAAAGGAAAGCAAACGAAAGCTACCATGTATTGCAATCTTATTATATATTTACCATATTTATAGGTAACTTGATTTCCAAAATGTATTGGTTCGGTAGAAGTTTAAACATCTAGGGAGTTAATATTTATTTAGATTCACCTAAGCAGACTGGGACACATTTCCTATAACACTGAACCTCAACTATGTAGACACCTGCATTTGAATTAATTATATTCATCAACAGTTGTAGGAGAGAGGAGGAAACTTTCTAGGCATAATTTCTCTCACCTATTTTAAATGCCTGTTTTAAGAGGAGAAGAATCGTGCTCTGCTGATGATAGAGGTGAATCAGTCAGAATCAGGTTTATATAGATGAATGATTCCTTCTGCAGAATGTCAGAGACACAAAGTGAGTATCTAATTGCTCAAGGGAAGAAGCACAAGACTTAAAAATGGAGCATCCTCTCCCTTAAGAAAATCTTCAGTATTTTAACACAACCTTTAGCAATAAGTATTTAGCATCTATCTTGGGGTACTAAATAGTTATAAAGACATTTTTTAAGTGTGTTTTTGTTGCTGTCATAGAAACTAGCATCATGGATTAATCAATTTCTTCTAGTATTCAGGGTGGAGGAACTCTAGATGGAGCTGTAAACAAACTTTCTTATGGAGCTTATATCATATTTATTTAGCAAATTGGACATGTAATGCAACTGTTAAAGTACTAGGATTTAGCGGTTCAGTTCATGATAATTTTGCAAGACTTTCTTACCCTGACAAAGTTACTAAAGGAACTTAGGAATTATAGTGATTAATTTTCAGATGCTTTTCTCTCTCTTTCACTTTCTTGTAAAATTAATTGCCTCAGAATGACATCTGTAGAAATCAGCAGGTTGAAGGGATGGATGGAAGCTAGTAGCTAAACTGGCAGTAATACAAGATTTCAGCAAATGGCCAAACTCCTGCCACCCAGTTAGTTTGGTGCATAGCTGTTGACTATGAAGAAAATGCTAATCTACTGCACTGCCTTGGTGACATGCACTTAAGTGGATAGATTTGTTTTCACAAATGTTCAGTGATGGGAATACTTACTGGCATGAGAGAGGGATCCAATTTCAATTTACATTCTGTCTGAGTTAGAATAAGGGTTTGATGATATGTCTTTCGTGTCCTAAGAAATGGCAGAGACAGAGGGCAGTCTGGCAGGATTATTTCTCAGTCTCTCAGATTGGAACTGTTGAGTTTTATAGAAATAAATTCTAATTTCAGGAGTGGTTTAAGCCTCTCTTTTCCATGGTCTTATACAGCATCATGATCATGGGACCAAAAAATCAATTTATCATATTTTAATGGTGTGTGTGTTTGTGCATGTCTGTCTCTATCTCCTTTCCTAATCATTCAATGTCTGATTTAGCTTGGACAAGGCAGGGACAATAAGGGCTGGATGAATGGCTAAAACAATGAGTTTTTGAGTAAAATAATAAAGTCTCTTCTAAATCTAGTTTCAGCACAAACTTTTTTTATGAAGGTCTTGTTAGCGAGTGTGCTTTCAGAGCATCTTCAGGACACAACAGGACAGATGAGTACAGAAATCTGTTGGGGTGAAACTCATCTCAGCATGACCAGAATTTGAGAGGAATTGAAAATGCACAATAGCATATAAAGCAAATGCTATTTTAGACCAATACACACATTCTGGATCACAGGGAATCTGAGTATTTATTCTTCAGATTTCCTGTTCTCCAAACCTTCCACTAGCATGATTACAATTTTCCGTGTGTCAGAGGAGGCAGTTTTCTCATTGCCTTCTTCACGGATACATTGGTGTTAGATTACTGATAGCTGTTTTAATCACAGTAGGTGACTAACTGTGAGTTGCCTTATATAGAATTCAACTATTCTGTTTTATTTTCTCCAATATAACTGCATAAATCAGTAAAATATGCTAATTATAAGGGAAAATCATGTGGTACATATATTACAAGAAGTGGCAATTTTGTTGTATGAAAATCAATGACAAAGTAATATGGATTTTACTGGGAAAAGAAACAAGCCAAAATGATAATTCATCACTTTAAAACTGATTTCTGAAGATCAGATCTGGAAGACTAATATGTTACTTAATACGTTCATTAGTAGTAAAATTGTCGTTTCACTTTGAGGAGCCTTGTGATAGTAAGTGGTTAACCCAGAACATTGGAAACAATCATAACAGAGTGGACTGGAGAATGGACAGGTCTTCACAAGCCTTGTTATTGAGAGCTGACATTACAAGAATCCTGTAATATTTTACTTCAGCTTTAGGTGGTGTGACTGATAAGAGATAAGATGCAATTTAGAAAATATGGAAACAGTAACATTTTCATACTTTTTGTTAACATCAAGAGGGTGTTTTAGGATTAGCATCAGCCTATTGAAATTCATCAGAATAATTATTATATTTTTTTAGTAGAGCTCTTATCATTATTGCAATTAATTTTAGTTTTGTTTTACTCTTTGAAGGAGAAATATGATTATTATCCAGTATCCAGAACAACCCAATTTGCAAACTAATCAGAGTCAAGAGTCCTTTAATGAGTGCATATACATTCTAGTTAGGTGGTGAGAGTGACACCTCTTTCTATAATCCAGATTTTACTTCATTTATTTTTGAATCCTTGCTTTTCTGTAGTTAAGGCAAAGTTGTGGCAAAGTTTGTGTCTTCAAGGAAGCCTCTTTGATTTTGAAGTTCAGTGAATTGAGAAATGAATGACAAATTACTGATTTAAAGGCAAAGTTTCAGTTTTTAGAATAAGCAGCTTTTCTTTCTAAACACAAGCTCTTTTGGTGTGCTCAGAAAAGTAAAAATCTCTCAGATAATTACCACTTTTCATTTCCCCCTTTTCTATTGTGGTGTCCTTAGACATTACATTATTTCAGTTCTTTTTAGAGAACTTTATAGTGAAAAACAACCCTGGCGGAGGGCAGTGCAACACTGGCATAGCTGCATGCCATATTTTTTCCACTTTGCACCGCAAGAGAATGAATATAATTTAAAAGGTTTATCAGGCACTGGGTAAAGTGCCAAATCCCAGACAAGCCTTTTCTGAAGTCTGCACGTGCCAGGAAGGTAATGGATAATGGATCGGTAGTAAACTGTCATGCCAGGGGAAAATACTGGCTTGACACAGAAGTCCCAAAAGGAAAAAGAAAAGCTGTAGCTTAGGAAGGCTATTGCCAACAAGCAATGAGATCAAGTAAATGAGTGCAGCTGCCAAGCAGTAATGTTTGTGACATTTTTATGGGTGTGAGTCTGTTTTTCTAATTCTGACTTTCCTAACTGAATAATATACCAAAGCTAATTTCTCCAATCAGGTATCCTGAGGTGCCTTCTCAGTGATCCTGTGATCACTAAATAGAAGTCATAGGAAAGGCAAGGATGAGATTTCATTGATGTGATTTCTCACAGGGCTGGATAAAACGCAGAGGTCTTACACAGAAGGAAAAATTCATTTTCCTCCCCTCCAGCATATTTTTTTCACAGAGAGCTATAGTTACATTCATGTTCATTCTTTATGTAACACAATCCATATTTTTATATTTCAGGTATGAAATATATTTCATATTTCAGGTATGTTTACCGTGTCACAAAACAGTGCTGATCTTTCTGCTGAAGTAGAATTAACTGCCTTGTTAGGTTGCTGTGCCATGATCAGAGAGAAATTACATAGGTTTTTGGCTGATGCGTTACAGCCCTACATTAAAATGCTAAAAAAAAAATATTTAAAAAAAAATGGAAAGACACAGACACATAAACACTTAATATGGCAGTAATCTTTTTATTTATTTATTAGGGATTGGGACACTATGATATGGTAGTGTATAATGTGTGAAATTCAGTTCTCCCCAACTGAAGAGAGTCAGTATGTAATACAGAAAGTTTTCAAACTGCACTCAGAACCAAATTTATAGAAAATGAAAAAGCCGTGAAAACTAAGAGAAAGATTTTGGTAAAATACTACCTTTATCTTTTTCTAAGACTTTTGTAGGTCTTCTAATACAAGTCATTAATATGCTTTAACTTCATTAAAAAAAAATTGATTTAAAATCTTACTTAAAAATTACTCTCTGTTGCTTTCTACATATATTGTAGGCACAGAAGCAGCCATTTTTTTTTTTCCCCCCTACCAGCCAAAGAAATCCAAGGAGAAAAAGAATAATCTAGACTCTACCTAGAACTTGAGATATGAACTAGATTTTCCATTCTACCAAATATTTCCAGGCAATTCCAGAATATATAACTTAGTTTCTGTCACACTTCAGCTTGGCTCAGCAGGGTTCACATACCTTACAAGACAGTAGTGAGGAAAACTGCAGAAAATGCTGTGGAGAGCTCAACTCTACAGTCACACACATGGTATAGACATCTTGTATAAAATCTTACAGAACTCATGGTATGGTATGGAGAGCCATATTTAAGAGGTGCTTGTGGGTTGGTTTTAATGATAAGTGGTAACACAGTTCCTAAATTAGCAGAGTATAATGGGTCCCACATAAAAGATATTAGTTTATTTATATTTAACCAGAAAATGCAGTTACTATTTTCTGTGATAAAAACTTGCTACATAATAACGAAGATGCTGAGTTTAACTTTCAGTGATTAGATGTGTAAGGGGCAATCTTACATATATTCATAACAGCTGAAGGACTTCAACTCTACCTCTGGAAGAGAGAAATTGGTACAGGTGAAGGGTTATTTTGCACATATTCCTAACAGCTGAAGACCTTCAGCTGTGCCAATTTCTCTCTTGCAGAAGCAGAGAAAAAGCAAATTTTCTCACACACTAGCCTGTCTTCCTTTGTATGCCTGTGCAGATGATAATTTGAAAGCTGAAAGTTAGTTTACCAGACCAAGCTAGTTTTTAAAAACTCTCCTGGAACTGGTGTTGCTGTACCTTATTCTGAGATTTCCAATTAATAAATATTTTAATTTGCTTCTCTGAAAAGTAATTTTTCTGCTGAGGGGAGTGTGTTGCAGACACTTCTGTGATCGGCCTATATTGATTCCTTATTAAGCCACAGTAGTTAGTAAAGATTTCCAATGTGTGTTTTTGTCTAAATATCATGATAAAATCTCTACTATATGTAACTGTTTTTGTTGCCTTTAATTACAGACTTGCTTCCTTTTCACTTTTAGTAGAGACTATTGTTCTCCTGTTCTCTTGTTTCATCTTAAAACAAAAAGTTGTGAATATGAGGGTAACGTAACTTGCAATGTAATGTATTTACAAAATATTAGTGATATAATTTACTCCTAAGTAAGAAACAATGAATCAAACTTGTTTTTAGAATGCATGATAGCTCATTCTAAAATTTTTGAAGGGTAGGGATATATTTTTCTCAATTAGTTTTTATCTTGGCCTGACCATAGCCTTAGCCATACCTTGAACTTTTGCCTTACCTTAGCTATTTCCTTTGCACAAACATATCGCTTCAGACTCTATTTTTATTTTTAAAACAACAAAATACAAAAAAAAAATCTTTGTATTTGCTATAAACCCCAATAAAATTAATATCTGGCACTCAATAAATGAACTGTCTTTCTCACAAAACTCAGTATGTTAAAAACATTGTGTTGTGCAACTTCACAAAGGAAAGTGTGTGAGAGTTATTTTTAAAGAGTTTATCTGCCTAAAGTGAATTTTTTTGTACACCTAGAAATGAGCAATAGTGTAATAAAAAGTACCACAGTTTAAAAAGATGTGAAGGGTTAAATAATGTTCCTTCTACCATTTTCTGCAAGCCCAGGTGTGAGAGGTTAATAGTGATTACTGCAGTTTTAGGCTGCAGGCTGGAGTTAGTTTGTTTCAGCCTAAAGCTGGGAAAGGCTTTCCTCCTCTCAGTCTCTTCTTTTATGCAACATCTTGAGTTTTCTGGAATGAAGAGTTGCAGTATCAAAATGTTTGCATTTGGAAAACTGAAGGTTTGATTTATTTACTTTTAGTGGTGGTGTTGGTAGCAGCAGCTTGTGTTTTGTTTAGGGGGCAACGGAAAAAGGAGCCAGTGTTGGAGAGACATCTCAGGACTTTTATTAAAAATGCCAGAGGTAAGAAGAAAGGTAAATCTAGGTTATACTTGGCAGGTGTGTTCTGAGGAGAGCAACTTTTTATTTACATGGGCTTAATGCTCAAGCATTGGCAGTACTGTAAATAGTTGGAGCAGTGGAGCTTGGCTGGGACATAGGAATCCTGGGTTTTGCACTTGTGTCTTGTTCTGGCTTAAAAAAACTTTCATATACTTCTGGATTTGTGAAACTCAATTCTTATGATCCGAGGTCTGCTTTCAGTCAAAATCATCAAGGGTAAAGAATGCAAATTGTGAAGGTCTATCCAAGTGCTAGGTGCAACTTGTTTTAATACAAAGCAATTTCTCAGTTCCTGTGTAAGCTACATCTGTATTTACCACTTTATAACGGCTTAATTATCAAAGGTTTTGCCTGGTTTTTCCTGTAGAATACTCTAAACCTTCCATTTCCACTTCCACTATCGGTTGCATTAAAATGTATACAGTCAGCTAGCATCCCTGGTGACTTCCTTGCTGTACAGTAAAGCAATTGCTTTCCTCCTGCTTGTATGCACACAACTTTAAAAACTACTAATAAAAATGAGGGGTTCAACAGACAATTATTTCAGTGCTACTGTAACAATCTCTATGTGCAAAAGTTTATTTATTTATTTATGCCATTGGCACTGTTGTTAAAGAAAAGCTGTCAGGTGCTGCGCTATGTTTTTACCAAGTCAAAGAGAAATGATCCTTGGAAGGTGCATTGCTCTTTATTAGACACCTACCATATAGCCTGAAGAATGAGAATTAGATTAAATGCTCACAAAAACTGATAGTGTAGTCTGTTGTATATAACTGTATTGTCCAAGATTCTGCTTTTCTTTTTTTTGCCTTCAGACCTTTAGAAACAGTATTATATTGCTAGGGATTGACCATCTAGTGGTGGCATTGTATTTAGAAAATGAAATTGCATTAGCTCTAGCTGCAGTTTGATTATGCTCTTTGCATCTAGATGCAGCAGTTTGCCTATAATGAAATTTTCTCAGGTCCCTCCTCCACCTCCCCAGTCTCAAACTTTCAGGACTTCTGCGCTGCTCTTAGCGTTTTCTCAATGGTTTTTGTGTTTAAGATGGCCAAGAGGGAAAAACTCTTAAATGCAAGAGGAGAGCCATCTGACCACTGTTCTGTGCGTGTACCTAAACATCTGGTGGGAAGTCTTCTGATGAGACTGAACTGTTGGATGTGGGGAGCAAATGTTGTCTCTTCTAGTAGCTTGCCTACATTTTTTTATAGCACAGATGCTACACTACTAAGCTTATCCTCCTTTGCTTAATATTGAGCTTTCTGGATCCATTTGCCACACTAATGGAACTGTGCATGTAATCTTATAAAAGAATTAGCCCTGCTTTCTTTTCACCTGCAAAACTTAGAAATGATGAAGTAATAGGGAAAGTTGTGGAGACAAAAAAAAAATCTGTTCAGACTGAAAACTCAGTAGCAGAAGATCATTCTCTTATTCTTATTTTCCTCCCTTCTGTAGTTTAAATCATATGCTTCATTGTGAGTTTTGTGATCTGGTAACCCTTTTTTTTTTTCACCCAATAAATCCTTACCAACAGTAAAAACTCAAGATGGAGAATACCCTTCCGAATCTATGAATCTCTGAAATCAAGGAGAAGTCTGCTTGTTAGATTATATATTTCACAGATGAAAACTGTCTAATTTGTGGCTCAGTACATCTTGCCAAAAACACTGTAACACTTCTCCCCAAGACATAATCCCAGTTTTCTTAAGCTTTTTCAAATAAATAGGATTCCTTTAATGTCTTTAGAGGCATTGAAAAAATAGAGCAATTGTATTCATAGGGAAGCAGTGTGAGGTTTCAAATACCACAGGGACTGGTGTTTTCTAGTTTCTTTCTGTGTGCCATGGTGATCTGACAGAATGTGAGTAGCTGGTAAGTGAAGGCACCTGCTAGAAATTCGCCCCCCCCCCCCCCCCCCCCAAAAAAAAAATAAATTGGATTTTTTTTCCAAAGCTACTCTTTGGTTCTCTGCCAGGGAGCTTTCTCAGTCAGTCTGGTTTTGTTCAATTGAAATCAGACATGTTTATTTCATGCATTTTCCATGTTGAGGTGATATGGCTTACAGATGGCTCACTGGAAAAACAAAGAATGAGGCCCTGGTCATTAATACTTGCTGAGGGGAGAGTACATTGTTGCCTAAGAATTTGGGATGCAGTTTGAAATTGGTTTCAGACATCGTTCATGGTTTTATGATTGGTTGTGCAAAGTAATCAGAGGGTTCTGTGGTGGATATGTATTGTACTTAGAGATGGGATTTGCTGTGTCATTTTGAGAGAAAGGGTGGTGAGTCACCTCGAGGTCACTGGAATTGGGCAAATGTTGTATATACAATTCTTGTGGTCATCCAGATGATATTTTAGACTAACCAGACTGTTCTTGAATGCCTGACTACTTGATCTGGGTATCTGATGAAAGAATGAAGAATTGAGGTCTGTAATCATTTTATGAGGCACTATATGTTAACTAGTGTTAATGGTGCGGAGGGAAAACGATAACCAGTATCTGGTTGCTAAGAATGATAATGAAGTTATAGACTACAGGGAATGTTATTAAAGATCAGGTTGGGCTTGGACTTAATTACTCTGTTCTTTTAAGCATATTATACTTAAAATAAAACTTATCAAGACTGTTTTGAGCTGTTCTAACTTGGAGAACAAAAAGAAAACTTATAAAGGGACAGTAGTCTGTCAATAGATGAAAAAATGGGAAAAGCTTATTATTTTGGTGGTTTTTTTTTTTGCTTGCTAGAGGATACAAGCCTGCTAGAAAAGTAGAAGAATATTATATTTATGTATCTCCATATATACATATGTACAAGTGTTTAGATTTCTAGCAGTAATGGATTTTTCTCAGATTAGCTGGGGTAGATGATACTTTTTGCCATTTATTGGAAAGACCAAATAAAATAGTAAGGTTATAAATAAATATATATAAAATAAATATAATATATATTATAAATATATGATAGGGCCTATTCAGAACCTTATAAGAACTTTCTCAAATGGTAATTGTTCATCAAACACAGCATATGTAGGCTTTGGTATGAAACAGCCTTTCAAAAAAAAAAAAAAAAACTCATGCTGCCTAAATTTTTGTGAGAATCAATCAGTTGTATATTTTCTTAAGCTTTTAAAAGAATTTCAACAGCATGATTCAAACTGTCACAACAGTGGTAGATGTCCTTTATAGGATTGCACTCTGCAATAATTTTCCCTCTGTGCAATTAGGATGTTGGGCATTGTTAGTCTCAGTGGGCTTGGTGAGTGAAAATGGAACATCGTGAAAACTGAATTCCAGAGCTGTCAAATCAAGTCAGTATTAACTCTTGTTTGATTCTGCGTTATAAAAGTCTTGTGTCATGCCAAAGGTAGCAACAGCTTTCTTGATTGCTCCATGAAACCATGTCATAGTTTGTGCCACCAAAAAACTAAGCAGACAAGCAACCTAAGCAGAAAGAGAGAGGACTGTCTGTGGGGATTTTTAGCACTTCATTACTTCATTTCAAAATTACTAGTTATTATATCAACCTTGGCTGAGAATTTCATTAAAGCAATGCAGAGAGCTTGGAAGCTGAACTAAGCCTGACTGATATAACTGCCAAGTACATTGTAACCTTCTGTTTTGTAAAGAATAGCTTACTGTGATCTATTACACATTTTTAAACCAGGAGAAACTTCTAAGCACCTTGCTGCATGCAGGCTTTATTGATCTGAACCCTAGTAACTTCTGTGCAGAATTGAGAATGGATTTAATGCTGAAAACCATTCAGAGTTGAACTCTCAGGACCAGACTAGGCTTCCAGATGGATGTAGTGGTGGCCCACACTTAACAGCAAGAAAAATTCATCTTGCATCTGGAGATACTATAACAGGCCTCTGGATTTCAATAAGAACATAGAGGTTAACAGGGTAAAAGAACTGATGATAAAGAAAAACAATAGCACTCAACTGAATATTCAGAGAGGCACTTGGTATCATGGACAGTAAGGCATTTCATAGTCCTTTTATTGTGTTTGTCAAGTTCAAATCTGTGTAGTCAAAGTACATCTAGCCTGTTTTTCAGAATGGCTTGCAAATGGGTATGTTTTTCAAGCGGGACTTTTTAAAGAATTTCAGACTTGCAAACCAAACACCAAAGAACCTTGCAGTTGCTATAAAATATCTCAGAAGTGTTAATGTGGGAGAAAAAATAACATAATTATGGATCAATGGAAGATGTTGAAAACTATTTTTCATATATAGTTTTAAAGGATAAATATAACCAAAACTAATAAAACATCCATACAGACATATATGTATATATATATATATTTTTTTTTTTTCAGTGGAACATCTACAAGCTATACGAGAAGCAAAGCCAATAATTGTCTGGCAAAATTCCATTTACTAGTCATTGAAAACTAAAGATCTTTCACTGAAAGGTGAGGTAAGCGCACAGTCTGAGAAGAGTATCGTAGGAGGGTAAGCAAAAATTGCTGAGGGGAGACCAAGAAATGTGTTACACTGGTTTAGTCATTGGTCTTTCTTATTTGAAGTGCTTTAGTTTCCACAGAGCCTATAAATTCTTTCTTGAAGATTCAATAAAATTATGTAGCCCTATAAACATCTGAGCAGCACATCAGACTGTGGTCAGAAGTTTGGGTCTATGAAAGAAAGAAAATAATTAAAATGATTTCTTGAGAAGGAAGAGTAGACTGAATACTTTTGCAGAACCTTAGACGCTTTCATTACTGGTATTATGGGATGAAGGTCCTCTTGTGGTGGGATAACTTTCCCTCTCCAGCAGAAGCAACTGACAATAAATGAAACTTCTGAGGAAATGGGACTGCCAAAAAAAAAAAAAAAAGGCAATAGAAAACACTTGAAATGCAACTCTCATTTAATATCCACAAGGAAGGTCAGTAGTGGATATAGGATCCTCATTACATCTGAATCCATTTGCATGGGAAGGGATGGTGAGAAGCCATTCTTCTTGTTGGTCTCAGAACTCTCTGACTGGTCACTGCTCTGTCCCCACAGTCTAATGATGTTTCACCTAAGTTGATTTGGAACCTATTGAGTTCTTTGACAATAATGTTAAAAGGAATTCAGCTGTGCCGTATGTGGGTTTGGTGGTTTATTTTAAATGATGGAGAGTAAAGGTGGCTGCCGTGTGGAGGGTTCTTTTCAGTGACTTCATTGTATAAAAAAACAGAGCTGGCATTGCATTACTGTTAGCAGCAACAGGAGAGGAAAGAGCAAAATGGTGTAATTAGCCATCGAAGAAAGCTTGAGAAACTTTCTAGCTGAGTATGTTAACAGACCTAATGTGAAGTTTAAGATTTAAAAAGTGTGTGTGTATATATATATATATATACTTGCCACAGGAGAAGTATTCTACTTACTGTTGTACTGAAGAAGCATCCCTGTCAGTTGTTCTTAGCTCTTTGGTGAAGACCTTAAGCTCAGTCATCCAGTACACTTAGATCACCTTTGATGTAAAACTTTTGATGAAGTAAAGTAAAATAGAAATTACTGACAGATCCTTTTGTCTGATCCTCAGTGCTGATACTGGTAGCTGTATTTGCTCCAACTCATTCCAAGTTGTCGCCTTTGTCCCTCTCCTCTTCCCTCCAGTCTATTCAAGACAATGACTAAGAGCTAGAAAGACTTTGCATTTTGGAGAGCCATGTGCAAGTGGGAGGGAAAAGGGATTTATGATTTCATCCAAGTCGTTCCTAATGCAGAGTTCTCAAACATCATGAAGAACAACAACAAGACAAAAGAGCAACTATGGGTTTTAAAATTGGTGCTTTTGAAGGTATCACAATCTAAAACCTGCTATTCATGAGTCTCAAATTATCCAGTATGGAATGTGTCTTAAATGACATGGTCTCAAGTATAGTGTGTTCAGGCTCATGACATTTGGACCAAGTATCAGATGGAAAACATATCTTCAAAAACAGTAACCCTTCTACATCCAACGCAGAAATTCCATTAAATTGGCATCTCTACACATACACTGCATTGGTGAATTGTACTATGTCCAGGAGCTTGGAGGATCTGAAGAGGTATAATTTGCTTTGTACCACAAGCTCATTAATTTATTTAAAAAGATAAAATAATTTTAATTAAAAACTAGCCCAGTGCTGATTCTGTAAAAATCTGTAAGTCTATACATGTCATGTATGTCTTCATTTTAGACTGTGATACAGAGGTGCCTGACCTGGAGAACAAGGTAGCCAGGTATTAGAAGACTATCTCAATATTTTACATTGTGAATATGGTCATATAAATTCATTTTGCTCAGAGCAATACTTATGTGCTACCTGATTTTTTTTTTTTCCCTAAACCATTGGAAAACCCCATGTTTTTCAATCAGGGCAAAAAAGCGAAGCGTTGTTTAAGGAAAATCACTTCACTTAAGGACAAAACATTTCAATAAATATGTTGGCATTAGGATAAAAATTAGAGCATGGTTCTCTGTCTCCTATGAAGTTGTCTTCCCCTCTTGCTTCCTCTTCCTCCTCCTCTTTACATTCTCCATTGTCCTGGATCTTGAACTGATCTGAACTGTGGTAATACAGGACACTTTGGGCAGGGTTGGTGTCATGGGCTGAGCTCTTTCAGTAAAAGAACATCAGTGGTCTGTGCAGTAGTCAGCTCAACAAATCCGTAAGTAGGGCAGTGTATTTGTTTTCTAGGTTATAATAAATCAAATATGCTGTGTGTATTTCATTATATTCTGTGGATTGATTTCTCAACCTCCCAGGTTAGGTCTGATCTAGTCTCCCCAAACACACCACCAGTGGAATTGATTTTAAAAGATCAAATATATTATGTTAGCATTGTAAGTACCTCTTGATATGACTTTAGAAAAATCTATGTGACCTACAAGCACAAAATAAGAAGTCTGTTTCCAACTGGAAGTCTTTTACCTGTATGGGCTGAGAAGGAAAGTGATACTGAATGCTTTTGTTCAGCACCTCTCTGAAATCTTTCTTATGTAGTATCCATGGAGATCTTTGCTCAGAGGGGCAAGCATTCAGCAGCTTCCACAGAGAAAATTGCAGTGCTTCTCTTCAGAGAAATTGGATAAGATACTCCTCCCTTTCCATGCTCTCAGATTGCCTCATTGGGAGCCTGCAGTTTTTATACTGCTACTCAATAAATGTGATTCCTGTACAAGACATTCAACTCCAGAGGGTATTAATAATCAATAGAATCTATAGATACAAGACCGAAAAATGTTTATTTTTTGTCTGTGTTCATTTCCTTCTTATTTCAAAAGAGAGTTGAGTGGATCATTTAGGACTAAGCTGTCTCCCCCTGAGGACATTTACTGCAGATATTTATGCAAATACTTTTTTTTTCCTTCACAAAAAATGAAAAGGGCACCAGATGCCAGCAGCTGTGATCTTTTCTGTGACACTGGTAAAAGGCAAGGTGGTATATAGGTCAGGCTGACAGTTGGAATTGATGATCTTGAAGGTCTTTTCCAACCTATATGATTCTTTGATTGTATGTCCTGATTTTTCA
The DNA here is from genome assembly GCF_964034855.1 of Anser brachyrhynchus. Lineage (NCBI taxonomy): Eukaryota > Metazoa > Chordata > Aves > Anseriformes > Anatidae > Anser > Anser brachyrhynchus. The sequence goes on along the minus strand of NC_137698.1, from coordinate 31,772,489 downwards.
TTATATGCATATAGGCATTTTTCTTTGGGTGAGTACATCTATAAAATCTCATTCAGATCTGTTATCATCAGTTACACCTGGATCATGCAGGTCAACCAAAGCGCCTAGGACCTTAGGTATGTGCAGTGAAGAAGAAACACGTGACCTAGCAATTGCAGAGACCAGAGATAACGGGATCTTAACATTTGCTGGGAAGTAGTTTTTAGAGGGAATAGTTAGAAGGATTTATCTTGTAGTTTTTAGAGTTCTCATTCTGTAAGGTGTGGAGCTCTGTTTACAATGCAGTGCTGATGAATTCCCAACTACAATGCTTACCCATGAAGTGATGTAGAGTGGTTTAGCGGAGGAGAGGTCTGGCAGAGCACTAAGCTTTCCAGAGGAATCGGTCTCATGCCGCAGCTCTGTGTGAAGTGTGCTTTTCTTTGCAAAGTGCAGTTGCTACAAACAAGATGTGGGTTGCTTGCGAGGCAGCTCCCAGAACTGACGGGTGTGTGTATGATGGGGCTGTTGCTGTGGGAACTAATGAAGTTCTAAAGTCAGCAGTAAGATTTCTTTCTGCTTTGATCCCCTGGAGAGGATGAGCAAGTCCTTTTCAAATGCAAATCTTCAATGCGTAGCCTGTGTAGAGGGAATAAAGATGGGAAGGAGAATAAATCTTTATAAAGCTCCAGGCATTTTCATATTGGTTGTGCTACTGGTGCACTTCTTTAACCTTTATTTTTTCCTACTTCTGCACAGGGTTACATTGAGTAAGCTCTGCTATGCTAAAATCACTCTGGAAGTGATTTTTCTATTCTGTGTGCAGGAAGTTTGTGGTTTTGGCGGGAGTCTGCGTTCTTCTTTCCTCAAAGAAGGGGAAGTGAAAAGCTTCCTGCTACCCCAGAATGAACAAGGGAGATTTTTATCTCTTTGGGAGGAACTTTGCCTGTGCTAATATGGAGCTATCTTCTGGGTTTGGGGGAGTTACACTTGTCCATATTGCTTCTCTTCCTCTGCCTATGAAAACTCATACCTTATGGTTTCATCACAACCTAACATTGAATTGCAGACATTCCACTTTAGAAAGTTTTTTCTGAACTTTCTGAAAGTTTTTTTTCTGCAGAAGTATCTTGTTCTGCAGCTTTTCATCTGTGCTAAACTACTGATTGCAAACTACATTCTTGCAACATTTCTGAAATAGTTATTTCTGTGCAAAAGCCTGTAAAATGCCAAGCACCTTTCCTGCAAAGAGGTACAGCAGCCTAGGATTTAGGCGCCAAACTGTTTTCAATAAGATGATGCCTGCCTGATGTTCTAAAAGCTGCCTTCTATACAAAAGGCTTACAATTTACATATTTTTAGGGAAAATAAAAGTCTTAACAGCCAGGTCAAGATTGCAGTGGAAGAAGGGATAAGTCAAATGTTGCTTCTGTTTTCCCCTAACCTGGTAGTGGCTGTCCCATGAGCTCTTTAGAGTCCATCAGCCTGTAGGTCTCTATTTCACTTGCCAGTTACTGTTCCTTGAACCAGATTTCTGGAAACGGGCGGTAGTGAGTAAATGCGGAAGAGAGCAGAGTTAGTGGAGGTGTGATGCCATTGAGTGCTGCAGCCTAGAGCCTTAATTCAGACACAGTTTTATAACCTCTCCTTGAATTGCTTAAAACCTCTGTGGCTTGGATCTGTGAAGAGGGAGCAAATATTGTCTGGCTTGCAGATGGAGTAATTGTGAGGGGTCTATTTGCGTGAACTCTCACTGGATGAAAATGTGTGTTTTGCATGTTTGGCTGTCGCAAGCACAGCTGTGCAGCGTTCTTGATTTTGGGGGTTAACATCAGGATTTCACTGCTGTAGTTCCACTGACTTCAGTGGCATGACTTCTGCTTCTCAAGGGAATTGAGAAAGGAGCAGGACCAACTAGTTTTAAAGTTGCTTTTCACTCTAGCTACTAAGTAGGTCGTGACTTTCTCTTACCATCTGTTTCCCATAAAAGCCCTGGCTGCCTTGAGTGCTATATGATAGGCTGTCTGGAAGCTGGAGACAAAGTGCATGCACTCTGCTAGAAAGACTTTCTGAAATATCTTGTATACAGTAGCTAAAGTTGCCACATGCTGCTTATGCTACAGTGTCTGTATGCGGTCACATTTACAGTGTTCACACTGCAGCATTCACAAGAAAGCCACGTAATGATGAAAGGGCTTCAGTGCATACAGAATGATGTAAAAACAAGTTAAAAATAAACTTATGCAACATCTAAGGAGTGGAAAAATCCAAAGGGCTGTGCAGGACAATGCAAGCCTGTATTCTCGTGGATGGAGGTGGGGAAAGGAGAACTAAACACATGTCAAAACAAACACACTGAGGGATATGAAAAATGTTCTCTCCTACCACATTTATTTTCTGTAACAGAAACCAAGGCTGAGAATTGAAAGAAAACAAGTCTAAGTGTTTCATCAATGTAAAAGTTTTCAGCATGTAGAAAGTAATAGTTAAAGAGTAATCATCCAAAGCCAGCATTTTACTAAGTCATTTCATTAAATTTCATGTTTATTTTACATTTGACCACAATAAACTACCAGGTATGTTGCTATGGGTTCTGCTTGTTTCTGTGTGTTTTCCCCTGTTGTCTTTTTGCTAATGGTTATAAAAGCACAAGTCTGGAAGATGATCACTTGTACCTGAAAATCACTTTCAGCAAAGAACAAATACATTTATTAGGTTTCTTAGTTGTGTTTTTTTTTCTTTTAAACTATACCTTTTTCTTTTTTTCTTTCTTTTTTTAAATTTTTTTTCCCCACCCACCCCTGCTGAATTCAAGGCAAAATGTATGAGTTTCTGTTATCAGTGGGTGCTATTTAGCATTCATATTTAGTATTCAGATCATCTTCCAGTCTTTCAGTGTAGGTGCCTTGTAGCAACTGTTGTGGTTTCCCCTTCCCGGGGCTGAAAAGGTTTTGTGCTGCATGCAGAGTGTGCGTCACTGGGACAGCATAGCTCTCATCAGTGGCTTTCCAGAAAGGACATCCTGCTAATATCTCCAGGAAGAGAGGGAGGAAAGTTTGCAGAAACTATTGCCACCGTGTAGTTGAGCTGCAGACCAGACAGACGAGCTGCTGGGTGTCTGACGCGTTCTCTCCCAGCCAAGGCGTGGGGCCAAGGTATCTGACAGCACATCCTTCATTCGCTACCCTAGGCCTGATGGATCAGCCTGCTGGTCAGGCGTCAGGACTACCACTTCTGTCTTATGAAGTGGTTTCCTGCAAGGTGCAGAGGTAAACTGAAATGAAGGACAAGGTCTAGGCACCAGGAGTTCAGGCTAAATCCTGCAATGTGTTTAGTTACCTTTATAAAAAAGCAACTAAATAGCCAAGAATTCTGGGCTTGACCCAATACCAGTTAAAATCAGTGGACTTTCTGATCAACAAAAATCATCAGGCCTAATGGAATTTGTAATGGCTTTGAAATACAGAGATTTAGAAATCCACGTTCTTGCAATTTACCCAAAACAAACAACAACAACAACAGATTTGAAAACTACAGAGATAATTTCGCATACATAGGTGGTGGTTTGTTTGTTCGTTTTAACCTGTGTGTAAACTTTAATAAATTGCTTTATCTAACTTCAGGGTGGGCAGCAATAATCTCTGGCGTGGAAGAATGAATTTTTGAAGAAAGAGGATGAGCATAAAATCCTTTCATCTATGCTCTTGCATGGCTTCCACCATCTGACATATAGATATTGTAGCTGGGGGGACTACATGATGTTTGAAGTTTTCTGTGGTTTGTTTGTTTGTGTTTGTCTGTTTGTTTTGCATACAAAGGCCTTTCTAAACAGACAGAGCCTTGCGTGGATGGATCAGAAAAAGGCAAACATCTTGCTGAAAAAAACTGTCCTCTCTGCATCTCAGTGATGTTGAGACTGCAAGGCTTTTATAAAGAAAAGCTGATGAGTAGAACTTTTGAGTACACATAAGCACATAATAAATCTAAATGTGAACTCTGCAATATGACCCACTGTATAGCAGGGTGGATCTGAAAGCTTATAACTTTGCGATCTGTGGAAGGATTTTGCAATCCATTCTCCAGTTCTGCATCTTGAATTAATTGGCTGTAGTTTATACTTACATTTTGATTATGGAGCACTTGAGTAACTTACATAGCAGCACAGCAGCTAGATTTATAGTGGAGATGCATTAATCCTTGTGAGATAAATATCTAAAATCCTATTTGTAGTCCCAGTGGAAGAAAAATAAGTGGGAAGGTGAGAGGGGTCTGGCTGTATATTTAGTCTTTAACAGCTGCATGATAGATGAATGGGAGCAACTTGGTAAGGAGGAAAACTCTAACTAGATTATATGAATTTCTATGTTCCCCAGATTTGTTCTGTGGAATTATTCTGAATATTTCATTGACAAATATACACTGAAGTAAATAAGATCTGCCTTTTGTTTTCTGTAATAATCATCCTTTTTTTTTTACCCAGAGATATTTGATCTGAACCCATCATGTTAACAAAATGCATTTAGCAACTATTATAAAACTAAGCAAATTATTTGAGGGCATAAATGTCATTTTATTTTTTAATTAAGCAAATCTGAATTTCAGTTAAATATCATGCAAAACTTAGGGTAAATAAATCTGAAGAAGCTCCTTTGGACATGGCAGGGAGGTGGTGAATGACAAGGAAATATCAGGGTCCTCTGCTGTCAATGAGATCTATGAGGCTTCACACAAAAGCCTCAGTAAGGGTGAGGGGGGAATCATTTTTTTGCAGTGTCCTGTAGCTTTTCATTAGATATAGAATTATTTTCCAAGCATGCAGGGGGAGAGTTAAGGATCTGTCACAAAGTTATGTTATTGGCAACTGGGGAATAAATGCCTCTGCAAGCAGGAGAAAGGTGTGGTGATTTAATTTGGGGGCAATGCATTCTACCTGTTGGATGTGGCCAATTCATGAAGCTGTAACTGTCCTGTTTATCAGATCTGCAAATCAAGATGGTATTCATGCTAATTGGCGCTTCCTCCTAGAGCATATGTGTTGTGAGAATTGTAAGTATTTCGGTGCAAGGCTGCAGTCTCTCTCACAGGTGCAACAGGGAGTTTGGTTTCAAGGAGTCTGTAATGGTACCACAAAACATATTTGGTTTTAAGAAATGATGGCTTTCTGGCTAAGCCTTGATTAAAGTGAAAATACTAATTATTCCTAAATTAAAATTTCTTTTCTGGGATTTTCTAGAGGCACAAGATAGATGTGCTCTTCTTAACTGCTATGGAGCTGTTCTTCTCTTCCTGTGGTCCAGTTCAACTACAGTTACATACACTGAGCAGCACCTCCTTTTTGTTGTTATTAACTTTCCATTGATCTACCGTCTCTGTCCTTCTAGAAACATTGATTTATCAGTAGAAATATGGGTTATTTTTGACAAAAACATGTCATGATATGTGGGGTGATTTGATCATGCCTTTCCCTGTACTAAATTTCTTGTTACAGCTGTGCCTATGATTCTTACATTTTACCAAGTTTCTCACTAATATTCCATGTTTAAATAGAGGTCCTTCCACACTCCTTTAAACTCTTAAGGCTGACCCCAGGGCTCTCTCCCAAGTGACTAGCAAAAATGACAGATTTGTTGTTTAGAAAACAGTGAATGGAGGAGACAGAGAGGATAGAGTATTCCTTCCCACCTAAATAATAGTAAATTCTGCTAAGAAAATGTTTTGTTTTGTTTTGTTTTTTTCCAGGCCCCATTTAGGCAAAATAACTCTTCATGTTGCATAACCATCTCCCTGTTCCTTTTCTCAGTAGATAGAAAACAGAAGGGCCACATTTGGTATACTGGCAAGAGATGTTTTACAGCAAAATCATTAACTGTCAATAAATGTTATTTAGAGTGGTTGTAGATGCTATATTTACCTGAAAATAACTGTATAGCAAAGGTGAAAAATCATTTATTTTACGATAGAAGCTGTATCAGTCTTGAGTTAACCTATTGGATTTATGTAAGCATGCACATGTATGGTTGATTATGGAGTTAGGATATATGTTGTGCTGCATCTTGTTTATCTGTTTGCCAGAATGAATTCTTTATGATTATATTTATGTACTAAATTACAGCTGGTTTTCAGGACTTGATATCTATCCTGAATGTATCTGCTAGTGTTCCTCTTTTTTTTTTTTTTTTTTTTTTAATTCTGCAATTTGATATGCTTTGCCATGGAAAGAGGTTATACTTTAGGCAGAAATATTAATGTGTCTTATTTTCAGTACAGGGAGCAGGCTGATTCAGTTTTATTTGTTCTTAATGACTTTAAAGGCCATTGTAAAACAGTGAATTCAGTACTTGCAGGAAAAAAATTAGTCTGGCCTTAGGTGGGGTTTCTCTCTCTCCCCCTCAGCTACTCATACAGTGAAGTACTCTATTTTTCTCTTTGGTAATGGATTTCACAAAAAATAGTTTGGATACTGAGAACACACTGAACTCTTCCCCCAGTGTCTGGCTACATAAACAGATGACCTACCTGTTTATCACAGGCTCGTTCTCCAGATGTGACAAATTTCAATGAATCAGTGCTTCCTATTAAGCAATATCATCAATATTTAGAAGAGCTTGGTGGAATTTTCCATTGCTGTCTGTGGCAAAATGTTTATTTCCAGCATGTCTGGCAGACTTACTGCAGATGCCTTTCTGATAATGCTTTCTTTAAGAAATTGAAGGAATATTTTTGATATCTCAGGACAAGGTAATATTTGAGTATTTATGCATTAAGTTGTTGTTGTTGGTTTTTTTACTCTAAATAGCAATTATTATTGCCCCAAATATAAAAGGAATGGAACACTTACAGGTAGATTCTTCCAACAGCATATCAGGTTAAATATTGAAAAGCCCAAGTTGGAGGTCTTGTATTATGACCTTGATAATTTCTCCATTCCTGTCAGCAAAAAGTGTTCTTTTGCACAGTGTATCCTTTTCTTGTTAATTGGTGTACTCTGTTTTAGTCTGTGGTGGTATTTCTTGATCCTTTGTTCCTGTCCTATGTCCTATCTGAACCTTTATCTCTGCAACTAGAATGAGGAAAAAGCGTGAAACCAGCACTGTTTCAGGGATCTCCTTTCTTCTGTCATGGTGTTCAAATGTCTTAAAGTATCCACTGATTTGATATTGAAGGATCAATCACAACCTTTCAAGCAGTAATTGGCAGAAAATGTTCATGTCCACTTTTAGGTCTTAACAGAATTTTTAGGTCTTAGACTGAAATGAAATGGTTGCATAACATGACAGCAGTTATCGGATTGGTGTTAGTGTCTCCTCGCTTTTATCATGTCAGATACAACAGATTTCTGCATCAATTACTGTTTTCCATACATGAGTATCAGCATTTCTATCACAATATTTGTTCCCTGAATCTCAATTCTTTTTGCTATCAGATATCTTAAAAAGAAGTGTGAACAGCTTTTTCCATTTGCACTGTGGTAGGCTACTATTATCTAAAACAATTCTGGTTTTCAAGGTACAATGTTGTTTTATTTGCAATCTCCTATAGCCCCGTTCAGAAGTTACAGAAGTGATCCTGCAGTTATTTGTAAGGGAGGATCCTTATTGTGTAGATCCCCGTGGTATTGTTTCCATAGTATTGCTGTATCTATATTAGGTTATTTAGATGACAGAAGTTGTCCTAGGTAGATGAGGAATCTTGTTACTGGCAAATGTACCTTTGTTTTAAAGATTCAGGAATGGTTCCTACTGTAGTGTCTTCACTGTGTTTGCATGTTTGGCTGGTTACTACAGTGTCTTTGTCAACTTAACAAAAAGGTCAAGAGCTCAGTAGGCAAGAAAACTGCTTTGAGATTCCATTGCCAGGAGAAGGGGTAGAGGGAAGCGGGAACATCGTATTTTTGTGATCTCCATTGATTAAATTCCTGCAGGAGTGTTTCCTAGGACATGTTAAACAGTGGGAAGGGAAAGGGGTTGGGGGGAGGGAATGTGTATGTTTGTGCATAAATATGCATATTGTGGGATATTGGAAGCTACTTCTTATCTGTTTTTATCTCTTGATGTTTAAATGTACAGAAATTAATAGTGACTGGTTACTTTCAAAATGGGTCTTTGAACGTAGTAAGTCTGCATGCAGAAAAAATTTATAAATGGCTGAAAGTAATGTCAGGGTAGAAAGAGAAATGCTAGATAACCTACTTAGTTAAAAGAGCTTACTTCTTACTTCGTAGAAAAATATTTTGTATCAACCCGAACCACCTATTCTACGGTTTCTTTTGTGTGAGTTTGAATTTACCAACCCGTAAGCTGCAAACCAGTGAAGCTGCATGAATTTACCCTAGCTAGAATATCAGAACAACACAGGTTGCATGATGCTTACGGTCTCGTCATAAGTGTCAGTATTATGCATTGTTTTTCAGCTGATGTCAGAGGTGCCCTAATGTAGCTGTCCTTCTCTCCTTCAGTTTGGTTTTCATAGCTCAGATCAACCATAAAAGCCAAGTCTCTTGCATGATATTCAGTGTAACTTTGATTTACACAGTTGACTCATTGATCTTACTTAAAGTTACTTGTATAACAATGAACTGAGAATAATTGAACTGAAGGCAGAGGAACCAGTGGATTTGGATGACTAATGAAGTCAATGAAACCAGAATGGATTGATACTTGAAAAAAAAGTTGTAATAAGACTGAACAAATTTTCTTGGGAAAGAATTTGATTAAATTAGTAAATTAGAGGTGTTCCTCTAAAACTCTTGTGTAACCAAGCACAAAGAAATGGGAACTTATGTCTTGGTCATAAGTTTATAAAGTGATAATTTTTTATATTTATATATATTTTTTTATATTTATATATATATATCATTTATTGATGATAATGTATACTATTTATACTTAAATGTTGCTTTATTAACGTGTTGTTTTATTATAGAAGGCTGTTTAACCCTGACCAGGACTGGCAAATTCAAAGATCAATTCACAATCAATTTTTTCCCCCTCTAATAATTTTGTTTGACTGTCAAATTGCTTTTTTAGATTGCCTCTTATTCAGTAACAAAGCACTTTGATAATTTAAAATTTGAAAAACAAGCCAGGGCTGTCAAAACATGATTTTGGTAAAGGTGTGCAAGATTCTTAACAACTGTATAAGATGTTACTTTTTTTTTCCCCCTCATGTGTTTCATATCCATAAATTTACCTGATCATCACCATATTTTAATCTGTAGTTTTATAGACATCTGGATTTTAATTAAGGGATTGGATGAATATGAAAGACTCTCCTCTGGAATATTTCCAATTTTTATTTCATCAGAAAGTATATAGGCATAGTGTTTCCATATGTTTTGTAACATTTTGCGATAATCTGAATGATGGTCATTGCCATGATATCATTGCTTCATGACATCAAATTGTGATCAGGTGGTAATTTAATTAAAGGGAAATACTGTAAATTCTTAATTCAGTCATGTACTGAGAATGCATGAAATGTCTTAAGCATAATGTGTCCTTAAATCATACCTGATTTTTGTAGTTTACATTACAATTTTCTCGCATCTATAGCTTTTTAATTCCATAGTCTCTGATAATTAGTGGGTTACATGGATTGCTACTTAGAGAACAGTCTTTTATTTATTTACTTGAATTGCCACAAGACCTAAATTTAGAAGAAAACACAATGAATTTATTTTTACCTCTGAATGATTGCAATTTCTTCTGAGCCACTGCAGTCAGTTGCTTTATTTCTAGGAAGCTGAGTGTCAAATGTAGAATGTCATGACATATAATGATACTGGTGCAGCAAAGCTTTTTGCCATATTGGCCTTAGATCATTGTCACCAGACCCCCTTCCAAAGTGGTATCGGCTGGACGCCATGCCTAATTCTTCTCAGTAGTGTGTTAGGATAAATGAAGACTGAAATGATCGGTGTTGTACCTATAACTGTACTGGTGTTACCCTTACTAGAGGAAAGAGGCTTTTGCCTGAAAATTGTGATAGTTCAGCATTGGGTACTTCCTTGCTCTGCAAGTGGTTTCTTTGGTTGGTTGGGCTTTTGTTGTTTGTTTTCTTTTCTTGGAGTATGCTTTGTTTGTTTGTTTGTTTTTGATGGTGTTTTGTTAAATTTTTTTGCCTTTGTTTGGGGGGGGGGGGGGGGGGGATTGGATTGTGTAGGTTTTTGTTGTTTGAGTAGCCTGTGCTGTACTGATACATCTAGGATAGGAGTCAGAATAATCTTTCTGTGTAGTTCCTGCATGTTAATTGATCTTAAGTACAAACTTTAACTAGAGCACTACTAAGCCATATATTAGTGGTTTGCATGTGTGCAAGAAAGATTCAGTAGTTTTCATAATGGACTGTCCTGGTTCCAGTTAGGACAGAGTTAATTTTCCCTCATAGTAGCTGGTAGGGTGCTATGTTTTGGATTAGGATGAGAAGAGCGCTGATAACATGCTGATGTTTTAATTGTTGCAGAGCAGTGTTTACACCAGGCCAAGGACTTTTCGGCTTCTCGCTCTGTCCTGCCAGCGAGCAGGCTGGGGGTGCAGCAGGAGCTGGGAGGGGACAGACCCAGGACAGCTGACCCAAACTGGCCAAAGGGGTATTCCATACCATCTGACGTCATGCTAAACAAGATATAGGGGTGGCTGGCCGGGGTGGGGGGGGCCGGCTGCTCGGGAATAGGCTGGGCATCGGTCAGCGGGTGGTGAGCAATTGCATTGTGCATCACTTGTTTTCTTACACATTATTATTGTTAATACTATTATCATTATCACTAATTATTATTGTTATTATTATATTCCTTATATTATTATATTCCTGTCTTAATAAACTGTCTTTATCTCAACTCACCGGCTTCACTTTCCCGTTTCTCTCCCCCATCCCAGAGAGGGAGGGGGGAGGGTGAGCGAACGGCTGTGTGGTGTTTAGCTGCCAGCCGGGTTAAACCACAACAGTCCTTTTGGCGCCCAACGTGGGGCCCGAAGGGTTGAGATATCGACAAATCTGACCAGAGTGTGTTAAACTAAAATTGGTATAAGTATTGGACCTGCTTAATAGTTGCTAGTCACGATGTTGATTGCCTTAATCTCCAGTCTGCTGTACCTGTATTCCAAATTGAGTTTTATGGTGCGTTACTTTCTGTATGTGCTCCCTGTTGCACTGTTTATCCTTTCCAGGCCCTGGTTTAAGATTGTTATGGTACTGTGCGGTGTAGCAATGGCTTATGAAATGATGAAATATCTGGTCACGACTTTAACCTGGTATTTGTACTCAGCACTGACGGGTCCTGTCGTATTGTGGGAAAGCATCGGAGATGGAAAGCTGCTGTATGGAGTCCTACACGACGAGTTGCAGAAGCTGCTGAGGGAGAAGGTGAATCGAGTCAGTTTGCAGAAGTAAAAGCCATTCAGCTGGCTTTAGATATTGCTGAACGAGAAAAGTGGCCAGTTCTCTATCTCTATACTGATTCATGGATGGTAGCAAATGCCCTGTGGGGGTGGTTACAGCAATGGAAGCAGAACAACTGGCAGCGCAGGGGCAAGCCCATCTGGGCTGCGGCATTGTGGCAAGATATTGCTGCCCGGGTAGAGAACCTGGTTGTAAAGGTACGCCATGTAGATGCTCATGTGCCCAAGAATCGGGCTACTGAAGAACATCAAAACAACCAGCAGGTGGATCAGGCTGCTAAGATTGAAGTGGCTCAGGTGGACCTGGACTGGCAACATAAAGGTGAATTATTTATAGCCCGATGGGCCCATGACACCTCAGGCCATCAAGGTAGAGATGCAACCTACAGATGGGCTCGTGATCGAGGGGTGGACCTGACCATGGACACTATAGCACAGGTTATTCATGACTGTGAAACATGTGCTGCAATCAAGCAAGCCAAACGGTCAAAACCTCTTTGGTATGGAGGACGATGGCTGAAATATAAATATGGAGAGGCCTGGCAGATCGATTACATCACACTCCCTCAAACCCGCAACGGCAAGCGCCATGTACTTACAATGGTGGAAGCAACCACCGGATGGCTGGAAACATATCCTGTGCCCCATGCCACCGCCTGGAACACTATCCTGGGCCTTGAAAAGCAAGTCCTATGGCGACATGGCACCCCAGAGAGAATTGAGTCAGACAACGGGACTCATTTCCGAAACAATCTTATAGACACTTGGGCCAAAGAACATGGTATTGAGTGGGTGTATCACATCCCCTATCATGCACCAGCCTCTGGAAAAGTTGAACGATATAATGGACTGTTGAAGACTACACTGAAAGCAATGGGTGCTGGGACATTCAAAAATTGGGATACACATTTGGCAAAGGCCACCTGGTTAGTCAATACCAGGGGATCTGCCAACCGAGCTGGACCTGCCCAATCAAACCTGTTACGCACTGTAGAAGGGGATAAAGTTCCTGTAGTGCACGTAAGAAACATGCTGGGTAAAACAGTCTGGGCTACTCCTGCCTCAGGAAAAGGCAAACCCATTCGTGGAATTGCTTTTGCTCAGGGACCTGGATGCACTTGATGGGTAATGCAAAAGAATGGGAAAGTCCGGTGTGTACCTCAAGGGGATTTGATACTGGGTGAGAATAGCCCATGAGTTGAATTGTAGTATGTTAATTATTATATAATACTGTATGTCATCACTACCATAATTGCTATATATCATAGATGAAAATGGTGATTAATTAGAATATATTGGAAAGAGTGTAACCTGAGCATGACATAAATGGTATGGAATAAGGGGTGGATATCTGTCCTGGTTCCAGTTAGGACAGAGTTAATTTTCCCTCATAGTAGCTGGTAGGGTGCTATGTTTTGGATTAGGATGAGAAGAGCGCTGATAACATGCTGATGTTTTAATTGTTGCAGAGCAGTGTTTACACCAGGCCAAGGACTTTTCGGCTTCTCGCTCTGTCCTGCCAGCGAGCAGGCTGGGGGTGCAGCAGGAGCTGGGAGGGGACAGACCCAGGACAGCTGACCCAAACTGGCCAAAGGGGTATTCCATACCATCTGACGTCATGCTAAACAATATATAGGGGTGGCTGGCCGGGGTGGGGGGGGCCGGCTGCTCGGGAATAGGCTGGGCATCGGTCAGCGGGTGGTGAGCAATTGCATTGTGCATCACTTGTTTTCTTACACATTATTATTGTTAATACTATTATCATTATCACTATTATTATTGTTATTATTATTATATTCCTTATATTCCTTATATTATTATATTCCTGTCTTAATAAACTGTCTTTATCTCAACTCACCGGCTTCACTTTCCCGTTTCTCTCCCCCATCCCAGAGAGGGAGGGGGGAGGGTGAGCGAACGGCTGTGTGGTGTTTAGCTGCCAGCCGGGTTAAACCACAACAGGACATTATTGGGACATAAATAGTGTTGCATTTTTGAATAGAATTTTCAATTCAGGATACTTCATGCTTGTTGCAATGACTCTTCTATCACGCGTTGGCCATCCTCGGCATATTAAAAACTTGTAGAGGCACTGTGGTGATACATCCAGTTGATATTGTTTAGTGTAATGCCAGCTTATTTTGAAATGAGTCCTAAAAAATAAATTTCAATGAAAATTATGACTTCTAAAAGTCTCATTTTGAAAAACTCACTTTCCCATACTAGAAAAATTGTCATTAAAAATATGTTTTAATGGCAGAATTTGTGTCAGGTAAATGTCCTTTATTGTCAAGTCATAAGACTTTCTTACCAGGAGAAAATGTTTCTTTCCAGTTCATAAGTGAAGTGAGACAGGTATTCTTATATCTTCTTTCATGGAATATTCATGGGGAATAAAGCCCTGTCTATCCAGTGTAACACAGAACATCCTAGGGCCTGCAAGATCTGCCCATTTCTTATGTTTTCTTTTTCTTCCAGGGAACTCATCTTGGCTTTAGTAAATGGTCAAAACACTGTGCTAAAGTTATTAATATCCTAAGGAATTAAAATTTTTGTTTTATTTAGAAATATTAAGTTTTTTTTTTTAAGTGATAAAACTTAAATGATTAAAATATCACAAAATTTGTGCAGAAGTTCATGATGTGTAAGCAAGCCGTTTCACATTTTTAAAGACCAACACTGATCTTCATGGTAAAATGAAAGAATAGGTAAGAATCTAACTTCAATTTCATATTTTGTCTCCATTGAAATGGAAACTTAATGACTATCACTCTGTGTCAGGGTTTGACAGAATGTTTCTAAACATGTTCTAAATATATTTGGAAACTTTTAGTGAGAATTTGTAACAAGACTGAAGCAAGCTTTTCTTTTTGTATATTTATTTTTAATTAAGTCAACCTTGACGTAGAATTGGCACATCTTATTAGAGATAATATATCAGAATTCTGGATTAGTCATTTTCTGCAGAGAAAAGGTAGATTTAAGGTTTCAGAGATCCATCTTTGAACTGGATCAAGCATTTTCGTATTAATTCAGTCTGATTAAAGTGATCAGTATGCAGAAGCTTAACTTAGATAAGAACATGGTGTTATTTCATGAGGGAAAGTATTTGTGGAGGCCGTGTGTTTTACTCAGTAAGAATCATCTTTCCTACTTCTAATCATGTCAACAACCATGAGTTCCTTTGATCCCTATGTATTCAACATGCCATTCCCTTTTGGGAATGGGAACGTTGTGCCTTCTTGAAAATATATTGAAGTCCAGCATCAGTCACTTACAATAAGCCTCAGTGGTTTGCCAGACAAAAGCAACACGCATGTAGACCATGTTTACTCAGCGTGTATAAAGTTGTATACAAATGACTTAACCAAAGGGTCAGTTTGATCACTGAAGAGTCATCAGAGGAACTTGAATGACTACAGCCACTACTTAGATGTCACCAATTGCCTCAAAACGATTGCAGAGATGTCCATATGGTTCAGCTGTGCATGAATCTTGGTGCCTTCACTGTGGCCTGCCACTTGATCCAAGAAGAGGTAAAGAGGGAGGTTGTCCTTCTGCAGACGGCCTGGTAGAATATTTGCTGGTATTCTGGGATATCAATGTCCCTCTCAGAGCTATTCTGACAATAAAGGTATTGCCTTTTCTTGGGGCAGGCTGTAGAAAAGAATAAATATAGGTATATTTTAGCTTATGTATAGCAGGACTACTATCTTACTTTGTGACATGTGGGTGTTCCCAGTGCATCTCTTTCAGGGACTTATATTTATTTTATTTATATATGTAGACAATTTCCTCCATTAATTTCATGGGCAGCTGCAGCACTTCTCTAAAGGCAGAAAAGTTTTTAATGTATCTAAGACACCAAAGAACTGGATGCTGCAGTATGGGGTATTGTATTACTTAGGGCTATAGACACCCATAAAAAGCATCTAATGCCCATCTCAGGAAGACAATCATTTGATTTCAGTAGGGCTTTCAAGAAAGTTGAGTTCTTATTGTAATTCTGCCTTCGCGGTTGTGTTTCTAGCCTATCTGCAGCTGGCACAGATACCACCTGTCTTCTACTGTGGGGAGAACAAGCATAACAAAAGATTGGCTTTCCTGACCTTCCTAATCAAAATCTCACTTGAACTTTCCCCTTTATAGTCACTATGGAAACACTGATCTCTGTAAGTTATAGTTTCATTTCCAATAGTTGCTATTTATACTGTCGTTTGAGCTGCTAGTACGAGGAAAACAAGTACATTCACTGAAGAACACCTTATTTGCACTATCCACATGCTCTATAGAACATTATTTCCTGTATTACTAACACTTCTCAACTCTTGTAATTTTCCATTTGGCTTGTTCTACTAATTTGTTAAAAGCAAAATTATTCAACTTTTTTAAATGCTTGTTTCCAGAGCACTAGCAGTTCTAATAGCTGTATAAAGAGTTTTTGTTTCTGCCACACAAGACATACAGTCCATTTCACCTTTTCTTTTATAATTGGATTTGCAAATGAGTATAACTTTGAAGGACTTGCTTGCAATGCAGTATCAAGCATGTGTTTACCAAGTAGTAAAACTTTGATAAAGCTTACAACTCAAATAATTAACTGTGTGAAAAACAACAATTACAACGTCTTATGCCTTGAGTTCTGTTCAACAAACGCAAGATACAGCATTCATTTCTAGTTTACCTGTGGGAATGGAATACTGGAAAATGATCTAGAAAAGGATAGTACAATGAATTGATATTCAATGTTCTTGTAATCCCCACATATTGTGAGGTTTTCAAATTGTATAATGGTAGAGAGATCTTACTTCTTGATATCTATTTGTTTGGGGGTCAGCCTTGCACAACTTAGCTCTCTCTTGTCCTTGGGATTTTTCAGAGAAATGCATATAAGCACTGCCACAGTGCTTGCAGTAACTGTGTAAGGCAGCTATGTTAATGTGAAGTAAGGGAGGGCTTCCTACTTCAGATTTAATACAACTGTTTCTCACACCTTGAGAACTCCTTTGTTATCCTTACTTCACCACTTTGTCTTTTTTTCATTTGAGGTTTCTTTTTTGTTAGTTTTAATCAAGTGTTAGAAATGCAGTGTCATCAGCTCAGTATGGAATAGAAAGAAAATTATATCCTGGTGGGCAAAATAGAGGCAGATCTCCATTGTACACTGTGAATGATGGTGAGGGGTTATACACTTCTTGGAATTACAAATGAGCTTATGGATGTGCTAATAAAAATATTTTTAAAGGGCAAGAGATACTGAATGTACAAATCAGAGAAGGGATTACAAGCAAACGTGATTATATAAGAAAGGGCATTAACTGAATGTAAGGGCAAATTACAGGAAAACGAAGGGGGGGGGAAACTCTCTTTCAGTATTCATGAATCTGAAGAGCTGATACTGAATTATCCTATGAGGTAAATACATTGGTCTACACATCTGCAATAAAATATTCTTCCACAGATACAGGCAAAGGTAGTAAACAGTACTTAAAAGAAGAGTCCTGCTGAAAAGCACTAACAGCCAGAAGGAATTCTTTAAAACAGAGTAGATGAATGAACACATGAGCCAGAGTCATTTAACAGTGAATGCCAAGACCAACTATTACCGCATCTGTCAAGTTTGGGAATGTAAATGTCATGCCAAAAATGAAAGAAATCTTTGCTAAGGAATAAGAAACTTCACTATTGTCAGATTCATAGAGGTTTGTCAAGATACTGCATAAAGTTGCACCAGAATAAGTTATTTTGAGCATTTATAAAATGTGGGACTTGAGTGTTAAAACTGTTTTAGGAAAAATAAATGATCACCTGAAAATAAGCATTTTGTTGAAGGTGATTTACTGAGCAAGCAACTGAACGTCAGTAGACATCATATCTTGTTGTTTGATGTGAAGCAACATTTCCTGGTTATCTGGAAGTTAAGAATGGGTTCAGAAGGCATCAAGGATGTGACGAGCTTGAGGTTTGCATTTTTCCTGCCTCTGACAGGTTTGAGGATGATGCTTACCTCTGCTTACACAACTTTACTTTTGGAACCTTCAGGTCTGTCTTAGGATTCGGGTAGAGGTTGTGCATGCACATGTTTATAATTTTCTCTTCTAAAATACAGACCTAACTTGGATGGAGCTGTATAAATATGGTAGCACATGCATAAAGGTAGTATATGTGGGTGTAAATACAGTAGTCTGAAACACCGTGCTGTGTGATTTAATCTTTTGGTACCTTTTATCTGGTTTGCATTGATCTATGAAGACATTGTTTTCCCACACCTGGACCTAGTGCATTTAAATCATGATTTGGTTTAACACAGCAGTCTGTAGAGACAGGGGAACAGGTGAAAGAGGGAGTACAAAAATCTAGTAGTACTTTGGCAATTAATGTTGACACTTCCCAGCTGATCACAAGTTGGTCTTTCTTTTTCAGTGAACAAAAGGCAAGCAAACAAAAAGCATTTAAAACTTTCCTACTGTTGCATCATGACAGCAGGGATAAGATGAAAGGAGGTGCTCGGACTATCCTCTGAAGGCTGCTCAGCCTGAGCCCTGCTTGCTGCAACACAGAGGTCTGCATCCTGACCCAGCTCTGGCAGCTGGCAGCAGTTTGCATGGCTGTGTTTTAACCCACCTTCTGCCTTCTCGTTGCTATCTTTGGTCTGGCTCCATGGTATCTTAAGGATTAGCTCTGTGCATACTCCAGCAGCTTTGCATGTCTCTTGGCAATATCCAGCTTTAAACTTAATACAGTGGGAGGTCATTCTTCCCATTGCTATGCTTCTTATTTGTTTAGATTTCATTCATTTGTTGGATCTGCCACAAGCTTTACATTCTTGCATACTTGGTTGGCCAGTAAGTACACGTGTATAACTTACTGATAAGTGACACATTTTTGTCATTGTTTCCAGACTAGTGCAGTTTGTTACGCTTGCCATGTGTGTGCCATTTTCTGTTCAGTGGTAATCTCTTTCAGATGTTGTATGCTAATGTATCTTAATAAACCATTACTTCAGACAAAGTACCTGAATAATTTCATTATGCTTATATAAGCAAACATCTTTTGGTATTTTAACCCTTATCTTTCTAAACAGGGATGTTGAGGCACAGGTGAGATGAGAAGACAGTAAAGCAAAAGCAGTTTGCAGGGTTATGGCTCGATACCTACCAGCCATTTCTGTTATACTGGTGCCCGGTGAGGGTAATGGTGCAAGGATTGCCAAATGAAGCACAGAATTGCCCTTGCCTTAAGAATTTCTGTTGTGCAAGGATGTCTGTGAAGCTTTATGTATTTGGCTTTGTACCTACTGGAGAAAAATTAGATATTTCTCAACAAGAAAAAAGGACAATGGTCTTCTGTAATATCCCTAGCTACTATAAAGAAGCTTATGGTATCAGCAGGAATTTTGACTCTGAAGTGAGAAATAAAATGAGACAAAGGAAAACTGACAAGCAATAAATATTCCCTTTCCATTTAACTTGCCAAAAGGCCTAAGAATGTAACACCAAAAATCTGTGCTGAAGTTCTCTTGCTTATTTCACTTAAAGCAGTACATTTCTTATTATCTACAAAATATTATCACATCATTTTGTCTAGGATGTTGCTTAAGAAAAGCTCTGCTGTGACTCATGGTAGTTAAGCTGGATAAAATAAGTGGCAAGAAACTCAATTCTCACTGATGTTCAATTGCCAATTAATTTTCTAGAGCATGATGCCTTGTTTAATGCAATGATTTACTTAAACACAGTTTATTGTTTCACTTGGTTTGAAGGTATTTTAACCACAGTGATGGATGTGTCTAATTTAGATATCTTCATCCTAAAGCTTAAAGCTGAATAAGTGCGTTTTAGTCTTATAACTTCAAATAAATAGATAAACTGCTTTTCCAAGGTGGGGAAGATAAGTTTATGGCTGAATCCTACATCTGGATCATTATAATTTGGAAATGCCACTCACCCACTTCTAGATGTTTCCAGAATGAAAGTATGGAATAAAATAAGAAATTTCACTTCGGTAATTCTGAAACCACTAGCTATTACTCTTATACAACTTTAACAAGAACAAAAAGTACATGGTTGTCCAAAACACCATGCATTACGTAGTAAGCCTGTGCATGTATGGTAATACGGATGTTGCACAGGATTTTCGTGTGTTTTGCAGATTCCTGTGAAGAATTTCCAGTGATGGCCCCTATTCTTCAGAGCAGGGAGTGATACTGAAGGGCAAGGGAATGTCTTGCTGTTCATTTTTATGGCCACCGGGTGTCATTCTAGGAGCAGACTTTGGCCAGCCTGGGTGCATTACTATGGCAGCAAGTACTGGAGGCTTCACAGAAGCCTCTTTTCTTGCTTTGCAGAAAATCAGCCTCTAAAGCAATGATTATTTACCTTTTGTGTCTATTTCCGTTATTCCAAGGGATAAACATTGTTGCTTTCCATTTTTGCATCCAGAGTGTGACACGCCAGGATGTAGCATAAAATACTGAGGCGATTAAAGGCATTTGCGTTAAGATGTCCTGTAAATTCTACATAGTCATCTGGGGAAACTTCTGTATCTACACATCAAATTTGCATGGGTTTAAGTACAGTGTTTCTGAAGATGTTAATAGCTATTTTCAATAATTACCTTATTAGCAACTGTTTTGAATTTGTCCATAACTAACATCTTACGATGAAAGTGCAGGAAGAATGGGGAGGCAGAAAAAAATTCTAGGCAGAATCAAGTAAATGCTACTTCACCCCCCACCCCCCCCACCCCACCCCCCCAGCTCGTGTCCCGGAAAGAGAAAGCCCTTTAAAAGAGCCACGGCACCATGTTCAGGCACCAGTATAGGCTTAGGTTGGTGTTACGCTGAAGAAAGCTTGCTGGATTCAGTGTTTGACATATCTTGCTGGTCTTGTTTCAAATAATTCTTAGGAGGAGTTTAAGTGGGAGAATGAGCCAATAAGAGCACTGGATATCTTCAGGAACAGGAATAGTAGCATGAAGAAACATGTGAAGAAAAGGAGATGAAAGATTTAATGAAGAGGAGCAAGGTACATGAGGCAATGAGAACAGATTTTGGTAGGGCAGAGATTTATGGAGCTTTAAAAGTGGAGATGTGGAGCCTGGACTTAAAAGTGGAAGGGGTCTGGAAGAAAACCAAGATGCAAGCGGGAGTAACAGTTGAAGTATTAGAGACTGTTTCTAACACTCTGAAGTGGAAGAGGAACATGGAATTTTTGTCTTGTGTAACTATGTTTATCTTCATCCCAGCATATCTGCCTCTTTAAGTGATTAAAATGCCTCTAAATTGAAAGCATCATTGTCAATCCAGACAAATTAATCTGGAGACCTATGTATCATTCTACTAAATTGCTGAGAAATTATTCAAGAGACCTGAGAAGTGGCTGATAGCAAAGCTTCACAAGTAATATATATCAGAATTGAAGTTGGTTCTGGAATTCTTGTTCCATGTTGCCTGTGATGTTTTCAAAATAAAATATATTTAAAAAAAAAAAAAAGATGCACCTTTTGTAATGTTAGTTTCCATTTACTCTGCCTGCCACCTAACTCTCAACAAAGATCAAAGATGTCTGGAGTTTAGATTTAAAATATCTGTGTGTGTGTTAATGGTGTTTTTTCGTTGTTGGTTTTTTGTTTGTTTTTAATATGGAACACAAAGATCAGTCAACTCTGGCTTGACCTGAAACTGTCTGGAGCAGGTACAATTTGAGGGGTGGAAATAGCTGTGTCTTCTATGAAATCTGATGCCCCTCCTGCCATATTAGAGCTGGAATATTTCTCATCTCTGCAATTACTAAATGAAGGATGTTCATTAACAAAGATGGGTTGCAAAAGCTGGCAGCAAAAATAGTGAAGAAATCCTTTATGTTTCTTGTTTTCTATGCTTCTGATCAGTCTCAGCCTGTCTTATGTATAACTTGAGAATCTTTTTCTTGATTATATGGGAATGCTGTTATGAATGTCATGCTTGCAACTGAATAGTTTTAAAGATTTTCTAAAGCAGTTGGACAACTTTAATTATCTGATAAGTGAAATGCAAAGTATTGTTTTTATTGGATCAGACACAGAAGCATTTAATATTTCGTTGTTCCACTATGGTTGCATTTCTAGTAGTGTCAGAACTTGAAAATTTGCCTCTTGTCCTACTAATAATGGTTTTAAAGGCTATCACGCATTGCCAGTAAATTTCCTTCTGAAGATACTTCTATGATGAAGAGAATCAGGCCTCTCAAAGAACTGGGTTTCATCTGAGCTTTTTTTTTTACATCCACATTTCAGGAAGGAAGTTGTGTTCCTATTATACTTTGTCTCTGCCGTGCTGTCTGAGCATCTGCTAGTATTATGTTAAGGAAGGTGACTACAATCTCTCACATGATGCTTTCCTTCCTCTCCTTCCACCCCTCAAATTTCTCTCCAGGAAGTGAATTATGTGTTTCATGTTCTGTATGTATGGGCGAAAGAGCTGGCGTACACGTGCTGCTGTGCATGAGACAGCAAAGCCAAAAGTACCCGAGTTCAGTGCAGAAGAGACGTTCCTTGCAGTAGCTGCTGACATGAGGAAATGCTGATATTTCTTTGGGCTTGAACCTGCTTCCTGGAGGCCGAGGCTATCTTCTTTGTCAGGCTTCTGACAACTTGGAAGAAAAACTGAGGGGATTTGCATCCAGCTGCATGAATTAGTATTTCCTAACAACTGAAAATTGTTAGTGGCTAGACATAGGCATTGGAGGTGGATTTCAGATTTTAAAATGAATGCTGTTGTGCCCATTCCTTTTAGGGTCCTTAACATTTTAGTGCATTTTCCTGGATGTGTGCCACCCATTTGGGAGTGCAAGTGATATCATTTGTCAGCTTTGTATTGCCTAAGGTTATAATAATACTCAGTTCATCTAGAACTGCTGGTATGTCTCTCAACCACCTTTACTTTGCAATAGAGTATTTATTGATTTATACCTGCCTGAGGGAGCTCCTTCCCAAAAGCTGTCACCGACGGTACAAGTCCCACCCGGGCTCTTTGCAGACTGATTCTTGACAGGGAACACTCCTTAGCCCCTGCAGGCTGTGAAGATTCCCAGTGCTTTTCTGATCCATCTCCCATCCTCCTCCCTACCCCAGCTCTACCCAGGCTTAACAGTGGAACAAAAAGATTTATTTAGCAAGCGCTTACAAACAGGATTTTAGGGAAAAGATTGAAAAAAAGCTTTAAGCTACAACTGTTTTATAGCTTAGACCTATAGCTGCCTAGCCAGCCTGGACTACTTCCTACCCCAGCATCAGTGCTAGGAATTTGGTGTGACACAACACGCTATTTCCAGAATTTTGCAATCATTTCTTCCAGTGCCTTTTCTTGCCTTGGAGGTAAATTTTATGATAGAGATGAACTGCAATGAAGAAAAATGACAGCTAGAAGTAGAAAAGCTGTGGGATTTCTGCTCTCTCAACTGATAAGCGGTTTACTGGCATTTAAGTGAAGCACTTCTTTTGACAGGATAGTTTGATTCCTTAAAAGTCACTCACATTAGCCAGCTTGAGACATTGTATGGTGCCCATTCACTTCAACTTTTGAGGCTTAGTTTTTTTCTTTAATATTAAATGTTGCTACACGCATTTTACAAAGTTTGTGGTTTCTAAACAATCACCAATTTCTTTTATGAGTACTAAACATCCTCCCATTACTACAGGTAACTGATCTACTCAAATACTGTTTGGCTTGGATGTATCTGTGAGATCAGCTCTTGATTTGTGCAAGTATATTCTCAATACGTTTCCTTAATCCTCTATCAGAGACAAAGTTTTTGTTGTTATTTTTATATCTTTTATAACAAGTTATGATAAACAGTTTTGGGCTTTGCATATCTAATTATACTATTGGGTTCTTAACGAGACAGAAAAATGGTACGTTGCATACAGCTAGTAATTACTGGGAAGATCAGAAGATATATTTGAAAAAGATGTAGTGGTAACTGCTTAAAATATTGCAGCTGCTGCAGAGTTTGCTTTTAATGTTAGGTTGGGTATATTTTCAAACATAGTACATCTAGTTACCAAGTCTGACTTAACTAGTAGTTGTCTTGCTTATGATGTTGGGCAATAAAAAGGAGGGAAAATACCATGATTTTTTTTTTTTTTAAAGTTTGTATCTTGGGTTGCTGTTTGTTTCTTTCTTCTTCTTTTTTAAAAGAACAATGTTGTTGAATAGCTAAGGAACTGTAGAGGTTGAAGGCTAATTTATTGTCCTGAGTTGGGTGCTAGTGAGTAGAGTTTCACTGCCTCTCTGCACTGTTCTTTCAATGTGGAACACATTTAGAAGGGGGAAAAAGAAAAATCAGTTTTGCAAGAGAATAATACTCTACAAATGTCTGCCTATACAGAGGCACAGAAGGACACATTAGCTGCTTCCACTGTGATATCATCCTCCCCTTGGATATTTAAGTACCACAAAGACCACAGAATAAGGGAGGGAGTCTAGGCATGCTCTGTTATGACTAACTGCCAGGTTTAGACGTGGCTTTTTTTATTATTATTTTTTGATTTGTTTTTTTTTTCCTCAGGAATACTGGTAAGTCTTACCTTCTAGTTCCAAAAACTCTCTTTCATTCTGGTAATGTGCTTCTGTATCGTCACCTGTCAGCTGGGCTTGCGTGGCCTGATCTCTTACAAAGACAGGATTTGTCTGCTTTCCTCAGTCAGGGAAAATGCTGTTTGCTGTTGTATGGTGTTGTATGTTGTGAGGTGTTCTTGGTGATCCGGCATGGTGTGGTGCTTCAAGTATTAGCCGTCTTTAACTCTACTCAGATACATGTAAAAAAGAACATGTGACTTGAAGCAGGAGCATGCTTGAATCCAGCACTCACCACCTGTGCTTATTTGGAAAATGGGAATAATAAATAACAGGAGGAGATTTGTTCTGTCCTTCTTTCTGCCCTTCTTTAGGGTGTAAATGAGAAAATCTTGTAACTGCTATAGTTACAGATGGAACTTGAGAGAAGTTAACTTTCTTTTCTTTAGCTCAGAAGACAATATTCAATCCATGTAATCTATCACTAAAGCACAGAGATCTTACTTTTTGGGGAAAACATTGTGGTGAAAGTGACTGACTCCCTTCCTTCAGGTATAAATTAACTAAGAGTTAACTAATGAACCCATGCAACGAGGTTCTATTCAGATAGTGTATGAAATAGCTACATTTAGTAATAATTAATACTGTGCAATCCCCAATAACTAACCAAGATATGAAACTCCCTCAACTCCAGTTTAAATATTACTTTGCATGGTCTTAGTTCACTCCAGCTCTACCCAGGGCTTTCACTTCTATCTCCAGCAAACAGCCAGAGTCAATATGCAGTGTAATATCATCAGATATGCACTTCCAACACAGAAATTTAATGGTCACCTGTTATGATTAAAGCCATAAGAGATTAGAATGCTTCATAGTCGCACAATTCATGTCTTTTATGATTTATTTTGCCCTAATGCCACTGAGTGCTACACAATATTTGTAGAGAGTTACCGAGTGACTGAGAGGCAACGAGTTATATCTAAGTCCCATCTTGGAAATAACTTAGTTCTCTAGGGATGTTAAGTGAAACTTTATTAAAGGTAGGTACAAACATCCTCTGACTTAAGGGTTAATTATCTGGCAACACTGAAATTCTGAGTTGTACGTGTTTAATTTTTTTCTTTGCAAGAATTAGAGATGCTTAATTATTTTGTAACGTCACCTTTTTTGTTGTCACTTTATTGCAATAGCTACTCTATTGTATTGTCCTCATAAGCTTCAGATGAACAGTTTCTCTGACTGACTTTTCTCAAGAATCTGTAAAAATCCTACTAGTTCTCTCAGCTCTGACAGGCCATGCAACAATCACGGCACACCAACAAGGTCAGCTATAATTCTTCAGAAACAAGGCCAGGAGCTTTTCTTTAAAATGCTTTCTAGCAGCCTACAGAGGAACATTATGTCCCCATACTAAATGTTTCAATTAGACAGGCCTTCATTTCTGAGGCTTTGGTAGCAAATCATCACAATTTCTGTGGCTGATGTGGAGAGCCTAAATCTGATTCCAGAACCAGATGTTTTTTCCACATTGGTTTAGCAAGCCACTGATTTTAAACTCTAGATGCAAACTAATAATGCAATACGTATGCAAGTGAGGGTGGAGGAGGAGATCTCCCTCAAAACCTTATAGAAGGTAGCCAGAACTGATGACTTTGGACTAGTGTAACCAAATATACAACCCAATACGATTGATCAAGATTTCTCAAAGTCACCACAGGTATATTAGGAATGAATTTGGGCCTGTAGGTTCTTATATGTGCTGCCACTTTGGGAAGCTCTCCGAGACTTGAGGTGTATCGACGTGTATTTCAGATTCTTTTTTTTTCCTGCTGTGATTGCTTGTGATTGAGACAAAATGTGATTTTTAATCTCATTGATTATCTTATGAAAATGATAATAAGCTAGTTTTTGTTTTCTTCAGTATTTTTTATCTGTGTATAACATGCTGTTTCTGGTTCAGGACTAGGTCATACGGCTGCTAAAATTCTAAAAAGTCTTTCCTGAGTAAACCCCAAATCAATCTTTTGGGTCAAGAATTGGGTTGACTTGAAACAGTTTGTCAGGGGAGAGGGTAGAATCAGGGAAGGAATAGAACTATTGCAGTTTCTCTCTAGAAAGCTATTAATTTTTCAAAAAGCATGTTGTGTGCTTTGACTTCCTACATGTGAGTTCTAGTAAAGCAGAAAAGAAACCCACACCATTGCCTTATGCAATACAGAATTAATCTTCGGGACTTCCCAATGGGGCCAAGAACTTAGTTCCCTCTTAAAATAAATAAATAAATAAATAGATCTGTGGACGAAGCATCTGTGAGTATAGTGAAGTAACAACTAGTTTTGCTTAGATGGATGTATCCTCCAGCCAGCGTGGGCTTGAACGTTGCTATAAGTAATGTAATTTCCATGACTGGTTAAAGAAACCTGTGACAAAATTAATCAAGTATAGGCACCTGCAGTTCAGTGATTTAGAGCACTCAGAGTAAAATGCAACTTTCTATAATGGTGACATTTCCTCATAGTAAAATGCGCGTGGAACACCAGGTTTGTCTACACTTATTGCAGACATGACCAATGGGATGGGTAGCTTGTTCGTGCAAACCGTGATATCAGCTGGAGGCTGCAGAGAATGACACCGATGTTTGTGTAGAGACAGGTAAAAACATTTATTACAGTATGCATTCATACCTAAATACCACATCACATATTTCAAAAAAAAAAAAAAGAAAAAGCTAAAACTCTCCTAGGTCAAGTCCCTTTCTCTGTTAGTACAGCTGTGTCTTTTTACAAGCCCGTCTTTAGTGCTTTGGTTGTATTCTCAAAAGGCAAACACCACTCCCTTTGGAGGCAGTTTCATAATCAATAGACTTCATTACAGGCAATGTTTTCTCCTTCCTTTGTTCGTTTTATTAACCCTAGATGACTCTTGCTATCTCTCAGGAATCTAATCCCTGACTCTCTTTGGATCACTCCCCTCTCAGCCTGCCCTTACCCCACATATTTTGGAGATAGTATATAATGCCTCCTAGCAAAATTTTCCAGGAACTAACTTCTCTTTGCACTGTTGAGCAGAGCATGCTTAATTATATATATACCTGCCAAAACTAGTGGTGGTGTTTTGTTTTGTTTTTGGCTTTGCTTCCTATTCTCTTACCACCTGGCCCCATTAAGAACAAAAATAGAACTAATTTTATTTTAAGTAGTTTAGAAAATCAGACTGGTGCACAGAACTACGTTTGGAGAATGCAATGAACATACAATTGTAAAGGATCTGTTAGACTTCCAATCATCTTCCTAACCAAAACTTAAGAGCTCTTTGAGAGGAGAGGGATATACAGGTTAAACTGATAAAATATAGTGGAATACTAACAAACCTCTGTGTGTGTGTGTGTTTAACATTCTCTATTTGCATAAATCAATGGAATGAGTCCTTTCACAAGGACAAGATTAACAAGAGGTGATTCCATATCAGTATGAAGTTAGATATTTTAATTTTTCCTCCAGAGTGCAGTGAGCATAGCATGGTATGTAAGGATTAGCTCAAACTGATATGGTTCCATTTATGAAAGGTCCTTCAAAGGAAATTCCTGATACAGTCTGACACAAAAATTCTGTCAGGAAGAAGCACGTTAAGCAACCTGCTTTCCAGTTAGGGTATATTTATTAGTTACACGAGCCAAAGTATGTGCAGAAACGTGTTGAAACTCTTGCTCTTTTTCTAACCTGCCTTAAAATTATGTCATAGCAAAATTTTATTTATGGCTTCTTTTCTTTAATAGTATTTTTTCTTGTCAGTTAAACCAGAAACTATTATACCTTTTCTGATGGTGGAAGAAGAGTTGTATGTACAGCACAGCTAAAAACAGAAACTGAAATGTCTGAATATTTGCCAAGATGGAACAAAGTATTGGTGTTTTTTTCTTTTATAATTAGTATGCAAATTTTGAACTCTCTGAGAGATAAGAGAATAAGAAAATTAAAAAGCAGATTTTTTTTCATTCTGGTTGCTTCTGATCAGGTCAGAAAATGGCCTTAGTTGTCCAGCAAGGAAGGAGGGCAAATACCAGGGAACGCACCTGAGCAGTTCTCGGTGATGTCCGAAGCAGCGCGTAAGCACTGCAGGCCCACCGTGGTGCCATTGCTGGAGGCCAGCAGTTGTCTGCTCTGCAGAGCCATGGCTTGTAAACTGTGCCCCTCCTGAAAGCAGTTTTTACAGAGTTTTGGACACAAAAGTAGCAGTAACCTGTGGCTCTTGTAACTCTGTATGGTCACAAAAGCAAAACTTACTCCTAGAGAGGAATTAAAATAAACTTCCTGTGCTTATCCTGCCCCACTCGTATCCCCAGGCCTGAAGGGATGAGCAGCACAGGATCCTGCCTGTGCTGTGCCGTGCCCCCAGGTTATGATTATGTAGGAAGAACCCTGCCTGTTTCATATTTACTGCTTTCTCAATGAAAAAGATAAAATTCTATGAGCATAACCATAGCGGTGTGATAAGAAGGAAAATACTATGGCTATCAAAGTCCCTACTGCATAACAAGCTCAATATTTCCTGCTAATTTTAAAGTGAAAGGGCCTAGCTTCCCTCTCACTTAATATGGATAAACCTCATCTTGCTCAACTATTTGCTGATTGTTTCATTGGGCAGGAAAGTGAAGGTTAAAATATGCCCTTCTTGAGGGATTTCATATTTAGGCCATTATTCAAAAAAGTCATTGGTAAATTGTCCTTCAAAGACCAAACTGCCTCTCAGTAACTGAAACCAAACAAAAATCAATCAACATTCTGTAGTAAACTGGGTGCATCGATCCTGTTCATAAACTTGTATGAAATATGATTCAGTATATATGCTCCCATGATTACTTGTGTGGAAAGCCTTCACCCTAAAACCTGAATGCTGCTGCGTGGTGCAGGAAAGAGCATTTTATCTCACTGCAGGCTAATGATTTGTTTAGAGCTTAGTGAAACATCTGTTTGAGGGTGGCAGATGACCACATCTCATACAGCCATGGGACACGAGTATTTCTGAGGAGGTGGAATCAGGCTGCACTTCCAAGGATGAATTCAGACTGCTCTGTGAATAAATGAGCTGGAGTCAGGTCTCCCTCTCTTCCAGTGGAGCCCCCAGGAGAGCTGGGGCTTGTAAAAGGAGTGGGAAACAAAACAAGTGGGAAGACTGGGAGGGAGAAGTGCTTGTGCCCCAAACTGGGATTCTGCTTGCTGATGGCAGGTGTGAGTACAAAGATCTTAAAATGCAGGGGATTCCATTATGATTTTAGTTGAAATGTATCATGGCACCTTTACAGCTCACAAGATGTAAAGGAAGTCCCAGGGACATCCTTCACATTGTGGTACCGTACACAACACCTCCCACCCTCCCCTTTTTGGTTTACCTGCCATATTGAGTATGTTTGGGATTACTGAGTTCCAGAAGGGACAATTATAATTTCTTGGCATAGGGGTTGGGTTGTCATGCAAGCCTCCAAGAGGTTGCTGCTGAGATGACGTCTAGGCTGCTTTTTTTTTTTTTTTTTTAACATCCGAAGGGAGTAAGATGCTCAACTGCAAGCTGCTTCTATGGTATATATCTCCTCCAGACCACTTAGAAAACATGGCTTTCAGCCCTTTCTTTATAGCCCACCATTATGACTGGATGCTTCATCTTTCAAAGAGAGATGAGAAATATCCGAGTTTTAATATTATAGCATTTCTGGTTGCTCTGCTTGTCAGCAGTGTGTTCTAGTTCAGGAAAGGAAAAAAAAGCAACTTTGAGCAGCTGTGCTTGCTGTCCAGTGCTTTCGCATTAAATAGCTCCTGGTTTGAAGATAATTTATTAATTGTCATCATCACTGATGGCACTAGAAATGCAAACAAGTGCTCTGAGAAAGCTGATAAAAGAGTTGTCATTGGAGCAGTTTATTAGTTTTGGGTAGTTGTTGTTTTTTTTTTTTTGGTTTGTTTGTTTGTTTTTGTTCTGTGTACCTTAAGTTGTTCATATATTTGTGTAATCATACAAAATAGATTTTTTTAATTCTCTGTGAATGCCAAGTATTCCTACTGTCCTGCCATCTTATTATCTCTGTAAAGTCTGAATCACTGCTAAACTGCTAGGCTGAATGTTCAAAATCTGTACTATAAAGAACCAAGTGGATCTACATATTGGATTTCTGTACACCAGTATCTCACCTCTACCTGTGTGCCATTTTCACATAATTATGGTTACATACATTTCCCCTCCTTGCATCAAAAGGTATGTGCACAGCGGGTGTTCTCCTCAGGAAAATCTCTCTCAGTGATTACGTAGCTGCAGCCCGTGACTGTGCAATCCACTCTCTCCACCTTCTCTGTGTGTTACATTCTACTTTTCCCTGGGTTGCCCCAATCTCCTCTGTTGTCACTATAAGCAGTGCGCTCCTCCCCTCCCTTTAGGTCAGTTATTACACCACGGTAAAAAGGGGAGGATATGAGTGTGTGTGCATCCACCAGGAGCTGGTGAGTCCAAGTTTTAAATCGATACAGGACAGAGGTGGGTATATTTCTGTGAGAGGGCAGAGCAGTGGGAGCTGCTATAAAGGTTTAAAAAAGAAGTAAATTATGCACTCCTCCCAGTGCTAGCCGCAGCAGGCAAGCCAATAAAAAGCTGAGCCCTCTCCCTGGACACAGCAGACGTGCGTGCACCTGATACAGGAATTTCTGCCAGCAGTGCAATTTGGTTTTCCTTGTGGTCAGGAAGTGCAGGCAGCTGCGTTATGATTACCTCGAGCACACGCTCTCAGGGAGCAGCTACTGCTGGTTCCTACTATCAGGTGCATCCAAGTAGGAGAAGTCAGTGTTTGAGCCTCTGTGTAGCCAAACTGTAGATTTGCCATGACTTACTGTACATTTTCTACTTTTAAGATATATGCTGAACCCCAGGGCAGTGTACATGCTTTGAACACTACTTGCATAATGATTTAGTGCTCACTAGTAAATCTTCTGTGGGCCTATACAGTACTGTAACTATTCCCGACTTTCATTTTTCCAGACTTGTAGTGAGATTTTTTTTATTATATTTTGGTGGGGGGGGTGCCAGTTTCTTATGTTCAAAACATTAGGAA
This sequence comes from Anser brachyrhynchus, assembly GCF_964034855.1. Lineage (NCBI taxonomy): Eukaryota > Metazoa > Chordata > Aves > Anseriformes > Anatidae > Anser > Anser brachyrhynchus. The sequence continues at coordinate 31,741,465 of NC_137698.1, read as the reverse complement.
GGCCAGTGATTGCTTCAGCAGCCAGGCTGTTTGCCCCTGGTAGATATGAATGCAAAGCCACTGAACTTCATAGATGCAGCTGCATCACAGGATCTCTCAGTGTGACAAGTTATATAAAACAGTTTTAAATATCACACATTAACAAATATATCATGCTGTTATTCTTTCTTCTCTCAATTTTTAGTTTTGTCTGGTTTTATCAAGGATTAGCAAAACATGGGATTGGAAAGTATTGAATATTGTTTACTGTTAGGCTTTGAAAAGACTCCCTCTCAGGAGAGTACCTCAGAATTTCTCTACAGCCTATAAAACCTACATAAAATCATAAATTTTCTTTGGCAATCTTTTATTTTAACTGAAAGAAAGTAAAATAAAGACAATTGTTAAAAAAAAAAAATGGTGGTGTGGTGGGATTTAATGGAGAAAGCAGACTATAAAGCTTGCTTTGGATCAGCTAAAATAGACTTCCTGACTACTCCTAAGCAGTTGCCTACTTGCATTCCTTTGGAGAAATTTTTGTCTTGTTCCAGATTGGATATTGCATATTCATAGGACTATTTTAAAAAGTGGAGCTGATTTAGAAATTCTTGCCTTGAAAAAAATAGTCATAATTCATTCCTTTCCCCCTCAGTTTCTTGCTACCTTTTTGTCTTCTTTAATTCTTACATGAACAAGCTGCCAAGAGTATTCATAATGCACAGTCTGATTCTGTTTCTTGATGGCTAAATTATACATGATAAATATTCTGGCAAATATTAGGTTTTAAAAAATCCTGCATATATCTAATACATGAGTTAAGTGTACTAATAAAAGAACTGGGATGCATGGAATAAAACCCCTCTCCTTTTCTAAGAATATTTCACATGCAAAAGCTGCACATTGCTATCTGGACCTGTGGCCTAGCAACTAAGCCACATTTTTCTTTATTATTTTTATTTTGGCTTATGCTAGATGTTCAGTACTTCTGTGCATTAGCATATATGATAGATTTTGAGTTGTATTCCTTCCTATCTTATAGTTTTTTTCTTGAAGGCATGCTTTGGGCCTTAGAAGGCATGAGTTACATTTCAGGGTTTAGGGTAATAATGCTTTTTTTATTCCAAGTATTGCTTTCATCATTATCCTCTGCAATGAGGCTATTAGAAGGGGATGGAGGGAGGAGGGGAAGGGAGAAAGGGGGAAAAAAAAATCTGTGGTAAACTCTTTCAGGTAAACAGATGACTGTTAAAAAGTTTGCACACCCATCTCTTCAGGGTGACCCTAAACTGCTACAGTAGAAAGAACATTTTACAATAGTGTCTGACAGTGTTACTTTCCTTATCAAAACAGCTCATCAAGGTTAGTGTATAACTACAAGTCTGAGTAAAAACTTGGTTTAAAGGCATGAGGTCACTGGAAAGAAATACTTGCATTTATTTGTATTGAAACTAAGCTAAACACATAAACAGCTAAGTTTTGTGTTGTCCTTTGTGATTACGTCCTCACAGAAAGTAGGGCTCACAGAATCAATACAAACAGGAAAAGTCTTCTGTTTCTATATTTCTTAGATAGAAGAGAATCAGCAGGAAGAAACTGGGTTTCTGATAGAAGCTGTAGCTGTGCAGACCTCTCCCTGTCAAAGTTCGGGGAACTATAGGCCTGTCAGTTTGACCTCAGTGCCAGGAAAGCTCATGGAGCAGATTATCTTGAGGGTCATCACGCGGCACTTGCAGGGCAAGCAGGCGATCAGGCCCAGTCAGCAGGGGTTTATGAAAGGCAGGTCCTGCTTGACGAACCTGATCTCCTTCTATGACCAAGTGACGCGCTTGGTGGATGAGGGAAAGGCTGTGGATGTGGTTTACCTTGACCTCAGTAAGGCTTTTGACACAGTTCCCCACAACATTCTCCTCAAGAAACTGGCTGCTCGGGGCTTGGACTGGCGTACGCTTCGCTGGGTTAGAAACTGGCTGGGTAGCCGGTTCCAGAGAGTTGTGGTGAATGGAGTCAAATCTGGTTGGAGGCCGGTCACTAGTGGTGTCCCCCAGGGCTCGGTACTGGGGCCGGTCCTCTTTAATATCTTTATCGATGATCTGGATGAGGGCGTCCAGTGCACCCTCAGTAAGTTTGCAGATGACACCAAGCTAAGTGCGTGTGTTGATCTGCTCGAGGGCAGGAAGGCTCTGCAGGAGGATCTGGATAGGCTGGAGCGATGGGCTGAGGTCAACTGTATGAAGTTCAACAAGGCCAAGTGCCGGGTCCTGCACCTGGGGCGCAACAACCCCAAGCAGAGCTACAGGCTGGGAGATGAGTGGCTGGAAAGCTGCCTGGCCGAGAGGGACCTGGGAGTATTGGTTGACAGTCGGCTGAATATGAGCCAGCAGTGTGCCCAGGTGGCCAAGAAGGCCAACAGCATCCTGGCCTGCATAAGAAGCAGTGTGGCCAGCAGGTCTAGGGAAGTGATTGTGCCCCTGTACTCGGCTCTGGTGAGGCCGCACCTTGAGTACTGTGTTCAGTTTTGGGCCCCTCGCTACAGGAAGGACATGGACGTGCTCGAGCGAGTCCAGAGAAGGGCGACCAAGCTGGTGAGGGGTCTGGAGAACAAGTCTTACGAGGAGCGGCTGAGGGAGCTGGGCTTGTTCAGCCTGGAGAAGAGGAGGCTCAGGGGCGACCTTATCGCTCTCTACAGTTACCTTAAAGGAGGCTGTAAAGAGGTGGGGGTTGGTCTGTTCTCCTACATGCCTGGTGACAGGACGAGGGGGAATGGGCGAAAGTTGCGACAGGGGAGTTTTAGGTTGGATGTTAGGAAGTACTTCTTTACCGAAAGGGTTATTAAGCATTGGAACGGGCTGCCCAGGGAGGTGGTGGAGTTACCACCCCTGGAGGTCTTTAAAAGACGTTTAGATGTAGAGCTTAGCGATATGGTTTAGTGGAGTACTTAGTGTTAGGTCGGAGGTTGGACTCGATGATCTTGAGGTCTCTTCCAACCTAGAAATCTGTGAAAGAAAGAGGGAGCACAGAGTGGGGTGGCCAGAGTAAATGTTTTCTGCATTTTAAACTGGCTCAGAGTTACATTTGTCCAGAGGGAAGAGGGCACAATACTGCACCAGAATTGTTATCTTCACTCACCATCAGAAATGTTAAGTGAGATGCCCTTTTGCCTGGAGGAGGTCTGACCAACTGGGTGGTTAAGTTTCTAGGAAACTTGGAAAGGTCTTACAGGCTGCTCCACGCAACCCAGCTGAAATGCTCCCCTTGCTTCTTGGAGGGAAAGAAAACATTTCTACACTGGAGGGGGGGGGAAAAAAAAAGCTTGAAAGTTTTGGATTCTGAATTTGTAGACACATGGAAATAGCTCCAATTTTATGGGTGTATATAGATGTTCTGATTTTGCTGCAGTTATGTTCTCTTTATTTAAAGGACTTTATATACTATGACAACTTGAGACTCCATAGTTCAATCACATAAGCGCAGAACTGTGTCAAGATGATTTGGCAAGTCCTTGGATACATCCAAGTATATAATCTTGCTATTGATCTATGTTTACTTTAGTCTGATAACTATGCTGATAAAAGCGAGACAGCTCTGCTGGTAGTACAGGTAAGTACTGCACTGAAATCCATAGAGCTGTACTGCTGTGCCAGTAAATGAGAATCATATCCCATAGGAACAATGCCTGAAATAATAACTTGATAGCTTTTCATTCATCCTGAAGGTACTGGAGCAAATTTTATAGGCAGTCTAAGGAATTGCTCTGTTATGTTTTATGGGGATGCAAGATTTTTCTGCTTAGAAATAGCTTGCTGGACACCAAGGTCATACACATGAAAAAATTGTATTTAATGCCAGGCCTTCTGAACATCAGGGACTAGGAATTAAGAAGTGTCAAAATTAAGGGGTGTGTTTGTGTGTGTGTGTAAGATCAAGATTTTACAGCTACCTTTGTATATAAGGGGTATTGTCTACAGCTACATAAGAGCGTGGTACCAGGGGAAGTCTTAAGACCATGCACATGGTGAAAGATGCATCTCTTTCCTTTACGTATCCTTTGCTTTTTCCAAAGGTTCTTCTGCTTCTAAGTCTGTGAACATAGTGATATTCATTGCACCAGTTTTTATGTTGCCTGTGCCAAAGCTAAATGAGTCAAAATCATTTTATTTTGATGGGGAGGAGGGGGGAGAGGTATAAATCTATTCTCTGCAGTGATCTATATGGAACAGGGAATTGAGCCTAGGTTTATATTCCAGGCTGTGTCTTAACGTATGTAGCCTGCTGCTTCTTTGTTACCAATCTCTTCATGGGGGGAGGGAGGGAAGTACAGCCAGCTTTGATATGTCTGGGTGCAAGAAATATCCCCAGTAAGATAGCAGAGGAGCACCTCCCTTGCATAAGCCCTTCCAAACCTTAAGAGATGCAGCATGAAGGGGTCTTGAGGTAGCAGGAGCTGTGGGACACTAGCAGTACCTGATCAGCTCCTTCATGGTTAGATGGCATCTTGGAAGGGCACTGGTTTTCCTGAAGGTCTGTGATGCCTGTGTGGCAGAGTTAAATTTCATAAGACAGCATCTTCTGAGCCTTGACTTTTATTTAAGGAACAATATTTGTGGCACAGAAAGCCATGTGGGCAATCTGATACAGATTAAGCAATAATGTATATTGAAAGCTCCTGATAGACACGTCATGGTCTTTCAATATGTGCTTCAATCCTATTGGAAAATGTTAGTGGATTTTGTCAAGAAATGCATCACTTTGGTTCCCTCCCTCTTCTGAAGTTTTTAATTATGCATGTTACCGCAGTCTGGATTTCCACTGATGTCACCTAGTAAAGAAATAATTGCCAAAAGGTAAACTGCAAGAGTGTATGAATATTGCTGAGTCTATGTAAATGTGAACTCTTCAGGAAGCAGATGACATAGTAAAATTCAAACCTGGTTCTTAATCTGAGTTGAGACCTCTTTCTGTTGAAGCCAACGGGGACTGTTACCATGTTCTCTATTGCTAAATTTGGGAAGAATCACCAGTGTGAGGTGGTTTCATAAATCTGTAGGTAGGATATTGCTATAAATCAAGATACTACAGTTCAATTAGTGTTTATGACATAGTATTTGGTATGTTGAGCTTTGAACTGCTCTGACTAGGTAGTTTATTTTTGACCAGCAGGACGATACAGAGAAATCCATACATCTTGGTGTGGGTTCCTGAGACAGAGCTTGTGAGGGACTTCCTCAGGTGAAAGATCAGCCAGAAGCAGACTTTGTGTTACTGACCTGTATAATGACCAACCAGTATAAGAACATAATAACTCTTAATCTCTTTTTTGTTGTTGTTTGTTTTGTTTTGTTAGGTGACAGTAAAATAGTACAATAGTGGTGCTTGTTTCTACTGTTATACCATCTAGGTTTTCTAATACTTTGTCAATGACTGATGTTGTACAGCTATCCTCTGGGCCCCTTACTTATTCCTGGTGCTCTGCTAGAATACATCTTTCATTTAAAAATGGTGTTGGTCTGCTGATAATAGACTATTCTAAATCTGCCAGTACTGCATTAGTACTTTAAACTCTGTAGTCTCACAGTTCAATCCTTCTCTGTTTTTCTTTTACACTTTTTTATCTCCAAATACACCTCATTATTTCTTTTCTGGAGTGTTTTTTTATACGTAGAGTCCTCAACCTTACTTTGTAAGAACTGAATCACTTGCTGAAGACTATATACTAAACTTGGGTATTAGAGATGGGAACATCTAGAAGCAAAAGGGCGCTGTAAGCTCTGTGCAGTACAGGAAAGCTGAAGACAGTCAGCTTTTACAGTCAGCAAACTTGGTAGTGAAGCTTTGGAAATCCCCAAAACGAATGTAACAGTGAGATTGACGGGAAACAGAGGAGAGAAAGAAGTTGACAGGAGAGGGTGGAAGTCCCCTGCATCGAAAAGATTAGACCAAAAGTATAAAAACAAGAACATGGATTGCAAGTAATAAGGGAAATCCGTTGTCAGTTTGCTGTGCAATTCTGGGCTTAATTATTTATTTATTTTTCACATGATAAATCTGCACCATTCAACTTTACCAAGTTGAATTTTTATTTTTTTAATAAATTTCCCAGAAAATGAAACTATGCTGTAGATTTCACAACAGTTCTGAAGTTGTTAATATGATTCTCAAAATGGAAAACTGGTTAGATTTTGCTTCAGAAAGGAGCATAGGAAAAAGGACATCCTTAAAATGTTATCTGCTACAAGCTCTTCTTAAAACTGTAAAGAGTTGGACAGACTCAGTAACCAAGAATGGAAAAGGCAATTTTGAAAAGTAGAAGATTCCTGTTCTCTACCTCTCCAGTGGATGGGCCATGCTTCATGGTCCTGTGGAGTTGCTGTTTTTGGCGGGAGGTATGAGACACAGAGGAACAGAGCAGGCAAAGTGGCCCCTTGGAAAATAAGGCTCAGGAGTGAAGGATAAACAGCTGGTATCATTGTTGTGCTTTGAAAAAGCCAACAAGCTTGGAAGCTATTGTGTAAAAACTTCCAGGATTATGGTAAAAAATGTGTTGCCCCTCATCTGACATCTCACTGAAAGCCAAAAATGTCTTTAATCCCTGAAAAATGACTGGCTACATCAGCTTATTCTCTCTCCTCTCCTTCTAGCCCTGGGAAGAGTATTCAAAAATGGGGCGTGTATCGACCTGCTGAAGTAGCAACTGAAAGGGGCAGGAGAGAGAGGGCTGTTTGGTTTTATATGCTCCTAAGGCAATTTTCTGTGAATGAAAAAGATTATTTTTGAAAATGCTCTTTCTCAATTATAACAGCTTCATGTTTACTTTGGGGGGTGGGGGGGGAATCACATGCCTAGAGCACGGAAACTTCCCTGTGGGATAAGAGAGTGGAAAGGACTTAAGCAATATTCAGTGTTCCAGATAACATTGTACAGTAAAGCTCAAAATGTTAGTAGTAATGACAGCTGGCAAAATCCTTGCTTTGGATCACAGATCATATTCTGTGCTACCAACCGAATTTGCATAGGGTTAGCTAAATCATCATCCTATCCTGCACCCATGTTATTAAGTAGCAGATGCAGTGCTAGAAATGAAAGAGAAAGGATTTAAGGTTATGTGAGGGTGAGAAATGCAGGCCCGATGCATGCAGCAGCTGCTAATTGTTGCTGTCATGTAGCACAGGACTGGGAGGGATGCTGTGTAGCCATTTCTGCATTAGGTCACCCTTGGAAGAGTATGTTTTGGATGGATTAGTATGTGCTATATCATATCGTTGGATCTGTTGCATGACAAGCTCTAAAGTGAACATAGACACTATGGAAGAACTAATTTTTTTACATATCTTTATAACATACTTTAAGATGCTGATTTTTATCAATGAAGACAGCCCTACTAGTATTCAAGATTCTGAGTACAAACAAGGAGAACTAATTTACCAGGCATTTTGAAAACAGGGAAAATGAAGGTGGTGATACTGTGTCAGTTCTCATGGTTCGTTCAAAAGCCCAAACACAGAGCAACGCTCCGCTTTCTTTGGTATCCCTAATATTGAAAGATTTAAAGTAAAATTAAAGTTGGTGGATAGCAATACTACCACAGTTTGCTCTAGAACAGAAAATACAATTTCTTAAGGCCAATATGCAAACCCAGAATTTTTAATCTTGTCTTTAGGCCTTTTATCAGAAGAGAAGCTGGCAGAGTCAGTTTTTCCAAGTCTGACTCAACATCTTCATTTGGAAAATCTGCCTCATTCATATTCTGAGTGAAGTATGGTTTTATCATGGATTGTCCCAGTACCCATTTTTGTTGGTTCAGTTACAGAACGTACCAGCACCAGTGTTTATAAGTGAGGATAAGGCCCTGAAAGAAGGTAGAGGTTTATGAAGTAGACTATTCTGCATCTTGTTGCAATAGCCTTGATTTGTGCCAGGGGAGATTTAGAATGGTATCAGGAAGAATTTTTTCACAGAAAGAGTGGCTAGGCATTGGAACAGGCTGCCCAGAGAGGTGGTGGAGTTGCCACCCATGGAGTTATTTAATAGACATGTGGATGTGGTGCTTAGGGACTTTCTTTAGCACTGGACTTATAACGTTGGGTGGATGGAGCTGATCATTTTGAAGGTCTTTTCCAACCTAAATGATTCTATGATTCTATATGCCAGACCCTTTCCTACAACCTGCATGATTATATTCTTTCTGGAAATAGTAGTAATAAAAGAAATTGTCTAAATCTGTGTTTTTACAACTCCATAAAATACACATATCAAATACCTTTATTAGCAGTAGCCAATAACTTTTAAATAAGCTCTGTGATCTCTGAAGTCAAGTTGCTAGTATGCCCCTTTCCCTCCTGGAAGCCTGTCCAGAATTGCTCAGGACAGCTTTTGTTGTAGGAGCTGCAACTTTAACTGCTGCCACTGAGCCTGGACATAGCAGGAAGTTTGGGTTGTTTGGGGTTTGTTTATTGGTTGGTTTTCCTCCAGAGTCCTTGTGCTTTCCATTTTGTAGAGTGCACTTTGTATTTGCAGTGGATCAGAAAAAGTGTAGTACTTGGCTGCTGAATGTGTAACCAAAGGAATTTGCTGGTAATAGTGCTTAAAATCTGCTAATTGAAGAGAATGAATGGAAATTAAGAAACCAGGAAAGTAAGAGATTGTTGAAGCTTGTTATTGTGTAGGAAATAACAAGTACTGTAAAATACTGTGACACTGAGGGAAAGGCCTTAAGGGCAGCGGTCATTTTAGAAGCTTTAAGCCTTCAGCTACACACAGGAAAAAGAACAAATTTATGTAAAGTACAAAAACTGCCCTAGATTTCTGCACTTACACACTGTGATTCAGTCCCACCTGAAGTCTGCTTAATGTGGCTCAGTCATGGTGACCTAATGCTTAGTAAGTCACAAAGCATTATTGCAGATCGGTAGAGGAACAGGCATTTAGCAAAAAGAAATATGTAGATAACACAAGTCTGGAAAAGTGTTTTATTCTCTTCTGAATATACGTGAGATCATCAGATAACAGGCTTTTTAGTCAGAAACATTAGATTGTACTGCTTTTATCTATTTTAAAATGAAGAGAAAACAAATAACAGAATAACCTGTTGCTATGCAACATCATGCAAGTAAGTTAAAAGTTGGCAAAAGTAATTAATACAAAAGATGTGACTAAGCATACTACGTATGAGGCCTGTCCTGAACCACTTTAGCTGACTCTCATAGAACACAAATTTAACAGTGGAATTGATTGTTTAATGCACATTTGGGCAATACTTACACAATAATTGCTCCTGGAAATTCCTTTTGCTAATGAGTTTTATGCCAGTGGATGTAGTTGTCTCTGTATGTTAATAATCACTGTGCTTTAGGACATCCTGTGTGTACCAAAGTAATGCTGACAAATCAGATTATTCAACCGCTAAGTTCTCTTTGTGATCCCTGCTTCTCCATTATAGCTTACATTATCACAGTATGTCTAATTTGAGGTCTTACATTTGTTTCGAGGGGAATAAGAGAGGGGAACTATTGCAGTCTTAAATGATGTGGCCAAGAGGCATTGGAAACAAGCATCCAATAAAGCAGGATCTATAGTGTAAAACCACTGCCGGTAATTGTTTCTGTACAAACAACAGAAGGTGGACCTGGGTTAATGGAGGGATCGCAAGGTAACTGCGAGGACAGCTGCTTAACTGTTGGTAAATACATTGAAGAATCTAAGGTACAGAAAGGTTTGAAGATGTTTAACATCTTTTTTTTTTTTTGAAGGTAAGACAAGTAAGAACGGTACCATCCAAGTAAAATACTCCAACCATATGCGTGGAATAAAGAGAGAAAAGGGGATTTTATAGTTTCCCATTTAAAAGCAGTATTACAGATTAGACTACCAGAGCTCTTGCACTGACTAAGTGTTTGGGACAAAACGCAGTTAGCCAAGTAACTATCAGGACGTAATTTCAGTATGTGTTATTTAATGTAAGTATGCCTGAGGGCAGCTGAAAACTCATTTTTCAGTAATATTAATAATAGGTTATGGAATATAGTAATACAAACATCACTAGAAAAAGGGTCAGTTTCCTAGGACAAGAAGGTTTCCAAGGAGTCAGTGCTGGAAATGCAGCACTTCCTCTCCTCCTCTTGCCCTCCTGTTTGGCTGGCGGGCTTTGCCAAAACTATTAGGTCAGTAACAGCAAGTTACAGGGAACTCTTTACCAGCCCAGTGAAAAGTTTATCTTATGGGTCTTGTAGTCAACTACAGTGGTAGTTGACCTTAGCATCTCTATCAGTCTCATATTCCTATGATTATTCTCCCTGGTAGTCATGTACTGTCTCAGCTTACAAGCTAAACCATTGCACCCAGTGAAAATGGCTAAAATATGCAAAAGAAAAAAAAAAAGAGAGAGAAGCAAACACAAACAAACAAGCAACCCTTTCTGTAAAGCCTGACTATAAATGACTATAGTGAAAGTAGCAGAGGATCCCATGCAGGGTCAGCACTAGCTAGCATAGTAGTGCAAATTTGTACTGATACACAAGCAGGAGCAACAGACAGACTGACAGCTGATATTAATCCTATCAAAGCTCAAGTAGGTTCATTCTGAGTATTAGCGTTTCTCTTCCATTATCAGTACTGACAGCTCTGAAGGTGGTCTTTCATGTTATGAAATCACTGAATTCAGGAGGAGAAATTAGGCCTACTTTGTATACTCCATAATTACAGTATTTCTACCACAGCATGTGCTAGATGTGAAAAAGTCTCATAAGAAAATGGATAATGAAAAGCTGTGGGTAGGTAACATTGTACGTGACATTCATGCAGAGATTGTTCTCTACTTAGCTTGGAAGGCTGGGACATCCTCAACTTGAGTTCCCTTTTCATTTTGAATGGGGAAGGGATAAATAAAAATAAAAATTGTCAGCAATAAAAATTGTCAATCTTCATCACTTGATCCATTTTATCATGTTTGAATAGGCAGACATTTGTGCAGTTGGAAAAAGTCAATAAAAAGAAGGAAAAAAAAACAACGCAGTCAGTCCTTCAGTTATATGTAACTTTGTATACAGGTAGAGACCTCAAATAACAAAAAGCTAGAACAGAGAATGTTAGCAGCTGCTCAGAAAAGGATTCCCTGCAAAAGTCCAGCATTCACTGAAATTTCGCTAGCTAAAGAGCAATTGCCTACAGTTTAGTGCCCAGTATACCATACTGCAGACATAGAACCTGCATCCCAGTAAAAGTCAGTCATGTTACAGGTAATCTTTCCATCACACGTGTGGCTAAACAACACCTTCTCCCATGCAGATTTCTCCAATGAGGAACACTGGCTTATTGCAGTGCGTGGTGCTGCATGAAGTAGGTGGCTGAGTAGTTGTTTATCCATATCTTTCCTCACAGCACTACAAAAACACAACAGTAAGAAACTTAAGTGACACTTGTATTTGGGTTACTGATCTGCTTAACAGCTGCCTCAGACTGTTTCTAGAAGATGCCCTTAAGCACTGTGCAAAAGATACAAAGCAGTGGTAGAGGCTGGTTATGGAAAATGTCTGGATTCATGCCATGGGGGGCTGTGAATACGCTGATAGCTGCTGTGTCAGCATTTGAGAGATGCTTTCAGCAGCAACCATCAGGAAAGACCGCTAAACTATGTGAAACTGGATGTCGTGAGTCACCAAACCCTTAGCTTTGTGCATAAGAAAGAACAAGGACAATGTCATGACAATGATGAGGTTACTTTACCTTCTGCTTTTGTTGAAATTTGTGTCTGAATCTACAAGCTAACTTATCCTACCCGGTTAATTTGTAGATTTGCTGTTAAACCAAATCACGTTATATCAGATGGAAGAGCTATGATAGAGTATCAAACCCAGAGGCATTTGCTGCTGATCGCTGTGTTTTATATCAGGCTCCAGATGATCTCTGAGGGATGCAGTGCCCTACCAGGTGCAATGTTGTAAATATTTGCTTAAAGTGAGCACTGCAGTCAACAAAAGCATGCTGGTACCTTCTCAAGGAACCCTAGATGAGTTAATCATAGGTGTGATACAAAAGGTAGAGTGACAATCAGAAAGGATAAAGAGCATCCAGCCTAGACAGCAACAGGATAGATCCTCACTAAGTAGCCTAGGCCCACAGTTTGGTTTCTGCACACTGCAGAAAGCAAAACTCCAGCATCTTAGTGCAGGTTGGATGCAAACTATTGGAAAAGGGAACAATCTGGTCCAGTCCTTTACAAGGCAAATAGCACAAGCTGAGAGTTTGCTAGGTTTGGCTCGTCTGGCAAAACCACTGGCTGTGGTAAGCTGATGTGGACTTTGCAGCCTCACAGAAATAACAAGATCCTCAACTTTGAGGATTTTGTTCTAATGACATCAAGAGTTACGTCAAGTATTGTAATATTGTCCTTACCTTTAAATTTACATCTCAAGGTGAATAATAAACTGATGACTACAAGGTAGGTCTGTCAGAGGCAAAAAAAAAAAAAAAACAAAAAAAAAAACACACTTTTGCTTACAATCTAAACAGGATTAAAATGTTTGCTCCCTCATTTGAAACAACAGAGAAAATTGTTGAAATTTCAGAGGTAGAAATGAAATGTGAAAATGAGATGAAGTTACACTAGGTTCTCTGGTTAATGTGGGTGTGGCTGTTTGGAGAGTTTTATGACCTGATTTGTCCATTTTTTTTCCTCAGGTAACTAATCTTACAGTAGAGTCAGTAGAACAATATGTATGTTTATTTTAATGTTGTAATAGGCAGCATGAATAATTAACTGATGCTAGCAGTGAATATACATGTGTGCTACAACTATACTACGTAAGGCAGATGCAGGAGCACAGTCATTTTGTGTGGGCAGTTGTCTTCAGCAAAAGGACGGTATGAGGTGACTCAACAGCACTAGCCTTTTGAAGTGCCACAGCCAAATCTGCCAAAGATTGTCTATCTGAGACCTAAGTCTCATAAAGAAATTATAGTTTGCCTCCCCAGCTGTGTTTCTTTATAGCAGCGTAAGAGCTGAGAAAGTCATTCAATACCTTAGACTTTTTTTTCCTGTGCTTACAGCTAAAAACAGCTGAAGTTTTGTATAGCCCTCCACATCTAGTAGAATGAGATATTAAGGTTGTCCTACTAATTCTAATATTATTGGTTTGTGCCTATTTTATTTTCTTTAATAACTCGTAATGTGAATGTGAAAAGATACAACTATTGCACAATTGGGAGAAAAAGTTATGGGCCATAGATTTAGGCACTTACAATGTTTGGGCTTCTTCCCTACTGAAATAAAGAGGAGTTCTACAATTGTCTGTAAAAGATGCAGGACTAGGTTTTAAATCATCCTACAAAGCATTAAAGCTCTATTAAAGAAATATACTTTCAGAAGGAGCTGAAGAAAAAGCTGCCAGTCTAACTTATTCCATATAACCAAGAGAGTGATTAAATGTTCCAAATATGCAGAAGTCAAATGTCCCATTTCTGCTTTAAATCTTTTCCTTTTATAGGCTGTGGGTTATACTCCCTGCTTTGAAAACCTGTGCTGTTTAGGAACAAGAATTTATTTACAGTTTTAAAAACTTGCAACTAATCTTGGATGAATAGTCTAAATTAACCTTTGGCAGAGAAGTTGTAATTTCTAAGCCAACACACAACTGCATTTTGAATTAGTTCAGGAATATTGGGTACTTTGAGGGGTTAAGAATGAAATATTTTCCATGATTCATATCTCTTTTAGCTTGAAAAGTCAACAACTCGATTCTAATGTAGCCAAAAGGGGTTTTCAGTCCAAAATGTCTCGTTGCTTGCAATTAATTTGGGTTCTTGCAGTTAGGGTTTTGTATCACAATGCATTAATGCATGAAAGCAGCTGCACAATGAGTAGTGCCACATGTTTCAACTAAAAATAATCTGTGTATATTGTTGCTGCGCAAACAGTTGTACATTTTGGTCACTGAAGATAATCTCTCTGTTAAAACAGCAGACAGATGGTAAAATCAGATGTGTATTGGTAGAACTGAGGGGAAGGCTCGCGTGTGCCTGCTCATGCCACCTAATCATGAGCCATTCCTTTCTGTCTTGGCAAGGATGCTGAGTCCTATTATTTAAACCCACAAAAATCGCAACTAAACTTTTTATGATAAATGTACTTAGGCAAATGGAAACAACTTTTATTTTCCCTGAAACAAGGAGTTTGGAACTCAGACAACTGACATGGAGCTTGGGGGGGTGGGAAGCTATTCTAATTTAGAATTAATTCTGTCTTCTTGCAGACATATCTATGGGAGAGGGAAAAAAAAAATAAAGAAAACGGTATGCTTTCCAACTTACTGAGATCCAAATCTTTCTTCCATTTGCAGGCCAATGTTTTGTGGCCCCACTGAAGAGCCTGTGCCTTTCAAGAAACTCCAGAGAAATTGATTCTGATCCCCATCCTGCTAAGGTACATACAGTGGTTTGTCAGTGGATGACTTCTTCATCTTTGGGTCTTAAAAGCACTTGCCTCTACTTCCAGCTTTGCACTTGAAGCTCTGCTTTCAGTCCTAAAGTAAGCTATACAGAGAAAAGCTTAAAGACTGTCTTTTCATCTATTCCTTACATGAAACCAGTTCTGGCCTACATCTCCGACTACCCACAGTGCTAGCTCTCCAGTACAATACTGTGGTACACTAGTGCCGGGGGTCTTAATACATGCTGGAAAACCTAGAGCCTGGCTTTCCAGCCCATAGGCAACTGGAGTACTTTAGAAAGCTGTTCCTTCCTGTCCTTCTTCTCTTTGTCTGTCCCTCCCTTTTTGGGGTCTGGCTGGGATGGAGTTAACTTTTTCACTTCCCAGGTTAGACTTCAGTGGACAGCAGGAGTGCTCCTCATCCATCTAGAGCCCTGGGGGCAGCAAAACACAGGTCTCAGCTGCAGTACAATGTTGTTATGCTCAGGAGGAGTAAAGGATAAGTGTTCCTGCTCCCACTGCAATTGGACTCATTTTTGCTGGGAAGTGTGTTCCAACTTTTCATCTTCCCATCTGTGCTATCCTGTTAAGTCTGCAGCTTAACGTAAACTGCTAGCGAAGTGTAACATAATGGAGGAGATAACACTAATTTCCATTCAAAGATAGCAGGACTGCCATCTATCACCGCTCAATAGGCACTAACATCTAAGGCAAGCTGTCTGTCTTTATTTTCCAAGCCTCAGTACAGTGCAATGTACTTTAACTCCAAGAGCCGTGACTGACAAGCCTTGGTTGCTGCCACTTGCTGCCTTTCGTCTGGGTCCAATGTTTCCAGTCAGCCAGCTTGAATTAATTTACCATTGGAAACGAAGAGGCCCCATTCCTGCAGGTAAGTCTGATCTCATTTGACAGGGTGCAGGTGGCTGTTGATTACCAAGTGAAACCTG
The DNA here is from genome assembly GCF_964034855.1 of Anser brachyrhynchus. NCBI lineage: Eukaryota > Metazoa > Chordata > Aves > Anseriformes > Anatidae > Anser > Anser brachyrhynchus. Next base: position 31,726,123 of record NC_137698.1, on the reverse strand, counting down.
TACAATAAGTGCCCTATCTGAACATAGTAACAGACTGGCAATATGGTTGAAAGTTAAAGTAGTAGCAGATAATTTATAATAGTGTGTTATAATTATGGATCTATTTGTAAACCAGCCATTTATAACCATTTACCTATCACTAGGCAAAGGTCTAGGGACGTTCTCTATACTGGTCTGCTCTTACATCTGCTAAGTTCTGCAGGTTAATGATAATGTATTATCATGCAGATATATCCCTCTTCCAAAGCGAAGCAGCAATCACCTACTGATAATGGAGAAAGAGAGGCTGGGACCCTGCAGCTGTGAGACCGTGCAGAAATGGTAGGAGAGACTCAGAGAAGTGTTTAGTTCCCCATTAAGAAGCTGAGAGAGGGAGTTTTCCAGTCCAGAGTGTTAGCTACAAAGAGACTTTGATCTGTGATTAGAGAAACGGACCGGTCTTGTATCTGTTCTTTGTAAAATAAGCAATGAAAAGGGGTGTATTCTTGCTATTTAGGATTATAACCAAACTTGCTTATTAACTACTCCAAGAGGTGAAGAACTTAACTATTGACTAATTACTTGAGCCAGAAAGCGCAGTGGTATTTGAGTACTTTTTTTTTTTTTCCTTATTTCAAACATGTTCTCTGCTTTTCATTGTGTGGGGTTTTTTTTTGTTTGTTTTGAGAGAGAGACAATAGCAATACATGCCCATGGAAGAACTTAGTGTATAGCCTTGTACGTTGCATCTTGGCAGACAAGTAGGTGCAGCTCTGGCATCTCATTTTTTGTTCTCTAGACTGATACTGACAGTAAACAAAAGAAATACTGTGTGCTAGAATTTTTTTATTCCTACTTTTGCCAAGACCATCTTGCTTAATGCTATTGTTACTGAAAATTTTGGCACAGAGAGAGCACAGAAGATGTACCCTCTTCACCTTGTATTTTAACTAATAAGCTCACTTATTCCTCTTTAAAATGGCTATTTTGGAAATGCTGTTATTGTTTAAAACATCTTCCCTTTTCTAGAATAAGGGAATAGCTGTTTGTGTGAACAAAAAGCTCAGAACACAAAAAGCTGTTATCATGTGAAGCTAGAGAAAAATATGCTAATTTCATACAGTAGCAAAGATTGCTGAGTTTTTCTATTATAGCAATTTGTTTGGTCTGATTTCAATGTACTGTTTGCCTTAGAACTTTCAAGACTCTAGTTTCTCTTAGATTTTTTTGAGAGAGAGAGAGAGACTAAAAGACACCCTGTACCTAAGATTTCATTCTTAAGCTTTATTTTATAGCACGTGAGAAAGCGAACATGGGAAATGGATTAGAATTGTTCAAGAATATCTAAGATTGTACCTTACATGGCTTCAAAGAAACTAAGAGGTAATTTAAGAATTTCTCTGTTGCTCTAGATAGAAATTTTGATGTGATAACACTGTCCTTCAAAGACTAACTTCAGACCTGTACGCCATGGGGAGTATAGGTAAGATTTGGTAATCCAAAACTTTAGTTTTCAATACAGTCAGTTAATAAGCTGTCCCCATTATTTCTTTGCATGTAATCCTTCTGTTCTCCTGGGCTTAGGCATCTCTTTTCACTTAGAATCCACAATCTAGAACACTCTTTTTGTAAATTATTCTCAAACTTATTTCTGAAGGAAGAATGAAAATCTGTTCTGTATCTAACTGCCATCTGCTTAGGCTGCCTGTCCAGCAGGTGAGCAAATTTTCTCCTAAACCTGAAGAATGGTGGAGTCAGAAGACTACAAGCTGTCCTGGAAAGTAGGAATTCAGCCCCTTTTTACTCATGTGGAAGCTGTGCCAGCCTGCAGGGTGGAAAAAATCATTAATCGGTAAACCCAAGAGAGATCATCAGAAGGTATGTGACAATTTACTAGCTTAGTGGTTGTCATCTGTCTGGAATGGAGAATAGCTGTCTCTGATTCCTATATCCCATGCTATGTCAGCATCTTAGTTTAAACAGTAGCTGAAGTAATATATTTAGTGTTGAGAGCAGGAACTGAAAACTAGAACTTTCAGTACTGCTGGTCCTGGATGACAATTTATCACTGTTTCCAATACTTGTTTTTTCTCAGACTGTATACATCTAACATTCACTGTTGCAAAGACACTGTCTCAAAAGCAGAAACAGAGAATATCCTCCCCCGGCCTGATTTCTTGCACAACACTATCTGTGGTCTGACCACAGGCACCAAATCAAACTTTCAGGGTTTTAGATTCAGGGAAAACTTATTTGTGAATCCCAAATCATATGTGGAATAATCAAAAAGGTGAGTAGCAAAGTATATCAGTGTTTTTGGCAGTACTCAATTATGGAATAATTTTAGTCATCATTTTTGCTTTGCTAGTAAAAATACAGGTGTGTGTTGACTTCTGGTTGCTTAAACACATAGAAGATTAGTTACTGTTTTTACATTTCTGCTGGTTTTACTGCCTTGAACTTCAATATCTACATGCTATATAATTCACAATTTACCGTCTGTTCTTTTTCCCCCCCTCTATTGGGAAACTCAGTCCTTAGCAAAATGAGATGCATGTGGAAACATTCAAAGGCCAAAATTCAGACAAGAACTTTGAAGGGGAGAGCTAAGGACTGCAGCATTTCAGGTTCCAGGATAAAGCGCAGTTATTACGGTTTTTGAAAAGTTTCAGTTTTGGATTCAAACACCTAAATTCCATTTCACTCTGACATTAGGCATCTAAGTCTTGCATTTTACTTTTCTTTTAAACAAAAGGTTTTTTTTTTAACAAGTATTTTCATTCAAGTTTTCAATCCAAATTCCTACTATTGCAACTACCTGTGAAATTGAACACATTTAATAACAGTGTAAAGACACTCCCGAGGAATAAAAAATTCTTTCTTAGACAAAATCTCAGAATGTCATAACCAAGGCTAGATCCAAAAAATGTGTTAATATTTATAATTCCTGGGGCACAAAGAAATTATACCTTCCAAACTGTCTCAGCTGCTATTTTGTAGACTTTCAAGTCTTCATAGTAAAGGCTATCTTGCCTCGATTAACAGGACTGAAGGAGAAAATAGATCTTATCCTTTATTTTCAGTGTTCATGGACATCAGACTGGTGGCTTCAGAGGTGGGATTACTTACTGTAGTGACAATTTTCCTCTCTCAGATTTTCCTTACTGAAGGCCGAGCTCATCTTGCTTCTTTTCTTCATTGGGGTGGAGAGTGAACAAAACAGCAAGAAAACAAGTACAACCCTTCATCCCCCATTAAGAATCCAGAGTTAAGTGCACTATCTCCTGAGATCAAGAATTTAACTATTGGCTAAATTAGGTATCTTGTCTCCTTACCCTGATATTTTTTTCTCTCTTAAGAAGAAAAAGTTGCTTTTCTTACGTGATGCAAGTGTTTGTTGTTGTGTGTGTTTTTTTTTTTAATATTAAATTAGTATTAAGTTAAGATACCTACATATTAAGAAAAGAGTTTTGATTATTGATATGTTAATAGTGAGCCTACTGAATCCACACACTGCACACTTAATGATTTTCAGTGTGCTTGAAAATTGTTTAGGAATGGTTATCTTGTCCAGTTGAGAAAAGACTAGAATGCATTCCCCACACAACTAGATGTGTAGTCCTGCAGGCCAACTCTGCTGTGCAAAATATAAGGAATATTAAAGTATAAGCATAAGGAATGATAATGAACAAATGGTGAAAAGGGGTCTCTGGGCCTTTATATTCTCTGTTTAACCTTAAGGTGACAAAATTAGTATTTGTGTCATTTATTCATTGAGGTTAGGTTTGTTTTTCAGTTTTATAAATATCATCTAAAGAAGTACAGTTTATAAGGACAACTGTTTGGTTTTTTTTTTGTAACTGCTTGTGGAAAAATCAGAATGGCAATGAAATGTGAGAAATAATTAGTAGCCTATCAAATGAAAACAAACCCCCCAAAAAAGTAACTGAACCAGCAGTTCAGAGCTCCACTTAAAAAAAAAAAAAAAAAAAACAAAAAAAAACCAAACAAAACCATAGCTTTCTACTAAAAATACGCATACTATTTATATAGATTTCCACTAAGATGTTCATTAATTTGTACGCCATCTGCTGTGTGAGATCTGTCTCCCATAAGAAAATGTTGATACGTAAATCCAGAAATGAGCTCTTGCTGCACTCACTGCTTAAATCATACCTCAACAGGCACTACCTGTTCAAAGTGTCTCACAATTCCAACTTTGCTTCTCTCACACTTCTGGTAGATAGAAAAAGAATACTAATTCCTTGTTAAATCTGAAAGCATTCAATCTAGGTAAGCATCATTTGAGATGTTGCATATTAATGTAGCTCGCATGCATCATCTGTGTAACCTAGATACTAGTTTTCTGTTTAAAAAAAAAAAAAGCCAAAGAGCCAAAAAGAGAAGCTACTCCTCTCTCTTCTTCTGTTTCTTGGCTTTTTGTAGAGCATCTTGTTTAGGCTGAGAGAGCTATGCATTCAATTTCCCAAAGCAAACTTCATATGCATGTGTTAAAGTTCCAACTCACAGCAATTTGTTTAGCTAGTACTGTTTTCTTAAAGATGATTAATTTCATGTTTATGAACTTAGCTGTCATATTAGAGAAATGGTATTTCCTATTTATAACCTTGCTTTTAGAAATATAAAATCATACTTTGTCCACTATATTATCTCACAATGTACCAGTAACATGCTCACTATTCAGTTGGACCAGAACTGGAAACTTTTGAGACACAGGTTCTTCGTTTATATGCAGGACTCACCTGTTAGAAAGACTCATTAACCTACGGCTGTAGGCAACCAGCACTCTAACAGAGTATTTGTTTTAATGAATTGCCATTGTTATGTTCAGGGACTGAACATCTGAAGAATGAAGGGAGCAGCCAAAACCCACCAGAAGAGAATGGACTGAATGATCGGAGAGTCTCCCAGAAAACTGTGAGTACAGTCCAATATCCTGTGCTGAAAGAGAGCGCTTCTGAAGGGCACTACGGGCTCCTGGTGGATTAGAACAAGTGGTACTGGAACAAGAGAGATGAATAATGCAGATATCAAAAGAAGCAATTACACAATATACTGAAGTATTAAGATATGATGCCAAGAGTAAGACATGGAAGACAATTCAAACCAGTCTGTCAGTACCAGAAATTACCTACTTGTATCACACTTCAGGAAAACAGGAGAGAAAAGAACAGAAAGCAGCATATGTAAGGAAAGAAGAAGGGGGTAAAGCTTGGGTTTTAAAGGCCAGAACATTTCCCTCCCCCCAAAGTTCAAAGAGCTTAATAAGCAACGGAGTACTGTGATCCACTTATGAATAGGAGCTTCAGCTCCTATTTACACTTAGATAAGGTATGCTTTAGAAAAACAAACGAACAAAAGAAAAAAAAACTGAACATAATGCCTCTGACCATCTAGAAATGCTACTTGGGGATGTGAATTTGACCAGGAAGTAAGAAAGCTAGGCTTCTAAAACAGGAGCAAATCATAGAATAGAATCAAAGAATGGCTTGGGTTGGAAGGGACATTAAAGATCATATAACCCCAAGTCCATTTGTAGAAACATGACTAGGTGAAATAATAGGGCACTGAGGATCAGTCTCAATTTCATGATGGTATAACTGTGTAACCAGCAGCACATAAGGCCGTTAATTCTTTTATTTATTCAAGTAAAATAAATTACTTTCAGGTAATGTGTTTGCAACAAACAAGTTTGTTTATATGCACAAACACATTCCTTGCAGTAGCTTTTTACAGAGGATTTTTTTTCCTGCTTTTCTTTTTCTGTAAACAGGAAAACCCAAAGGAATTTATATAGAGATGTGTGAATACGAATCAAAAATGGACTCCTATTGGTTTGGTGAATTATCAAGCTGTGAACAGTTTGCAAAAAAGTCAATTTAGATGTAACTATAAAATGTAAACTAGTCAATCTAGTGAGGCCTAGTTCATGAATGAGGGATGAAGAATGGTGTGGAGTTCCATTAGGAACAGTAACGCATTCTTATATGTGGAAGAACAGGGTAGTGCGAGGCTGATTAGAAAACAAGAAACTGAAAATGCATTATAGTGGTAGTAGAGCATGAGGGGTTTTCTTCTGTACAAAGTATTGATCTTTGCTAGTTTAAGTAAAAAAGCCCTAACGGCTTGCTCAACTGCTTTTTCCTGAGATACCTTGTTACCTGAGCGTGGTGTCAGACAGTGCAGCCCTGGAACTGCTTCACGGAGGCAGGCAGCACATACTGCTCTCTTTTCCTTCCACGCCTTCTCTGCAAATTGTACTCCCGAACTCCTAACAGCAGTTCAAATACTGTGTCAAAAGGCTAGCAGGATAAAGGGACTGTTAGTTTCACTCTGTATTCAAAAAGCACTTGAAATAGTAAAATGAAGTCGATAGCTAGATAGTCTTATTAAAATGGCAAAAATAAATGACCCTTTACTGAGCAAGGCAAAGTAATGATATTGAGTTGGCCTCAACAGCAGGAGCTGGAAAAGAATCCTTTCCCCGTTTGGCTAGCCTTCTCACATTTGAGTGCTTTCCATAATGAAACGTTGCTGGATTTCTCCATTTTTTCCATTCCTAGAGAATCCAATTCACAGCAAAGTGTCCTGCTCTATGCATTACAATGTCAGGACTCAAGTGCATTGTAACTTATGGTTCAGGGTGTGCCAGTATGGGACGATTTTGATGGAGAAAATCCTACATAAATCCTCTCCTACACACAGGAGACTTATTACTAGCTACCTTATCAAATCCAGCCTCAGTAATGGGCCACACAGGAAACATAATCTCTGTGACTGTGCAGTGGAAGCTAGACTAGCCCCTTTACAAAAATGAAGCATTATTTTCAGGAAATAATTGCTCAGACTTGCTTGTTAAATCAGCTATGTACTATTTGACTTTTATACTATTTATTTTAGGTTTGTTTGTTTGTTTAAAACCTCTGACCAGAACAATAAGATAGGTTTACATCCTCTGCAGAAGTTATCTGGGTATGAACAGTGACATATGGCCTAAAGGAACCTGATAATCATTCAAAAAGCAATAAATGGCTGACATTTCCAACTTCTGTTGATTTGGGAGGGGAGGGAAAGAGAGAGGACTAGGGGGAGGAAGGGTGTCTAGATGCAATGCTAAACCTTAGCCTTCTAGAATTTGACAACTTTATTACGAATTGAGGCATGAAGGCTGCTGCCAACACTTGTTCTTCAAATTTCCAGTGAACACTCATTCTCCAGTGTGCTTTTTTCCTCCCAGATTTGTTAACATCACTTCTGTCTTACCCTTGTAGCTGGTCTTCACTCATATACTTTCTGGTACCTATGGGCTAGCTGAGAAGCATGATAGTATGAGTATGTATTTGCAACATTAAATATTCAGTGCTGAGCCAGTTTTTTTTCTTTTCTCTTTTAACTGTACTAACTGTAGAGGCAAGAACAAGGTATATACTGGCTAAACCCTCTAATTTTTAAAAGGTTGCAAGGAAGACTTGTACCATCTGACAAGGAAAATCAAAGTGAGTTCCTCTGTTCAGTTACCTGTCTTTAGAGTGAGTACTGCATCATTTGGCTAATTCTCAAACTTAACTACATTTGGCAAGTCACTGGCTGTGAGAGCATTATCTAGGGCTTGCCCATAGAGCAGCATTATACAGTTGGTCACTGATCTTAAAGATGAGTAGCATGATTATTTAGAATGACAAACACGTACACAGATGATGTGGCACAGATTTACTTCTAAATATAGATCTAGACAACAACTGCGAATGGAACAAAGGTTTCCCAGAGAAGAATATTAGTGTACTTCCCAGTGAAACTTTTTCATGTATTTTTTATGCTGGTGAGTATAGTAAATAAGATTATGCCACTTCTGATCCTTCACCTACCACCTCATTTCTTAACAACAGCTTCTCTTTTGAATCACATTGGAAATGACCCACAACTTATTAATAGCTGATCTAAACGCAAATAATTGTGATGTATTAGAGGGAGCCTGTAGTTATTTTTTTTAACCAAATACTCTTCCTCTTTTCTGTTCCAGTGGTATGTAATAAATAAATAAATGAACAACAACCACCCCAACAACAAAAAACACAACCAAGAAAGTCAAATTTAACCACGCTTCTAGAATTACTACTGATTCAATTTCCTAGAAGACTCATTGCACACTCGAAGAACATCTGGAAATTCTATTTTATGTTTAACGTGGCTTCTGTCGTTCTTAGAACATAAGTAGCCATATCTGATAAGAACATTGTACTTATAATGTAGATAAGTTTATTCCAATTCTTTTTCCAGTTAGTGTAATCTGCGAAGCTGGGAAAAAATAAATAGGACTAAGTTAACCAATTGAAAAAAAAAAAATACTTAGCTGGCAGGAATTAAGACTTTTGTCAGGTCAGGTCACTGTTGCTTTGAACCACTGGCAGGAACTGGTGTCTTCAAAGATGATGCAAATGAGTCCTCCTCCATATTTAGACATCACTATAATAATGTAGGTAAGGTGTGGATTCCTGCCTGTTTCCTTAGAGACCTGCAAAGAGAAGGGCAACGCTTTGAATAAGCCTGTAAAGATTATTCTGTTAGCCAAAACACCAAATATGATGCTATGCGTTCCTCCAGATAACTGTATCTAATAAATAACATCAAAGCCAGTTACTTCAAAGTCAACATCTTCTCTGGTTTTTGGGGTATGCGCCTATGAAGAAAGTGATGCTACAGATTTTAAAATATCAATTTCTAATTTGCTTATGCAAAAATATATGGCTCAGAAATGCAGTTTTGGTGTAAAAAAAACTGGGTGAGCCTGGAATAATTATTCTTTGTCATAAGCACAGTCTTTCTGAATATCACTGTATTAAATTCTTAGTGAAATAGTTTAATCAAACATAAATATCACAAATGCTTTTTGCTTTACAACTTTAGGTCTGGTAAACAATTTTCAAGTGAGAAGGCAAAATGCACCTTAAGAAGCCTGGGCACTGAGTTTGGTGATAGAGACTGTTACATCCCAGGCTTCCCTGCAGCCCCCTGTGGCATGGTAAGCTTACTGGGGTAGGTGCTCTTTCTATTCTGAATTGCTGTTGACAGAGTACAAAAGAAATAGATCTAACATTTTATCTGAAATCCTTTATGTAAATATAGGTCACCAATTCTTAATATGAAATAGTATGTATATTCGCAGTATATTTATGTATCCATCACTACACTAACACCATTCTCATTATTTTACTTTGTGTAAAATCTTACTATTTTAACTTCGTGTAGGAAGAGGCAAGCTGAAAGTAGGTCTCAATTCCTAATTCCTTCTGCAGAAGTACACGTCAGCAGCTGGAGCTACTTTACATAGGATTTAAACAACAGTAAACAAAAAACAGATTAGAAAGGCTGCTAAAGCCTCAACCACAATGGGAACTCAGTTTAGCCTCAGTTTTACAATCTGCCTACCAGTGTCTAAGCTTTCAGAAGACCCGAAGGGGAAGGATTTGGGATTGAAAAACTGGCTAACTGCAACGCCTGAAGAATCTGAAGATTTCACAGTCACGGGGAAGTATAATCCTTAATCTGTAAATGAAGAAATACCATCCCAAAATTCACTGCGAATTGAATACAGCTTTCAGGGAGTAGGGCCTCCTTCTTGCCAGCATTGTTCACAGTTTAAATAACAACTTGCTTGCAGGTGCTTAATGAAGAGTTTAAGTCACTCAGAACAGAGGCATCCACTAGACCCAGAACAGGACCAACATACTAGGCTGTGGCTGCTCAGGCCATTTGGTAAGTATATTCTTATAAGTAGCTGAATATATGTACCAACACATCGAAATCCTTTTGTATATATAACTATATTCTTCAGCCTGCAAACATAAGAAATTGCATGTCCATGTGTGCTCGAATGATTTCTCAGATTTGTTTGCTTCACTATAATGGAAGCCTCAGAATTCAATTAGTACAACATGGAAATCAAGTGTCATTTTCAAGTTTAAACACTATTAATCCTCTCATCTTTTTCCTATTGAGAGAAGACTATTAAACACATTTCATACTTGAGCAGTATTTTAGGAAACTGCATTCATCCACATGCCCTAGTTCGTTTTATTAAGCATGTGAGTGTTATGGCTTAGAATCATTAGCGAGAGGAAAAAAAAAAATCAGGATAAAGTGATTTACATTTACTTTAGTTACTGTAAGACAACTTGTTAATGGAAAGCTTTTGTGTTCAGCTGAGAAGGTTAAAACCTTTTCAGTATAAAAAGCAGTGGAACTGCAGAATGAAATAGACAATTACTTTCAAAAAGAAAAATCTAAGCAACCCAACATTTCGAGCTTCCAAAAAAAAAAGCTACTACAGACATACTTACTGTAGACCTTGCATGAAAACTACCACGCACCAGCTAACACTGCATGCAGCATTTCCTTCATCATTTAATTATGGCTGTTGGTTACATGCATACACGACTCTGGGCAATGGTACAAAGCACAAAGCTAACTTTCTCCTTTTTTTTTTTTTAAACAAAGCCAAGTTAGTCAGCAGAACCTAGGAGTGTTTTAGATATTGAAATGCAAGCAAGTTCTTGGCTTTGGCTTAAGTAGGCTTCTCTTCCCAAAGGACAGCTAGAACATGGAAAAAGAGAGGATGAACAACTTGTGAGTAATAGTCACTCATTTGGGAGTGTATTTTATGCCATGCCACTTTAACAGGATGAACCGAGAGCAGGATCCATAGCCTTAGCTCCTACTTGTATCTCTCCTCACTGGCTATACATCTGTGTGTGTTTCCTGGTGAGTGCTCTGGCCCTGTATGCTATAACTTCAGTCTGAAGTCTTACTCCTTTCTTAAGACTAACCTCTAAAATAAGTTTTGCTCATCTACTGTGTAAAGTGGGAGACATTAAAAAGCTCGAGCCTTAAGCTATTCATTTGGAGGATGAAAACAGACAATTGCAACTGGATGATCATTATAATTAAACTAACAGTATTTCCTTTTTTTTTTAATATACGCATTATTGAAATAAAAAGCCAAAGTTAGTTAACTTAGACTAAAGGTAGAAGATTTACCTTTCGAAACGGTACTTAAAATGAAGTACCAGAAAAATATGATTGCATAGAAATGTAGTTCTTAAGTGTTGTTACAGACTGATATTTATTTCAGTACTTTGTGAGTCCCATCCTTTCAAATGATATTTGTGTTGGCTCCTGGTTGTCCTTTCCCACTAAGCCCCACTAGGAATGCTGGGATGTGATGTCATTTGGGAAGGCTTATTTCTTAAAATATCCCCCTCTATAATAAAGCTCATAACATAAGGGAAGGCCAAACTGAGACAACAACTGTTGTTAGCAAAGACAGCAGGGTAGGGCAAGTCATAGCCAGTATGCACTGGCTGCGGTAAGCAAGATGCTTCCCTTTGAGAGGTTCTGTGGCTTTTTGCAGGTCAAGTGGCACACCTCACTGTTACGGAATTATGGAAAAATGTAGAAATCCATCTGCGTGTACCTTTCTTGACACTAGGTGCCTGTACAAACAAGCAGTGTAAGCCAGTGTTAGAAAGGATTATTTTGACTATAAACATTATGCAAGCAGAAAGAGTATTAGACTAGAGGAAAACTCAGAAAAACATGTAAACCACCAAATAATGCATCCAACGTATCCTCCAAGTGGAGGTGTATTCTACATCTACTTTCTGCATTCAGGACTTTTTTTTTTTTGTATCAATCAAATCTTTTTTCTCTTGCTTCCAGAATAAGAATGAATTAATTTAAAGTTTTCCCATCAAAACATTGTCAGGGGCATCACCACTCATTGTTAACAGAATTATATTCGTGATGTTCTTTGCAAGCATGGGGAACAAATTCATGAGAAGCCCACCAGTTACTGTGTAGTACTGCACCTGCTTAGCTGCCTTCTACTGTCCAATATACATTATTAAAAAAAAGAGTCACCACTGCTATTACAACCAGCACAGGAAAAACAGCAGAAAGATTGAAATGAAAGTTTGCAGTGAAGCTCTAATTTACACACAAAACATAAAACTGATGAAGAACGTTTCCCTTAGCTGGAGACTTCAGGTCTGGCTCTGAACCCTCTGGCCCTTCAAGCAACTGTTGCTCTGGTGGCCTGTAGGTTAGTTCTTTGTAGTGCTGTAGAATAAATGGTTATGAGTTCAATTTTAATGTTTTTGTTGTTTAAAATGACTGGAAGGGTTTAGGTTTGATGGTTTGTAAAACCAGCAGAGGTCTGTGTTGTATGGAAGCTGTGACCTCCAGCTCAGGATCCATTTGATACCACCACCAGTCTACTTAGGAGCTTCAGCCTGGCAGGAAAGCGGGTCCATAATTGCATCATCGAAACTGAACTGTTTTGATAAATTATTTACTGCCAAATAGTATATTCTACGAGGGGAAAAACCTTGTCTCTCCATGTCAAGACAAGAACCTCCTCAATGCTCTAAGTGTGCTCCATTACAGGTGGAGACCGAGAGATCAAGTACATAGGAAAATAATTAGAGTGGGAAAAGAATGAGCTCTCTGAGGGAGCATGCCAATAAAGAGCAAATGTCTGTAATCCCTCAGAAATCAATAACATAATAAATTAGGCATATGCCACAATGGTTTCCGATTTTCTTTCTATCAACCCACCACCAAATAACATTAAGAAGAGTTGTATAAGATCAAAAAATTTCATCACAGGCATTTGTTTTGTAATACTGAGACATATGGACTGTGCTTCTCTCACCTCTCATTAGAGCACACAGTCACAGAACTGGTTTTCATGCAAGCAGATAGATAAAAAGAATTGAACCTACTCACTGTATATGCTTTTTATAAGTATTACACATTTCTCTCTCTCCTCTCACCTTCTTCATCCCCTTAGAAAAATACTGTCCCATTATGTGAACGTGTGTCAGATAGTATTACAAATATTTCACTACTCTTCTCATAGTGAAAGATTACATTAACTTTTTACAGAAAAATAAAATAAATTCTGGTTTTCCTGTTATTTCCTGTTTCATTTGCTGTTTTTGGCTAGAGCTGCAGACCCTGACCTTTCACTTCACAGCATATAACAGGACACGTTTTGGTGACAGGAGCCTGCATGCTCAAACTGAAATTGCAAACTTCATTTGATAAGAAGCACAAAACTTGCTGTAGAGCTGGCTAAAGCTACAACACACAAGGAAGGATGTCAGTTTAGTGCCTTCCTTCCCTGTCCTCCTCACTGGCAGAAGAGAAGGCAGGATGCGCTATCAGCAGCCTTAGGGGCTTCCTCTTATGCAGCAGCTGCTGGCCAGGCGGGCGTGAGCAGGCAAGTAGCAGTGACTTCCAGGGCTGGAAAAAGAGATTGAAGTGTGGCATAGAAAGCATGTTCAGTGCCAGACGCATCCAGGCAGGGAAGATGGAAAGGCATCAAACAAAGACTCCTGCCTCACCCACACAAGCTGTTTCTGCTCAGATCCTTATGATTTTGAATTACTGGATTCTTACTCAGTCTTTGAATTCACAGTTAATTTTCTGAAAGGCTGAATTAGTTCCATGGGAAGTCGTACACGTTTCCAGGAGGTATAGGCATAGGCTAGAACAGACCAGTTCACTGATCCTGAGGCACTGAGTGCACTTGGTTAATAGTTACCACATGCACACACAAATCCCAGGATCTATTTCCCTCACCACCACAAGATACTGGGGGGGTGGGGGGTGGGGGGGGAGAAAAAGGCTCTCGTTTAGAGTGTCATACAGCACAATTCTTAAGCTGTCCCTGATATGTGAAAGGTCTCATGACAAAGTAAGTGAGGACGCACCTACCACATCTTGCAGAATGTCTTAAATGGTATGTCCTTCAGTATTACTGAACAGGAAGAAGACGCATCCTTTTAAACACGTACCAGCCCTATTGCCATATGCTTTCTCTAAAACTAGAATCAGAAGTTAAAAAATCCATTTAGGTTTTATTCTGGTATGTTTGAAACTATCAGAACAGTCAGCTTTCAGCTGAGCTTCTGCAATCACCTGTGGCTCCAGCCCAAAGGAATATCTTAGTTTGCAAAAGTCTTAATTTCAGCAGAATTTCTTCCCTATTACAAAACCAGCTAAACAACAGACAGCTAAGCCAAGCTACTGCATGCTGAGGAGACTCTCACTATAGATTTTCAAATGCTGTTAAACTGTAATTTCAGCTCACGATTAATCCCGAGAATTTAGTGAGGTACATTGCTGATATTCTGATAGAGGATGGGGAGTGCTACAGTCCCTTGCTCAATGTCCATGAAGGGCCTTTACACCGTGGCTGGAAAACAAAGTCACAGAAGCCTTTGATATGCTTCCAATAAGCCTTCACCACATTCAAAGCCTCATAAATTCTGTTACTTGAAAAGCAACAGAACATACCCACATTGCTTTCAGTAGAGGAGGTGCTGGAAAGGGCTTTCTTGTTTCAAGAATTTTTGTAGAGGGAGTTATAAAAACAATGGTAAATCTTCCCTTCTCATCCATTAAATACCAGAGAACAAAACACTCTTATCTGATTTCTGTCCATGCAACAGTATTGCATTTCCAAAAAAGCTAGTGAAAGCAACCAAGTAGCAGGGGAAAATAAGTTAAAAAACACTCTTCTGAACAGCCCTGGGTCCAGAAATGAGCAAGAATTGGAGGTTTCATCTCAGATTAGTGAAAGCAGAAATCAAAACTCTTGCAGAGATTTTATTCTGAACAAGATATAACGACAAGAAATGGTTGCGTGCAACATGCTGATCACATCTTATTACCCCCTCTAGTAGAGAACATAGATGACTAAATGAAAAAAGGACTCTAATCCACCGAACAAGAACTGAGAAATGGATCTCTCTCCACTACTACCTGTTACCTTATCCTCAGGGAGCCTATTACAGTTTTCCCCCCAACCGTCTTTTGTATTTACTGAAAAAAATGCTACATCCTGTGGGGTCTGGGCAACTTGCAAAAGTAGACACTTCTCCAAATTGCTGAAAATAAAACTTTATAAAACAGCAATTAACCAACCAAAACAACTTCACAAGCATAGAAACATTCTGAGTTTTCTTCGATAATTTCACATGTACTTCTTTTGATACAGCCAATGTACAAAGCTAGTCCATCGGTACCTGTGATACGTTCTGACTATGAAATCAGTATTCCTATCATTTATGAGATGCTTGTTTCTAACCATCAGTATCAGAAGCCTTTGTAGCTAGATTAATGGTATGAAAAGCAGTTCAGAAGATGTCTTGTGCAGCTTTAAATACCAAACACATATAGGCAGCTAGATTTAGCTTCTGACCCAACAAGAAAAAGGTGTGACACAGAGCTGAGAGCAGAAGGATCTCCAAGAAGTCATGAGCAGAAATTGTTCTTCTTCCCTGTGCCCTTGACAGGACATTTTCTCTATGTCTTTCACCACTTTCTTTTCTGGACAGCCAGACTTCCAGTCTCATGGACTTGCCGGTATAGCATAACT
Organism: Anser brachyrhynchus; assembly: GCF_964034855.1. Taxonomy (NCBI): domain Eukaryota; kingdom Metazoa; phylum Chordata; class Aves; order Anseriformes; family Anatidae; genus Anser; species Anser brachyrhynchus. Next base: position 31,710,681 of record NC_137698.1, on the reverse strand, counting down.
ACATCTGAGGTAATTTGAAAGCTTTCATTCAAGAAGTTAATCCTTAGGAATACACATTGGCTTTTGCTAATAACCCCTATAGATCAAGGTTCATCTATATGCTGAAATAAATCTTTTAACATTACAAAAATTATCTATGCTTGATACTTCTGTGCACACGTGTAGGTGTACATGATGCTAAATGGAGTCTGGTGCTTTTAGCAATTTTTAATTTTGGAGTAGGCACCAAGAAGTCTGTTCCCATGACATATTTTTAAAACATTTCAAAATAGTAGCCACTTCATTCTTTTCAGAAGGAAAAAAAGTTTTCTGAGATTTAACTATACATTTACTCAACTCAACTTGGGGAAATATTTAAGGATTTCATATGGGCAGGCAGTGTCTTAATACAGAAATATACAGTAACACGTCACCTACAGCTGAGTGTATGTCCTACAGCTCAAGGGCAGCACCTCCATGATTAGAATATCTGTTTGCAACCTACTGCTCATCTAACTTATACCGCTGGGAATACAAGACAAGCCTTTAAAAATCACTGTTTAAAAAAAGGTGCAAGATTAAAAGGAAAAAAAAAAAAGGATGGGAGTTAAATCTTTCAGGCTTTTATTGCCCTTTATTGCTGTTTGGGGTGACTTGATATCTATCTTCACAAGTGGCACGGCGATGTCTGTAAGATGGCAAGGACTGTACACCACCAGTTATGTTTTCAGAGCCCAACCAGTGTTTGTGGCTCTGTGTACCAGAAGCACAGACGGAAACCAAAGCTCCAGTTCTGACGTGCAGTTTCAGATGATTGATGGCACCCTGACTGCTAACTTGATGCTTGTCTGAGGTAAAAATCACTTCTCGTCCCCACCCTGCTCTTTGGCTCTGCATACCTCGTGTGTCCCTGTAGAGCGCGTGTTATACAGTAGGCCTTTATGCCATTTCATGTAAGGCTCCAAGGAGATAGTTGTACGCGTTTGGGTGGTTCCCCCCCACACACTTTTCTTTTTAAATTTAGTGTGGTCAAGTCAATCTTTAAAGTTCAGTTTGTTCCAAAGGGTCTGTAAGGATGGATGTTTGATTACAATGCCTGAAAGCTCTTTCCCATTTCTTTATTTGCACACGGAAAAATATACTCTTTTAATGAGACGTTCCCAGTGATGAGAATATTTTGAAGAGCTGCACACATCAAGTCATACCCCAAATGTTTCACAATTTGTAGTTTCCTTCTCTAAGCGTAAGGATCATCTTTGAGCATAATACCTTATTCTGTTTGGAGTTCAAAACACTTTTCTAACACGTTAAACCGCTTCCCACAAACTTCACTCTCAGGAAGTTTGAATTGGCTGCTTTTCCAAAGAAGTCTGAAGGATGCCAGTGTTCTCAGCTTTGTAAACTCAAAATGAACTCGTATTCATGCTTCAGATCAGATGAAAGGCTCAGGTTTTGTATTTTCATTTTAATCGGCACGGTAGCATTTTTGGAGTGCAGATATCTAGTTCCTATTTCTTGCCTTTATAAGTGCTTGCTCACTCTTGTGTTTTGCCTAGCCCATCTGCCCGAACCACTAGCTTGAAACTTTTCACAGCAAGAAAACAGCAAACAGAGTTGCATTTCTACGTTGGAGGCTGGGACAGAACTCAGGCCCCGTAACACTAAGTGAAACAAATATTACTGATCAGCCAAAATAGCTGATACAGAGCTGTCTCTCTAAACACCTGAACAGATCCACTGAAATGTCTCATTTAAACTTATTTTTCTTTTTAGATGATGTTTAGTAAATATATAAGCCTTAATCATTTTGAGTTTAATAGTAGACTAAGTAGTGGTAATAACAGCACTAGCAGCAAACAACAACAAAATAAACAACCAACCAACAGAGCAAAAACCACTAACAAAACAAAACCTAAGACCATGAAAACCTTAAAAAAAATCCCAACCAATTCATTATTCTAAGAAATTTTAGAGCTCTATCAGTTCAGAAGTAACTTGTGAAATACAGCCGAACATGGATATAACAGAACAATTTGTACAAGTACCCTATGAAGGCCAAGAGCCAAAAGAAAGTAATAATAGAAGAGGAAACACATTTGACAAGTGACTTCTCTCATAGCCCTACCAACCACGCATTCAGGCTGCAGATTTGAGCCTGGTGGTGGCCCCACCAAGGACAGAGCCCAGCACCACCTGCAGGTGGCTCTGCCCTGAGGATGCCACTGACATTTGTCTCCATGCTTTAATCTGTGCTCGCTGCCACCTGATCGGAGAGCACCTCCTAGAAGAGATCTTATCCCTAGTCCTATAGAAAACCGCAGGGTTCTGACCGTTAACGTCAAACAAGCATCAAACCCTGGAGATGCGCCGGACTTGTCAGCCAAGGGGTCACAGCCTATGCAGAAATACCATGAAGCAGAAATAGTTCCTATTTTTAGCCCTGGACTAGATGAAGCCACAAGGGTGGCTACTGCCTATAACCATTTGCTCTGTGATTTGCATTCCAACAGTTGACTCTCTGCAAGAGCTGGGAGTCCTGAATCTCATCCTCCTGCCAAATCTTCTCCTGTTTTCACCTTCTAAAACAAAAGTCAGTGTGACCCAACATCAGATGTGGATTTAAGAGAACATTGGATTTCAGTTCAGTCCCTAGACAGGATTCCTTAAAAAAAAAGGAGGTGGAAAAATGTTCAGAATAAAAAAAAAAAGTACACCGAGCCAATGCTACCGCCTGCTGATTGTCAGCTGGCGTACACAGCCCATTAAACCGCTGCAGATAGCGTAACAGCTTGTCTCAGCGACTGGAAGGCTGAAGAGCTAGCTGAATATATTGCTTCTGCCTTCACATCTCACACGCACCAGACACCATCGTGACACAGCCAAAGACTGGGCCCTCCTGAAATATATTTTAAGATTTATCTAAGTAATTACAACATATTGCAACAAATGTCTGTATCTCAAAATCATACAAGAAAACCTTTTGAAAGCATCTCACAAATTACCACATTATTGAGAGAACCATAGGGAATAATCTTCTATGTGTTTTCTGTGTTTATTCACTTGAAGGGTTGGATGTTTGGGTGCTTTGAAAAATACAAAAAAAAAAAACCTTTAGGAGAATGAAAAGGAAACCTTAGAAATATTCAAAGAAATACTGCTACTACCAAACGTAAAACAGCACTATAAAACAGTCACAGTCACATCATTTAAAAGTTGTTTTTCACATAACTGAGCTGCATTACAATAAATATTCTGGACAGTAGATGTCCTAATTGTCATTTGGCAAAAATGCTTTGGCTGCACCAACCTAGTTAAATAAAGCGTCAGGGAGTTATTGAGCAAAATCTACCTTATAAGGCAAAGACAATACTTGGATTTGAGACATCCATTAAGCAACAAACATACTCTATTAGCTTTTGCTTTTGAGATAAAGTAAACATAACAATTGTGTTTCTGTTAGAAGTTCAGCAATTCTCTTAAACACTGTTTGTGAGGTTTTACTTGGCCTAATGACATGGACAGTTAACACAATCCCCAGAATGTGTTAGTGGGACATTCCCAGTCAGAAATTTATCAATAAAGCTGGCAAATTCATTCACAGGATAAAAACCATGATACAATTAGGGAGATCAAAGATAACCTCCATTGCTGATCAGTGTTTGAAAGGCAAATCCATTATGCTATGTAAACACAAAGGTCAGATAAGCCTTTTTGTGTAAACACTGGGCCAAAAGTGCTTTAGGACACCAAGAGCCTATAAACTTGAGACAACATATATAAATGGATTCAAATCGTCTCCATGTACGCGCAGCCAACCAGTCCCACCCCTCAGATTTGAGCTTTGTTGGCCAAATAAATGCAAATAGTGCTTCTACTTACTCTATGGTACAGGAGAAAAAGGTAAAGCAGGCAAGAATGCTACAGCTCAGAGTCCAAACTATAAATAGGTTTAGGTTTTAGAAAATACAAACCAGAGAACTGAGCATTTCTGGACAGCAAACACAAGGACTGTTTTCAGACAGATGCCTACAGTAGGTCTTAAAATAACTGACAGTTTTACTCTGTAGTTTTTCTTCACTGTTTTTCCAAGCTATTTTGGAAACTTTGAAATCTGTCCTCTCTGTAGAGAAGGAATTTCAATCACAAGAAAAAACTTTTTCAGCGCTGCATAGATCTTTTCAATAACAACAGACAAGCATCAGCATATTCAGAGCATCAGCTTATCATTGTCTAAAATTATCTAACATATCCAAGCGGGTTAAAAATGTCACAGAAATAAACAAGCTCTGTAGAGGTTGAGAACAACTTGCTCCTAGAAAATGCCAGAGATGCCAAAACAGCTTACACAGGTCAGAAGTAAAAATTCAATGAATTTATGCTTGTTGTAGAAACAATGTTACAAAAGAAGAGTCAGATTTCTTGTCTGACAGATACCAGAAATATGATGAAAAAGGTATTTAAATACATGCTGTCAAATTATGTCAAAAGTCTATTCATATGCATATCTCAGAGTAGGAATTACATTTCAGACAAAGTTTTGGGGCTCAGCAAGAACAAGACATACTGTGTGTTTATCCAGACTGAGTACTCAGAGCAGATTCATGTCTAAATAGTTGTCTTTTGTTACCAATATATCTAAAGCTCACAGCAAACTCAGTATAGCTGGCACATGTTAAATGCAAAGTTCCTGCTCCGTCCTGCTGAACTGTTTGAATACATCCATCCACCTAAACACCTGCAAGTGTTGTTACTAAAGCAAAACATGTTCAGAAAGAGGAATTGCTGTTATTAGACCTGAGCAAGGTTACTTGGATCTTTTGGTTTTAATCCAGCCCAAATGAAACCATATAAACGGTTCGTGTCATGATGTCTGTTTTGAATACCTACAGGGCCTGGGTGGTAATTTGGAAGAAAACCCATTTTGAAAGAAAATAACAAAATGTAGGCTGCAGCTCCTGGGCCTCACTTTGCTTGTCAGGCCACACTCAGTATTTCAGGCTGGTAAACCTCACCAGCTGAGATGAGCAGATCCAGCAATGGGGGCTGGTGGACAAAAAGGGCAACACACTGCTATGAGAGTTTCCCTTACTGCCCCTTCCAGTCATGTCCTTACCACTAAACAATTCTCTCTTTCAGTAAGTCACATGATAGACGTTAGCTGTTAACCCAGTTTAAGCTATTTTTGTTTCTTTTCCAGTATGCTCTGATCAGCAGCACGAACCACAAATAGTGCCCAGCAATTGGCGAGCAGCAGATGCCCGAATCCCATGTTTTTCATCTCAGTTCAATATCCTTGACTCATGCATCCTGTCTACGCTAATGTTAGTTTCCTGATTGCAGTGTGTCTGCAGCTTTGGAGTGTCAACAAGTGCCTGAGCCATCCCAGAAAGCTCGCTCCTCCTCTCTGGTCTTCAGTTTTGCTTGGTTTTAATGACTCTCTCTCAAAGCTACCTTGTTTTGCCAATTTACATCTGGAATCTTTGGATTTACACTGGAATTGCAGTACACTTTCTCCTCTAATTTTAAAATAATTATTTTGATAGTCTAGAATATTCTGCTTTGACATGTCAGAAGAATATGAGCTACTAACCACTAACAGTTACACTTACCTGCTATATTAATTACACTACATTCTCATACATACATATTACAACATTCTCCCACTTGAATGAAACACCCCAAACAGGAAGATCTGACCTAGAATAGACCATTGCTTGTTTGGGAGGTGCTTGTGTCTTTGTTTTCCAGATAATCTGAAATTCTCCTGTCCCAATTGCTGTCACGTTCTAGATAGTGTAGCAGTGACTTCCGATTGCTTAAGACCATTTATGATTTGCATTTTTCTTGCAAACTCATTAACAGCATTGACTAGGGATACAAAATAGTTGTCTTTTTCTTCTCCTTTTAAAGTATACAGCTAATACAAAACTCAAATTAGGATCACTACTACTTATAAAACAAAAACCAAAAACCGTACCACAGCAACAGGCAAAGTAAAAGTACATGACAAAAATGGACAAATGCGTTATTAAACTACTCATCAGAACTTTAGATGCATTCCCTTCCACCTTCAGCTATTTACTATAGAGACCTTTTCCTTACCATTATTTCAAATATTTGCCCCCAAACCTTTTGACGCAGCACTATTCTCACCCGCATTTTACAAAAGAAGGAACCAACAAGTTCCATGCAGCCAAGACTCCCGACTCCCAGCACGACGCTTTGACCACAACACCACTTTCTGCTCTGGATCCTTTTGATGTTTTCTTTCAGTAAGCTTATGTGGAACTATGAACCTAAAGTTGCAATTATGCTCAAAGGTTTTTAAACAAATCAGAGCTCAGGTCCCAGGAACTCTGCTCAAACAGCCCACAAAGAAACACATTACCCAGCCACCATTATTTGGGCAATGGGATTATATATACAAGGCCAAAAGTCTACAGAGTCCCAATTCAGATATATTTCCTTAAGTAATGGACTATTCATCTAATCAATTATTAGCTGAATAATAATTAGCTGAAGCGGATGGAAGACTGTCTCACCTTAAACCATGACAGCAAGGGAAAAAAATAGTAACGATCGCAGCAGCTGCATACACTAACACTTTGGGTAGAAACTTTAACTTGAGGCTCATATAAAGGGTTTTCTTTGTTTTAAATTACAAGTGGCGCCATTATCCAAAGGTGCAGTCCTCCCAAGAGAAACAAACTGAAACAATGAGAAACCTGAAGGCAGGAAGTACTGAAGCAGGACGGTGGGTTCAAATATCAAAGGCCTTATTTAGTAAGGTGTAAGTCATACCTTACTACATCATAAACTACTGTCCTCCTACTTGGAAATGAAGTTGCCATCTTTTCCTCCTTCCATGAGCTACTTCTGATGATTACTCAGTGTTTACTTGACCTAGCAATAAGCTCTAAAGCCCTCAGCCACTCTAACACAGACAGAGTGGTCGCACACACAGCTCTGAGTCCCGCTGCACAGCTCTGGTTGAGCAAGAATTGTCCTCCTGCACCGAGCTAACCCTGCAGAGGTGCTACCACCAGGACGTTCGAAACCTCTACTTTTTAGGGGTACTGGGGTGACCATGGCATGCAGATCTTCCTCTGCTCTGTTTTTAAACACTGTGCACTCTCCTTTATTTGTGAAGCATTTCAAAATAATATCATTTGTTTGTGATTGTAATCCTTTTATAAATAAATTATATATATATATATATATAAAGTTACTGATGAAGCAGTTTAGTTTACAATAATGCAGTTCAACACAAGAAAAGTTGAGCAAGTTAAGGTATCACACTTCTGTTCACCCCATGAAACTGCTTAGGGTGTGCAACACCCAGCTGATTTCTGCTGTGATATTCACACTCTACTGTTGCAAAGTTACAGTGAGCAAAAGAAATTAATGTCTTTCATTCTGATTTGAAATTGCTCTGAGCAGTCTATGCAGGAATCCATGCTGCGCATCTGAATTGTTCAGATAGAGTTTAATCGTCCACTTACTCTGTGAAAGGAAGGGATAGCTCATAGCACCCTTCATAGCTGAAAGGAAGCTATCAAAGTTGTAGGAGAAAGAATTCATTATATTCCTACCAGTATTTTTTAAACTCCCCTATTCTTGAACCGAAACATTGACTTCTCTTGATTATCTGTTCAGGCCATTTATAATGAATGTGTGTAGATTAAACAAGAAATCTCTCCTTCCCGGCTGTGCAAGCACTGATCACAATAAGCAGTCCCTGAGACCCATGATTTTCAGCTTTGCAAAACTTTTGCAATGAAGCTATGTTTAACAGATCTCATAGTTACACAGCTGAAGGCAATCCTTGCTCCTCTAAAATGAACACAGCATTAGAAAAAATAAACAAATACTGTGCCAGAAGAGGTAAGAAACAGCACTTCTCAGTTAAACTAAGAAATCAGAGCTTAAAAGAGGTAACTATAATGCTAGGCTTTATATAAAACTGGATTAGCATAGGTTTGACTACCTATATGCCTTATTGTATAGGTTTAGCATGACAGGTGTGCTATCAAACTGGATATGAATCCGTAGAAATAGAATATTTTACCTACCATGTTGGATCATTATTTATTTTTGCCTCTATAGACAGTTGTCTTTGAAAAAACACTGCTACACAACCTTGATAATTATTAGCTAAATCTTTGCTAAAATATCTCTTTAAAAATGCCCTTTGACTGTAGAAGTTTTTTGAATTATCCATTGAGGAAGAAGCAGTGATAAAGAACGTAGTTTCTTCTCGGAAATTATTCATCATCTGTGGTAGAAGTTTGCAGCAACTGAATTATGGTGTTGTTATATGGATATTTCCCTTATAAAATTATAATATTTAAACTATCTAAAAACCTGATGCAAATCTGTTGTTGCAAGTGAATCCAAAATTATTCTGAATCTGTCTGAATATTAGAACTGATTGCCATTATTTGTATTACCACTAGCTTTCATAAGTATATTTCACATTGCACTTACAGGAAGCGCTTCTTTACAAAGATGGATGGTGCCCACATTTATCATATTGATAGCGCTTACCGTATCTATTTCTGTGGGTGGTTATTAAATATTTTATTTATTGCTGCACACAGCTGATCTGATTGCCATTAGTGAGACATATTGATAAAGTTATTGTGGGAGACTGATGCCAGTAATATATTTAAGACCGAGAACTACTTTATGTATACAAGTGATAATGTATGCAACTCTTGTTTCATCAGTAAAAACCCAAACAGGCCTGAATATAAAATGCTGTTTTGAACTTAGTCACAAGAATGTTAAGAATTTCTTTTTTTTAAGATTTATGTGTCTTCCTTGTCCACAGGGAGCAGCAGCCCTAGCAGTCTATTACTAAATTCGAAGATTGCTCTCATATCATCTTATGAATAAAACTGTCAGTCACAACACTGGTCTTACATTTTGCTATAGATTTTCTCTTTATTTTCAAACAGACTTTTAACCAGTCATCTACTATATTCAGAACAAAGCCATATCAGTCTAAATAGGACACCACGTGGTCTCCTCTGGATGCTCCAAACCACCCGGCCTTGCCTACTTTCCATGACACAGCCCACGTTTCACAGCTCGGCCCCAGTTGTGCTTTGCATGCAAGCAAGCCAAGGTTCATGACTTCAAGTCAAGACATCCCCTGAGTAGCCTAAAAGCCAGAAGTAATTGCATTTTTCATTTAGTTACTGGAAAGAAGAGACAAAAGATTCAATTCACATCGCAAGACTTTTTCAAGACAGCACAGCAGAAATACATATACAACTTGGACTGATTTTCAGAAGGGATGAATGTTGAACTTCCTTAGACAGGGGTAAAGAAAGTCATGGGAATTGGGAAGTGCCTGCTATCTTAACCTTTCACAGGTGCAGGACTATTCTTTCAAGGAGAAAAGCATTAGTTTTGTTTTGTACAGGGAGGTGAGCACAAAAACCTAACCTCTTCTAGAAGCTTATCTACAATAATCGAAGTAATACTGGGAACATTCTTAGCACTGCTTATCTATATGATAGGTAGTTTCTGTAGGAGAAGAAACAGGAAGATGAGGGAAAACCTACTTCCCTTAGAACAGTTCTTAACCAAATACATACATGAAAGTACTCTGTAAACATCACTAGAAAACTCATATTCCATATGTTATTTATCACTGCTGGAATTAAGTCATGCTTTTTCTTTTCACACCCCAAAGACTGTCAACACCAAAACATGTTTGTTGCTTAAGTGAGAATTATTCACTTTATAATTCATTACTACTAATATGAAGAAATTTATTTTTAATTTGAAGACAAGCATGGAAGCTACCTTTTTATTTTTTTCCTCCTCCAGTTTAGTGCTGACACAAGCAATTCATGTTTCTGCTCTTTCTCATTTCCGTTCTCATCTAACCACCTCAGTTTGTGGTTGTGGACCCAAGGTTTCTTATTGAAGGCCTGTTCCTCATGTGCTGTGCCTGTGACTTGTGTGAGGAAGCCACGTCAATAATTTCTGGGCAAGAACTGACCTGAGGTGAAGCGTCTGTTCTCAAAGTCGCTGCACTGGGCTGCTTTGTCAGATTCTGTCTGACCATGAAGTCTAAACAAGCTCTCCGACAGTCCAAAGAAACAAGAGGCATCAAGTGAATAATGTAGTTTTACCAACTGTCTACAACATTTTCTGTGAAGCCAAATTACTATGAATTTCAATGAAGCAATCCCCATTAAAAAGGATCCTGTCCCTGTCCTCTGAGTTCAGCCAACAACTGTATATGAACCTAGTGTAATGCATTTTAAAGAAATCAAATCTCTTACAATGTTGCCAGCTCCAGATATTCCTTACAAATAAATACAATGATTCCTATGACATTTTCAAAACCTCTGTAAGTTTGATTTTGAACTCCGAGAATCAACGTTGTCAGCTTTTCTTAACAAGTTCCTTGCTGTTGTTTACCACTTTTAGGGGGGAAGGGCCATAAAGCCTTCAGCATTAACACATCAAACCTAGCAGTACTACTACTGGCCCCACACATCTGGAAACCAGAAATTCTGATTGCTAATTTTATTCATTCATGCCTACTATTTCTTTAGAAGTTATATATAAAGATTCAAAGTGTCTCTTTTAAATGATCTGAAAAAAACAGTTTCTCATCAGAAAAAGTCTCCTTTCTGCGAGCAAAATACTTTAGATAATAATTTTAATTTTTAGTGCTTCCTGGTGGAAGACTTTCCTGTACTTGGCTGTAGCTGCCTGCAGCGCGGCCCCACATCTCTGCTTGACTGACTACAGCCATACGGAGTCAATGAAGCAGGTGCTGCAGGTGCCTGCCAAGTATTTTGACTTCTCCCCCTCACCACAGTGAGAGGGATGCCTGTCAGGAGCCTGCCAAGTGCAGTGCTGGTCCATAAGTTTCCTGACCAACTGAAAATGTTAAAACTGAGTTCTGATAGAAGCTGCACCCTGGTCTTTCAGAAAATACACGTGTATTCTGCACTAAATAAACCAGTGGTTGACTAGCTTCTGCCACCTGATGCTTGGTAGAAAACCTCTGCCACCAAATGCATATAAAAGTCTATATTTCCAAGACAGAAGACAACAGATGCCTGCATACAGATACATTCCCTACCAGCTGTGATCCAGAGTTATTATCTGGTGCAGAAGCCAACCTCCAAAGCCAGCCAGCATCCCTTTGCTTTATTTATTCAGTAATGTCAGCCCCGTGTTTGAGCTAAGAGCCTCTACCGAGCAGCGACTGTGTCATTGTTAAATAAGTCAGGCAAGGTTAATTACCAGTGTGTTTACATATAAAGATGATCTGCGATGAGAAAGACTTCTCAAGAAAAGTACAGTGCGATTAAATAGAGGTAAAACACCAGATTGTTTGTTTAAGCTTTCCATTGCTCTAGAAGTAATTTTCTCTCTCAAGAGCCGGAGCACAGCTTTTTCTTTCAGTCAAGAAGCTGATTCACTCAGCATCGCTTTATTTAATCAAAATGCAGCATCTCAATAGCACATATTTTTCCCCTCATTGGCGGCTATCTGTGTTGCTAGGTTGGGTAGCGCCTGAATAGCCCTCACATGCAGACGTATTACAGATGTATAAAATGTCAACACAATTTACTGAGCCTGGTGAGGATGCCTTTGTTACAGCTTTTGTTTTAAATCCAGTACTGTGTCTGCCTCCTAGGGCCCCGAAGTGAGTCTCTTTAAAAAAGAGCTACAGATTTATTCGTCCACTTTGAATAAGTGAAAATGTGTTTTGTTGAAACCTCAGGAGAGTAAATGGATTTACTATAGAATCCCCTTTTGTTTATGGGCTTGATGAAAGCATTTGGCACTTAATGATTCCCAGGCTATTCCAAGTTTAAAAAAGAAGAAATCAAGTGTGCTGAGTGTTAAAATGTTTTCCACCAACCTCAAAGCAAATTTAATATAAAGACTTGTTCAGGTGTCAAATTAGTATGGCAGTGGAATGCTTACTAACTCGCCTCCTCAGCATTTACACCCAGTATAATGTCACATTTTGTTCTTAAAACAGAGCCAAAAGCACGGGGGGTGAGGGAGACCTATCCACGTGGCCACCTGAAATCCAGACCTGTTCCTCTCAGTTCTTGCTTCTCCCATCATCTGCTGCTCCTCCCATCTTCATTTTCTTCACAAAACTTTGCAAAAATTCTGAGATTACAGCACGTGCTAACTTACAAAAACCACAAAATAATTTCAAGAACCAAATTTATGTAAGCACAATGAACTTCCATTAAATTATTAAACTCCTCATAAGAGACTGTTTATGTTCTTCTATCAAATTGGTTCAATGTGTAAATTTTCTAACAGAGCGCTACCGACACTATAAGTACAAAGAGGACACAATAAATCACTGTTAAAAGGTTTTATGTAGGGATAGCTTAGTTAGCAGCAGTTGCGGCTTTTGGTGAGTGAACTATTTGCATTGCCGTCGAGAAATATTGCAGTCTACATCAGTTTTTAGGCCAATACTGATCACGACTAATAAAACACATGAATTAGCAAGCTCTTTAAAACCTAATATTTCACCTAAAAATCTCAGAGCTACACATTCCCATTTGGAATATTCAGGAATTTTTCAGCAGAAATATTTTAAATGTTAAAAATACCTTTTTTTTTTTTTGAGAAATAGCGAGCCACCAGTGCATTCCCACTGAGAGACCATCAGTTTCTCTTTAAGAGAATAATCAGGCATAATATGCTTATCTGATCCTGTTCTCTAGCCAATATATTTATCCCTTCAGCTTTTCCTCCTTCTTGTCAGCCTCTTAGGGCTCTGTTCTAAATATCGATCTTTTATAGATATTTACCCACAGAAGCTGCAAGACATGTCCAAGTCCCTGCAAAATACAGTATGTGATGTGCTAGTTCTTACTCAATCAGTTATTCTCAGTCTATGGGTTTTTAAAGGGAGGTTTCTCAGTCTATATTTTTTTTAACCTATATAAAAAAAAATATCTCAAAGACCATTCAGAAGTTTGTATCCTTTTTACAAAGGCAGTTCAAAGCCAATTAGGGTCCCTCCTCACCAGAGAACTACATAATATTTTTTCTGTCAGGGAAACAGACTTTGTACTGAAGACATTTATGTAATTTGTTATTTGTATGGATCCCTCAGCATAAAGATGACAAACACCAGATAACGTGACCAGGCAGGTAGAACCACTCTGCTAAAGAAGTTATTTCTCTAAAATAAAAATGATTGAAAAATAAAGAGGGCAGAGGGATAGGAGGGGGATCATGATTGTATCCTAAGATTCTTCCTATCAAGGACAGCTTTGGTTTATTCCCTATAATGAACTGTTGACAACTGACTATTAAGAGAAACGGTGAAGAGTAAACATATATACACTTGTATACTTTACGACTTCATCATAACTTCCCGAAGGGACTACATACCTTTAAAATCCAAGAGCTACTGAATATTAAAGTTGCAGCAGATTTGGCTATTTAAAAAGTTTCCCAGCTCTAAAGGAGGAAAACCACTAGTTAAACTCTCAGGATAACCTTCCCCTGAAACCAAAGCTCTTCCCATCTCGGCCTTTTTTGCTTCCGTTTCACACATAAAAGGGGTTTCTAATTAAAAACCTGTGAAGTACCTCAGGATGTTTCCTCCATGCAATCCATTAATTATCCTGAGAAAACCAATCATTATAACCCTAATGCTGACCTTAGCTTGTCTCTCACTTTGTAGCATTTACTATTGTTCTTTTCAAAAGGTATGAAGTGCTCCTGGCAGATCCATCCAGTCTAGCAGACTCCCACCTGGTTCAAACACACATCACGGTCTGATCAGATTGGCCTTTCTCAAAGCCAAGGGTTGTACAGCCACCTGCAAGGATGCCACAGGGTTACCATCTCTGGGGTAGGGACTGTCCCCAAACTGCCAGTTACCTCACTCTATGTCCAAGATATCTTTTCCTTTAGTATACTTTGAAATGCAGCAACGTAACTGAGGTCAAAATCATTTCAAAGCTAAAAGAAAGAAGTGAAATAAACACCATTGTTGGTCTGCATAACATCATTTCACCCTCATAACTGCCTCCTTTGGTACAGCTTAAACTTGCTGCCTACAGACCACTGCCAGTCCCTAACTCGCTCGTCAGAGACATGCAAAAGATAATCATGGAGTTTAATGTCTATGAGCCATTAGAGTGGCCCACTTTAGGATAAAAAGGACCTGCTGCCCCCTTCAGACAGCGATTCATGAGGAGCAATGGGAACCAATGCTACATCAGACAGCACAGAGGATCACTCCTCTGTTCTCTCAGCTTAGCTGCCTCCCGTACCAGCGAGCACCAGCATCCCAGAATAAACCCAGGCAAGTGACAACAGCAGTGTTTCTTATTTATAGTGGCAGGGTAGTTAACCCACAGAATAATTTTGTAAGATGCAGTACGAGAAGAAAAACTATAACCTTAAGATGCTGGCTTGTAAGTAATCCTGTGAGGCCATCAGCTCAGTATCAAATAAGACTTTGTATTTATTTTGAAACAGGAGAGCAAGGGAATCCCGGCAGCAAAGCAGGGAGCAGTAGCACTAGTGTGAGGTGAAGCGAATGCAACAGGGGTTTTTGGAATTGGTGCCACCAGCAGCATGCTGCGCCCTGGCCCTCAGGCGCAGCGGTGTTACTGGGGGAAATGCAGTGAGTGGGCATGCGTGTGGAGCGGGGAGGACATCTCCGAACCTGAAAATTGACAAGCCGAAAGCAGCTGGCTGAAGTGAAGCTTTTAAGGAACAGTAACAATCTGGATCATCTGAACACCCATTTATTACCAGCTTTTCCTTTTTCCTCATTTGATCTCCTCAAGCACTGAAAGAGGGTCCTTGCTACTGGCAGTGGGATACCTGGCAACAAATAATAAGGCAATACCTTGCCTTTTCCAGTGAGACAGCAGGATCCTGGCAATTTTTCTTCTTTCCTGTCAGCTTACACATCTCTGCTAACCAACACTAAGTCTAGACTTCTAAAACTGTTTTAAAATTTAGGGTAACATACTTTTTGGCAAATTACATTCCAGGAAGCCTTAATTCACAGGAAATTCACTGAAGCTTTATTACTGACCATCAGTGACTACTGAGGCATATAAAAGCACCTATGCCACAGAAGATATATCCTCTTCGACTTAAGAATTGTTTTGGACTATAATACCTTGTAAGTAGCTGTCTCAAAACCAATAACATTGACCTGCAAATGACACTGTGGTCTGTGGATGTGGTCTACCTTGACTTCAGTAAGGCTTTTGACACTGTTTCCCACAACATTCTCCTTGAGAAACTGGCTGCTTTTGGCTTGGACTGGCGTACACTTCGTTGGGTTAGAAACTGGCTGGGTAGCCGGGCCCAAAGAGTTGTGGTGAATGGAGTTAAATCCAGTTGGAGGCCGGTCACTAGTGGAGTCCCCCAGGGCTCAGTACTGGGGCCAGTTCTCTTTAATATCTCTATCAATGATCTGGATGAGGGGATCGAGTGCACCCTCAGTAAGTTTGCAGATGACACCAAGTTAGGTGCATGTGTTGATGTGCTCGAGGGTAGGAAGGCTCTGCAGGAGGATCTGGATAGGCTGGAGCGATGGGCTGAGGTCAGCTGTATGAAGTTCAACAAGGCCAAGTGCCGGGTCCTGCACCTGGGGCGCGACAACCCCAAGCAGCACTACAGGCTGGGAGATGAGTGGTTGGAAAGCTGCCTGGCTGAGAAGGACCTGGGAGTACTGGTTGATAGGCAGCTGAATATGGGCCAGCAGTGTGCTCAGGTGGCCAAGAAGGCCAACAGCATCCTGGCTTGCATAAGAAGCAGTGTGGCCAGCAGGTCTAGGGAAGTGATTGTCCCCCTGTACTCGGCTCTGGTGAGGCCGCACCTCAAGTACTGTGTTCAGTTTTGGGCCCCTCGCTACAAGAAGGACATGGAGGTGCTCAAGTGAGTCCAGAGAAGGGCAACGAAGCTGGTGAGGGGTCTGGAGAACAAGTCTTATGAGGAGAGGCTGAGGGAGCTGGGATTGTTCAGCCTGGAGAAGAGGAGGCTCAGGGGTGACCTTATCTCACTCTACAGGTACCCTAAAGGAGGCTGTAGAGAGGTGGGGGTTGGTCTATTCTCCCACGTGCCTGGTGACAGGACAAGGGGGAATGGGCTAAAGCTGTGCGAGGGGAGGTTTAGGTTGGATATTAGGAAGAACTTCTTTACTGAAAGGGTTGTTAGGCATTGGAACGGACTGCCCAGGGAAGTGGTTGAGTCACCATCCCTGGAGGTCTTTAAAAGACGTTTAGATGTAGCCCTTAGTGATATGGTTTAGAGGAGGACTTGTTAGTGTTAGGACAGAGGTTGGACTAGGTGATCTTGGAGGTCTCTTCCAATCTAGATGATTCTGTGATTCACCACTGCACCTGAATAGTCACAGTCCTTTGCTGGGACTCTATCTCTGCTGCAGATCCTGAATCTAAACATGGTTCACACAAGGGAAGTCACTTCCAGTTTTCCCCAAACAATCCAGAGATTTCTTTCAAAATCACATCCCTGACTTGAGCAATGCAAGGGCAGCCCAAAAGGCCCCATCAGCACCAGAGCCATTTTAAGACAGGATCATCAGAAAGCATGGAAAGGAGTTGGAGATTGCAGAGTTATGCTGCTTAAATAACAGCAAACCAGCTCAGACACCCAAGGAACTACAGTCACTGCTGTTGTTACCAAGTTCTTACATTTTACGTTCAGCCACAAAGCATAACCAGGAGCAGGCATATTCAGTGGTATACATTAAAATGTCTCAGCAAACAAAGGCCAGCAGAAAAAGCGTTGCCCTTTCAGGAATGCTGGGTTACATCTGGCAGCAAAAGGCTGGGAGGAGGTCGCTGGCACATAGTCATTTGTTCCAATGCCACAGAGGACAAAGACAAGCAAAAGCAAAAGATGAACTTTTTAGTTAATCTATTCTTTTAGGTTTTGCATTAATGCTAACATTTGAAAGGAAATCGGGTGATATTTTCTTTGCTGCACGTTAAACAACTACTGAATAGTATTTCAGTCCCAGTAACTGCGTAACCATATTCTGAAAGTACCTGGCAGCATCAGTTCAGGCACCTCTTGGTACACGTTATCATCGGGGATCAGGCTCCAAGCCAGTGCCTTTTATGTCCTGATGACTGACACAGGACCATTGCTGAGGAAGGCATAGACCGGATGCTTGCACAGCAGCCTGTTCACAAGGGAGGACTTTCCCTGGGCCCTATTAACATTTCAGCACTTAAAATGTAATCACGCCTGCTCTGTGCCCCTTTGCCAAGTACCTCTGGCACTTTCATACCTGAGTATGAGCTAAAGCAAAGCTATTGGCTACTTTCCAGGTTAATGAGTTTCCAGTCTCTAATGAAAAGACTGGAGAGAAGCTGTAAGACACACTTACAAACAACTCCAGCAGAGCAGCACATCTGCCTGGGGAGCAACAGCAGCCATCAGGCTGCATTTGTCCTTTATGAGAGCCCATCTCCTGCCTCGTTTAAATTTTTTCCCCTTTTTCTATTTTTCCCAATCACTTTTCCCACCTAAGGAGAGTGGAAATATGAAGGTAATGAGTTTGTTGTTGTTTTGTTTTTGTCAGATCAATACCACCACCTCATTACCTTCTTGCCCTTTGCTTGGTTTCTCTCTCCTTTTTCCTCCATTTGGTTCTGGTGATCAACATGAGAACAACAGCTGCAGCTGGCTACATTAGCTGAAAACAGCTCAGCTGTAACTGATCTAACTGAGACATCATAACGCCACTAATGTTCTCATTGCTAATTTGTAGTGCTATCATCGGTGCCACAGACGCAGAAATGGATCTTTGCAATTTTACAGATGAATTCACTCCAATCTTGGTGTAACTTTACAAGTGGTTGCTGAGAAGTCAGTCCCTGGGCACTCCGAGGTAAATCCCAGAGCACAGCGTTGGCCATAAGGAAAGCAGAAATGTCAGAACAAATACAGGGGCAACGAAGCAAAAGTATCTGATACAGCAGGAATTCTCCCTTGCAATACAGTCACAGAAACTCCAAGGTAACCCCAAGTTTTAACAGTCCCACCGTATAAATCAGCTTCCTACATACTGATACAAGGCTTTCCAGGCAGTTCTTAGTTGCTGATCATTGTCCTGCGCCTGCTGTTTATGTAAAATATATTAAAACCATCTTCTCCCAACTGACTTACTAGATTTAATGTATTCTCCATCACATTACACTTACCATTTAGGCATGGCTACTGCTCGTCCTATACTGGTAATAATCTTTTAAAAACATTATACCCACAGACAGATCACCAGGCTATTTCTAGGTCACTCAAGTCTGCTGCCACCACACAGTTGCCATGGCAGTTGTTGAACAAATTCAAGGTACAATACTAGCACTGAACATACCAGTCAAGAAATTCAAGGTGCCTATGAAGAAAGGAATTCTGTGAACAGCATAAGTTCATAACCAACACAAGACCACTTTAGTTTTTGGAGCAGAAAAATACAAACCTATTATTCAGCACCCAGGATCTGCTCCTAGAGCAAGTGGGAAGACAGAATACAAACTTATATTGTGTACAATATCTAACTCTCCTGTGCAATAAAATGCCAAAAACCAGCAGCCACTTCTTCACAGAAGTTTCTGGTAATAGCAGCTGGAATAACAAAAGCAACCTGAGCCTCTCATTTTATGGGTCTGCATCAATCCCACCGAACACGACCTGCTGCATTTGCTAGACATACATACACGAGTGAGCTCATTCTGTTGTTTTGAACCATGAAAAATGGTGAGCCCTTAAATTGATGTAAAGAAGGAACAGCTTTATTGCCTTTTGCTTGTGTGTGCCTGTGCACAAGTTTCAGTGGATCCAGGGCCGTAATGTGCATGACTGTATCACAAAGACAGCGTTATTCACATTTACCTCTGCAGGTTACAGGGTCCAGCCAACAGAAATGACCGCTGTTTGGGGCAAATGTAGGAAGTGGGTAGGAAAAACTCCCCACTTCACCCCAAAGTGGCAGCAGAAGCCCTATTTTAGAGGACTGGGCCCCCTCCCTTTGCCCAGACTTGTCACAATCCCACCTGCACCCAACAGCAGGGCAGTGACAGCCCCGCTGATGGAGACGTTTGCCTCAGCAAAGCTGATTCAGTTCCACCGCCAGGGAAAAGCGACCGGCTTCTCTCTCAGAAAACCTACACCAGTGCTTAGGCCTCCTCATCCAGACATGAAAGAGAAGTGCCACAGCTGGTTAAATAATTCTGCTCAGAAGATTAAGTATGTAGCACAGGCTTCTGAAAGGAAACATAAGAGTGGCTGTCATGCTTTCAGTTGCCCTGATAGCCATGCACTTTGCGAAGGATGCCAAGTGTTATTGCAAACACAGTTTGTACTTCCATGACAGTAAGTGCTTCTCTGCTCCTTTTCATTGCCACAGACCAGTGCTTTTGATCCATCAGCAATGCTCAGCACTCATTCCCAAGGGAAATCCTTTGAAATGTACCTTCATCTTGATCGCTGACCTCAAGCTGGTCCACACTGTAAGCACTAGTGCAAAGAGCTGCAGTTGCTTTGTGCGGGACTTTATCTGATTACCAGATTTCAAAGCAGCTAAACCCAGGCTAATCCACCACATAAAAGAGTCAAACCATTTTTAATGCAGGTTCTTTCTTTTTAAAACCTAACAAGGGGCCTAACATTCAAACTAAAATTTAGCATAGCTTTCTTCTGACCCAGAGCCAGCCTACTACAGTTTATCACTGAAGATTATATTGTATTAAGAATATTATTCTAGAAATAATAGAACATTAAAGCTACTTAGGAAAACCAAACATACATAGAGAGCCAAGAAAAATTTATGAACAAAAAAAAAAAAACCCACCACAGAACAGAAGATGAAAACTGAATAGCTTAAGCTATTTGTAAGCAACGGGCAATTATTACTTTATTCTGATACCACTAATATATCCTATGAGAATATTGATGTCCTGTATTTTGTTTAAAATAATGACTAACAAAGAAAGCTGAACATAAAGACTGAGTCATTCATCCACTCCATTTGACACAGAAGTCACTTTGGTGGAAGCTGTGTCAATTCTTTTAAAAAGCACATAACATCTGCAACACTTAAATATATATATAAATGCTTAGGGATTGGGAGCTCCAGCTGCTGTGAGACTGAAGAAATCCTCATGACATCAGAAAGCAGGAATTATATTTCATTCACCCTTTTTGCCATGGTAAAAAAAAAAAAGTAAACATGATCCAGATGTTCCGGGTGTTAAAGAGAGTCTACTTGGTAATTATTGTCCGAGACACAAACTTTTTCTTTATAGTGCTGAAATAATTGACTTAATCCAGAAGTAAAGAACTCAGAAATACAGCAGCCTTCTTCCATTACTCTTCAGGGTGGAGGACACGGTTCAACATTTTTTCACATTTTGATACTTTAAATGAAGTCACACAGTTTGGCCGTTAGATAAACAAGTCAGAAAACATAAACCAATGAGCTGATATAACTAAATAATGAAGTATCAAAATGGTAAGTTATGTTTCCTACCAAGTTATATGAAATAATGTAATTTTTTGTAATAGACGTCACTTAATATAGAAGAATTTATTTGTAATTATTTTCAGTTCTTTATGAGAATGGTTCTGCTTTTCTTTTTAAAGGGGAGGGGAGAACCCCTGAAGTTTTGGGTGCAAAGCGTATTGCAACTGCCTAGAATACATTCACTTTTCCTTTTAAGCTCTCTGCATTTATTTTCATCAAAAATGAAAATGACACTGGCACAAGGAGGCAAGCTATGAAAGCACCTCGCTCCTCTAGGTCAGCTCAGGCTTTGGAAGCGCACTGAGCACGGTCAGAGGTTTACACCGGTGCTCGGTGCAGACACTTAGGGTGCGCTACAGCACTGCATCAGCACTGCTGCTCTCAGAAGCACCAGGGGAAATGGCAGCTATCCGAGCATAACAGTGAGGAGCAGGAAATTGCTCTTAAAAATAAAAGCTCACATACAAGTTTCCATCATTAAATTATAGTGGAATAGCACAGTAAATATTTATGGCACATCCTCTGTCTTAAATCTGTTTTACAATATTACCAGCTGTAGGGAAAGCACGTACCGGCTTTCCTCAGCTTCCCTCACTGGTGAGCACCCTTCGCTAACTTCACTGACACCAGACAGCCGTCATGACCAAGGAGAGAGGAAACCCAGGGGAAACCTTGGAGGAAACTCAGCCATTGCAGGCAGGTATCTCCCATCTGGGGCCTCGTGCTGGGATCATGCCCAGGACCACAGAAAGCAAACTGCAAGAAACGCTCAGAGATCATAACACACCAGCAGGAATGGGCAACACTCCCATCTTGTGCTGATGCTCATGGCATTTTGGGCTTTTGCCACTCCAGCTTCACATCAAGCATGGAGCTGGTCAGCAGAGGATACATGCTCATAGGTGTGTGTCAGGGGAAGATCCTCAGTAATGTACAAATCTTCTGGTAAGCCTCCTTCTGAATTGATTTGAATGGATGGAGCCTTGTCCCTTGCCTCAGACACAGTGATGTGATCTCCTACCCCTTACTAGCAAAGAAGAAACATAATGATAAGCAACAGAAGACATCATGTTAGGCTATGTTGCACAACCTATGTAAATTCAACAGCAGCATAACATTGCAAGCATAACAATTTAATCAGAGCAACAGAAAATACAGTATTTTTGCAACATTCAGACTGTTTCCTCATGTGCAAGCTTGGAATAAAACAGTTTATTCAACTGCAGGATGCAGACAGATTGAATAAAAGCATCATGCAAGGAATGCTCTGTCCTTGCCTCTATTTCCTTCAGCCTCCTTGCCATTACCTTAACATCACAGGTATGAATTAAGAGTCTCATGGGTAACTAAGGCCATGCAATTCTCATCTCTGTAGCGGACAATCTGTGGTGATGCCTGGAAAGTCTCCTGAACTCCAGCGTACAGCAACCGATGCAATGGGCCAGGCTGATGCCAGGCTTGCAGGTAATGCCTGACCTTAAAAACTCCATCAGCTTGAAAACAGATGTGAGCCATACAGTGAAGCAACTTATGGCTCCAGTTAACTGAGTCCTTATAGACAAAGAACGTTTGTTTCCTCACACGCCCGCATTATGCACCAAAAAGAGATTACTCAAAAATGCTGGTCTTCTGATACTGCTTAAGTGAACATGCTTGCAATGGGGATATATTTTACAAAGGGTATTTTGACTGCCAAACGCTGCAGATCTACACAAGCTGTGACAGTGTTTGCCCACATCCGACTCGTGGTATTGGAATTAATCGCGTGTTGCTGCAAAGCCTGAAATCTGTGCTACCTCTTTCCAGAGGAATCCAGATATATGGCACAAAACCCAAAAGCCTCTGGAACAGCTCCTAGTGAAACTTCCTTGAGGTGATCAGCAAACTATAAACTACAGTTAGGCTTTTATCTCTATCACCCACCAGGTTTGTGAATTAGCTATGAAAGGAGCTCTTCTAGGTAGGCACACGTTGACTGTCAGAGGGGCTGATGCCACACTGCTCTTTGACTGAGGGCAGAGTAGGAACCAATGAAAAATATGGGTACCAGGTTTATGAAGCTGGCTGGAGGTTCACACCTTAGCTAAGATACAGGACATTTCAGGAAAAGTAGCTAAAGCACAGATGAAATTCAAGCCAAAGTACTCATGAAGATGTTACAACAAAGACAACCTCTGCTGAATGGTTGAGACCTCTTGAATAAACTTCCAAAAAGAAAACACTAACACACACTTAAGGGAAATCCTATTAATCTGAAAGGGTTTCAAGAATGTGTTGAAGTGTTCTATTGAGTAACGATTTCCTCAGAGCTTTGTAGGTGAGCAAAGTGTTGGTTTAAACCTCCTGTTATTCTCAGTAAAAATAAATAAGTCCAGTCTAAAATAGCCCATGTATAAAATAAAGAACGAGAACACAACAAAAACTACACATCTAGAATTATTTAATAAAGTACGTAATTACCCAGATCATTCTAACCATTTCTGACATTTTTATGAAAGTGGAGTGAGGAAACACCACCACCACCCACCTCCAGTTGGCTGGAAGACTGAAACTTAATTAAACTATTTATGCAAGCACCCTACTTCCAGCGGCAGCAGCAAACATTTCAAGAAATTTTATTTTTTTTTAAATCTTCATTGGTTGTGTAAGCAACACACTTACTAGATTCATATTACCAATAATACCCATGAGTAGCATGTTTAGGATTGACTTGAAAAGAGAAACCCTATTTCTTTCAGAAGTCCCTAATATTTGAATTAATGATGATGTCATCAAATAGAGTTACAGACACAAACACCTAAAAATCAGTAAAAGATTCTGTCTTATTATTTCTGCATCTAAGGTCACCATTTGCAACTGAGAGACCCTATCGATACCTTTGCTTTGACTACATGGTAATCCATCAGCACAGTCAGTCAGCAACTGTGGTTTAATCAAATTTTTTTTTTTTTTGATGATACTTATTAAATTAAAAACACTAATCTCCTGGGATAGGAAGAAATATTTCTACTACTTATACCACCGTGAAGAAGGCATTTGAAACAGATGGAAAGATTGCATCCTGAAGTTGCCTCCTTCCCTCCCAAGATTTTTAAAGGAACTTGAAGAGCAGCTAAGGGACAGGCATCTACATCGGGAAACTCCCATGCCCAGTTCCAGGCAAAACCTCTAGGGTTGATGCAATTTTGGCATTTAGGTGCAAGAATCACACCATTATCATTTCAGGATTATCATTATTTTTTCTAAACATGCATACAAGTAATTTTAGTGCCACCACAAACATTTTTTATTCCATTTTTCACTGCAGAAGTGGAGAGGAAAAAATAAACAAAACAAAAAAATAGCTTGACAAGTAGGGTAGGAGAAGTGTATTCTGTTTTTGTTCAGAGCACACTGCAGCTTCCCAGAAAACAGGACTCTCTCCTCTTCTTTCCTCCCCTGTTAACACATCAGTAATAACCTCCGACTATTCTGCCATAAAGGTTATCTGACAGTCTAGAGGACTGTGTGTGTTGCAAAATAGCAATTCCATTTGTTTCAACATATAAAATCTTCTCTGGAATGAGAGAAGTTAAAACATATGCTTAAGTTAATGAAATTCCCACAGTGAATATTTACACAAGTAAAGATAAGTCTTCATATATGTTTAGCTTTGCATCAACCTGGGCAGGCAGGGAGGGAAGAGAGAGAACCATATTTTGTACCAAAGTGAAGACATCTCATTATGTTTTTGTGGAAATCATCACACAAATTCCTCATCCTGACCGGTTATATAGGGCCTGTGCATTTTTGCAGGAAGAAAGAGAAGGCCAGAAGAGACAATAAATGACATCAGGCTGTATAGAAACAACACAATACAGCAAGTTCTGCTTTCACTTCGACAGGATGGAAATGCATCTGGATCATCACTCTTTTGTGTCATGTCTGTGCTGCTACCACCGGACTAACCATACTTTCCTTGTCTAGCCCAGTGGCTCAGCATCTCCTATAGGTGAACAAGACAAGGGAACCACTCGGTCACTCAGCTGAGTCCTTGTGAATCCATAGCTGCTGCTTGTTTGGTGTAGTTGTGAAGGCCACGTACCACAGCCTCATGGTCCTCAGCATGGAAACCACCGCCCTAGCCCTTCATTATAAACACCGCAGTTATCAAATATAGCCAGAGTAGAAGTTCACAACAGACCACAAAATTATACTTGGTGTAAAAGCCAGAGTGGTCCTCCATTTCCACTCACACCTGGTTTTGATCAGTGTATTGGCATGGCATTTTGGCTGCTTGAAGCAACGTACTGGATATGATGCTATACATGGCACACCGTCCTGGAACAGGGGACCACAGAAGCAGCAGTCCCACGTGTAGCACCGTGCTCCTCTCCTGCTCTCCCACACTGGCAGCTTTTTGCTGAAGTACAGGGGATTTTTTCTTTCCCTCATTCACCCAAGTAAAGAACAGGGATTATCTATTTAAAACTCCAGGGAAAACAGGGTAATATTAAGTAGTCAACTACTAAGGAAAGAATAATCCAATTTATTTTTCAAAAGCAAGTATCCAATTAATAAAGGAAATACAGTTTACTATTTTTCACCTGCCTCCAACAAGAAAGTGAAATAAGTCAGGAACATTTTTTTTTTCACTTTTTCATCTTAATAAAAATAGCGACAGCATCACTATGATCACAGACAACTTTTCATACATATTATCATAGTGTTGATGTTGGCTCCAAATGATACATAACCCTATCGCTACTGTATACTTGAGCAACATGGGCATGGAGGTGGAGGGCAAATCACTCCCCATGTCATCTCCTTGATGACTGTTTCAGGAATCAGAAGATTTTTTTTTCAAGACCCCCCCCCCCCCCTTTTCTTTTGGCAAAACGGATAGAAGACAAATGTAAAAACATTTACATATCAGAGGAAAGATGCTTGCTTATGAACGAGATTGAACAAAAACTGTCCTTATGGTCTTAGTAAAACACAGACATGTGCACCTACTTTGCAGCTGAGGTAAAAGAAAAAAATAGTTTTGCACCCAGTTTGAACACATTAAAAGGTAATAACATCTCAGGCAATTACAATCATACTAATGTACAGGTGGGTTGAAATGATTGCTAGTAGTAGTAATTCAGCAAAACTCATTTTTCTTTCCATTTACTCAGAAACAGGTATTATCTTAATTATCCTCCATTAAAAATGCCTTATGAATTTATTTATGTGGTTATTAAATATCTAAAGACAGCACTTGAAATCTAAAATGAAGTATTTTTCCAGATTTTGATATTAAAGAATGGAAACATTTTTTTCTTTTGAAACATGATTATACCAAGTTACTTTGTCTCATTTAAATACTATTAAAGTAAGGCTTATAAATTGCTTTTCCTGAAATCCTCCTAACATTACTATGGTGAATGTAATATAATGACATGTTGCACATTTAAAAAGATAGGGGTATATTATGCCTAATATAGCGTAAGGCTCTGGATAAATTTGAAGACAAGGGATCTAGATGAGTAACCTTGAACAAGCACCCATTTGCAGCTGTAGATGGTGATGGATTACTTTCACCTGAAGCACTGTCAGACAGATCACCCTGAGCACACCAAGTGCTGTATATGGCACACAACGACCACAGAGATAGAAGTGCTTTACTTGCACAACAGGAGCAGCTTCGAAATAGCCCTGTATTTATGGGCTCCAATTCACTAAACACTTGCTCCTATGAATAACCAGCAACTAACAAGAAAATCCCTACTGAGCTGTAGGGATTCATTGCTGGCAGGAGAAGCTCCTGGCAATAGTAAAGGAATAACTGCTTGCAGAAACAAACAGTGTTTTACACATCTACTCTTATTATTTGCCTCATTTTAGAAAACCACAGTTTGTGATGACAATTTAAAGTTAACACGAAGGTGTTTAGGCAGTTTGAACTTGTCAGTCTAAAAGTTTTGTTCCCAGAAAACTCATTTGTTTCCCACCTCCCCTCAGAGGTGCCCATATTTTTGAAGGGGTTAAGCAGGTGGCTGGGCCTCATCCTGCACAAAGGCATGGATTCACTTTTAGGCTTGCCCATAACCTTGGCAGAGCTAGGCAAGAGTGCAGGCACGAGCCCTGCCAAGATCTACAAAGCAGATCCCCTTCCTTGCCAGGCTTTCTCAGCCTAGGAAACATTCTTGTGTCCTTATCATTCTTAATGCCTTTTTTCAAGCAGCAGCACCAAAATAACAACGAACTCCCCTACCACCATCACGACACTGTCCATCCACCAGCCCCATCTATTTGGGAGATAAACTGGGGGGTTGTCTCTAGCCCAGGAGTACCCTTACTGGAGCACCTGGCCCAGGGGACAACATGGGGTTTTAAAGTCACATCTGTGCTGAAGGAGATAGGACATGGGAAGTAAATGTCCAGGCTTGGTTACAGGGCTCTCTAGCATCTTTCTCCACAGAAGTGACTTCACTTATGTGGAAAAATTACTCCACAGGCCTCTGAGAGTGAGAGAAATAAAGATCATACACTAGTTTTTACTCCATCTTATAGTAAACGGTAGAAAATTGGGTACAGAAAAATGCAACTTAACTGCGTAACTTAAGAGTTAGAGCACTCATTCAGGATAGGCCAACTGGGCTTTGTATTTGACATCGAGCATGCCATCATCTAATGAAAAATTGAGCAATTCCACAAGCAAAACCAAGAGCACTCCATCTCAGACTGTTTCTCAACTCCCCGGCTTTAAACATTCCCATTAGAAAGTTACATATGGTTCAAACCCTCAGTTAGAGAAGGGATTTGAGCTCTGGCTTCCACAACCTGAGCCACTATTCTCACCTCTAATTACATTTTTATTTTCCTCTTAAGAGGTTATTGTTCCAACAAGGTTTTCTTTCTGAGAAACTTATGAGGGGTACATCATGATGGGATGGCTGCAGTGCAGCCACCTCCTGCAGTAACAGCCGGTTCATACTTCTAAACCAAGCATCTGTGGTTTGCATCTTGGGAGCAGAACTGAATTAAAACACAGCTTAGTATGCCATTAAGTGTCTGATTAACAGTACTCTCCACATTATTACATTCACTGACATTGGATTTATTAAAGTTGTTGAAACCAAACAAAGAGGGTGGGAAAAGGAGTGCCAGCAAACAGTATCTTTTTGTGTCTTACAGTGCTTCTTCCTTAAGGGCAACCAGAGGCTGCTACACTTTCAAAATTGCCATTTCAAAACTTTCTGGAACTTGGCCACAGAACATTCTTTTCAAATTGCCATAGACACAGATCACTCAGATATGGGACACAAAGAGACATAAACAAAACACCAAAAAAAAAAAACCATAGCTGCACACAAGCAGTTGCCAGCAACACATCACAAAAGGACTGTCCACAGGTTTAGCACTAACATTCTTCCTCTTCCCAAACCTCATTAGATGTAAAAGCTACAGAAACAGGAAACCATCTCTTAACCTTCTCAGACTACATAACTATTTTAAAGCATTCACAGTGTACTATGTTTTTTTTCCTAGCCTTCTACACACTTGAGATTTTCGGATTTTAAAGTAAATGCTTACCTTTGTGACGATGAGGATCACAGTTCAGCAACCTGCTTCTCAAAACAAGGCAACACAATTACCACAGGAGTGCTAAGGAGAAGGACGAAGTTCACAACTGTGTGTATGCTGGAAAATCTCTGTACTCATGCAAGCACACTAAACTGCATACTAAGGGTTCAGCTTGCAGAAATTGCACGAACCGAAAGCCCAACAGGTGCTTGCAATAGTCGTCAGCTGGAGAGAAACAGCAAAATGTAATTGCACCCAACTGCGGAATAATTACTTCAGGACTCCCACCTGCCTCAGTCTGGCTGCATTTAAAAGATCAGGACTCCAAAAAATACTCTACTGTGAAGAAGGGAAGGGGGGCAGGTGATAGCAGAAGGAGCGAGTTTAAATGCTTTTGATTTCTGGGTTAGCATGTTCAGTACTATTTTATCAGGTGGGTACCAGTTCTGGCATTGGCTTTGTTTAAAACAACAAAAAAAATGACGCACGCAGAGCAACATGGATCATTTCATAAGAGATTTTTGTCCTGCTAAGACCTTGTCTGTGTATGCAGCAGGCCAACAGGATGCTAGTAGCTGTTGTAGTGAGTGCCCAGGCTCCAGAGAAGCCAAAGACACTGCCTCCTTGTATCCCCCAACAAGGACAATGGCCCGGAGGGACACCTGGGATGGCAGGCAGGTGTGGCAAATCTAGCCTGAGGTGCCACTCAAAGGGGATCTCTTGCTTTCTGATAAAAACTTGAAACGTCTTAAACCCTTCTAAGGCCTCCCCTGGAGTCAGACCCAGTTAGAAAATGTTGACAATTTTTGGCCTTCTCTTGCCAGTCAAAGTTTGGAGTGACTCAATTTATTTGTTTCAAAAGTTACTGACAAAAAGGCAAATGTTTTGTAAAGTTCTGTAACCTTGTATTTTGTAAAACATTTTGAAAAACAGTATAACTATAAACCTCCGTTTGCTGTTGATTTACGTGTTCCTAATCTTTCTGTATGACTGCTAGATATTTCCGTTTTGAGAGTTTATCACAGTCTTGAGCCAATGCCACCTATATAATAGGAAATCCCAATGCCAAACTACCAGCTTTTCAAGAAATTAGTGTAACTATGGCTTAATGTTCCAGTACTTAAAAGAGATACAACTCAAATCCATTATTATTTACACCATATGTTAACTAGTAGTTGAGATGCAAATACTGCATTTCCAGCTTAGGAGCAGTGGAATTTATAACTATTAGTTTCATAGGTGCTAGGAAATGCAGAAGATGCATATTTTTGTAAAAATTCCTGGCATTGACTGATGTTTCAATTTTCCATTTGAAAGACATAGCTGTTGAAATATAGTTGAAATAACATTATTCTGCATCTTCCAACTTTGGTAAATTAACCTACTTTGTTATTTTTATGAAAGCTGTAAAGTCATACAATTTTGCAAAGTGAAAAATCTAATACAGAAAATTTCTGCTTCATCAGGACAAAACAGTAAAACAAAACAATCAAGCTGATTTTCAAGAAAAAAATCAATTTGTAAAAGCATCAGTTGCAATGACCTAAAATTGAAGTGCAAGAAACAAAATTAAAAACCAGACCTCCTGTTACATGTTGTAACTGTACTACATATTGTTGCCGCGCGTTGCCAGAAAGAACAAGCAGACAATGGTGGTGTTTCTTCTAATAATCACGGCTTTGATTTTTCAGAACATGGAAGTCTTATACCCTTTACTGTTTTTTCTTACTCTAGCAATGAATTTCTGCTTAGCAGAAATAAGTAGCAGGATATCATTTTGATCTCAAGATCATAACTGTTTCTAATCTCTTACTCAATAAGCAAAACTAGACATATGGAAAATCATGTGTAGATCACAGTAATTCATTTCTGAAACCCCCTATAATCAGGTGGAATGTACCCAGCCAGCAGAGTACCTGTTTTCAAAGATGATGGGAAAAGAGTCTGGGTTCATTGAGCCAGTGGAAATTCCTTCACCTTTTCAATATGCCAATAACCAAATCAAAAAAGACAGACTTCTGAAAACAGTACAAACTCCTGCAGAACCAAATAGCAAATCTGAGTAGCCTGTAAGGCAAGGTGATGTCAGTGTCAAGCTTTACCAAGGAAAAATGCTGAGATCAATATGTCATCGGCTAGGAAGTGCTATATTTTAAGCAAAACATGATTTAAAAATCTCTGTCATCATACCTCTTTCTGAGCCACAAGCATAGGATGTTATGCATCACCCTTGAAAGCCACTTATAAAGCTTAGAGGCTTCTGAAAATGTTTAATTGGTTTTCTGAAGAATTAAAATATTATTCATTGAAATATTAGTTTACCTTATTTCTTCTGGGACCCAGAAAAAGGGCACAAAGAAACAAAAATATAAACCAGGATATATAAATTGATTCAAGACAAAATGAAACCAGAATGACTATTTACTTGTGCAAAAGTGGCGGTATTTTCCTTCCGGAGCCAGCGAGTGGCAGCGGACAGTATTTCTTCAGAGAGCAAAATTGCTGGTGAAGCAAATAATGCCCATTTTGAGCAGCAGACAGACAAACAGACTCGGCATATTTGGGCAGCAGAGCTAGGAACGTGGCCTACTGTGGCAGTAAGGAACACCATGTGCCATGCTGAGCCTTACACACTCACTCTCATCTGCCACGCACCCCTGCTGCGGTCAGGGAAGGATGCAAACAGAGGAGCTGATGCACTCTTGCTGGCTCCTGCCCCACTGCACAAAGTTGCCCATGGTTGCTCATGCAATGGCACGGGCAGCGTGTGAGGAGAGTGATAGCTTCATCTGCAGGGATCACATCACATCCTACCCTGAAGCGTGACGTTCAGTTTCCCTCATGCAGCCACGTATTTTCTCTGCAGACTACTCTGCATTAATGAGGATGAAGAAGTAAACAGTGAAATATCCTTCTGTGCTGCCACCAAAAAAAAAAAAAAAAAGAACTAGCTTTCCAAACAGTATGTCTTTACCTGTCATGTCTTGCACTGCACCTGATTAAAACTGGGCAATTTGGGGGGAGATTCTTGATGGCCTTATGGCTGCTTTGTGCTACCCCATATTGCTGTGCTTCTGGTCAATGGCTGCAGTCAAGGCAAATTTTAAACAAAGCCTAAATTAGGGCACTCCTCAAGTTGTTTTACTGCCTGTGGAAGGCTGCCCAGTCTGCAGTGGACCACACAGCTGCAGGAAGACAGGAAGTGAGAAAATAGGCCACTGTGAAAAACTTAGTAATTTTGGGCATGCATGGGAGTAACTGAAAACTGGCATAACCTGGAACCATCCATCTTCAATTATGCAACTGGAGAGTCAAGGAACTCAAGACATCTTTGGAAATAAGAAGGAACTTGACTCTTCTCCCAGGAGCTTCTCAGTGAGTAGCTGTGATGACGGGAGTAATATTATTACAAACTTGCAGTGGTGCAAGCAAGGAAGCAATGGGGGCTGGCTCCCTGCCCCTTCCTATTTGCATTCCAGAGACTATTTTTGCACCGGCTGTGATCCTGTTGCAATATCTACGTGGGAATAAATCTTACGCTCAGACTTTATCACAGATAAGATCACACATGGCAGTAGGCACAGAGCGAGCTCCCTGGGGCCCTGTTCCCAGATGGGGCTGAGCCGGCTCCTCTCACGTGGAAGCAGCCGATCAGCCACCGCCGGGGCAGCTCCCCCACTTGCTGCTCCTCATGTGGCTGGGGCACTGGGGACACGGTCTCCGACTGGGAGAGGAGCTGAACAGAGAATTGTGGTGGTCAGCCTTCTGTAGTGTGTGAATATCCTTCACACACCAGGAACGGAGGGAAACTGGCTGCACAGCTGTTTTGCACCAGAGCAGAACAACAGAATAAGTCAGCAGTGCTTTGTAAGGGCTGGGGGTGTGAACTGTGGTGCCTGGTTCGGGTGTTTTTCAGCAGGTCTTGATATCACATGCAAAGAAAATGCCTGTATGAAGATGCCAGACTGTTCAGAGCCCATGGGAAGCAGGCACCTTTCACATCACCAGCCTTGATTTTTGTAGTATGCCAGAACATCAGACCTATCAATATTCAGGCATAGCTTTTGCATGGAAATCTGCATATACCGGGCAGCTCTGTGGCTTGTTTTTCATCACAAATCTTACAGGAGAAGAACAGCAATTTCAAAGACTATTACAAGGAAGCCTCAGGGCTTCTTTGCCAGACTTGGAGCATGGTATGTGGAGATTGAGCTGCCTGACTCCCACTGATGTTAGCGGAGTCAGGAGGCTAATGGCCCACGCACCGCTCTGCTGACATACCTGCAGTGCCTGGCAAGGAGCCTGCTGCCATCCCTCAGTCCTTCTGGATGTGATGTAAAGTAGGGGGGGGGGCAAAACAAAATGGAGAGGGGCAGCATAGTTTCCTCCAGCTAAGAAATTCTGCAAAGCACAGTAGCTTTGGGGGTTTTGCCTCAATTTTTACAGCGAACCTTCCACTTCCATATAAACTTCCTTAAGTATAAGATAGCTAACAGCATTGCAAAAACTAATTTCAAAACAAAAAACAAACAAACAAAAAAAAACATAGTAAGCAGACAACAAACCATTAGCAATACATTGGCTTAATATGAACAAATAGGTTAGGAGTTACACAGGACTCGTGGTCCTACCAAAATTCTAGTATACTTCAAATATACGTGTTCCTTCAAAACTGGAGATAAAGGAGGTACTTTTCTAGGATGAAACATGGGGCTGTTGCACAGCTGAAGCTAGTAGCTAATTTAAAATGTAACCTGTGTTTAAAAAAAAAAAAGTTTTGATCCTTGATTCTCTCTTTATGAACACCTGCAGTTTATATCACACACATTTTAATTGGAAACAATCTGTTAAATCTGTAAAATTATTATGGTGTAGTCCCACAGTATGTCACACTGTGGCAGTACCTTTGATCTCAGCCCCTGGGAAACATTTTTTCATGTGGGCAGCAGCAGCAGCTGTAAATACAATGTTAATACTATTGGGGTATTAAATTTCCCTTTTATTTTGCTGGCTGGTCTGAGGGTTTATGCAGTTCTACACTTCCCATATAACACGCTTTCAAGTTTCTGAAGTTTCAAGATAATCTAGTAAATGGTCTGTCTTAGATACTTTTACAGTGGTGTTACAAGGGAAAAAAGACCTGTTTCTTTCAAATCTGAGAAAATATACTTCAGTGATAAATCTTAATCTCTCAACATCTTGATCCTCCCCTCAGTTGCCTCACAATTGACAACTTTTCTGCTTTAACCTGATTAGAAACAACCTGTTGGCCAAGGCACCCAGTTATAACCTACAGATACCCCGCATGTTGCAGTTATTCACATGTACAGCCCCACATTAATCTGGAAAGAGTCTTTAAAAAACGTTCTTTCTGTCCCTGTTGGTTGTCCCATCACATCTCTACAATTCAAGGCCGTATGGTGACTGCCATGCCCACACAGCACAGAAATCTGCCCTTACCTTGCTGCTGTGTTATGGAGCCTGTCAGCTGCCCAAAGCCCATCCCAACCACACCTGAGGTCAGCGGTACAGAGAACAGATAATGTGCTGAGCAGATAAAAGAATAACTTGACCTAACCTTTATTCGGAGAGCTACTCCAGCTCCTCATTCAGATGTAGATACTCTGCAATAGTAGCTTACTTGTTCAAGTTTTATACTGGGAATGGCATAAAGATTAGCCTCTTCTTTAATCTTCCAAGCACTGAATATACATCTTTAGTAAGAATATTTATTAAATATTATTTAAATAAGCATACACATTCTGTTAAACAAAAATATACATATATACACATATCAGGTTTTTGCCTTCCAAGAACACTTACACTAAAAAGCCTTTAAAAAAGTGGTTCTACCAAATGGTATGAAAAGATTCTGAAGTGTCCAAATTATCTTGACTTAACCTTTCTTACTCACTTCTTTGCATGCTGAATTGGGTACAAACCACAAGACCTGTTCTTCTTTGCATGCTTTGTACGCTCTGCTGTCAAATGTGCTTAATGACGCCCATTTTTGCTCATTTTCGAATACCACTCTAATAGCCAGTTGTGTGCACACAAAGCTTTTTAAATGCATGTGCTGGGTTCTGTGCCTTAGGGCAAAACTCATTTTTTGCTCTTTGGTATCAGAATAGCTTGGGAATGCAAGGACTGAAAACTAAATTCAGGGTCTAAAACCGGAAAAAGATATAAATGACCTGTTAGAGGGAGGAAGGGCTGGGGGAGAGGAACAGGCAGGCATGCAGGCAAGCACACTTCCTACTGAGGCAGGTATACCTTCCTTTCCTCTCTGAGCTGAGTAGCGTTATGCATCCAGTTGGGACTTACAACAGCCAGGAGGCTAACGTTCGTGAATTTTTTGTTAATCAGTCATCAGCTCTAACTTTTAAAACAACCTCTAGCAAGGACTAGAACTCATCCCTCTCCTTTTCCCAGGCAAGAGCTCTAACTGCCCCAGGACACCACGATAACATGACTATCCTGGCACAATTTCTGTGCACGCTTCTTCCCACCTCCTTCCATTTACTTATAAGTAGATATTTCTTTAAACTGCAGAGCTGTTTCACAGAGGAAAGCCGTATTGAATAGCTGTCAAGCCGAAGATTGGGATGAAAGGTGGGCAGCTGGAAAGTGAACCCAGGCTGCCCACATTGCCTGCTGGTACTCCTGGAGCAATGAATGAGGACAACCACCTCCTCCTCCTGCTGTACTTCACCCGCGGTCTGCACCATTACTCATGCTAAGAGCATGCCAGCTGGATAAAGCCCCTCAGGTGAACCAGTCTGAGGAATGCCTTGCTTATGAATTTAAATTAGGCTTAAATGTAAATGATGGTTGGGCCACTCCACTCTAAGTTAGTTCTGGGATGCCCAGGAAAAAAAAAGAATTTAAAGACTTCAGGAAATACTGTTGTGGTTTTTTTTGTTGGTGGTGGTGGTTTTTTTTTTACAAGGATGGGTGGTTAAGACAGCTGCAGGTTCAGTCTGCATGCCCTCCAACCCAGCCCCACCTAAGCCTGCTCCATCTGAGAAGCTGGACAGCCGTGCCAACACGGCAACGTGCTGATGGCTCAGAAAAATGCATGACAAGTAAAGGATTCAGGCAGCCCCAAAGTTATGGTGCTGCTTAAAGGAGTTATAAAGGCTGCAGTATGGGACACAGAGCCTTAAAATGAGTGTTAGGGACTTTTGTTCTTTCAGATTTGTCCTCTTTGGACTTTCTTCAGATTATTGATATGTTAGAAAACCCTGATTAAAATAATCCAATATTTTAGGGAGAAAAATTTCACGTGACTCCAGGTGACTCTGAGGGAAGAATTACACCATTACGCTGCAAAAAGGTGGTGGCATGGAAGAGAACAACCCATCCGAAGTTAGCAAAGAATGGAAAAGAAGGAGAAATACGTGCTTCTGCAATGAAGAGACAGTCTAAAGTCTACACAGACTCAACTTAATGATTTACAGGAGAAGGCCTGAAACATTACAGAAGGCTCAGGGAAAGCACATCTGCTGACTTCACCATGGAAAGGGTCAGTCCCAAAATACAGAATGCTTTTTAAGAAAGTAAAAGATAAGATTGCTGGTAGTGGTGTTCAAGAAGAAGAATAAAGAGATTCTCTACACTAAAAAACAAACAAACACCCGCCTAAATATTTGTGTGGTACATCAGTGGTAAATCAAGAGTTTTCTTTTTGGTATGATACAATTCTTAGGTTGACAGTGAGTAATTTTTTGTTTAGAAAGTAAGTAAGTAGGAAATTCTGGGCTGTGCTCTCAGATTCTCCTGGGGATTTCACAGTGCCTTGCTGCAGCCAAGCACTTGTGGTGATCAGAATTTGAAACTGGTGAGCTCGGGCCAATGAAGATGTGGCAGCATCGCTTCCTGAGGCCTTCAAGTTGTTTGTGGGATGCTGCTGAACCTACAGAACACAGAGCTATGCGAGTACCAGCTCTTTTTCGGAGATAAAGGGTGGGGAAGAGAGGACATTTTCCAAGTTTCCAGTCACCTGCTCTAAAACAAGCACATTGCACAAGGGACTCAGGATGCAGTCACACACTTGAAGGCTCCCACCTCAAAACTGCTCAGTTTATCTCCCAACCCAAAACTTCCATTCCCCAACCTCTTCAATTCTATGTGCCTACAAAGTTTCATAGACTATGATAGAAACAAAATAAATATATCCGAATAGGAATCATTCTCAAAACAACTATGATCAATGAGAGGACAATGCATTTGCTATGGCAGCTTTAAAGTATGTTAATGACATTCTTTGAGGACCGTTCTGCTCAGTATTTCCCACTTGTTGCTATCCTAGATAGAAATAAAAGAAACAATATGCAATTCACTGTATAAAATCAATAAACTGTATTATGCACAACATGCAAAAAGCTGAAATGACTTTTGTCTGAGTAAATATTTCTTAGCTAGCTGTGTGGCTTAAAAATATTGCAGTATCATTTATTCAAGAGTTTTTTCCTTTAGTTTAGAAATATGGGCTTTGGTCAAAAATAAATAAATTAATAAATATCCATAAGTACTCTTTCTATACTCACAGCATCCAGGTACACAAGTTGGAACATTATGGCCTGGATGGGTGGTCTACCAGGTGGGTGAAAACCTGCCTAGGCCCTCAGGCCCAATGGGTGGGTGGTTAATGGCACGTGCTCTACCTGGAGGCCAGTTATGTGTTCTCCAGGGGTTTACCCTAGGACCTCCCCTGTCTTACACCATTTTTAATGACCTGGAGGGGAGCCCAGAGTTCTCCTTCACTGTCCTTTCAGACGACACCAAACTGGGGGGATGTTGTCACCCTGCTTGAAGGTGGAGCCACCATCCAGAAGGACATAGGTAGGCCGAAAGGATGGGCTGACATCAAAAATGAAGCAAGGACAAATGCAAAGTTGTGTGCCTTAAGTGAATGAATCCTATGCACTGGTACAGGAACCCCTGAAGAGGAAAGGAAGACATTGATGAACAGGATCAGGTTGAGTGAAGGGTCACCAAGATGGCTGGGGGCTGGAGCAGTTGTCCTGTGAAGAGCACCTGAGGGCCCTGGGCCTGCTGAGCTGGGAGAAGGGATGGCTTCAGGAGGACCCAACAGCAGTACCTACGGAGGTTTTCAAGACCCAACTGGATCAAGCCTTTAGCAGCCTGGGCTGACCCTGCTTTGAGCAGCAGATTGGACTAGAGACTTCCTGGGGCCATTTCTAACCTGAATTAGTCTGACTCATTAGATGCTTTAAGACTCCTCCTGGACTACAGAAAAGAGTATGTTTCTTTTCTGAGGAGCTTTCTAATCATTACCTTTTTAACCTTCTTTTGCTTTAGCACGAAAACCATTTAAACTAATGTTTAAAATTGCATCTCTGAAAATAACTGTTCTAGTTTAGGTAAATACTATCATGATATATGTATATATTTAAATTCTGAGTACTGAAGGCTTCTTCATAAAATAATGTAAGCAAAAGCATACCTTTATAATGAAATCTAGATGAGTTATGTAGGAATGAATTAATGCCTAGGGATATTCCATCATATTTAAATGTAGAAAAGTGTAATTACAAGTCTATGACTAGAAAACAGAGCGTTTTAGAGAAATTAAGACTTATTTAAGAAAAATAAAAGGAACTGCAAATGCCTGGGTGACTTAAGTTTCCTTTTGTTACTATGGCTACAATAAAGAATTACCAAAGGAGATAATTGGATTGGTATGGTATTACAGATTTGGCATGCTAATTAGTATTCTCCTTTTATGACTCCGATAGCCACATAATCCAGAGACATTTCTTCTTAATCACTTAACGTAGAATATTTTAGCATTGTTTTGCAAGAAAGTGCCAAGTCTTTCTTATACCTCTGACTGTATTAAAAAAAAAAAAAGACTTGGTTCAATTAACATATTTTGGAAGTGTAGACTTTGCCACTTTTAAAACACTCCAAACAGCCATTTACTATCAGCTTTCTAGCGATAGCATTTTCTTTTGCACGAGTATATTTTATAGTATGTTTTTTTTTTTTGATATATAACCATTTGTGCAGTGCCTCTACATTTTTGGCCACACAAAACTGTATGCATGTTTGAACATAAGCTCTTCCTATCTATAAAACAGTCCTTTTAAACTGAAATACATCCAGTTTTTATACCATTTTAACTACATATTTTCACTTTATTTTTCTAACATTTTAAAAATATCTTTAAAGCCAGATTATTCTTTGTGTGTTTGAAAACTGACACATTGCATTTTTCATCTGAACACATATTCTTGTGTTTCTTTTTTTTTTTTTTTAATTCTAGGTTTGCAAGATGTGTGTACAGAAATATAAGCAAAAGCATGCAAAGCTGCCTATAAATTAAAGAGAGAAAGAAATAAAAACTTTTCTTGGACAGTCATGTATTCAAATACCAAACCGGTTAGTGAAAAAGAAAGATCACTAAATGGAAAAATCAAGAGGTGAGTTATTTCCATGTGCTAGGCACTGAGCTTGGACTCAGATTTTGATTCATTCTTGGCTCTGCTGCAGACATGATAAGGGACAGGCTATATCTAATCTTTTTCTGCCTGACGCTGTAGTTCCTAAAGCTGATCCGCCCGCTGGCTGCCTCAGTCCTGCCATCCTCCCCTCTCCCTCCCTTCCTCAGCTCTGACGGTGGCTGAGCTATTTCGGTATGAAAAGACATATGAAAGGGTTTTGTTTTCCCCTCCCTCCTTTTCAGCTTACTTTTCTATTGCTGTAAGACACTGACGCAGCCCAAAGCAAGGCTGGATAAACATCAGAGCTCGTTCAAAGAAGAGAGGATTGTTGGTTTGCGAGCAGAGACAAACATGAACGGCAACAGCTCTAAGTGGTTATGCTGCCTGGCGCAGCAGCTTCAGTTTCTCCATCTGTAACACAGGCTTACTGTTCACTCCTCCCCTCTTTCCTCTTTATTTTTCCTAATTTGTTACCGGTACCTTTTAGGTATATTTAGCAGTCATCTTAGTTTAGGTCTGAAAATATTCCTGGGCACATATTAGCAAGACGTAAAGAACAAATGCATAAAAAGCACTAAAGGACTAAAGTTAGAGGCACCAGAAGGAGAAAACAAATGGATTTCTGCCAGTAATGTGTTAAAATTAAAGGCTTCTGGGAATGTGGTTCAGCAGATGTGTAAGAGTCTGATAAATATTTGAAAGCACTGGAGGACAGTTATACTCTTGCTCTTCATCATTCCTATTAATAGGTGTTTTTATAGATGCATTAACAGCACAATCTGCAATAATAGGACCAAACAAACCACGGGGGCTCCCCTGAAAACCTTACTAACCCAAAGGCAGAACTAGGGGTGACCAAGCCTTGGCCACATTTTCATCACAAAGTGATTTGTTTGCTGTTATGTCTGGACTGGAAAGAGTACTCTGCTCCAGAAATGGTAAATGGGACACGTTTATCCAATCCATCCTGCTGAGAATCTGAGCAGACATTAATTTTATTTGGCCTTGCCTAGGTGACATTAACACTTATTTCCAAAGCAAAAGGAACAATTGAGGATCTGACTGGAGGAAAGGCCAGCCTATTTTTAAATTAAGGTTTGCAAAACCTTTGTAGGGGAGAGAATTTGAAAAGATATAGATATGAACAGAAACACACTGGTGTACTCACATTTACCCTCTTGTGCCTCTTTTGCAAACTTTCTGGAGACACCAGGCATGAAGTTGGACAGTGCTAATGAAGAGAATGCTAGTGTTTTCTTACAGTGGGTGGGTAGGTGCAATTGCCTAGAAATCCCCCAACCCTCTGAGCATGGAAATCCATTGTGTGTGTGTGGCCTGAGAATAATTCTTAACGATGCCCATCCACCGGGCAGAGTTCACTGAAATATCTCAGCAGCAAGGGGGCAGGCCTCAGTTATGCGCACAGTGGACAAGAGAAGGATCTGTGTGACTGAGCGGGCGGCCAGCACAGGACTCAGGCTGTCTTCCAGTAAGCGACATGAGCCAGACAAGCTCCCTTATAGCAGCAGCCCTTACAAAGAATAATGCTGTGCACAAAAGCAAGTATATTCAGATAATTTTTGAAGTAATCTTCTACAAAGGCTTACACGAGCCCTTCAATGTACATAAGAGGTCTCACTGAGTGCAGTAGGAGTACTGATGTATGTTAAGTTAAGCCCATTTATAGACCCTTGCAGAAGAAAGCTCTTGGCACATACATGAAGTGTGTCAGTGACAACGAGCTGCTGACAGCGAGGTTCTTTAAGAAACTGAGAACAGAACTGAGCATGAGGAGAGGCTCACCGGGGCAAGGACTGGTGCTCAAGCACTACAGCACCACGGCTGCTACCAACAGGTGGGCAACAGGCCTCGCACACGGAGCAGCTTTTGGAGTGCCACTGGGGGAGCTGGGGGAAGGAAAGGGGACACAGGTAGCAAAAACAAGGAAGCAACACAACAGGGGAAGTTGTTACGATCCTTTTCGTATGGCCTCTTATGAGAAGGCTTCTTTCATTCCCTCACAATTTGGTGGTAACTAGCAGACACAGAAAAAGCCAACTCTTCATACAAAAGACAGGTATTTGGCAGCTACTGCTCTAGTGTCAATCACTCGCAGAATGAAATATCAGAAGAAAAGGACACGGAGTAGACAACCTTGAAAATGTATTTTCCATTAATCATGGCTTCGTAGAGCTGCCAGAGCTGCAAGAGTTCTGCAACACAAAGAGGTTCACCAAAACCCATACACAGCCCTTACAAGGAAATCAAAACTGACCTGGGAAGCTTGAAGTTAGTGGCTACCTTGAATTGATTCCACCTCAGGATAAGCAGCTACATCTTTCAAGAAAACCAGTAAATACATTAGTAAAGAACTAGAACTATGATCTTTGGGAAACTGTAAACCAGACCAAGGTGGGTTCAGTGTTGTTTACACTGTTATCAATACTCTCGTGTGCAGAGGACAGACAAAGCCTCTGTAAGAGGACAGCAGGCAGATCTAGACCTGACCATCTTTAAAAAACATTGCACAGATGTCTTCTTTGAACAAGCCTTGCCAACATCAGTGACACTCACAAGTCAAGTACTACACCTATTACCAGCATGTGACAACCCTGTCTCCCTGCCCTATGGAAACAAAGCAAAAAATCACAAGTAACTTTCTGGAACTGTCAAGAGCATTTGAATTGTTTTAAGGTCTACATAAGATTATTCTACAATTTCATATGTAAAATGCTCAGGCATTACAGGGATGAGCTACAGTAAAAAACTCACCAAGGAGTCACAGATAAACTTCATTTCTGTGACCTACAGAATAATAATGCCTACACTTCCCTAAAACAAATAATTCCAATAATTTT
The DNA here is from genome assembly GCF_964034855.1 of Anser brachyrhynchus. Classification (NCBI taxonomy): domain Eukaryota; kingdom Metazoa; phylum Chordata; class Aves; order Anseriformes; family Anatidae; genus Anser; species Anser brachyrhynchus. The sequence goes on along the minus strand of NC_137698.1, from coordinate 31,669,285 downwards.
CTCCAAGCTAGAAAATAGATGTAAAAACACAAGGATATTTATCAGGGAAAGACTTATGAATCACCTGATGACACATCACATCTTAAAGTGGAGTGAATAACTATTACTTCAACAATCAAACATTTAATCTTCATTTGATGCTGTTGTGGGGCAGGAAATGGCACACAAGCACAACCATGATAATTGCTGTGTGGCACTAACAACTTATATCACATATTGGTGTTCTCTAGAACAGAAATTCAAGAAACTGCAGTACAGACATTGTGCCTTCCGTCCGATTTCCTCAGACCCATGTAAATCTGTAAAGAGAGCTGTGGAGGAAGTATTCGCATCAACCACCTGCTGTTTGCTGCTACGAATGAGTCAGACATTCTATTAAGCCCTTGGTGTAGGTGGGATTTTCAGACTCTGAATTGCATATTGAAATACTGCAGTCAGAAGAAATCAGTTGTGTCTGGCATAATCACTTTGATAGGAAAAAGGCATTGGCATCGCACTGATGTATTATGTAGGCGTAGCAGAATTTAATCATAACTCAGAACAGTTAAAGCATTTTTCACTTCTGAAGCTAGAAGCTCCTATAATTAGGTTTCTCTCTTCTCTAAACATAATTTCTCCTAAGGAGCGATAAAAATAAGTGTGAGAGGAAAGGAAAAAATCTGTCATCAATTCTTATTAAATTCTTGCTTGCAAATAGAGATTTCAGCTCAAAGTCTATAATAATTCCAATCTCATCACAACATAATTGAATGAGCCTGGACTCATTTTAGAAAAAAATTAGAATTTCTCCAATTTCTTTTAAGACTTGTCCCATATCTTATTTCTGAATAACTTTTTCTACATTAAATAGAATATATATTAGAATTTAAACTAAATGTAGATTAATCAAACATAAATAATAAAAGCTCTATTTCATGATCACAATTAAAACATAAAGAATTCTGTGCGTGATTTTCAGTACTGGCCTATTCAGATTCTTTTCAAAGTGAATGCCCCTTTTTTTGGACATAAACTTATGAATGATATAAATTTCTGCAAACCACATTCAGATGCATGCTTACCTAAATAATCTATTCAGCAATTAACTTACTGAATATCTCCTAAAAATTCCTAGGTGTTCACTGATTATACAGATTTTTTCAATATATCACAGCAATATGCAAAATATGTCCTGTACATTCTAGTGTGATTTAACCTTTCTCTGTTACCTTAAGATCAATAAATCTCCTTTGTCCTCCTAAACTCATTATTTTCTCATTGAAAAAAAAAAAAAGGCAAATAGGTAAACAGAAAGACAATTTGACATATGTGTTACTCAGTCAGCTGACTGTGTTATGTTTTCCTTTAAGTGGTTTACCACAGTGCCTACGAAGGTTATAGCACCTAGTCTAACAAAATTCATTTGCTAAGAGCTACTATTTCTTTCCCTAAATTTCCACCAAGACCTTTCCTCACTTGAAACAGTTCACATTTCTAGATTTTATCATGCTTTTTAGTCTGATTACCGACACATTTCCTAAAATATAGGCAAATGAGCAATCAGTCTGAAGAAGTGTGACTGCAAACCACTCAGACGCAACAGTGACACGACATAATGAGGACTGATTCTCCAGAGGTGCCTCATCCTTGGTATCTTGAGAGATATGGGTGTACTATCCCTGTATTTGTTAATAAAATTAATACATTAGTTAAAAATATTAGGTGACCTTAGCACATGTTAAACCAAGAATCTACATATTTAATCACTGTTTCCTGAAATTTCAGAACTCTAGTGTTAGCAGCTGATAAAAACATAGAGGAAGACAGAAGGCTTGCTGGATGTTCTGCTAGCTATTATTTCTTTGCAGTGCAGTCATGTCATGCATATTACTTATGTTGTACTTTTGTTGTCCAGTCAATGTGTGTCTGCACACGTAAATGGGCAAGTGATGTGTGTTATGGAATGGTGAAAGGAATATTGTATTTGCCAAATTGAACAAGTACAAGTGCTAGCCAGTGAGCTGAAGATGGTCTGCATGTACAGCTCAGAAATTGTCAGCTGCCTGTCCCTAATTAAATTCAGCTCACAGCTTGGAAATGAAGGCTTGAACAGCTCCAGCATCAGGCCAATCATCTAAATGTCTAGTCCCTCTTCCCTCTTCTCACATCCTAAATCTAAAAGAAAGCTATTTATAGCCCAGTACTCCCTGAGTCATTTCTTGGAATAACTGCTAAAAAAGGAACTCTGGGAATTAAAAGCAGCAGGAAAAGGCAATTCACCCATCTCCCTTCTTTGTATGAACTTAACCCTCCCACTCATTTAACAGCCATAAAAGTCAGAATTCCCACTGACAAGAGAAACCTGCCATGGACATCCTTAGGACAACAACTAGTTGCACTGTCACCTGGTGTTGCATTTAACATCAGTACTCTCCTCGTGTCTTCTGCTGGGGTTGTCACCACAGGCACAGCATACATTTATGTCCATTAAAGAGCGTATAAACAGTTTCTCTTGCCTTGTCCACCTGCTCCACCCCGATCTCAAGTGGATGCTCGGGTTTCTTCAAGAGCACCTAATGCTTACAGAAGAAAAGTTGGAGCTAGAGCTTTCTTATGAAGTAAACATTTTATACGTACAGTTTCTTAACAGAAATTTCATATAGGACCATATACTCATAGAAGATCAATAAAACATGTCCACTCTGACCTTTCTGCTAATATTTTTGAGAATTCTCAATTTTCAATTTCTGAAAGTAGTCTGGTTCACTTCAGTCTTTGGAGTTTACCTTTCACCAGCTTCCTAGCACAAATGGGAGCCTCATCAGTCAAACAAAGGATAAAAATATATGACTGGCACCGTATTAACTTAGCAAACTCAGTTGAAAGTTCTTCCCAATTTCCACTTTTCCTGTGACTTAGTGAAATCACGTAGAAATTTATACATCCATATAACAATGAATTCAAGGCAAAACAGGGAAGGGGAAACAAAAAAGAAAGCATCTTAAGAAAAGGAGAAAGTTCCTGGAAACAAAAATAACTCTCTCAAAACATATGCCACTCGTAAGGAGCAATTACTGTGAGAAGTTTGTGTGATAGTCTAGTTACTCTTTATTTCATTTGCTTTCCAGAGACTGCATAGTCTATAAAAGGACTGGAAATTCCCATAATGAATACTATAATGGCATTTATTATGCCAGCAGAATTAAGCTTGTGTCAACACTTCCATTATAAAATCTTGTTTTTAAGAATTTGTAACTTCTCTCTATAAATACTGCATGTCTCACTTTATTTCTGAATAAGTCAAAATATTATTGTCTTACAGCGTACATTGCCACAGTGATGTTACTGATTTTAAATGGACAAAGGTCTTGATTAACAAAGATGAAAGACAGAAAATAACCTAATTGCTTTATCATTAAACTTCTCATTCTTTTCCAGCAGTGTGTTTGAATTTTAAAACACATAACACTGTTTTTGTTTCTTTTTATAATTTAACATGCCACTGCTCCGATTCTTTCTGTGGAGGAAGACTAGGGATTTTTTTGTTGTTTGTTTTCCCCCCAAACTATGTCTGTTACAAAATTTATGGTTTAGTTCCCGTTTGAAAAATGAGACTTTACAATTAGTGTGGGGGATGAAGGAGAAAACAGTCCTCACACATCTGCAGAAGCAGATTAAATGGTATAAAGGGTGCAAGAGCGGATGTGCCATCCTTTCCCTGTTCTACCTTACGTGACTTGTATTGACTGTGACAACAGCAAAGCTGATGTTGCACAGGAACAAAGCAATGTTCAAAGCTTGTGAGTTAATACTTGCTGGATTTATGGATTTATTTCAGAAAACTCAACTTTGAAAGGAGAGAAGAAACCAGGTGTTGGAAGAGCCCACGGTAATTAGACTGGGAGTGGGGAGCAGCTTTCCTGTTGTTGCTGAGCATAAATGTAAAATATACAGCACTGAAGGCTTCTATGTTTGAGAGATTACTTTCCATGTAATTTGGACTTTTTCCTACTCATTTCTTTGTTAATATTTATGTTCTCTTTGTTTTCATGAAACTACTAACACAATAGGAATGACAGCATAGAGAATTAATGAAAACATTGAATGCACAATATATGTAACGTTCGATAATATATGATAGGAAGACAAGGCTAATTTCACATAAAAAGCAACAGATGAAAGGCACAAACAATCAGGGATGTTCTTCCATTAAATGAAAAAAAAAAAAAGAAAAAAAAAACCACACTCATATACATCTAAAGAAGCACCAATTCCCATTTTGAAGCTTTAATACCAGAGCTAGCTAACTCAGTGTCAGTCTGGAGTTACATTACTAATTTCATTTTATATTTACAGTCAATGTAGTTCTAGGCCCTTTTTGAATTACACCAGTTTCAATAAACAGCCTCAGAGTTAATCCTCTTGTTATTAAGTTTTTATATGTGTAGCTACCAAAAGGAGTATAAATTGGGGTTGCTTACAGTATGAGGAGTGAGAAAGAGGAAAAAAAAGATATTCATAAAGGTATTCAGTTATTGGATACTGCAAGATGTTTTAGGTTAGAAAGAAGCACTTGTCACGTCTACAAGGAAAACTAAAAAGGATAAAATTCTCCTTATTATTTCAGAAACAGTCCTTAAAAACAGAAATGAAGACCATTTAATTTCAGCTCAAAACGGCTGCTAGTGAAATACTGAACATGGATTTCTAATATAGGAAAACACATGGTAGTGGAGGAAAGACATCTGATCTTCTTCCAAGGTACTAAGTGATGACCAGATGAGAAAAGAAAAACGTGTTTCTATCCCATTAACCCCCACATGTCCAAGTAATCCATAGACAGTAAAATTATTTCCTTATTAACCTTCCAACCATAGGTTGCAAAACACAACTGCAAGGAAGACACAGACACTGAAAAAAAAAACAATTAATCCTGAAGCACTGGCATTTCAGGTAATTCAAGCTGTAAAAATATGATCTGTATTAGGTTGTATTGGCTTGGAACTAGTGGAGACAGACAAAAACGCAAAATATGGAATCCATTGTAACCTTTAAATGGTGCTACACTAGCCCTGTTGATTTGGCAAGGAAGCTGCACTAATGAAGATGTGCTACAAAAGGGAAGGGAAGGGAAGGGAAGGGAAGGGAAGGGAAGGGAAGGGAAGGGAAGGGAAGGGAAGGGAAGGGAAGGGAAGGGAAGGGAAGGGAAGGGAAGGGAAGGGAAGGGAAGGGAAGGGAAGGGAAGGGAAGGGAAGGGAAGGGAAGGGAAGGGAAGGGAAGGGAAGGGAAGGGAAGGGAAGGGAAGGGAAGGGAAGGGAAGGGAAGGGAAGGGAAGGGAAGGGAAGGGAAGGGAAGGGAAGGGAAGGGAAGGGAAGGGAAGGGAAGGGAAGGGAAGGGAAGGGAAGGGAAGGGAAGGGAAGGGAAGGGAAGGGAAGGGAAGGGAAGGGAAGGGAAGGGAAGGGAAGGGAAGGGAAGGGAAGGGAAGGGAAGGGTCTACATAATCTACTCATCTGTCCGTGCACCAAAGATGCCTCTGGAATATCACAAGACTACAAAATATCCAGACATTTTAGTTTAGATTATGCATCCATCATCCAAGTAAAGTCAAATTTAAAATCAACAGTGTACTCAGAGCACATAATAATCTAACTGCAAACATGGCAGAGTACATTAAGAAAAGATCAGTACTAACTCGCACAATTCTTCCTTAAGAAGAATTACCATTAAGAGAAGATTACAAGCTCTTTTTAACAAATAATCATACCGGCAGTCTTCCATCCTTAGTGCACATTCATTTGTGAAGGAGCTACGCAGGCGCAGCATGATATAAATACTGTGATCTGCTGTACACAATCTGTACGTTTAGGTATTCGCATTCATTCTTGCTTCGAAAGCGCACTCCTCCTCTAAATGTTGTGCAGACACATCCATAGAAGATCATGTGGGAAACTGAGCAGCCAACATACTATTTGATGGGACACCATCCAGCTCTTACAAATAGAAGAAAACAAGATGTTCTGGAGATCTGTATGTTAGGGAAAATGTCAATACAAAGGGGCAACAAAGCATTAAAAATGGAGATAAGAGGTCTCTGAGTCCATTTCCCCCAGCCTGAAGGAGAACATGGTAACAGTGCTAGAATTTCTCTTTGCCTGAGCAGTGTCATGAGAGGAGAAGAGATACTTGGGTCAGGCAGCACTGCGCAACACACGGCCCTTCCCTCTGTGTGTCCTCAGTTTGTCTTTGTGCCTACCCAACAATGACGAGCACCTCTTTGTTCTTCCCACTGGCTATATGAGTCCTTCTTCCTATGGCAGATACAACTAAATTCACTGCTAACATACTTGAGAATGGACTGACCTTCTTTTTTAGTGTCTCCTAAAAAGACAAAGGTATTGGGCAAAAACAAAACACAAATGTCAAAAAGCTTTTCAATTTAGGTAAAAAGCTGATTGTTCCCAAATAAATATTTTTAAGATCTCTTGCAGAATGAATGAATCACATTTTTTTTTCCTGTTCTTCCCACATGAAGCAATTTATTTCAGCTGTGGGCTTCATCTATGTTTCCTCAGAAAAACGCACTTCACAGTATGTACCTCTGGTAAACAACATCGCTGGAGCTCAGATGAAAAGGGAAAGTTTAAAACACTAGAAAATTAAACATAATGCCTCTGATTACTGAAAATACTACACCCACAGTAAAAATGAAATCAGGCACAATAGCCTAAGGGAACACCAAGAAACAACACAGCAAATAGGAGACTAAACTTTCAAAGTAAATATATTCCTGATTGCATAGTGGGAGAAGATTGCTATGAGATGTACCCAAGCTATTTTTTGAAATTCATTTCCCACGTGCTAAACTTAAGTCTCAAAGTACTCATGTCACATAAATGGCAATTGCAGCAGTTCACTCCAACTGCAGAGATTTTTAGGATTTGTTGAATTAGATGGTAAGAGACTGGAGATGTGAGAAGACTTGCTACAGGAGCTAGGAAATGGCCAATATACTCAAACTATTTTTTTTTTTAAAGCTACCTATTATTCAGTTTCTCCAGTCATGGTAGATTTATATCAGAGGCTTGTTCCTAAGGTTTTTAAGCATTTGGTATCTTTTAAACAAATGCTTAATCTCATGAAGTCTTCCTCAGCCACATACAACCACAATGAGTTCTCAGGAATGGCGTTTCAGAAAACAGAAACAATACTTCGCCGAGGCCTCCAGGAATTACAGCTCAACCTCTCCAAAGCAGATCTGCTCATGCAGGACAAAATGTCTCTGCTCAGAGGCTGTGAAAGCTTTGTGCTGACAGACAGCACAAGCCCTCTCTGCCTCCTCCTCCTCCTCTGCAGTATCGGTGGTATGACCCATGGATCAAAACGTCATTGCTACAACTATAGAAGAGTTCAAGTTTCGACGTACTTGCTCAAAAGCCAGGTGCAGCCATCAGAATCAAACAATAAATGTTGTCTGCAATCCCACCACAGCCTAATACCTGCACAGAGTCAAAAGCTTGTGCAACATGACAAAATTAGGTGTCTTCAAGCATCCAGGAGGTAGTATTTCCCACTACTGCATTTCTTCAAGATGGAAGTAACCATCCACTGCTTCATCGATGGGGTGGCACTTCCAGGCCGCAGCCTTCCCCTCCACGCTCCTTCCCCACAGTCCAAATTCATTGACTGATGTCCCTGAGCTGCAAACTTTGCCCTCTGACTCCAAAAACAGCTTTCTTCTCTTTCTCTTTCTTTCTTTCAAATTAATATCCGTCAACTGGGTTATCAGAGACCCTGGACGCACTTGGAGCTAGCACCAACGCAAACCAAAATCCACCAGCCTGACCCCCAGTTCCGGCCGAGGCGCACCATCAGGAACTGCAGCTCAGATCACTGACGGACGTACTTTTTCTAACAGCAGGATGGCAGACAACAAAACATACAAGGAAGGCAAGAAAAAGGAAAACATTTTGACAAAACCTTCTACTTCTTTTATGTCTTGACAGAATAACAGCAGTGAGAGGGATCTGTGGGAGCTGGGTTTCCTTCTGCAGCCCGAGGGGAGCCTTACCCCATGGCGCACGGTCTCCCACGCACGCTTGGTACCCACCAGAGGGAAGGCATGGCAGATCTGCTGAGCACAGTGTGCCCTCTGCCCCAGGCGTGCTAGCACACTGGCCCAGTACACACCGCTGGCAAGGCTTCTACATTTGGCTCCCAGAGGTGAGGTGCCCACTCATAGGCAGGTCTCTGGCACGCTTGTTTCAGCACCTTACGCTGCAGGGCAGGCTTGCAGCAGCATAAAACTCAACTCACCTGGCTGCAATTTAGAGACATACCCTAGCCTTTTAGAGCTCCTCAGGTATGAAGGCCATCAGTTCCCAAACACAGCTATCTCCCTTTGTAAACACTGCCCTTAGCCTTGCCTGTAGTTCCTTCAGCCTTCCCACACCCAGGTTCCTTTTCAAAGAAATGTCCCTGCCCTCATTTTCCTTTAGCTCAAAGGGGAGATTTTCAAAGAAAATAATAAAGCCAGACCCTACTGCCCTTGGCTCCCAGGAGGTGCCAGCCTGTTACTTGTGTCTGTGAAGAGTTCCTCTGCCTCTTGCCTTTGTTGTCTGTAGAGATCCTGAGCCTTTTTTTTTTTTCTTTAATTTGAATTGACTAACTGCTCTTCTCTGCTTACCAACTCTATTGCCTAACTACGCTGACACTGATCGGAAACTTCCTAAAAGCCTGAGTGTTTCTACTTTCTGGGTCCTCTTAGGAGAGCTTGAGGGCAGGGAGAAAATGCATAGGCTCAGGCAGTCTGGATTCACTGCTTACACAGCAGAAGAACATGTAAGAAAAGAATATATGAACGTGAATAAAGGTAAACATTAGATTATAGGATCCTTATTTTAATCCTCTTACATTTTCCTACGAGAAGGAAGGAAATTTAAGTTTTAAGAGACAAAATAATCCTAACCAAGGAATGGAAGTCCCCTTTATCCCAGTTGGGAATCATTTCTTTAGCCATTTTCCTGAAGCTTAAAAATAAATCTTTGCCTGGCCTCTTCTCTTGCATTTATATAAGAGTGATTTCATGACCTCAGTGCTTAAAACTGTCCCATAGGTCACAGAGAAGAAATTTTTTACTGCAGCCATCACTCAGAGTGACCTTCAAGGAGACTACGAGGGCAGCCAAAATTCTAAAATCCTTTAAAACTGCTTAAAATAATTAAAAACTAAGCTACCATACCTAAGGCAATGATTTTACAAAGTGGCTCAACAAGATCGAGTGTTGTTAGTATAGCAGTGATATGTTAATGCAGGTACTTTATAGAGTAAATTATTTATATAGAGGATCTTGCTCACTTCTTTCACGCTGGAAAGAATGCTGCTCTTACTGACTTAAATGCCACCCTGGAGCATGGGTTAGGGGAAATGCAGCATTGCTTAAATAAATAAATACTTGTTCTTTCACATTCCCACAGGGCAAGAAGGATTTTTAAGTATCAGGATATTTTAACTAGATCTTCATTCCTTTTTTTTTTTTTCCAGGAAGAGACTAAGATGATGTCACTTGCCTTTACATATTCTCTCAAACAGCCTAACGAGGACAAATCCGTCTTCCAAGAAGTGGCTTCTTTCAACAGTGGGCTCCCAAGGGCACTCATCCCCAGCCCTGCATCCTGTGGGTATTTACTTACTGGCCTATCTGTGAGCTGGTGGTTATTATCGTCCTGTGTGGCACCGTTCCTGGCATCGCTGCCTCCGGACAACATGCCACAAAATTGCTGCGATGTCACTTCCTAAAGGACTAGCAACTCTGGATCCCCATTTGTGCTTATGAGGTACCTTTTGTCAGGGCAAACTACAGTTAACAAGCTTGAGAGGAAAACGACTACATTCTTATGCACAATGTGAAGCAAAACTGAAATGCAGAAGGACTATTAGGTAAGCTATTTGGTTAGAGTTCAAAGGCTATCACTTATACAAGAAACTTGATCTTACTTGAAAAATACAGGTGTGATTTCACACAGGATATTGGCCTAGATATAGGCCTTTTCCTATCACATAATGTAGGATTAGATTATTTCACACCCTTATCTTGAGATTTTAACTTGAAAGTAATGATTAACAAAGCAGATATGAACCCTTAGAAGCCTATTTCAGGAAAAAAATGAAGTAAAGGAATTTGACATTTATCAGATCATAAATATTACCAGGGCAATTTGACACTTAGGTATATCCTTCGTGATGTAAGGAAACACTCGACTCTACGCTTATTAATTCTTAGTCCTATGATGATTTTAATATCTCAGTGTTAGGTGAAAAATTGCATGTGTGCTAATCACAGAATCCACAGGTGGGGAGAGACCTCCGGAGCCCAGCTGGTTGAACCCCAGCTCAAGCAGGGCCACCCAGACCAGGGTGCCCAGGACCACATCCAAGCGGCTTTTGAAGATCTCCAAGCAGGAGACTCCACCACCTCTCTGGGCAGCCTCTGCCAGTGCTCCATCACCCACACAGTACAGACGTGCTGCCTGGTGTTCAGAGGGAACCTCTTCCATTCCAGTTTGTGCCCAGTGCCTCTCGTTCTGGTGCTGGGCACCACTGAAAAGGGCCTGGCTCTGTCCTCTTTGTGCCTTTCCTTCAGCTATTTGTACATACTGATGAAATCCCCCCTAAGCGTTCTCTTCTCTGGGCTAAAAAGTCCCAGCTCTCTCAGCCTTTCCTCACGGGAGAGGTGCTCCAGTCCCTTCATCATCTTAGTAGCCCTCGGTTGGACTCCCTCCAGTATGCCCCCATCTCTTTTGTACTGAGGAGCCCAGAACTTAACCCAGCACTCCAGGTATGGCCTCACCAGTGCTGACCAGAGGGAAAGGATCACCTCCCACCTCCTGCTGGCAATACTTTGCCTAATGCAGCCCATGGTACCATCAGCCTTCTTTGTTACAAGGGTACACTGGTGGCTCTGGTTCAACTCAGTGTCCACCAGGACCCCCACATCATTTCCCCCAGCCGCTCTGCAGCTGAGCATCCCCCAGCATGTGCTGGTGCCTGGTTCCTGCCCAGGTGCAGGACTTTGCACTTCCCCTGGCTGAGCTTCATGAAGTTTCTCACTAGTCCCATCCATCTGAGATGGCAGCACCACTCTGCTGCATCAACCACTCCTCCCAGCTCTGCATCATCTGCACACTTTTTAAGGGTTTGCTGTGCCCCATCATTAATGCAGGTGTCAAACGGGGCTCCACCTAGCACTGAGGCCAGGGCACCCTGCCAATTACCGGCTTCCAGCTGGATTCCCACCACTGATCACCACCACAGGGGCTGCTGCTTCAGCCTGTTTTCAGTCCACTTCGCTGCCTGCTCAGCCAGTCCGCGCTTCATCAGCTTCTCTAATGGAGCTCTCTAGCTAAGTTTCACAAACTGCGTGGAATAAATTATTAATTTCACAAGTAGAAAAGAAGCTATATTACTCTGGCATTAACGTGCCACATTGCTAAACTGCTGGAAATGTAAAATTGCTAAGGCGTCTGTAAAGAATTCCTCACAGCCACAGATTTCCACTGTGGTTTAGGCCATAATTTTGTCTCTTTTATTTGAGGTGTTAACAACTCATCCCTGTTCAGATAATGGTTACACTTTAAAGTTTGTCTTTAAGACTTTCTGGTTGAATCATGGTTACCAGTGATAAAAACTTAGCTTTGAAAACTGCTGAAATGGTAATAATGTATCTGAAGCTGATGAAAGAAAAAGAGACCATGCCAAATGTATGAGAAAAGATTGTCTGACCTGACCAGTGCCTTAGGGATAATAACACTTATAGAAAGAAAGAATATATGGCATATTAACAACACTTTGTAAAAGAATGATTAGTTTAGTAGCTTTTTTTTTTTTTTTTAATCCTTCCACCAAATAAATAGCCTGTATGACACTACTGCTTTTATTGAACACTTCATGGTACCTGCAAGTTTCTTGTTTTTCCTGTGTAAATCATCTGTTCTCCACTACCCTCTTGCCTTTTTGGTACTGAATTAACTAATCTGCCCTTTTTGAACACATTAGGAGACAACAACACTGAAGTAGATGAATGAGTGGTCTAAAGCAACACAGACCTCTTGCTTGTTTTCATACTCACAAACAGACTCCTAATCCTCCATTATCCAGAACCATTTTTTAAGTAGAATCCAGCCTGTGACCAAGGACCATACACAGTTCATATCTCTCAGCAACACATACACACTGTTCCCCAAAGAGTCAGATGCCATAAAACAGCCAAGAAAGGATCCCCTCGCACCCTACACCCACAACCAAGATGTGATTTTATTGTACAACTAAGAGAACTTGCAGGTTTACTTTGCCTCTGATTCTTGTTTTTTCTGCTTATATCAAAATTTTGTGCTTAAGCTCTGAGATTTAACTACGCAGCATAACATTGCATGAGATTGTTGTTATGGCTTACTGAGTGAATCAGAACTCTGGTTGCTTAAGTCTCTGGATGAAAAAGCTTTTTTACAGCTCAGATATACGTTGTCTTTCAACACATACCTTCAACGTAAAAAGTGGGTCACAGGAAAACAGACTTATTTTGAGGCTTTACACATGGGGCATATCCCTTCTGAAGAACAGTGGTGAAAATCTATAGATTTGGATTCTGTATGCCCTTCATCTGTATAAAGTCTACTATGACTTCACAATTATGTGAAGCCTCTAAAAAAGCCAGTTTCTTCATAAGACCTCCTCAGCATAGCTATATCGAAAACAAAGAAACAAACAAAAACTGCTTAACATCTTTAAGGAACTGCACAAACTACACAAGCATAAAGATATACGGTAGGCAGATCACCTGCTTTTCTTCGTTGAAAAGTATAGTCACAACAAAATCGAGATCTCCCTGAAAGCAGAAGGAATTTGGGGGAATCCAGTCTTTTAACACCTGAGGACAGAGAGAGATGTGTTTATTTCACTATTTTGAAGTGAAAATGCTCGGTTTATGACACAAGGATACAAAATAAAAAATAATTAGTTAGGAGGAAGAACTGTCCCTCCTTTTCTGAAACTGTGGAAAACCTTAAAAAGAATGAAATCAAAGCTTAAACATTATTTTCTTCTGATCAGTCTCTAAATGAGGCCTTTAAAACAAAGCAGTGTTGTTAGTTCTACATGCAGTTGATCGTTCACAAAAATGCTAACTGTACTGATCGCTGCCGTTCTTCAAAACAATATTCTTTAAACATCATGGCCTTCACTGGCCTCTCTTAAATGAGTCTGATGTAGGTGCTATCTGAGGTTCTGAGGCATACCGCGTGGATATGACTGAAGCAGGACTAAGTGAAACAGATAAACAAGATGTATTGCTAACCTTGTTATCTTACTGGGATCCTGCCCAGTGAAAGAAGGGCAGAGTTTTCTATGAGGGAAGTGGTTTTTTAGACTCCAGTCAGAACCAAGCTGTGTGGAACCCGTCTTCAGAGCGGCAGAATCTCAGGAAGGCAGCATAGGCATGTTGCGTTGAACTGTTGCTTCTGACTTTCTTTCACTAGGCAAAATAAAAGCTTGCCAAATCAGCTATATGAAAAACCATTCCACGCTGCAAAATGTCTTGAGACTCTTTGAGAAAGAGAGATGTCGTTGTTGTTGTTTTTGTTTGTTGGTGTCCTTCCCTCCCCCCCCCCCCACCCTCAGAATACAAGCCTGTAAATGGGGTGTTCACCTCGATTAACTTCGTACATCTAACAGAGCTGCCTCAAGTGGGAGGGCCACACTTTGACTCTACTTAATGAAGACAGACAAGCTCAATAAAGAGTGACACAGAGCATGATTCAGAGAAGGAATCTAGCTTACGTGCTCTGAATCACACTTTCCAAGAACCTGTCACCTTTCCTGCAGGACTTAGCTATACGCTTATTTTTCTTTTAACAGTTTAGGTGAGTTTCAGTGAAGCAATAGGCAAACTATGTCTTCTCTGAACAGCTTTGTCCAATTTATGCTGAAAAAGTAGTCATGTTTTTCCTTTGTGATTTTGGCAGATAACAAAGAAACAAAAACACTGCCACTGGGTTTGAAAGGTGCATAAATGGAGTTTGAAAGACAAATTGTCTGATGAAACATCCCATGCAAAAAAAAAAAAAAAAAAAACTATAACGAAGAGCAAACTTACTCAAGCTAATTTAAATATCAAATTGTCCCAAGCAGCACCAGAAAAGTAGGTTAGATTACTTAGCTTCACAGCCTGGTTTGAATGTGAATATTGCAATTACCATTCTTTAAGAATTTCTGCATGGTCTTATGACAGAGCTTTGAACAGTAGCATTACTGCAGTATCTTTAGAAGTCAAATAGAAAGTAAATGTTTCCAATTTTTATTTCCAGAGTTTGCTGCAATTGAAATGAGACTATTTGAGCAGCTAGTATCTGAATTGCAAATTTAAGAGCTTCAACACAGTCCTCCATTAGAAAGGAAATAAGGTAACAGCTTACAGTAGCTGATGCAATATCTGCTAAATAAGGTAGCTTTGTGCTTCTGTCTTTCTTTCCCCTCCATGAACTCTTGTATGAGCCACAAATAATTTTTTCCCCTCTTACGCTGAAAAGGAGTTGCGCGCCTGTGCAACCAGGCAGACAAAGAGCAAGTAAACTTAAAAGAGTTTAAGAGCCAACAGATCTGCAGTTAACGCCCTTGGTGACTAAAGTTTTTGTGCTGCTTCCCATCACTCCCATGCTGACAAAGGCTGACAGAAAGGTTCCAGGAATGTAAATATCTACAAAATCCATAAAAACAAGGCTCAGCATCGGTCGGCAACTCCCCACCTATTCCTCTGGGGGGATTAATTACTTTTAGCCTAAGCCATTTATTGGGAATATGATACAACCTACAAACACAGACTACACTATTTGGATTTTGTCTATTTACAGGAGCTACTTTATTCCACTCCGTTGTTTTCACTGCTTAGGCCTACTGGAAATGGTCATTTCCCTCTTTACTCCCAAACACTGATGCTTTCATTAATACAGTTCAGCAACTCATAGCCTAAAATAGACAGTAATAGTTTAAAAAATGCCCAGGAAGAGGTAAAATTGAAGCCCACAACTTCTATTTCACATTGAAAATCATCAACTTTTGATTCACATTTGCCAATCTTTTCTTACACATATGGCATCCTTTGTGCTTAGCTGTGATGAAAGCTGTGGAAGAGGCACCACTATTTGCTTGTTCATAACTCATGATTAATAACTTCAGTTAGTTTTTACCACACTGTTGTCTTTTTGCTTAGAAACAACAGGACATAAATAATTACAATTAAAAAAACTCCCTGAGAGGATCACTTCCTGAATGTTCTGTGGAATTGTGGGTGTAGAAACCTTGGCTCACCTTGAGGCTGTGAGGAGTTACGCTCCTCAGGAACACCTGACTGAAAAATTTCATCCTCAGGCAATAAAATCTTCAGAGGAAGAATCTAAAATCTTATAACAGGAATTTTAAGCACATCAGGAGACTGTAGTCATCAGCACCATTGCTCTTGCCCTTGTCTGCTGCATTTACCCCAGTGCCACTGGCCTGGCCCAGCCCACCACAGCAGTGGCGGTGCAGCCCTGCTGCCCACACCCTCATCAGCCCTTGGATTTTACCTCAGTCCCACCTCTTCCCGCCTACTATTGGAAATTACCAATTTTATTTTTTCCACACCAGTGTTCCTGTGCTGTCAGAAGGGCGTCTTCAAAACGTCTTGAGACTTTTCTGGGTGCAGGCCCCTGGCAAGCCCGGCCAGCTGGCTAAGCACAGGGGCAGGGTGCAGCAAGGCCCCACGCCATCAGGCCCCCAGGGTGAATTATCCATGCTCAGGGGGCAGCTGCTCTATTAAACAGGAGAGAGGATGTAGCAGGAAAGCTTCACCCTTCATTGCTTAGCTTGTTAGTAGCTTTCCCAAATCCTGTCCTTTAAAACAACCGCATCCACTGTATGTCCCGGCTGTCCTGGAAAATGAGAGTGTGCCCCAGCACAAGGCAGATGTGGTGCGCTGGCAGGGTCAGGCCTTCCTTCCATGCCCGTGATCCCTTTCCAGACGTGGCAGCAGGTCCCAAAACCAATAGCTGGCACTTCTCTCTCACACCTGACTTGCCGTAATCCTCCACACACTAGACAGCGAGGGGAGGCCAAAAACACAAGGTCAAGGCAGTGGCAGCGAGAAGACACAGCTTCAACACGGAGCGGAGGATGGAAAGCGCTCAGTAGGGATGGGCACAAGGATGGCAAAAAGGAGTGATGGTGATTGTGGGTCACATTAGAGAGAGTGCTGGGGACGGGGATGTAAAGAGCATGGGAATAACAAGTTCAGATGCAGCATTGTTGGGCCTACAGCAAGCAGCTGGGAAGGAAACTGGCACAAGAAGTATGGGCAAGGAAGGAAGTGAGCCAAAGGCAGGAGGCAATAAAAGAAATCCTTGTCACTTTTGGAAAACATCGCCCTCCGGATCCTGTATGCTTCCAGGAGCTGCCCATTCCTCTGCTGCCACTAAATACCTACCCCAAAATGCATGCCATGCCTTCTTCCACTAGCAAGCCTACCTACTGGATAAGACCTCCTGCATTTCCTACAGCAGAAATTTCTGTAGGGGAACTACATTTTTCAGTTCTTCTAATGAATTATGGTACCAGAGGCTATAATTTCTGCTTTTATCCCAATTTGCTTTTTAAAAAAGCTTTTGACATGACAAAGAAATCACAATATAAATAAATAAATAAATAAATAATCCCTTCAAAACACTTTATTCCGGTCAGGGACTCAAAATTCAAGTAAACCACATTTCCTGTGTGTCCACAATTCTGCATTCTAAAATAGGGTTAATGTTCAGACTGGATAATTATATGCTGCATTTACACCAGATATTTGTCTTACTCAGTAAGAGACTGAGGGTGAGGTAAAATAGGCCAGGTAAGATAGAATCAGATTTCACCTGAGAATTTTCCAGAACTGATATCAGAAAGTCATACCAACATGCAAAACCACCATCAGAACTCATTTTCATAATAGAAACAATAACAGACGATGTTATTTCTAGTTGATGGCTTCACATCCACTCAATTTTTAACATTTTAAATGTTTATACAAATACCACCACATTTCTCCTTCCCCCACCCCCCTTGTTTATTTATTTATTTATTTATTTTTGTCTCAGAGCTAAGCAGAATCAATAAAACAAGTGAAAATCTTGGTAACAGAAGACTTTCATTTTTTTAACTGACTTTCAAAATAGGTAGAGAATCACCCTCTTCACTTTTTTCTATTTTTGTGTATTGACCAGATACATATATGCAATCACACAGAAACGTATATTCTCCCAAAATTAGCATTATTACTTTATTTGGTGATTCATTACAATCTGCAAATCCAATAGTCAAAAAAAAAACTAGGCATAATGTTAAAGCATTTTACAAGCAAAATACTTTACTGTTTTCTTTTCAATTTGCATAGGGTGGGATAAGTGTATTGGTTAAAGGATACAAAGTACAGAAGAAATAAAACCATATTTCGTCAAACTGTACCAAAGTGTTATGATCCTGTGAGTGAACAGAATTTAAACAGCTATAAATGTCAATGGAAAACCATACACTTCAACATTAACAAGGCTGCCTTCCCATGACCGTGATGCATCACGAAGGCTGTAAGTCACTGAGCTTCTTATGTTGTAGATCATCCTACTTAAAAGAAATTAAACAGTTAAACAAGCCAGAATGCATCTATCTATGCTCATTTCTTTTCTACTGGAACAAAGGCCAGAATGGAGAGAGGGAATTTTCAACATCAGCTTCTGAAACCACTTACAGTAACGTCTGTCTCTTGTATATTCAGTATCATGGAGCTAACAAAGCTTTGAGCTTCATCCACACATCTCTGTTTATTATTACTGTGCTTCCAGGTAAAAAAAAAATAAAAATGTATTTTTTCACTGTGTAGCAACAAATTGTAAAAATATAGTGCTCCTATCCCATTGTAACCACATCTCTGTTCCTCCAACTGTACAAATCTGGCTTTAAAGTTTCACAAAACTAAAAAATAGTTGATCTAGGTTGTAATAAAAAAGAATATTAAATACCTTTGGTAAAAATAGATATATTTAACAAGTTTAGAAAAGCAAATAGTTATATTGTCAAAAGGAGAGTATAAAAATGTACACGATAAAAAATAACAAACAAGAAATCATCGGCCATAGTAGTAAGAATAAAGGCGCTGTTCTTTTCAACGTTTGCTTCCTTAGCTCATGTTATTGTCCAGTCTTCTTTCTAAAAGGCAGGAGCTTTGCTAGAGCATATGGAAAAATCCAGTCTTTCCTACCAGCATTAGACAAATTAAGTTTAATTCGGTACAAGACAGTCTGTTATAAACCAAGTTTATAAAACAGAGAATGCTTTGAGTACATAGGAGTTGTTGAACACAAAGAGAGATTTCAGATGTTTTCAGCCAGAGGCCAGATGTACTGGAGCTGTAGAAATGAGCCAGCCAGCAGGATCAAGTCTCCGTGATGTGAGCCTTCTAACTTAATTTTTTCTCCTAAATTATAAATCCATGTATTGTCAAAAAAACTGTGGGGGACATAAACAATACATATATTTGAAATCCCTCATTGATGCCTTTCTCCCATCCTTTCACTGGGCCTCCAAACAGAGCTGTCACACAACATATAATCCCAGTTTGGCTTCTCCTCTTTTTAGAGCTCACTGTAAATCTTGAAGATGGAAGATCCCCAAAGCAAACAACTGAGATTACAGAAGGAGATAATGCACAAGCCCCATAATAGAATCAGCCATTGATTGAATGTGCTTCAAAAGAAAACAGCACAATTAAATCATGTTTATCCTTCAGTATTCCCTTTGCACACACAGTCACACTCCTCGTGGTGTTCCAAGGGTACATCTGTCAATGATTTATGCAATCCCCGAACACCAGTCCTTGGCTTCAGCTGAAGAACCTGAAGGAAAAGAAGGAAAGCATCAAGAGAACAGCAAGCGCTTTATCACACACCTAGACTATGAGTTAGACTGCGCTGGAAACACAATGGATGACAGGAAGCCTATTAAAAGAAATTAGCGTTCCTCAGCTGAATTTCTACATTTATACCACCCACTAATTTTTATTTTTGCTTTTACGTCAATTCCTTCACAAAAGTGATTAAAACATGTTGAACAGATACTTGCTTGTATCAAAGAAGAGAGTCTTGCAGTTTCATATTTCTACTTCATTAACTTTAAGGGCTAATAATAGAGTTAAACCAATTGAATTATTAGGTAATTCAGTTGTAAATAATTTCAGTTATAACTTTATAACAATGGAAATGGGACAGATACTTCTTCCTTCATGGAGTTTATATCTACCACTAGAGAAAGTTGAACAAAGAGGTGTGGTTGTGATGTATCCAAACTGCACCAGTTAACAAATACCTCAGAAATGACTTAAGAGTTCCACAGAAAAGTACTTTAAAAAGATACCTTTTCTTTTTATGTAACACCTCATTAACAGTGGTTTAAAAAAAAGACTTATTTACTTTATTTAACTTATTTACTATGAGTGCAGCACACACAATGTTAAGATATATATTGGCACATTCCTGTAGTAAAAAGAAATTATTTATTTTGCTTTTAATATTTCCAAACATGCAAATGTAAAAAAAAAAAAAAGTGCATACCTCATGATATTTTTTGGTGACTTTTGTTGGTACACATTGGCACTCATTGCAACTCTGATGACAACAGGCACAGTTTCCACCACAACGTTTAACCAGAAGACACAATGGCCAGAAAATGGTGTCAGTTCGCTTCAGCTCCTCCCTCAGTGACACTGAGAAGTTGCGAGGGGTACAACTGTACAGTCGTACCTCCTCCTTTAGGAGGTTGAGATCAACCACTGCAAAGAGACAAACAAACTGGTGCTTTTCTGATTCGTAATACAACTTTATTGGTGGTAATCCAACTTGAACGCTGCAAAACCCTTGAGGAAAACTCAATTTTGTGCAGGCCATACAAGTTCAGCACACAGGTGTAATACTGCAGTTATATAAATAATATGAAACCTAAATTGAAAGATCCTTGTTTAGGAGTATTCACCAATTATTTTATAACTCTGGAGGGGTTGTTTCAAATTAAATAAAATAAGCTTTGGCTGCTTTGCATGTTGTTTGAGTTTGAGTGTTGCTATTCTATATTAATTACGGATTTGAGAAACACACATGACATTTAAGAACACTACAAACTTTCAAACACATTTTTGAGTTAGTTTGCATAAACCATTCCAACCTCACCCTGACGAAAAAAATGTCAATTACAGCTTTTTTTCAAGGGTGGTATAATTAAGTTCCTCTTGGATATAAATACTTTCTCACTTCTATGGACAAAGAAATTCAAGAAGTTGTATCATCACCACTGAATACTGTATAGACAACAAATAACTGTACAAGTATGTGTTATTAATCTTAGTATACTCCATTTTTCAGAGGACCCCTTCTCCTTCATAGTAGTGTATATATGAATTTCTGTTGCTTTTTAGGCATTGTTTTCATTTCATGTGTCTTAAATAAAATATTGCTCCTCTTTCTAGGCACCTCCCTTGAAATACAAGATAAAGTTATTCATATATGGCACCAGTTTGCCTATACTCTGGTTCCACTGTATCATGCTAGAGTTTCACTATGCCAAACTGCTAGTTCATGAAAAGATCAGAAAGAGGGCACACTACTTTAGGTTCCGCTTAGCTGCATAGCCTAGAAATAACAAACCTTGAAAGAGGCATTTAAGACTGAAAAACCTGGGATTGGTTTAGTGAAAAAAAATAACACATCTTTTAGCTTTGTGAAAATCAGTGCAACTTAACTCCTTCCAGAAAAGCCAGACTTATATTATCATGATCTGGGATATTTCATCTGAACTGCATCTCTCCAAACCTACCACCATTAAGGAACAGAAGTAGTGTCCAGTTCACAAGTGTATTCCAACTGGTTAGTATGATTTTATCTTCCTGAACAAAAGAAAAAAACTAAAACCCTATAGTAATACGGCTTTTGAGATTGTTGAAATATATATCTCAAAAGAGCAGAGTTTGAAGCCAACTGCTTCTGAGCTAACTCCAGAATAGACTAGGAATACAAATAACACAGTGCAGTTTAAAAATCGTATTATTAACCAGTAATGTTATTTCAGAAATCCTTTGTAGTTATTGCTAGTAGTTCATAAATAAAAAGCTATCAAACAAAGCTGAAATATGTTCCTGATCTGAATGGCCCTTTGGAGAAATACTTTTTTTTTCCCTGTACTAACCATGTAAAGAGCCTATAGATCACCACGGAGAACTTGAGTCTATCAACTCTATTTAAACATGTAGGGAATAGAATTTAGAAGATGCACTTCCCAAGTAGACATGCTCACAGGTACTGTCTCAGGAGCAGATCTTTGGGCAGCAATTTCATTCCACCTTTCTTCAAATATTTTCTTCACAGACCATATCCATATACTGGCACCCATAAGTCAGGGTTTACTGTGGTGAAGGGTAAGTTAAACACACTGAAGCCTTTTCTCTGCTGACATTTACAGTGAATGCCAAGCTGGTGCACTTCATTCCATCACTATCAGGTTAACATAGGCTCCTAAATAAACAATCTGATTTTTAAAAGTGAGGAGTGTGTAATAACTCCAATAAATTTACTGATAGGACACAACTCTGCCTCCCACACTGCAAGAACATTCCTTGGAGAAAGCTGAGAAGGGAGCAGAGAAAAAGAGACAAAACTTACTGGGGAGAGATCTGCTGTGAGAAATTAAAAATGATTTAAGTTCTTCTGATCAGCTAATAGCTCCAGGCTGAGCCATTTAGAGGGTGGACATGCCTACCTCCATTAATCAAGGACTGTGGAATGGAGAACTTTCTCCTGTTACATTTTCAAACATGTAAGAAGTGAATTGTCTGAATGAGGATAAAATGTCTTGAACACAAGAGAAATGCTAATTCTGTTATGCTTTCTACTGGTAGATTTCTACAGAGCATGAAGTTGCTTGGTACAGTGAACTTCAAGAGGCTAGGCTTATGTGTCCTAATACAACGTCTGGTTGGCCCTTCACCAGGAGAAGTCAGGCACTGCTGCCTTTTTTCCAGCAAGGCAGCTGATCCACAGGAGAGGGATGCCTGTGTGGCATTCAGCTTTCCTGATAACTCCTGTCTTTTCACAACAGCAAAAGAATGCATCCGTTTCCTGGAACTAGATACAGTTATATAATAGAGAAAAGGGCAATGTGCTAAAATAAGCAGGAAGTGTATTGCACATTTTGCCCCAGAATTGGAATGAATTTGAACGGAACCCCCTCAGACCTGCAGGCCAAAATTTTAAAAAGATTCTGTGCAAGAACTCATTCAACTCTTGGCCACTGACTTTTAGCATCTGTTGTTGTAATGATGGGCTTCAGGAGAGATGAAAAATGTCACATTTTGTTGCCATGCTTTACAGTGTATAAAGGTATATTGCTATTATACCTTACAATGAACCCTTGCCCTACCTTATGTAATTCAATTTTATTAAAAGGTCTGTGGCAAATTTATCTAGTGCTTATATAATCACTTCTTTGAAGTGTGTGAATGAAGCTGTTATTTTTTCAAAGAGTATCTGTCTGTCCAAAATTTATTTTAACACACTGTGGGCATGAAGCTAGATGAGAGAATGTATATATTCCCTTAAAAGTGTTTACTTAACCACAATAAAAGGTTATGTGGATTTCCCAAGTGCACTGAGTTACAGTACCTGTTATAATGTGAACATTTAAACACTCTTTCAACTTGGCTTCCACTCATGTATCACGTTTGACAGAACAGTCAAAGTTCTTTTGTTTAGCACTAGCTCAGGAGGAATGGAAGGTTCTGAAGTAGCACATGAATGGAAAACACTAACATAAAAATAAGGGGAGCAAGGAGGGGGGAGCAGAGAAAAATGTAAGTGCAACTGTCTAGCATCTTCTTGGACTTGTATCTAGTACCATATTAACCCTTCTTCTCCCAAGTTTTCATTTTTATTTTTTTCCAGTTGGAAATCATGGTTGGGACACTTGTGTGTGGGCACAGAAAGCAACAGAATGGTTTGAGTTCCGAAGCATCTTGGAGATGTTCTTGGGAGTGTACCTTCTTACTGGCTCCTACAATAGCACAGGGCTTTTTCAAAATTGGTTCCCATGCAATTTTTGGACGGCAAACAAGGATAACAGAAAAAAAAAAAAAATCACTTAACATTTATCCTAGAAAAGTACTAAGTGCTATGGTTGTATTATGTCTCTGTTCTTTAAAAAAAAAACACCTGCAGAATGTGGCCTGATGATTACGCAAAGATTTCTGTGGGAAGTGATGCGATCATTTTTTTTGCACTGTAATATATATTTTATTTTAAAGTATGTTTAATATTATAAAAGAATTCAGGACTATATTTAGACATCAAAGCTTCTGAACTTGGTGCTTCTTCTTTCCTGGCTATAAGTTTTTGAAAACAATTTATCCAGAGAAAACATCAGACGTAGAAGTTCTGTGGAATTTAGGTTATCTAAATATAGTTTTTCACACAAATTATTAAGTAGGAATAGAGGACAATACTCTGCATAAAATAAAACACACTTTCAATTAGACTTACATTTGATCTAGATGTAAACTGATATTTATCAGTTAACCAGGACAGTAATTTGTTTTTTACACTGAAATATTGCAAAAAACTTTTATATTTAACTATAAGAAAATAATTTCCTATAATTTGGAATCAGGAGAAAAAAAACAAAAACAAAAACATTTTAGGGCATGCACTTCTCCCAAACATTTCTTAAGAAGGTTTTTAAATACAGCAAACATGCCACTAAAAGGAATAACAAACGAAACATAAAAACACAAATAAATAGTTTGCTTTCCCTATCTATTGAATAGACCTAGCAGTTAATACTATGTCATCTCAACTGGACATATTTTCCGCCCCAAGCTATTAAATTACACAGTAATGCAGTCTGAGGGTGGTCTCTTCAAGATGAATGTGGCAATACCGTGATATGTTTATTCAGTGGAAAAATCTATTTCAGCGTCTAATTAGAAGTCTTTAAAAGATTTACTCTGATAGTTTCTTTCAAAGATATGTCTTGCAGGGAGTCATTTTTGTCTATATAGATGTTATCCAACACCTGCATTTTAGTTTATGTAAGGTTTCACAAATTACATTTTGTTTTTCTCCCACTTACTGTATGCTCATGGCATACATTTGGCAAACACGGAAACCCTTTAATTAGGAAAGCGTTAAATGACTATCTGAAAGACACAGTCCACTGCTGGAAGCTTTTAAATAGACTTCCTCCTCTTTGACTCTTAATTTAGTTGTTGTGTGCATAGCTGTAGCAACAGAGGTAGGGATGAAGGACTGAATTTTAGGCTCTGATCCAAGAATCAGCTGTCAGAAAATTAAATTTGAGTTACGAAAGGTTTCATCTCCTCCCTTTTCTTGCTGATCAGATGATAATCTAGTTTACATTTGCCAACAGAGGACTCTATTCAGTTACTCCCGTATGTCATCATTTTCTTGCTGCGTGGTGGGCAAGGAAGGAGGTATTGTCTGTGTGCTATCCATCCACACGGAATCCATAAAGATGAAATAGTGGGCAGCATCTGGATCACATGTTGTGGAAAATGCAAAAATGTCAAATGTAGATGGAAGAAAATGAGTTGCTGAACAAGAAACAGCTCCACAACTCTCAAAATACATAATCTACTTTATATCTGATTAATGAAGTTGAAATCTCCATGGTCAAACTGGACATGGATACAGTGATTTCATAAGGTATCACCAAAGATAAATATTTAGTTGACGTGGTGTAGGGACTGGAACAGTTCTAACAAAATAAACCAATTGTTCATACAATACAGTAAACGTATCGAAGCAAAAATGTTATCCTCCATAAAAAAAAAAGAAACCCACAAAGCTAGATTACACCACTCAGCCAGGATGCTCTACCACTCAGTGGAAAAGAAAGAGCTCTCGACTCCCTACAGAAAGGTAACCTTTCTGCTTATATTTTTTTTTCACTCTGTTACTTTATACTGCTAAGTTCCTTTAAGCTCTAAGTTTAGTTATTGTCCTTTCTCAGATACCATGATCATAAGAATAGCTACCAACAATGATCTCTAATGTATTCCTTTCTTGGAATCAAATGTTTGAGGTGAAGAATGTTCTTAATTACTGTTTCTTTATCAAGAAAACACATCTGTAGAAAACTGCAAGGCCGAACAGAAAAGTAATTTACCTCTTGATTTTCTTCCATGAATGTATGCCTTTCCAAGAAGTTGCCACGTTGGCCTGTACAAGTCTTCCAAATCCAGCTGCCACCGATCTGGCTCAAGGTACCGGATAAGTTCTTCCACAGTACTAAATCCAGCAACGGCATTGTTTAATACATCTAATGGTAAAGCTGACGGGGGTAGCAATGATGGGCTAGGTGCTTCTGTGTGGTGCTGCAATCAAAGCCAAGAGAAGAGTACCAGTCAGAGGTTTAATGGATTTGCTTTGATAAAGTATTGTACTTTATGAAGTTACATAGCTGGGAAAGTTTATAAGTGGCTAGTTTGTTTCCAACGCACAGTTTACCTAATAAGACAAATGACAAGAGTCAAAAAGTGCCTAATTATTCTTCAGCGATAAGTGTAAACAACCTTCCATGAGACAGCTTTCCAACTTCTTACATTCCTAGCCCTAAAGATAGCATGCTGCTATACCTGTTCTTTGAAGAAGTTCACTAAGTGATGGACAAGATTTTAGAAATAGAACAGAGTGACTGTGAAAATATGGTCCCATTAAGCACCAGTTATGTTTCATACAGTGCTATGAATTATGTTTCTGGTTAAACAATAACTAACAGTAATAACATCTGACATCACTGTAAGTATTTCTCTCCTAAGGAAAAAAAAAAAAAACAACAAAAAAAAACATATTCCCAAAGCTATCAAAGGTACTTAGATGCTGTAACTCAGTACTATAAAAATCTCCATACTTTCCCACAGCACAAAACTTACTGACAAACTTGCACTTGCTGGTTCAGGGGCACTCGGCAGCAGACAATTTGAGCAAAGTGAGATTTCTGATTTTGGTCGCTCTACTATCCATTTAAAAACTATTTATTGATTTGCATTTTCAAAAGAATAGAAAAAGGCAGAAAGGGAAACCTAGGCACAAAGCTCTACAAACATTACATCCAGAGTACTACACTAAGGCAATTTATCTGAGGACTGCATAAGGAGGAAGAAAGATTTGAAACTACTGCTGATTTAGGGGACAGGAAGGACAAGGAATCTTCAAGTTAAATGTGTAATGTTACGTGCATTGTTGCCCTCAATTGTGGTGCATGCAAGATTTAGGGAATTTTTTTTCACTATAAACACAGTCAGGCTTTGGAGGAGGCTGCCCAGAGAGGCTGCGCCTGAGGTTTTCGCTGCCTGGCTGAGGGATGAAGCCCTGACCCATCATCTGACCTCAGAGCTGACCCTACTATGAGCAGGTTAAACTAGGGACCTCCTGAGGTCTCCTCCTGAATTTTCCCAGAACATCACGTTAAGAAAGACGAACTGGATGTTCCTCCAATATGTGAACTAACATGCCTTGTGGTCAACATATATATATATATACATAACTATAATATTTTAAATATTTTAAATATTTCAAAATATTAACTTAAACTATTTAAATAATTTAATTTTCATGTATTTAATATAAATATAAAATATAAATATGCATATATAATTCCTCAGCAAACTTAGTGTGAAAATGGCACTCTTGGTACTCCAATGTGAAGTGTAAACATACTTTGTAAGAGCAGTTGTGTTTCTTTAGCTTTTCAAAATGATCACAGAAATAGACTGATGAGGAATTTCCAGCTATGCAAGAAAAAATATTTAATAAAATAACCCTTGCAGCACTACATATTACATAGCAGTTTTCTAAAATATGTATGACTACCATAGCTATATTTCATACCAATAAATATTTTCTCCCTTCTGTGCTCTCAGTTTTATTATACATACATTTTTGCTTTTGGCTAAATCTGAGGTTGAAAGGGCAGCAAATGGAAATAAACCACCACGCCCTTCCTATTTTTTGCTTCAAGGGCTTGTCTCTGTGTTCAAGAACTACAGAGACTAGAATGATCTGTTCTGTTTTTTAACTGGGAGTCTTGTAAAGGTAACACAAAACATAAACCTAATGTACTGGTATTACTAACTTTAGTGTATTTTCAACTTGCTTTTTTAATCATATTTTCAATAGTGTGAGTGAAGTGGTTGCTTCCCATTCTGGATGAATGTGGAGTTCAAAACACTAAAGTATTTCTTTCCCTCTTCTATCCAATGCCCATATTAAAAAAAAATAACATGTTGATACCTCTATTAGGTTATGATAATAAAGCAACAGATTCTGGTCTATAATTTAAATATTTGCTCTTGGCAAAACATGCTACTCAGCAAGTTTCAAAATAGTGCTATGACACTGTAATTCAGCTGGTCAAAAAAAATTACATTTTTTCTTCCTGTTTTTCTCCACAATGATGTATTTGTTAGCAGTCACATTTCCTGGTTTGAAGGTGCAGGGTTTTGCTAAGGGGAAAAATAAAATACGGCACAAATGGTAGAACTAGTACCTGACAAAAAAGTTCTTCTATTTTGTTTCCAGATGAAGAATTTACTTCAGTGTCTCACCTATACTGACAACTTTTGTTTTCAAATCAAATCGATGAATTCCGGATGAAAATCTGTTGATCTAGAATCTATTTTCACATTTCACAACCTCAAACATGCACACTTAGCAATAAATACACAGAAACGATTTATGTTATTCTGGATTCAGTAGGCATTTGCCAGAGTTAAAATATTATGAGGAAATGGTGAATCATCGTGCTTAACAGTAGCACAATTAAAGTTGTCATCACTTTCTCATCATTCTCAGACCAAACATGAAGAAAAATTAACTGAAACAGCAAAATCGCACAGCGTTTTTGAATAAAGATAAAGATTAATGTTGTATTCCCCAATAATCGTAGTCAATTTAAATCAAATACTTAAAATGTATCATAGATAATCAATATCATAAAACTACATGCTGTAATTTATGACATAATAACCTTTATGAAACTTCAATTTATAAACTTAAATATAAACGTTATTTAAAATCATACTGTATATTGCTTTTACTTGGTAATAAGTATTACATTTGTTAACTTAAATCTTTTGGACAGAAAAGGACAGCAAAAATGGTACTCATTCCTTTGACTAACATAATCTGTTGCAATTTTATACAATTTACAATTTCACTCGATTTTCTCAAAGTTTTTTTCTGTCCCATGCATCCTTGATTAATATCAATATTTTAGGTTTGAGACCACCTTTTTATTTTTATTCCTGAGGATGCATAATTTCCCTGAAGACAGATTTTGAAAAATACCTCAACAAGGTTCTTATTTCAACATGATTCCTCTTGTAAACAAAACACTCTGGCTTTTGTTTCTGTGCCCAGGAAACAATTTCAATTTACTTTAACAAGAAAAAAGATGCTTAAAAACAAGATAGAGCCAAAGAGTTGTGTCTTTACTGTTACTAAAAATGATTCAGAATGAAAACCAGAGCAGAAAACTTAGGATTTCTGCTACCCTGTAGAACAGCCAAGGACGACAATTAGTGTTGGATCAAACAGAATTTTCAGTAGGTCTGTTTATATTATATTTCTATGTGTGTACTTGACTCTATCAAAACAAACACCTTATAGAAATTCCCTAAGGTGTTTACAAGTGTAAAAGAAAGGCAAATAGACCAAATTTAGGCAACAGTTTAAGATACTGGCTTGGAAAAAAAGTAGAAAATAATATGAAGTCTTCACAGAAGTATCCAGCCCTGACGGTTATATGTAACAATAGGCCTCTGGAAGAAACCTAGGGAGTAAAATTCACATTATTGCACTCAGAACACAAGTTATGCCCTGTTGAAGGAATCAAAGCTACTCCATCTACCCCCTTTCCCAAAGGGAAAAGTGTATGACACATCCATGGAACACATAAGGCGGCACCCATCAGTGAAGCAGCAAATCTGAATAAAACCCTGCAACACGTGAATTTGAAATTACCCAGTTGAAGCTAAGACCTACGGGATGAAGTAGCGTGCAGCCTAACTTAAGTACCTGTGATCCATTTCTTGTTCTGACATGTATTTTCTGAGCATATAATTTAGGCCACAGCTTCATGGTGAAAAGCATCTGGCAGCAGCAGCTCCTTGTTATGTCAGCATGACTGTGTATGTGGCTGCATCATAAACAAGAACTAATCTTTCTAAAGAAGAACATTTCTCCTTTCCATTTTTCTTTAACCGCAAGCTTATTCACAGAGCAGACCTCCAACAGCTAAACCATCACAACCAAAAGCACAGTGGCCACTAACACAAACATTATTAGATTCAGTCTGGCCCTAGGAATTTCATACCATGGAAGCTGCCTCACAGCCTTGTCAAATCTGTAAAGTAAGTGTAATGGCAATTCCTTGATATCACAAGCTCCATGAGAGAATGGATACAATAAACACTTATTAGATACTCAGTAGTTTATCTGAAGAATCCAGAAGTATTTAGATAGATGAAGAGCAAAACTTTGGATATTAAACAGTATGTTATAGCCTTTCACCTTCTGCTGCTATCTGTGTGCTATTCCCTTGCACAGAACCTGCTCCAAGGATCAACCATTCAGAACAAAACAGCACTCACCTACCACTACACAGGATAAGCTCTTAAGCACCACTTGCAATCTAAGCAAAGCCTTCTTTTTGGTCCTGCCTCATAGGTACTGACTGTCAAGGTCCTGGTACTACCCCTCTCCAGCTAGAGGCGAAGAAAGAAGTAATTTTGTTAGGTTGCTGCTGCCAAGAGCGATGAATTTCATGTTTAACAATTCAACTGCTGAGTTAAGACTGGAACAACAAAAACAAGTGAGTCAAATACTTGGCAGGACAGGACATTTACAAGTAGTGAATAATGTGTCTACAGAAAATTCCCTCTCTGCATAAGAAATCCCTTTTTTCACTTCTTTTCTTGAAGAAAACATTGTCAAGAAGTTCCTGAGTGAAAACCCATTCATCAGTTGGCACAGTTTGGAGAAACTATTAAATATCAGTATGGTTTCATCAGGCTAGAAGGCACTCTGTAACAACAAAAAAGAATTCAGAGGAATCTCCCTTCCTCCCAAAATCAACGGTGATCAGTACTTCGAAGGAAATAACATATTTCTTCTAATGAAAGATCCTTACAGCTTTTATTAATATTATACAAGAACAGATTTAGAAGTATGCTATTAAAACTAGAAGTACATGCACATTCTTGTAACACAACAAAGAAAGGCTATTTTCTTCCTTTATAATCATAGGTAGCCCTCCTATTACCATCATTATAAGCTAGAGGGAGAGCAGATATCCAGCTCAGAAAGAGTTTGCCCTGAGGACACATAAGCTTCTTGGCATAACAGTAACTCTTTCTTTTCTCTTCTCCCATAAATAGATGCAGTAATGACTCTGAAAAGCGCCTACAAATCATTGCCTATCTGAAAAGAACTTGTGCTCATGTAAATAGTACAAAAAGCTAATCCATTTGTTAGTCTGTCAAGCAAGGATGTTCCATGGCTTGGCCGGTGGGCAACCACCAAAGTGGAGAAAGCAGGTTCCAGCATCTGCCCCTCATGCCTCCAGCAAAGAACAAGAAGGAGGAAAGGCAGGTAACCCATTTAGGCTACCAAAGCCATGGAATAAGCCAAATGTGTTAACTTGGATGTGAGAGATGTAAACCAGGAAGGCCAGGACAGTTCCTATCCAATGCAGCACTTGCCGCTTTGGCCAAAGTTGCTGTTGCCGCGGTGAGGATGACAAGACAGGCTCCAGTGACGCTGAAGTAAACACCCATCTAGTTCAGCTATCCTCACTTCAGGGATACAACTTCTGCCAGTCAAATGACCAGCAGGTAGGGGAACCAACCCTCCTCAACTTAATCAGCTACTGCCTGTGGGACCCTGGACACAGGATGACAGCCCCCTCCTTCCTCACAGAGCCTCCCGCTCCTGCTGGCTTCCTAATTTTTCTTGTCTAAGCCTCACTTCATATTCATACAGGGCTTTCCTTTTATCTCAGTGAAAACCTTACTTTCTGAGTATCCATGTCCTTGCAGCAATTTATGTCTTAAAGCCAGAGATGGCTTTACAAACTCTACACCACTAGCTTTTTTTTAATGGGCTTCAAGTTGTACACCGTTTCTACTCTTGTTTCCATAATCCCCAACAGGAGAAAGGTCACAAGGGAAAGTGAATGGATTGCTTCCTGTCTGTCTTTTCCTGTCACAAGTGTGAATAAAGGAATAAAGACATATAAAAGTAGTGTTGGGAGCAGCCTAATATTTCCTCAGGTTAGCAGACAGTGTTGAGATAAAATATATTTGGAAAAGTCCCACACACTCCCCCAAATAGAGTTTCTGTGCTGTTCACAGAATTGTAATGGTGCTGGAAACAACTGGGACGTGCTCTCACGGAAATTGGCTGCATGAAAATTGCACAGGATGTCACTAAGCATCAGCTTTCTTCCTGCAAATCACAGCTATTTGCCTGAAGCCTGTGCACCTTCACACCCTTTGAAATACACAGCATAGGAGAGAGAATCACTCATCTGAAGCCAAAACTGACACCTATCTAGAGCAAGTTCGTGAACTCTCAGAGGATGACATCGATAGCAATAATTTCTGGAGGCCATTTTCAAGAAAACTTTACTGATTTAGTTTATTCTCTTCCTAAGTTAATTATCTGTAATCACATATGTGTATACATACGTGTGTGTTTATATATGTACAAAAATACATCTTGCTTTTTCCTGTGACCACATGTATCAGCAATAATCCACACTAATTCATTTAGAAAATCAGAAGGTGGCAAAAAGAAGAAAACTAAAGCTCACAATAAGGCCTTCCATACAGTGCACTTCATTGTGGTAACTGTAGCGTCTTCTGTGAAATGTATACACAGAGAAGTATCCTTCTTGGATGTGGCTGCATGAAGTTACTGAATTTTTCAGTGTATCTGGATAAGTCTCAGTGAAGCAGCACACAGTACTTCATCAGGAATTCATAACCAGTACAAAATTACCAAATTTCTCTCTGTCTTGTCCTCTGACAGTATTACTACAAAATAACTCAGTGACTCCTGTATTCTTTTGGGCAAGAACTTTAATTTACTGATTTATTCTTTCTTTCAGTTAAGGAGAGGAGAAGAGACAGACCATTCTACTTGAAAGCTGTGTCACCAGTGTCTCTAGCAACTGCAGAGGTCTCCAACCATGACATGTACAATGCCTTCTAGCCCTAGAATCCACAAAGCTTGCAGACTCAGCCTGCTAGTAGTTGCAAGAGGAATCAATGTTGATACCTTTCTACCTTCACTGTGGATTTTTACCATATTCGATTACATTAGGAACTTGTGGCTGTAGTACTGAATAATAAAAGTTTCTAGACAGAAGACCCAAAGAAATGCAAGACCTCTTATGACTCAGATGTATTTTGACTCAGTAGCCAAACACTCAAGACTTACGTTGAATGTGTGTCCTGACGTACTGAGTTGAACAAAGAGCATCTAAAAGCAAACACAGTGCTGCAATGAATCAGGCCTAGAAGGACAGAACAAGTTATGGCACAAACTATCTCCACGACATAGAAAGTTTCAAAGTCAAATCGCTATGGCAGTTTTCATCCGCAGTCCTTCCATCAAGTAATTTTCTTTTTGTTGTTGTTGTTGTTTTCAGATTACTACAGATATGCAAACTAATTTAAGGTATATAATCCTTGGGTTTTGATTCCTATAAAGTATATTTGCGAAAGAGTAATATCTAAACCATAACTACTCCCAGAACCTTAATCCTTTGTAAGCACTGGCTTCTTGTTTATAAATCCCTCTCTTCTAAATAAGACTTTAAAGGAAATTTACAGTGAGCTCTCTTCACCCAGTGTGAGAAGAGCCATAAGAAAAAGAACCTCTACGTTTCTCTTGCGCTCAAATAGTGATTAAGACAGTAGCGTACTTTGTGACTGTTCATAACAACACTTTGCACTAAAATATTATTTCACGGGCATACAAAGATACTTGAATGAAAGACTAGAAAGCTGAATAAGAAGTGTTTTTTAACACCT
The DNA here is from genome assembly GCF_964034855.1 of Anser brachyrhynchus. NCBI lineage: Eukaryota > Metazoa > Chordata > Aves > Anseriformes > Anatidae > Anser > Anser brachyrhynchus. The sequence continues at coordinate 31,636,092 of NC_137698.1, read as the reverse complement.
GAATAAATAAACCCTTTGTAAACCCTTGATAACCTTGTAATAAACCCTTATAATAACCCTTGGTATATTTTTATTCATTACATGTTATTCTCTGGAACGTCCTATTTTGATGAATGCTGTCTTAAACCTGCAATTCCTTCCTACAAGGGAAGTCTTATAAATTATGTTATATATCAAATACTGAGAGAGAAAAAAAAATGCTTTTCTGAGTATTAGGATCTCATTATAAATACATTCTTTTTTCACGGTTCAGACCAAAACTCAAATTTAATGCACAGAGATCCTTGGCCCCAATATTTAGCTGAATTTTAGTGGAAAGACAAAACTAAAAGAATCCCAATTCAAATTAACTTATTTCACTAAAGCTTTGAAAGTATGCAAGTCCTGTATACATACCTGCTGTAGGCTGAAATGGGGAAAAGTTTACACTTCAGTTAAGGCAAGATTTGCAACAGAACAATCCAAATTATACTTTAGATGTGAAATTATCATCTAAATGGAGGAATATCATTGTTGGACAAGCAGTAATTTAAAAGTCTCACTGCACGAACGTGTCAATGCAAAAAAAAATCCTAAAACCACAAGACTACAGTGAGCATTTAGATACAGCAGAAGGAATGTTAGCTCAAATCTTACTGCAAATTGGGTTACTATGAATATTAATCACCTCATTTATATACACACCCAAAATTCATACAGGAAACGCACCTGCATCTGTTACATTTATGATTTATAGAAGGATTTTGTTGTTCTGTACACAAAGCTCTAGTTCTTGCTTGACAGACAGTCGTTTACAAGAACTAAACAGTCAACACAAGTGCAGTTGTTCTGAAGAGAGGATGTGGTCAGCCATAATTAAAGGACATCATGTTTGAAGGTGCATTTTTTTTATTTACTCATTTAAGTCAAAATATGTGAATACTTATAAAAAGCTTAACCAAATGGAACAACAGCAAGTGTTTGGAGTCAGGGAATGAACTCCTTTCTCTAAGTTCCCCCTAGGTATTAGAAATGGGTAGTTGTTTTTATGAAAATGTTTACTTTTCCCAGTAAGTTCATAGGAGGTTCATCAAACGTTAAACACTAGGAATGACTGTTTATTACAACTGGAAAGTGTATTTGGCAAGGGCAATGAAAATGACTTCCACAGTATATGCAATTTTAAGGTGATCCTTCAGTATACATACTAAATTGCATTCCACAACAGGTTTCTGTTCATTTCATATCACAATAAAAGGAACACACCCAACATTCCTGTACAGCAGATACTGCAAATCAGAGCTTGTCCTGCCTTGAAGGTAAAAAGTCCTTGAACAAAAAAATTACTTTGCAAGGAAGGCACCTCAGCTCTGTCCTCATGTATCATTCTTTAGTGTCATCAAACATGCTAGAGATTTACCGTATTAAGATTTGTGAAGAAAAGTAATTTCTGTAAATTTGCTTTATATGTAATAGATACATCATAACCCAATGACCCTCTACCCAAAGGTAGAGGCTATGACTGCATTGCCCATGTACAGATTCTCACACTGTTTGAACAAGCCAGACTTTAGATCTTTGAGCTAGCTTTTGCAGTCCTATACAGCTAGCCATAATGGTGATCTAACATACTCATAATGTCCAGCTGTATCACTCTTAACTACGTATTTTCTACTATATCTCTTAATTCCCATCTCATGTGACTTCAATATACTTCCATATATATATTTTATAAATTATGCACACAAACATAATTACACAATGTGTGATTACACAATAACTAAAAGGCAAAATAATTTGGAAACGTATGCTTAAATAGAGAAATTTCGCTTCCTAAGAAAAACATATTCCAAAACAACTTGCATTTAGAACCAAAAAAGATTATAAACAGAAGTTCAAAATCCTAAGTACTCCAGCAGAAGTCCTGTAGTAGAATAAACAGAGGTACAGGAGACCAGAAATTGTAACAAGAAATAGGAGACATCTTGTTATTCATCTTGTTATGAAAAAGGCAAATCTCATTCAGATGCATTCAGAACAGCATCATAGTGCTGGACTATTGAGCTGCCAGAGGTGTCTCAGCTGAAATACAATGTTCAGTTTTATCTCCAGCAGTTTTAAGATACAGGCAGACAGAAAACACTCAGAGAAAAAAAGCAAGAAGAAAAAGAAAACATGAAATACGATAAGATTGAGTGATACAAGTTTCTTTAATCTAGACTGACAGGAGATGCGATAACAAACATGTAATAGAGCATCAGATGATCAGCTGTTCCCTAGTCCATCAATGACAGGAAGTAAGATTTATGTTGGGGAAAAAAAAATCATAGTATGTAAAGCAGTGCAACAGATGATTGAGCAGATCTGTGAAATCTTTGCCCCTGAACCTCAGGAACAGTACAAATATCTAGCAAGAATAAACTGTCTATCTAATCCCTTCTTAGAGCAGGAGAATGGATCAGAAAAGATCTTACCAAATTCCCTTCTAGCCTTGCCTTTCTGTGATTGTACTACACAGAATTTATCTCGTAATCTTGTAGTTTCAACAAAACGTGTAAGATTATGCTGAGGAAAATCCTGAATTCTAGAAACAAACTAATGCTAAATCATTTTTATATTTACTCCATTGACTAGACATAACCCCAATTCTTCTGTATACACTATCAAACCCTATTGCATTTTTTTCCTTTCAATGATTATTTCTCCTTTTGTATATTTTAACCTATTTTAACCCTTAAAAGTTGTTATATTAATGCTATAACAAAAAGCAGTAACTGCATGCCTATATACTTAAATATAGAATATCTGCTGGGAAAAAAAAAATATTTTTTTGTTTGCATGTCAGCCCACAAGCCTTTATTCACATGAGAATATGGAAATTCATAAAACTACTTCCTATTTTAAACTTTAATTTGGCTACTTTCTCTTGAAGAAAACGAGGGAGTCACAGGTTATAACCAGGACTTCAGAGGAACAGGTTTTTAATAAAAGTTGGTTGGTTGTGAGCAGAAGAAGTTCCTTTGGCAGTATCATTTACAATTTCTTTGAAACCTCAAAATAGTATGTAATATAACCCACTTAAGAAGATGGTTTTAGCATCAGCCATAAAATAAAAGTAGACACATTTCTTCCATGCTCTATTTTTTCAATCTGTATGGCTGCTACTTAAAATGGAGCCTTCAAAGATGGTTTGAAAGCAGACTGCTTCATTCTATTTCAAGTACTCTCCCATGAAGTTCTATGCTGCTTGCAGCATGAACAAATCCATTAAATTAGAATAGGTTGAATTTTAAGGCACCGCTACAAGTAACTGCCTCAGCCTGCTTCTTGGTATTATTTAAAAAAATAAATTATTAAAATAAATAGCCTAATTACTTTTATTATAATGCATAAATATACAATGTTTTCTTTTGCACATGCAATTCCTTCTCAGCCCTTTTTGTTAGACATGTAAACAAAGAAGGAAGGGAAATCTGCCAAGTAATAAACCCATGGTATTAACACATCCAGTGTGTTGTAGAGCAAAGTCTGATTCTCCTGAAGACTGCTAATAAATCAATCAATTTTCATTTAAGCCTGACAGAGGTTTGGTTATAACACTGTCACTGTCCACAGATGTGTTCAAATTACCTCCAAGTTTCCTGGTCAACAAGACCAAGTCTTGATTATTTTTAATTAGGGCTTGCTAACATAATATGAGTAAAACTGGCACTCTGTAACAAAAAAGTTTGAAAAATCATGTTATCTTGTCAACCAGGCCATTACTTTTCCTCATCAAGTTTTAAGAGAGTCTATTCAGGTTATCGATTATGGCCCCAATCCTACAAGCAGAATTGCTAGTACTGTCATGCTGACTTCATTGGATCTTGTCTGTCAGATGGTTGCATCTCCTTTCAGGTTAGTTCTCCGTTCTTGCACACTCACCCTGCTCTAAAGCTACAAACCCCAAACCAGTTATCTGCACAAGAAAGGAAGTGCCACACGCTAACGTAACACTGCACTAATCCTAATCCTTTAACAGAGTACTGTCCTACCATCTAAACACAGCGAGTTGTTTTTTTCCAAAGGAGTAATTTTAGTCAAAGTTGCAAAGCCTTCTGCAGGGTCATTGTTCATTTAATTTCTCAGGTACCCTTTTTAAAATTGTTAACAGCCATTTGAAAATTAATATTTATACACTTAAACATACTTTTCTGCTTTCATTTCTGCTAGAGTTTGTTTATGCTTAAAATATTTTCTTCCTCAGTCTCCTATTTTCCTGTTCACTGAATCAGGAATACTGGGTGTTTCTGATGATTTCATGGAGAATATATGGAACTAATTACAGAACACAGACATCAAAAACTGTAGTTTTCTAAGCTTTAATTAACCGCGGTTTCATGGGCTGCTATTCATCACAACCTAGGAAGTGGTTCAATGTGGGGTTTATTATCAGTTTAAATAGTCAAAGTGTGAAGCATTGATTCCACCTGAATTTTCCAGCCCATAAAAAACATGTTTTTCTGTGAACTGCAGACATTGATTACATTCTGTTGAATCCAACATTACATAAAGTCATTTATTGCATTAGTGTACCAGACTGAAAGATCTGGTGAGATCTTTCTAACCATGAGCTATCTGTTGATCCGGACAGAAAGTGTGTCTCAAAGACATACGATCACAAAGGTCGAGACCAAACCTTTTCTCTACAGATATCACTTGAATGCTTGACAAAACAGTTTCAGATATAGGACAAATAAGAAGATAAATTTTAAGTGATGGTAAAAAGCCATGTTTTAGAAGTACTGCAGGTGGGATTCCTTCCACATGATCTGCAAGATATGTTTAGATAACAGGAACCAATTCTGAAGGTTCTCAATACTAAAAATGACGTGTAATTGTGAGGTACTGCAAAAATTATACTTAAGAAGCAATGTTAAACAAGTCAGCTAAATTGACTAGAATGACTGCTGTGCTTTGCTGAAGAAAGAGTCAATCTACTACTTGGTGGAAATCTTTTCTCTGTAAACAGTCATATAGGTAAGAGACACCTGTTTGCTGAGGTGCTGTTATCATCATGTTCTTAGCTTTCTCCATTATATACTCATAGAACCATAGAATGGTTTGAGTTGGAAGGAACCTTAAAGACCACCCAGTCCCAACCCCCTGCCATGGGCAGGGACACCTCCCACCAGACCAGGCCCAAAGCCCCATCCAGCCTGGACTTGAACACTGCCAGGTATGGGGCATTCACAGCTTCTCTGGGCAACCTGTACCAGTGCCTCACCACCCTCTGAGTGAAGAATTTCTTCCCAATATCTAATCTAAATATTACAAAATATGCAACTTAATTTAAAGCAGTTTTGTATCTTTATCTGTGCAGTCACACTGGACAAACATGAGTTGCATGAATGAAAATTATTAATAGGATATGCCAGTATAATCCACTTGGGGAATGAGAGAAGAATTGTCATTTCAAGTACATCACTATAAACTTAATATAATTTGACTAAATTCATATGGATAAAAAATTCCCTCTCTAAAAATTATACTCGAGTTTAAAAGTTGGAAGAGAACATTTTGCTATTTGAAGTTATATTGTCTGCTCAAACAATAAGGATGTGGATTACCTTAACAAGAATTGCGTTATAACAGAATTCTGAGAAAAACAAAGATGCTTTAGTAAGCAACAAAATTACATATTGACATCTTTCTTTTTTTTCCCTATAGAAAGTACTATATCAGTATTCTCACAGAAAATTAAAACAGTATGAAATTTGAGATAAACACTGATTGTGATCTCAGTATTATAATATCAATGCTATCCTTAACACAATTTCCATCAAAGTTAAATTTGTCCTGGTAATCTTTACTTCACTGCTGAAACTGCTCCATGATGTATAATTCACTCACTCAGAAATTTAGAGGAATAGGTAGCAACAGTGGAATTAGATCTCTGTGGCCAGTACTTTATTCTCAATTTAATAAACACATACAGAGACACAATTATTTGCCAATGAATTAATCAATATATATTTTAAAAATAATCTATTTATACTTGGATAGCATGGCCATTGCTTTGATGATGTGGTCACTATTTTTCAGAGTCCAATACCTAATATTTCCTGTTGAGGGCAATGGGATCTGTTTGTTTGAAAATCTGTCTGTCAGCAGTCACACTATCTGTACAACATAAAAGAGTTAATCAAAACATCCAGAGATTTCAAAAGCCTATAAATTGAAAAGGGTAACATTATCTATTATTGAAATTTGAACTGTGTGTTTATCACTAGATGAATAGAAATAACGAACATTAAATTTACATGCAATAATAAAACCAAAGATGACACACTGTTAGAATAATGCTAAAGTAATTTAGCATTAGCCCTGACAAAAACTAGGGGAATATCATTTGTACTGAATGATCTGAATGATTTGTACTGAATGACAATCTGGCCAGTTTTCCCTCCTTAGGTAACCTGACCATAATTTTTGCTTTCTCCTTGAAACCTCAATATCTAGCAGCCCAAAAAAGCTGCCATCCTTTTCTGAAGCAGAAAATATCACTGGAAGGTGCAATGAAGCAGTGGCCTATTACACATGGTGTTCTGTGTCCAGTAACAGCCTGCAACAGATTCAGAATATAAAATATCACAGAATCACAGAATTGTAGGGGTTGGAAGGGACCTCGAAAGATCATTGGGTCCACCCCCCCTGCCAAAGCAGGTTCCTTAGAGCAGGCTGCCCAGGTAGGCGTCCAGATATATCCAGATATATCCATAATGAAAAGTTCACACGTTGCACCTATACAAGTTGTGGTCCTTCCCTGCTTCTCTTTGCGAGCTCTCTGGTTGCTAGATTAGGGCACTGATATTTGTAAGTGTTTGATTAAATAAAGAAACATGTCTTGGTAAGAAGTATTTTGTAAGAAAATATACTCTCACACTATTAGGAAATTGGATTTAAAGAGAAATTAAGAATGGAATGTGGTATTTTTTTTTTCTTAAAACTATATTGTTAAAATGATTTGCCTGTTTTCAGATTTTTATGATGACATCCCCTTATTATTTTGCCACTCCTCCAAGCATTAACCATGAAATTTAGACCAGACCTTACATACAAATTATCCACTGGCATTTCTGTATAATAGCTTTGTACAGTGTTGCTTTGTATAGCTCAATTCATAATGCTCTGCAGACTGGCATGATTGTTTTTAAAATTATCATTACTTTTTTTTTTTTTTTGTAAACAGCCTGAAGAGCAAAGGTGGTGTTTCTGTTCATATTGAGACAGCTTTTCATTTATTGATCTCCTGAATTCCCCTACAATTTTTAAGCACTTGCAGGTAATGAAATATCAAACCTTATTGTGGAAATGTTTTTATTATTATTAAACAGCATGACAACTCTCTTTTCCAAATTAAAGAAACACTTCTCTAATACAGTTTTTAAAAATACTAGGTATACTAGTAAGAGATGGAAATGGAGGCAGTAAAAGACAAAAAAAAAAGAAAAGAAAAAAAAAGAAAAAAAAAAGATTATGCTTAAAACAATGGTCAACAACCACAATCTCAAACTAATCACAAAAGACCCCGCAATTGTACCCGTTATCTAAATGAAAATCTATCTATCTATCTATATTATTTACTAGCACTGTTACAAACATACATTAGGGTTTACTTTACGCACTTTTGTTTAATCTTAATTCTATGCAAACGTATAAATAAATCCTTAACTACATATAGGCATAGGCAAGTAACTTGCAAAAGTAACAACTGAATTTACTTTGCTCTTCCCCAACAACATTGCCTCAAAGGTAAGGCTGTAAATTAAGCGGGAGTGTAACGCTGCTCTGCAGAAGATAACCAGAACAGTTTGGTTTACTACAGCAGAGCAGAAGGCTGCCTGAAGAGTGCTTTGCCTCTGTACAGTGGACTTTGCACAAGGCTCAGCTTCACCTTCTGATCCCCTCTACCACATCACAGATGTGCAGGTGTGGCCCTTAAGCTCTAGTACTTTTAGATGCGTTTTGTTAGAAAAGTAGTAAATTACTTCCAAATTGTTTATCATTTTTCATCCATCTAAATATTTAGTTCTAAAAGTAACTCTACTTTTTATTCTTAATGACGATTGGGAATATAATTGAAAAAACATTGGACAATTTTTCCTTTTTTCATTGTACTGCTGATTTCACCATGTCTTTTAGTTCCTGGTGTAAAGCTGGGCTGTATTCCGAAGTCTTTTATAGCAGCAAAGTGCTGGTTTCAAAGTTATGAACCTTAACTCTACATTTGTGTTGCATCAAGAGACATACTTCTATTTCAGAGCACCTAATTGCTAGTTTTCTTTTTTTCCACATGAAAGGTGCCTATGACTTTCTTAAGCAGAAAGGCAATTAAAAAAAGTAAGTACAGTATTTAAAGTTACATATATGGACAGACTGCGAACAAGAGAAGGATTATAGAATTTACTTTGACTAGAACACATGAATTCCAAACCAAAAAGGCATTACGCAGATGACTCAAGAACTGTAAGTATGTTATTATTAACCTTTGATTACCCAGAACACCTCGCATTGAAAAACCTGAAGACAACCATGTTCAGAAGAGTTCAGTAGATCAGAGTGATTTTTAAAAGATAAGTAAGGGTAACCATATTAACAGCTTACATATCAAAATCCTACATGTATGTGGCTAACTGCCCTGACAGCTAGCACATTTTAACATTGTGGCATTTGGTCCTTTCTTCCCAAAGAAATACAGATGACTGAATGACCTTGATAACTCAGGTCAACTAAGTCATCTTACTCTCCTTGGCTACCTAGTCAGTTCAGTCTTGTCACCCAGCAGGGAAGTTTGGGGTCAGTTGTACAGAATTAGCAGAATTTGTATCTATAACGATTTTAGAGGTTTCGAAGTTTTGATTTTTTTTAATATTTTTTTACATTCACACACATATATGATACATAAATGATCTTCTCAGTAAAGATCCAAACTGCAATGTATTAGAAATGTCCCATGACAGATTTAGACTGTTTCTTTTGACACAAAAATAGTTTAAATAGACCTACTGAAAACAAAACATTTGAGAATTCAGTTCTTCAGTTGTACTCACTACACCAATTATTCACCAAACCATGAAAATATGGACTTCTAACAAAATTACTGTAGCATAGCATCTGTCTTGCTAAAGACTGTCAGGTTGTTCAAGAGCTATTTGCCGTGCTACTAGAAGAGTGCTTTGAACAACAGATCTCCCCTGAGAAACTTTCAAGCTAAGTGCTACCAAAAGACACCAGGGCTACGTACTAGACAATAAAGCATTGGGTTGATTTAAATGTGCACATCACTACACTGAAATTCCCCTGATCACTTAACAAACAACTCTAGTGAGACCTGAGAACTGTTGCACATGGTGTCAGGACAGTTATGGAGTTTCCCCTAGGTATCCTTTCGCAGATGAGAGGGAAGGGCTATTAGGAAATATCAACTTTGCACTGTCTATAGAGTTATATGCAAAATTTCTTCCAAAGGGTGCGCCATCTGCTTTCATACATCCATTTTTCAAGTGCCATTAAGCCAGGTTTTTCATGCACTAAATTGCTCCCTTCAATTTGAAGCCTAGCAGTTTAGTTCTCCTCATAAATGATTCTTAGCATTTTTCTTCCTACAATTTATTGCCTAGTTCAAAACTAGAGTGAAATGAATACTCAAGCAGCCTGAGCCCCTGGAAATGTCTTTTGCCAAACAGAAATTGCCCTCTGTTCTCACGTGCAAGGTTTTTGCTTGTTTCCATTTTTTAAGCAATTAAAGTTCTTCGTCAATGTGTACCAGCTATCAGCAGTCAACATGGAAACAACCCTCCTGAATTCTTTCTCCAGCACCATAGTCAGAGATAATTGAAAGAACAGATTCAACAGCTTTGTGATTATCTAGACTTTCCCATGAAAACAAAACCGAAAACTTTTCAACAAATATCCTGGCTTCTTCAGCCAAGCCTTTCATCATCATCATTAAAAAAAGTTTTGAGCACTTACGATAAGCTAACAAATGACAGCTCATAATCCCCATCTGTAACACTAGAGGCCAGGTACTGCAAAGACAAGACAGGTGCAAATTTTGGTATTCCCATAGTGCTTATTATCTATTCCTTTTTAGAAAGGAAACGATTTCTCTTAATGCCACCACCAATACCCCACATTAATCTTTCCTCAAGCAAACTCCCACCCTGAAGCTACTACACAGTGTTATTACCCTGTCAAGAATTTTTCTCCTGAATTTAAAGAGGTGCTTCTGCCAGTCCGTGGTGTTAGACTGTGCAGTCATCTACAAAAGCACCTCCATTATTCCATTTTTTAGCTTGTAATTCTGTAATTACCAAGGGTCCTTTCAGATCTGTACCATAGGTAAAAAGATGGACAGATAAACTACACTAAGTAACTCTTTTCTTTGTTCTGTCCCCAAATTTCTCCTTTCATTTCTGCTTTCATCTTTCCCTACCAAAATTATGGTAAGAAAAAGCAGCACAGTACACACAAATAAAGAGTTACGGAGCCCCTATTTTATTGGGATAGGACTGTGGCATGACTAAACTAAAGACAGTAAAAAGGATAGGGACATATCATTGAACGTAACTAAAATAGCAAAACTGAAATTTATGGTGGTGCTTGAAACCTAGTACCAAGTGTACATTTGCTTACTTTTTTTCCACTATCAGGCATGTCAGACACAACTTCTCAGTATTTGAAACCATAAAAAAATCTAGAACTGTGCTAGTTACACAGGGGATTACTTTGAGAATAGGACAGAATCACTTTGGTTTGGGATTTGTAGAGAAGCCATCAGCACGCTTTCTCCAAAAGCTGCGAATAACATGTTGATCCTGGAAATTGGAAAAGGGATAGTCAACTAGACAATTATATAATGCTTGAAACATAAATATATATATATATATATATATATAAAAATACAGATAAAAGTACCCCAGGAGGGGAAAGAAAAGAAAAAAGAAACACCCAAATACTAATGAAAAACGTGAGAGGTTTTTTTTTTGTTGTTTGTTTGTTTATATCCGTTAGTATAATGGAGCCATTTTTCTCATTAAGAACTCAATCTGAAATGGCAAAATGAGATGAATGACAAAAAATTATTTATTTTTAAATTTTCAGTTTTGATGTTTAACTGTGTTTTACTCTAAGTACACAATCTCATACCCAGAATATACTGGGTATACTGGAAAATAAAAAATTATTTTCATTATTGATGTGTTCCTTGCTTATTAGCAGGTATAAACTTAATAGACAATGAAGTCAAGTTGAATGATACAATTAACACCAAAGGTAACTGCTATGGTAATCCACAAGGCTGGTATCTCTCCCGAGCCCATCTTCTCCATATTCATGTATTCTATTCCTTGCATCATTAATGCAGACTAGATTTTCCATATTAGTATCTTTCCTAGATTAATATAAAAATTATTATTATTATTTCTGCTTTTTCATCAGTTGGCAAAATATAGTTCTTTCAGATCATTCCCAAACAGAAATAATATTACTTAAGATCCCACAAACGCTAGTCAGACTGCTCCCAGAGTCATCACATTCCAGGAGAATTTTGAATTGTCTCTTTTGAAGAGAAAAGACACAAACACTCCTCCTTCTACCTTTAACTTGTCTTTCACACTTTTTGATATAAAACAAGAAAGAAAAAAAAAGAGCACACAAAAGCAGAACATATATGCAAGATTACTTGTAGAATCCTACAATAAACTAAGTGATAAACCATGTAAAATATGTATTTTCAAATTAATTATGGATGCACGAACTTGACTGAAATACTAAGAGAAACCCAAATAAAGTTTCCAAAAGTTTGCAATTAATGAAAATAATCACTGACAGTAATAAATATTTATTACTAAATGCAAGCCTAATAAAAGCCCTTAGCAGCTTATAGACATTAAAGACAAAAGACAGCATCATGAATTTGAAATACTTTTCCAATCTATTTCCAACATTTTTTCACATCTTAGGGCATTTAAGGAGGTTAAAGAGTGTTTGCACTGACCTGTCCTAGTAACTGCTTTAATTTTTTTTATGGTGTCCATGCGACAAAATGAGATATAGTCACAAGGAAACATGACATTATGATTTTATTAGAAGATACCCTTCAAAGGTTCTTTCTACTTCAAAGTTTTCTTTTCCTTTCATTGTAGCCGCATGGATAATAGCCATCTTCATTTGTGTACTCTTTGTAGTTTTTTGATTTACATGAACTGAACCTGAAGTATGTCTCTATCTATGTATTTGTGGGTAATCTTTAATATCCCACATAAAAAAAAAAAAAAGGAATTCTTTAGTCCTCAGCACAAACCTAATGCAAAATCAAATCCTCAAGGAAAGAATTAGTACAAAAACCTCTCTGACTGGCAATGCATCATTCTTTGCCACACACAAAAATTAAATGATCGAATTTGCAACCTTGAGCATCTTTAGGAGTTTATTGATTTATATGGGCTTAGGTTTCACTGTACGTAATCAGTGGAAACTCTGCACACAGAATTTTTGTTTAAGAGTCCTTCACAACGTATGAAGGATTTTCACAGTCCTCTTTTGTTTCATGTGGCATTCCAATGTGCTAAATAACACTTGTATACTCTCCTGCTGCTTCATGCAACCTTGGCTTAAACAACCCTGAAATCATGTTATTTATCTTCCAGAAACTTTTGATTACTTCTTGAGAAAGTGCAGCTAAAGCCCTTCCTTCACCTTTGTTTAGGAGATCAACAATGTCCTTTGTGATGTTTCTGGATGGATTTTCAGTTATTGCAGCCAAAGTTAGGCCTCTCTTGGGCTTTGGTCCTGACATGTGAGATACACATCTGATATCTCTGGAATCTGTGGGCTTTTCAAAGGAAGGGAATGCTAGGTAAGAGCTTTCTTTTTTCTCTTCTTAGTATGCACTTTTTCTATTAGTATTTGAATTTTATTTGCATTTTTTCATTAAAAAAGCTCAACTTAAAAAGATTCCACAAACAAAACTAACATGCTCAACACCGAAAAAAATTCAAAGCTTAGCTAATTTGGATGAAATAGAGGAATAATTATTAGATGGCCTTAAACAGATTAGCTGCATAATATTAATCTTAAGTGTTACCGTTAATAGCAAGAGCACTACTAACATCATCTCTCCATCAAAGAAAAAAAAACACACCTCTCTTGGATTGAAATCTAGGTAGCCATACAGGTACTGCACCAAAATCACAGAACACCTGCCAAATCACTTTTAAACCAGGTCAGCCATTTAAGACCCTTCTCGGATTTTGCTCTTCATCTTCACTTGCATAGAAGAGGGTTAAGTCTGTTCTTAGCAAAGATCTTTGGCAAGATCTTTCATGACAAATGACATGCTACCATATGCCAAAAAAGAAGGGGGAATATAGTCACCCCCAGCTTCAACTTTAACTGGAGCTGCTTTGTTCTGAGTGCCCTGAATAATTAATAACTACTTTGGCAATCAGTCATGCATTCCTTAATGGCACCTCAGGCATCAAGTATCCCATTCACCCGCTCCCCCAAGTAAAAATGGACTTTATTACATCAAGTTTTCTATGCCAAACTCGTAACTGACATAATTTAAACTAAGCGAGTCACTAGGAAGACTGAAGCTCCAACACACTGTAGGAGTTTATAAGGTTTCCCTCAATTGCATGTGGCTACTATATGGGTTTGAGTTGTAACTGGGGACAAGTGAGGAGAGGAAAAGAAATATGGATTGCTTTTTGCAGTAAATTTCTAGGAGGTTTTGGTGCCAAATACATAACTTTTAATAAATGCATAGCTGAACAGTCAAAATGCAGAACAACCACTAAGAAGCCCCTAGTGAATAATGCAGCTCACCAGTAAGCGCTGACTAAGTGACAGGGCATAACATGAAAAGAGTGCCTAAGAATAACAGTCGTGCCGAAAGTAGCAGGAGAATTTTAAATTAACACAAGCTAAATTTTCATAGCAGAAAAAGGTTTTTCAATACTTCCTTCCACTTTATAGTATTACAGACTAAATGAACTTGCAGCTATAGAACAAAGAGAGCTAACCAAAATTGTAGAACATTCTTCTAGATGCACTCAGACTACACAATTTAAGTTGGAAGAAATTCAAGTAATTAAACTGCAGTTATCTAGACCCTCAAGAAATCTTCATGATTTTCTCAGGAAGCATTCTGCTTGTATACAGTATATGCACTGCTTTTAAGCAGTGCCTTATAATGCTGTGTTAAACCATCCTATAAAATGATGTTGCATCTAACGACATCGGAACTGCTGGGAGTCCTTTTGAGAGGCTAAATCCTAGAAGTAAGGTAACCAGATCAATAGCCGTTCTCCCCCTGCTTATTCATCATGTAAAAAGTTCGTTTGAAATATAATATACAAAGTAAAAATATATATATACGATAAATTACAGGAGATTTAAACAAAGCCATTCCTCTTGCTCTTTAAAAGACCTGAAAATGTGTCCGGTGCCCCTCTCTGTGTGTGGCCTCCAAATACAGAAACAAGCTTGCACTGTTTTATTTCAGTTTTGCTTCATTTCTCCCCAAACAATCTCTCATTGCTAGTCTACCAGGCATCTACCCCTCCCCCTTTCTTTTAAAAAATGAAAAAAAAAATTAACTGTTTAGGACCAATTCATATAAGTGAATCACTAAGCAAATCAGATGTTTTTGCAATAATTATTTAAAATTTACACTTAATTCCTATAGCTGACAACTATAAATTTTAATTTATCTTGAAAGGTAGGATAATATAGCCTTACAATTTTAAGGAAAACACAACTTTCACTTTTCAATTGCTTTAGGTACAAGAAGCAGAAGATCTAATCCTGAAACTTAATACAGACTGCATTTACAATCCAGTCAGTTAATTATGCAACCTGAAATGTGAAATTGTATTTTGTATGGCTTATTAAAACATAACTTTTCAAGAAAAATCTCTCCATTAAAGAGATTGGGAAATTAATTCTCACAAACCTGTTGTTATACCATGCATTTTGAAGCTAGCTTTGAATTCCTGTGACAGGAAAGGGGCTGCTCTTGCCTGTTACATATGTGAGACAGAAAATAGCTTGGTTTCTGCAGCAGTTTGTATGTGTAATTCTTATGCATGTAAACTTTATTATTGGAGGGAAAGAGGGACTAAAAAAATGCATCCTACAACCCCAGCTCTTTTTGTCTACTGAATAAATGTTCAGCGTTAATGATCTAAATATTTTGAAGAGTAAAATTATTTTGAATTGTTGATAATTTAAATCATAGAATCATTTAGGTTGGGAAAGACCTCTAAGATTACCATATCCAACTGTTAACCTAGCACTGCCAAGTCTACCACTAAATCATGTCCCTCAGCACTACACCTACATGTCTTTTGAAAACCTCCAGGGACAGTGACTCAACCACTTCCCTGGGCAACCTGTTCCGATACTTCACAACCCTTTCAGTGAAGAAATTTTTCCTAATATCCAATCTAAACCTTCCCTGGTGCAACTTGATGGCAAACTGAGTCCTGCACTGAAGATAATTATACTTACATTTTGGTATTTTTAGGTGCATTTGTTCAATCCATTTCACAAAAATTGGATCATACATAAGTCAGATAGACATGTAGGAGATAGGATGTAATACTGGAGGGCACCTACAATGAAATCTGGCCTCAGCCCACACAAAGCATCTATTTAGTGTTTTTCTTTTACCATTTTCTAAAAGTAACATATTTATTAACTTCTGTTCTCTGTTATAAAAAGAGCTTAAACCCAGCCATACTCCAAGCTGGTTTGCATGCCGACTGACATTTTATTTAATTTCAAAATTCATCATCAATCAGTCATACTATTCTACTAACAAAAGTGTCCAACTCACAAGAGAGAGAATTATGCAGATCAAGCCCGTAATCGTTTCAGGTATAATACTTAGTTAGGCCTAAATATTTACAAATACTTACAGGAATACAACATGAAATAGCATGCATATATACTACTACACTTCACTTACATCATTATCAGTATACTAAATGTATTATCTATAAGATTATGTATTGTTGAATAGATGCACAGAATTATTCTATGCTTCTTCTCCATAACTGAAGTTTTGCAAAGGAGGAAAAGAGGGGAAAATGCAAAATGGCAATAGCAGTAAGCAAGCCAAATGCATCGAGTGAAGCACATGTCAGTAAGGTTAAAACATGGATTCTTTTGATCAATTTTTTATTGAGTTTGCAGATATTTCCGACCAACCAAATACCACAAACCACAAGATGACTTAGGAGATTCACAAAGTGAATTATGAGGAATTTAAAAATATTCTTCACTCTCTTTAAATACAGAATATCTATTCTGTAAAAACATGTCAGCTCCTGTTCCACTGCATCCTGATGCTTCAGAATGTTATCTCATCCTCAATAATCTATAAACATTGCTTTGCTATCAGAGATCTTTTACTTTTTTTTTTTTCCCCACCAAGTGACAAATTTGCTGACGGTCAAAATACCCATATTTTAGGCAGTGACTAGTGTTTAGTACCTGTGAGTTACAAGTGTTAACCAACATTCGAGAGAAGTCTAAAGTACATTTTTCAGGAAAAATGCAGTGGAAATTGAGTATTATGCATTTTCTACTTTGTCACTATAGTAAAAATATTCAGGAGAATAACAACTTTTTTTTTTTTTTTGAACTAGGTATAATCATTTGGCTGTGTATGAAGCAGCTGACTAACAAGAACATTAATTTCTTCAGTCTTCTTTGTAACTTCCCAATGCCCTTTAAGTGTCATGCAGCTGATTTTTCTTATGCTGATTTTTCTTCTTCTCAAAGCAAAAAAAAAAAAAAAAAAAGTGGCTTTTTCACAATACTGTATTAGGAATGCAAACATTTTATTCAAGTTTCCACATAAACAACCGAGCCCACAACTTCCCAGTCCAAAGCCATCCAAGACGAACCACAAGAACACTTGGTTAGTTAAAAGACAGAAACAACATGTACAATTCTGGAAGACAGATTATTCATTGTTGTTATTATTGAGAAATAAACAGTAATTAATCCTAAACTTTGCAAAGATTCTTTTGAGCTACCACTTCAAAGATTTTGTTTTCCTGAAATGCTCCAATCCTGAAACATGTTACTTACTGGCACAAGAAGTGTATAATGGATGCAGAATCCAGGTTGAGAAGGAAAATATTCATCAGACACAAATCTTATTCTGATCTGGTTTCCTTTGGAGATTTGTCTGCTTGGCACACTACTGGAACCACACCAGCGCCCTAAAACAGTGCCATCACTAGGCTCTTCAACTTCTACAAAGTCATACCTGAACAGAAAAGAAAATTACATGTTTATTTACTGGTAAATTTCTATAAACTTCCTCTTTTAATAAACAGACTGACTCTGCAGCTTGCATTTTTTATTATTATTTTTTAATGCTACAAGTATGCTATCAAAGCCAGCTATTTTAAACGTAGCTTCCAAGTTGCCACTGGCTTAAATACATAATAAAATCATGCAATGAGGTTAAAAAAATAAGAGCTAAGTTAGCACTTTGAACATGAGTACGACTGAACGTGAGTACGACTGCTTGTTCCTTTTATGGGAAACAATTACAATATACAGGATAGGGCAGAATGAAGTCAGAGAAAAAACTGAAATTGCTTAAGCCTGGCACAGTAATTCATACTGCAATATCACTAGAAATATACTGCATGTTACCAGGGAAAATTCAGTGGCTTTTTGGTACTGAAACCTGCCCTCTGGTAATAGTGGTGAGCAGGCTCCAGGAGGTTAAGGTGGTTTAGGGAAACTTGGAAGCACATTTCAAGCTTACGCATATCCCAGTGAGACATTTGTGAAGCAAAGACCTAAATGTACCACGTGTCAGAAAGAACCTGCTATTTTGGTACTACTGACAAGAGATATATGGGTTGGGAGCTTTAAAAGAATGAAACGTACATGGTTTGATTTAGTTTCATTGGTTTTTAACGTGTGGTCTGGGTATCCCTGGGGATCCGTGAACTTCAAATAGCTCCATGAAAGGTAAGTAAGAAACGCCAGTCAGTTGTCATCCATAAGCTTAAATACGCCCCGCAAAGGTCCTCGCTTCCCCTGCAGAATGTTTAGGGGCTTCTCAAGTCATAAAAACACTGAAAGCCACTGCTCTAGAAGGCATGTCTGGTTTTAATATTTTAACCTGTTTCATGTCAGCTCCCCAGCTGCCTACTGACAGAATAAACAGTAGGAATTTCAGTCACTTTTCCCCTGCTGGAGCTTGAAAAGCTCTGAGCCGCGCAGCACCCGGAGAGGTTGAGGAAGGCAGGAGAGTGTTGGTGAGAGAGGGCGACCGCCGCCACTGCCCCACTGCGGCCTGCTCGGGGGAAGCCTCCCGCTCTGTGGGGCTGCTGCGCTATCTTTCAGGTCCTGCCACGCATTGAGGACACCTCTCACGGAAATCTAAACTGGTAAATATCCCCCGGTCCTTTCCGAGGGTACAGACAGACCTACTTCTGATGACAGCAAATATCCACATTCTGAAAATGAAAACACACACACACAGCCAAACACACCGAGCAACGTGAAAATTATTACGTTAAACATTTTGTATTGAAGATTTTTCTGGATTTTTTTTTTCAGTAAAGCTAATCTTTATAATGATTCCCAGTTCCCTAGGTTAGACAGCAGGCAATAAATTCTTGTGTTGCATGTTTGTGCAAGACTGACTTGCACATTTATTATCTCCATTTAAAGGACCAATATTTTTTCCACTTAATGAGCATATTCATTGCATTCATTTCTAATTAAGTGTGTTCAAAATGTATTACTGCCATGTACTACAGTTTTAAATCTTTGTTGAACTTATGATACTAATTACTTCATAACCACCTTTTTTTTTTTTTTCCCCCCTCAAACCACTAATTCCTTTAACTGATCCGCCACTGTTTTTACTTTATGATCAGGTATACAACATATCACAAAGGCAACTTGTACATTTAATTGCACTGCGACTTCAGAGTTCACCGTATTTATCAAATTGATTTTGAGCACTGAATTTTATTTTATTTTTTAAGATCAGGTTACAAAATTTCCAACAATAACCACCTTTTTATTTTTCTAGTTAAAAGAATCAAATAACTCCTCTCTATCTACTTTTCTGATTTGTAAGGAGTGAATAAGTTAATCATTATGTTTATCAACTTAAGCTGAAGATGTTTGGGGGTTTAGGCACAGTACAGGTATCAGTGCTGCTACCACAACGTACGCAGCACTTTCTGCTGCACCCATTGGTCTAATGGGACCCCTGAAGTAAAAGACAAATTCAAATTCCATAGTTTAAACCCTAATTCTATTAGTTGAGACACAAGTTAGAGGAGATTCTGAAAAACCCAAACAAAAGCCAGCTTTCTGAAAAACCCACCAGGTCCGGATAACTCTGTTTCTCTGTGATTTTAACTTCGGTCGTTCTCTCCTTGATCTCTGTATGTGGTATTTGTAAGCAATCTGTCTTTTGTAATCATAACCATTTCCAATTTTTTCAGTGTTATCAGTCCCACTTTGGCTGTGTTGTTTCTCAGTCACCCTCTCCCACCCTAATACCATTCTGACCCTCAGAAACCCACTTGTTTCCAAGGGATCGATCCAGACGTACTCTCAGCACTTTACAGCACTCGCGAGTTCTGCACCCAAGTGTGCACAATTGCCAAAACCCCTGTTTGAGGGATTTACTAAAACCTACTTTATAAGCCAGTCAAACGTAACTTTCTCATGGCAACTTGATACAGTGCATACAGCACTAAGTGGTTTACAATGATTGTTCCCTTTCTCTGAAGTCTCCCTCAGGACATGTAGACGATTTATGGGTTTTGTTGTTTTGCCTTTTTCGTTTGTTTGTTCAACAAACAGGTTTGGTGCTTGTAGACAAAGTTTCTGTTTTCAAAAGCAAATATGAGATATGAGTACTGGTTTCTTACTTCTGGACACAGACGCAGGCAAATCTTTAGGAACTCAGTCTACATCAACAAAAAGAGAGACCCTCACACATTTCCTGGACATCATGACACTTTTAACCCCTAACTTTATTCCCATCGGTTATCTAGGTTGAACATGCTGCAAGAGACTGCCAAAAGGATCTTCTGTGCAACTGAGAACTCCTAGCACTGCACATGTTGACTGAAGTTTGAACTTGCTGCAAAACACAACAAAATAAAGAGGTTTGGATGCTTTAGTGTTAACAAGACTGCTGTGCACAGTGCTGCGGCTTTGTGTCACAGGGCTAAAGAGCAGCAGGGACATCACAGCCATCCAAAACTATCTCCCCATAAAGAGAAGCTTCTCCTCAAAAAGCAAGAAAAGCAGGATAAATAATCTAGAATTGAAAATACATTTTCTACCTGTAATGGAGTTAAAAAAAAAAAAACTTAAAATCCATGTTGAAACCAAAAATCCTTCTTTTTTGTGCAGTGTACAAACCAGAAAACACAACCTTCTTTGGCACAATGACTGAAAAAATGCTCTTGTGCTGCATCTATGTTCAATACATTACTCAAATATTAAATTTGAGTAGTCTCATCTCCTTTCCCATGATGAAAGATGCTTTTGCCCTTAGTCACAATGTCGATAATGCCCTCCCAGATATCTGATGCAGAATGTGTATTCCTTTTCCCTAAGGCTGAGATGCCCAGGACCCTGAATTGCATTAAAAACCTGAACAAAACAATTTATTTGAAAAGGACAAAGAAGCAATATAAGGAGCTCTGAACTTCAATGCCTTTCCAACCAGGAAATATATTTTCCAAGGGAATGTGTTTTCCTCTCCTTTCTCTATTTTTCTGTGGTTTGCACTGTCATTTGCTAAACGTTTTCTGACAGGCTGTTTACCTTGGCTTAAAGTTTTGTGACCTTTGCGCAGCCTCCCTATGCCTTCAGAATCCCACAAATATATCAATGAATGTAAGGTGCAGAAACCCACATGGTAAAACATTTTGTTGTATCAGTGACACTGGATCTTTCCATCTTTAATAGAAGTGCTAGACAAAAATCTAGAACACCCATGAGAACAGCTTGAGAAAAGTGAAATTTATTTTTCCTTCCCCATTTGATAAGCACTGACTTTTTTTTTTTAATTAAGAAAAAGGAAGTTGATAACAATCCCTGTCATTTTTTTCCCCTGTGGGATGCCGCATTATTTCTATTCCAGTTTGTTTTAAAGCATATGGAATTTCAAGGTTTTCCTGGTGACAGCAAAACAAAATACCTACCTCAGACTTGAGCCAAAAGCATCTAAGGTATTCTGGCAGTTCACCAGACAAACTGTTATTGAACAGAACTTAGATGGTTTATATTTGGGCAGCTTCAGTTTTGGAAACAATGGAAATTACTAAAAACTGTCATCATGAAAATATCGTTTTTATCTTTTTCCAAACCAAATTTTGTAAGGAAAGTTTCCTCTTCCTCTGCCATTAGTATTTGAAATAATTTTCATTTTTATTGCTGAAATATTTAAATTTCCTACGGAATAGAACTTTTAGTTTCCATCATTCAAGCTAGACTGTATGGCTGTATAGACAGAAGTGTCAAGGTACTGGCAAAACCTCACATGGTCTTCACCTCTTAGATCACTTAAATCACAGCTGCAAGTAATCATACTGCTCTTTGTGAAATAAGAGAAAGAAAGAAAGGAAGGCCAAGCATTTAGCTTGAAGGGTTTTTTTTATTATTATATTTATTTTTTAAAGTTTGCCTGCCTCACTTGTAAAAAATTCTGGAAGCCTTCCTCAATCAACTGAGATCTCCAGTAACACTTTATTGGGAAAATTCATGTTTATTTGGGTGGAAAGGGGAATAGTGGGGCATGACAGAGGCACTCAGGTCCACGGTATCTAATGGCAGACCCAATCTGTTTAACCAGCCTTGTTGTTGCCCATAGATTGATGCATCGTAAAATCTCCAGCAAAAATGGATGATGAGACATGGAGAATGCAAAGCTCATGATAAAGAGCAGAGAAAATGCAAGGACCCCTAGAAGGAGAAGTTCTTTGCTGTTACCCATACTACCGCTCCCTCTGAGGTAGTTTTCCTTAAAGACTGAGGCACAGAGAGACAAGATACATCATGTGAAATAAAAATCAAAATGAGATAAGAAATTAAACAGTTAGTTACAGTGCAGGCACTTATGCACTATTTTTCAGTTTGTGTGAGAGGAAATCTTACTTGTGGTAATTTTTTCCTCTGATGTGGCCACACAGTACAACCACCTGCCACCCAAATTTGCAAGACTTGGAATGGTTATTTAATTTGTTATCATTCCAAGTGCATTAATTTACTTCATACTGTTTTGTATTTATTGCCAGTACACCATATCCACCTGAAGAACTGTGGACTAGAAAAGACTGGCCCATCAGTCCAGCAAGAAGTAAATGCGAAGTTCCTGAAATCACAAACCTCTAAGGGTGCACATTTGTGCAAGTTCACTATTAATAACTCAACTCGCCACCCAGGTGGCAGAGGAAAAAAACTCTTCTGGCACAGAAAGCAAAACTTCCAGGAGGAAGGGAAGGGAGAGGGCTCACTGTCTGAAGTGCTGACCCTGTGGCAGCATCAGCAAGTACTCAGCGCAGAGTAAAACTTCAGTAAAGCTGACCCCACTCTACATTAACAGAAAATTTTGACTGGGGGCTACTTCGAGCGACAGTAACAACAGGATATTGGAAGAAAACTCTCTGTCAAAGACTACCAGATATGAAATGTTTAGTATTTAAATTATTCCCTCTCCATCTTGTCTTTCCAAAAGGAAGCTCTGAAAAAGAGGCTCCCAGAGCCATAGGTCTCCAGAGCATTGGCAATTTCCCCCAGCCTTTATCCTTCATCAAGGAGGACTTGGCAGTGCCTTCGCTTTGCAAAGGTTGCAGATTATCCAACAGTTGAGAAATGAGTCACGTTCCACTTAGCAGCTGACAATTTCTGTCGTGCTTGATGTTTTAACGTAAAAACAGAAAAGATGTCGACACAGCAATGATTTGACATGCAATAAACTTTCACAGTTTTAACTGCATTTGCTGATCCTACACATACTGTGTTTTAATGGTGACTGTTAAGAAACAGCATACCCAGAAATAATCCAAATAAATAAGTGATGAGGTCAGCTTTTCATTCTCAGAAAATGATGTTTAATTATACACAAGCATCACTTCCAGCCAATACAGCAAATGAGTATATTATATAAAAAACGAAGCATCCTGCCATGCCTACATTTTCCATGAAATGAAGATACTCAAGGTATAAACAGAGAACATTTCTAACTGCCATTCACCAAATATGGATTGTAGTTTCTGCGCCAACCTACTCTGAATACATCTATTTTAGAATATGCAGCCCTGTACGCTAGGAAGTGCCTTATGGAAACACAGATTCATTCACAAATGTTATAGGGTTGCCATGGTTCTCTCTAATCTTTCCTCGTACTGATTAGTTACAGCCTGAGGCTCCTACCATAACCGCACAACTCCTTCTGTATCTCTACCTTGTTATTTAGGATACATTAAAAAAAAAAGTTTAATCCTCATATTACAGTTTTCTTTCCCTTCATTCACTGTATACGCTCGTAATCTAAGTGGTTTACATTTACAATGCTGCAAGCAAAAGGGAAAAATGAGACAGGGTTTAAACCCCAGAATTCAACTCTTCGAACAGCTGAATGCTTTTTGTGAAAAGAAAAGGATCCACTGGTCGTTCGATTTCAATTAACTGTTGCATAACTACGCTCCTGTCTACCAGGAAACATTTCGATTTTCTGTGGATCTGCTGAAAACTTGGGGCATCACGTGAAGCTGAGACACCTACTGTTTGTCGGGTAGCTGTTGCCACTTGGTGACAACACACTGGATGGAGAAAAAAACAACCGCTGAAAACATGTCCTTGCCCTGATGAATAGCACTTTGGCACAAAAACACATTCAGAGAATAAATCCCGACTGGCACCTACATGCACTGGTAAGCGCTTGAGCATCTCCAGCTGAAGCCCATGAATACCACAGACCACAGGTAACTTTTGCCTTCTGGGGAGAAAGGGGCATTAACTCTAAACCAAAACAATTCTGTATTCAGACAGCAACCCTGTAATTATTTAAGCATATTAACCTTGTCATACAGATCAAATATGTACTTTCAGGAATACAGCAACCACAGAATTCAGTCCTAGATAGCCTGTGCCACAACCTAATTTGTACTGGTATAACTTCTATCGATAATTTTTTCTCCATCACTTGAATAACTACCCTAGGATACAGAAGAAGACACTATAATCATGCATATAAAAAGCAGACATAAGAAAGGAAGAAGATGGTTTCCCAACTGTTCCTTTTAAAAGACTGACTGCTGGCTTTCTTAGAAGCTATCACTATTTAACTTCTTTGCATTAAAGACTGACAGGTATTTCCTATGCCACTCAGGATACAGCACGTTCAGCTGTATAATAAAGATCGATTGCATGCTACGAGTTGAACAGAGATACAAAACAAACAAACAAAGTGCATGAAATTTCATTTCAGCATTAATATTACTATACATCAAAGGTGCATTTGGGAAAATTATAGAATACATACAAATAGAAACATATGAGTCAGCTTGCAAACGATGCCCTAGTCTCCTTATCTTGGCCTTCATTGGGAAATGAAGTTTCCACAGGTAATAAAGTCTCCGTAAAGTTCAAACCACTTAGGGTTAGTATGCTAACCTCTTTGCAATCTGCCTACAGATTATCCTGTAGCCATCTAAAATACAAGGAATAAAAAATAAAAATAAAAATAAAAAAAAAAAGAAAAAAATCCACAAAAGCCAAGAAGTCACTTGGATTCCTCCCCCCCCCAAGGACTAGAAAATGGATAATGTCTTGTACTGTTTCACTTCCAATCTGTCTGTTTTCAGCTACTACCTCATGTGTGGACCACAATTTTCTTTAATATCCTGCACTAGTTGTGAATAGAGATAATTCATGTAACAAAAAAGGTGCTAAGACAGTATTCTTATTCTGCTGCACACTGGTATTTCTGGCCTTCCCCCCCGAAATGGAACAGTGGGACAACTTACTATTTCCAGGTACTTATAGTATAACACCACATGGAAACGGCCGTCAGTTCAGGGTCCTACTGCACTGGGCACCATACTCTCCAGAGCACACTTCCCTTCATAAAGAGGCACCCCATTGCCCCCACGTAGCGTACCAGCTCAGTAAGCATCCTACATTATACAGTACTGAGCTCTGCAGATTTTGGAGAACTTAATGCCTTAGTAATATTCACCTACTATTCCTCTGCAAACCCTATAGAGTATTTTAGCTTGGGAATCATTTTAGCTTAGTGATCATAAAAATCACATGTTCTTTCTACACAGATTAGTATTTTGTAGAAAACCAAAAACACTGGTGGAGCTCAGAGCTCATATCAACAGTCAATGCTGTAAAGAATTCTTTCCAGTCTACTGTAAGCTTCTACCTGTACTCACGCTGTTCACCATAGTCAGTGTACCTCTTTCTGCTTCTCTGAACCTATAATTATGTTTTTATCTTTGTTTTTTTCAAGCAGCATTTTCAATATTTAGTCTAGTATCCCGTAATGGTAATTTTTCCTTTATGCACAACTCTTATATCCTGAAATGCACCTTTGGCTCCAGTCAGTGATGTGAAAAATACTGGCTAAGCAATTTCTTAAGAATATTCAAGAGTAAATTTTAGAAATTTACTACACCAACAAAGACGTTCCTAAGGGACATTTTAAGCTTGCGAAGATTCTCCCAGGGCAGTGCAGGTAGCACCCCTTCCCTCCAGCACCCCCAATGACACAGCAGCATTACCCCCCTCTTCCTTTTTCCTCCTTCCTGCCTGCCTCAATGGAATAACTATGTGTATTTAAATTATAACACTTATTTCTTTTGTTCGGTGATGCAGTTACATATGGTCTCCTGCCTGCCACAGTAGCATGCAGGATTTACCAATCCAGCACAGACCATTTATCACAAAGTCCAATATCCTGCTTCAGGACAGGCTCATAATTGCTACTTGAATAGAAAGTGAAAAATCCCTGTAATGTAACTGAGGAGTTGCAAAATACTGCACAAGGCAGAAAAAACCTGTCCCCAACCCTAGCAGGAGATCAGTTTACACCTAAAGCATGAACAGAGTTTCCTCTCACTTTGGTTTATACCTAGATGTAAGTTTATGGTCATAATATTATGCAGACCTACTTTTAATCCACCCACAGCATATGAATCGGAGGCTAGTATGAAACAGTATTTCCTAATAATTGTTGCTAGTTTACTGGTCTCCCTGTTCTTGTTAGTGTCAGAAAGGGGAAGAGATCTATTTAGTTGACCTTGTAAACACCCCAGGACACTCACACATGACCATCTGTCCTTTTTCAGGATAAGTAATTCTGCTTTTTGCAATCTCACAGGCATCTTCTCCAATATCCTGATAATCTGACAGCAACAGATTGATGTAAATTGCATTATATATTTGCTGGTGCTGCTCTCTAACTACACCTTCATTTGAGCAACTTTGTTATAATGTTGATGCTAGGCAAAGAAGGCGACCACAGTGTGTAGCCAAAGGGAGCAAGAGCAGGAAGAAAACACAGGGAGGAAGAGGTGGGAAGAGAAAAAAAGAAAAGCTGAGTAACAGGTGAGGAAACAACTGTCTGCCTTGGAATAGAAGAGCAGGAATGCCTGCTATTCCTGCTGATGAGGCAGGAGAAAGCTGCCCATAAACCTGACAGCGAGCCTACAGGCTTAACCATACTTAGACTTCCAGTAACCAGAAAAAACCTCAGGGAAGGAGCACGTGCTATGCACAAACTGAAATGCTGAGACACTACCCACAGTAACTTCAGCTTGTGCTGCTGGGCCGGCCTTTGTAGCGCACATTTCTCTTGACATCGGGGACCGAGGAGAAGCACGCTGGGAGGTGCAGGTGGCTGCACCATGTGCCCACATCCCGGAGCTCGGGCAGCCATGCAGCGCTCCCAGCGCTCATTTACCTCTATCTGTTCAGGAGCAGCGGGGAGGGAGCAGGGGAACTCCATCAACAGTAATTGTTCCCAGAGCACCCCAGACAGAAGCAAGACCCGGCTGTGCCACGCTCGTTTTCAAAGAAAATAACTTCAACCCACGCCGTCAGAAACAGAGCCAACTACGGTAACGTGAAACAATTTTAGAAGCAATAAATTAGGATTAGGATCGTTTACAAAAATATTTTGATACTGTGGACACAGTTTACTTTATTCAAACAGCTCGCTTGAGATTGAGAGGACCAGGAAGGAATTTTAAGGAGCCTAAAATGTTTTCTAAGTCAATGAGTGTAGTCTCTGGTGTGAAAAAGGAGTAAGGGATTATGTCAACTGCCCACTCGTCAGCAATCACTCTCCTAACACTCATCTGGGCTGTGAAAATAGATTTTAAATTACTTGTGAAATAATAGCCATTATAGGGTCCTGTAGCAATGGCAGATTCTAAAAACGAACACTGGATTTACATTAATGGAGGAAAAATGTGGGTGGGCAAGAATGCCGTGACAGCCCCTAGGTTTGTGCAGCATGTGCTCCTGATCGTGGCATGCCACCTCCACTGTCCTCCCATTCAGGCCAGAGAAGCACCTTTTTCTAATTCCCTTTGTCTTCATGAGCTTTGATTTGCTTAGAGAGTACAGTTTTGCAGCTATAAACCATTGCTGTGGAACCAAATTTAATCTTTCAGAAGCTTAAGAACTGTGTTTTATAGAGCGGTCTCAGTTATAACTGCACTATACTTTGGTCTTCAAGTTTTTAATCTTCTTTTACTGTCTTTGATGTCTGCTTTGTTACATTTAAAAAATTGTTATCACACAAATGGTATCCAGAAAATTTTAATATGCAGTAGAGAACCTAAAAGAATACTTATAATTAGAAGCCAAGTTTGGATTACAAAATCTGGTATTATTTTTGTCTTGTGCCATGAGTTTAATCATGATTCTCTTTCCTTTCTATGAATCCATCTACTTCAAGTGTACCATGGCAATTGCATTGCAGAGTTTCAGCAGGGCAGGAGCTTAGGAAAGGCTTCACTCCACCTTGACCAGTCCAGAGCTTCCACCAACTGCAGCCTCTGCTGGGTATGGTACACACCTCTGCCAGCATCAACTACTGGCAGTAGTTAAACAGCAAAACGGGACCAGCTGAAAGATGAGTTACTGTACAAATGATCACTTAGTAATCAAAGAGACAATTTTACTGGAACCATGGGAAAGGCAAAAGAAAGGCCCTTCTAAAGTAAATAAATAACAGGAACCACAATTGTGTCCAATGAATGCAGAATAAGAAACAATTTTCCTTGTATTTAATTTCTGAAATGTGCCTAATCCAGACATACAGAAACAGATCCATTTACTTCTTTTGATGCAGAAAAACACTCATTTTTTCTTCAAAACATAAGAAACCAGGATGCACAAGTGTATTGGATTCCTCTGCATTCATTAAATTGAAATTATATTGCTACAATTGAACTCATATGAAAGAAATAACCTCTGCAGTTCTGATCTTTTTTCTTTTCATGTAAAAGAACAAGTTTTGGATAAACAAAGAACTCTGGCCCCAAATTAATTTAAGTTCTAAAAAACTTTGATTCCTACAGCCCATTCTCATCCTCCCTTTGAATCAATTCAGCGTTGAAGCCTCTCTTGAAATGGTACCGCTATTCAGTTGTCTTGCATCAAATGGAACAAGCAACTAAAAATCAACAACAAAAAATCAATCACCAGAGAAATTACTCCACCTTGACTCAAGTTTCATGGCATTTTCTACACACTGTTCCTAAAATGCCACCTTCCTGCCAGCTGTAAAACCTTTATGTTGCTACCAAGGACTTCAGCTTAAATCACTTGTTTCATAACAGTTCTTTCCTATCAGTATTTCAATTAATCTAAGGCACTTGAATACTAGAACTCCTCCTGGCCATTTAAATTATATGACCCTGTTTCAGATTTTGAATAAAAGTGATTGACAAGGAATTTATATGTTGGGGGGGGAAAAGGGTAAAAAGAAATTGTGTATTGAAGAATGAGAGCTCATATGCTTTTTTTATAATTTCAGCTATTGAATTGAATTAGTTTGATTAGTTGATGAATAATTGAGTAGTTTCTATCCAAATGGATCTAAATATAGAACACAGCTACAATGAATTTTAACTTTAATATGATTTTACTTTTGCTGAACTTGTTATATAGATAATGATGAAGGAGACATTTAAGTATCACAGATAAGTACAGTCATCTAAGCAGAACCCAGCCCATCTATGTGCACAGAATATCACAAGGACTTGGTGGCTGCAGTTGAACACATTGAAATTCCAAGGCAATAGCGGTAAGAAAAGAGCTTTAAGGACTGATCTTCACGGTAACACATTTGAAGCCTTAGAGATTCTGGGGGGATTCCTCACTGTTTTCTGAATTTTCAAATAGAAGTGGCAGCAGCAATCCCTCCAACCTTGAAATGAGACAGGAAAAAAAAAAGCCCAGCTACTTAGTGACATGGGTCACCATAAACATCTGCACCCATTCCTCTTTAAATACAGTTATTTAAAGGTCTTTGTCCAGTTATTCAATGCCAACTTAAACTTTTTACCTACCAAAGGGATAACTTCACCCTCTGTAATCACTGTCCTTTGAAATAAAAATGTCCGCCAGAGGCATTTAAGACCATCAGACAGCAAGGAGACATCAAATGTTGAGAGGATGCATTTCATTTGGAATCCATGCTTGATAGTTTGTTCTTAGCACATACGTTAATACTGCCTCTACAATGCTCTCAAAGCAAAACCAGATAATATGAGGTTGTTTTTTGTTTGTTTGTTTTGTTTTGTTTTTCCCCCTGCAGGTTCCAGAAGAAAAAGATGCTGGATTTATTCTTTCATGCACGTGCTCTGTTGATGCAGTTAGGTGCTTCCAAGATGTGGGCCAAACAGAAGTGGAACACCAATCATCTTTTTTACTGAATCACATTGGAGCTGCAGCTATGCGTTTGTATTTTACTCTACAGGTTAGATGGAGAG
Source organism: Anser brachyrhynchus (assembly GCF_964034855.1). Lineage (NCBI taxonomy): Eukaryota > Metazoa > Chordata > Aves > Anseriformes > Anatidae > Anser > Anser brachyrhynchus. The sequence continues at coordinate 31,606,039 of NC_137698.1, read as the reverse complement.
ATAATCTTGCAATCACAAGAAAGGAAGCTCCATGTGCTCTAAGTTACTCATTGGGTCTTATATTACACGGAAAGCTCCCTTTAGAAGATTATGTAACAAAATGTTTAGTCTTTTTATTGTGTTTACCATAACTCACCACTGCATAGTATGCATTTGACAAAATTTATGTCAAAAAGACAGCTAAGCAAATTTTTTCCTTCTTCATAGCCACTGACTACGGACAATGTCTTTATGTTTCTTCTAAATACACTTGTTTCAGCCTTGTTAGACTAAGTCAAATCTTCAAAATTTTTAACCCTTATCAACACTTTCCTAACACTACATTCAATAGGAACATACAGGACTGTTAAGCAGTTTGGATGATGGTTTCTGCCAAAGACCTTTGATGTTCCCAGAATGGAAGGGAACAGCTTGGGTGCAGTTCGGTCAAAAGACCTGAAGTGAAGGCAAGCAGCTTACAGAAACGTTATGGAAAAGGGAGGTAGCGAATTTATTGCACATGGCTCTGCATCTTAGAGCATCATCTTAATTAACCTCAGAGGAAGAACATTCCTGGAATTAAGAGTTAAGCATTTAATTTCATGTGAGAGGAGCGCAAGAGCCACAGTACTACTCAAAGATTTTATCCCATGTTACCACTGACAGCTGCCTTCAGGTTTCCTAATTTTCTTCAAGCAAAAGTTCTACATACTGCACATTAACCAGAGAAGTTTGGGGGTTCTTTCAAAACTTTTATAGTTCTCTAAGTGAAGCATTTACCTGCATCAACAGATTCACGTTTGCAGCTGCCAAAAGTCTCAAACAAAAACAAAGAAAAGCCTACAGAACAGACTATAGTTCATACTTGGAGTTATTAAAGGACTGAAGAGACATGGAAATGAATATACCTATCCTAAAATGAAGATGATGTTCAGGTGACATCAAGTATTCAACAGTCTGTCAGTTCCACATTCCACTTGTATATTGTAATCCTTATAATCTTATCTACAGTAATTGCACTTTGAATTTGAGACACATTTCCCTTTTATTAGATATAATAAAAGTCAAACAGACTGAAATCATGTGATAATTAGAAAGAACAGCTGCCACCACCACTGAGATGAACAACCATTGCCATTCTGTGCACAGCAAGGGTGAGTTTGGCGCACGTTACTAATGTAGGCAGGATATTTTTTTCTTTTCTTATTGCAGTTTTGTGATGTAACTCTGCGATGTACAACCCAGTCACAACATCAGACTGCCTGGTAAAGGCAAGCATAGCATACAGTGATAAAAGCTTTGTGATAAACTCCTCTGTGTCAGGAAGGCACAGATACAGCTTTCCTCCATGAAGACCATGTATGTTCTCAGAGACAGAAAGCAACAATTACAGAAACAAGCAACAATTGAGCAAAAAATCAATCCCTCCTGGTCAAGGAGAGTTATGGCACCTCCCCGATGATAGGAGCTGTCAGGCACAGAAGTCTAATGGCCTAATGATTAAAACAGCGTTGAGGGGCTAGCATCATGAAAATAATGAACTGTCACATCAGCAAAAGAAAAGTTGCTTTTCTTCACCAGAAAAGCCGGACATGCAGAATGTAAATCCAGTATGCCTCTGCTAGCTAGAAATTCCGTTATGTAAGGAAAATTTACCAGCAGTTCTATCATCTGAACAACGCTCCATGAAACAGCTAGGAGACTGGGTCCTTCTTTTGTGTTTGCTTCGCTTCGTGGGGAATTGTTTGCTCGTAACTTTTTTCTAAATCAAAGCGTACAAGCTGAAATCAAAGTGCACAAGACTGAAGTGACTGCATTTTGCAGAGATGTATGTACCCGTACCATCAACAAAATAACCTCAATCTATTCAGAAATAAATGCACAGATCTAGTTCCTACATAAAAAATTAAACATGGAGTGGAAAACAGCCATGCAGGATCACTCTGATCCAGATTCAGGAACCTACTTAACGTGGAGGCTACACTGGTACCTTCAAGGTATCTGCAAAGCATTACACTCATTCTAGATGAAAAGACCTCACAGAATAGCTAAAGTGTTGGAATTGACTTTTGAGAAATCCAAATGCAGAGGCCACACCAGTCAGATGTTGGCTTCTAGCCACAGAAACAGACAAAAATTTTGCCAAAGCTTCAGGACGCATCTAGGACATTTCTTATCACTGTTTTCTTGTTATAGAACTATATTAAGCAGTGTTTTATATGGCTAGATGGGCTTTTGTTTTACTTTTCCCCCTATGTATGAGCAATATTGGAATGACTGACATTTAAGAAGCTTTTAATTATCTTAAACAAAAATACTCCAGTGTATTCTCTCAGTGGTCAGATAAACTGACACTACAGAGCCTTACAACCTACAGAGGAGGCTTTTGCATTGCACAGAACATGTGTCCGGAGAAGCAGGTGGAAGAACTGAGAATATGGGACAAGGACCACTGTAGATGACACATCAAGTCCTGTCATACACTTCAGAAGGGGGAGAAAGATAGCCTGTTACAAACTGCAGGATGTTGGAAAGAAAGCCTAGCATTTCTGTGCTGCAGATTTTACCTGGTTTCAGTCATGGGCTAGAACTATAGGATCAGGCCCCTATAAGCTATAGAGTTACACTAGCAATAACACATTAAATGTCGTGCCTTTTTTTTTGTTTGTGTTTTTTTTTTTTTCTTTGACACATAAACTTGGCTTTGGAGAAACCGTTAAGTACTCTGCAGAAACAATACTGATTTGTGCCTTTCAAGAGGGCAGAAACACGGTGGAGTCAAAAATAGCATGGGATGCAGTTAAAAACCCTTAGCTTTTCTACGGAAAGTACTGGAAAGAAGTTAAAATAATTTTGCTAAGAACTACAAGAGCTAAGAAACACAAGACATTACTTATAAGGAGATATTATTGTGATAACTTCATAACTACTACTGATAATGCAGTAACTTAATTGGCTTGTGTAAATTGTTTTACGCAATTAAACTCTTTGCACTTCAGTTATTTCCTCCACTTGTCAATTACTTCTACTCACTTTGCATCAAAAAAAGGTACACTTTCCCTTCCTTTAGTGAGATTGTTACTGAATTTAAACTGCAGGAACCCTACCTGTGTTTTCTCTTTTGGTTAAAAAACAAAACTTTTTTTCCCCCCCAGAAGGTCATATCTTCCAAGGCAAAAAGCACAATATGTCCTCAAAAGTGCGCATACCAGGATTTGCATACATACAACTTCCTGGTATCCACACACATGTATGAGCATGATAAAATTAGAAGGGAAGATTATCAGTGACTTATTACTGTTTTTTTGATTTGACTAGTACTTTTGTATTTGTCACCTTGTTAACTTAAAATAAATGTACTCCCATTAAAATAATATTCAAGTTTAATATTTAAAATATTTTAACTTACCTCACTTTTTTCTTTGCAAGTGGAAGAATGAGTCACCCTACCTGGATTTTCTTTCATTTGCCACTTTACTGTGCCATACGCAAATAAAAGATAAAGCTAAGTTTTCATTAAAAAAAAAAATGTTGTGCAAAGGGATTGCACTCATCTGAGCAAACGTATGCTTATAGTTCTTAGTATTTTATTATGTTTGACATGGCCTTGACAATTATTCCCTTCATTATTATGAAGATGATATCTGTCCATCTGTTGTGAACCTCAGCTTCCAAATTAAGAGTAAGTGCAAAAGTAACCTCTAAGAAATTCAAATTTGTAATCAAACATTGATATGTAATCAATGTTTGTAATCAGACATTGAAAAAAACAAGTGAAGACCAATTAATTAGAAAAACAGAAAGCAAGCATCAAATAAGCACACAGGTACTCAAAATCCAAAATGGAAAAAAAATAGAAAGAACTATTTGGAAAGGAAGGTCTTGTGTGAAATACCTCCCCAGGAACACATCAAAGCAGGATATGCCAAATGACATGTTTTATCTGTTAATTTACTGAAAGAGTTCAGACAATGCACCATTATTCATACATTCGTTTTTTTACGATCTGTTACTACGATGGCAGATAGATATGGGATAAAAGAGATTAGGATCTCTCCCCTTTCACCCACCCACAGGAAGCTCATACAACATCTGCCCCTACTGTCACAAAATACCTACAACGTGATCAATCAGCCAGCTTGGCCGAGAACTACATCCATCCATGTGCCTGTAGTGTCCTGGTTGTTTCTCTCCCAAGCTAAGTAGCCTTCAAATGCTAACCACAGGAAGGAAACACAGATTCGACAGAAACCTGTGCCAGTCATTTAGCAGACAAAATACTTACTGAAGTCATGAAAAAAACAATACCATTGCAGAATATCAAACAATGAACTACTTTAAGTGCTGTTTTTCATAGAAAATTGAGAACTTGACCATTAAAGGCCATTAAAGTATTGTATGGTAGTTTTGTTTGAACAGAGATGCTGTACCTTGCGTCTTGACCTGAATTACAAATCATGTAACGTTGTTTACCCAATTTTTCTCTGTAAAATTAGATACTCATTCCTCTAACATTGCCAGTAGTATTTTCCCAAATGTCAAAACCTTCAACTTAGAGAGAGCGATATTAAACATTCCACATTTCTGGACCATTGTATGTCTGGGGCCCAGATATTGAATGCAGATAGAGGATGGGGGGACTCCAAAGCTTTCAAGCATGAAATGCTTTACTAGCACTGCAAATAAAATCAGAAGCCAATACCTTAAGAGATGCATTTTCATAAATATATTGACATGCAGGTGTCATGTTTTTGCAAAAGCTGAGCAATACCTTTGTTCCATCCCCCACACCTTCCTTCAGCTACTGCATAAGTTTAAGTAAAAGTAAACTTACTTGCAAATGTCATCTTCTGGGTCCTCAAGCCCAAATCTTTCATCAAAAGTAAGCTGTATCCATACGTTTTCATCTACTGCTACTAATCTCCACACTAGTACAGTGTTGCGCGGGTATGTATGTGGAAACTTGGGGCTGTGAATACTTCCATTAGTAGTCACAGTAATTATCTTCTCATGCTGAGGATCCTGCACTCCTACAGTAAAGAGAGAAAACATGCATCAATATTGCATTTCTTCTCCTTTTCCTAAAGTGTCTCTATAACATGCACAGAAAAAGGCCTTTTGTTTTGTTTTCTTCTTCAAAGGAATTCCTGCATGGAAAAATACATATAGTAACAACAGACAGAGATAAATAATATTTTGCCGGCAAAAAGTTATTCAAGCCCAAGCCTCAGCTGATGTTCAGAAAGCAGAACACTAGTTCAAGTGGAGGTAAGAGAAATGTGGCTGTATAGTTCCTTAGACTCCAACACTTGAACCCAAGACTGGAGTCCTACAGAAGCCCAGCAACCCAAGGGACTGCAGCACACAGGCTGCCAATGGCTTCAGGCATTTGTTACTGGAAACTGCAGAGATCACATAAGGTACAGGGAGAGATCTGCTCACACCTCACACCTACCACAGAAGGACTGGTTTCAATTTGTCTCTAGTTAGTGGAGACTCTTATATTTGTTGGGTCTGGTGATAAGGATTTTGATGGCTGCCTCCCTGCTGAGGGCTGTATCAGAACAGTTATCTTGATACAGGAACAAAGCTGGGACATGCTATGAGAAAGTCACCAAGTATACGAAATTACACATTTACTGACAAGCCCCAATAGAGGGCATTCCGCAAAATTCTTCAGCATTGTTAAGACTACAAAACACATGTAGAATTAAATGCCTTATGTGGCAGCAAATAAATTCAAAAGAAATAAGCCAACTACTTTTGATTTTAAAGCACACAGGAACAATGAAACTGCTTTAAAAAAAAATAAATCTCTTCAAGTGATGAATTCACAACTGCGAGTAATTACCAAAAGGAAAGGACTCCTTTGGTGTGCAGTAGCAGGGACTGTCAGGGACACACAACAGCTCTCTTCACAATACCTCAAACAACCTCATTCCCAAGTGCCCAACATTCCCAGGAACTCATACTCAGCAGCTGGAATCAGCTTATGGGGGGGGTTTAGCTGCAAACAGCAGGCATTGACCTAATCTGCATACCTTTCAACATCATGACATGCAATTACAAGATCCCTAATTGACAAAATTTAATGCCATAAGCACATCAAAGCATAAAAAAAAGCTATAACACAAAGCTTCTACTGTATTTAACTTTTTCTTAAAATGTGGATACAGGCAGGTTTGACATTGCAGGCAGTAAATCATAGGAATCATCAGTTACCTAATTAATTTTAGTAACTAAATATGCTTGCAGTTTTATACTGGAAAGTAATTCACATAATTCTCTTTTTGACAATTCATTTTATTCTGCAGTTAGTTACTTCATTGCTGTTTGTTTTATAAGCAGCATTATGATGAAGATACATTTCGAGCTATGTAAGATGTCTATGCTTCAGTCTACAATGAAAACATACACTGCAATTGTTCCTTATTATAGCTACATGTGAAGGCTGACAACTAAATGAATATATTGCAAGAAAAGAAGGCCACAGAAACAGCATTGCAATTTTAAAAGAATTAATCTATACTTAAATGTAATTTAAAGTCTGACAGACTTTTGCCTTCTATTCTGATGGACTCATGCTTTCTACTTGTGGTATGAAAATGGAAATTTTTCTTTTAAGTGGAATTGCTGCTTACATAAACTTGATGGAGTGTGGTTTTGCCAGTATCCACACGCAGTTACACAGAACTGACAGTACAGTCTTGTGTACACATAAGGGAGGACAGCATGCAGTAATAAGAGAAAAGCACAAAGAAAGGAGGCATGAGAGACAAGGTTCCTAATTTAGACACTTCCCTGGGTTTTTGTTAGCTGAGTCACAAGCATTTTTTCTCCAACGTATAGCATGTCAGCTGAGATCTCCACATTAAACACAGCAGCCAACAATAATAAGTGACTTTCCCAGTGACCGGTACACCAGAGTGTTATTTCCAAAGTATGCAGAGGAACACCATTTCACTGATGACACTATATTCAGTGGTTCTTTTTGTCTTTAAAAGCACACGTGGGATTACAAATCACATTATATCTCACAACATGGTGTTTCCTTTTCCACCATCAATACAATGATAACCACAGCACTGCAAGTAGTCCAGGCATATCAAATGAGAAGTCACTAAAAAGGGCAAAAGAACAAAAAGGCATATTGCAATTTAGTGAACAGGACGTGCCTTCATTTGTGAAGGAAAAATGTCTTTTACATACAACGTTGTTCCACAAAAACATCACATTCTCATACACATCACTTGCTCCATTTCAAATATTTGCTCTTGCACAGTGGAATTTCTTCTCTTACAAAAGAATTATTTTGTATGACTACAAAGGCAAGTAATTGCTGTCACTGGAGATTTAAGCTTGCTATTTGTCTTCAGATAAGCTGCAATATTCCTTTTTATCCATTCTACGTAAACAAATTGTACCACCATACCATAAAAAGCTAGACTTCTCCTGAGTTCATGCATGTTCTGAAAATTTCTTTTGAGTAAATTGTGTAAAGAGCACAGCCACCTGAACTCGGCTAAGTTGACACTATAGTGCCTATTTTTGTGTGTGTGCGTGTGTGGAATGGCTTTACAATTACTGCCTTTATTTTTAGGGATAAATCAATCCACCTTACACTTAAAAAGGAATAACAAATTCAGCCAGATTTACAGCAATCGGCTGTGTAACTCCAAAGATATATACATCAGTCCCTGTTGCCATGACCTGTCTGCCTTTCTATTTAGCAACCCCCACCCACAAAAAGAAATATATATATATATATAATTGCACAGACAGCACTGATCAACTCAAAAGCATCTGTCTGGGTGAGCCTAAGGCAGGAGAGGCACCATCCCAGCTTGGGTGCAGCACTATAACATGACGGAAACCAGACAGACAGGGGCTTCAGTGAGAAGCTTCTTCGAGCGATGGGCAACAGAGATCACCTGCAGCAAAAGGTTCTGGAAACGGGGCACACCGGATGGGGAACAAACCCCTAAACCAGCCCTGCGATATGACACGGTTGGACTTATTAGGGAAGGACAGCACACACTTCACAGAGCCTGAAGCTGAAGAATGAGTCGCTGCAGTTGTCTTTGATGTGGTGCAAGATGCTATCACCAGATTTATATATCTATCAATGTAGAGAGCCTGTCCCTGAAAATTACAAGATTCCAGGCATTCTGAATGCACGGCTGTGCATTACCCTTTCACTGCAATGGTAACAGATGAAAACCCACGGTATCACCAAGCAGATCAGCAGATGCCACTGTAAACTGAAATTAAACCCACCGACAAGACAAGCTCATTCCTGCCTACTTCAAAGTAGGCCTCTTTCCCCATGGGCACAATACATTTCACAAAGATCAGCGCTGACACTTCTTAAATATAGCAAATACCTCTTCTCAGTACGTTATAATCACTACATCTTAGCGAGGGTCACAGGTAAAACTTGGACAAACTGAGTGCAGCTCTGGAGAGTGAAGAGGAGCACCAAGGAAGGATCAGAGAAACGGCCTCGGCCCTGGGTGCCGCCACACTGAGGGCAGGTTTGCTGCCGAGGTACTCGGTAATGGTAATAGCAATTTCCAAAGCTTTCTGCCAAACCTCCACTAATTTCAGAAAGCAACTTTTCTGTAAATAGGACAAGATCAGAGTCCTGCTAACCATGGATTATCAATAGATATTTCACTGATTTTATTCAGTAGCCCTTAATTAAGAATAGCAGTTTTTAGGCCTTCAGAAACCACCTTAGACCATATATGGCTATCAATGCTTGAAAAACAATGTAAAACTCAAACAAAGAAAATTCTCAACTCTAAATATTTATGGATTAAGATTAGAACTTTTTCTGCTATACAGTGATGTTGTGGTATGTGAGAGTCCTCTGCCTTAAAATTCAGTAACAAAAGATGACAGTAACTATTTGTTCATTACCACAGAACTACAAAAAGGATGCATTTTTTATTATTTGAAAGGATTTCCTGCAACAATCCCATAACTTTTTTTTTTTTAAACAACACATTATGTACAGAAACAGACTTTGTAGAAGAAATCCTTTGAAATGTAACATAACATGCTCTTTTTTCCTTTTTACCAAACTTTGAAAAAGCAGCAAGCCTACTTTCAAAAGTAATAAGTAAATGAATACAGGAATACCTCTCCTCTTTCTATCCTCTGTCTCTGGTTCAGTTGCCTCCAGGCATTTCATAGCTATTATCTGAATGCAGCAGTCGAAATGAAATTTAACTCTTTTGCCAGGTACAAAGGAAAAACTGGAAAATGATCTGTTACTGGCAGAAAATTGAAGACAAATATCTCAGCTCAATATTGTTCAATGTGTAAGATAGGTATCAGGGTAAAACCACCCAAAATCATAAGGGTGTTTCTATGAAAGGAGCTGTGGAGACCTCCAGTCCAAGCTCCTGGCTGGGTTACAACTCCTGCTCGCACCACAGCAGGTCACTCAACTGAGGGTTAGCATTTTTTAGCCAACACCCAAAAACTTCCATGGATGGAAACTCCACAGTTCCTTTGGATAACCTGCTCCAGTGCCATACTATACCACACTTACTTCCAGGGTAAGATGCTTTCCTGATGTCCAATCTGAACCTCTCAACTTGCAATTTTGAGTTTTTTTTCTCTTGGAGGAGCAAGTTGTTTTGTTTTTCTGCTCACTGTGGCCCACAAGAAGAATTTAACTTGGTCATGGCTTGTAACCGCTCTTCAGGCAACTGTAGGCCTGCTATCAGACTGCCACTACGCCTTTTCTTCCCCACCTAAACAAGCCCAGCTTCTTCACCCTCCTCCACTCACTGCCAGCTGCCATTAGTCCTGAGCCTCAGAGCCTGACAGCCCAGCCGGTTTTCAGGCTACCCAGCAAGCAGTCAGCTCTCCCAAACCAGCATGCCTCAAGTACCACAAGAAATGCTTTTGAAGCACATAGGGTTTGTTTTCATTATCACCTTTTCAAGTAGCGAGCAAAGAAAACTTCACACAGGCTTGTTGTATCTCCTAAGATAGCTTTCTTAAGTAGTATGGTTTGTGGCTTCTCTGGGTTAAATCTCCAAGACACATCAAGCCTTTGGTGGAGTTTCCATTCGGAGTTGTTTCGATGCTTTGATATAGCACCTATTTGAAATGCTGATGTGATTCTTCAGCTATTACTAAAAAGTAACCACAGAGAGAAGTGTACAAACCAGTAACACAATATACACGTATGAGCTGTCAACTGTCACTTGATAAATTCACCTTCTGACTAGAAATCTTTTAATTTAAACAAGTACTTGCCACTGAAATTAAGCAAATTTAACAAACTTATAAAGTTTTATATAGATGTAAAGTAACAAATTGGAAACATAGGGAAAATATTACACCTTGTTCAGATTACTCCTCCCTCTGACACATACTTACACATGTGAAAAGGCATGTAAAAAAATTCAGCTCACACAACTCTAGATGAACATATACAGAATTGTATTTGTTTTTACTATCATTTTTAAATCCTACAATTTATCCTATTTCTTTTTTCTTTCAGTTATCATTTTGAGTTCAGACTTTTACTGTTACCTGAGGCACTGAATAACATATGATTTATCTGCTGGCTAGTCTTTCTCCTTCAGCTAAGCAAAGGACATTATGTGAAGGGGTACGCACAGACAAGATGAGCAGAGAAGAGCAGCAGAACTGATCTTCAGGAAGCCAGGGTTTTGGAAGCTGGCCAATGAAGGAAGGACAAAAGGAAGGGTAAGAAAGCGCGGCGGGCAGACATCACTGGAGAGCTGAGCATGGAAATGTAGTAACAGATGTAGTGAAGTTTCCAAACAGCTGCATGACTTAATGTCTTGCAGAAGATAACCATGACTAGTCATACACTAACAAATCTTCTTTGATTCCAAATTGCATCAAGAAACAAAAATGAGTTTATACTTTATTTTACAAGTTTATAACCTTCAAGTATTCTGCCAGCCCTCTGCCTAGTGCTCTGGCTTCTGCGCAAAGATGAGGATGGCAATTAAACAGTTTTTTGTGTGTGTTTTTTTGTTTGGTTGGTTGCTTTTTGGTTGTTTTCTTCATCCTGTGCATGGCAAATCTTTTCAAAAATAAAAGAAACCTTTATTAAGATCTTTTTTCAGACCAATCTCTTTTGGAATGCAATCTTGGTTCTGAAATTCTCAATACCTTTTAAAACTAGATAAATACTGTATTTTAGCCAAGATAAAGAATTCCTTTTGCTGAATGTCAGATGAGGTAACTTTCTGGTGTTATCACATGCTCTAAGATCTAATTACTCTGGAGTGTTTCAATAAGCACTTTATTCCAACGTCCACAGGTAAAGTCTTGGCTTCACTGGAATCAATATTCAAGCTGGCTTGAATATGAAAGGCATTCCATCTCTATTAAATACCTAATGCTGTTGGAATAGTTACTTTATAATAGACTGATAATAATATCATCTGCTTTTTTCAGTCATGGGCCAACAGTTATCCTGAAATAAATATGAATATGCAAAAGACCAACAATCCTCTAACAAACAGGATTCCAGTCAAGGACTGCACCCTAGTGCCATCCTCTTCCATTAAACTACAGAGCTGCTACCTTGAGTGACCCAAATCTTCTCAGACAGATAAAGCTGCAATTAAGGACAGAAAATTTTGCACTCTTTCCTTTACCCAAAACCCTTTAGATAGTTAGTGAATTAAACCAGAATCATGACTTGTGCTGGAGATGGAAATGAAGAGGAAAGTATTTCCAACACGAAGTTTTGTGAGGACTACACTACAGCTAATTCCAGGAAGAACACAAATATTCTTGAGTGCACTGCTATTCCAAAATGCACACTACAACTGTCCAACCTAAGATCTAAAAAGATATTGATAATTGTAAGAACGTACATATTTAAAAGACTACAGACCGGGTATAAAAGAGTCCACTTGACAAATGCAGATGGAATAAAACACTAAGAAGTGACTGATTCCACATCTGTACTTTTTAAGCAAAAAGAAAGCATATTAGACTATCAATAGAAGCACAAACTTCAGCAATATCTTTATGCTGTTTCTTCTGAAGATTATTCCATTAGTCTATATGGTTTAGATAACAGCTAGGCATGTAACTCATCTATATGTCATTACTGAATTAGACTCAGTAGAAGAATTATTCAAAGTTCATCAGTCAAGGTGAAGGAGATAGAAATAAAAGTACTTCTTGTATGCACAGCAAACGAACGGTTGTTTATATCCTTATTTTTCTTTTCTTTTAATGCTTTGCAATTCATTTGTATTGTTGTGATGACAAAAAAAGCCATAATAATCTGTAACTACTTTTTTTTTTTTTTTTTTTTAATTCCTAGAGGAGGAGGGGGGTGAGAAGGGGAGGGAAAAGAGAAAAAAAAGGGAAAAGAGGAAAAAACACCATTCTGAGTGAGTCACTCCCCTTATCCTCTCAAGGACTAGCAGATAGTAAACAGCTTCATGATCAATAGTGTCAAGGGCAGACAGCAGATACAATCAACCTAAATACCTGACCTTCATCCATCAACAGTGTGAGGTCATCACCACTTCCTCATCTTCCCACAACAAAACCTCTTCCACTTCCTGAATTTCTTATAATAAAACCTTTCTTAACATTCTTCTTTTCTTCTATATTCCAGAGAATCAACGCGCTATGTAATATTTTAGATGTTTTCAAAATCAGTTTCACAATTTTCTCTTTCACTGAGAAATAGGGAAGTTTTACATATTCTGCACTTCAGACCCTCTATATAAAATGACATGAACAGATGCTGAAAGCTGTCTGACAAAGTTGAAACAAAGCCTAACAGTATACATTTTCCAGGTATCTTAGGAAAATCGAAACAGCAAGACGTTAAGTATTATTTAATAATAAGCAGGTAAAATTAGTAGTCTCTGATGATAGTGAAGCTCAGAAAGGGAGGAACTTGTGAAAGCTACATACCCAAGTGTTAACAAACACTAACAGTCTGGGACAAGGGGAACTGCGAGTCTCCTTGAAAAAGTACAACTTACTATACATGGAAAAAGTTGTCAATAATAGAGAAATGCTGTAAGGGTTAATGCTGAAAGAGAGCAGAAAGCAAGAACAAACAGTAAACCAGAAAAGAGTTGTCCACCTGGACATACCTACACCTACTAAGAAATAACAAAGTTATTTATTTACTCCAAAGGAAAAAAAAAATCTTAAATGTTTGGGAAATTTGTGTAGAAAGGCTAGTGAATATTTTCGAATATGTAATCTTTCCAATTGTTCTGCTACTCAAAACAGTTACCTTTTTCAAAGCTTGACTAAATCAGTTTCCTGTAGGAAAAAAAAAAAAAGGCAAACTAAATTCTTAATTAAACACAAAGAAAACAACAAAAATGACTACTCAAATAGTATCTATGGCAACAACAGAGACTCAAGTGAATGTGAACAACATCGCATATAAATGCTCAAACCCGACATTTTGAATTTGTTTTCGATTTTATTAAGACAGAACTTAAAAACTACACCCAAAATTAGCTTTGTTAGTACTGGAGACCACACACATGCACACACGGTATCAGTCTGTCTTGAAAAACTGTACAGTCTGAGCAAGGTAGAAACAAACAAGGGAACAAGCAGCATTACCCCAGATTGCTAAATTGTGCATGACACAGGAGAGGTTACAAGTCCAAAAAGATAACTTCAACAAAACCACAAAATGAATCTGGATCTCTTTTAATCTCAGTTAGAAGCATTAGTTTCAATGCCAGCTCTTAAACCCTTGTATCTCATTTTCTAGTACTAGATATGGCTGCCAGTATGCTTTTAAATTCATGTGATTCATGTCCTTTACAAAAAATTCCTCAATCTGACCCAGTTGAATCTTGATCTCAAGTCAGACTTTGTTGAAAAGCAAGGCTTAATTTTATTATGCCCCTTTTCTTTATGGTTCCTTCAGTTTATATTGTGCAGCACTTGTTAAGAGTAGATACTAGTAAACATTTGGGAAAAAGATTATCCATGGTCCATGTGGAATTCAGCCTGAATAAATAGACTCCATGGATATGGTATGTGTTAACTAGCTACATCTCATTTTAGGTTTTATTCAGAGTGAAAAAATATATAAACCTGTCTTTAACAGGTTTCAGGAGGTTAAAAAATAAAATAAAAATAGTACCCTAATATTCAGAAATACCAGTCCTGAAATGTGTTGCTTTGCTTTTTCCATTATTTTGGTATTTGTGTGGATTTTGCTTTTAATTCTCCCACAGTACAGCACTATAATGATAGTGATTCAAGTATTTATAAAGATCACCAATCATATTTCAATTTCTGAAAATAAACTGTTCTTCAAAAAACAGTTCTGAGAAATACTACTGCTCAACTATTGGAAAATATAACTCTCATGGACGGTAAACATTTTTAGTCAGAAAATTACAGTGATGAAATTCTGTAAGAGGAGACAAAAGAAAACCAAAGATCTAAGGGTTTTTTGTACACTGCAATTGAAATGTGACTACAGCACATCTAGAGCTAGTTCTAACTACATAGCAAGACTAACCAACTATAAGTGAATCCAATGTGACATTCAGTTCGCTGTTAAAAATGCAGAGGGTCCTAAGCAAACTTACCAAGTTTGTGCCAAAATTTTTGTACAGAAATAACATTGCTACTGGAAACTCTACAAGCCAGATTAAAGCTGCCCAAGGCTTGCACTGTATGTACAGAAAACATACCTCGGGCATATCCCTATGTCAGAAAGGCAAGAGAAACAAAGAAAGTACTATAACAAATTTATTTGGGATCTATTTAGGTTATTTTCGGAACTGGACTACACCGTAGTCTCAACCACAGAAATACAAACCATTACATCTTTAATATCTATTAAAGTAAAAAAGATTTTAGCTGTTACTAACCTGCTAAAACAAAATTTTTGGAAGACCATAATGCCTTCATCTCATTACAATTTGATTCCTACGAGACAATTTGGAAGAAAGTAGTTATGCAATATAAATACCATCTACAGGAATGTCTATAATGCAACTGTTACTGAACTGGAAGAAATTTAAGCAGAAAGAACTCAGCTTCAGTGAGCACGACCATAAAGGTGTCCGCGAGCAGCCACAAAGACCATTATCTCATGGCACAGGTAAAGCAGTAGACTATTTTAAGCAAAACCACTTCCAAATGACCCTTTTGCTAATCTAGTATAGCAGGTGTTCTCGAGGAGGACTAACAGCAGGGTGCCGAGGACCATCACAGTTGCAACTTATTTCCCTAAGAAGATTATACGCACTGCTGTATGGAAATCATCGGTATACTAAGTCAGGCTTTAGTCCCCGGAGTGACCATAGTTCAACATATTTCACATTTAACTTCTTTATTTATTGACATACAATTTGTTATTTCCCATTTCACACAAGAAACTCAAACTTTTATCAATGGATCATCTAACATTACTCTCTGCCTACCTTTAATATCCGAAATCTTCCAGAATACTTACATGGGATAATCTGAAAAAGTTGCACAATTGTACAAATGAAAAGTGCGACTTGGAACTCTCAAGTCACTCCAATATCCCTAGTTCAGGATAACTTTCCAATTTTTCAGCCTCTTTAAAATTACACAAGGGAACTATTTTGTTTGCAGTAAGGGACTTGGCAATGCTGTACAGAGATCGCTTCTTTTAACGTAATTTGATCGTTCACAGCATCATATCAAAAGCTACTGTTAAGTTTGAAACCCAGTGCAATCTCCAGGGATGCCACTTTCCACAAGAGTCTTTCAGCTTCAGTACTGCTCAGAATCATGTCTAAGCAACCTATGGATATTCAGTCAGATGTGTCACTTTACCTTTTTTCTTATCATGATGCTAAAGCATTATACCAGTTTTCAGCTTTCTTTAACTTCTTTGGAAAATGCACATGGGTATGGTGGGGATGAGGGCTGGGGAAATCAAGGTTTAAAATGCATTTTACCTAATTCCCCTGCAATTCTACAGAACAAGCAAAGGGTATAAAATGAAAACAGACCCCTTGTCTTAGTGGTGTGGCTTCATGACTCGCTTGAGTGGCCTAAGGGAACATGTCCACCGATAAATAAGAGATGCTTCTCTGACGACTTACACTATGTCAGCTGTGTATTAAGTCAAGATATTTGATGAAAACCATTTCACAGTCCCATCACATGCTTTTCAGATTGGGTTTTGGATGCCTGGTATGGTTGAGTCAATATCCTTGCTTGAACTCCTTGAGGTTGAAGGTGGAACTATTAATTTCACAGGCATAGAGCTGCATTTCCTAACTGTAGTTTTAACAAGCTGAATTCAAAGTTCACATCATATTGCATGCATCTCAAGCTAAGGAGGAAATTAAATCCCAGGACTCTATTTGTTAAAACAAGTAAAAGTGATTTTGCCTACTCACACTTGGAATCACTGTAAAGTGACTTAAGTTTCAAACCCCATGCTGTAATTATAAGAGAACTATGTACTTTAAGATAGAAGAAAGCTGTTATAATTTCAATGGATTGAAATTGTGCCTTATAGAAAGGCACTGCATTTTTCCAGTGCATAGCAGCAGGTTGCCATGCAGAAGAGAACAGCTTTTATAAATAACATCTTGATGCACATTTCATTTATAACGTTATGCCTAAGAATTCTAATGTGTTCCCAACACAAGGTATTTATCAACGATGCCAGTAGATGAAGCTGGTGATTCAATTGCAAAACAAGATAGGAACATCAGGCCCTCAAGCTTATGCTCTCACGTAAATTAGAACAAACAAAACAATACATACAGAGTCTAACCCAGCACCAAAATTAATGGGCTGTTTGAATCACTTGGTGATAAACAGTCTACAATAGCTAAGCGTGTGGATCTGAAGCACACGTGGCTGAAGAAAAAATATATTTCATATCTAAAAAGTTCACCTCTGCAGAATTTCAGCAATACCGACATCTACAAGCTTTGATGTTCTATAATTTTGCTTACTTAGCCTACCATAGAACTGCATAAAGAATTATATATACACACAATGTTTAAGATGAATCTGAAATTTGTTAATTCAACATTTATTGAAATTTCCAGCCAAGTCAATCTTTTCTCCTTATTCCTAAAACACATTAACTGAAGTCTATTTTATGAAAATCTTGCACAATAGAGAGTCCAAAGTGCTATAGCAGCTGTTTGAAACTGAAGGCTTTAAGCTAAGATTTTAATATGCCATAGGTAAAGTATTATCTGCACATCAAAGCCTCACTGCTGTAAAGAAATATGAAGTGCTGGATGCCAAATGTTGACTGTCTCCACTCTGAAGCTGAATGAGAGCAAAGATTCCTGAATGGAAAAAAAAAATCAACTGAGAACCTGGCTTTTAAAAAATAATATATAGATTACTAACACTTTAGAAGTATTTCAAACAACTAAGTACGGTGAAGAGTTGGTCTGCTGCAAAAGCAGAAAAGTTAAACAATGCTCTTCATAAACCTGTCTTGATAACTGGAGATTTTACTGTTTGAAGGCTCCTGCCTCGTTGACCTGGCTTCAGGGAAGTGATTTGATTTGCCTCTTGCTGGTTGCAATTTAAGTTAGCACAACTCACTCGCACAGTGACAGAATGATGCAGTTAGCTTCTGACAACTCTCTGTGAGAAGAGTATTTTAAAACATTGGCACTACATGTAATTTTCCTGAAGATGATCACTAAACAAACAAACAAAACCCAACCAAACAAAACAAAAATTCAAGCAAGGTTCAGAGGCAATTATTAAATCTAGAACTGTCTTTCGTTCACCTCACTTAGGTGTAGGTCTTCAGCAAGCCTAAGGGCATAAGAAGGCGAAGAGCAGAAAGAGGAGGAGGATTGGTATGTTCTGGTATTACCTATTTACATAAGACTAAATGCGTCTACACACTGTACACTCTTTCTGGCTCAGGTGCTGCTATTTATCCTGCCACTGTGGTCCTTGTCTGTGGCCAGGGTAGTGCAACTGATGTACTGCAAAGTCCGTCTCAACATGATCAACCCTGTTATCCAGCACATTACCAGCTATGTACTACTACTACCTGTTACATGCTTAACGACTAAGCTCAAACAAAAGAAACAAGACAAACCACGGAAAACACCAACTTATCAATGTCATTTTTGAGAGTATAATACTCAACGCTCTGGTCTCTCAGTAAGGCCCTGCATGCCTAAACAAGTGTTCAGACGACGAAGTCAGCTACTGAAAAAAGTATAAGCTCCAATATATATTCAAATATTATACAAGTATTACACTGCACAAGTCCCATATTACTGAAATGGTTCTTTTCACTATGTCATAGACCCTTTGCACTGAGAAAAGTTTCAAATGAGCCTTTGAGTTGAGACATCATTGTTAAAAGAAGAAAATCTGAAACATAACAGATGAAAATAAATCTTGCTTTAAAACAGGACTTCTTTTAACCCTACTGAATACAGACTTGCTAACAGAAACGCTTTCCTTCATATGTTACTAACTTTAAGACTCTGGTTTCAACTCTCATTTCCACCAAAACCTTATTTCAGGGAGAACCTGAACTATCTACCTGTTAAAGATAATTAGACTAACTATGGACTGCATCCTGCAGTAATATACACATGTAGATTGGAAGAACTTATTTATTTACAGATTTCAATAACAATTTAAAGTGGGAAAAAATCCCTATATACAGAACTTTCACCTAAATTATTTAAACATTCTTGAATGAAGAACATGAGGCATACCAAGTTGACTGCTGCAAAGAGAAACCACGTGCATTTATATATGGGAATTGACTGAAAAATGATGAAAAATACTTAGGCTCTTCAATCAATTAATATCTGTTGCATTCAGCAGAAGTAGCTCTGTGATCTGTAAAGTCTTCTCAGGTTTTATTCTATGACCAACCAAGAAAACATTTCTAGGAATAGGATCTCATCCTAATCTTTTCCATGTTTATGGACTGACTAATTATTGCTAAGTGCTCTTCTGGGAGTAATATCAAATCTACTTGTAAGATCCAGGGAGTTCACAGCACAAATGAGAAAGTAATTAAGAAGAACACCAGCACCACATTATCATCTCATTCTGAAACTGGCCAGATCTGATGAAGCAGCCTGATCTGACCAGGGTCTGGGCTAGCACTCTGGCTAGCGTTTTGGTCAGTATCTTTCTTTTCATACCACGGTATAAAGAAATTTCTTTAAACTTGCTGGTCAAAACAGTAAGCAGGACGTGCAGTTTACAGTGGTGTTGGCTCTCAAGCAAAGAGCAAATCAGCTCTTCTGGTGCACCGTTTTCCTCAGCCACATCCTGACTACCTACTGTATTAAGAGGATGCTACTTAACTGGGAGATAACAGATAGAGGAACAAAGGTATATTAGGACATTTCAGACATTTAGCGTATTGATAGGATTTCCTCTGGGAGACTTTCCACAAGGACTGAAAGTTTCCACAAGGGTCTGCATTTGCACTTTGTCCAGCGTTGCTTATTATCCTTACTACTTCTAGGGACTAATCTAGGAAAATATTAGGCAAAAGCCCAATTGAAACAAAGTAACCTTTGTAAAGTAAAAATAGTATAGATTAATAAAGGGGCTGGAAGCACAGCTCCTTTCTTTACTTTGGCAGCTTTTCACTTACAGCTCCCTCCAACCCCCAACAGTCGGAAAATCGGTTTTCATTCCGTTTGCTAGTACATCCTGCAGACGACAGTAAACCTGCTTTATCCATTTACAAAATCACTTGCTTTCCTTGCAATCGCTGATAAAATTCAAACTGGTAACAAAAACACTCGCTCACTCTCAGGCACGCACCATTCCCCCAGCCCCCTATGCCCTGCTATGGGACCAGAGCATCACTGGGGATGCAAAACTGGACACCCCCTCACAGCTCAGCCCCGAGTCTTTACTTGTTTCCAGAATCAAAGGCATTCAGTTCCAACCATTCGGATTTCCTACTCTTGTAACTCCCTCCCTGGTACTTCTCCTGGAAAATGATGTACACAAGCGTCGAGCCATATCAATACTTATCAGCACTTTCCAATTACATAGCCCAGGGACTTGTTAAATGCATCTTTTACAGCTTCAGTATTTACAGTTACTGTAAGAAGCGGAGAGAAAAACCTGCTTCCTTACTTCTGTTGTAAATTTCATTTTAATAATATTTATTCAAATTCTGGTTTTGAGCCAAAACAATTGTCTCTCCATGTTAAAAGGCAGAATGTCTCTAAACCTTCTATTCTAACTCCTGTGTAAATATAAATGAAAAAAAAAAAAAAACAACTAATGACAAATACGTGCTATGTCTATCTACTCACAGAGATAAATCCTGAAAGCTGATGAGAGCCATCCCCTTTTGCAACACAGCACGTAATTATCTTTTCACCAGGCTCATATTACCAACCAGTCTGGGCTAGAAGACCGACCTTACATTGTTAACATAAATTCAGTTGTAATAATGGTGTAAGATTTCGTTGTCTTAAGTCAAATCACAATGTTAATCTAAAACTTTTAATGACCTCCAGATCTAAAGAACACACATTAAACTGCTCCTCTATGTGTATTAAACAGGTCGGCATTAAAGTCGAGATTTTACTATTATCTTACCATCAGAACACCAGAAATTCAACATGTTTTTAACTTGTTATTTATTATTAAAAAAAAAAAAAGTAACCTGAGACTTTTTTCACTATTAATACCTGAAAGTTTAAGAGAGCCGCAGTCATCTGATGACACAACCTACTGGAACCCTTCTCATCTGCTCCTGCCCTCTTTTATTCCATTTACATTACAGCTGGTAATGTGGAAGAAATCCAGATGTTATTTAAAACAGCTGCAAATGTACTTCTATCTAAGCCTCCAGTGCTTTTACTCATACACAGAAAATGCTTATACTGTCATTGTCTATGAAAGCAGTGCACCAAAAAAGAAAATAGTCAGCTGCTATGCCTTATTAACAGCAGCCAAAAGGAACCCTCAGCCAAACTAAGATCTTGACCTAAACTTGGGTACCAGTTGGTTATCCAGTTATTCATTTAATGAAAAATTGTATTATTTTGTGCATCACTTCAGGGTTTTTTTTTCCTGTGAATTTCCATTTTTCACTGTATTTGACTTTTTCATTTTGATCCATGCACAACAGCACTACATAAGATTTGATCAACCTTTCTCTTCCGAGCCTCTTCAAAGTCCTATCTAAATCTGCCATCCTAGTCCGTAAATGAAAATGAAAGCCTGTTTTTTCTCCCATTCCATTGCCTCAACACAAAATCATGTTGTTTCCAGTCACAATACGCTTTTTAGATAGATTAAGTGGAAATCCTGACTGGTCAAAGTAGAAAAAAAAAAAACAAAACAATAAATGAAACTTGAGCATTAATATGTGCACAAAATAAAACCATATTAAGAACAATTTATACAGAAAGTTCATGTTGTTGGTTTTGCTTTGTTTTTTAGTACCATGCTAATATCAGATTTGTGAAATAGAATAAGAAGTATCAAGTATCAGTGTTTGCATAAATAAATAGCATTTGACCAACACTGAATTACGAAGTGAACCAATGACAGATTAAGGTATGATCCTGTTAAACCTGCCATATTTGACAGTTTACATCTGGATGGTAAAAAATGATTCCAATTCTTTATGCCCGAACACACACACACACCAAATGTGAAGCAATACTTAACTGCCACAGTTCTATTGCTATGAAAGACTATAGGGAAAAAAATATATATATATCCACTTGTTATTAAGCAATTTCATCTTGAATGGCACTATGGAGTTTGCCAAATTTTAATTACTAGTCATCATACTTGTTCCCAAGACTGGTGTCTTTGCAAAGAAGGGAGGGGAAGCCACCAGTAAAGATCTGCCATTTACGATGCAGAACCCAGTCAATGCTTTTGGCCAAATTAAGATACATTCTCTATGTCCATATATACACACACATGCACATACATGAAGTATCCTACACGTGACTCTAAGTAACCCTATTTCTGAGGGCATCTGTGAGGACACACCGTGCCCCAGGAGGGCACCCTGCTCTGCCTAACCTGTGGAGGACGGCCTGCCCCAGGCCACCCACACCGAGGAGGAATTTGGAGGCAGACCCCATTGCGTGGGCTCTCCGCAGTGCTGCTGCCCAGCTCTGTATCTCCCTTTCCTGTTTTCCACTGCGGGGTGCTCTCACAGCATTTTTGTGTAAATAAGCAGCTGAGTGCAGTCTGACGGAGTGAATAATAAAGGTACTAGCATGAACATTCACTACAAGGCATAAATTTCAGTACATTTGTTGTTTTCCACTTACAGGGACAAATTTAAAACTTTCCACAGAAAGCACAGAAAATCCCAGATATTCTCATTTCAGTATAGAGGTCAAAGGCCACTTCTCTTTCACCAACTTATGCAAGCAAAGGGAGAGTTGTACTGTCCTACCTTCTGCAGAATAACCCCATTTGCTAAAATAATAAATAAAAAGCCAACACTAAGTTGCTTTCCATTCTTTTAGCAGATTAATTTAAACTACTTTCATCTCTACAGAAAGATAAAAATCTAGACAACAGCAGAATATAGATCAAAACACCTTTACCCATCATAAACAACTCCAAATTATGGCTCACAAAACAATAACACTCCAAAGTTTATTCACTATGTCTTTGCTTCAGAAAGATTTTTTTTTAGACATTTCTTCTACAAGCTCACCTTCTCTCCTCCTTCTGCATAACTACAAGACAAGTCTAAAAACACAGAGGAACAAAAAAGCTCCCGAGAGCTGCAGTAATATTGGCATAATCATATCAGGGTAGACTATAACTCACCTGCACAGGTGCTTACAATGTTTGAGTATTTTGCCATTTAATTTCATTTATTACTACCTGGGCACTTGTGCAGCAAACATGAAAGTGCTGTAAATGCTTTCTGGAGAGAAAGATGAACCCTTTTGGCACCCAAGGTCAGCCTGCAGGACAGGGTACCACATGCAGGCAGTTAGGGAACAGAGCAGATAAACAACCTGTTTGTACAGCTTACTGTTGCAGCTGTCTTCATGCTCTTACTACAGCTGGACAAGCTATGAGAAGTCCACGACAATTAACTATTTTGTTTTCACTTTTCTTCCCCTCCATAAAAGATGTAATCAGTCACTTTCATGCTGAAGCTTGTGATATACATAATTACTGCCATGGTAATTTAACAAGTGATACTCAGTCCATCAGAATGGCACTTACAGTGTTAACTAATGTGCATCCGTAGTGACAAATCACTTGCAGTAGATGCTTCCAACAACAAAGGTCATTTCTCTTTTGTTTGCAGTACTAACTGATAAGGAGATTTTTTAAAAAAAACATTTCCTAGTAGAAAAAAAAAAAAAAAAAACACTCCCAAACTTTCAAGATTAATTATTGGATCCTTATGCCTTGTTATGCATTGGTGCTGTCTCTACTCCCTTGCGGGGGTAACCTAGTAGGACTCTAACATCCTGCTGTTACCTCCTTTTTTCTGTCAAGCTGTATGTAAATATTCATAATTTTTGATAGCTGTATTATGTAAATACACTTTAAATAAATCTGTATAAAATATCTGAGAGCTTATCCAGTCTAAATACTATCCCAGTATTTATTCTCACTACTATTTGTGAGGTCTCTGATTTCTGTAATCACTCTTGCAACTTACAGCTCTCAAAATCTAAATGACGCACAAAGAGAGCTTCTGCCACCTCCCTGGGGTCTACTCTCAGAATAACACATTATTCATAATCATTAAGCCTACCAGGATGTGCTCCTCAGGAGTATCAGAGCGGCTGAATTAGCAACATTTTCAAACAAAAAAAAAATAATTCTTCAGAGTATAACTTTTCTTTCAGACTACATCTGCCTGAATTCCAGAAAAAGAAATATAACAAAAACAGAAGAAGTAAAACCTGCATTTGCATGGCTCACAAATGGAAAGAGTCAACTTTTGTTTCACAGAATCCAAGTTACAGTTTGGAAAGTTATTATAAGCACACTTGCCATCTGTACTCGAATGCTAATGGCACAACTGGATTGACTGTATATGGACAGAAGTGGTCTCAGAAAGATTTGGATTACAAAACAGATAAAATATAACAGATGTGCCCATCAGCAGGCAGGCTGGCATTCACTCCACAGCAGCTGAGGCTTCCAAGAGTAAGCATAGTAGAGTAATTCACGTGAACTTGCAAGTCACACACAAAAAAAGGCATAAGTTCAAAAGTACCCTAAATTTGAGCAGAGGAAAAAAAAAAGAAAAAAAAAAAAAGGATGTCTGTCTCGGATAACGGATGATGAACAAGCTGTAGCTTTAAACCATCTGGTATTGTTCTACTCTGGGTATAGTCTCAGCTGACTAGATGCCCCAGCCCTGCAGTGATCTGGGCACATCAGCTCCTGCAAAGACACCGGACCCGCCACAGCCCGGGTGAGGAGAGGGGGAAGCCAGCGATGCCAACCTGGAACTACTTTGCTCACCTGGTCCTGAGCATTGCAACACCCACAGGCACCCAGTGCCAGCTGAACACTCACGCTGAGCAGCATCAGGCAATGGTGAGAATCAGATCTCTTTGCCTGTGGTCCTCGCCGCAGGGGAGAGTGCTGCCTGCAGCTGGCAGGAGAAGCACGGTGCACGTGGTTACACGGCCAAACCTTGGCTCCTGCTCTCGGGGCAAACGCTTAAACTAGAGCTAAGCATTAGGCACTTCTATCAGCTAAGCACTGCTTTCTTCGCGGGAAAATGGAGATGGGGAAAAATCCTGGGAAAGTCTCCTTGGGCTAGGAACCAACCAGTTTCTTCAATCCCATGTAAGGGGGACTACCACCATCTCTTGTTTCTGAGTAAAAACTACCAAAGCCAGTAAAACATTTATACTACTATTTATTTTCTTTTAATCCGTGTGCTCTGACAGTGTTTCATTTGTAAAGATCATAATTTACTGTGCATACAACCAAGTCCAAGGGAGACAGAAAAAAAAATCCATCTTTGATATTTGCCAAGCTTCTACCAGAATGGCAAGCACATCTGACAAAGTTTTATCCTCTTTTACTAGTTCTGGTAAAAATAAAATACAATTAAAAAAAAAAAAATCGACAGATAGAAATACTGTTTCCAAATAGAAAGACAGAATCTTGGCGGAAGCCCAGTTTTCTTCCACTCTACTTCATCAGGTCATTATGTCATTCTCAGATCAGTAAACTGCCAAATACTTCTGAAGCAGCCTTCAGGAGTACCAGATGGCATTATTCAGAAGTCTTATAGTCCTGGTTGTACCGGATGGCTCAGTGACATTAAAAATTTTATTTTCCATATGAAGTCCTACTTCTGACCAAAAGAATATTTCCACTAGAAGAAGTGTACGTGCTTAGAGGTGACGCAAGGCAGACTGCTTTTTGTCTAGTAAGTCTCCAGTCCTCAAATGAAATTAATATGTAGTTAGGTGGCAGAATAGTTAAACATTATTAGAGTATCTAGTTTAAGACTCCAAACAAATAGTTCAAAATCAGATGTTGGAGATTTAATGCATCCCAATCTAGTCTTGACAGTTCTGAAAATTTCAAGTTCTTGGCTCACTCTAGTTATTACCAACACAGCTTCTAGTCTTGTATACAAACACTTAAGTCTACCTGCCTTTTTGCCGCACTTGCAAACATAATTTTAAGAATAAGCACCAAAATCTCTTACAGAAGTTTCTAAAGGCTATTAGAAGTACAGTCTGCAGAAGAATTGAATGTCTGAGTTTAATGCCTGAATTTAAGCAACATATGAATATGGTGCTGAAAAAAAAAAAAAAAGAAAAGAAAGAAAGAATGAATGTTAATATCCTATGTAAAGGAGGTACTTTGACAATTGTCCTTCTCTCTTCTCAATACAAAGAGGAATGATATCTAATCCACTTTGACGCAACTGGAACTGTGTTGGTAGAATAAATGTCAGGTGTAAAAGCTGCAGTGCTTGATTTTAAGTTGTTCTCCTGGGTAATCTGGTCAATTGCTTAGGAAAAGAAACCAAACAGCTAATAATGGTGCAGGCTACTACCACTAAGGACTGATATGATGGATACCTTTGAGAATCAGTGCATAATGTACAGAACTAGACTTCAAGTGCACCTGATTTATAAAAGCCATTAATTACCGATTAATTTTTCAGAAGTCCATTACACAAAGAAAGGGCAACAGAAATGGTGAATGATACCATCCTGGCTGTGAAAGAGTTCCCCTCCTCCTTCTCCCCTTTCTCCTTCAACTGAAGCAAAAAATTTAGTTCTATTTTCAAGCTATCATGCTCCTGTTGCTAAAAATGGGATGAGCTTAATCTAACGTTCCTAATTCTATTTTTTTTAGATTTCTGGGGGCATTTATAAAGCAATACAGGTTAACAGTCATGATCAGAATTAGCAAGCTAGCTGGACAAGATGAACACATGGTCTCCAGGAGACTGCATATGAAAAGAGCTGACATTTCCAAAACCTGCCAGTTGTACATGGGACAGATTGCTTTCAACAGCAGTCAAACATCACAATCTTTAGAAGCAAATCCGTAATGTAATGTCTCCAGTGTAAGATAATTTTAATAATGAGACAGACACAGACGAAGAACAGTTGAGCCAAAAATATCAAACATTACTGGAAACGTTTCTCTTATTTATATAAAACACCCAACAATGTCTTTGAAAGGTACTGAAGTAAATTAATATCAAGGCATGCAGCAGCTGGGGGAAGTCTGGTATTTAGCAGGGGATCCTCACTTGCAGGTCTTATTTCTCTAAAGCGACCACGAGCAAAAGGCAGTGCAGGTTTTTGTTCTTTGAAGATTATTCTGTGCTGTTAATTTTGATCACTCTGAAATAAGAAAACAATGTTGCAACACCTTGGTATGTTAATGGCAACTTTAATAGTTCTTTATATGGACTGTAAATTTACAAAATCCCTCAAAACAAACAAAAAACCACATCAATAAGATACTTTTCTCTCTGTGAAACGGCTCGTTATTTACAACCTCAGTTTTGAGAGCACTTATTCATGCGCTTAATGTTAAAAGCTGCAGTCAGTACCACAAAGGCCAACGAAATCATACACGTACATTTATATCTACAAAAAAGCACACAAGCAAATTGTTTTTAATATAGTTTTTGTTTTAACAGAGTATCTATAGAAACCTTCATTTTTTAAAAAATATTTTTAGATGACATAAAAGAGTGCCTCAGGTCAGTAGTGGTTCCTGCAAAGATTAATAATTGGTAAAAGACAGAAAATGAAGGGCAGGTATGGGTTTTTCTATTTTTTTAATTAAGAAAAAAAATAATACAAGAAACAGTGTTGGGAGCACTGCTGCCAGTGTATTAGTGATTTTATGAAGCAGGATAAAGAAGAAACAACAAAAAAGTTAATTAGAACAGTCAACTCTTATAAAAAACACCAAAATTATGAGAAGCTGAGTTGATAGTTCACAATTTCCAATGATAAAACTGGATGTAATAAGCACCAAGGCACGCTCAGGCACAGTATCACTAAGGAGACCCTTTGAAAATAGCAGGTCAAACTTGAGCTGTGATCAGAAACGTAAGCAACATAGTAAGAATGTTATGCCAAAAAATAATAATTAAAAAAAGGCAAGTAGAAGGATCCAGAGAGCTGCAGTCAGCCTCAGTTCAATTCTCAGGAAACGACCAGAGCAAGTCCCAAGAGAAATTATTTCCAGACACAAGAAGGTGACTCACAGAATCAACTATGTCCTTACGCAGGCCGCATGCTCTCAAGCAACCCATCCTGGTGGGCTCTGTGGAAGAGCAGGCAGCAGCCCAATTCATTTACCTGGACTTTGGCAAGGCTTTCAACACTCTCCAACACAGAAGACACTGCACTTCTCCTTGTGGTCAAGATGAGGAGATACCGACTGGATGGGTGGACAACAAGGTCGGTGAAAAACTGACGGGGCCTTCAGGCTCAAAAGGTAGTGATCAATGAAGGAATCCATATCAGGGCTGACAGCTGTTTAATAATTTCCACCAGTAGCCTAGGCAAAAGGAAGCACCACATCCTCACCAAGTCCAAAAATGACAACAAAAGGGGGAGAAGCACGGGCAGGCCGGAGGGCAGGGCTGCCAGCCATAGGGGCCTCAGCCAGCTACGGGAATGGCCTCTTGAGAACCTCCTGATGAGAGGAGGTACCGAGAGCTAAACACGTACCCAGCCAAACAAGCTGATGGGATTGTGGAAGCGATTGCTCCCCTTGACTCTGCATTCGTGCATGACACTGCATCAAGAGACCTGTGCCCAGTGTGAGGGATGTTGACAAACTGCATGGAGTCTGGTAGAGGGCCACTAAAACAGCCAGGAGTGTTTCCAGCATATAGTGCAGGAGGAACGGCTGAAGGAAGGACATGGGTTTGGTCAGCCTGAAGAAGGCCATGGCAGCATCGAGAGACAATCTTCCACTACCTAAAGTGGGGTGACACAGAAGACTGTGACTCAGGGGTGCAAATAGCAGGAAAAAACTCAGTGCCTACACATGGCAACAAGACACGTTGACTGAACACGTGAAGCAGTCAAGCACTGGGACTGGCTTCCAGACGGCTGTAAATCTCCATCTTTGGACCCTGAGCAGCCCCAGGAAGCTTCTCCTTGCTGTGAGCAGGAGGCTGGACTAGGTAACCTGAGGTTTGTCTTCCAGACTAAATGAGTGCATGATTCTCTGAAAACTAACATGTAACATCCTCAATATGATTCAGTGAAGCCAGAAAAGAGTCAGATTACAACTCCAAAAGCTACAAAAGGACTTGTCATACTCATTAATATAACAAAGTTGATTTCTTCAAACTCCAAATGCAGAAGTTTAACCACAGTTATACCTGAGACCTGCTTTCTGAGGCACATCTTCCCATTACCTCTGCAGACTGGCTCCTAAGACACTCAGTGTTAGGAGTGTTGTCGGCATAGGGACAAAGCTCTGAAACATCTGATGATTAAGTAGGTGACTGTATGTAAGGCCAAATCTTTTCATGTGTGCTTTTCCTGTATGCTCCAGGCTGTTATCATAAAGCAATATAAATGGGAATCCGGAATACAAAGAGCCATTCAGAAATACTACTACTGTTGTGTGTCGAACTACTGAGAAAGGTATGTTTTAAGATGAATACAGAGCTAGATTACCTTTGACACCAATTCTGTTCATAATACTACAAAAAAAAAGAAAGAAAGAAAGAAAGAAAAGAAAGAAAGAAAGAAAGAAAGAAAGAAAGAAAGAAAGAAAGAAAGAAAGAAAGAAAGAAAGAAAGAGAAAGAGAAAGAAAGAAAGAAAACTTCACTAGAACAAGAACAAGACTCATTTCCTAATAGGTGAATGAATTTAAAACCCACACACAAGGAATTTAAGTAGTGAATCCGAAAAGATAAAGTACCTAAAAGGCTCTATCCATGGGTATAATTCTTTCTACTTTTAACACCCACAATATTAAAGCAAATATAAGGGGAGAAAGTCTTAATCTTGAACTTTCAAGGGGTCTGTTTTCACCCATGGAACACAAAACCTTGCAGAAAGCCTTGCTCTAAGCTTTCCAAAGTAGAAGTCACAACTCCTACATTCACAAGCTGTGTTATGACAAAACCAATACAGTAGAACAATGCAGTTAACACTGAAAATTAACATGAAACTCCAGCAACAAGCTATAATTACATAGCATGGAAATACTATATATGTTAATACATATATGCATACATGTGCATACATGGAAAAATCTATGTTTATGTATTAATGATAAACACTAGCAACAATCAAAATCAGGGCTGAATTTTTTTCCCAACTCCCTCCCCCAAATCTTGAAGAGAGGGAAGACTTGACTTTTATATTTCAAAGGAAAAACCATAAAATCCTATATGTAAGTTATTAGTAAATGTAGCTGTCCCTCTGATAAGAAAAGCAGGTGTTGTTTATAATGCAAATGACATTTGAGCAGTATTGTCTGCATTAACAGGATTATGCTTAGTAGTTGAAGTCTGCAATTTTGCACAAACAGGATTTACTATAGGACTGAATATTGAGAAAGTTAGTAAAAGATGTATTATAGGAAGACAACTTTGAAAAACACAAGAACAAGACATTCATTCCCATGTAAGGTTACACTATCTCATGCAGCAACATGTACGGAAGTTATGCAAGATAGTCTGTAAATTTCTACTAAACAGTAACAGAAACTGCTAAAAAACTACTACTGAAATGCAGCAGCTTTGAAATGACCAAATCTCCTTAAATTGAACTAAGTAGAAGAGAAGAGTACGAAAATGTGTACCCATGTCATTTCTCCCTCATGAACTCAGAAATATATTTTTGGAATTTCAAACATGTTTTACAATGTATGTTCAGCAGAAGAGTGAACAGAAGCCCTATGATTACACCTCACAGAATTTTTAATAGACATTAATACTTTGATTTAGAATTATGACAAATTCTATCAACTGACACTCTCATCAGGCTTAAAAAACTATTCTAAAAATTTCCAAAAAGACAACCTTCAAGAATGCAACTTGTTCTGCAGAAACAATAGACTTAATGCAAGTTGCAAGAAATGAAGTGTTCCTTGCACTTAACAATGTCCCAGAGCATGCTGCTTAAAATTGATGTAGGCACATTCATCAAACATTTGCAGCTGGATCAAAGATGACAAGTTCCTCCTTATACAGAATTCATAGATGTATGTGCTATAGAAATATTCCAGTGAAACAAAAGGATGAATGTATTGGTTTCACCAGCCAGAAGATTACTACCTACATATCAACACTGAGACATTCCCAAAGGTCAGTTGTATAGATAGATAGATATTTAGTAAAACTGCAGAAGAAACCAATACACACAGCTTGACCTTTCTTGCCACCATTCCAGTTCCTCTCTCAAAAAAGCAAGTGAATTGTTGAATAAAAATAACTAAAAAAATACAACGTAGTGTGATCTTCCTATGCCTTTTCTTGAAGTTGCCATATTTTTCCACTTAGTCTCTACATGGCTTTCACATTTAACTGAACCTGAGTGCAAAAAGAGACTGCTTGATTGCATCCAAAATTATCTGAAAGAAGATAAAATAGCTATATTTCTCTTGACTCATAAGGTGTGCAGCTTCTTGAGCTGAAATGGAAAAAAGAGTCTCAGCTTGCATAAGCTGTCATCTTTCTATATTCTAATTTCTGATGAGAAATTGGAAAGTGACATTGCAGGCATGAATTAACTCATTATTTTATATAGTCTCTAGCAGTGACTTATATGCCTGTGCAAATCAAGTAGATTTTAAGTGAAATATCCACTCAACTCGATGGTTCAATCAGTTTCTTCAAGTTACCTTCTGTCTTTTTCCATTTATCTTAAGTCCACCAATCCTTTATGTCATATCTAAGTTAATGCCTAACACCACAGACATTTCCTGCTAGCAGTTGTTATACCATTATTCTCACAGGCTAATTTCTACAAGAATGGGCCCTTAGATTACAATGATAAATTGTAAAGTAAGTGTATGGAGCCACAAACTTTATGATTCCTTAGATAATGTTAGGTAAAACCAATCAATCAATACTAATGTGACATACCAAAGGTACTGAAAATATGCAACAGGGACGAAGACAAATGAGCAATAAAAATATAAGATAAAAAAGATTCTTCTTTGCTAATGCAGAGGAGTCTCTGGCAGAGGTGGTTGGGCAAAGTCCTCTAGGCTAAGCGTACCAAATCAGCCACAGTGTGCTGCCAACCAGAAACAGTGTCGCTCTTTGGGATCCTCTTGCTTCCTACGCTATGCCCAGCTAGCTGGCAGTAAAGCAGATTTACAGAATAAAAACAAACCAGTATTATTTCTTCCTGACTCTTTTCTTCTGATTATCTTCTGAAAGCTTTGTAATTGAGCCAAAGGTAATTTATAGCCAAAGTTAAACAAAATGAACAACAGGAAACTGCAAAGTGTTGGATTTCTTTACGGGGTAGTACTCCTAAAGGTAGACAAAACAAACTGGCTCAGGGAGGCAGCTATAGTAAACTACGCTTCATTAAACACGTGAAGAGTATAATTCTGTTCAGTAAGCTTTTGTTATATTTCTGCTTCCTTGAAATAGAATTGGTCATAAAAAAGAAAAAGTGAGGTAACTTTAAAGGATTCTAGCAGGAAGGCATCTGTCGTTCCGCAGACATTGGATGAATTCATAACCTGTTAGTGAAAGGGCTGAGGGAAGTGACGGAAACTCCAGCTCCTCAGCACTGCACAGCAGCATGCTGTTCAAGCTGTCCCACAGTAGGATGGCCAAAAGAGGTTAGGGATTGTACATTTTAACACATTTCCCCCAAAGCCATGCTGTGGTCATTGCTCCTGGGACCAGCACTGCAGGAAAAGCATTTCCACCAGATGAATTTTCTCCTGTGAAGGACTGAAGAAATAGACCAGCAAACACATCTACACAACAGCCCACACAAACAGTTCACAAACCCCTTTTTTCAACGCGTGTATATTTCAAACACAAGAATTTCACTGCAAAATTACCACTACAGTGCTTCAGCAGCTCGCACCCAGCAGCAAGCTTTCACTTCCTTTACTCCTACATTCGCTCTGCACAGCACCTCCATTTGCTATTTCACAAGTCAAACCTTGTAAGTTAGCCTATACTTTCAGTCACCTCACGTTCCCTCCCAACAAATCACTAAAGAGATTCAGTTATATCTCTACGTTCAACTAGATTGACAAGTACATCTGCAGAAAAAAAAAGTAATGTTTTTTCCTCTCAAGGGCCACACTGGGTTAATCACCTCTCAGGTTAGCTGGAAGCAGCCAAAATCCTGCAGACCAGCACCAGACGCATCAGCAGCCAAGAGGAGGCAGGGTTTGTGTCCTTCAAGTACTGCCATTTCTCCAGCCACTGCCCTTACCGGTACAAGGTGCTGCCTTCAACCCACCTGGGGAGCACACCCTGGCTTGTTCTCAGTCCATTTACAGCTCCTGTCTTGTCAGTGTGCTTCAAGGTCAGAAAAAAAAAAGGAAGTTTAGACAACAAGAATGCTATGGAACAGCTTCTATTCAAGGAAGAAGAAAATCTATGACTTAGGATTTTTCAGCCTGGAAAAGTCACGACAAATGGTAGCAGGCAGAGCAGGGGGCTTACAGAAAGATGGGTGAGAAGGGGTACAGCCACTGAGGAACTGCAATTGCAGATGCAAAAGACAGTTGTTCTTCATGAAAATCCATGACTAACATGTAAACATTTTTGCAACAGAGTACTTTGAATACTGAAAGTATATATGGATTAAAGGGCAAGTTGGACTTGGTAACCGAAGTCCACTGTGCAGAGAAACTGCCTCCGACTCACAAAGTCTCTGAACTACAGACGACTAGAGCCTGGGGGTAAATTCAGTGATGGTATATGCTTACTCTCTTATAGATTTCCCAATCTATTACCTCTGGCCACTGCTCAGACAGGGAACACTGGCCTGTGAAGACTCCTGAACACACATATGACCATGTTTCACAGAAAGAGTTCCATATATTT
Organism: Anser brachyrhynchus; assembly: GCF_964034855.1. Taxonomy (NCBI): domain Eukaryota; kingdom Metazoa; phylum Chordata; class Aves; order Anseriformes; family Anatidae; genus Anser; species Anser brachyrhynchus. Next base: position 31,572,566 of record NC_137698.1, on the reverse strand, counting down.
GCAGGTTTTTCTTTTAATCACTTCAATATTCCACATTTCCATCACCAAAAACTGAACTTCCACCATCTCCATTATCCTAAATGAGAGGCTAGCGTAATGGATATGAACAGATATTGATTTTTACATTAGTAATTGTTCCAGATCAAATCAGAATTAAAGAGTACCTTGCCCTTATTCAACATAATTCAGTACAATAACATTGCAAAATGCAGAAAAAGGATGACCATCAGGTTACTAAGTACTACCTTGTAAACTGCATCACAGTCACTAATACAAACACAGGATGCTTAAACACAGAAGTTAGAGGCCTAATATATTCCAAACTACATAAGCACTCCCTTCAAATAGTGTTTTCTGTTCCCCTTTGGCAGGACCGCCTTCCCCGCTTGCCCACAGTGGTGCTCCTTTCTCTGCTCTCCCTCCAAGCACCCCAACATTGCATTCTCTGGTGCCCATACCGTGTTCTCAGCAAGAGGGATGAGGAGTGCTCCTACTCCCATTTTACATCATCTGGTCTCTTCTGGGATGCAAAAGCAGACGAGAACTACCACCCTTATTCAAAGATGAATACTTGGAATAGTAGGCGACCGTGAAACAAAACAAAACAGAAAAAAAAAGGTGCAGGACAACCGCTTCCCCAGCCTTCTCCCTCTTAGGACAAAAGCAGATAAATTGCATCTAAAACTACCTCATATGCCAAAGTGGGCATCCGACCACTGCTAAGTTTTGGGATGAGGAAGGTCAAGGCACTAGGTTTTTCCTCCTGTTGAGAAGGAAGATCAGAAACAGTAAAGAAATAATTGATTGGTCCTATTTTTACCCATGCAGGGCAGACAGTGCCTGTTCTTTTTCAGCTTGATGCAGATAACTAACTACATATTTCCTGCTGCCTATGATGAAAAAAAAGCATTACTTAACCACAAAAATACAGCCAGTGTTGACAAGAAATTGAGATGCAATTTATAAACAAAATACGATACAAATGACTTTGGCTTCCTTCACTGACATTTAGCCGCCAGTACATGAAAAGGTCCTAAAAATGAACTACAGACTCTAGGCTAAGAAACAATCATTTTCTGTTGTTGTTATTTGTTCTTCTTGGGAAAAAAGAGAAAAGGAAAGAAAAAAACTAAAAACATAAAAAAGAACCACACTTTGTTTATAGTCCATTAATTTCAGGCAGACTGCCCTGGATCAATATTTATAGTATTTTAACCAACTGTTGTTTAAAATAAATTATTTAATTCAAAATCCATTAAAAATAAATTCCCCAGGCTTGCAACCTCTGCAGTTTTACTACTGCAGCAGCACCAAGCGATTGGCAGCAGCGCGAGGAATGCAGGTGTTGAAGAAGAGCGCAGATGGGAACACGGCCCTTCAGAGGTCTTGCCTCAAATCTACCCCCAGCTTTGAAGATAAGGATATTTCAAACCTCCGCCGAACGGGGGGAGGGAGACAGCAAACAATCTTAACTCTTCTCTTTCAAGAAGTGTTTGACTAATAAGGGTGGTGGTCTCCTGTGCAAACTTGATGTTTGAGCTTGGGTTCAAAGTATTCTCGGGAATACACGGGCTCCTTTTACGCAGAACAAAATAGGTTTGCTCCAGCAGTTCAGCATACAGAGCCCTGCATTAACTGCTCAGAATGGTAAAGTGGCCCATGCAAAAAATCTTGCTCCAGAGACTACCAGATTAACAATGTGCAGGGTGGAAATAAAGCTCTTGTAACTTTACTAAAGAGCTCTCAGATTCACATTGCTTCATATACAGAAGGCTAGCCATATCTGCATTCTTCTCCCCTACAGAAAAGAACAGCCAAAAAACCCCTTCTGCAGTCCAGCTACACTGATGAGACCTACTTTTCCAACATCCGTGGGAAGTGTTGCTCTTTTTTAACTCATCTCTTTAGATGGAAACTTTCCTCTTAAAGCACACTACCTACCTATCTCCAAGAAGCCACAGAGAGCAGAATCTGAAAAATGCAAACTTATTTTGGACATAAACGTATTATATTACTTTCTAATTCAAATAGTTATACGCAGCAGCAAGTTCAGATTTGCTAAGCACACATCCAACGCCACCAAACATAAACATCTTCCTTACAACCCGTAACAATGGGCACGCCACTTTCAAATGCAATGAGCATGTGCACCCAAACCACAAACATCCATTCTTAGCCCGAGATGCTGAAGCCCTTCTTCCCACCGTAAGCACTGACTGCATACTCCTCAAGCAGCAAACTCGCCTATCTCAGCTCCTCCTAATTAGAGGACAAGGCTAAGCTGCTGTCTAAATTTAACAGGGAAGGCTGAGTTGGGAATCTTAATTCTGGCCTCAAGAGTGCTCCAGGCACGTCCATGTCCTCCAGGCACAGCCCACAGCTCTCTGATCCTCCAAAGCCAGTAGCAGGACTTCTGCCTTCCCTGTCTGCAAGGAGCTGCTCAGCAGTGAAACTGTGCTGAGGAGCTCTTCAAAAGCCTTGCAATGGAAAGCCAAGTCATTAGACAAAGAATTTGTGACTTTCCTCAACATCACCAAATAACCATAAATTCTTAACAGCATCCCTTCAGAAAGAAGTCTCAAGAAGCGTGCACTTCCAGCCACCATATTCTACAGCATAAGTAATTCACTTTAAGGGAAGTGGAAATTAAAAGGATAGTGTTGAGTATTTTGTTTCCCCACCTCTCCTTTCTCCTCGTTTACAGCACAGAATTGTGTGGAACTTGAGAAGAAAAAAAGGAAGAAGTTCTGTCAGAAATAATACAATTAGTGGAGATTGCTGCATCTCACTTCATGTCGTTTCTGGTTTTCAAATCTCTCAGGAACTCTTTGGGGGTGCATGTTAAAACATGTGCTCATTCCCCTACTATAGCCAACCCGCATGATTTGTGACATACAACTTTGAATTAAGAGCTGTAGCCTCGCTACCTTTGTACCATTTACCACGTATCAGACAAAGAAAGCATTATGCAAAAGACTGAATTTATATCACAGAATTTCACAAAATGAGAAATAAAGAGGATTTCCACAAAACACGTCTGAAAGGAAAACAAATACACTGGAAAAAATTTCAGAATCGGTGCTTTGGTCCTGTTCAGTATCTGAAACATGGCTGCATTACAGACAAATCAAAGAACAGAAACACAGTACCTATTAGAAGGCTTGGTTTGAACTGAACACCATCAAAGTCCTTAATTCAATGTGTTTTAAATTGCTAGTTTCCACATGGAGCTCTTGACCAACCCGCATATATCTCAGATTCATTCTATCAGTCACATTGTTTATTCATTTTATTTCGTCTGCTTCCAAAGAAACACTCCTCCTTAGAGGATGCAATTTCTCCAGTGACAGGTGCATTTCACAACCATTCAGTCACTTCTTTTTAAGTGTTCAGTCATTGTGTATTTAAGTGTTAGGTTTAAATTTCAAAAGGTTTTGTCTAATTGCATGTATTCTAAAAAGGAAGGAGCCATTCACAATCCAGGTTTTTCCCATACCACACACAACCATTACACATTTCTAAATGGAAAAGGTGGGTAAGAAGCAAGGTAAATTTCTCAAACTCAACTGCATCATAATTAAACACAGTAAGCAGTTAAGGGGAAAATACAGGAAAGACAAGTTGATTTATAGTTAGTAAATCTTCAGAGAGGACAAAGGTTTTTCTTTGAAGTTTGAGGAACACAGCTGTCACTCCAATTTTGACTTCAATAACTCTTCCTTTGCTGCAAGTAGTCATATTTGTCTTACAAGTCAATCTTACCGTATCTAAACGTTTTACTGATAAAAGGTAGGATAACCTGAAATTGTTCAAATTAAATTTGAATGGTCCACTGAACCGTTAATGATGTCTAATCCCTTCCTTTTTGAGAACTTGGATGTATTTTCCAGAAGGCTGTTGAAGCAACTACCTTCAAATAAGCCTAAGAAGCTTCTTAATTCTCAAAGAGATTCAGAACAAGAGAGTAACCAGATCCAACCTGAAAACAGGAAAGAAACCTAGTGCATAATTCTACTTAGCAAGTTAATGTAAAACACACAAACCCAAGTTTTGAAGATGCAACCCAATACACTATATATACATGAAGCTTATGTCATGAGTTTAAATACCTATTTCACAAAACATTCCCTTACAATAACACTTTTTAAAGATGTTCAGACTCTGTTAAATATTTAAAAAGCTTTCAGATTGAAAACTGTGAATACTTTTGCTGACTGCAATGCCAAAATAGTCACCAAACCCTCTTAGATCTAGCCATAAACTACCTTAATGTTAATTATTAACCATCTTTAGAAAACTTCACATCTAAAAAAATAGAGAAACATTAATTTGTAGAAAGATTTGAATCCACTTACATGCTTTCACATGTAGCATAAGCAATAACCTAAAATACACATAGTTTTAAAGGCAAAAATCAAATGTCTTTTCACCACCAGTGAACAGCTTGTAAGACTGAAAAGTACACAACTAAACAAATCCAACACCTGCATTTTACTATTTACCTAATGATGTTGCTTCATAACATCCAAGAAGCTCTTGTTTTAATGTTCTTGGAGAGGCAAATTAAAAAGCAGCATTCCTTAAAAACGGAGAATGCAGGTATCACTCAGACATATTCGGGGGCTGAAATAATAAAACAGCCACACCAGAATTTATTCCAAATGAACATGAACTCAGCTGCTCTTAAAAAGTAAAAAATGTGACTGTCATTAGATCCTCTAAAGCAAGATTTCACATGGTGTGAACTTTAGAATATCTACACTGAAGGATAGTGGCTCAAGTGCATCTCACACCTGGTTCGCTGCTCATGGAGGTCGAACGTCACCAAGTTCTCCCTGCTGCTTTCTTCCATTGGAAAAGACAGTGCCCTGCTTGCTCAGATCACGAGCATGCTCCAAAATCAGCACTATCAGCCAGAGACTACTCCTGAAATTGTAGTGACCGCTAAAATGGCTCAATCTTATGTTATTTTTAAAGAAAAATCGATGTATTTTGTCACAAAATGAGGATGAACATCAGGAGCACTGTATTCTGCACTTTCTAATTAACTGTATATTGAGTGACATAAGCTTAAAATAAATGTAAAGCTGTAAGTCATTCTTAGTGCTCTAGGGACCAAGGGCTCAACAGTATCTTTCACCAAATCTCTCAAAAGGATGGGTTAACATGCTCAGCTGCCTGCACTGCCTTCCCTGTACCAGGGATCTTAATGGTGTGTAAATACCATTCTGAACTGTCTTTAATGAACACAACATATTTTAGATTTTCCCCACTCTGCTTCCTTTAGGAAGATAAAGGTTACAACACCTGTCTGAGAACAGATGCTATAATACATTTTTTGTAGATATTGTGTTTCTGCAGCATAACTGTATATAAAATACTGTCTCATTCTGCAGTTCTAAAATGCAGAGGTAGGAAGCTAAGCAATTCTGACAGAAATCTCAAGGGAAGCATGTAAACCAGCCATCTCTCAGATCATGTATCCCCGTCCTAGTAAGAGGTCTTCAAATGATTATCAGCAGCTTCCCTGAAAGCAATGCCTGACAAAAAGAGAAAGCCGATGTATATTCCACTGCTTCACACTGGGAATAAGCACTCTGTAAGGTCCCTTGACAGTTTTCATCTTAGGTAACTCTTGGCAAGAGGACAGGATGGGGCATGGCAACACAACACACACACAAAATAATTTTTAAAAAAAATCAGCATTCACAGCTTTCAGCATCCCTTTCATATTCTTTAGATTTAAAAACTATATATACATATATATATATAAATATATTAAGTGCAGGACTCTCTTAACCTCCAATGAGTAAGAGGCAGCAGAGAAAAATGATGATTTTCCCAGCTTAAAAATATTTGTGTAAGCTTTTTAGCTTGTTGCAACTCTTAATTATCATCATTCTCTCACTGCAGCTCCCCAGGAGCTATAAAGAGACAAACCTTGCAATGTTAATCAAAAAGGTTAGAATAAACCTGGCTTAGAAAACCAGACTAAGAACTGTTGGTTAGTGAACTGACTCCGGATCAGTTCTGAACAGCACTGGTAGCACATAAAGCTGTGTCTTCAGAACAAGCATGCAAGTAAAGAAGTACTAGCTTGAGGTTTTCACTGAGCTAGTGCACAAGTTAAGACAACTGGCAGTCTCTAGTTCTGTTTCTCCCTAAACAGAGGGAACTCTGAAGTGCACTTCTGTAAGGTAGCTTGCATTTTAATGAATAAATAACATTTAGAAATCAACAAGAGCGGGAGAGGAAATCAGTTTTAAAGGTCTGGCAAGGCCATGGAAACCACACAGCCCAACATATGCAATGCATGGCAGAAGTTCACCCCATCACTCTTCTCAGGCCCAGTACCTTCTGGGTGGATGCAGCACAAGGCTGTTTAGTTACCAGTTCTACTCATACTCACCTAAATAACTTTTTTTTTCCTCCCTTAGAAATTCAGTTCTCTCTCTTTTTTTTTTTTTTTTTAACCTTTATTACATTTGCCTTAGGTATTGCTTAGCTAAAATGCACACATTCAACTCTTAATTCCCTATAAATAACTCTGCAACTTTCCTTTGAGCTTTAGCCAAGCCGTAACAGTATCTAGCCCCAAAACCAAGCTGGCTGGAGTGCTGTGCTTTAGAGGAAAGTTACAATTGCCCAGCATCTCTGCTTTTCATACATTAAGTTGAAAGAGTGTTCCTTTACTACCACATAGCCTCACAAGTTTTCACTTCACTTCTCAGAGTCCTTCCTGACATAGCTATTTTCACTGCTTCTTCCTTGGCTTGATATGACTGGAATATGACCATTTAAAAAGGAAAACACTGTCTTCTATCCACGTTTCTCGGCTCTTGGCTATTTGGTGTCCATTCTTTAATCGGTGAACTTTTTGATCTGGGAAATATTCAGAGGCATTCTTAACTTCAGATTCTGCTGTAAATTTTATTATGTTATTGCAATAACATTTTTCATCTCTTTTACTAGAAAGAGAACAACATCAAAACACCACTATGCAATGTTAACACTGCTTCAGCTTTGCTCTTTCCAGATTCAGGTGAGCTGAAGAACTGAATTTGAATTGACTCCTAATTTAAATATTCATAGAACCACAGAATGGTTTGGGTTGGATGGGACCTTAAAGCCCACCCAGTTCTAAACCCCTGTTATGGGCAGGGACATCTCCCACCAGACCAGGTTGCCCAAAGCCCCATCCAGCCTGGCTTTGAACACCTCCAGGGATGGGGCATCCACAGCTTCTCTGGGCAGCCTGTGCCAGGGCCTCACCACCTTCTGAGTGAAGAACTTGTTCCACGTATCTCATCTAAACCTACTTTTTTTTTTTTTTTTTTTTTAAGTTTAAAACCATTACTCCTTGTCCAGTCATTATCTGTCCGAGTAAAAAGTTGATCTCCATATTGCATGAAGTAAGTTCAGCTGAGTAAAAACCTTTCAGTCAACTTCCTTATATCCTTCCTCACAGCCTCTCTAGTTTCTATCTCCCTCCAATCTTCAAACAGGAATTTGAGTCAAAAAAAGAATCTTTAAAGATAGATATTAAAAGATTATCCTGCTGCAACAAAAAGTGTGAATTGCTCATTAATAAAGTTCTATAGTTCAGCAAAAAGAGCAGCCTTGCAGATGCATAACCTTTTGCTGTTTTGCTCAGAGAAGAAACTAATTCATGAAAGTTTCAGACTATGAAACCTTATCATTGTTACTGCTCTAAAATGCATCTAATGGAGCAAAGGCAGGTCCTTTATATAAACCTCTGTTGCCACCATCTCCAGATCTAATCCTGCACTCAGTGAATTCAATGTTTTCAACTTGCTTTTAAGGCAACTACTGATTTTTCAAGAATTAATTGAAAGACACCAACATACATTCATTTTTCTTACCTACCAGTAAAAATAGGTTAAAAATAAAAAAGTATCATAAAACATCATTATCTCATTCTAACATTTAAGTCAATTATGCAAATATAAATTAATCAGTTCACTTCACACTTGACTGTAAGGCATTAGGACTAAGCAATACTTCAATGCTCAGTTTTTCCCCTTATATATTCTGTTGTCACTGATAATGTTCCATGGGGAAAGCTGGCAGAAGGCATCATAATTGCCTTCACTTGCACATTATCAAATTTCTTCTCATACAAACTTCAGGCTCCACAGGAAAAAAAAAAAAAGGGAATACAGAAAATTAAATATAAAGAATACAACAACTTAAATATATAGCAACATGACTTCCTCAATATCAACTACTCCTTTGAAAAAATGTCATCCCATGGAAACTTAACTTTTTAAAGACAATTCTTCATGTGAATTTTAATACATATCTTTGCATAAAATACTATGCAGCAATTTAAAGGAAAAAAAAAGTTGCTGTTTTTCCTATTTCAGCATGGGATGTCTTCCAAATCCTTTTATTTTATATAAATGCTTCAGCCAAAAGTTTTTCCTCCAGTACAGATGAATGGTTTACGTTAGTTGGACTTTGGAGCCTTTCAAGACTAAAAACATATGCGAGTCCACTCTAAGGAAACATTTTGCCATAATCCAAGATTAGGACTTACAAATTAAACATACAATCTTGAATAACCCAGAAATTTGCTCAAGTCTACATATCTGTACTTTACTGTAGTGTTCCTTATCCTTGTCCTACAGTAGGGCAAGCTTTTGTGGTCTCTGGACTGTACACCTAAGCCACAGAAAACAAAAAATATCAGAGTAGAAAAAAATAAATTACACAAATCCCCTCCATATAGTTTTATTTATAGAATTATGAAAAGAAAAAAAAAAGTCATTAAAATATGAGCACTGGAAGACAGCAGCTAACCTCACAAGAAATATTGACATTTCAGGTGTGTTTCCTGGTATTCCTTGTTCTTGGAGGAGAAAAGAGAAAAAAAAAGTGGATTCCTTCAAATGTTGCCAGGAAACAACAACTTAAACATTTTTAAAAGAAAGGAAATTCAAGTTTACAATGTCATGCAATGTACTACACAAGGACATTTCCTCCACATACCAGGTGTATCTAGCAAAAATACAGATACATTGCGTGGAAGTCGGTCTGCCTTGAACAAAGTTTAACAAACTTGTTCCAGTGCCAAAAAAATGATTGCTTGATGCTAAGAACAACTGTTTTATATTTGTCATTCTGAGGAAATCATAAATTGTATTCTATTTTTAAGGTTTGTGTTATTCAGAAAACTTCTGTGTATAAACATTACAGAAAAAAATACATATTGGTTAAAAATACTGAATAACAGTAATAATAAAATAACTGAAGTACATGTGAAACTGCTTGTAGTTCTTGGCTGGTCTTTTGCCTTTGCAAAAGGACAACACAAAAGAAGGGAAGCAGGATTAATAGTATATGTGGTATGAAGACATTGAAGTAACAAGCAAAGTGTGAAATTGCATTGCTAAAAAGGCAAGTCTACATTATCTTCTCGAAATGGAACCTGACAATTGGTTTCTTCATTGTATGGCTGCATACTGGCAGGTGTTTGTTTTTTTTTTTTTTAAAAAAAAAAAAACCACACTATACACTTTGGCTTATAAGAACTAAAACAAACAAAAACACAACACTAACAAAAACACCACCACAGGCTTAGGCTGAGCAGGGCCAATTATGTCAATTAGTTGCAGTCTCTTAGACATCCCGGAGTATTTACCATTTTGCTGTTCCCGAGCAGATGTATTTATCAGTATGTGCATCTGTTCTTCTGAATCTGCCATTTCTTTCATTTTTCTGTTCCTCCACAGAAGAGGAAAGGAACTGATAAACCTTCTCTTTCCTCTGATTTCCACATCCTCTCTGATCAGATGGAAAGGATATGTGAGAACTAAGTTTTTCCTTTTATTCCCCATCTCTCAATACCCCTCTATATAGGAAGGCACAGAAACCACCCTCAGCCACCACAGTACCCCTTGCTAAAGCTCTACATTTCTTAAGACTATTTTCCTGCTCTGAATTCAGCTTCTTTCTTCTTCACCACTTAAAGACTCAGACTCAAGTTTCTCACAAAATTCCTCAAGCAACTACTCTGTTGCTCACAAGAATTTCCCATTACACTATTTGAGAAAATAAAAACACAGAGTATGTATCTTTTAACCTCGATATAGGACAAGAAAGACAAAGAAGTCCTATGCTACCAGCTATTGGAAAGGAGTAGTGAGCACCAGGAACAAGGACAGGTGAGATATAAAGAAAATTAAAATTTAAATTATTTAGCTTAACTTTGGGCACTGAGCACGCTAACGAGAAACACCATGAACCCCACACGAGGCACGGGAAGAAAGTGCTCTGTTTGCAAGAGGAGAGAACAGAGCTTAATACATATATAGCCGAAATGTTTCTCCCCAAAACCTGTTATGTTTTTTTTTTTGTGGAGATTATACCAACAGGGAACACTTCCCCAGGGAGGCCCGCTGAGGCGTGCCTGGTGGGCCTCTGCTGCAGAGCCCAGTGCTGACAGGAGCTGAGCACCACAGCCTGTCCAAGGCCAACCAACACACCTGGAGATCAAACAGCAACTTTGTTTAATAAAAATTAAAGAAAAAAATCCCTTGCGATCTTTAAAGGAGAAGCGTTTTCAAGATCTGTTTTCTGCGTCACTGCTGCCTGAGGGATTCACAAGCAGGGCCTCCTGTCAGAGCCATGTTCTCAGAAAGGTCCGAGCAGCACAAGCACCACTCACGGTCAAGGAAGGGATCCCCGGTGACTTCAGCAGGCTTCTGTGTGCCCATAGGCACTGTGCATAGCTGATAGCTCAGCCACCCTCTTGTGCCTCCTGTTTTTATTCATTTAGATGTATATTTTTTTTAACTAGTTGCCCGAGATCATTTATAGCTGGTTTTCAAGGCCATCTAAGAACAGAATCTTGTGTTTCTGCATCTTCCAGAGAATTAACTCCAATTTCACACATGCTGTACATGAACTACAGCCCCCAAATCGAAACAGATATGAACTGTGCTTCAGTATGCAGAAGATTGTCATTACTATCAGAGTCAAGTACAGACGATTCAGAGCATTTTAGCATTAGCAGAAGATATAGTACAGGCAGTGTTACAGTGTGTGACACTGAAATTATCATGCCTCTTAATAGTTTAACTTCTAGAAGTAAGAAAAAATCTGCGATTTTTATTAAATTAAGAAAAAAACAGCAATTTTATTCTTGTAACAAGCCTGAAATTATGTAGAAACACCAGGTTCAAGTTCAAGTGACAAAAAAAATACATCAAAGCTTCAAACCAAGATACTCGTTCCATATTTTATCCTCCAAGTTGGGAAGGCTGCTGTTTGTTCGCTATGAGTTGCTGAGGCAGTCATTTTAAGCCAGGTGTCTCTGACATTTTTTCTGGCCTTTGTCCTTTAAACTCTTCTGCGAAGGGCTGCTTAGGAGGTAGACCAGGGAATAATAGTAGCAGCTCTAAAAAAATAAATGCCCATTGCTGTATCTGCTGGGGTTTGCAAACTCTTGTATATCACAGGCATTAATTATGAGATCTGTAATTCTCAGGGCACCTGAAACTTAACGCAGTCCGTTGTGACGATCACCTCCTGACATGAGCAGGCATTCTGAGGTCACGAGGATGGTCCCGACGCTGTGAGCATGCCCCCAAGCAGAACCCAGCTGGGACACAGCCACAGCCCATGCACAGAGCAAAAGCAGAACCATTCCTTGCAGCAGGTGGCGAGACAGTTTCCTGCTTTAGGAACGCCTAGCACTGACCTGCAGCTATCTCAACCTGTGTTGGCTCATAAGACCTTGCTTCGGACCAGACCCAGCCATACAGCTAAAGACTTGGCAAAGCAGGTAGTGCAACTGCTACTGCGTCACCACAGCAACTGTGCCCGCGCAGAGCAGCAGGAGAGAAAAAAAAGCTATCCTTTTATTTCCTGGGAAAGAGTTCTCTATCTGTTCCACATCAGGTCAGTATCAGGTCTAAATCCCAAGTAATGGAGTACATAATGCAACAGCAGCATTTTACTGAAAGCTGAGATTAATGCAGACGTAAGAATTTAAAACCAGTTCAAAATATTCTTAACAAGCCTTGTACTATTTCACTGCATTTGAGGGGGCCAGAGAGGGGCAGTCCCTTATTTTAAAATAAGCAGAAAGGTTTCCCATATTAGCTTTTGGGAAAAGTGTGCATGGGATTCGACGGTTGCAGCCCAGTATGAAGCTTTGAATAGAGCAACTTTAAATTGATAAATGTGTGACTAATTCACGGATTATTTAAATAGCATGCACGATATTATACGGACGCTGCTCAGATTTCTACCACTAAGGATTTGTCCATGTTCTTTCGGTGAATTCCTGCTTTTACAGGGATAGAAATTAATATTTTGTAACCAATCTGGAATGGAATGGCTTGCAACATTTAATTTCAAAAGCGCTGCTAGTTTTGTGTACGCTTGCATATTTATAGGGCTAAAAATTCAACCATATGCACAAATTTAAGATTCTGTGACCCCAAATTTATAGTACATTACACGTCACCTGTCACTTCACTACATTTGTTACTTCTGAGAGCTTTGCTTGGTTCCAGGGATCTTCAAAGGCTTTTCTTCAAAGCTGCTGGGTGTGGGGTGGATACCAAGTTTTGCTGTTACAGCATTTTCCACAGAAATACCGTATATACACACATATGCTTACATATATATGTGTGTGTATATATGTATAAAAAAATGCATACCACTTGCAGAAAAAAATCCAGGCCTTATTTTATCATCTTTTTGGCCAAAACCAAATACCCCTTCCTAAAAACAAACTAAAAATAGCTCCCCCCCCCATGATAGTTATGCTTCAAAATGTCTCTTGCTTCTATTTACTGTTGTGTGTCAGCTTCCAAACTGATCTGCATCTCCACCGGGTTATCAGGCAACTGCAACAGCACATCTTGATGTACCTACAAATCAAGACAAGATGCTGTGCATAACCAGCAAAGTAGTCAGCTCTACAAGTTTCCAGTTACCAGTTTCACTGACTTTCAATATCTGCAAAACAATATTTGGGATTTTTCAGTTCCCAGTTTAGTTGTCCAAGATATTCTACATTGCAGGACCATTCCATCAGCACACTTTCTTAATTTCCTATTATTTTCAGCATTTATGATTTTTGCAGAACCTGTTTCTGCTGCTTCTCTGATGAGTATATATTTAATATATATATATACACACACACTTCACTGACAGTAAAAGTGTAGGAATGCAAAAATAGATTTTTAACACAAGCTCATGGGCCAGAGAACATACACATTACAAGTATGTTATAAATTAGAGCAACAGTTCAAAGTTAGTGTGTGCAACAGAAATTTAGATCTCAGCAACTTTCAGATTTTACTTCTAGGCCAGGAAGTCTGTTACTACTAGAAATGGAACTTCATCAACCACCAGTTATATGATCCTGGAGACAAGTTTTACCCAAAGAAATAATATGTAAAGTAAACTATCACTGTTATTAAAGGATAAACAGCAAAGACTGATGAAGCAATTCAACAGATACCTTAGAAATATACCCCTCATGAGAAAATCCGTGCCCGCAAACTGATCTTATATCTCATGCATATCCCAGAATGTTTTACAAGTTATGTGTAATTTATTGCTGTCTTGCATACATCCTATCTGAGGGTTTCTAAGCAAGATCAGCCCTAAATGTAAAAACCAGCGTAATTCAAGCAGTCTCCTCATACTGCTTAACCAACCACTTTTAGAGCTTCTGAGAGGACCACCTCTGTGAGCTTGACTTTTAGTAATAAAACTAGCATTAAAAAACCACAAAGAAAGATAATGAAGTGTGGAGGGGGCTGGGGGGGGAGATGAGACTCCTATGATTCATGTTTTAGATGTAAACACGTTGTCCAATTTGTAAATAGCTCTAACTGTTCAGTGCTGGTGTCAGCAAAGGACAGGGCTTCAAGACTCCTGCCATGTTGTGATGCCTGCCAACTCAGAAGAGAAGTAGTAAAAAAAAATAAAAATAAAAAGAGTAACAGCGTCAATAAGAAGCACCAGCCATGGCAGTTCAGTGCATTCAGTGTCATTCATTTCACCTTCGTGCACAGGAAAAGAAACTCATCTCACACGTAACATCAGGGCTCTTAAGATCTCCAGGTGTTCTGAACTATTTCTTGGCTTTCAGTCTAAACCTATAGGGTAGAAATGATCTTACAGAGCACAGCAACATGAGAGATCTTTTAGATGCATGGACATAACGTACGGCCACAATTTACCACTTCAACAGTAAGATGTTAGGACGCTGATCCTGTAAGCTCTTTGGCATTTCATCGGGATCGACTCCACTGGCTGTGACTGACCCCGCTTCTTGTACAAAGCTGTATGCCAAAGATCAGGGGTTAGTTCTGCCTCCATACACATACCCAACAGGATTTCACTCCTGCCTTCTTACGGAGGAAAAGACAGCTTGGTTGAACAGTGCTGCACTGCTTCGCATCCAAAGGACATCGCTCATCCGCCTCTCGTGTCCACGCAGTATTTTAATGCTGACAGCGTGCCTTTGATGATAAACTAAAAGCCTTTTCAATTTTAAATCTTCTTATCGCTCTGGTTTAATGTCTCCTCAATTTAAAGCAAGAAAACTCTCCTTTTATGGTATCACGCCGTGGGTTTATATAATAGATGGCTTCCCCTCCATGAGAATTTGGCTGCAACAGCCTTCAACAAGTTGCTTACATGAAAATCCAGCTTTTCTCATGCTTGTCATGCAATTAGAGTTTTGTGGTCGCTGAGTATCTACATGTTTATCCACACTGCAGTTCTTAATAGTACTGTTGTACTAACAGTACACTTCTTTGCACTGATTTGTAAGCAGAAAAGATTTGTACTGGAAAAGACGGGGGGGGGGGAGCAGGGGGGGATGAGAAAAAAACATGCAAGTATCTTAGAACTCAGGGGTATTTACATCAAGGTAAAATGGAAAAAAATGGAAAATTTGTTAGTAACAACTGGAAATTGGAGTTATGCATCACCCTTACTAGACGTTGCAACTCTTTTTTATATAAAAACAGAGCTTTCCAACCTTGCAGCAATTAAATTCAGCTCTAAATTGGGATAACACTACGACGGTCAATCCCAACTCCAAATTCAACTCAGCTGAGTACGTTTGTAACTTCACATGGACTACAAAAAGCAAAATCTTGGAAGTCCCAGTGGACAATGTTTTAGTTTACTTTCTTTCCATTTAGGTAAGGCCAAAACCACTTTTTTGTGTGGAATGAAAATAAATCAGCAGAAAAGCCATCAAGCCACAGTTTCCAGCACATCTCCTTTACAGGTCTGTCCTACAGTGCTACGGACATGAAAGCTGTTCAACTACAATGCTCTTTACCCACATTTACATTTGTGAGTTTACAAGACACACACATTATGCTACAGTATGCTCGTACAACAGAAAATGAGACCACATTTACTGCTTTATCTCCACTGATACACGAGGTACCTAAATGAGAAGGAGACTTCATTATGTATCCTACATAGTAGGGATACATAAAGGTGCCTCATAAGTATCCCACTATATCTCAGTTTTATTTTGTTTGCATGCTTCTAGAAGCCAAAGCTATACAAAATTGTATTTCAAATTTGATGAATTATTGAGACAAATGCTGGGGTAAGGAAAACAAGGGTGAAATGAAGTCAAGAGTTTGAACTGACTAGCTCTGACCAGAGTACAGCTACTTTCCTAAGTTTGTATTTATTAAGTGGAATAAGATGCTAAAAATGCAGCCCAATAGCAGCAATACTATCTATTGATATTTATATGTGAATTATCAAAGTCTAAGAATTTAAATACTTTACTGTATGAATATATTTTCACTGGCTCCTTGATAACGAAGCACTATAAACATAGCTCTCAAAGCCATATTCCACAGATATGTGCTTTTTCTTTCCCCACTATGGGCTGTTCTTTTAGCAGATCAGCTTCACTCAGAGCTATATAAATGAAATAGGCACTGTCACTGCTTTGTGGAGAGCATGTACATGTAAAATGAGCATGACATACAGCATGATTACCAGTTAGAGCCCAGGTGAGAAGTTCGGCCAAGGAGCATCACCTGCCTTGGGAGACAGCTCATGTGATGACAAAGCATCACCTCAGCTTGCTGGAGGTGAGGTATTTCTGGATATGCACGAGAGCAGAGCTTTAGGCAGTCAGTAACTACTGCTACTTAGGGCATCAAGAGGTGTCAGCTACCTCCAGGGCTAGATCATGTCTCAGCAGGAAGATGTAAGACAGTCATTTTAAGATGTTGAAGGTGATATTTGGCAAAGACCATAAATACTTAGCCAGAATCACAGGAGAAAAACCCTGGGAAATCTGGAGACTGAAGCAGGCTTCCAACCCAAGGTCAAGTGCCTTAAGTACAACAAAACCTCGCCTTTCCTCATGCTTATCCTGTGCACCATACAAACTTTAACCAAGACAGAGAAAATACCTCTATCGATTACATCAACTTTGAACTACGTAAGTTCAAAAATATTCTTGTTTCATCACAATTTTAATAAATTAATAGCCTTAAACCTGAACTTGAGCAGTAACCAGGACATGCTATTATAAATGTAAAATCGCCAATAAAATCTACTTTAGTTGAGTCTAATGTACTAATACTTAGTAATACTGCCTCATCAGTTTAACAGTACTTCAGTTTCCCTGTCCAAAAGCTTAAAAATCCTACTGTAATACTGGTTTTCCATATTCTGTGAAAAACACAATAAATATTAAAAAATAGTTACTGTCTGCTGTGAATACAAGAGGTTGATCCTAAACAGACAGAACTGGAAGAAGTTGTGAAAGCAAAAGATGCAACAGCTTCACAGTTCTGACCTTTAGAAGGACCCAGCTCTTTAGCAAACATGAATTCTTTTGTATTGAAGGTGAAATGGCAAATATTTCCTGTTATTAAGGAAGGTTTTGGATTACTTTCTCTTCACTCAAATGCAGGACTTCAGATAACTAACCACACTGACAATAAAAAGACTGTTAAGACTATCCTAAAGCTGTAATAAAAAGCAGATCACACTGCTGTTGGAAAGAACAATAAAGTAGCACGTGTGGTCATCACAAAAATTGCATTAAGCTTTTTTTGGTGGTGCAAACAATTTCAGGGCTCTGACAGCAAAGAATTAATCATCTCCTAATTTCAGGTAAAAATGACAACATCTATGGAACATAAAAACTAATGACCTACTGCATTAAAGGTGAAGAGATCTGAAAATAGGCTGAACTTTAACCCTTTGGTGTCACTACAGCCAGAGCTCCCACAATTACAAATATAGCTCAATATGACAACTTCGGCTAGAAAAAGCCTGTGGAATGTTTAACAAGGCCTTGAATAACAAAAAGGTTTTGTCTTTGGGCCTTTGACTGATAATTCCATAACTGCAGAGTTCTGTTCCTTAATTTTCTACATACCACTTTTTCAGCTTCAATGGTAATAGAGAATGTCATCTGCCTCATCATCATTCCAAGCAAGAGGCAGTCTTTAAGTAACCAAACCCACTCCTATGTGGTTCAGAGAAACAAGCGATATTACATGGAGATAGACAATAAGCCAGCCAGAAAAGGGCCCTCCAGTTCAGCAAGTACAGGTAGTCAGGTGCAAATTAGTATTTTGTAGCCCCAGTTTGTGATCTGACTGTGCTAGAAGCTCAATGGTATAGTGCAGCACGTGCTTCTATTTCAAAACGCCCTAATGTAACAAACCTATATAGTATGAACGTATAGTACATGAACGTGATACTCATGTAAAACATTAATGGGCTCCATGACACTGTGTATGGCTAACTGTGGAGCGAGTTTACTAGGCAATCACAGGAAATAGATCAATATGACCTTTGAGTAGACCCCAATCCATCCTCCTGCCTTCAGGAACGACATCATTAACCATCAACTACAAAATCTCACAGAACAGAAAATAACAGCTCCTATAATCAGCTACCAAGAACAATCACAGCAGGCTAGAAGTAGGAAAAACAGTACAACAGGGAATCAATGTGATATGCAGACGAAAGGAGGAGGGGAAAAAGAAAAGGAAAATAGCAAAATGGTGTCCTGGCTTGTAGAGTGAGACTTCACAGAAGTCTAACATCAATAAAAAAGGCATTTAACTCATCTGCACTTTTTTTTTTAAGTTATGTGCAACTCCAGCTAATGACACACAGCACACCTTGTGGCTCGAGCGATAATGGAACACCCTCAGCGACAACAATAGCTGAGTTCTAGGAATACACCAGATCCCCCTGAGGCCCGATTTTCTCTGTTTTAATCTGGCTCACTTATTTCCACACTTAAGTAATAGCTTTGCTTCTTGCCTCTGGCTGAGCAAAGTTCAGGATTACGCCACTAATTAACTAGTGGCTCTGGGATTTTTAGCCTACACAAAGTAATGAAGAGCTAAGTTGAGAAACTGCCCTAGAAAGCCTATTATGTCAGTGATTCTTGCTTCTGTGGAACAGAAATCGCCTTTTTGGCTCATCTTAAGGCAAGAGATCATCACATAACTATTTTCTCCCCAGTAAAGCTTTCCCAACTTTCACACATGTAAATTAGACAAGAACATGGGTTACCAGCTGCTTCGCGAGCAAGATATGGCAAGCTGCAGGTGAGAGTTCACCTGGAAGTAAGTCAGCAATAGGACAGAGTTGGCAAATCCAATCTTCTTGGGTGTCGTGCCATCATTCTTCCCCCCAGCTCTTTTCTCTGCTCAGTAATCCCCTGGTGGCATGCAACCCGAAGAAGTTCATTTCACATACAACCCTTTACACCATATAAAAAGAGGAGACTAACACCCCACAAAACTTAAGAGTTAGTGGCCTGTGCAAGAACTAGCAAATACAAGCACTACCTTCTCTCTCCTTGAGAAGTGTTTAACTACATATTTTCAAAAAGATTACATAAACACTGGGCAATGCAAGAACACGACCTTGGAGAGAAAGCTCCCTAGATCATGAAAGCATCTGCAAGGTAACCTCAGGAATTTAATTCTTGCCCGAATCCCCACTCATACTGACTGACTCAGAGAACTTACGCACGCACACACAGCAAATTTAGACTTCTGTGGTCTAAACTGAAGCATGAGCCAATTGGGCATTTGCAGAATGGTACAACCAGAGACAGCTTAAATGAAACAGAGCCATAAGATACATTTTTATTTTATTTTTTATGTACAACAAAGCACGCTACCCAAACACTTGATCTCACGTCACAACTGAATATGTAAAATGTTTGAGAGCACTAGAACTCAAAATATATTCTTATTATTTATAATGACACATACTGTTTTTAAAATCACAGCAAGCTGAACATTGTTGTTTTGACCTAATTAAACAGGCCAGAAGTTGGAAAAGTAATGGCAAGTCTCACATCTTTCAGTGTAAGGCACCTTCAGGAAACTAAGTTAAAATTTGGCAATCTATCCCTTTTAGTAACCGGCAAGAGATTACTCCTCCTCCTGTAGGCATTTTTTTTTCCTCTTTTCCAGCAAATATTAACATTTCACAGCTTTATCTGAAGACAGAAAGCAACTGGTTGAAGGAAAAGCTATCTGAAACCTTTTAGTATACCAGCCAGAGTGGAGCACTGTGTGTATCACAGCATGAGCACTGAAAACATTTTTTAATAGCTGAAAAAGCTATAGGTCTTGAAGGGTATTTCAAGTGTTTCAAATGATCCACTCCAGATTATTTGCAGTCTTCAAAGCTGTGATTATCAAAAGTCATACAGTCAGTGGAAAATGAAATTCCACCTGGCCACATTTTTTGTATTGCACATTACAGTTTCCCTAAAGCAGTTCACCATTTCACATAAGAGAAAGAAAACATTTCATTTGCTATGCCCTCTGCAGCTAACTTGCTTCATCAGTACACTGTTTCATTTGTGCCTTCTATATAATCACTGAACGTAGCAGTATTTTCATTTTTAAGCAGCACTGACACTGAGGTGTTCTGCATCCAAATTAAGGGGCTGGATATCAGAAACTGAATGAAAGATTTATTTGATAAGTGAAAGTATAGGCCTGGTAATAGCTACTATTTATTGAATATTTTCATATGTAAACTTCAAAAAAAATTACTCTTACTGCTAGAGTGTGTTGATTCACTATGATCAAGTGACATTAAACAGTTGGGAAGAGTTCAATCCCCTAATAAGCAGCTATCAATTGAGTCTCTCCTGATAAGCAGACATTTTGAAAAGAAGAAACATGGTCATGGGAGCTTGATCTGAGTGTTATTTTTAGAAGTAAAGCTGACTGAGGCACCTCTACTTACCAGGAGCAAAGAGTGAAAAACCTCTTATTCCAAAGTATATTTCTACTGCAAAAAGAGACAGATTTTTTTTTGCCTTCAACCCCCCAAAGTTCTTTATTTAAACTCAAGTTTAGGAAGTATTATCTCCAAGTTTCAGAGCGGCATACTTGGAAATGTGTAGTTCTCCGGGCAGCTCGCAGGCAGGGGGAAACACCCCTTCCTGACCATAAAAGGTCCGAGTGCATGTTCTCAAGCGGAAAATGTGTGGGATCCTATTTACAAATGTATAAATACATGCCATTCCTTTGCGCTCACAGGCACAGTTGAAAGCCAGCCAGAAAAGGAAGTACCAGCAATTCGATCCGAGATTTCCACTACATTTCCCCTCGCGTGGGATCACTTTGGCCTGTATTTTCATAGAAGTCTGATTATTTTAGTGAATGAAACCACATCATAGTCTCCAAATCAAGAAAAAACACAGGAGGGCTTTATAAACATTTCAGTTAGTGCAACAGACATCCATTTCTCTTCCTTCCTCCCCCCAAAACCCTTAGCCCCTCCTCGGAGGGATACAGGAGGCCAAGGAAGAAATCCCAGCTGGTCAGCATTGGGTCCAGCAGCAACCAAGACGCATCTCATGGTGAGTGCCTTCCCCTCTGAAGTTTTCCTGAGGATGAGACCCGCTGGCAAGCAGCACGCCAACAGCTCATCCCTGGGGACATTGCTCATGGTCCCCGTGAGCGATGGCTCAGTTGGACAGCTGCAGTGGAGGGGGGCCCTACCCCACATTTGTTCCTCCTCTAGGAATCCATACAAGGAAGAAAAAAAGAACTAATAATTTAGAAATTCAGCTGGCAGGCTATCTTTAAACATAGAAAGCAATCTTGAAAATTATTTCTCGTAAGACATCCCAAAGGCAAAAATGCTTACCAAATTAACTTCCCAGTGTAAGCTTAAAGCTGAGCTTTCAGTTCTACAATTGAAACATATCATGTTTCAACCATGTCATCAACATTATGTCTAGAACTGCAGAATTTAAAAATACTACCAGAAGACAAGTAGCTGCTATTACCTTGTGCTTATCTTTTCACCTCTACCTCATGTGGTTAATGGGAATTATCCACCAAGTAGGTGTTATTTATTGTGTATGATCACCAGAACTTCAGATCAGAGAAGCCACCAAATACACAAGATTCCTTTTTAATACACTTTTCTGAGAACATGTATTTACTTCAGTTGCAGTCAAAGCACATGCAGAATGGCAGCCAAGTGATGATTTCAGAGAAACTATTAAGGTACATCCAGGTGAAGCATCTGGTACTCTAAAGAATCTGTTTCTCTTTATTTAGAAATAAAGAAGAGTCCTAGAAAATACTTAGTTTAAAAAGGGGAAAAAACTCATTCACCATTATACACAAGGTAGACAGAACATACGACATTAGCATTAAACTCACTGGTGAGGCACTGGCACAGGCTGCCCAGAGAAGCTGTGGATGCCCCATCCCTGGAGGTGCCCAAGGCCAGGCTGGATGGGGCTTTGAGCAGCCTGGTCTAGTGGGAGGTGTCCCTGCCCATGGCAGGGGTTGGAACTGGGTGGGCTTTATGGTCCCAGCCAACCCAAACCATTCTGTGGTTCTATGACACACAATTCAGGTAGGATAGAGGGCAAAGGAAAAGGATGGGAAAAGAGCACCTCCTTTGCAAGATCTAAGTATCATTGGCTACACTGAAGAACCTGCCTACTTCTAACACTGGGAAGTTGAAATAATCAAAAGCACAAATGATTTATTATCATTATGGTTAAGACAAGCATCTCCAGGTCTTCTGCAAAAGAAATTTTCTCACACCCACCTATATGTCCTTCTCTCACATTAACAGCAAATGGGTCACAATTTCCATGCCACTTGCACGTTTCATTTAGAAAGCTGCCATTCACCAATGCCAGTACTGAAAAGGACACTTCAGACAAACTAGTAGGGGAAGTGGACCTGTGATAAGGTAGGAGAAAGTCTCCACTGCTTTTAGAGTATTAATGGAGGAGTATACTCTGGTCCTGAAGGTTTACAAACCAAATGAAAAAAAAAGCTATGGGAAGAAAAGCAAGGCCAAAGCAAACAAACCACCACTTGACACCACAACCTAGTGTTCAAGTAAGAACACTTCAGAAAGTTTGCTTCCCATTTTTACAGTCACCACCTGAATGCCAACATCTCTTACCAGCACTAACAATGTTATACTCGAAGCAGAACATGGAATCACCTTGTTCCCGTGAAATTTGTGGCTTCGTATCAGTGTCATTCCCACCACTCTCAGGTCCGAGCACAGCACAAAGCAGTTTCTAAGCATCTTTTCCATGTGCAGAGCTGCCTCTCCTTCAGTGACAGGACTATACTGCCAAAAGGGAAACCTGAGTACAACAAACCTGCAACAAATACACAGAGAACCAGAGAAAAGACTACCACTGCAGAGAAGACTAACAGCGTACTCCTTTCTTGAGCATTGCTTTCCCATATTTTTTGATACCTGGATAGCTATACAATACGTACCTTATATGCATTTTTATTCATACCTACTATACCCACACACATATGAGTGTTTACTATACACACACACTATACAGGAGAAAAATGTGGAAAATCCGAAGCCTGGAGCAGATCTCAGGTGAAGGCTCCACAGCAGCAGGTCAAATCTTAAAATCGCAAGCAAAAACAAAGAGCTAGATGATATTAAACAGAATTATCCAAGACTATATGTGAAGCAACCAAAAGAAGTTATTTCTTTATCTGGGATGTGGTTAGACTACAAGATTTCTCACCACCAGAAAATGGAGATAGAAAAACTTTACAAGATTTCAAAAAATCTTTTGGGCTACCAAACCCCAAAAATCTGTTTACATCTTTCTTAAGAAAATTCGGACTATGAAATTGGTAGAAGGTAGGATAACAGGGAATAGGATAACAGATCAGGGAATTATCATGATATCCTGGATGGGTACCACGTTGAGCCAAGCAGACCTCTTATTTGGCCTGGTATGCCTGTTAATACCTTCTAGATATTTCTCAGGGAGTTGCCTTGGCACACAGACCACATTACTAGTACTTTCTTTTAATCTACAGCATTGTAGATCACAGAATTATACTTAACCTTATCTCTTCCTTTTGGCCTCATTACCATTGATGATATTCAAAATGCATATATTACTCCATACCTTTAATTACCTTTCCTTGCCTAGCTTTAGTAAGATTGTTTCATCTCAAATACAAAGCGTTTCTTTTTCAGTACAATCGGAATAGTTTTCTTGAGTTCTCCTTAGCTTAATTTTTAATAAGCTAATTAACCCTCACTTTTACATCTTTAAAAACTTCCAGTCTCAGAAGGTAACTTTGCAATTCTTAACTAAAGTTTTCTTATTAAATAGAAGCCAAATGTTAGCGAGCTTTTTAATTGTTCTGCCCGTAACTCCGATCCATTTCCCTTCTTCTTCTTAAAGATCTCAACCATACTTTCAAATCCCCATGCCACAACTGCTACAGCTTCTTCTCCTCCGCTTTCCACAACAGGTTAATAGTGAAACATAATAAACGGTTATCTTTAATCACATCATTTTAATCACATCTTCCATGTAAAGATCCCAAGCAATTCTAAAATATATCTTAAGTTGTGTAAGACTGGGCAACAGAACAGCAATTATATTCTTAAAGATCCAACAGGGGGATAATCAACTCAAAAAGCAGCTAATTAGTGACTGCTCTAAACCACTTTCATGAAAAGTACAGCAAGAAAATTAAGTATTTAGGAAGGAATTCATGGGACCCAAGAGCAATTCTTCGATTAGAATTTGGTCAGAGCAGCATGTTAGTCCTGCTTCAAGTGGTAGGTGATTTCAGCCACCATCTCAATCCTCCTGCCTGAGGGAAGGAAAGAAAAACACACACAAAACAAGGCAAAACCAGCAACTACAGGAGCACCACCATGTCACTTTCAGTACAGTAAGGACAGAAGACTATCACAGCATCTCCAATCCCCACTCTAACACTTTATATTTCTTCAGCAGCCTGCTCAAGTAGCGATGAAACTCAATGTCAAGTAAATTACAGAACAGAACAGGATAAATAGCTAGACTTTGTGCTATCCACTGCTCATGCTTTATTAATAGCATGGTATCATTCAGGTAATACAAAATACAACTGAAGTGCTATGCTGATAGATGGTCATTACCTGAAGCCCCTGGCAATATTTTTGCATCAAGGAAGCGATAAAAATGTCTTCTAGTTGATGATCCTGGATGATTTTTTCAGGTACTTCAAGAAAGTTGTTAACACTGCCTGACACCTAATGCATAGCTACAGCTGGCAGAGTTATAAGCCAGTCCTTGGGGTAGCGTTCTGATCACTTGGTAACACCCTACAGTTAGATTAAGGCATTACCATTTTCAAGTGAAGTCTTTAAGTAATTCCTGTGTATGTGAGAAAGCTACGGAAAGAAAAGAGCCGTACCAAGCCTGAGAAGTTATCGGCATAGAAATATTTCATTTTAAGAGCAATGGTGAGTTATCATCATCTGAAGCCATTTAGAGAATTTTTCTAGATGCAACCTCTTTGAATGTGGTATTGTGCACATAAAGGGAAAAAGAGAAGGAAGAGAGCTAGAAGCAGCTGGGCTGTACAAAAGCTGCCATTTAGCTGTATCTGTCCTATATACAGAAGACTTCAAGAACAATTCCAAAAGGTAAAGAAATCCCAGAAGAGCAAGAATTTTTAAGAGGTGTTCCCTCGTCTTAAGAAAAAAGAAACCTAGATGTCAGAATGAAAGCTGATTCTTTGAGTTGGATCTCATTGGCTTACAGAGATTTAAGTTTCTTATAATACTGTTTCTTTTGCTTGGTCTTTCGCTTGGCTTCTGTCACTTCCACTTCAAGTCAGTATTAATGGAACTGCAGAAGACAGCATCTTAATAGCATCTCTTCCCACACTGCAGAGAAAGCACTTATTTACAAAACCCAGATGAAAACCATCAGGTGGGGTTTTTTTAAATGTAAAATGTCTGCAGAAAAATTACTTGCTGAATATTGTAAACATTAGATTGACATCTCGACAACATACATGGGTTTTTTGATTATCTATTTAAAGACGATGTTCAAGTTCTGATCCGATCATTATAGTTATTTTTAACAAGCTTTCCTATAGAGATTCTCTACTGTTTCCTACAAAAGGTAGTAGTAACAAACAGCTTGGTCCTCTGAGCAACCGATTACATTATATAGACAGCGTGTTCTTTGTAGTCAAGAGATCTTGGAGACAAGAAGTGATTTGTTCTGTTCAGTTTTCAGGAGCCAAAACATAGACCACTCTGGCTATATGCAGGACTCTTCCCTCTAACCCAGCTGCACCAAGGGGCATATGCTAGGTGAGCACTAAAAGCTTTCCGTTGACCATTAAAACATTTATTTCTGCAAAAGATGACTCCAGGGGGTTCAGGACAGTTCACAGTCAGAAGTTACCCAAGCTCCTCTTCCTCCTCCAGTTACCCCATCCGTACATAAATGCACACCTAGCCCTTTCTGAAAGAAATCTTTTTGGCAGGTGAAAGCTGCTGACCTTCCTACCCAAAAATTAACACTTTAACCACTGCCTGGATGACACACTTCTCCCTTAGGGCTCAGTTTATTTAAAATAATAATAAGTCTCACATACCCACCCCCCCAAAAAAAAAAAAAAAATTTGTTAAAGCTACTGTTTTCCCGAGAGCCTTAAAATGGCTCCCTTTGCATTTCTTTTCTTTTACTTCCTTTTCCTCCTCTCACCATCTTACCACAGGAACACACTTGTTTTCCACTACTCCCTCTTTAACCGGACCACCCGCTGACCTGTATGGTCACTTGGTGCATCACAACAGGGAGAAGGCTTTCAATAAACAAAGTCAGGCATAAAAAGGTCTTTCATCTAAGAGATCAGAAATTAAAATTAAAAAAAATAAAGTCTGTTGGATGTTGTTGTTACTTGCAGAAAATCAAATATAGTTTTCATGTATAATATAGAGTTTTAGACCAAGCGCCTGTGAATCTAGAAACTGGCGTACAGTGACACTCAATGCTCACTGTGACGAAACAACAACTACCGTTACTGAAGACTTTAAGTAATTAGCGTAGTTTACATTCTCACAAGCTTCTTTGCAGCCCTACAAATTGCAATTTATATCCACAAAGACTGCCTCCCTAGAGTTTATAAATACAGGCACTCTTAACTGTAAACACAACTCTTGAAAGAGGGCATTATGTTCCCACTGTTATTTTTTATTTATTTATTTTAATTACGGACACGAATTACTGCTTACCAGAATCACGTGTAACACAAGCTCTGAGCAGAGCTCCTCACCCCTTGCAAGTAATTAACAGTTAAGGGAAAGGAGGAAAGAGGTTTTGGTGGCAACCTCATTTCTCCTCAGAAACATTTCAAGCCTTATGAAAGGACACTCTTCAAAAGTGCCAGGAATAACAAAAACAAAACGTGATTGCCCTGAATCCATCTAGGCAGCAAGGTGCCACTGCACAGCTTGTTATGCTCTCTCCTCTTGCTTTAAGGATGGAGCTCCTAGTGGCCGCATAAGGATGTGCCAGATGAAAAGCCACAGGGACAATTTCCAGAGAGAGGAGCATGATTTTCCTGTTGCCATTAAGTTGTGTTCCCCCCACCCCAGTACTTGGATCCCGATTTTTAGAACTATTCTCATTTGTTCTAATTAATGAAAATTACTGGTGCAAAGTTGTCTCTTAACTACACTTAAGAGACATAAAAGACAAGCAATTCAAAGGCCACATCTGACATTTTGATTGTGGGGCACAAGGAGAAAAGAGAAAAAACCATGGAGATTGCTCATGTTGAGAAGCCAGTACTGATAAAAAGCTCTGAAGCTGCCACTCTTCTCTGTGCTTCATCAGACATAATAATACCTGCATGATATTGAAGAATGTTTCTGTATAAAAAGAGCCAAAGTAGGGGTTGCTCTTCCACTCCCTGGATATGAGCTCTTTGATTAACGTAAAGAGAAAATGGCACAGTGTTCATTTCTTCCTCTGAAAGAGGTAAGCCTACGCTCAAGTTGATCATCACGGCGTAATAATTCCAAAGTCCACGACTTCCCCAGGATGTTGATAATGAAGCATGAGAAGTTTGTCACACACAAGTTCTGTACTGCGAGGAGCAGCGTCTCACAGCTCCCACTGCTACCCATGCTGGAGAAGAACAAACCACACCACAATTCTGCACTGTGTATGAAAAGTAGATTGCAGTCTGCTATTTTCAGCTTTGGCATCCTCTCAGAGCAAAAAGTTTCCTCGTTCCCCCTTTCAATACCCTGGCATGATGTAAAAATCAGGTGATGTGTCTAGCAGGCTTGTAAAATAAAAGATATTCAAGCACAACGTTATGAGAAGCGTTCAACCACATTTGGTAATCATCATTCAGCCATTTACCACAGTAACAAAAAGGCTACAGAGAAAGACAGTTTCTTACGCAGTGTGGTTCACTGCTAACATTTTTTCTCCAGTAGATAGCTTTCAACATTAATTTCCTTTTCACATCCGTCCGTACCTTTCAACATACACCATGTCTCTACGTTACAATACAGCCAGTGATGTTCTCACCGTCCTGCAAACCACAGAAAAGATCGTTTCTCCCTTAGCAAAGACAATGTTTTTTGTTTGTTTTTTAACACTTACACAAATTTGTTTTGATTTCTTATCAGCTGCACAGAGTTTCACATCTGTCTATCAGTACTTTAATCAGTGAAAATGTAAATGGGGTAAAAGTCCTACACACAGATTAGGAAAGGCACTGAATGAAAGGGCTATAAAAGAAAATGCTGAAAATATGGAAGTATGATTAGCTTTTATCTTTCAAACACTACTTTCCATAAATAAACTTTATTACACTTCAATCATTATTAGATTTATTTTTTTTTTCAGATAAGAAAGCAATTCACATGCTGTAACTGATTTTTATAGCTAGACAACCACAACCACCATAGCAAACATGAATACAATTGCTGAGCTTATTTAATTTCATGTTCTATGAATATAATCAAGTCTGAAAAAGAAGCTCTCTTGCTAGATGTTTCCTTTTTCCAGGCTTTGAATTAACAGCAGTGGCTTGATCTTGCAAATTTGCATCTTGTCACTTCTTCCTAGTAACTAGGTCCAACCACTTCCCAGCTTCAGTGCAATTCTTCATACATTGAAGCAACTTCTTGGGTGCCTTAGTGAGGAATTCTTTGCATCTTTGACACCTACATAAAGTACTGTTGGTGGACAAATTCAGAGACTAGAGCTAGTCAACCAGTACTAAACTATTTGTAAGGAAATATTCATTGTTAAGGGAACAGTAAGTACAGTAAACTGCTAGTGCATAGGATAGCATGCATTACAGAATACAGCATGTTTAGAGCTGCCTTTATGTTAAGGATTTGACTAAAGCAGTGGCAGCAGTTAACTAAATGAAGTCTATTACCACAGATAGGAATTACTTTACAAGATCTTCCCAGGGTAGACTTTGAAGCAATGAATATCCTGAAAATGAAGATGGAAAGGAGCTAACATACATGAAAAATCAGCTACCTGTGACTAAAATCTAACTGCATTGTATTGCTGTCTTTGGCACTGCATTGCCAAGGGAAGGCAGTAGACATCAAAAGAGAAATATGAAGGGTATCGTGACTTATTTATCAGACCATTCACTTAAAGAACAACAACAAATGAAAAGGTTTAAAAACTTATTCCACATTGGTTTCTAAGATCCTGAAGAGGGGCAGGGGTGACGGGGCTCCGAAATCAATAGCTACTCTATTCTGCGCTCAGTAGCAACATCTGGGTGCACATGCAAATTCCGAAGCCAGATGGAGCGAACCAGCTGCGGCACACAGATGAGACACTATCCCTCTGTGGAGCAGAGCGGCCACATCCAAACTGCGCGCTGGGTACGATCCACGTGTTCAGCAGCCCCCGCCGCCTGGAAATAAATGAACGCAAGAACAGCTGACACACAGAAGAGCAGGGAAGATTCCTTTCTTCCCTCACCCTGGAAAATGAAAGTGAAATGTAAATACTGTTTGTCATATTACCTAGCAGTAGTTGATCTTCATGTCTACAAGCAAGACTACTATTTAACCCATACACTATTTCATTTATTGTATGTTTGGGAATCTGTTTTAACATACTGCTAATTCACTTTTAATATGATCAAAATAGTTTTAGCTCCAGTATTACCACTGCTTGCCTGCATCAACTAAAACCAGGAGTTCTTGCTTTTTAAAAGCTACGGAGAACATTCGCATCTGAAATGCAAATACTGAACAGAAAGATTAATAAGCACTTCCTGAAAGTGAAAAATGCTGAACAAGTCAATCTAACCCAAGAATATACCTCAATAAAAAGAATTAGAACAAACAAACATTAAGCACACACATACATAAAAATGTCAGAATAAACCACATACAAGTGCACGTAGCTATAAATTTTAATTACTTAAGACCATCCATTAAGCAACTGCTGCCAGAAATAAATGCTGCACTGTTACAGTTGTCCACAAGGAAACTACGCATCCATTCCATTGTGAAGTGTTTTAAACACTTTCAGACAAATCACAACCGGTAACGAGATCAGGCGTCTTTTTGTTCTGTTCTTAAAATAATGAGCAAGAGAATTCAGCTTTATGCAAGGGCACTGTTCCAATCCCGACCCAGTACTCTCAGTGGTAGTGCTGTAGACTCTAAAGCTTAATCTCAAAGAGAAGCTACAGATCCTGTAAGACAGTGTCAGATTTACCACAACATTGGTTTCTTTCTCCTAATGCAAAGAACTCTACCAGGTCCAAATTTTGGCAACATGATTATGTTAAAAGCAGTTACAATGCAGAAACATCTCCCAGCTGTTTCAGGTGTTAGGTATCATTGTTACACAGCACCTTCGAGTGTACCTTGACTAATGAGACAAATTGGAGAATCAGATTCTCACTGATAAAGCAAGCACCTGCTTTAGAAAGATGTTTACATTTCTACTTCACAACAACACAAAACCCTATTTCCCCCCACAGCAGTAAGGTAATTTTGCAAAGCAGACAGATGCTTAAGTAAGACAGCTTTCTTCTCTGGTGCACTCCAGAGAACGAACATGTGGCCCACTTGAGGTGCTAGGTGAGGTTGCAAACAACCTCAGAGCTCTCCCTTGAGATGAAAATTAATGAACTCAAAACCTCTCTGGCAGCTCTGGCTGGAATCAGCTCAGGACACCCACCTCCCCGCTGCTTCTTGTTAAGAATCTGGTATAAAATAGCAATCTCCAGTTGAAAAAAAACATAAAAGGTGGCTGTTCCCAACATCTCATGAGAGTCTTTATGTTATCAATGATGCAATAGACTTACGAGAGTATGTAGAGATGTACTGACCTCTGAAACACTCTGCTGGCACAGATCCTTACCAGTAATGATACTGCTCATCACAAATGCAATCTCCACTTCAGAAGAAATAACTACAAGGCTGAACCAGCACTTCAGGTAAATACTTTGTGAATTCCTATGCCAGCAAGTACCACCAGAAAAACAGGGACTGCTTAGCAGAAGTTTTTCATAAGTTTAAGAGAAATTAGAGTTGTACACTCTAATCTGACTATAGATGTGCACTGCTCCCAGGGGTCAGGCATTTCTGAATGTTATGAATAAACTGCAGGCAAGGCTGGAGTGCATAAACATACACACAAACATCTTCATCACATCTGCCAAGAAAGCAGAGTGAGAACAATGCAGTCAGCATCACGAGAGCTGAAAATCATTTCACGTTTCGAGAGCACGTGTGTTCTTACAAAAGAGCCCATGCCTACTAGCTGTTATACCTTCCAAGGACAGAACAGGCTATTTTAACTGATAACATATTACCAATTTTAACCATCATCCAACACAAACACCACTCATCTCCTACAGAACACACAGCATTCCTGTTGTTTGTTTCCTACCCGTTTAGGTAAGAGTGCACACAGGTTTGTAATGCATGTTAAGCAACAGTCCTGAACAAAGTTTGTCACAGCATTACAGCACCTACCGGGGAGAAACTCCACAGCTGGTAGGCTGGAGGGAAGAGGAGGAGATATTTCTTCTATTAGATGAATTTTAAAATAAATGTACAACTCTAGAGAGGTTGGAATGATGAAAGTCTGGCAAAGATTAATCGGTAAGATAGCCAGTGAGGGAGCTGGTGGACTTCCCCATAACTATCAAACACAGGATGGAAACAAACAAGCCTAGAATGGCACTAAAGGCATGGCACTAAAATACCTTCCTCCTCCTTTTTCCCCCCCACACTAAGGGAAAAGTCTGAAGGAGACTGAAAGATGTCCTTTTACCATGGAGACTGAAAGGCTATTTTGGTGTCTGAGATTTATATTAGAAATAAGAGAATGCCTATTCTCAGAAATTATTAAAGAAGTGGCAGTAAGTACTAATAAAAGTTTTTTTTCCATCTTTTCTTGCAATTTTGCTGTGACAAAAAAAAATCATAGACCCAGCAAGAATCCTTAGTTATTTTAAAAAGTAGCATTTAGGTAAGATCAGATACCACAGTTTCATCTCCTTGTCTAGGAATCGGGTTTGTTTTGAAGCCACTGCTTGTTAGTTCAGTTACAAGGCTTTACTTCACTTGCAGGTCCACTATAGTTCTACAAGCAACAAGTATTTGCAGGTGTGAGTTTCCTTGCATAACAGACATTTAAGACGCTTAAGCCTTGAGATATTATGGTAGACCACCTCCCAAAACTGTATTTTTGAAATACAAGTTGCCCATAATATAAATGCAAGCTTTTTACCATCTACACAGACAACAGAATATTCTTCTGAATCACTTTCTGAAGGACCTCTTCAAATACTATACAATCAGACATATACATTTCCCAAGTAAGTCACTTCCACAGCTACATTATTCTGTGTGATACATGCACATAGGTAGCCTCACCCACGTACGGTTCATTACAGCTAATGTCAAACTTGGGCTAAGTTTTCATTCTGAAATGACCTTCAGATTTTAGAGAATGAAGAGTTATGAAAGGCAGCTGAAGTTGCATTGCTAATAACAGAGCTGAGTGAGCAGCCACATCTCATGAGAAAGAAGGCACTCTACAGTAACCAATACCAACGCCCCTTCTCTAAACTTGAAGTAATTGTACATAGATAAGCTTATTTACACTGAAGTAAATAAGTCTACATAATGTTTTTTTAATATACAAATATTAGTTATCTTCTTTTGCATTTGATTCCACTTTCTCAGTACTTTCTGAAAAATGATTAAATGGCTCACAAAGGTCTTGTGAGTTTGTGTGCCACAGATACAACATTCAGTACTTAAATTTGGTCCAATGTAAGTTTCTGCAACTAGTAGAGTTTAACTTGGACCACAGTTGCTGCTGTTCGGTACAAACCTATTTATATGAACAGAGCAGAGAGCCAAAACAGTTGCTTTGTAATTACTTCAGGCATGTTTGAATCCAGGAGGGAAACTGTTTTAATTTATTTTCCCCTGGAACACTACAAAGTTCCACTACAGCCTTACAGTGTAACCAGGCGTATCAAGAAAGAGCCTTCATTTACCTAAAAAAAAAAAAAGATCAAATTATACTACTGAATTGTTCTTCTATTTCTCTGCTTCAGCCTGAATGCACTGAAATGTTTGAAAATACTGTTTGAGAATTTGTCATCTATAGTGTCAGAGACATTTTGGCAGAAAAAGAAAGTCTTGTTGAGGGCAAAATTCAGTCAAGATGACTGTAAAATCTAATCCACACCTTTGAATTTGGACTGAATATCCATCACTTAAACATCTTGTAAATGACCCAATTTGTTTACATGGCCCTGTAGCTTTTTATGACTTTTCCATAAAGAAGTTATTACATCCATTCCTTTTATTTTGTTTGAGAGCATTTGAATGAGCCCCAGAACCACAAGCAAGTGAAACAGACTCTCTGCAGATGGAAGTGGCCTCATATAATTCACCACTACCGGTAAAAGACTCAGAACAACACTTTCAGTTTGGAAATGCCATACCTCCACACACAGCAGAAGAATTTCCTGTGCCATGTGTCTTTTTTAAGTGTTTAACTATTGTATAAAAATGCACGCTGGTTTCCTGTCCATCAGAGGAGGAACGTAGAGCCACTAGGACTTGGGTCTCCCGTTGCTTTCACCAGGCGTGAAAGCAGTAGGACAGTTTCAACATAGTGAAATAAACTGAGGGGGGTGAAACAAGCAAAGCTTCCCAAATAACAGCTTAATAACAGACAGGAATTTTCTGGGAAAGACCAAAGCCAAAGATTAGGATCAGCAATAGCATTATCCATTATTTCACAAAACAGAACCTCTTCCAGCAAAGTCATTTCCCCACCTCATGGGCTTTTAAACACGACACTTAAAAGGCAGCAGACAGATTAACAGGACTGGATTAACATGGGAGGTATGGCCAAAGCTTCTCCAAGAACATTTTTCCAGCTTAACTTACTCTTCAAATATAACACTCCCCAGTATTTTACACCTGGACTTTCCCCTGACAGAAATCTACTGCTTTGCTGATGATACGTGCCAAACCGAGTAATGGTTTAAAGCTGTAGAGTACCAACAACTACAAGAAGGGCACCACTCCTGCACCAAGTCTGAAGACAATTTATCAGATTACAGGACCAACTCACTCATTAACTGCAGTATTTGACCTCCTGCATCACTGGCATCTCCCAAACAGTTTTATGTAATTTATTATCAACTCATAGTAAGAATGACGGCAAAAGCAATACAAAACAAGACTAGAAGTACAGGAAACACAAGCAGCAGTGTTTCCTTTTACCAAGATACCTTTTGCTTTCTGCAAGACAGGCTTCACATTTCAAGAACAGCTGAGTAAGGGTGATATGGGAGTTTCAATCCAGCATCTGAAGTTATCACAGGCTACGCCACCCTCCCTCACTCCCAGCAGGCGTATAGTGCTGTAGGTCCCCTACAGGAGGTCTCCTTACAACAGCTACCCAGCTAGCAGCACCATTCACCCAAAAACCTCGAGCCACATGTCCCACGGCGAGGCCAGCAGGGAACACGGCCTACACCCCACCACCATCTGGCCAACCTCAGCATGTACCATGCCATACTCAGAGCATCAAGCGCAATGGTGCTCGAGCAGAGCTACATCTGCATGCCGTTTTAATACGATCGATAACCAGTTTTCACAAACTCAACAAGTCTTCTGAACTCTTAAGACAGACAGGCCTTGCTAACCTTGATTCAGAAGGCCTCAAGTATCCAAGACCAAGGAATTAGTTGGGCTGTCTCCTTCACATCAACGTTTTTGATACTACTTATACTCTGTGTACAAGCCTTTATCCATAAGCGTCTAGCAATCTTTCCGGCCTTCTCCCTTCTTACCCATCCCACCAACTTGCGTAGAGACTGGTTAGGTTATGAAAACATGTAGAGGTGCTACTGTACACAAGCTAGGTAAGATGGGTATCTTCACATAAAGAAAAACTGCTTAGCGTGCTGTAGGATCACAAAATCAACCGCAGATAACACAGCGTAACAGTGGAGATTTATAAAATCTCGGCACAAGGATGTTTGGAAGACAAGATCAGAAGACAGATGAACCCTAAGGCTAGGATGTCTGTGGATGGAGGTATGAATAATGTTTCCTGATGTTGCCACCTTACAATAATATCCTACAATCTAACTAAGCCTCTAGGAAGCATGACGTTTATATTTTAGCTTCACAGTAGCACATTACAAATTTTTTACTCAGCTACTTGAAAAATGCATTTCACATTCAAACACAAGCTACACAAGCTTTCCAAGAAGAATGAAGTTTCTCATTTCTCAGTTAATTTCTCAGAAACTCCTAAAGAACTAATCACTCACACAGATACATAAGTGCTACAACATCAAGGGCAGTTCTACATGGTAGTGCTAATCATGTTTTGTTATGTAACTCTGAAGAAGTCCTACATGTTTCCTCTAAAATCTATTCCTGTACAGGACAATTTCTAAGAAACTTGCACACTGGGAAGCGTACTTTCCATGACACACATTTTGCAACTAAAAGCAAAAGCACAGCTCTCTATTAAAGCAAAGGGCTATCTGTAAAGCAATTTACTTCCAGTGAAGGGAAGCAAGCTTGGTCAGCATGTACTCTTTCTAGTAATCAGGAACTGCCAGGCACAGCAAAAACTAGAAGAAGCAACCGCCCAACAGCAACAAGAACCCCAAAACCACCCAGCTATAATGCAAAACCACTGCTGTAGGGTGCAAACCGCTACTTTGCTATTACTTGTTGACTATGTAATAATTAGATTCAAAAGGTTTGGATAACGTTTGGCCTCTATAAAAGATGTT
Source organism: Anser brachyrhynchus (assembly GCF_964034855.1). Classification (NCBI taxonomy): domain Eukaryota; kingdom Metazoa; phylum Chordata; class Aves; order Anseriformes; family Anatidae; genus Anser; species Anser brachyrhynchus. The sequence continues at coordinate 31,536,909 of NC_137698.1, read as the reverse complement.
ATGTTTATATGAAGACAAAGTCCAACATAACACCTTTGGTTGTATAGCTGTCACTTTCTCAAGTTATATCCTGTGCTATTTCTCTGTTATAAAACACCATATATGACTGAAAGAAACTAAAAACCCCAAAACAATGCCACAAGGCCTTAAAATCTCTTCTGCAAACCTAATAAGAAATAGTTACTGCAAAAAATGGATTTTCCATGTTTCTCCCTTAAAATTAAACTCAAAATATTTAAATATTTAACAAACATAAAGAAAGGCAAGAATGCCTATATATCTGGGACAAGTAGCAAATGGTCTGTACCTTTAATACCTTCTCTTTTATCTACAAGACAAAAGTGAGAAAAGCAGCAGGACTAAAGAGCAGTTCCGAGCAGGATTCTGCCAAGCACCAGGCAACATGCCAAAAGGCAACTAGAAGGCACAAACCTGTTTTTAAAACCATCTTGCACTGCAATTTATCACAGTGTTGAAGGACTTCTCTAATTTGCCACAATCTTTTGCTTAAAGTCAAAAGAGGATGTGGTACAATTCTTCACTCTCCAGGAAAAGAGCTTTAAAACATTTCAAAACAAGTCTTGGATTAAACAGAAGTAGATTAAGCTTAGGACAAATTGCATCACTATCATGTTTCCCTTTAGATGATGTGTTCATATTTTCTTCTTCCTTTTCTTCTCAAAAGAAAGGAAATTTCTCCTACCCAGCAGTACTGGCACTCATCAATTCAGCTAGACTCAGCAGTAGTGGCATTGATTCCCACTGCTTTCAAGTATGCTCTTTTATCAGAGAGAATTTTACAGTCAAATTAAGGAAAAGCACTGACATTCTCACCTCCAAGAACTGAGTGAACTGCATCCCTCAGACATAAACATGCTCTTTCAGGTGTTGAAGCCTGAGCTAAATGATCTTCACCAGAAACTCCAAGTCATGATTCTGTGCCTGTCCATGAATTAGCTGCAAGCTCCTTTGAAGATGCTCAAACAAACAGGGGAATCCTCCAGGTGGTTGTGAGGCCACGCACAAGCTGAGGAGAAGACAGAAGGCCCCTCTGGCCCGTCAGAGCTTTGCTGAATTCTACTTGCATCCATCAAGTCTTCCCAGGGACAACCTTAGATAGTCATGTCTCAACCTCCAGCTCCAGCATCATTTTTCTTTTTGAATGGACAGCAGCACCTCTCATGTGAGGAGAGGCTGAGAGAGCTGGGCTTGCTCAGCCTGGGGAAGAGGAGGCTTAGGAAGGATCCCATCAATGTCTACAAATGCCTGCACAGGGCATTAAAAAACAAAGACAACGGAGACAGGTTCTTTTCAGCACAAGCTGGAACAGAAGAGGTCCCCTGTGAACACCAGGCAGCACTTCTGTACCGTGCAGGTGACTGAGCACTGGCACAGGCTGCCCAGAGAGGTGGTGGAGTCTCCTCCTTGGAGATCTTCAAAAGACCCCTAGATGTGGTCCTGGGCACCCCGCTCTGGGTGGCCCTGCTTGAACAGGGGCTGGACCAGGTGGCCTCCAGAGGTCCCTTTCCAACTCAGCCATTCTGTGATTCTCACCTGAAATTGACTGCAGGAAAATTAACTTTTGTAAGTAGTTGGTTCTGGTGAACTGCTAACTGACCTCAGTTTTTTGGCCTTCTGAAGGCATTCATTGCTACTTCCTAAACATGCATGACACATAAGCTATACCGTCCACTTCTCATAGCACCTGATTTTACATTATCTTATCTAAAAGACATCCTCATATTTCTCACAGAAATTCTAACACCCGATGCCTGTAGCTTAGTAAAATTATTGTGGACATTTATCACATCTTTCCTAAGACAGCCAAGAGAAAAGAATTTAGATTCACCTACCATCTCACGTTGTAATCAAGTCTGGACCAAACTAATAGTATCACATAAGCAGGTACACTCAGGCCCCTAGAGTTAAGTCATTCATATAAAGCACTCCATCAGTAGCTCCCTCAGACATTGCTGAAACTACAGAAACAGACTGAAGATAACACACAAACATACTATTGAAAAATAGAATGAGTGGTAAGAACTATAATAGAAAGATGAAATAAGTAAACCATCCAAGTAATCAAATTCAATACACAAGAGAATGAGATTTATTCCTCAAAAGAAACTGAGAACCATTTTTCACAACTCCTTACTGCAATATGGAAAAAGGGTAATAAATATGCCAGATAGCCATAAGAGTACTGACAAAGCCACCTAAGTCTGAAAATCCATTCAAGCATAATCTGTTTTTCAACACAAAAACTGTGGAAGTCAAATCCGTACCATTAACCAGGAGCCATCACTACACGCACCACTTACTACTACTACTACTCCAGTTTCCAGAAGATGGTTGCATAAACTCCAGATGAATATTTACTCAGTTGAATTACAAATAAAAACATTAAAGATAAATATTTTTTTCAAGAAAATCATATAAACTCCCTTACTGTCAAGCCGAGTTTACAAATAAACCTTTTCTTGAAGGAACTCTGACCACCACAGAGGTCCAACAAAAACAAGGAGGTAGTTTTAAGTGGTTTCCAATGGAGCTACACCAGCCCCACAACAACCATCACATTGAACTCTCAGAAGGTAGCAGCAAAAGACTGTGTTCTAAGTATATCTAATTTAGAAGTACAAAGAAATATTTGTTCTAGGAAATTGCCACCCAAAATGTCATGCACTGTGCAAGAGAAACAAGAGTACTTATGTCTGCATTTAGCAAATATATCCAATTGAGTCAAGCCTTAATTCTGAAGTTAACACTCATTTAGCCAATAAATAAAAAAAAGCCTCCAATTATGAAAAAAAGAAGTCCTTAAGCACGTGCTTACCTTCTGTAACACAAGTAGTCCCACTGATTTAATAACAGGCCATAGACATCTTTGGTATCACCTTGAACCAACAGCTACGGCACCCCCGAGTACAGCCCAGCAACACTGTAATCCATTCTACAGCAAAACTTCTTGGCCATTTAGCAGTTTTACAAGTAGAGGACAGAATTTTTATTTGTAGACTGTGAGTGGAAAAGCTCCCTCTCTCCTGACCAAAGATTATTTGGCATGCGAACAGCAATATCTCATTCTCAAACTCCAGGGAGTTTTAACCTGCCTCTAGCTAAAAGCTATACAATCTTCAGATTGCAGTACAGTGTAAAAATCACTCTAATTAAACCAAGTAAAAACTGGTTTGACCAGTGTTACTGATCCCCCAAATAATTAAAGTCAGTTAAGAAAAGTCAGGAGTTGGTATTTAATTGTACCTAAACTTGTACTAATATTTGAGAAAAGTTTTGTGGTTGAACAACTAGAAAACAAACTTAAAGTAAACTACAACAATAATCTGGATTGTCTGTAAGTATGAACTACCACAGAATACAGTTTCAGCGCACTTTTAATTTCTCCTGGATTTGCATTTATTATAAGACGCAGTGACGGTATCTTTGAGCATGCCAAATCGCATTGCAAACCAGTTGAAGCCTGACCCAAGGCAGCTGCATTTCTGATGCACGTGAAGAGAATCCAGCTTGTGCTGCCACGTGCGCTTACAAACATTTACACAAGTCCTGCTTCCAAGCAGCACGATCTACCTTTGGCACTTCATCGCTGGACTCCCACTGCTGGGCCCCGGCGCCCTGTGAAGGCCCAGCTGCATTGCCAAGCACCAGGCCTCCTATGGAAGGAAGGCTAACCGCATAGCAGGTTTCCTCCCAGTCCTGAGGAAGTTAAAGCAAAACAAGGGTAGTTCTGTGCATCTTGAGATGCTTCAGTCGCACACCACACAGACTGAATGGACCGCAGCATTACAAGATTTGAGCACATCAGTGCCAAGCCCTTTTTGTCACAAACCAGTGCCCCAAACGTCAGGTAAGTTGGGTGGGGGGTGAGGGAGTCATTTCTCCTCTCACACAGAGCAGATAATTTCCTGTACTGCGCACAGAGTCTGATTGGTTTCCTGTCAGAGCAGCCGGGTCTCCAGGTCTTTTGATCACTTTCCTCTGGCCCTGCACAGTTGCTCTGATTAGAGATTGATCCCGGTGCTGCTCTTTGATCAGCTGTGCTGGCAGCCCACAGGTGCCATATATCATCACATTAGCAGGCCACAGCAGCATTAAGCTCTCCTGCTAGATTTGCTAGCACGTTGTGTGTCCTATTAATTCACAAAATGCTTGCAGAGGTCCCCAGATCTTTGCCTTTTATTAAAGACATGACATACAGTGCTTTTATCAGGGGAGTCCCAAGTTCAAAGTTGACAGAACTGGTCTTAAGTCTGTGTTTTTGCTGTGTTTCATTACTGTTCACAGAAGTTTGAGCTCTCCCAGCTTCTCCTTTTGTGTTGGCTGTGCCCAGGCATACAGCTCATTCTAGCTGACATGCAAAACACTATTTTTTTCCCCCTTAAGTTAAGCACCATGGTTTCTGTGAGTGTGTGCTAACAGCCTTAACTTTAGATATTTTACATGAAGCATGGTTTCACGCGGTATATAACATTTCATTTTGTGAAATACCCTTTAAAATGACTCCGTAATAGTCGATCGAGAGGCGCTTAAAAACCTGAACACCGTAAATCACACGGAGTTCAGAGGCTAAGCAAATCACACCCCCCGAAGCTGCCCGTGCTGCATGAAAGGCTCCTTTCTCCAGCCGGGGAGGGGGGAGCTGCCGTCTGAGAGTTCCCCAAGCACCCCAGGTACTCCCGGGAGAGGCTCCCGCTCCCCAGGCAGCTCCTCTCCAGCCCGTACCACAACTCCCCGCTCACCCACACACAGCACCGGCCCCGGCCGGGCTCCCCGGGGGCAGCAAAGCCGCTGCCACCACCCCTCCACCGCCGGAGCCCCACGCTCCGCGGGGCTCCGCACCCCCCCTTCCCCCCCCAAGGGCTCCGTTACCGTTCTGCTCCTTGGCGCCGGACAAGGCGAACTTGCTGCTGAGGTCGGACTCCGCGGCGGCCCCCTGCCTCCGGCCGGCCAGGGCAGACGTGAGCAGGAGCAGCCCGAGGAGGAGCATTGGGCCGGCGGGGCGCGGGGCTGCGCGCAGCGGGCGCTGGCGGAGCGGCACCGGGGGCCGGGCGTCTCTCAGCAGCGCCGGGCGCGGGGGAGAAGGCGGCACCGAGCCTGCTCCGGCGGCAGAGAGCTGCAGGGTAGTCTCCACATAATCCCATCCAAAACTTTTTCCTAGAGCCCTTCTCTGCGTCTCCAGGTTTTGTTTTTCTTGGGCTTTTTTTTTTTCAAAAAAAAAAAAAAAAGGATCAAAGCAAAACCTGGACCCAACCCAAGCTTCCCGAGGACTAAACAACTCGGGGCCGGAGGAGCCGGGACGGGCAGCGGGGCCGCTGCCGCCGCCGAGGAGCGCGCACCTGTCACCGGCCGCCGGGCAGGGACGGCTCCCGCCCCGCCGCGGGGCCGGGCAGGGCTCTCGGCCGCCGGCTCCCCCCCCGCCGACCGCCGCCGGGACACGCTGCGGGGCACCCGGCGCGGCGCCGGCGCCCCCGGGAAGCCGCGGCGGGGCGAGCAGCCGGCACAGACGAGCGGGGAGGCTCCGCCGGGCGCCCGTCCTGCCGCCGCGGAGCCCCCTCCGCACCTCTCTCCCGAACTCCCTTTCCCAGGAGCCCTCTCCCTAAACTCCTCCCTTCGGTCCCGTCCACCCCCCCCCCCCAGCTTTAAACTCCTCTCCCGCGCCCTCCTCGCTCCCCACCTTCGCCCGCCCCCGGCCCTCCAGCCGGGGCAGCCCGTCGCGGCGCGGGGGGAGGACGAGCCCTCGGGCCGAGCCGAGCCGGCCCCCGCCGCTGCCCCCTGCCCGCGGCCGGCTGGCGTCACGACAGGTGCCGGGGCTCCGCGCACAGCCGGCTGCTCGCGGCTCGGGCCTGCCTAAACGCCAGGCCCCGAGGCCAGGAGCCGGGGGTCTGCGCCGTGCCGCCTGGCCCCCGGCCTCGGTAACCGGGGCGAGAGGCTCCGCTGAGCTGCCCGGGGCTGTCTGCCGGGAGGTGGTACTGCGGGGCTGCGGGTCCTGCAGCCCTAGGATCTGGTGGTCCTGCAGGTTCTTGCAGCCCGAAGATCTGGTGCTGGGTTAAACATCTCATACGGAGCGCTCCCTTGATCCTGGGAAGTGAAACACGAAGGGAATGTTTTAAAAAGACTCTGGGTGCAGATGATTTCTCTTCTGACAGAAGCTGCGGCTTGAGCTACCTTCTAGTGAGACCTGTAGTGCCCACGTAAACAACAGAGCCGCTGCCTTCTTCTATTTGGCACTTTACAGCTCGCTCTCCTTTGCTGAAGTGCTGTGTAGCGCACTGTCTGCTTTACTGTATTTGTAAACCAGACAGGGTCTGTTTTGGTCTTTGTTTCCACTTGGCTTCAGAAGTCAGAACTGAGCTCACAGCAAGGGGTATCCCCCCATAGTCACTAGCGAGGACTCAAGGACTGATGACATGAACCAACCATTAGGACAGTGTTCAAACATCCTTGCTGGAGCTGGCAACCTTTCCAGTTGGTTTGGACTCGGGTTTGAACCGTGACTACATGATGGGTCAGGGTAACAGGGCTGCATGCTAACTAGATACCGTCATGGCAAGAGAAGCGATAGGAAGGATGAATCTTTTTCTCTCAGCCAAGAAGTCCTGGCAGTGTTTTTTAATAGTGACTTCAGCCCCCATAGCTCTGAGGTAGTTTTGGGGACAGACGGGAAGATCTGTGTAGCCATGGTCTCACTGTCAGCAAAAGACACGGAAGAGAAACTGAGTCTGCACTACTGGAGTACACACTACGTAGATGTCTTATCCTTTGACCCGGCTCTTTCCATTATATAACTGAGCTGTTTCTTCGCCTCAGCCAAAGTAACCCTTGAGACAGTGATAAACATCCCCTCTGTTCCTAATAAGTGACATATTTCTAGTAACAACTGAAAGCTGTCCAGCCAAGCTGGGCTGTGTTCTGAAAGGCAGGCTTGGAGCATACCATAAATAGCAACCCTTCCCTTACAAAGCATGAAGAAATAAAGTGACTGCACAAAACAGGGTAGGCAGTTAATTTTTTTTATTATTATTATTGTTGTCATTAGTAATTTTTTGGCTGTCATTGCTGTCATTTTAAAATGGAAAGAAAAACAAAAAATATTGCTTTCCAGGTCTTCTAAACTGATGATTACAAGTAGTGCTTCTTGTAATCAAGTAAATAAAGTGTTGCACTGTAAGTTAACCTTCATTGCCTGATGATTTTATGGCTGCTTGTTTTCTTTTTTTTTTTTTTCTTTTAATTTCAGGGGATTGATGATGAGTTTCCTCAAAAAAACCACGGACCTAATGTCTCAAACTATGCACATGAAAGCTAAAGCATCCAACATTTTCCATAGCTTTGGGAGCTTTAGGCTGCATCAGACCAGTGTTTCTTCTGGCATCCTGGCTCTGACATTTCAAAGGAAAATGCAAGAACCCCCATAGTGGATGAATATGGAATAACACTGAAGAGAAAACTTTGTTCTAAACCTCCTGTAATTAAAAATCAGGGTATATTTTTGTTCATTAAGACTCTACATCTTTTCAAAAATGCAAATATTGTTAATCCCTTCCAAAATGTTGTATGTTAATCCCTATCTTCATAAATATCCAATCTTTTCTGAAATTCATGCTGAGCATTTATCACCAGGTGTCTATGGTTATTTTTAATCTTATTGCTCTCCAGTTTCATCAGCTATATTTATATGTTTGAATTATGAAAACAGGTAAATAAAAATTGTTTCACTTCTCCATTCATTTTCTGTGTTATAGCCTTAACATATCATTTCCCAACTAGCCATTTTTACTACATTTTCCATCTGATTATACCTCTATGCCTTTCAAAGTCCCATCTTTTTTTGTTACGTTGTATTTGGGGTAGGACACCAGAACACAAAATTCCAAGTGAAGGCCTACTCTTAACATATATAATTGAAATATTTTATTGTATAAAGCATTCTTTATGCGTGCTTTTATCTTTCTGTTGGATCTACACTTGCAAAGATCTGCAGAAGTATTGTCGTTACAAATATTCTGAATGGCTAGAAAATTTTAACAAACCAACATAGGCATGCTTCGGATCATTCCTGCCAGTGCACATGACACTGCATTACCAATACTGAATTTCACATGGGACCACAGCGCCAAGCCATCTAAGAGTTACAGCGATTCCAGTGCCCAGGACATATTTCTCTGGATTTCATTATGAGTCATCCATATTTCACTACCACAGCATTCACTTTCTTTTCTTCATCTGTAATAAATGCTTTAAGCTATACAAAGCTTTCTATTATTGACTTTTCTCCATGCTGAGAATTACACTTCGGGCTTCTACGACTTTTGTCAAAACAATGGTATACCTCATGTGACAACTACTTAGCTTACGTTATGTAGTCTTTTTGATGGTGTATCAAGGATTTTTTTCCTTTTTTTTTTTTTTTAAATTTTCAAAGATTTTGTAATACAGTCTAAAATTGTATACCAGGCATTTTTTCATTTAATTATTGCAACAGACAGTTCTCCAATTGTCATCTTCAAATAGTCTGAGACACCAATTTTGCTCTGTAGAGTAGCCACAATGATTTGTCAAATTTTCAGATTGTTTTATTATGTTGTTTTTTCAACATCCTCATTTACAACTTTTCTAAGCAATTTTTCTTGTACTCGAATAAAATTTGAATTATCTGGATTATCCCACAGGAATTTATTTTGCACCAATTCCAGAAATAATGTTGTTGAGGCAAAGCAACCAGAGGAGGCAATGGGAATTTAGCCTGCTAGGACTCCAGAGACCCATTGTGATGGTGTAGTCTTTGTAACCCTGAACTACAAAAATCATTGGAATGAGAAAGCTTTCTCCCTGATTATTAACTTGAGGAATTATCATTAAAGTACACACATCACACTTTTCACAAACTACTCTCTCATCAACAAAAATAATTCCCCACAGTAGTGCCACAATACCATCACAGCACCAACAGAGGTGCTGTGACTTACACACATTCCACCCCACGTCCCATCAGCATATTGCAACAAGGGCTCCCCATGGTTATCCACTGGCATGGATGGGAGTTGGTGAGATGCACAGAAGTTCATGCACTGTCCTTTATGAGTTGAAATGATACCATGAAAGCCCAACTCATTTCAGGTGGCTTTAGATATCCCACGTGAGTTCTGTAGGGAAGGTATTTCCTTTTCGCCTATGATGTCTTCAGAAATACCTTTCTTTTTTTCTTTCTTTCTTTTTTCCCCCCCAGAGGTATGCTATGAGGTAAGCATGTCTCTTCTGAGGAGGCATAGGGTGAGGAGTACATATCTTGGGGAAAAACAGGAAAAGGCTAAGACATAAGCCCATTTTTATGCATGATGTACAACCAAAGGAAAATGCTTCAGGACATGTGTAGCTCCACAAACACAATATCAAATTCCTGTCTCACGAGAGTTAGAGTTAGGCATTTACCTAGCTGTTGGCAGGATTAGGATCCACTATTAGGAAAAGAAGATTGATTCCCTTGTCTCCCCACCACTTGTTTCATTTTCTGTCATGAATGGGGGAAAAAGGAATTCATGCATATGTACCTGTATATTCCTGTATATTGTGAAAGTACCCGTATATTCTTTGAGAGATCATACCAAATAAAAACAAGCATTTTGAAAAGCTTAGCATGTAATTTAAAACTAATGTACATCTGCTCATCCAGGAACACAGTCAAATGCCTGCTTTCGTGCAAGGTTCTCTTGATTTCAGTGTAGTTGCATATGAACTGGTTGCTGGCATAACAGGGTTGATGTTTAAATGCTTATATTCACATTATGGAGTTACTTGTAACTGTTCAAAGAAGTCTTAAACAGTTATTAAATGTTATGTTTGTATGAAATCTTTTATGGATGAGTGATAAACATGAAAACTGCAATTGTAGTAGAAACACTAATCGTCTTTCAGAAAAACAACAATACAACTTTCTGCTCTCATGACCACTGACCAATAAAAAATAGACGTTTGTACAAATAAACACAACTCGTGATCTTATAAATGTCAGATGAAGAGGCTGCATAAGCAATTACACAGAAAATAATTCCTGCGTTAGAAAGTACTCCTGTAAAGGAGGTAGCAGTAAATATTTTGCAATGGATTTGTATGAATTTATTTAGTTTTTATGCACTTTATTTATTTATTATATACATGATAACAGCCTGTCTAATCTGTCCTTTCTGCCGAAAATACAACGGGCTCTTTGTTCCTGTGCTTTGGATTCTGTCATATACCAGACGGTTTGCAGAGTGCTAGCTGTCCCTTCATGTCCATAAAGGAGAACACTGCTCCTTGAGGAACAATGCAAAACTGCAAGTAAGAACGTGATGTTATTTACCATTAAACAACTGACAACTATCATTAAATTATGTTATGAAACTCTCACACTCGATAATTGCTAAATCATTTGTAACTGTTGCATGATCCTTCCTTCCTTTCATTATCTACTTAATTTTAGTATTCCAGACTTCTTGTCCATTCCTACTGAATTTAAACAAATTGGAGACTTGCGATCCTGTTTCTATATAAAATTTACAAACATAAATATTTGTGTTTATATATATATACATATAAAAGAATGAATTCCAAAGAAGCTTCAGTGATGTTGATGTTATACAGTGCTCAGACACAGCCAGACAAGAAAGAGCTTTGAAGATAACTCAGTCATTTGGATCACAATTCCATATAAAATGCCATTTCTGTACTGCAAATACTAAAATGTGATTTGTGACTTATAAATACACCTAAAGATAAGTATTTGAACACATACTTCTAGGCACATCCATGTGCATACTTTAAGTGACCATTTTTCAAATCGACTCAGACCATTGAGAACCAAATTCATTATTGTCCTTTAAAAGCTTTGGTTTACAGTGGTCCCATTTAGATTACAATTCTTTTAATAACTACATACATGTGTATATAGTCCAAGCTATGGGCAGGCTCAACTTTGTTTTACGTTGGCTGTGGGAACTACAACCAGAGACAAGAAGGAAGGAGGCCCACTAGAGGTCTCCCAAACTCCCAAACTGACATACTCTTTCTGCCTCTCAATAAGGCAGCTTCCCTGTTCCACATTGCATGGAGTCAACTGGAGAGAATGGATAGTATCGATTCAGCCCAGTCTTGGCTTGGCATCATCTACAGAAGCACACCAAAATTTTATTCAGGCCATCTGGAGCTTTCCCAGAGAAGAAGCAAAGAGCTTCCAAGGAACCGATCTGTAAAATATAAGTCTTTACTGATCATATGCAAATTGTAATTTTCCACATTACCTAAATTTACCTAAAATATCAGTAGGCACGTGTTTGAAAAAAAATAGTTAATTTCACTTTCTAAACCTGGAATCAGTGGCAAATGTTGGGGGAAAAAAAAAAAAGCTCTAACATGGGAGGGCATAGAAAATCATAAACACTGAATTTCTCGTCAGTTGCCTCATTCACAGAACTATCTGAATTATTTTGGCAGAAACAAGGTTCAAGTTGGAGCATGGAGACTTTCATCCCATGCATGTTTCCAAACTCAGAAATAGGAAAAGTCTTAAAAATCAGGTCACCTTAGTAGACGGCAACAATTCTAATATTTTTATAATTCTTAAACACATGCATTAATATGTTTCAAAAGCAGGTACAGGTTCTACAGGTATTTTTTAATATGAAAATGGTATAGGCAAGGGCTCAGGAGCTTTATTCTACCGATTTCCTTCTACCCCTTCCTACATAAGTAGAATTTTTGCAGATTAAAAATTGATTAGAATGATGTGAGATACTGAAGAGAAGTTAAATTTTTACATGGATATTCATTAACTACACTGTAGAAAATCATAGACAAAAGCATACTTTAGTATTAATATTTTGAATCAAGCATTACTATTTATATCTGGAAATCCAGGTAATGCTGCAGAAAACTTAAAACTTAAGAGCTGCCAGTTGGACAAGACTATAAAGAACGTACAAATGACACAGTATTCAGACCAGTAAATTCTCATTGTTATTTCCTTGCCAATTCACTAAATGGAAATGTACTACAAAGGAAAATAATTTTAAAGCTTTTTCCAGTAATTCTTCAAAGCTATCCTACTATTAATCATTGGAGTTCACGTCATCCAGTTAAGAATGCACAATATTCCGACATATTGCCAACATTTTTCTTTATTGATCACACACTGGCATTGAATCACAGTATTTTATTCCCACAGCACCAGGAAAAAATAACTTCAGCTTTACTACCATCTGGATCACAGATCATCCCATAAAATGCATTCAGGTTGACAGTAAGTCTTTGAAGTACTTATTTCATACTGTGTTTTTGTTACTGTTGTATGTTGTGCACTGTCACAATCCATTTTGAAAAGAATACTACTCCATTACAGTCCAAATTAAAATAATATATATATATATATATATACATACATACAATTTTCTCCTTAGAAAATGACCTGTCTCTGGTTAGGTATACAGAGTGGGTTTGTAAACATAAGCAGTGATCTCATTCCCTAGTGCTTCCTGAGCATGTTAGTTACTGTCAATAGCTTACAATTTAACCAGGATCTGAAGTTGTTAGCATCTTTTTGGATGGAGCTCAGCACCTCACAGGATTAGGCTGCAGTTCAGAAAGCACAGCAATGCCCAGAAAAAATTGTGTGCCTAAGTGTGTATCTAAGGAAGCACTTTTATACTGTGCAGGTGACTGACTTCCAAAGATCCCTTCCAACCTCAACCATTCTGTGATACTGTGATTCTGTGATCCTGCCCACCACACTATTGGATGAGAGCCTAAAAACTGTGCTGCATGAGGAATCCTATCACATACATACAATCAGTAAGCCTGCTCATGCCTAAATAAAGCAAATAAGACTTGATCCTCTGTAGCTCAGCACATTTCTGCTCAATCCTGTGAACCACTGAACTGAATAATGTTAGTTCCATTATATTCATTAAAAAATCAAAAACAATGCTAAGAAAGAGTGCTCAGTCCTTCATGTAATTGGAAATTAATGAGAAAGACAGTTTGATGGTGAGGTCTCTGCATTCTGCTCAGCTGTCTTGTTTATAGCATAATGAATGGATTTTGATCCTTTTTGATGAAGAAAATAATGAGACCTCTCATTTCAGTGCCACACCTGGTCATGATCAAGTAAGTCATACCAAAGCAGGATGATCATTCTGAGAGCTCAGTAAAACTATGGAGGATAAGTTATTGCCTTTCTTTGTTCTTAGTTTGTATCTCCCTCCTCAGTGTTCAGGACTCATGCATTTCTATTCTTTTGTTTGTTTGGTTGGTTTGGTTTGGTTTGTATATCTTCTTTTTAACTGCATGTCTGTGTACTTATTGCTTCCTACAAAACCTGTATTTTGTCACATAAGCTTGTTTGCTATGTTTCGCATGTTTTGAGAAGAAAAGTTTTGTTTGCAGAAACAAGTGATTACAATACCAGATTTTCCATCAGTGTCCTAAATTTATGAAAGCATTAGGCATTTTATTATGTAAAGACAGGAGATGACAACCAGTAGCCTATCTATCCCTTACATGCCAGTGTTCAACAGAATTCTGCTGATGTAAAGAGAAATCAGTGCTCGTTTTGTAGTAGAGACTAATTACTATTTTAAGGTCATTCTCAATCTCTTCTACCAATTTTATCATCATGGACCATATTTATTCTTCCAGCAGGGCTAGATTCTCATATTATGGAAGAGCTGCTTGTGAGAGCAGTTCAGTCAAATTAGGACTACTCTAGCCGCTGCTAGAAAGAAGATAATTCAGTCATCGTGCTCTTTCTTCCTGCAAACCATGGGCAGCCAAACATCCACGTACAACAAGAACCCAGTTATTGCAAATGTACTTCTAACATCCGCAATCTTAGTTGAGACAAATATATTGCTTTAGGTAACACAGAGAGCTTAATGATAATTGAATAAATGAGAACAATATTATTCATTGCACAGACTAATTCAAAACTGCTAATATAGTTATCAAGCTGAAGTCAGAGTTGTTGTATCAGCTAATTCTTATGTGCATATTATGGCATTGGGAATAGCTGCTTCATGTTGAAACAGTGGAAAATTCTAAATGCTTTTTGCAAACTTCTATTTCTTTTTCTAAGGTTGTTAGCTTTGATTTGAATTTTATTTTCTAATACCGCACAAACACACACACACACATATATATATTATTTTTTTTCAGTATAAAGTGCATTAATAGCTTAGGGCAGTATTTTGAGTTATTTTAGGTAAATATGCTTGTAGAATGATGTTTACAGCTGTTAAATAATATCATTTTGATTTTCAAGGTTAGAACTCAGGTTCTAACTTGCAATGACACCATACAAAGACAATAAGCAATATAATAAAGTGTATAATATTTTGGAAGTTAATAATCTTGAGAATCTGTCAAGTAACAGTGAATAAAATAAACACTCACGCCTCGCTTTGCAGATATGAACTTGTTCATTTTAATATATAGCAGGTTGCAACACCCAGAAGGAAAAAGAAAAAAAAAAAGGAAAAAAAAGGAAAAAAAAATAAATAAACCCTCCCAGCAACACATTCCCTTTTCAGTAGTCACTCATCACTCATCCCCTGGTATATCAGGGACAGAAAGTGAAGTGAGTGAAGTGTAAGAACCACCAAATGACATCTGACATATATTCACTAAGATCTGCTGAAACAACTGCAAATATGAGAGCAGAATGGAAAATTTCTGCCCAGAGAAAACCACTAAGGGCTGATTAAACAAGGGCTAGCCAATTTGCATGCAAAGTTGTGCTAGCATGGCCATGCTACTTTTAGGATGTGAACTGGTAGATATTTGCAGTACACTATTCTGCCTTATGGATATATCAGTCCCCTCAAATAGTCTGAGATTTTGTCATCTGGTCCAGCTCACCTTAAATCCAGCCTAATCCTGTCCCTCCCTGTGTTGGCTTTCTGTGGATCCTCAGTTGGATTTGTCCATTCAATGTGAGTTTAGTTTACTGTTGTCTAAGTCATGCGGCAAAACCCTTATATTCTAGCTTACTTATCTCTCCAGATACTCTCATCAGCTGAAAAAAAATGAATGCTTCTCTTGTTGTGGAAAAGCCAATGTTAATACAGTGTCTCCTATGATAATGAAATACTTTCTATTCCAACAGCAACTGAGTAGGTTGGTAAGCAACAGCTACTAAAAATAACCACCTGAAGAGGCAGGATTCAATGAGCTGCACCCAACCTTGTCTCAAGGGCTTACAAATATTTGTATTAATTTTTGGTAAAGCTTGGGCTAATAGAGGAGCTTTGGAAAACTGGAAAAAGCAAGTGATTATAGCTCTGTTTCAGTGGGAATGGGATATAACATAGTCATTGCCATATCATGACCTACGGCAAAGTGAATTTGAATTCCTTATCGGTAAATCCCCAGTTACTTAAAAAGAGTGACTGGAGTGATACAAGTAAGATGTGTCAGCATGACTTTGATAAATAATAGAGAAATAAAGGTGATTATATTTCTATCCATTAACTGAAATCATTCAACACTGTTTATGGCAGATAGAGCTTGACAAGCTAATTCGACCTTTTTTCATGAGATTACACACACAGTTGCTAAAAGTAATAGTGCTGATGTAAAATGCCTCACAGAAGTTTGAGTGTACAATGTGGTACTGCAAAGCATTTTGATTAAAAGACTGAAATGTAAAATCAACAAAAAACGGAAGGTAGACCAGTCTGGAGCCTTGGGGCTGAAGGCAAGAAGAGCATCTTGCAATAAGTGCTCAGCTGCGTGATTCAGCACATTTGTACAGGACTCGGAGGAGCAATACCAAATGACACCATTTAAAATCTGACCCTTGAAGGACTAGGTGAGGAACCTTGCTCTCACTGACACTGCTATAAAGCTAGAATCATTTTACTTACAGCTGTGAAATGAGGACAGGACGTGTCCCAGTCTGCATATTTACAAACAGAATATAACATGAACTGTCATTGAGGAGAGTTCACTTCCAACCAGCTAGGAAGTTTTAATTACTTGGAATCACATTGGCCCTCCAAATTAGGATAATATTAAACTGCATTGATTATCTGCAAATCAGGAGAGTGAGGCTTCCTATCTAAGGTCTACTCAACAAGAGTGCCCGGAGGGACAGCTGCCACATCTGCAAATAGTTTTTTATGATGAACCACCTCTGTATCCTACAAACTCAATGAAATCCTGACTTTGGCTGTATGACTAGCTGTGGTGCTGTGAATCATGCTTGTTTGGACTCAAAGAATGAGTGGACAATTCAAAAAAATGGTGTCTTGGTGCCCCTTTTCTCACAATGCCTACAAAGCCTTTTAGCCCAGGATTTGAACGTACCTCTCAAGAGCACCTTCACGATTATTTTTAATCGTGAAGGTGCTCTTGAATATAAAACTAAACATGAAGGTGCCCCCCCAAAAACGTCTTGCCTGGTAACTAAAGCTCTGCACTAGGAGGCATAGGTCAAACTTCAGTAAGGCTGAGAAACATGGTGAGCCTGGGCCTCTGTGTGGTGTATGGTGGTGCTAACCACTGAGGTACTGAGTAGGAAGTATGGGCAGCTGCTCTTCCATCTATCATTTAAATGTGCATGCAGTTAAACAAAAAAGAGTTTAGGCCCTAGGAAGACTTTGTTTTTGTGAAAATACTTTCAGCTGTAAACATGCCTGTCTGACATTCTGTACAGAGGAAGAGAGGAAATCTTATCTGTCTCTGTGGATCTACCTACTAGCTATCTACGTCAATTTATTTTTTAGAATATGCACTGTTGAGAATCCAAATGTTAGGTAGCAGTTCTTCTCATACATCATGCAGGGGAGCCTTTGCACTTAACTCGGGACTGCGAAGACCACCCCATGGTAGAACATTTTAATAAGGTGCTGCAGTACTTAATTCCCATTAGGATTCTTCTAAAAATACTTTGTTTGATTAGCAGGTCTTTTTAAGTTTCATCACAACGTGACCATGGAGATCAGGCATCATGTACTTATTAAAGCTGACATCTGAAGGTTTTTCTAAAAATAAACTCCCACTTTGCAGAGAGGATTTCTCAATCACCTTAATCTTTTGTGGTATTTTAGGATAAAAAGACATTCCAATGACTGGAAAATGTCCAAAAAGATGTCTGGAATATTGCAAAAAAAAATCATAGGATTCATGATCTACCATTCATTCGGGAGATTATCCTATCATATTTTCTAGCTAAGGGCCCGAGGAAACAGGCAGTGTGCATCATTCAGCTTTCAGGCTCTTTGTCTTGGTATATTAGATGGTACATTACATGTCCTCCTATGGTGTGAATCACCCAAAGGATGAGCATAAGGGATTATGTCTGACCTGCCTGCCCCTCAGGGAGTTATTGCTGCTGCCAACTTAGTGGTTTAAGTATTTAGTAAACAGAAAAAATGGGTTTAATGGTCTTCTCAAGCTAGCTGACAGTGGCCTATTTGCCTCTCCTCATCAGACAAGCTACAAGGATGAGAACGTTCTCTACTCTGCCTATTAAAATGATGCTAGCAGTAGCAACAATACCAGTTTCACTGGATGAGAGGAAAGAAGCATTGGCTCCCTCAGTCTAGTTAACATTGCTCAGTGTGGACAGGAGAATACTAAGCCCATATTCTTGCTACAATTGCATATTTCCTGCTAAAATTTAGTGGAAACTATCCTTTGTACTGCTGGGCCCCTTCCATGGGTTTTGCTGGAGAAACACTTAGTCTCCTGCTTGTTCTGGGAGATCTGCAATCTACTAAGTCAGGAATGATACCGGACAGAAGCAGCACCCTGGTCATCTGAAGTGCTTGAAGATCTCATAAAAAAAGGAGGCAACAGTAAATTTAGGTGCTGCCAAGGCCTAGATTAAAGCTAGTTGTTTTTGATTACTTTGGTTGTAATGTCAGACAGCTGTGAGTCATGATACCGGACAGAGACAGAGCAAAGTGTGCTTAATTCATCATTCAGACTGATGAGTATTTAATTAGCTTAATTACGTTTACAAAACTGGGAAAATGACTTTGTTGTTTCTCAGATGGGCAAACAGATGCATAAGGAAAATAAGGAGTTACTTTAATATCAGTGTTGCCTGCTCTCTTGCTCTAATCAGAAGTCCAAATCCATTTTTCCTTGCTTTTCTGGACAGGTTTTTAATGAAGATTAAATAATGAAATTATACAGTGAAGTGTGCCAAGAGGCATAGAAATGTGTACCTGGAAGAGACTTCCTGCATCACCACGACCTCCCTTATCTGACGGCTGTATTTTAGAATTAATTTTCTGGAACATTGCCCACAGCAGATATTTTTGCTTCCTTTATTAATACTTCTTCATCACTGCTTGAAATATTGAATCTAGTTGGAAAACTTATAAAAGGCTAGTCCTTTATGTTGCTAATATATTCAGATCTCTTCTGTTTTGCAAATCCTAATAGGCCTAATCCTAATAGGCTCATAGCAGAAATTCTTATTAATGCCTTTTTCTCCGAGTTTAAGTTTCATACTATTTTTCTTTTCACAATTATTTTTCTAAGCCTCATGGTCATTCTTCATGTATAATAAGCTATGCTGTCCCTTCTTAGTAATTCCTCCCAACTCCATCAGCAATTTTTGCTAACACATAGTCAAAGCCATTAAGGAAATAGAGATCATTTAAGGGAAATATCTATTCAAAACCTTTTGAAGCACATATCCAAAGTTAGTTTAAGACACCGTAGGATAAATAATTATCTTTTTAACCTTTTTCCAGTTACCAGATTATGTTCTAGTTATGGGATGGATATAACCAGGTTGTTTACAACTGTATCTTGGAATCTAAATGAGCTATACGTAATTAATATCCCAGGCGCTTCATATTTCTGTTCAGGAAGATATATTTCAATGGTTTGGTTTTTGTGTTTGGTTTTTTTTTTGGATTAAGAAAAATCAATAGTATATACCAGATTCATGTTATGTTAAAATCATGTACAGCAGAACAAATACAGAAGAAGAAAAAGGTTGTTGCTCCTAAAGGGCTTGCAGTTTAATAAGGAGCAAAATTGGATTAGACAAAAGTCTGGAAAAGTAGTTTCATAACTACTACATGATACAGTCATTCTTAAAAATCCAAGCCAATAATGAACTCATCTGCCTAAATATCAGCTCGCTGCTTGTGCTACTGAAAAGGTGTTTCAGGGAGAACTGAGGGAATGCTTCTGAGAGACCAAATCATATTTATCCACAATTTGGAAGAGAGCTACAAACATGAGTTAGGTACTAAACCTTCACTTAAGATGGATTGGTATTTTCTCACCAAAACTCAACTATTTTCATAACTTCTTCTTGAGGAAATTGTATATGCTTCCCTCAACTTTAATCAAGCAGGAGTTACTAGGGTTTCTACAGGATCTGCCAGGCAGGTTGGCAGCAACAACATCAACATCCCCGATGTTTTCATGTGCTGATGAGCAGATTGGGTTTCCAGGGCCCAGAGGTCCAGAGCAGATCTGCCAGGATGTGTTCAAGCCCCATTGCTGGAGAGCCATAAAACCACAGGGCAGCTGGCCTGGCCACTGCTGTTAATGTCATGGCTTCAAAGAGGGGATCAGAAAGCTCTGTCTCACCAACGCAGCCAGGCTGGCTTAGAGATTCATTTTCAGCTGTAACCTGCAGAAGTGCCTATGCATAAGGTTCAGCCTCTCAGGAGCAGGCAAACCCTGAGAAGGAGAAGGAGAAATGTGGTGACTCCGCCACCTCCCGCTGTGAGCAGCCATTCTGAAAGCCCCAACCCGCACGTGGGCCCAGGGACAGGGAACCAACAGCTGAGGGAGTCCAGCTGGCTTGCCAAACACCACGACTACAGTTTCCAATAGGGAACTTTCCTGGAATTTCTGCTTGCAGATCACTGGAACGAAATTAAAGTTACAAAACTTTGGAATTTCCCAGTCTTACTCACACTGTGAGTCAAAAAAAGTGGATCCCAAAAGTAATTTGAAGTTAGAAAGAAACCACTTTTTCATGATTTGCATGATTTGTTAATAAAAGTTTGTTCCTTTTTTTTTTTTTTTTTTTTTTTTTTAACCGAGAACGGCGATACATAAAAATGCCATGCACAGACGTGGAGGTGAAAGATTAATGAGAGTTAAGGCCTCATGTTAGCATCTAAGAGATGCTTTTTGACCAAGCTCAGCCTGGAAATGGCATTATCTCATGACCAGATACTACATTACTGGTAGACCACCTACTTCTCAGCAGTCTTGGCTTTGTTATTCTGTAGTTTTGTAGTCACGTAATATTATCAGTTCTGCTACCATTTTTGCATACTTTTGTTCTTTTCAAAAAAAATTGGACGTAATAACATTAACCTTCCATGAAATGTATTTGCCTCCATTTGCTCTTCCTACATTTTCTGTGCATACCATATTTCTTTGAATCTATTTCTCCAGTGACCTTTTGTCCAAGTCATGTGTGAAATGGCTACTGCTAATACTTAGTGTTTAAAATGTGCCTCTTTGTTTTGACTGAACAAGAACTGTAAGCTTGATATTTTTTCCTGCCGTGCTTTGAAACTGGCCTTCCAGACATTTTAAAAACCTAGACTTCTGCACCTGTTCTTGTCACACACCTTTACTCTCATCTTAGAAGGAATAAAATCAAAAGGGACGTATGCATGGTCAAAACTAATTTTGTGAAATAATGCTTCTCTTTATTCTTAACAGCTTTTTTTTTTCCAGATAAACATAAAATTTTGCCATTGCCATTTGGACTGAGATGCAGGTCAGTACCAGAGATGCAAAGAGAATGCAGAAAACCTGTAACTTTTTTCTGTGGTGCTGCAGACGGGGAAAAAAAAAAAAAAATTGGCTTAACAGTCCTAAAATATAGTGTATTTATGTTGTAATCACATCACTTAAAATCCAAGCTCTAAACAGTAAGGAAATAAGAATACACTTTAAAAACAAAACCTTCTAAATAAATTTTCTGGGTCTCTCCCTCATTGAGACCTTTTCTAAGTCCTTTAAAAAAAAAAAAACAAAAAAAAAAAAAACAGACAAGAGACAGTAATTGGATTTCCAGACCTGTCTTTATTACTTGAGGTAAAAAGGGATGTCCAGAGTGAAATGGTTTAACTTCTTGCCAGAATAGAATCATAACTAATATGAACTGGCTCTCCTTTTTGCTTCACTTGGGAAAAGGGCCACTCACATTTAAAAGGAATCTGATACTCAGACTTTAGAGATGTATGAAGAAAAGTATTAGCACTAATTGCATCTTGATCTGCAACAATTACCTACATGCCTATTCAGAATTAAATACAAAACAGAACGAGGAGCAAAACTAAGAGTAAAATGAGTATTTACAGCTTTTTTAAAATGTGTAATTTTGTTTGGTTGGTTGTTTTTAACATGACTACTTTCTAAACTAGAAAAGTCCCTTCCAAAACCATACACAGACTGAAATTCTGGTAGTTTATGTTTTAGGAAACCTGTTACCGTCTCTAAGTAGCAGAAATCTGTCTCCTCCTTTTTCCATCATAGGTTTCTCAAGAATTTCCTAAGAACTACAAATTCATTTTGGACTGAAGTACTCTAAGATGACACCAGCTCCATCACACACACAAAAAATTAATAAATAAATCTTGGTTTAGATGTTTAGATGCACCTTTCTTTGACATCTTGAAATTGGAAACACCTGGAAAATTTTAAATACATATAAAATCATTCTTTTCTATGTATACAAAATAAATTACTTGGTCAGATTTTACTGTAGATTGGGCATATAGGATATATGATTCATTATAATGCACTGTTGAACGTCTGTAGGTTCCTTCCTATACTGAGAACAAAGCATTAAGGCTGAGCTCATATTTCTAGCTCAGGGAATTTTCTGGTATATCCACTATAGGGCAACATCCTCAACAGGAATAACTCTAACATTTGGGGGATTCTACAAAACTGGACACCTGAATAGAGTCCAATCTAGCAATGGAGCGCTGTGTCAGTGGTTTCATATTCAATGCTAATATGGGAATTTCCCCATTCATCCTATCATCGAATCCTACAGGGGTATTGTAGGATACACTATCCTACAGGGAAATCCTACAGGGTTAAGTGGTATTTTTGGTTCCGACATCACCAGTAGAGTATAAAACAATAATATCTCACAGTTTGAAGTGTTGGTAAATATGATCATGCAGTTAAGCTAATTCTCTGGAAGAAACAGAGGTCAAAGGATAATCTAATTTACTCTCAGATTGGTCTGTAGTACTAACCAGTTTAACATACAGACAGAAAGTAAAAGTGTATTTTAATGCTGATTACACATGAGGATACATCTTTATACCAGATGGTGCCAGTTTTATATGACTGTATATACCCTTTGAAATTATGGATGGGCATAATCTGGTTTGCAAATCTATTTTTTTAGCATATTCTTTATACCTCATTTCCCTTCTACACTTTAAGAACGTAATTTGTTATCCTGAAAAAACTTAAGGAAGACATACTGGAATTGTGGCTGATAATGTTGCATATATGTTGGAGAGGGAAAAAAGGGCTATTGCCACAGGTTTCTAGCCCACATCAATTTGCACAATGTCTGACTAATTTGGGTAAACTTCAAACATGCCCAGTTCTTCAACAAAAATGTAAAATGTGAAACTCCTTAGCATTGCCTAGAAAAAAATATCCTGGAAACTACTACTACATGATCCTCTGTTTGAAGGTATAAATTGCACTGACCAATATCCAGATATCTGATTTATAATCTGCTCTGCTCCAAGTCAAACATGACTACAGTTGGAGTATTGCACTTAGAGCAATTTAGCATGATACGTTAAAAATATCTTCCAACTTCCTTCCGTTCCACCCACAGCTATGGACCCAATTATAGTGTTCCTAAATCCTGTCTGGACGTGTGTTAATTTCACCAAAAGAACTGATTGGGAAGTCACACTGTATATCTAGGGAAACTGTAAAATATAACTGCTAGGTGCCCCCTTGGTTTAAAGAATGAGGTCATATGAAACATGTTAATGGTATCAAAACTTGAAGTACTAACAGAGGTGGCAGACAGGTTTTTTTTAGCACCTTGCCTCAAGATGGTGAAATGTCTAGAATATACATTTTCTTCTTTGGGAGACATGCATGAATTGTGCCTGAAAACTGGTTGCATTGAAAAAGAAACCTTGCTTGGATGAGGCAGTCTTTAAGTAGTTCAGCTAATCTGAGCATAAATTTATAAGTGAGCTCCCTAATGCCTTTCTAGTGTTTTAATCTAGCTGGATTTGTAATCTGTTTATTATTTTATAACTGATAAAAAAGTTGCTTTGCATTAGAGAATAATTTAACCTATATGGGATGAATGCAGCCAGGTGCCATGCAAGGAGACAAACTGCCTGCTGACCCTAGAGGTTTTGGGTTCAGATGTGAGTTTTAGTGCCCTGATTTTAGTAGCTCAAAAGGAGATTCTATTTCAAAAGGCAAGGAAAAATGAGGATGCTTGTGAGCAAGCAGATAATAGTGTAGTTGTCTGAGGAAAATGAACCTATTTTTCTCTCCAAGACATTTTTCTGTCTTTGTGATGCCCTTGATCTGGAAGAAAGAGGAGAAGGCTGTGCATCAGTACAAAGTCTTGCATTTCTAATTCTGAGCCTATGAACTGAAATTCGCTCAGAAGAACAGGTTTGTTTTACACAGTGAGAGAAGGATGATGGCTCCTCAGCTTCTACTCCAGAATATGCTCTACCATACATGAAGATATTTTATTCAAGTTGCAGTGTTTTATTGCACCCTGCCAGTTTTTGAAATTCAAATCCTCAAAGGTTTTGGGTTCTGTAACAGAGAATCTTAAGACTGCAGAAAATGCATTTTCTGGCTAATTAAGAGTTATGCAGGGCATGATTTATCTAGTTATAGAACAGGCCTTGCTCAATCCATCACCATTACATAGAAAGTCTTGGTCCTCCCCTGGCTTACACATTGCTATTCAAAATGGGACTGTGCTTTTCAGGATCAAGTGAACTTTTTGTCCTCTTTCACTTTTGTGTTCAGAAATTGTCCTTGAACTCTTCTCCCTGAGGAGGCCTGTGTGTTAACAACCTGAAACCGAACCCTAGCAAGAAGTGACATTTAAAATTAAGTTACATGTTTGTTTATAGAAAGTCTGACTGATTAAATGTCTTAAGACTGCCAAGGTTCCCCTTGTGTTGCTAAAATAATTTTAGAAAAATTGTTGTTATGTAACATCTGTTTACTCCCATTTATTCCTATTCCGTCTGGTCTGCCAGTAGAGCCTTCCCTGACCCCTGGTCGTCTGTGCTGGCCCTCTGACTTTATCTCTTTATTTATGTATTTTGGAGCCCTGTTCCAAATAAAATCCTAAAGTGGAATAGGAAGGAGTGTGAATGTTGGTGACAGAAATGGCGGGAGAGGAACCTTTGTTGTTCTTGGCTGCAGACACTTCCAGGCTGAACAATAGCATGTTTTCTTCCTTCGTTTCACAACTGCCAGCTTTCAGGGCAGGAATTTCAGTATACTTTGGAGGGGTGTAAAAGCTATAATCAAATGCCTGTGGCAGGTAGACAGGAAGTTTGCAATAGGCTATTAAAGCAGGAGAAGCAAGAAAAGACTTTGAGGTTTAAAGAAAAACAAAACTTTTTCAAAGCATGTTTTAAGGAGCAGCACCTCCTGCAACTCAATCAGCACTCTACCTGCTGGTGGCTCTGCAGCCATGCTCTCCACAGGGAGAAGAATGAGAAGTCACAGCCAGGGATTAGCTTTGTCTGTCATGCAAAATGCCCATAAGAAATAGCTTTGTGTTCTCAAACCACAATGTCAAACATTTGTTAAAATGAAAATCCTAGATAAAGTGAGCACCAGGCTTGGCTCTCTTCTGTGATTTATGTTAAGATCCTATAAGCATAGTTAACAGTTTGTAATTGTTAGACCCAAAGGGAGCCAGAATAAGACATGCACTTTCAGTGGAAATGCACAAATTTAACTTTAGTTGTGCTTACAGGTTGCTGGTAGGATGTTTCCTCATTTATTTTAATTATTATTTTCTTTGCTTAAAAACATCCTACGCTTCTCTCGAATAAAATAATAGGTAGTAAACTCCAATAATGAAACAAACAAAAAAACAGCAGTTGGAGGCATGTCACTAAAAAGTGAATGTTTTTGCATGGGCTTGTATCTGAGTACAGAGCCAAGGCCTTGCCTGAAATTGTTTCATATCAGCCACCATGCAGATAACACTCCAAAGGAGAAGGAAGGTCTGCATCATCTTCTCCCTCAGCTCTTCATGAAACACGGTGAGTTATCGGCTCTTCCATGACCCCTCCAAAAGCCAACGAGCAGAAGAAAAGAGCAAGAAAGAAACTTAGTCTTCATTAGACTTCAACTAGTGTAGGATGGTGCCTTTTCTATCACGTGTTTATTCAGCAAAGTGGAGGCTTCTTCCATGACTGAAAAGGCCTCTGCTGAAAGAAAATAATGCTCTCTTAGACATTATGAGTTACAAGCATTTCTATGGCAAATTTTCTGTGGCTTTTTAAAAGTCAAATTTCAGTTTTGAAACCTAGAAAGAAGAATCTGTAAATTTTTGACCATTTCGCATTGGTAATGGATGGGAGAACTTCTACAAATAATTGAAACCCTTTAAATAAAAGGTAACTCCTGTGTTTTGTTCCATATAGACCTCTTCACCATACATCATAACACTAATTTCATACAACCTAGGGCTGAAATTATGGATATGATTCATATTCTGTGCCTTAAATCTCCAAAACAGATTGCAGCCAGGCCAGTTGTCCACATCGCTATGTAAATAAAAAGATTACAGCATCCTTACTGAAAAGAGAGCCCAACATCCTCATCTAAACCTAAACAATCTGCTGGATTTGGTAAATTTTATTTGTTAAATTGTGCCACTCCTTCAAATATGAATCACTAACTACAATTAGGCATGAGATCGGGCCCTGTTTGTTACAGACACATACTCCAGTAGTGCTAATATTTACATGTCTGTCTGAATATGTTCACGTAAATAATCCCACCAAGGCCATCCCGGAGGATGGGAATATACTAACAGCAGTAAGTGAAGAGCCAATGTGGTCTCACAGAATACCTTCCCTCTCTCTTCTGTGTAATAATTTGAATACACTTTTAAAAAACATGCTTTGTACTGTTACCCTTAGAACCACTTTTATGAGTTTATATAATCACAATTCTAAGTATAGTAAATATAGTATTCTGTTAAAAAAGGAATAATCATGACCCAAACTTTCATGAAGAATTAACCCTTTCAGCCTGAAATCCTTCAACTATTTTATACCATTGAGGGTCTCTGAAAAATTTAACACAGTGAAACAGATATTCAGTAGATATCTAAATCTTCCCTCAGTTTGGTAGTCTAAAGAGGTCATTTCCAACAAGCTTTCCTGTCTGCCTGTTTGTTTTTATTGCTCTACAGGGATAAACTGGTTTACTTTTAGTAACTTTTACAATTGTTTAGTCTGACTTCTTGTGAGGTGATTCAGTCTTAAGGAAACTGATTAAAACAAATGGCTTTTTTTTTTTTTTTTCCACAAAGCTTCCGAAAAGTCTTGTTGACCAGGAAATTTCTGAAGGGTTGGGTAAGGTTATGAAGTCAATTGCCTAAAGAGGAAACTGCTGCTGGCTGTTCTGGGTATGTTGAGCAATTATATTTTCGAGTAATCCTTGTTTGTTTTTAGCTTTTATGGTAACCTTTCATGAGGCTTCATGTGGCTGGTGTTTCTCCTGCAGGGACAAAACCTGCCTGAGCAATTTTTTATCTTTTTAAAATCATTTTTTCTTTTATAACCTAAAAGTAAATAATTATTACTTGTATAAGCACAATACTGTGGGAGTGCATTAGTGAAAATAGGGAAGTGCAGAGTATTTGTGTGCCTGGTTATCAGGAGTATATGCAATTTTAGTAAGCAGTGATGGGAATTTAGCCAGCATTTTTCATTTTTCTTACATCCTTTTCTTTTTATGATGCTACTTTGGGACTTGCTCATAAAGAGCTCCTGGCAAAATTTCCCTGAAGTCACAACATTTCAGTTCAGACTGAAGATTATGCTTGGCACCAGGTCCAAGACCAATAATTAATACTAGAGCGGACTGCTCTGTACACCCCACTATTTATCATGGTTAAAAAGTCAGCTAGCTTCCAATATAATAAAAATCTGAGATTATACTTTCAGCTATTAGTTTCAAATAATTTAAAATCAAAGATTTATTCCAATGAGTATCTCTAAAGTGCATGCACGATTAAAGTGACTTTGTTTGGTTGCTTTTTTATTTTCCTAAAAAAAAAAAATCCAATAGAATTTAAGCACTGAATAATTATTTTATTATTTGTGGATATGATCTTAACTAAAGATAATCAGCAAAACATAGGAAAAAAGATACTTCAAATTTTTGTATCACCAGAAGCCGTTCTCCATGCGTGAGCTTTTGAATAAAGAAAAACAAGTCATGCTAAATGAAATTAGATTTCATAAGGGACATGCCCATCAGTGTGATTTTTCAAAAACGTTTAGCTTACAAAACAGGGAAAACGTGTGGCTAAACTGTGCGGCTGTGAAAATGTTACCTCATAGCTTAGAAAGTACTGCCATGAGATAGAATTTCCATATGGAAAAGTTCTGTTACTGGTGGGGCCTTGCATCATTCATCACTTCTTTTCTGTGCAAAACAAAAAGAAATAATGAGAGTTTGTTGATTTGACTAGGAGGAAAGGGTCGGTTTAATTCCTCAAATAAGAAAGAGGTGGGGTATATATTGATATAATATGTATTGTCCATTAAATATGTGCAGCCAACTCAGTCCTATCTGTAAGTAAAATGTTTTCACTTTTAAACAGAAGAAATAGGTTAGGAATCAAGGAGAAACAGTGAATGAAAAGAAAATATAGCGGTTAAAAAGTGAAGTATCACTGGAAGAATTATATAAACTGATGAAACACAACTCTTGCAAAATCCATCAGCTTGGATGACAGTGCAAACAATAATATTTTTTGCCTGAGTATGACTTATCTCTAAAAGGAGTCTAGTTTCTCTTGAATTCCATTCAACACAGAAGTTAGAAAATTTGGTAATTTGAACTGGTAAACTTCCATTTTGAAGGTCAATGACATATCTTATCACCATCATGACAACTGCCGGAAAAGATTTTTTTTTCAGCCTGCAGCCCTGTAGGTAGGTATTTTGGGAAGCGTTTCTAGACTGTACTTTTGTCAAAACTTTTTCTCACTTTCTTACTGGGAAAGGTATGTATTCTTTATTCCTCCGGGTTTATCTAACTAGTGATTAATTCCTATGGGGAAGAAAGAAAAAGACTCTGATACTTCACGCTGATGTTTCTGTCACTTATTTAATTATTACAATCCTTTGAAACACAATTACAAAACTTTTCCAGGAGCTTTGTTAAACATGCTCTGACCCCTGTAAGTCACCAGTAAGGATTGCAGCAGAGTCTCTTGCACAGGTCCCTCTTCAAATAATTAAAATGTGGGGCTGTGTTTGCCTCCTAAATGTCAAAACGTGATCCGCTGGAGCCTGGGAGATTTGAAGTGAGCCCATCCCTCTGCTGGGGCAGAGCATTGGGGCTGCACGCGGGGCACTTGGCAGCGCCAGGCACTGCCAGTGAATGGCACTGAATGGAGCTGAGAGCTGACATGGCTTTGTGTCTGTAACCAGATGGGTGCCTGTAGCCTACACAAAAGGACTGAGGCTGTGGAAGGTGGTGAAGAAAAGGTCATTTCCCCTGTGTACGCTATTTCTGACTGCTCTACCAATGACTACAACTTCCATGGAAACCAACGGGAGTTGCCTGCAAGCTCAGGAGCAGGGAACAGAGCAGTGAGAGAATACTTTCGGGGCTTATTTTTATCTTATTTTATTTAGCCCTGTTTGCAAAAAGGCCCTTAGCATATTGTGTTTTGCAAACACTTTAATGGATAAATGCAGAACAATACAGAGAGAATCTGCCAGTGGAGATATGGTTTTAAGGATGGTAGAAAGTATTTGTCCACACCTCTCTGCTGAGTGGAAGGATTACAGGATTAATCAGTGCCTGCCAGCCTCGGGGGGCTGCTTTTCTCTGGTTGCTTATCTCCCATGCCAGTTTTTGCGATTGCTATCATTTGCTCTTTCCTTTAAATGATCATTTCTTTAAATTCTTTGCCATTTCTCGTTTTATAAGCTGCACATCATGCAAGAAACAGTCAAAACTGATCCTTGTATCTGCACATATTGGAAAGAGTTAATAATACAGACTGCTTAAGTGCCATGATTTTCCTGTGAGATGTTAGATTTGTTATGACATCCATCATTTTTCAAAGAGGAACTCAGAGGATGGAGGAGAGTTAATGAAACTATAGTTTATCAGTCTGCTGCTAATGATTTAATCTCATTGAGTAAAGTTCATAAAGCGGGGAAACCTATTATCAGGCTTTCTAGATGTAATATGTGAGAACTAAACATTTGCTAAAGAGGAGAAGTAATTTTGGCAGAGAATAAAGGAGAAAGGAAATTTCACCAGGCACTGGACTGTCTTTTCAATTTTTTTGAGGTAGCTGAGTGAGGTCATTGGCAATGCTCACTGTGTTCTCAACCACAGTTTTTTTTTCTGTCATTTTTATGCGTAAGGTATTTCAAAGAAAACTGCCACTATTTGAAAACCAAATAGGTTGTCATTTTTGCTTTTAAAGCTCTCCGTTGTATAAGCCATTGTCATAATCCACCTGTATGTCAGATTCAGGGGTTGTGTTATAATATCCTTAGATACACGGAGATGCCAGAGACTGCAAAAATCTCTTTACTTTGCCAAAGCAAATAAATGAAGGGAAATCCCTGAGGGTAAGGGGTGAATAGAACAGATGTGATAGCTTTACTTCACATTCCCTGCTTCATGCATAGGTGCCACGTAAGACATATAGTTTGAGTGTTGTTATACTTAGCCAATAGTCAGTAATAGAAAAGTCTCTTTTAATATGTGGGCAGCTGAATTTAAGTCGTATCAACCCTAAGGCTTCTGTAAATTATTCAAGATGCTGAACTCAGGATAATTTATAAAGCTCCTTTTGAGTTAAGGAATACAGATCAAGTGTAACATCATTTGAAAATAAAACTGCAAGTTTCATCCTTGTAATCTTGCTGTTGTACTCTTTCCACCTTAATAAAGTGGGATTTTTTTTTTCTACTGCAAAACAGAAAAGAGAATAAAAGAAGAAAGAAGTTGCCAACTGGCTGATTTCCAATTTACATGGGTATAACTGAATACAGAATCTACCCGGTATTCAGCTTTATTTAGAAACATAGGCCCTTGTCCAGCTCCCATTAAGACTGATGAAAAATGCACTTCATTGATTTCACTGACAGTGGATTGAGCCCATTAAGAAAAATGAGTTTGGTGGCAGGGCAGAGACAGTCTCTGTATAAATTGGGAAGGATGTAATCTTTTGTAGACCAAAAGTACAAACTTTCACAACTTTAATATGAATTATAAAAAAATAAATCCATTAAAAATTAATTCAAAATGAATCATAGAATGTCTCAGGTTGGAAGGGACCTTAAAGACCACCTGGTTCCAACCCCCTGCCATGGGCAGGGACACCTCCCACCAGACCAGGCCCAAACCCCATCCAGCCTGGCCTTGAACACTTCCAGGGATGGGGCATCCACAGCTTCTCTGGACAGCCTGTGCCAGTGCCTCACCACCCTCTGAGTGAAGAATTTCCTCCTAACCTCTAATCTAAATCTCCCCTCTTTTAGTTTAAAACCATTCCCCCCTTGTCCTGTCATTATCTGACTGAGCAAAAAGTTGCTCTCTGTCTTTTTAATAAGCCCCCTTTAAGTAATGAAAAGCTGGAATAAGGTCACCCCGGAGCCTTCTCTTCTTTAGGCTGAACAAAATGAAGCTAGTGCCTGTGCACGTTCATGTTTTTCTTATTGAGCAACACTGCTGGAAGAGCATAATGTGTCTCTTGGTTAACCATCAAGAGAATAAGAGAAGTATTCACAAAAATAGGGATTATATTCCCAGTGTATTGGTCACTGTGGCTGCACTAACTTGAAAGAGAAAACCATTTGCTGTGGTAGACTTCTAATAGATTATTTCTATCCCACAGCCTAGGGAGAAACGGATAAAGAACTGATATTTTCTTCTGCTGACACTAAGTGGCTTACGTGAAGTTAACTCAAAATGACTGTTTTGCTCTAGGGGAAGAATGGCTGCACATTTGTGATTTAGTGTACCAGAGGGGTTGAATTTGCCTTGCACTCGCAGTTGGAGTCTTGCAGGATGTACCACAGAGTATGACTGCTGTGCTGGGAAATGATTTCCCTCCTGGTGGAACCAAGGTAGAAGTCCTTCATCGGAGTGCTACTGACTCATCACACTTGCAACACAGGATGTAGTTACCCTTCATGCATGTGTGCTAAGTGCCTACAACCAGATAGTAGCACACACCTTATTTTTGGTAAGGACACTGTGTGCACGTACAGTCCTAGAACCACAGAAAATTACAGCACAGCAAAGCCGTGTTCCTTTCTTTGTGCTCTGCACCAGTCAGCAATGTAATTACAGCCTCTGTGCCCCTTAAAATAAAATCAGATATTCAGCCACTGGAGAGGAACAACATGTCTAAAGAATGTCTCCAGTTTGCCTAGCAACAAAACCCAAATCTCGGTCTAGTCCATAAACATGAATGGATCTACACTTTGCCAGATTTAAGGAAATATCTGTGTTCCTTAAAGGGATTAAAAGTATATGGAGAAATATTACAGGACAGGTAAGACTGGCCTGGACCCAAGTCTCTCTCCCCATTACTGGGAATAGTCAAGGGGAAAAAGGGCAAGTATAGGGGGTCCATTCAAATTCAAAGGTCCTTTTGATGAATACATTTTTTTTCCTTTTCCTTTTCCTTTTCCTTTTCCTTTTCCTTTTCCTTTTCCTTTTCCTTTTCCTTTTCCTTTTCCTTTTCCTTTTCCTTTTCCTTTTCCTTTTCCTTTTCCTTTTCCTTTTCCTTTTCCTTTTCCTTTTCCTTTTTTTCCTTTTCCTTTTCCTTTCTTTCTTGTTTTCTTTCTTTTCCTTTTTTCTTCTTTTTTCTTTTTTTTTCTTTTTCTTTTATTTTTGTTTACTTTTTCTCTTTGGTTTGCTTATTTATTTATTTATTCTTTACTTTCTAAATTAGGTCCCAGTCAGGGTTCGAGTTCATTCAGGAGATGACGAAACCTGACCTCACTTCTGAGCAGAATTCACTGCTGGGATATATGAGTCTGTCCAAGCAAAGTCAAACAGCTTAGTTACGTGTAGCCTTCCATTGGAACTGAGGAAGGAAGCAGTATTTTCAGGGCTAGGAATCATCTCTTACCAGAAATCAGCAAACAGCAGCCCTGTCTCCAAGCAGATCTGGGTAGGAGATCACTGGTGAGAAGAGCTGGAGCTGCTCTGGATGTCTGGATCGCCTTCCATGTAATTGCCGTGTGGTCAGAGCAGGCGAAGGTATAGGCCAGGTTTGGGTGTTTTGTCAATCAATGTTCAAAGGCATCTCATATTTGAACTGAATCATCAGTAAACATCAGTGGCAAGCTTTAGGGAAAAACATGTTTTTAAAATAAAGGTCTTTTATATGTGGCCTAACTTCTAGTTTATCTAATAAAAGGTTACAGCTACACTTCATTACACTGCTATGTTTGCATTAGTTTACTTCTGTTTTAATAACAAAACTGCTACTCTGAACTTGTGCTGTAAATAGCTGACTGGCAACCACGCTGTTTTGAAAGACAAGGAAAACAGCAATAAAAAATAATTTAAAATACACTACCATGATATTCCATAATTAGAGCTCAAAATTCTGATCCACATAAACTAAAAGGGATTTCTTTCCGTTAAGTGAGACTGAGCAAGGACAGTCCATGCTTTTGAACTAGTCAGCAGGTCTTTTTTTTGTTTGTTTGGTTCGTTAGGAAAGCTCAGTGGAGCATTTCACAGATAATGGCAGCATGTTGCATAGAAATGTACCAGTTATATGTGGGTTTCCCATTTGTAGGAAATGGCAATGATAATTTCAACATTTCTACATTTTGCTATGATCTGTAGCTCTATAAAACTCCACACCAAGGTATTTATTAACAGAAAGTGTTCAGTTCTTTTAAATGCCTTTACTAAAATAAACAGCTGAGTCAAGCATTGTCACAGTGTTCTTGCATCCATTTTATGTAAAAAGTCTAGTGCATGAAGTGGACTTAAGACTGTAAGAAAACCTGAGTCACTTCATTTTTGGCCTGACTAACCTAGCTACTGATCTGAAAATTCAAAGAATCCCCCAATTATTAATATTTTTGGAAGTCAGCTACAAATTTAGACAGGAAAGTAGAGAACAGGCCTAAATGCAGTGCTGGAACTGTGAAGCCTATGCCTGTTCTACTTTATTAAACTATTATGAAAAGAGAAGAAAGGAGGAATGTGAAATCCTAGGAAGCTCACTGTATTTTCAGTATCCAGGGACAGGGCATAAACTGTATACACCCCAAAGATGAGGAGCTAAGAAGCATAAAATATGGGCTTGTCAAAATCCACCAAGTCAACTGTTCTTTGACAGAGGCGCCAACCTACTCTACAAGCGAATGAAGTAGAAGCAAAATAAATTGAATTTAATCAGGCAGGCCTTTGTTACCTATCTGAACGAAAGGAATCTTAGTCTGACCATAGGGATGAAAATAGAGACTAAAGCACGCACAGTTTGTGCAGTAGACAAGGTCCAAACAACCTGGTGTCAGAGGGACCAGGGCCTAGTGCCGGGGGACGAACAATGTGGGCCTGGCTGCTTTTATGCAGTCATTTGACAATCTTCATCAAGTATCTAATGACTGTAAAGTCTTCATATGAACAGCTCTGCAATTATATAGCATACAGAATAATAGAATTGTACTTTTGCACTATATTTTTGGGCAGGCAAACCCCAATATTCAAAATAGAATTTCTATGGAGTTCTGCACTCAGAGTGACTGCAGGATCTATGATGTTAATTGCTGGGTTCCAGAGAAGGACTAACATAAAATACAAATCCCAAATCCAATAAAGTATTTCAAATCACACTAAAGGATATGAATAGCTCTACTAAAGACAATGGCTCTGCTGACTGGACTAAACCAATATCATATTTTACATATATAAAAGCAAAAATAAAAGAATAATCAGATATAACTTGAAAAGGAGGAAATGTTTTCAACAACCAGGTTGTTTCCAGACTAAAAAAAAGTTATCCCTAGCAATACTACTGTCAGATCTGTTAACCAGGTATGAGTCTGTCCTAGTTCAAGACAGGAAGGGCAATGTTGTAGAGGACAGAATATTATGCTAAGGATGCAGCAGAAGGTCAGTACATTCTTTAACGGAGTGACCACAAATGCCAAAACCTCTATCATCTCTGTTTACAGTTAGACATGCAAATAGAATTAGCAGCACCAGAGCTTTCACCACAGCTCCTTGAACTTCCAGTGTTAGATTTATTTTTAATGTTGATGTAAGGTACATCGTTTACAGTGTACATTTTCGGTGGGCATAATGTCTACAATACTTGTTTCCATAACAAGCTGCCATTGTAGCATGAATGGAATTTCTACAGGGATTTCTGGGTAACATATTTTTGGAAGTTTCTATTTTGGAAATTATTAATTGCTATTATAATTGCTGAGAAACCATGTAGTGTAATAAGTAGGCACCAACTGTATAATTATGATTACTCTGACATGTATTTTTCAAACTAGGAGGACACGACCTTTCTTGTGTGCTTAATTGTATTCAAACCTCTCAGAAGTATGTTCAGTCAAGAGGGTTCATATAACAGTGATTGCTCCAACCACTAATTTTCTCCAACATTCCCTATTCTTGAAAAATATCTCTTTAAATAGTGTCTCACATACCTACATTTGTGCCTCAGGCAATTGTTCTTCTTGCTGAGTGTATTCATTCTCCAGGACTTGTGATAATGGTTCTTAGACAGTCTTAATTTCACTCCTTAACCAGTGAATCTGGTAAGGAGTCTGGAATCATCAGGTCTTTTGGGTTTTCTGAAAGAAAACCAAAGCAAACCAAACCAACCAACCAAACAACCAATCAAACAAACAAAAACAAACAAAAAACACAGATCTTTAATTTCAGAGTAAATTTAACAGTGCCTTTCAGGATCTACTAAGGCAGATCCTTTAAACTGCATGGATTCTTCACTCTGGTGTTAAGTGTGAATACAGACATTCGCCTAGAAACTGCATTTATTATAATGATGTCCCTTTTCTGAATTCCTAAATCTGGATGAGGAAAGAGATCCTGAAGTTATGATTGATTACAGCATAGATGTAGAGAGTACCATTTTTTCAGACTAAGAACCAAACTATGCCTTTATAAGGAGGTTCTGCTGAAGCAGCTATCTGAAAGGGGAAAAAAAAAGTTTCTATTTTCTTTAGGTGGCAGATACATGATGAATTTTGGGGCTCAAGTCCAGTTTGGAGTTGGAGCTTGGGACAGGCACCATTCCTTATAAGACAGTGACAGTGTGCTAGAAGTGTTCCAGAAACTGTATCTGAGCATCTTGTGGATTGTAAGAAATTTGCCCTGCAGTCCTTTGTCACCATATGTCTAGCAGGTAGCTGACAGCTGTTCAGACAGTGCAAATCAAGAAGAATTTAAGTAAGGAGCAGTACAGTAAAGCACATCAGCAATGTGATTTAGGCAGAATGCATGCACTGTGGTGGCTGAAAAGGAAATTTGAACATGACATTGTAGGATGCTCAGTTCTGTCCTCAGGAACATCTGCATATCGTCAGCCAGGAGGGATCCTAAGTCATACTTAAAACTCTTATTAGCTGGAATTGCCTGGACTTGCACAACCAGGCATCTGTCTCTTTTCTTTCGATACTGTAAGTCGAGAAAATAAAGACAGGCATTTAATGCTGTGTAGCACATTGCATGCTATAATTGCCTTTAGAAAGTGTTTATGTTGCAGAAAGTATATAACATTGTTGAATGACATTTCAGTAATAACTGTCTTCCTGTTCAACATTTTTTTCAATGTATAGCTATATTCTTCTATTCATTTATACAGACGTAGGTGCAGTACAGTTATTCATGAGGCATGCAGTTCATGCCTGTAGCATGTTGATAACAATTACTACTCATGCATTAACTCTTCACAAGTCATTTATGGCTACCATTTATGCATGAACAAACACTGACTCTAAGAACTTTAAAGCTGACAGGCTAATCCTTTTCCCCACTGACTTGTATCTCAATTCTTAAATGATGGTATAATCCACGAGAGAAATGAAATTGGCACTAAATGCATTCAGCCAATTAATTACACAGTTATACAATTCTATTGAAAAATGTGAGTGTGGATGCACACAAACAGGCATTTTTTGAGTTATCAATGTTTTCACCCAAGATTGGTGTGACAATCCTTCTAAATTTTCCAAAAAATTATCTTGCATGTAGAAAATTAGCCTGAATCATTTTAAAGAGAGGTTTAGCTGGTCTTTTAACACTTTCATTATTGTGTACATTTTTTTTAAAGGTACTGTGGTTGCTATAAGGTATAATGAGAGTTTAAAGTCACTTCAATGTCACTTGTAATATATTCCAACAAAAGGAGAGGTGAAAAACACACTTTTTTGACAGTTCTTACACTTCTCAGACTGATTAAGCTGTTTTAGGAACATGCAGAACTTCACATAGCAATATAATTAGTACTAGGTCCCAGGTTTATTTGCATAACAACAGGAACTATAAACTTAATCACTTTGGAGATGGTTTATTATGTTGAAACCTCTCTACGATTTTTTTACCCACTGATAAGAGTAATGAAAATCTTATTAGCTTCAGTGACCTAGGATTAAACTTTAATCTCTTTAGTGATAACACCATAGAACCATGGAATCAACAACTACTCACCTACACCTCCCTGTCTGGAAACTCCACGTGACACATGGATGTCTGTATGCTACTTCACCTCTGCTTTTCTTATTGAACAATCTTTTTGGTGATTACAGGAAATGTACTCTCTTCTTTATTTTTTACCTCAGCTTTGGGGTCACTGCAAAGGTACATACATTTTTATCAATAATAGAGTGGGGGAAAAATCTTGAAGTCATATACACAGTAACAGTGCTTTGCTTGTGGAGATCAGTCAGTAAAGGCAGTTACGTAGGAAATTAAGTAATACAGTGATCGTGCCTGCAAGGAACATATGTTTTGGGCATCTTATATGACCCGATTTTATACATACTCACAACAGCAGTAAGACATGTGGCTGCTTCCTGTAAACTACAGGCATTAAGTATGATTGTATCTACTATAATCAATATATGCCATTTATCTATTAAACACAGAAAGCCTAATATAGACCAGGCTTCTTACATTTACCAGCAATAGCATGTTTGAAGGTGCATGTTTCTAACTGCAGTCTCATTCAACTTTAATAAATGAAACACTTCAGAGCACATACATCTCTCTCTAAAGTCTTCATTTTAGAGCCTCCACCAAAGCACAGCAGTTTGAATTTGCCAGCATTCAGATCCCCCCTGTATGAATTATTGGTCATACTCAGTATCTGTAACAGAGAGAGAGATGAAGGACTGGAACATGGAGGAGGACAGATTATGACATTCTTCATCTGCCTATTCATCTGTTTGTTAATTTGTTCAGTGCTGGGTTTGCTACTTGAAGTTTTTGTAATTCAAAATGGAATTACAATCACCAATCTTTTCAGAATGAGGAGGATCACAGATTTCATAGATCTGATCAGTGCTACCAGAAGGAAAACCTTTTATAGTAGTTTCCTATTTTGTCTCTATTTCTTAGCCCTTACGACGTGCGGATATATGTATACCTCTTTACAACAGTAGAAAAAGAAACAAGCAAAGAGAGCTTCTAGCATCCTTTTGAATTCTGCCTTTCTTAGGAGCCCTGTAAAGGAGCAAGTTCTGAGGAGCACCTTCTGGATGATCACCAAAGTCACCAACATTTGACAGGTTGAAATAAAAACTCCTGTAATTGGAAAGGCTGCAGAACATGAAGTCCTTTTTAAAATAGTATTTTCTAATTGTGTGAATTAAATCAATGCATCTTTTGCCACCCTTGAAACTAATGAAACCTGATTTCCAATCCATGTGGTTCTTGTGGCTGACTGGCTTTTAAACTGAATTAATCTGAAAGCTGCAGCATGGGTTCTTCTGTTGTTAGAAATTTAAGAATATATACTTTAAACTTAAAAATATATCCTGATAAAGACTTTAAAAAAATTTTGTCTGTTATTTGACATTAGAATTTTTTCAGTCATAACGTCTCCTTTAGTAAAACAGATACCTTATGAATGAAGTATATTTGTGTTTAAAGAATTTATACAAGCTCTCTCTCAGGCAGATTATTTAATGTCTACCAATCACTCCTGCCAGTCTGCTTTCTTCCTCCTTTTATTCCTTCTGCAGAGAAACTAACTGAATCTCTCTTCTCAGCAAGCTGTCTTTACAAAACATTCAGGACTTAGTATCTCTGAGTTTTCAGATTATTTTTTTAATGTGATATCAATCTGTTGAAAAAAAAGAAGTTTGCAACAAAACATTTGAAATATGCATGCATACAGAGCACATAACTCTTTACCTTAAGAAAGTAGACTAAAAAGAACAGTAAAGCCAAATAAATTCTCTCTTATACAGCTGTGAAATATTTTTTGAGTGACTGCACAGCAGACTGATGGATTTTCAGGTCTCCGTGTTCCACTACTACAAACTAAAGTCGAGACAAGTGTCCCTGGGCTGATCACTAGGTAAGGTCTTGCTATATTCTGCCTGTTTTTTACAACTGTTTTTGACTGATCAGGATAATGCCTAAGATCAGGAATTCCTGGGGATTACTCCTGAATCAGAGAAATGTGCACAAGTATTCCCAACAGTCGATACAGCAGCAGCTGTGTGCAGAAGATAGCCAAGTACAGCCCTGCGCTCTGGTAATACAATAAACGCAGAGAGTTGGCTTTGCCCTTACACATCCATTTTC
Source organism: Anser brachyrhynchus (assembly GCF_964034855.1). NCBI lineage: Eukaryota > Metazoa > Chordata > Aves > Anseriformes > Anatidae > Anser > Anser brachyrhynchus. The sequence goes on along the minus strand of NC_137698.1, from coordinate 31,497,840 downwards.
TAGTAAAACTTTTGTTTACTTTTTTCATTTCTCTTTAATAGGATCTCTGAAACACAAAACACCACCAAAAACAATCCGCAGAACCTGGCCCATTACTCATGATCAATTGGCTCCCTGGCCCTAGGCTTGTGCAGGAGGTTTTTTTTCCCCACTACTTCCTCTATGGGCATTGTGAAGCCAGCCAGCTCTGCGATACAGCACCCGAACAAACGCAGACTGTCCTTCAAAATCCTGCAAGCGTGAGAGCGCTGGCTTCTCCTGGCAGGTGCTGTGCGAGGCGGTGGAGCGAGCAGCGTGATTATCCTAGCCCTGCTGGCTTGCCAAGAAGGTGCTGCTAGGTAAATAGGCTGTGACCTTGGCCAGATTTGTACAGGGGGGAGAAGAGGCTTCTTCCCACAGACCCTTCCCTGTCAGCACTCCTCCGATAGCTGACACCTAATTTATTCAGGTGCATTAAAAAAATTCAAGAGTTACTGAAATTTTTCTTACAATATTAGCTATTATTTGTGAGGTGTCTGACACATAAAGATACTACACAGATATCTTACCAAAGCAGCACCTTTATCTGGTCTGTGTCACATGTATCTCACTTTTATTAGCTATAGAAAGATATTAGCCACATGATCTTATTTTCTGTGACCCCAGGGGGTGGATAATATTCATGTCTACTTCATGCTTTGTCCTGTTGAGGTACCACAAATACTCATCCATCCTTAGGTATCTATACTGATGGCTGCAGCGGGATGCACTTGCAAATACCAGTGGATTTGCAGAAAGCCCAAAGGCGCAGTTAGTACTTTGAGTACAAAAGGAGGTAAAAAGCACCCAGGCTCTGTGGCTGCAAGATGCAGAGTGCAGAAAGAAGTGCTTGTCGTGGCTGCAGTAGTCCTCATAGTGATTTGCTGCTGCTGCTGATGCCAATACGGCTTTCTGTAGATGCTTGTTCTGCTCTTCCGTGCTAATGCTTTCTTAACACAAACCGGGGCCAATCTGTTCTCAGATTAAGACTGCCTCTTAATTTTCATGGCCCTATCTTCAGCAACACAACAAAAATGCAGAAAAATGGAAACAGCAATCAGTGGGCACCTGCTCTCAAATGCGTTTAAGCCAGTCTTAAAAGACAGAGAACATCTTGGTTTCTATTCTGGACATAAAATTCAGAAGGGCTTTAAAAAATAAGATTACTTTTTTTTTTTTTTTTTTTTCCTGCAGAAAGGGTGTTGTGTTATGGGAAGCCTTTGAGCTTTGCTTTATGTTTCAGGAAATGACTTTATTTAATTTTGCAAGTTCCTGTGTTTGAGCTAGAAAACTGTACCTTCAGAGATACGTGGCCTTCAACAGACGTGACTAGGATGGCAGACTTTGCATGCATGTATGTGTATACACACACACATACATGTGTATGGCTGTTTATGTGCACTGTTTGGCAGCAGATTTGGAAGGTCATGGGAGCATTATCAGAGCATGTCTATAAGTCAGTTAGGACAGGACCATTGCTCAAAAGGTGGAGCTGAGGGTCCCTGGCATTGGGTATTGCTGAATCTATGCACTTCTTGCTGCCTGCCATGGCCTAACTCACCAGGTCATGTTCCTCCTTTCCATTTCCTAAACTCATGATTTTCTCCACTTTTTGTTCTTATATTCCAGCTTAAGTGGTGCTTCATAGAAGTACGATAAGGATTACAGGATGTTGCAGAAAGCATCCACTGATGCATCACACTTATTTGCTGTTCCCATTCTGAAGAATACAAAGTGTTTTTTATACATCTTCAGGTCCTGCTGTTCCTTTATTTTAGTGCAGACTGAAGCTCTGGCTGCGTATGGGGAATCATAGAATCATTAAGGTTGGAAAAGACCTCCAGGATTACCTGGTCCAACCACCCCCCCCCCCCACCACCACTATCACCCACTAAACCATGTCCCCAAGCACCACGTCCAACCTTTCCTTGAACACCCCCAGAGACGGTGACCCCACCACTTCCCTGGGCAACCCGTTGCAATGCCTGACTGCTCTTTCTGAGAAGAAATGTCTCCTAATTTCCAACCTGAACCTCCTCTGACTCAACTTGAAGCCCTTCCCTCTAGTCCTATGACTAGTTATCTGTGAGAAGAGGCCGACCCCCAGCTCCCCATAACTTCCTTTCAGGTAGCTGTAGAGAGCAATAAGGTCTCCCCTGAGCCTCCTCTTCTCCAGACTAAACAACCCAAGTTCCCTCAGCCGCTCCTCATAGGACTTGTGCTCCAGGCCCTTCACCAGCTTCGTAGCCCGTCTCTGCACAAGTTCCAGGGCCTCGGTGCAAGACTGGAAGATAAGGAAGACTTGGGAAGGGTCAGTTTCCAGCGACTTGGCTGCTGAAGAGAACGTGAGACAAATGGGAGACGATGCCTTTGAACTACAGCAGGAGGGTGGGCGTTTGCTGACCTAAGAGAACCCGCTCCCATTCCTGGCCCGGGGCCCGGCTCTCCCCCGCCGCAGCGGGCAGCGCCCTTCGGCCCCACTGCCCCCGGCCCCGCCGCCTTCTCCGGCGGCCTCCCCGTGCCCGTGTGCGGCGGGGCCGTGCCGCGCTATGCCCGAGCCGTGCCGTGCTGGGCGGCGCGGCCCCGCACATGCTCACTGGGCGCCGAGGCAGGGCCGGAGGCAGGGCTCGCTGCGAGCCGCCGCTCCTGCGCTCCGCCCCGCGCCGCGCCGCCGGCCCGCATCGGGAGGCCCCGCTCGGCTCGGCCCGGCTCTGCCCGGCTCGGCTCGGCTCGCCTCGGCGGTGAGCGCTGGGCCCCGTCAGCACCTCGGCCAGCGCCGGGCCGCTGCGGCGGGGCCGGGCCGGGCCGGGAGGGGGCGGCTGGGGAGGCTCCGGGGGGCGAGGGAGCGGGGAGGGGGCGGCGGGACGCCGCCGGCTGGGGCCGGGGACGTGCCGGTGCCTGCGGGCGGTGCGGGGAGAGGGGCTGGCTTCCTCCGGGGAGCGGCTGGGCAGGGGAACGCGGCTGGAGCTGAGGGGTCCCCCAGGTGCCCCCGGCCTAAGGAAGGGGCCTGGGGAATGCCCGTGGAAAAGGCGTGGAAGGAGCCCGGGGGTGGTGGTCGGGGGCTGGTGGGGCACCGGCCCTTGGGGCATCACCAGGTGGGACTGGGTGCAGTGGGGCAATGCCCAGGGCTCCGGGCTGTGCCCAGAAGCAGTCTTTGCAGATCCCATTTAGTGCTGATGCCGCATCTAGAGTCCATGCAAAGTAGTCATCTATGGGTAATTTCATCCATGAAATTAAATTTGCAACCCTTTCTCGTAACCGGCGTTGAAATTGTTGCTGTTTGATGTGTGTAGAAGTCAAGAGGCCTCTCAGTTCTCTACCTTGGTAAAGGCTGGTGGGCCACCTTTAACCGTGTTTAGTGGAGTCGATAGATGGTACTTTTGGTGAGGAATTCTCTTCCACATTTCTGAGGATTTTGAGTCAGGCAGCCTTTGAAGGTCATCACATCACATTTATGTCTTCAATACACTGGACTCACACTTAAATCAGTTCCTCGCTGTGATTCTCCTAACTTTGTGAAGCACTTTGACGCTCACAAAATTACCTAAAGTGGTTTCATATCAGATTTACACCTCAACACACTCTCCTATGTCAAACTGGATTTCTAAAAGGAAACATTTGTTTTCTTTTTGTACATATATGTTCCCATTTGCTGTTTAACCTACTAGGTTAATGCTACTAACATAAACCTCTTTCTTTTTCTTTGCGGTAGACTGAAGGTTTCTTTGAAGCTTAACCTTCAAGATGAAGTTCTTACTAGCAGTTTTCTTCTTGGTCTCGTTCTCCTTATGGATGGAAGAAGTCTATTCCAAAGAGAAGTCTTCAAAGAAAGGAAAGGGGAAAAAGAAGCAATACCTTTGCCCATCGTATGTTCTGTGTTTCTTTTATATTCTTGCATGATTGAGATCCTGCCATATTTTTAACACCAGAAATTGCATGGGAATTAAAATGGAAGGTGGTGCTTTCCATTAAGAGGGGGATTTTGGGGGGTGGAAGTGAGAAGAAGAGGGCTTGACCACTTGACCACTAAGTTCTGTCAGCTTGACCAGTGACATAGCTAAGTTCTGTCAAACAGTCTGTTTCTTCTGTAACAGGTCCTTTGTTTTAATGTAAAGAGAAATCTAAGCAATAGTAAACAGATTCTTAACAATGAACAAAAGTGTTTGGGGGGATTCCAATGCAGTATCTTGCTATCTATGGGCACAGAGTAATGTATTTCTGTAACGTTATGCTGTCTAACATCATGTTGCGAGTATACTATCTTACTGAAATTCAGTTTCTGTTTAGCTTAGCTCTGTAAAAGAGAGATTGCCCTACTCACATTCTTATTACATGCTGAATAGAACTAATGTCTTAGCATCTTCCGTCAGTGATTTACGGTACTATATTTTTTCTGGAGGTGGATAGATTAATGCTATAAAAATGCCCTTATGGAGCAATCTCTCTGTAAAAATACAGAAACTAAAACTAATCACTAACTGGTGATTGCCCAGCTGATTAGAGACCACGTTCACAACACCTGTAATTACTTCACACTAAAAAGAGTTTCTCTTTCTGACACTTACCACATTTTCTGTTGATCCATAGGACAATGCAAAAGTTTTATTTGGAGGGCCTTTTTGTCATTTTCATGGCCATCCTTGGTCATCATTTTAGTGTTATGGTGTAAATATCTGAAGCAAAGATGGATGGAATATAATGAGTTACCAATAGATGTAGAAAAACACTGTGCCTTAAATGATGAAGTGGCTCAGACAGGTTTACAACACATTTCTTCTGAGACCATAGAAGAGGAAGACTGGAAGTTGAGACTGGCTACCTAACATTTAAAAGACTTTTTGCAAGTAAAAGAAAAAAGTAAATGGAATAACCAGAATGAAGCACTGTTTGAATGATACTTTTAAAGGTCCCACTCTTTTTAAGTATCAACAGTGATGTTTATTTGTAACACTGAATTTTTAGAAAGTTTCTACATGCAGTGAGTGTTCTCATTCTTTATTATATTGGCCCTAAAAAATGAGGTAAGTCTTTGGATTTGAAAACATTAAGATACAAGTCTCTAATGTGATCATGACTCATTTGAAATGACCCATATCCATTCTGTCTCCTTTGTGTAGTTACATTGAGCTCTGTATGGAGCTTTCACTGTGAGCTACCATAAGGACTAATGGCAAGGAGAGAAATGCCGTGGTTCCAAGACAGGCGTGAGCACCGAAGTCCTTAGAAAGGAAGTTCCACAGCTGGGAGCTGAGAGTCCAGATCTGCCATGCATTTTACCTGTTTGGGACTTCATCTTAATTAGAGTTCAGAACATAGATGGCATTTCATCTTGAGAAGTGTTGTTTTGTGTTTTTTTTTTTTCCTTCAACACAGTATTTCCTGGTATTCTGTTCTTCTCAATACCAGTTAATTTTACAAGCTATAAATATGACATCATTTGTCACCACCATACTTGGTGAATAAGTGCTGTAATTTTCTAGGTGAGGTTTTTACATTTCAGCCAGTGGAAGCTTTCTGTGAAAATCCTAGCATGATCCCATGCTTGTCTGACAAACCGCGTGTGCCGTGCTGCTAGTTAGAATTAATTGCCGCAGCACTGAGCTCTATCATTTTCTGAATAGCGAACAAGTTGTCGGTGTCTCACTTGGCTGAAGTTCACAGCTTGAGACAGTCTCTTGTGGTAGTTGAGCTGCAGGATCACTGGGCTTGTGGCTGGCAGCTAGACAGCCTCTGAGGTGAACAAGCAATCAGAGTGAACTCTGTCATGCTCGCATAACTCAGGCTGTTGAGGACAAACTTTCAACCAGCGACATGTTTTTTATAGCCTTTCACAAAACTTCTGTAGTTGATGACACTGTACATTGTAAAAGAGGAAGCCTACTCATAATGTTTTCTTTCCTGTGCAAAAAAAAATGGAAAAAAAAAATCTTTCTTCAAAAAAAAAAATCTTTCTTCAGAAACAAACCAAAATGTAATGCAGTGGAGTGGGAATTAAGTGACAATGTGAGGGTTGATCAAAATTAGTCTCAGAGAAAGTGGTTGAATGAAAAATTCGCTTGTAAAGCACAAAGGAATTGTTTTGAAAGAAAGCATTTTATCTTTTTCAAGAAGGTTTATAGGATTTTGCATCATTTGTTGAATGGTACAAATTCCTAATGAAAACATACATAAGTTAAAACCTTAATCTACCTTTAATTCTCATTGGTTACTAGTGCCATACGGCTTAAAGCTTTATTGTAAAATATATTGCCGCTTGTTTCTTTACAACATCTGAAAAGTTAAATTCTACCTCCACAAGAAAATAAAAACCACTAGTAATTATATAAAGAACAAACTTTACAAATTTTATAATGGAATTCAAATGTATGCAAATAATTTCCTAGGAAAGATTTATGCTGAGCCTAATAATACTGCTTAGGTTCTTTAGTTTGACATTCAGAAATGGATAGTGTTAGGACTGGTTTGGCTTTTGGACTTTAGCATGAATTTGTATGAAGAATGAGCACACCTGAATTTTTATGCATATCAAGCACAGAAACTTTTAGCTAAGTATAACCCTCTGGCATGAAATTAACTATAACAGAAAAAGCTGAAACCAAACTGATTAAAAACCCCATAAAAAGTTCATTATTGTCTCATAAACAGATATTTGCTTCCTTCAATTAGGAAAATTCTGTCTTGTATCTGGCAGCAAAAACTCTTACTTGTGATTATTCATAATGCTTCTCTGTGTATTGTGTGACAGTGGCTTGATAGGCCATCTAATTTTCATTTATTTCTGAAACTGTTTCTCCCAGCTTTTTTTATTGAGGGGTTCCAAGAAGCTGATGCTTAATCACTTGTTCTTATCTTGATTTAAGGCTTCCTCAGACAGATGTAAAATTTCACATCTTAAATTTAGATCATTTTCTTTCTTACCTCAGGCTTTCCTAGTGAAACAGAGAGTAGTTATGTCTTATTCCTGAATGTTTGTTGATTAACAAACAAATTGATACATTGGACCTATAAGCCCACAATAGGGAGTTTTACAGCATAAGTCTGGGAAGCTGGTTTCCACAGATGCGTAGTGCAATAAAATATGAAGCTTTAATGTAACGAAACTCTTGCCTTTTATCTCCATGGAAAACATTTAAAAAAAAAAAAAAAAGAAAGAAAACAAGAAAGAGATAGGTCTACCTCTTCAAGAAAATCCTTTAAGATTTTTGTGGGTTACAGTATTCTCTTTACAAAGCTTATTTTGAAATTCACTATACTGAATACAGATGACCTTGATGGATTTAGTCACTTGATCTGTTTGTTGGTTTTAGACTATCCATCAGCCATATTACCACTGTTATTTACTGTTTGGAGGTCACTCCATGTTGTTGTGCTTCTGCAGTGATCTACCAGTCCCAGGGGAACAGAAAATGTGAGCAGTGAAGTGACATTGCAGGTTCTGGTGATACAGTGTTTGAAGTTTAAGGCCTGGAAAATATGGAATGGGTAGTTGTTTCTAAGTACTACAGCTCTTTATCAGAGTGTGTCACATAGGTTAAGCACAAGAGTGACTGCTTCACATGTTTCTTGTTAATGTGAATTAAGCCTGTTTGAATGTTTCAGGCAGTTTGAACAGATAAAAATGAGCATTTTGTTTAAACAGTTGCCCCAGGCCCAGCCAGATTTTTGAATAGGTACGTATTATTTGCCTTCCAGTACTGGTGTTATTTTGCAAAAGTTGCCAGATGGCAGAGGAAGTTTAAGAAGCTACTCCATTTTAGTCATGGTGAGCGCTGACGTTGAGGATAAAATACACAGACAGACATGTTTGGGATGGAAGATGTGGTCAAAACAGATTTTGTCTAATGCTATTACTTTTCCCTAGCGTAACTTCCTCATAATTCCTCATAATACCTGTTTCTGGTAAACATGTTGGACACGCAGCTGTGACTTTTTCTAAGAGCACTGCTGAAAGAATGTTTTTCCTTTTGTTATGTCATAATAAATACTTCAGTTATTTTACAGTGTTCCAGCTGCTGCTGTTATCCCACGGTCCTTGGCAACCAAGAAAATTCTCTCCTCAAAGCCACTTGCAAGATCTCAAGATAGACAAATTAACTTATAAGGAAAGGCAAGTTTGCTATGACTGTTAGAGAAAGCAAAGAGATGTGTGTGTCAAATAGCAGCTAACAAAATCAGTTACAACTGTGCTCACAATCCCAACTATCCCTGTTAATTACAGTTTTAGTATGACTCGGCTGTTCACCTGCACACTGTTAATTGCCGATGATCCTACAGGGAGCCTAATGCTGAGAGTATGGCACTGATCACTGAATCCCATTCCTTTCTCTTGATCTCAAGACTCCTTTTAAATAGCATCCCTCCCCACTGGTGTGCGTTTTCCCACATGGAGATTTATGTACACGTAGATGATTAAATAAATACTGTATGATATCTACAGAGACTTTTTTTTACCCGCAGAGCAGGAGCACAAATCGTGTTTTGGCTTGTGTTCAATAAAGCATATCAGCTACTTCAGAAACTGTGAAATGGCCCTTGAAGCCCTCCAGAAAACATGGCTTGTGCCATCTGCCAGGGCAGAAGTTTAGAAAGGTCACAAATGCCAAGGTTCAATAAACAGCTTATTTTTAAAAATAACAACAAAAGACAGTGGAACTGGAGAAAAAGCCTTTGATGTGTTCAAAGCATAGAATTGTATGAAAGTCTCTCCTATACATTTCTCTTGCTTAACTGCTGGCTTCTGCCAAGCTTTTCCCATAAAGACTAAAACAAGTTCAAAGTCTTATGTCTTGGATCCTCTCCACCTTCCTGTGGACAAGGACTGTTTTTCTCCCCACATGTCTGGGTATACATGGCCTCTCTATCTGTAGTATGTGATCATCCCCCAAATGTAAATGGTGGGAAAGTGGAATTGACTCTGGTGTCATTCCCGTCTTGTAGAAGACATTGTTGATAGTTTGTGAACATCTTCACTTGTAGGTGTGATGGTAGGGTTGATTTACTTTGTGGGGGAAGATGGAAGAAAGTTGAAACAACAGCCTGAATTTAGTTGTGGAGGCAGTTGTATTTCAAAGTCATTCTGAAGATAAAGATGTTGCAGAGCTCAGGTCTGGTTCCTGTAAAAATTCTTTTGCCCCATAGCGACAGCAATTGGTCAATGGTTTAATTATTCCGTAGTATGTAACTCTTATGGAAAGCCATGATCTCAGACAGACAGGGCCACATTCCAGGAGGTCTGGGAATTTGTATTCAGAGTGGATAAGCATGCTGGGGAGTAAAAGATAAAGCTGTATAAGCAAAACTTAAGTTATCATGTAAAACAGTAATTAACTATGGTAAGTTGGTTCTCTTTCAGTAATTCTTCCTCTCAAGTGAGCAGTGTTTACTCCATTCTGAACACTGTAGTGATGAGACAATACAACTGTGCAGAAGAGTTACAGACTTGAGCACTCTAATTCATGTATAGCCTTCAGACTGAGAAGAAATGTGGATCAGCAGGTTAAATTCCATCCCCGGAACCTAAGTGCGAGGAAAACCGTAAGACTACATGTTGTTCCCAGCACCACTGAATGGGTCTTTGAAAGAAAAATTCCTAAAATGTCTCTCCATTTATGCTTTCTAACCAAGATGGTGCTCTTATCAAGATCTATGTCTTGTTCGTCTCAGTATTTATTTAGAAAAGAGATAGGGACATGGGGACCGAGGTGGACAAATGTCTGTAGTTCTGCTTAAACATCTGGATGCTGATCATATATCATGCATGCTTGTGGTGCCAGAGCACAGCAGAACGGCATTTCTGCGCAAAGGTCACTTGGGTGGTGACTTCAGTAGGACACAGAGGTCCCTAAGCAGGGAGCAAACAAGCACCATTAGCTTGTCGTGAGCAGTTCGAGTCGGGCTGGATGAAGTACTGTACTAACCTGGTTCTGTGGGTTTTGGGGCTGTAGCCTCTGGTGGGCAGATGAATCGTCTTGCTTTCTCAAGCTTACAGAAAAACAACAAGGCACTTCAGAATGCTGTTTAAACACTCCTCAACATGTCCAATCCTGGAAATGTTGAATGCGAAACTAAAGCTGAACTTAGAGGGTTCTGATAGTCAAGGACTGAAGTAGTGGCCCTAGCTGAACTATTCACACCACCCAGCTACAGGAATCTTGCTGACATGCCCATTGGGACCCATTCTGTTTGGGCTTTCTACCATAGCAGATGAAAGAGGAGTTATTTTATTCAGTCTGCCCCAGCAGGGTTTATGTTTTGTATTGCACTGTGAAAGAACCTTTCTCTTTGTTCACCATACTGGATTACTTCCAAATTCAGGGACTGAAGTTGCATACCTAAATTTAAGTGTTTAGCTGTCAACTGCATTTTGTGAGCATGCATAAAAAGTTATTGAGATTTCTGTACTTTTAATGTAATTTGAATGACATCGCTTTGCATTGGAGGCATCATAATTACTCTCCCTAGTAATAGAGATTTCAGGTGCTACAGTTTGAAAATGTTGCTGTTAAGCATGCTTGAGATCATAGAGATCGCTCGGAGGAATTATATAGTATCTCTTTGATTTGTGTTAACCTGTTTTTATGCTTTGAGTTACTGCACTCAGAAAATCAAATGCCTGCAAATCAGAACACTGATAGGTTGTATCAAGGAAGTAGTGCATGCAGTGTGTGGCAAGGTGACATGTACTGTGTTTCCCAAAACTTATTCTTATCATTCCTTGATATCTACCGTCATGTTATGTGACTAAAATGTCAGTTCCCATCACATAAATTAGATAAACTGTACTAAAACCTGTTGTTTCAGCATTACGTAGGACATTTTGCTGGAGATAACAGTGTGAGTTGGAATATATATTTTTATCTGTCAGACAGTAATCTATGCAAAGGCAAAGCTTGACACTAGGTTATCCAAGCTGTGAGCTCTAAGTAAATGCTGACAATAGAAAAAGCATGCAGCATGATTGTTTGGATTGCAGTGTATTATAAGATGGGATGTGAATTAGCTTGCCTCTGATAAGTGCCTGTTTTTTTCCTGATTGCCATGCCATAAGTAAAAAATATATTAATGTTCTTTTCTAAAATGAGAGATTCTTCAGCATAATGGGATCTTAAGAACAGGGATCAGGGCAATAGGTGAATTAAAACAACAGCAGTGAAGGTTCCTATCCCCATTTGTGTAGAATAAATGTTGTTGATATTCCTTTTTCCAGCCATCTTCCTGTGGCACTGTCTGCGATAAGGACTCCTTGTAACTTCAGTGAGCTCTGGGAGACTAGGTGTCATGATAACCCAACAGAGAGAGACATAATGTCTTCTGACACATTTGCTTGACACAAATGTAAAGAAGTTATTATATCAGTTTCAACCAAGAGTATGCCTCTTGTTTGCATGCGTATCTACTTACCAAAACTTCTCGATTTTGATTAAGGAATTATGAAGATAATTATCTATTGACATCAATTTAAAATGTTAATCATGTTCTTCAACGGCTGTAATAAAATGTGTGCGGCTGCAGTGGAAGAAAGACGAGACGGACACCTCCCTGTGTATCTCATGCAATGCAGTACTTAAAGTCATTCTTTTATTTGTCAGTGATACCAGAAGTAGACTGGAGAGAGGCCAGTCATATCCCACTGAGATGTCGTGCTGACAGACTAAGTGTATTTTGTTTTCTTTCTGGCTTTAGAGAGCACTGTTCATAAAGTGAGAACACTGATTGCTTTCTCCTTTCTTGCAGAAAAGGAGAAGACATTGTGCTTTGCTTTATTTAATTCCCGCCCCCCCCCCCCCCAAAAAAAAAAAGTGTGGTTTAGGCAAAATTTTGATAAGGCAATTTCTAGCTTTACTATTACTTTCTTTTAAATTCCTTTTATAACAACTGTGAGACTTCAGTTGCATTACCCTTCGCTTGTTATGTACTGTGTCTTGACTAGAACTGATAAATTACTTTGAAAAACGTTGCTACATTGCGACATTTCCATTTCCTAATGCTTTCCAGCAGCTACACGTGCATTCCTTGCAGGTTGAAGTAAATGTATTAAAATTACTACATGTGCTGTAACTAGTGGAAATTTAAGGGGAACCTTTGGCTCGTTATCAGCTTCTCATATGGAAATTCTAGGTCAGATAAGGAAAGGTGGTAAGTAACTTTTCAGTTGGTGTGAGTGGTGGTGTGTGGGAATCAGCCTTTAGAAAACTGAAGTACTGCATCTCTTGGGAAGGAAGGTCTGAGCTCAAATTCTTTTCCTCTAGCGTAGCCTACACATCAATTCAAAGCTCACTGTTCCAGAATGGCCAGTTAGGCAGGGGTGGTCGTGGCTTTAGATGAGTATCTCCATGGCTTGAATCATCTCAGCCAGTTACTCCATGCGCCCAGCCCACCCTGTTCAGTGTTTAGTTATTCTGCTAATCTATCACTCTGAAAGTGGCATAATGTCTGAGCTTAGCAGAAGCTATGCATATGATTTATTGATTTCCAAGTGAAATTTTGATCAGCAGGGTTCTCTGAAGGAAATCCAATCCTTGCGAAGATGTTTAGTAGCACGAGTGCTACTCGATGGTAGTTCAATGACAGCATACTGTGAAGGACTGCAGTGAAAATATACCCTGTACTCAGCAAAGCCTTTTTCCATTCCACCACTTCGTTCAAAGTCACCGTTAAAAAACTGGTGATTACTGACTCCGGGCTTCTTCTCCTAGCTCAAAGTAGCCAATGCTGTTGTGCTTCACTTGGTTCCTAAAGTGAGGAAAAATGTGTGCACATGACACAACTTCAAAACACTACCCAAGGACTTGCAGTAAATGTGATCATGATGCTCTTTACCAGAAAGCAGTGCTGCCACGTTTCTTCTTCACATCACTGGCTTCCCCCACTGCAGTAAATGTCCATTGTGTGACCTCTGAGCGAACAACCTGAGCACACATTTGTATTAACATCCTTCTGCAGTGCAACACAGACCTCACAAAATTACAGCTTTATTCCTTTTACTTAAAGAGACAAATAAACCTGTCAGAATGTCAGCTGTGTTTGGCTTTCTATCACTGTTTAATGCTCATTTTTTTAATTTTTTTTTGATTTGTTTGCAAATACATTCTGCAAGCATTTGTATTTAATTTTTGTGTCCATGTTGTCCCACGTGGTTCAGATCATCACTATTTAATGACTATTGCCATTATTACTATTTAATGAAATTCTTTGAACAATCCATAAGAGAAATATAAAACAAATTGGGTTTTAAGTTTGTTCATTAGTTGTTGTTTGGTTTTGTTTTGACACTGCAAACTGAAAACAAACCTCAAAGTGTCAGAAGTAAATCAGCTCTTTTATGTACTTAATGCTTCAAATCTGAGTCAAATATAAAAAGCCTAGGAAAATTATTGGAAGGTGAATTTATCAATTATTTATCAATTATTTATCAATTATTTATCAATTATTTATCAAATAATTTATCAATTATTTGAAGAAATTAGAAACCCTCTTGGTATTTAATTTCTCTAATATTAAATTAGCAGAGTTTTATTGTACACAGTAAGGACATACTAGTGGAAGTTAAGATATGTTGCAAAAAGGAAAAAGTTCCTTGTTTTAGTGTTTTAGTAATTAATTAATTATTTTTTTTTTTTTTCCCAGTAGTCAATAAGAATGATGCTGAACAGAAGCTACTGGAAATAGATATCTTAAAGTCAGGAGGCTTTTTATAAAAAAAATATAAAATAAAATAAAAATGGCCAAAAGCCTTTTGGAGAGTTAATATTATCTTCAATAAATGTTTGAATAATGCAGAAGTCCCAGAGGACATGAAGGAAAGTGAAGGATGAGATGAAAACTAACAGTGAGCCAAAACGCTATAAAGAATCACCCATAGGTCTGTCAAGCTGACATTGATATGAGATATGAGAAACAATAATGCAAAAAAGAATTAAGCAGGGTGAGCAGGGTAGTAGAGACAACAACAGCTGATACTAGTTAAGGAAAATATTTAGAAAATTAACTGGATCATTTTTTAAAAATAAATTCGTACATTTGCCTGCCGGAGGCAATAGTGTTGATGTATATGACATGCCTCTGTAGGGTGTTTGTCTTATTTTTACATGGCATCCTGATTATTAAATTACAAAGACAAAGGGTTAGCAGAGTAGTCAGAAAATGGAGGGAAAAGTGAATATGAGACAAAGTTCAAAACTGGAAATCATCACTGAACAGGTTCTACAGACAGCATAGAAATTCATTTACAGGACATCACCAGCCCGCCAGGTGCTTAAAGTGCGTGGGGTGGGGACCGTGCACCCTTTCTCTTGCTTTTTATTCCTCTCACTTGCATGTTACTCTTGTAGCCACATTCACCCGTCACAGGTTCTTTTTGATTTTCATGATGGCTTTAATTTAACACCCAAGACAATGACAGCAAGGTAAATGGAGATAGTTAAAAGTGCCCTGAAAAAACAGAGTGCAAGGCCTTGTTTTCCATAACAAACTTCCAGTTAGTACTTACCAATGAGACTACGCAAGGGCTGCAGCTTGTTGGACTAGCTGTCACTGGCATCTGAAGGCAAGAGGCTGCCAAAAGGCACTGCGTGTTTTGTCACCTAAGAAGTGGCTGTCAATTTTCTTGTATTCCTAATCTGACAGTCCCTAAAAATAGTTAAGCTGGCTGTTTTCTCCTAATGAAGAAATCATGTCCCTCTGGATATGTATTAAGAGGGAAGGGAGCAATTAGTGAACTTCTTACTTATTTTACAAGATTTATTTTATTATCTATTGACCTTATCGAGTTTACAGTTAGAGTATGTAGGAGAACTGTCAGGTTTGTTACAGCTTCTTGAGAAATACTAAAACATCACAAAGAAAGACTATCCAGTATGGAACTTGAAAATGTTTGTTTGTGAAATGACTTAACTTTAAGCATGTAGTTGTTTCTCTCTAAATAGTAACGAATACACTTCTTTTTACAGCCAGCAATCAGCTGAAGACCTTGCAAGGGTACCTGCTAATTCTACAAGTAATATCTTGAATAGGCTATTGCTCAGTTATGACCCCAGGATAAGACCAAATTTCAAAGGTTTGTCAGATATTTCTGCCTTTTTATTTTATCTTTGGGATTTAACTTCTGCTCTTTTCACACATAGAAAGTTTATATAAAGATGATATTCACAGCCTATGTTTCTTTTTAAGAATGATGGAAATTTCCCTACAATGTGAAACTATAGGAGACATTTACCCTTTTGAGCTGAAATATATCGGGACGTCATGATCATAATAGTGTCTGATGCTTTTGTTATTATTATGCTTGCATTTTTATAAAAGATTTTTTAAAAGTTGAATTAGGTTTTGTAGAGCAAGTTTTTAAAATATCTTTTTATCCCTACATTTTAATTTGGCTTTAGTAGTATCTCTGCTTTACAGTATTTTAAAACACTAAACTTCTCTATAAAGATCCTTTAAGATGACTTTGTAAAATTTGGGATCAGCAGTATCACTGCTGGAAGTCATATGGAACATATCTTTAAAGCTGTGTTAATAATACAGCTTACATATATGGGATTTCAAATAGGTAATGACTTTAAACACATTCTGTGATTTTGAAATACCTTTCTTGTAGGCAACTGTTGTAGGAATCTTCCATGTAGGCAAATGTGATATCCTTTCATGTACAAAAAAGACTGGAATACGTATGCTCTGGAAAACCTCTAGTAATTGTAGAGCTGTGAATTACACTTACCAGGAGTTACATTATTTCCCTGCTTGAAAAAGACATAGAAAATTTATTACATTACAGACACTGCAGTTTACATAAATCAGTTCTTTCTTTTTAAAACTTATATTTAGTTATACATATGTTAAGAGATATTGTAACACACGTATCAATATACTGAGATTTTGCAAAATCTATAATCTTTGTTGTGCTTTTGAAGAAACCAGTTTCAGATGCTCTATTTAACTGAGTCTTATAAATTCATTAAACTCAGTTCTCAGCAAGTTTCTTGCTTCTTTCTTATTCTTCGTAGAATCATATTTTATTTCAGCACTGAATATTGTCACAAAAAATAAACGTCCAGCCTCTGTTCTACCTGTTCTTCAGCATGATAAACTTGTTATAGCAAAGTGTATTGCAGATTGATTTATATTTTTGATATCCCTGCTGTCAGTCTGTTAAGAATCAAGACTGAAGAAAAAGGGAGGAGATGTAATGCTGGCTCACAGGGAGCTGGAAAAAAAAAAACAACATTTTCTGACAAGTGGTTTGCCCATGTTGAAACGTTCCTCACACATGACTGATTTTCTTGGACTGCACTTCCTATTTAGATCTGATAGAGACAGAACACTCCTGGCTACCAGTGGCACAGTGGGTGTACCGTCACAAACATCAGGAACTAAATGATGTATTATGTTTATTGCATAACCGAAAGAACTACACTTCACTGACCTGATTTAATGAAACAAACAGGTTCACTTTTTCAGTAAAATTCACTTTTTTCAAGTGAAATTTTATTGTAGCCATTTTCTGGTAAACAAAAAGAATTTACAGAGTTTGAGTTTTTGTTTAATGTACTCTGAAATACCGTGTGTACACAAGCAAACTATTAAATAAGACATATATTACTTGGTGTTTTCTCTATCAGAATCGTCTTCTTACATTTTTATATCTCATTTACTGCTGAAGATAGGAAGAATTCCACTGGGTTAAGTACTTGTAACAGTGTAAATGAGATTGGATGCATGCATCTAGTGTGTGTACTGACACTCTCAACACACAGGTGCTAAATAAAACTAGTGGACCATAATTAGTTCTCAAAACCATCAGGCCACTTCCCTCTGCTTCATGATAACCCGCTGTTAACACCAGATAAATGACTGCCTATCAGTTCCCATGGGGTGACAGAGGGCACATGTAGCAGCTGTCACACCATCCCTCTTGAGCTACAGGAATCCTGGCTGTGGAAAAGAGGAAAAAATCCAGTCCATCTTGATATCTTCACAGCTGCTGGCTTCTCAAAATTTTTCTTGGCAAACTGGTAATCATTGTAAAATGGAACAGCTTTCTGACTCTCTCTTGCTTGGTAGCTGGGAAAGCTGCATGAAACAATTTTTATCTCCCCATATACACACTTGTGCATTTATGCACTTGACTTGTGCAAAGAAGTATCCTCTTACAATGTAAGTAAATGTGTCGCCATAAATCATGTACAGGTAATTTAGGATGATAGATCATCATCATGACTTTGGCAGTTAAATGTGTTTGCCGCTAGAAATGTGAATTGCTTCTATTCATTGTAATGTGTGTAAAAGTAATACTGGATGGTGCATTCTGTGATAGCTGAAAATCATGGAATTTGAAAATGATTCAAATTTATGGGCTATGAAATGCTTTAAGCTTAGCACTCTAGACTAAGATTTTTTTTATGTTTCCTTATCACTAGGATGAAAATAGTTCTCATGATTTCCATTAACTTTCAGTGGCAACAGATTAACCATAGCTTTTGAAAACAGTGTGTGTATATTAATTTGAAAATATAAAGCTGTGAAAAATATTCTTATTGTGATAGCAGTACAAAGAAGCCTCAAATGAAGGATAGTGTGCCTTTACTGGATTGTGCAGCTGACTAGAAATCTCTCCTTTTTTTTTAAAGGAATTCCAGTCGATGTTGCAGTAAACATCTTCATTAACAGCTTTGGGTCAATTCAAGAGACAACTATGGTAAGACTGAAATGAAATGAATGGAGCACACATGCAGATTTTCTTATTAAATTAAATTTCAGGGTGAGGATTATGAACTATAAAGTATAAATGATTGTTTTGACTGTGCGGACTGAGAAGTGAGTTAATTGGGCTAGTGATAGACTGACTGTGCTTTATGCTGTAAATGTAAACCTGTTAATCTATTTCACTCACAGATTGCCATAGCTTTTAGAATCTGATGAACATAAAAGGAAATCTGTGGTTTCTAAGATGCAAGAAATGAACTTTTTTCCATACTTTGTTCAAAGGAAGAACACATTTGGAAAGTATGCCTGACAGTTAATAAATAGGTTGCTCTGTGGATTAATAAAGGAAGTACTTGGACTGTAGATGAGAAGGAAAAGAACATGCATAAGTTTCGAGCATATAGGTAGGTTCTATGTTGGTCTGAGAATTGGAGTAAATCATAGAGGACTACAAGGAGAAGGAATAAAGGAGCAGACCATCAATGACTATGCTCTTCCTCCTGTTTATTTGCTTTATGAGAAAAGATAAACTGAGGACTGAAGCTTCTAAAATAGTTTTCTCAGTTCAAAGTATCTCAACATGCCAATAACAGCACCAAATAATCCACATTGCACTTTTCACTTGTTGTTGTTGTTGTTATATAAAGTAGAATCAATTTCAAAATAAAAAGTAATTCCAGCAAAGCGCTTTCCAGTATTCTTGGACTTGAAGATCTTTCTACAATGATATTTCCAATACATGCTGTCAAAAATATTGCAAAATATACATTCAGTTATTGAAGATGTTATGACCCGATCAGGGTTTTTCTTTGGGGTAAAAAAGATGGGAGTGCACCATGTCTTGCTAATATGTGGGAAGCCACAGCCAGGGTGTGTACTGAGACCTGGGAGTCCTGAGGCACTTCCAGACCATCCAGTGTAGAAACAGCTGCAGTGATCTGCTGTGTCCAGAGCATTGAGAAAGTTCCCCAAATCAGGCTGCTTTTTTAATGCTGTGGTTAAGGCAGCATTCCTAGTCCCAATGGCAGGGAAGCAATAAGCCATAATATGGCTAATAAATAATAAACCACCTCTTGTTGCACATGGAAGTAAATACCCGCTTAAAATTCAGAACCAGGGTGCATGATACCCTAAGGATGTTTCACTGAGACTGCAGAGTTGCTTAAATTTATATACATGCAATGGCTGAAGTAGCTTTTGAGCAGCTTGGACAGAAATTTCTGTTTCTTTGCTAGGAGGGAATAAAGGATTTAGATTTGATTGCAAATGATAGCAAGTCAGCTAATGGCATTAGCAGGAAGTGATATTAAAACAAAGAATGTAAGTTTGCTGAAGATACTTTGAGATTTATTTCCTGAAAACAAAAAGGGGACTGAAGTTTAAAGGAGCAGGGAGGAAGAGCAGGAAAGTAGGAGTGAGATACATGTCTAAGATGGCAGGTATATTAGGCCAGATGGCCGTTTCAAGTTTTTTAAATTTATTGCATGCTTTAAAAAGTGACTTTTACAGAGGCCTTTTTACAATTCACCCACATCCAAATAGTAACAAAACATGAACGTAAGGGGTGTGCCTCCACCCCCAAAACTAAGCATCTTCTCCACTGCAATGCATGTATGTCTGCCTGTGAATTCCTGTCTAGTTGCTCACATATTTACTAGGATGTTCAGTAAGATAAGTCATGCTCTCCTTCATATTTCAGAGCTTCAGACACCAACCTTGATTTAATTTATGTTTTTATTTAGATTTCTATGTCCAGCCCATCATTGTGATATCTAAGAATGTTAATGCGAAGCCTGATTTTCTTCCCGGTTCCCTTCATGTGTCAGAGGACATTGTCAGAGGCATTGACAAAAGAATTAGTTGATTTGTTCTTACATATATCACTTGGGAAGCCTTTCCTCCTGCAGTATAGGGTCCTATGGACGTACAGGAATTGTTGCTTTCTTGGGCATAGGCTGGTACTTGTCTTCATATGGTCTGGATAATGCACCAGACAGCAACAAGTCCCTCAGTCTTGGAGACAACTGGTACCTCCATAATCACAGAAAAAGTGTTTCCTGGAGCTGAGAAATCAGTTCTCTGAAGGACCAGTGGAGCCTCCTGAATTCAGAAAGGAGAGATATTTGCACACAGTAATAGGACTGCTGAAAAAGATTCCTCAGTGCTGGAGAAGAAAGTAGCTGCCTGCCTTTCTACTGTGTCGGGCATTAGTGTGAGTCATGAGGAATACTGATTTCTTGACTGGCTCTCTAAAATTAACAGCAGCTACTAAACTGGTTGAAGTAATATCATTACTGATACAAAAAGCTGTGAAATAATACATTTGTAAGTGTTCAGTGAATGATGTATTGTGATTTTTGGCTCTGTAGCCAATTCTGTCTGCACTAGCTAAATTAATAGTTTTTTTGCAAAAGTCTGCATGGGGGTAAAACATCCTGTTTGACCAAGCTAAAGACATGTTCTGCACCATATCAGTATTCCTTTTGTTGGGTGATTGAAGGGTGGGGAAAAATAACCATGAGTGCCAGGTGGTTGGAAATGAGGTGGTGGTGGTGGTGGAGGACCCAACAAACAAATGGGTGCAGTGCCTGTTACAAAAGGCCATTAGGTATGCAGATTTCCTTTCAGTTCAGGAGGCTGTTAAAGAAGTGCAGAAGGAGATACCTTCAGTAAGGTCTAAGATGACCCACTCTCAGACCTCTCTCTGAAATAGCCAACTCTGTCCATGGAATTAATGTCTGGAACCTCTAACCAGTAAAGAGGCCCCTGCAGTGTTCCTTGTCGTCATATCGTGGTGGCTGGTTCTGATGGTTCCTCTCATGTTTCAGGAATCCCACAAAGCTTAACATACATGGCCTCTCTGAAAAATACAGTAACCAGTGATTCAGTCTTTTCACCAACTGTAGCCAGGCCAAAAATCCCAAATGACATGTATTCATAAATAGCATGTATTAGAAAACCTTCAAGAGTGTCATTAAACTTATATAAATGCTGAAGACTGGGGGCTCTTTGCAGATATTAAGAGAAAATACGTTGAACAATAAGAACTTGGTGCAACTGATCTTTGACACAAGGACCAGCATTTTTTTCTTAGCTTCATATTTCCCTTTTTTACCTCATGTAACAATAATATGTCTCCATCATCTGGGTTTGATGAGTACGGCAGACATGGAGAGAAAGGCTCATTCTGCTAAAGATTACATGTTTAGACAGGTTGCACAATCTGTTCCAGCTGAAAACAAGGCAATCATTGGATGAAAGCCAGTATATTAAAGCAGAGACAGAGCAGGAGGCAGAGGTGGGTGCTGATTTACTCATTCAGGGTTAAAACGGGAAATAAAAGTGTGGCCAGACTGAGGGCAAGGAAGGCCAGAAAAAGTCTTACTGGGACCAGACCTCTGCAGCCTGTCCTCTGTGGGCATGAGTTGTCCGGCAGTAGATCAAACTGATTGTCATTATCAACATCCTTTGACTGGCTAATGACAGGGGAAATAATTTTAATTATTAATGTCACATTCCCTGTTCTGCTGTTTTAATGAGGATCAATTATTTTTTTCCTTCTGTCCTTCTAGTCCTAGAACTATTTGTGTTCTTAGCTATGCAGTTGGCTCATCATCAACAAGAAAGAGTAGAGATGACCTCTTGCTGAGGTAGAGTCCACTTAGTTTTAAGAGAGAAGGGAATTTCTCTGCAGAAAAGCATCAACAGGTTTGAATCAAGATTAGTGGAGGCATAGCATTGATCCTATGCCCAGAAGTCTATATTGCTTTATTCAAACTCCTGTGACGAAACTGAAGGGGAAATACTTGCTCCATGTCTAGCAAAAGTAGGGTTCGTGTTGTATTGTTGAGTACTAGAGATAATTGCAACCTTTTCATACATGCATCAAACAGGTTAACTGGTAAAAATGAAAAGAAAAGAAAAAAAAAAAGTTAACTTGAGTGAATAAGAATTTGTACAGCTAAAATGGAGGAAAGCTTCCAGTAAGCTCCCTTCATCTGACCTCATGTAACTTGTTTCCTTCTAGCTCTTTGGAGTACTTGTCTGGGATCCCCATTCTAACTCTGCTTCTGATTTTGCAGATTTGTGGAAAAATACAGTGATTATGCCACACTTAGAAACTGTTACAGACCAGTCAGGGATTCCTAGGGATAGATCCTTTGTGTTATAAATATCCATGAGGCTATAATATTTTAGCTGTACTAATGATCTGTCTCTTTGTCTACAGAGGCTGTCCTCAAGGTTTGTATTTGCACTGTAACCTTTCTTCTCAGACTCAAATGGCAAAACACCACTTCCTTCTCCTTTACTTTAAAACCTTTTTATTTGTTTATTTATTTTAGTATTCATGTGCTTAAAATAAATTTCAGTTTTCTTCTTTTAGTTTAAAAAATGCTGGTTTCTACTTTACTGCTCTGTTAAAAGAGAGTACTCTACTCCTGCTCGGTTAAAAGAGACTGCTTTTATGCTTCCTTTCTTTGTATCATTGTAGTTGATATAGAAAAAGCTTTTCATGATCTAGTGTTGCTCCAGTTCGCAGAGAGAGAAGTGCTGGCTATGCCTAGCTTCTGGCCTGAGGAGTATTTCTGGCCATATGCCCACTGTGTAGGTTACATTTGAAATATTTCCTAGAAGGCCTCCCCTTTCAACCTCCCTGAAAACAACTTTCCTTCTGTTGGGAGTTTCACGGCAAAACAAAGCCCCGTAGAACACTTTAGTGATTCTCTTTACCTCCCAGATCCTCCTCACTCCAATGGTGACTCTTTTTTCACTCTAGTTTCAGGCTTTGTAATTGTTATGTGACTCCGTTCTATTGTAAAATGTTGATCATTCTGCAATATTCAAAGAACATCTGTAAAATGTATAGGAGGAGAAAGACCACGTGTCTTATGCAGACCATTTCTTCAGCATACATTGAGCCCAGTTGCAGTGCATATTCTGAATCTGAAATTCTGTTTCCCAAGGTTTAGAGGTTTAGTTGCAGGTTTGTTCCAAAATGGATTATACCAGATCACAGCCTAAACTGCTGCCATATGCTGTAATGGTTTGTATTCTGCTAAAAAGAAGCCCTTCTGCACATTATTGTCTGTAGCACCAGTTTTGTCTCTTGACATCTCTTTCCTTCTCTGAACATTTTCTGTATTGCCTCAAGTATGGGGTCAACTTCCTTTCTGAGTACAGTGTCACAGTTTTCTAGTCATTTAGGTAGATCTGAACCTACCTATTTTAGGGGGAATTCTCTTCCATTGACTCCAATGGGAATAGAATCAAGTTCTTAAACTGTCGCTACAACCCATTATTTGGTATACTTAAGATCATTTGTAATAGAACAAGGAAAGAAGTAAAGTACCACCTACCTGATCTTATTGCCAATTCTTATTTTGACAGTGCATTCTGATTTTCAGTGATTTAAACACCTTCTTCTGAATTAGGGACCGACCACAGCCTCCTTTCCCCAATCCCCTGAGCTGCTCGGGAAGAGGAGGGAAGGGGGAAGGTGTTTTTAGTTTGCTTTCAGTTTCTTACTGTTGTAGTCCACTAGTGATAGGTAATAAATTTAATTAATCTCCCTACACTGAGTCTGTTTTCCCTGTCACGATGGTTGTTGAGTGATCTCCCTGTCCTTATCTCAGCCTTTGACCCCTTTCCATCATATTTTGTCCCCCTTTCCCTTTGAGGAGGGGGAGTGAGAGAGCGGTTGCGGTGGAGCTCAGATGCCCAGCAGGGTAAAACCACCACAATGTGTAAGCTGAAGGCAAGTGTTGGATAGTGCTTATCATTTGCCTGTGGCCGTGGGAATGTTTTTTATTTTTTTTAAAATGATGGTAATGCACTTGTTTATGGGAAAATTGATTTTCATATTATGCTTATGAATGTGACCAGTATGTAGTATTTATTTCATATGTTTGAAAATAATTGTTTTTACAGAGACAAGAAGTCCATCTGGAATGGGAACTTCAGAAACAAGCAAATAATTTTTTGATTATCTATATATAATTGAAAAGTTGCGCTCTGAGATAATGACCTGAATTCCCTCATATTCTGAAGTTTCTTTATGAAAGCCTTCCAGTACTAAGTCACTTTATATCATCCGTTATTTTATACTGCTTCTTTACTTTGACAGGATGATATAGGCCTTTGTATAAAGAAAAATCAGACTACATATATTTTCGTTTCAAAAACAGACTGCTAAAGAGTAACATTTCTCTCAGAACTATGCATGTTAGTAAATGTTGCCTCAGATCTGTGTGCTTAAGTCTTGGTCCTTTGATTCTCATTACAATGCAGTGGGAAAACACATTACACAGCTTAGTATAGTAGTGTAGTAAAGAAATACCTGGGCTGATCTGACTGGTGAACTGGACATGGGAAGGTGGGCCCAGTGTTCCAATTAACAGGATAAATCAGTAGGGTAAACTATTCTACATGAGGTCTTAACCAAATGAACTCCATCCTGTTGGAGCGAGCATGAGTCTCTAAATGTGGCACTTGCTTTGGACTGTAAATATATGCATTATAGTAAGTACTATAGAAGAGAACTTACACTGTATCAACACTAAAATGTGTTAAGACACTAACTTGTACAGCATGCCTTTATAAAATTAGTTTACCATGTTGAATACATTGATAAATCAAAAATATGTCAAGAACCTTCACAGATACCCGGCGTTTTAATATAATTGTAAAACAGTAGCAGTCCGTGTCTCAGGTTGCTTAGTGCCTAATAGATAATTATAAAAAAATAAACAAAACACAGCATAGAATATGAATAGAAAGACCAGAGATAGAATTACCCTAAATATAGAATGTTATTTTTGTCTTACTTTGTTTAACAATACCTTTATTTATTTATTTATTTATTGGTATGTGATCTGCCTAGTTTACATTTACATAAACAAGAAGCATTGGCTTAAATGTAAATGTGAAAAACAAAAAGACTTACATGTAAGACTGAAAAATCATAACTGACATACTGGGTCAGATTTTTCCTTTGAATGCACACAGCTTTCACTGAGGACAGAACGCATGTGGGTATCGTTTTGCCCTGAGACCCATGCTACTCCAATTCCCAAAGGCAAAATTTGGTTCTCATTGAACGTGGCTCTACTACTGTCCATACTTGAGTAAAACTCCTGCTGAATTCAGAGGAGAATTTCCTCTATATAAAATCTTGATTTTGTCTTGATTTTTGAGACCTTTTCTGCACATGCTTTCCTTACATGCTACCTAAGGACTTAGCTGTATGCTGTCATCAGTTTTCCTACAAAAATAGCCCCAAATCAATATTACAGGTCCAGAGGATGTATCTCCGTGTGTAGTTTAAAATCTGCTATCTACCTGGTCGGTTTTCTGCTTTTATAGATTGGCACATTGCCATCAGTGTGTCACTTAACTGACTGTAGAATAAACTGGAATTTACACTTACAAGATGTGTTGATAGAAGTGATGCTGTGCCTGCAGCTGCAGTAATTCAGTGTAGTCAAGCTATGGCTCCCTCTGCATTGCTGCCTGCTTTTATTTATATGCCTATGTAACTGGGCTACTATCAGAGGGGATGCAAAAAGCATCCTGGGTGGACAACTTGGTCCTTTTAAAAAAAAAGAAGTTATTGTATTCAAAGCATAAGACATAATCTACCTTTTTGTAGTAAATTCCATTAAAATTGACACTTATTAATGCTGCTTGAATAGTGATTACTATCTATGTGATAGAAAAATCAGGGCATAAATTGTTTTTCTTTAGTGAATCTGATATAATGGTCTTCTTTCTTAATTTTTTTTTGGGGGGGTTAGATTTTTGGCTGGTCTAATACTTACGTATTCTTCTCGTCAGGATTATAGAGTCAACATCTTTTTAAGACAGAAGTGGAATGACCCTAGACTCAAACTGCCCAATGATTGGAGGGGTTCGGACACACTGACAGTGGACCCAACGATGTTTAAGTGTCTTTGGAAGCCAGACTTGTTCTTTGCAAATGAAAAAAATGCTAACTTCCATGATGTCACTCAAGAAAATATCCTTCTCTTTATATTTCGGGATGGAGATGTACTAGTCAGCATGAGGTATTTTATTGAAATATTTTTACTCTTTTTTTTTAGTGAATTGATGGCTTTATATGAAATACATACACTGTTAGATGAGTAACACAATACAGTTTTTAGCTAATATTTAAATATATATGGCAATTTTCAAATAATGATCCACTAAATGAAATGTAAGAAAATAAACCAGATGGAATTTCAAAGCATGTCAATTGATAGCACAGCAAGTGCTAAAAGTTTGAAATGTGTGTACATTCATCTATCATGTTAAAATAACACACACTCAGTAAACTAGTATTAATAACCAAATTTAAACTCTGTTGATAATTGCCAAGATTCCTGGAAGCATAATGAAATGGATGAGATCTCTGAAGTAAAGCCTTCAGCAAAGCAACGTAATTTTCTCACCACTTGAATTTCTACATCAACTAATGAAAACGATGGTTACTTACTAATGATATAAGGAAAGGCAGATATTACAAAATTTGAATTATAAATGTTTTGTAGCAAAAGTACTAGGACATAATCCATATTAAGGTCTGTGCCTTAGTGGATATAGATTTTTCAGAGGGCCCAAAAATATTTAATTTAATTGCAATTAATGCATACTTTTTTGTGGTTTTATTTGTCAGTGTACACTATGCCATAAAAACAGTCATTCATTGAAAACAACAAATTGAATTGATTTCCCAAATTCACTGCTACTTTACCACTTAGAGGGAACATCTGAAATTATGGTAGCATGAGTTCTTTATTTCCAGAGCAAAAGTGGCTACAAAAAAGAAAGAAAGTGGAAAGAGTCTGGTGTGATTTTTTTCCCATTCCAAATCCAAGGATGAGAAAACTCAATCTCAAGACTTTTGCAGACAGCAATCAGAAAAGGAAATAAATTGGGCAACGGAAGCATTTCATTTGGCTCACTCCAAAGGTCCTGGTTCTGATTTCAATTGTTTATGTTGCAGTTTTGGAAGCCTGTTGAAATCCTTATTTCAAAAATGGAGAATCACTTTCAGCTACAAAAATAATTTCCCATTTGAAAGAGCAAAAGTTAAGTGAAGTGGTGAAATTTATTTCAAACGTTTTTCCAAATTGGAGCTATTTATAAATGAGTTTATTTCAGTGAATGTGTTTGGTTAGTGGATTGTAAATATTCAGTGAATACTAATAGAAGTGTTTCTGATGGAAAAATATTTCTCCTTAAACTTCCATATACCAAAATCAAATTCAGTATAGTTTGAAAATAATGTCTAGCTCTACAAATGTTCTGTTGATTTTAGTAATACAATGTGTTCATAAATGATACTGATGAAGGTAGGATTAATTTTTTGGCATACTTATGTTTGGTAGCATGCTACTAAAATTACCATTTTTAAAAATTTATATTGCTATGCCTTGACTTTTTAGTTTACAGAAATATTATCACATATAAATGAAAGAATCTCCAGTTATCAAAATACATGTGAGAGAATGTTCTTGCCTGCATAAATAACACGGAGTTAGGAAACTGAATGTAGGAATAAGCAGTCAGTGTTCACATGGAGGAAAGTAAGTAGTGGACTCCCGCAGAAAAATCTGTTTTGCTGTTCCACGTAAATCACTTGGAAAAAGGTGAACAGTGAATTGGTGAGCGCTTGTGATGGTGCCAAGTTATGCAGAATAGTAAGGAAAGAGACAACAGGGAGAATTACAGAGAAACCTAATGTCTAAGCAACAAAGTAAGAGATGAAATTCAATGTAAATAACTAAGAAATTATGCATGTAGGGAAAAAATATTCTAACTTTATATATAAACTGGTGGGTTTTGAGGATTATCACTCAGGAATAATTTTTTTGGGTAATAATGGTTAGTTCTCTGACAATGTCAGCTAACTGCTCAGTACTAGCTGAGGAAGTGCTGGGGATTCTAGGATGTTGAAAGATATGGAACAGCATCCTTTATAAGGAACAGCTAATCAAAGCAGATCTTTCCACACCAGCAAAAACAGTAATTAAGGTGGTTGTATAGTGGTCTTGAATAGCACAGAAAGAGTAGATGGATGTTGATTATTCATCTTTTTTTTTGGAGTAAAAGAATTGTGAGACAGGGTCAAGATAGATGAAAGGAGATCATTAGAGTGTGCAGGATAGTGCGTTCCTAGCTGCAGGATGCTATGTATGATTAAAGTGTACATGGAATCCAGAAAGCAATTGGAAGCAAGCAGCTTCTGGAAGGACAAAAGTCTGTCGAGCTCTCTTAAATACTGAAGCATCACTTCTGGTTTAGGAAGTCCTTGAGGCACAGCTTTAAGAAGGCTGTTGGGGAAATGTCATTTCCTGATTGCTCTAGTCTCATATTCTTTCTCAGGAGTTTGCTACTAGCCACTACTGGAGATGGGTTTCTGTTCTGTATGGACCTTTGGTTTGCTTATTCTTAAAAATTATGTCTTCTGCCATCTATTATTAGTCCTATAATTTGTGAAATACCATATGTTTAACACTTTATATAAATTTGTATTATCAGACTACTAGAGATACTTAAATTTCTGGTAGAGACATTTAAATTGCAGACTACTACTTAAAATTTTTGTTCATTTTTTCTACTATTTTAGAAGCTGAAAGTCAAACATCTAAGGTGTGTTCTTTTTTGTTTGTTTGTTTTGTTTTGTTTTGTTTTTTTCTTCTTGCAGTCTGCTACTTGCACGGCAGCTCACCCTGTTTTTAAATTCCATTTCTGTATTTTCAGATTGTCGATTACTCTGTCATGCCCTTTGGACTTGACCTTGTTTCCTATGGATACACAGCGCTGCAAGATGCAATTGGAAAGCTGTATGTAAATCAGTTTCTGCATAAAAACAGTTGTCTTCTAGGCATGCCTGAGAATCAAACCAAAATGATCAATTCGGTATTGTTTGTGTCAATGTTTTATAATGAATCTTGAAATTAACATTCACTGATTCCTACCAACATATATTTTCCTATAAAAATGTTTCTTCCAGTTATGGCACCATGCACTTGTTTAGCTTTTGCTATCAAACACTATGACAACTGATTAGTATTACAAAAATGTATACACTAAATTTAATAAAATGGAAACTCAAATCATTTGGAATAAAGAATACACAGTTTTAACTTACACAACCCGTGCTTCTGTGTACATTGAAAGGGTCCAATTTATCCCCTTGCATGGATGATGAACAGTATTACTTGAATCTCCTGGGAAACACCAAGGTTAATCAAAGCTGAGCAGGGCATCCTGGTGGGGACCAGGGTAATAATAATGATATCAGAGTTCTACCATTTAGTTTTTAATTGCTAGCATTTACCCTTAGAATTGCAATGTGTCCATAGTATTATGTTTTGCCCATCTCTGATATGTATATACATTAGCTGAAGTAAACTCTTATAGTAAACTCAAATCAACTTGTGGTTGACCTAGAATTAGTAATATCAATGGAAGTTAGTTCAAACTTAGTCATCTTTGTAATCAACTTTATTTAATCAACTTTACTCTCTCTCTCCATGCTGTGTTAGTTTTTAAATTTGGGAGGAGGAATGGATTTTCTGCTCATTTGCAAAGACTTTATGCACTAAACTTTCTTCTATCTTTTTACTTCATTGTCTAAAGTAAGAATTGTACCCATGACCCACAGTCTCCCTTCGAGTTCCAACGGCGGGTCTGCTTCCTCTGTTAGCCACTGGCAGTTTTATTCCACTAAAATATTTTAAAATCACATTTTTTCCTGGTTGTTAGATTTCCGAAACAAAAGAGGCTGCCAGTTTTTACCAAACAGTTTCCTGTATCTGTAGTTATGATCACTAATTCTGCACATTCCCTATAGACAAGATTTTCACTATCCAGTAATTGTATTATAAAAGACCTTAGTGTGTTTTTGATTTGCTGCATGTTGTAAAGAGGTGAAACTGATTGTATGAATCAAACATTAGAACAAGTGATTTTTTTTTATGTTACTTTCAGCATGGAGCTTTGAGATATGATTTTATTTATTAAGTTATTGTTGATCTTAGAGAAGTTGGATTATGGACAGTTTAACTTTTTAAATGACAGCTATTTTTCAAAGATAAAAAACATCTGTCCAATGCCTCCAGAACAAGAATGGTTCCTTAAACATTTCTCAGAGTCTTTGAATTGTGAACCACTACATCCCAACTTAGTCTTTTTTACATTTCCCCATCTCTGTTCCCATTTAACTCACACTATCTCTGTATTCAGTTAATCCTTAATAAACAGAAGATAGCAGAAAAACAACATGTAAAATCATGATTATGGCTGCATATTTAGTTAATACTGCTTTATGTTTGAATATTATAAGCCTAACTTTCACTGCCTCTCACTTAGTGGTGTTGTATAAAGCATGGTTTAGGCACTCAAATGTATGTGGAGGTCTGTCCATATTCAGGAGATCATGAAGGCACAGAGGCACTGAATTGATTTCAGTAGGGTTATGCATCTACTTAAATTCCTGGTTATGCATTTCCTAAATGTCAGTGCTTTCATCAGTCAGGGCCTTTAATGTTAACAACTAAGCAGAAAAGTTGTTTTACACAAAAGCCAAGATTCATCACAGTAATTAGGTGCATTGTTACATTTTGTTGAAGTTCCTAGGACTTATGAGTGTTGTTGAAGTTCAGTATATTTTTCATGCTTTGCTGAAGTAGAGTGTGAATGAATATGCAGACTTCAAAGCTGTGGATTGCTTTATTTGTTTGGACAGTGAGCGCTGTCATGAACACCTCTTAGTCAGTGTAATATTGCTGATAACATAATACTCCACCTGTCAACTACTAATTTAGATCTACATAAAAATTCCATTGTATATTATTTCATGTTTTGTCTAATTTTTTGAACAGGAAGCAGAAAGAAAAAGTGAAAGAAATAATGGTACATACATGCTAGATTTTAATGCTGAAAACTCTGATTAAGATGGTCTTTATTATTTCATTTTGTTCTTGCAGTTGGTTACACGACTGATGACTTACGTTTCATCTGGCAGTCTGGAGATCCTGTACAGTTAGAAAAAATTGCTCTGCCTCAGTTTGATATTAAAAAGGAGGATATTGAATATGGTAACTGTACCAAGTATTATAAAGGCACAGGTAGGTAATCAAATTGATTTCCTTGGTAAAAACTTTAAGCTTCCTTCAATTACTGTTTATGGGTAATGATTAATACCCATAAACATGGATATTACCCATAAACATGGGTTCATGACTTACATTTTATGGGAGGAAATAGATTACTTGTAACTTACCAGTAGTTCATGTCATAGTAACAATCACATATAGTAATTACTGCAAACAAATTCAAATACAGAAATGTCTAGGTTAAAGATGAAATTAAATGTTTGTATTGGTTTTGCTTACCTTTTCTGATCTTTCCATCACCATTTTGTTTCTATAGTCCTGATACCTTTTTATGCTTGTAATATCGAACCTTTCTTATAGACATTCCATGTGGAATTATGTGATATGCAGCAAATTAGGATAATTTTGGTTTTCTGGTCAAACTTTTGTTCAAAAAGTGGACAGCATTAGAGTATAACTTCAAAAGCTTCCCCCTGCAGGTTCTTCCTTTCTCTAAGTGTTCTTGAAAGTGTGTCACTATAGAAAGCTGTTTGCAGTCTAAATACAGAGCTATTTGATCTATATTTATTTAGTCCTGTGGTTGTTTTCTGAGAGTAGGTACAAATTTCTACAATGGTTTCTGTGTTCTGGTTTTAATGATTAATCGTTTCTACCTTGATTGACTCCTGCTTATAATTATATCCAAATTGCTCACATACTGTGGCAAACACAAGACTTCCCATAGTACCTGAAGTCAGCAGGATGTATTTTAGTCAGTGCTGTTGCATCATGTGCACAAATCTCCCATTAAAACTCTACAAAGATGGCTGTGGTGCTGAAGCATATTTGCAAGTTTCTTGCTGACTATTCAGCTGCAGTTGAGGGTCTATTACTTGCAGTTGTTCTTGAGAGATCTCAGGTAACATTCATAGATCTCGCAGTTAAGGAATTTAGTTTGAAAAAGATAATTAATATTTATTTCATTTTTTTAACTGCAAAATGAGTGAGATTTTAGCCTACTAACTACGAAATTCAGTGTCTCGGGTATTTACATTTATAAATAGTATGAAATTATCTCTTCTCAGGAAAATGCTGCATTGGGGAAAGCACAACCAATTACTAAAAGTTGTTGGTGTTCAAATCTAAGTCTAGAAATGGTAGACGTTTACTTAGGAGTGAGAAAAATAATTTATTCTTAAATAAATAATGATTTTACTGAAAAAAATAGGCTACAAAATTATGGAAAATTAAATGGATCAATCTTCCGGTTCCCAAATAATATTCATAAACATGGGAAAATTGGATGCAATGCAAAGAGACTTGCATTTTATTTGAGGGAAAAAGGGAATATTTACTCCACATTGCTATCTTGTAACTGTGTTGTCGAATTTAGCATAATCATTTTATGTTTTGTCCTAAATCTGAAGTTAAATATCTAAAAAATCTTTGGATAGTTTAGGCATTTTTAGGATTTTTAGTACCTTAAAGAAAAATGTAAGAATTAATCACTGCACACTTTACAGTTAAACTGGAAAGAAAACTAGCATTGCTCTTTCAAGTTTCAACACCTTGTGGTCACAAGGTAAAATGATATTGTACAAAGTGCTCAGCACAATAGTCACATTGTTGTGTGTGCATGTGATTTGAACATTAAAGAAAGAACATTAGAGAACCATCAGAGTTGGTGAAATGACAGTGTTACATTTAAGAAAGTTTTCATAATTCTTTTGTTGCTAATCCTTTTTGTTTAAAACTGGAGATTATCCATGTTAATCTTATAATCAAGACTGGAATTAACATGTCATTAATGCAATTTGAACATTTTGGTTAGCTGAAGTATTTCAACGGCTATTTTCAGGATTCAGTAACTGTTTGATTTACTTTAAATTCTTATATTGAAAGCATTTCAAAGAGCAGTTTTTGCACACACAATTAAAATTAACTCAGTTAAGGATTTTATCAGGTAATCAAGAGGCAGTGTTGCATGTACAAGCAAGTTTTCAAAATTACAGCTTATGCAGCAGATTCTTGCCAGCTGCAAAGAACTTAATCTTTTCCACCCATTTATGTCAACTGATGCTTTATAATACCTGCCTAAGTAGAAAGAGGGTCAGCAAATTCGGTGTGACTTTTTATGGCAATAAATTGAATATTTAAGTTTGTAAATTGCATATTCTTTGTTTACCAAAATGTATGACAGATCCAAAAAGGTCCACAGAAACTGAATGGTGAAGGCAATGGATATTCTCTGCCTAATGGAGGGTGATGCAATGCTATGCAGAATGCATTTCTGGCACAAAGCAAAGAAATAACTATTTTAAAGGTCATCCCGTTTGAATGTAAATCAAACCAATACCTAGAAACTATTCAGAAATTATACAGATAGAATTTGCCAGACTACAGATCATTGACTAAGATAGAATGAACTGTAAAATACCATATAGTTTCTTCAACACAGCAAGAGTATATTTCTGTAATGTTTTATCATTTTGTTTTTTAATTATTGCAGTTTCTAACAATATTTTAAGGTGACTTATCATTTGAGGATACTTAGTTGATAAAAGATAGAAGGTAAATAAATACATTTTTGACAGATTCTACATTTTAAATTAGGTGTGCACAAACTTTTTATTTACAGATATATACTGACTTGGGTTTTCATATTGTTGTAGTGTAACATCAAAATGCCTTTTCTTTGTGATGCAATAGTTTGTGATGTTTTTGCAATGTTATTGTGCTAATATTAACATAAAAATGCCAGTTCTGCTAAATGAGTGAAAATAGGAACAGAACTGGTTTTCTGGTTATCAAACTTCCCAATCCTTTTGTTATCTCCAGCAAATCCCTACTATCTGTGGCTTTACTTGTTATTGAATTCATGTTATTAGACATTTTCTGAAATGCTTGTGTGCTTTAGTTCCTCATTTTAGAAGCTTTGAGGCAATATTCCTCACTTTCAAAATTTAGTGTTTTTAAAGCCTTTTGTAAAAAGTCTGTTCCAATTTTAGAAGTTACCTATACCAGCTTTCAGTACTGGGGGAATCTCTGCTTAGAATCATATTCAGATCACCTCCTTCCATTCTAACCTTTCTAAACTAACTTTTTTTTTTTTTTAATTCTTTGTTCTTCACAAATTAATGCGAAGTAGGATTTTCAGGTGAGCTTAAGCCAGCATCAAGATGAAGCTGTAGCTGCTGTTTACTTCTGTGCTGTGAAAAGACAGAGGGTGCCTTATAGATTACAGAGAGTATGACATGCCAAATCACACTTGTAGGTTACATTGATCTGTACTTTGAATGCTTTTCAAATTGAACTTCTTGACTTCATAAAAAAAAAATCGAATCAGTGAACCTTTACTCCTAGGATAAGTAGAAAAGGCCTAGAAGATACTAATCTGAAGAGGTTGAGCTGCAAAGCATATTAAACTTTAATATGCATTTATTTCTTTAAAGGTTATTACACTTGTGTAGAAGTAATCTTCACTTTAAGAAGACAAGTTGGATTTTACATGATGGGTGTTTATGCTCCTACACTGCTAATTGTTGTTCTGTCCTGGCTATCATTTTGGATCAATCCTGATGCAAGTGCTGCAAGAGTCCCACTGGGTAACCTGCATTCACACGTACTGTCACAGTCCACTTAGCACCATTGAGCCATTCTCAGTTGCTTTGAAAACATGACACTGGACACAGAAAGCAACTTCACTTCCATTATTCGCTCATCATTTTCACCGAAGCCTTCTCATTCCTAGTCCTGTAAAATCCACCTCCACATTGAAACTTTGCTTGATAATGGTTCCAGCACTTACGTGATGAGGACACTCTCTGCTTCTCGATACCTGGACAAATCTGATCTTATCATGTGTGGGTGATGCTGTAGACACTGTGTCACTTTGCAGTTTATAGGAATTTGAGCATTTAAAGAATGCTTGAAGTAGGAAAGCAGGATGATGATTAAGGCTCTAAATAACTACCTCTTGCAGCAGGTTTTCTGAAGGTTAATACAAATGGAATGATGTAATGATGTTTGGAAGAGAATTAGCACAATTGTTACCTGATGGGTTTTATTTCATTAGAGATTCAGTTCATGAGGCACTTCAGCCTCTTGCTTTCATGCTGTGCAGCATAGCACAGTAGGCAGGCCCTTCATATATTATGAGATTGTAGGACATAGAGTTAATCAAAACAATATTATCTTAACTAATTAGATTTTACATGGGACTTCAGCTTGGGGGTGGCCCAGCCTGCAGTCCCCAGGAACTCGGTGACATGTAGAGCCAGGCTTTTGCATCCTGACATTTCTATTTGTAATCCTTTTCCCATGTCATGACAGCTCCTTCCCCATGCCCTGACCTCCTTGTCCCCCCCTTTCCCTGACATTCCCACCTCCACAAGTCCATACTCCTTATTTTCCAAATCTTCTTCATGTTCCCAGGAGATTCACTGTAACTATTTCCCAGATGCTAGGTGTGCAGTTGAAGCATCCCTCCAGTCCCTGGCCTTCCTCAGAAGCCTCTCACCCACACGTTAACCTGCACACCTCCACAGGACATGAGTCCTGTGCAGCCTCACGTGCAAAAATGTGTGACGATACGCCCTTAGGGTTGGACCTACCCCATCACCGTCCCAGTCTGTGATCAGCAGAGTCTTGCAGTAGTGGGGAGCTGAAACCCCTGGGGAGTGGGAAGGGTTCCTGCCGAGCTTTGTTAAGTTGAAAACATAATGTCCAGGTCTGAGCGCCACTGCTCAGGTCATCTGCCATGCCTCTTCCTTCTCCAGTGATATGACAACCAAAATAAACCAAGAGCTGCACAAAATCTGGAGAACCATGACTGGCATACTGCTTTTGGCTTCTCTGCCATGGTTGGCTGCCTTTCTCTTTCTTTTTACAAAAACACCTTTTCATTACAATTTTTTTATAGGTATCTCTTTTTCAGAGGACTGTTTCAAAATACAAAAATAATTTTTCTTGATCTGAAAATATTAATAATTATTAATAATCGGGGAGGACTCACAATCTATATTAGTTGATAGCAAGAAACAAATACAATCTTTTACTTTGAAAAGTAGCAAGGATGCATTCCACAAGGTGAAACATAAGGCATTTTAAGAAAAAAGCAGTCCGAGGCAAATATACCATGCTTTAAATTAAAAAGATAGAAACAAGAACTGAAAATATTTTTCATGTAGTGATCTCTAATATTATCAAAATCTGAAGTATATTTCTGCTTTTGTAATCCTGAACTTTAAATAGCTGACCAGTCAGGTTTATCAATGATATATTACATTGATAAGAGGCATGGTGCTGATTTGTATAGCACTGAAGTTTTTATGACTAAACATGCATGCTTATTTATTTGTGTTTCTCTCTTTTTATTTATTATAAGTGTTTATTGGCTCCTTTTATATATTACCATTTCTGAAATAATGCATTTTCAAATATATTTACCATTGGCTTGGTTATGTGACTTTTCCTGCATCCCCAGAGAAGCAACAAACACTAAATCTGACCATCCTTTAGTCATACATCAGTACTTAGCAGTGCAAGTTGGTAACACCCTCACTGGGGTAAGATTTATGTTTCTCCAGTCTGAGAGAGGGCAACAATCTAACTCTTCTAGCTACATCCTTGGAAGAAAGTTGACTTTGAAATCAAACAAGATAAACATTTCTGTGAAGTGAATCATTTCATGTGAATGTTATCTACTCCTAAGAAAGTGTTACTAATAGTCATTACACTTTTAGTAGTTAGTAAAAGGTCTCATCTCAGAAGTTTCCAGGTGATTTAGGAATGCAAGATACTTCGCAAAAAAAGAAACCTCAATATGATTTTGCAGTTTGGTTACTGTTCTGGGAAAAGAGTGTGGTTTTGTTTGAAGAAAAAGGTGTGTCCATCTAGGAGCTAAGTAAGTTGCAAGCCCTTTTTCTACCCATAGCATTGCATTCAATTAGATCATTTGGTGGTAGGGAAATCCTCACAAAGGACATGTATCTGGAGAGCTCTGGCTAAGTGATATAAAGGCTGACATCACTGAGTTCGTCTTTCTAATTACATGCTGGTGTCTCAGCTTTTAAAGATCCCTGCAGAGGACTCTCCAGTTCTTTAAAAGTGGAAAGCGTCCCAGTATCTGTTTAAAAAACTGCTCTCTTTCCTTCATTGCCTTGTGATCCCCAAAGGGAGTAAGGCTTTCCCTGAAGCTATAGGCATCTGAGGGACTTCAGATGTCCATCCAGCCACAGTGGCCTGAAAGAACGGAGCATTAGCATAGGCTGTAAGCAACCACACGCCACACAGTACCTCCTGTGAGCGGGCACTTGGGGGTACAACAGAGTAACTAAACACTTGGAGTTAGTGATCAGTGATGTATATATGCCCCACATACAGAGGACAGCCAGACATGCCCTCCACAGGCTTGCCCTCAGCGCTATTTCAGTTCAACTCATTTCATTTTATAAAACTGTTGTAAATATAGGGCCTCAAAGGAAAGACCTGACCATATATTTGGAAACTGTAGTATGAAGAAGGATTGGCAAGCTTATGGCTTTTAGTTAACCAACTTTAATGAGAAAAGAGAATGTATTACAGATACCAAATTATAAGGAAAGAAGGGCAGAATGTTATATTTTCCAATAACATTAGTGAGATGGAGCCAGAACTATTTTAAAGCAGTAATATAAAACAGAAAATGCTATTTTATACAGCATGTAATTAACCTGTGGAATTCACTGCCAGGAGATAGTGCTGAGGCCAGTTAAATTTGATGGATTCAAAAAAGGGAGATTTATTTATCTGGCAGCATGTGCTGAAGTGCTTTGCTGGATTGGCACTTTGTGATACTATGCATATGTAACCATTGGTAGAATTTTTTTTACATAGTCACTCTGCACAATCATGTTTTCAGCTGTGAGCTAACTAACTTTTGCGATAGGGATGAAGAAGAAAATTCTTTGAGTGGATAATTTGGTTATTAGGTGTTTAATGCAGTCTTTCTCACATCAGTGAACCACAAATAGCATGTTGGCAGCTTGTCTCATCTAGTAAACTTACCTGTAAACAAGCCTTAAACTTAAATGATTTGGCTGTGTGTGAGGAGATCATTGAAGGCTGGATGTAGGTGACCTACGGAAAGAAAGAGGGAGGATGCAGTTTTTGCCTCTGTGCAATCCTACCAAACAGATGCACTTTACCATTGAGAGAGATCCCCCATTAGGAAGAAAATTGTAGACATATTTCCAAGAAAGGCCAACATTCTCTTTACATTAGAAGTCTGGATGAAAGAACTAATGTCCCTTCCCCTTAGTGCTTCCAAAGAAGAAAAGGGGGTTTATCCCCCCCCCCCCTTTTTTTTTTTAATATTTAATCTTGCAGTTTGTTTATTCATTCTCCTCACCCATGCTGGAGCCCTAGGCTTTGAATTGTGTTTGATAGGTACCTCGTACAGCTGCTATCAGAGGTGCAACTTACAGCTCCGTTATAGGGTCTCTGAGGCCTTGCCGCTCTGATCTGGCAGCAGATGGCTGCTTGATGGAATATTTCTATCTTACTTTACAGTTCCCTTGAAACCCAGAAGGTTTTCTGTGGTTTCTCTGACCCTGAGAATGAAGTTTTCATCCCAGTAACCCAAACAAGTGGAAGGTAGCAGCAAAAAGATACAGGCATAGGCAGAGATGTCGTTTTTGTGCTAAAAGACAGTACAGCCTTACTTTCACTTACCATTGCAGTTCATAACGATCCATAATTAGTGCTCAGCAAAAAACAGTTGGTGTTGGTCACTGAAGACAGAAAAATGGGGACTATTCTTTGTTCACTCTCTATACTTCTGGGCATGTTTGTACTTGAATGCATCAGATATAGTAGTTTGAAAATAAGCCAGAGTGGACATTATTTGCCTTGTCATTCTGATCCAACATAGAACATCTGGCCATTCTCTATGATCACAATGACCAAAAAAAAAAAAAAAAAAGCCCACTTTGCAATGATATGTTGATAAGACACATTTCTAAATAAAACACCATAAGATTTTGTATTTTAAAATCATAGGACTGTAGTCATTTCTTTATACTTCCTCTTCAGTGGCTTAGCAGCTAATAAGTTGCCGATCTGATATTAATACCAAATAAAATATGTTATCAATCTTATTAAAATCTAAATTGGGACAGTAGCAAAAGAATGCTTGTTATTTATGATCAGCTAGAATTTAATACTTTCATAGGCCAGTTCAGACACTTTCATCTTTATTAACATTCTCACATCCTCGTTTACTTTAAATGGATCTGAAGAAAATGATATCTCTATGAAATACATTTTTTTTAATGCTTAGGATAGCACGTGACCCTTATAGGAAACATAGTTATGGCTAAGTGAATATCTCCTTATGGCCAACATTTTCTGTAGTTGTTGATTACATTTCATGAAGCTGCCCACTTATAACTGAAGGTGATTTTTATTATGAACATTCACAAAAACAAAATGGGAACTTCTTAGCTGGGAGGTCGAAATAAGTTTTCCCCATGTAATAACCATTTTCTAAGGTTAGCTTTTTCAAAAGGTAGCTAGCTGTTCATGCTACTATTCCCATTTCACAGGTGCCTGTGGGGAATCTGTGAGATCAGACTTGCATTTTGTCTCTTGTGATGTGAGCCCTGTGTTAATGGTGATGTTTGGAAGCCTTGTAAAGAGCAGTGCTTATTGAAACCTAGACTGACGATGAGTGTGACCTTTCAACAGCCTTTGCAGATGTACTTTTTTATGATAAGGGCTTCCTCAAAAGCTCTTAATCTAGAAAGCTTTCTCTGGATACTGGAAGCTCAAACAAGGAGTGTTCATAGACCCTCAGTCACCTCAGTGTTTTCATCTTTGTGGTGAATTGTGAACACAGACTTTTTAATGCACTGATACATTCCCTTTCATCTTGAGTTTAAATATTATACTTGTGAACAGGTCATTCAGAGGATGGCTCCTGCTGAAGCACAGTTCAGATTTCTGGGACAACAGTAGCTGTTCAAGTCTAAGTTAAAGGACTTGGAATCTTTTGATTTAAATACCATATATTTCTCTTCCATTTTCTCAAAATTAGATGATCATGGTAAGATAAGTCTCTGGAAAGCCCATTTCCCAGTTGTGTGATGTAGTTGTGTGGGGCAGGAGAACCACAGCAGCCTGTTTAGCTTCATTTGTTTCTCCATTTATAAAATGAAGGTACTCAGTATTAATAATTCATCATTAACCACAATACCCTACATAAGTATTCAGTTTAACTTACTCATTAACTGAAGGCATGTGCATTTTGTATACCTGTTGCAAAATATGCCTACCGCTTTGTCAAGTCCCATTTGCTGTTACGATTCATCATTCGGTGTTGTCTGGTTCAGAGGAAGAGCACAGGCAGGTGTCGTTAAGGGAAAGTTCACTTTAATTGTTATCTTCTTATTTCTTTTGTAGGTATTTTCTCAGTGCTCAGCTTGGCATCTGAATGTACTACTCTTGCTGCTGAACTTCCCAAAGTGTCTTATGTGAAGGCCTTAGATGTCTGGCTGATTGTTTGCCTTCTCTTTGGGTTTGCATCACTGGTTGAGTATGCGGTGGTTCAGGTAATGCTAAACAATCCCAAAAGAATTGAAGCTGAGAAAGCAAAGATTGCCAAGGCAGAGCAAGCTGAAGGGAAAGGTGGAAACGCTGCCAAAAAGAACACTGTAAACGGCACGGGGACTCCTGTCCACATCAGCACTTTACAGGTAAGAGCTGTCAAGCTGCATACGCAAAATCAGCATTATCCTCTATTAATGTAGTTCCAAAAATACACTGCTGTAATAGCTTTGGATGGTGCTTAATCTTAGAAGTGGCCAAGACACTAAGAACATACTGGTAATTAATGGCTATCCACCCTGCCAATTGGTCCCTAGTGATTTGGGGTCAAATGTCTAAATGAAAAATTTATCTTTTAATATCTTAGTACCATGGTTGTTGCTGAGCTTAAGGTAAATAAAGCAGCAAGCAGCTTTACAGTTGCTATTTTTCTTTTAATAATAAATAGCAGCTGTCAAACTGTAACTATTCAGAGGACAGGACTTTCAGTCAGTATTTGTTGAGAGCATACTCAAATAACACCCATCTCATTGCTTTCCTTGGAGTGGCCACAGCTGCACTACATTGCATGTGAAGAATCTCTATAGCCAGGGATTCAGAAGTCTTGACATTTGTAAATAAAAGACGATCTGTTTGTCTGTCAAAGAGTTCCTGCATTTTGTGTGTTGCCAGATAGAGTAAATCGGTCAGAGCTCATTCTATGGATGAAGATTAGATGTACATCTTAGCTCAGGTCAAAGTTTTCCATATGCCCCAAGAGTTACTAGACATTCCAGGCAGCTGCCCCTAGTCCTGAGTAATATTTAGTTGATATTTATTCTATGGAAGAAAATACATTGTGCTAAAATAATGCGGAGTATGAATTTGGCTTATAGTTTTCAATGGCTCAACAATTTAGATGTGTAAAATAAAGCTATTTGGCCAGATCCAAGTGATATCGGTAGCATACCATATGACTTTAAAGCTTCTTTAAGGAGGGAGTCATTTATGCAGGATGGCAGAAACCCAGCCCTAGTATAAAGCTGGCATTGCCCCATAACTAATTACCCCCAATTCCGAGGAGTTGCTGATAGCACAGAGCACTTGACTACTGTAATTCTCATCTGATAGAACCTCCTGGGAACTGTTTTGGCAGGCAACCAGGCTCAGCTTAGAACAACCCACTGACTGCTTTGACTTGAATCACAAGTAATTCCCTAACCCCAGGCGACATGGGAACTGAGTAGAAAGATGGCTTAGCCACAGTTTTGCTTCCACTAAACTGAATGTGTTACAATTGTGGTTAACAATTTGTGGGTCCCAAATTCACCTCTTTCTTGTGACAAAATAGTTGCAACAGTCCAGCAGAGCAGCATAAAATCTATTTATTCCTATTTGGAGTATTTAACAAGTGTAAGTGTAAAGCTTAATCAATGACAAGATTAATAAAAAACTTTTTTTGATAATTGATTTTTTTTGATCATTTGACTTTTGATTATATGAACAAAAGCGTATTGCTAAACTGCTGACTCTCCTCAGTGTGTACACCTTAGTGGGTGCACAGGGTGCTTACCGTTGTCGTATACACAGAGTATAAAATGATAACTTTTGCCATCTTTGCTATCCTGTCATCTTTTAATATTTTTTCCAAGAAGGTAAGCTTGGTTGTACACTGTATTTCAAGGCTCAGAGGAAGGGGAGTCATTACCCACAAAAATTTGGTAACATTCCTCATGAGTGGTGTCTAACAGCAGGCAGAAGGCTTTTAGGATTTAAACCTTAGTCTGCCCTCTGAGATCTTACAGAGTCAGGTCCAACATGTCATATTTGTCCTGCGCTTTTCAGTGTGCTCCCTATTTGTTATCAGAGACCTTTAGCATTCAAATATCTGTAGTGTCCGCAACAGTAATCTGTGTTGGATTTGTAAGGAGTCCTGAACTTGTGTAGCTTCTGATGATCTTTATGCAGATATAAAACATTTGTTTGTTGAGGCATTTTGGAAATAAGTACCCAATGACATAAAACCTGGCCATGTGGTTGAGTGGTCTCCTCCTCTTACAGCCAGTGATTGCTTGTGTCCAGTCCCCTGCTTTGAAATATAGCCTACTTGTGGAAGGGTGATATGAGCTGGGACTTGCTGGGAAGATCACCAGGCTGAGAGGAAAGATGGGCCCTGACTGATGAATTGTGTGGGTCCAGGATGTTATACA
This sequence comes from Anser brachyrhynchus, assembly GCF_964034855.1. Taxonomy (NCBI): domain Eukaryota; kingdom Metazoa; phylum Chordata; class Aves; order Anseriformes; family Anatidae; genus Anser; species Anser brachyrhynchus. Next base: position 31,455,245 of record NC_137698.1, on the reverse strand, counting down.
ACCATGATGCTAGTGCATTCTGGAGAGGACACAGGTTGGGAGGTTGGGACAATGACAGTCTAGCTGAGCTGAGAGTTGGTGGAAGCTCCAAAGGAACAGCAGGGCAGGGACTGCCTGCTCAAGTTGTTTGGAAGTCAATGGAGGCAAAGAAGAAGGGTATTCAATTTCCATAACTATGTGAACAGGGATTGCTTTATATTATAGAAAAATTCCAAGAAAGTTGTATTCATCTTGTGATAACTTAATAAGCCAGAGTTCAGTTCCAAAGAAAAGTGATGTTTTTAAAGTGTGAGATACATGAGAAGTGAATGACAATCTGAGGACTGGGGAGCAGAATGACTGACAGGCAGAGTGGCTGCAGTATATTGTTCCTGAAGTGCTTCCTTTTGGTTAGAAGAACGAAATTTTTCTGAAGAAGATAAGAAATGAAGATCAACAGGTTATATTATTCTGTACATCACAGCAACATGGAAGAGAACATGAATCAAAGGCAGGTATAGCTGATATGGACATAATTCAGGTAGAAATTGTTCTCAGGTATACACTGAAAATACACTAATATACTTCTTCTGACTGTCATGGATTTGCTCACATACCAACAATTTGGCATATGTCCGAGTAGGCTAAATGGCTCAGAACCACATATAGAGCATTTACCCTGTAACTGAAACACTCCACCGGACCAGTACATTTTATTTCAGTAAGACAAAGATAAAATTAACTTCTCAAAGTTACATGTTTGGATCACTGAATCTATACTTGGATGTTATAAATAAGCCGTATGACTTCTAGAGGTATTGAACAGCTCCGGGAGCAGGTATTTAGCAACTTTCAGAAGAATGATACATTTAAATTGGTAAACATGACTTTAGATGCTTACATGCATCTACAGATGCACCATGTTCTATTTATTTGAACACTATAAATATACCTAGCTGAAAGCTCCTTCTCTGACCTAGCTACCCCTTAGGAGTACTTGAAAGTTCTTAACCCTGGAGAAGCCTGTACTACACTCCTAAATCAGAACAGGTGTAAATCTTTCATTAGCTCTGACTCCTAATCCAAAACTAGGCCTGCCCCACAACATTTGGCTGGCTCCCATAGAGAGCTAGCGACCATCAAGTAAAGAATGCATTTGTCATATGGCAAATATGCAAGGGAGGGAAGTGTTAAAGAAGCAGGTAATGGAAAAAGCTGTATGTTGAAAGGCATAAAGAATAGGAAAGCCAGAGTGCCGTCACAGATCTTCAATTGCTGTTTCTCATCAAGGTTGTGTAGGACTTTGTGTGAGGAGAGAGCACATACTGTGATAAATATCTTGAAAGACGTAGGTGAACCAATACATTCTCCTAAAAGACAACTTGGAACTGCATCCCTGAAATGAATGTGCATCCTTCAGAAATGTTTAAGGATGTTCTAATTCTTTCCTCACAAGAGGAATATGGAAATCCAAATGCACTATGTCATGAAACCCAGAAGGTGATACTAAGGAAAAAGTGAAAAAGGGCATAGCTGGAAATTTCACTGTAGCTGGACTTGAAGCAATGGATAGACCCGATGGGGCTCAAAGGTAAAGCCAACAGGAAAAACCTAAAAACACAAGACTCCAAGTTGGGGAAAACAGAAAGCATGAATAATTCCATTTACAAATGCTTGCCTAAATCAAATCCAGCCTAAATGAAGCACTTAATTATTATGAGATACTAACTAAGAGATGCTGTTACACAGTCATAAGTTTAATTAGAGGGGAATCAAGTTTAAAAAGAGAAATTGCTTTATTTCACTTCAAAATTCACCTGATCCCAAGGCCAGGAGCTTGCTGGAGTTGCCCAAGCTGCAAGTCACACTCTTGCTGCCTCTCACTGGGGAAGGGGTTGGTATTTAAGGTGCAGCAGGGGTGTTGGGGTGGGAAGGTCCCAGGCATGGGGAGGATTTGAGGGAGCACAGGGAAGCGAGTGGGGGACATTGGGCTTCCTTGCTTCCAGTCCTCATGGAACAGCTCGTGTGCATGTGCTCGCTCCATTTATGAAAGATTAAAATGGCATCTGGTCTGGACACTTGGCATATTTCATATTGTTCAAAAAAGAGCCAAAACAAAGGGCATGATCATACCTAAAAACACATTTATGACTAGAAATTGGGTAAAGGAATAAACTTTACATTATATCCTAAAAATTAGAAGCTTGATGCCATTTGTAATAGAAGGTAAGGAGAAGAGGTCACCTGTAACAAAACCTGTCAGTGTCTCCCTGGAAATTCTTAGCTGAAAGCACTTCTGGCACCATGTCAGCAGTCAGTGATCATGACTGGTGGTCACCAATAGTGAAAACGAATATGGCAGAATGAAAACAAAGTTCACAATTTGAGAATCAGACAAAGATGGAGAGAGCCTTCTATGGATGCATAGCTTCTCCTCTCTACCAAGTCCTGGGTACTGGCTGAGGTGAAAGCTGTTGCCAGTATGCACCAAACCCCAGAGTCAGTGCTTCATGACTCATGACCCCCAGCAAAAGCCCTTCAAAGATCAGTGCCATTTTAAGCCCAGAGAGGTTTATCAGTATGTCTGTGTGAGTAAAGTCAACAGGTACATTCTGGCAAGATCGCCCTGAATCTGTAAAAAAAAAAAAAAAAAAAAAAAAAGAGAGAGAGAGAAAATTCAACATAAGCACTTGTGCTAGTTTTGCTAGGAGCTGTAATGGCTGTGCATATACAGGCAGTAAGCCATGAGAAAACCATTTGGCTCCCTTAGCTCATAGTGGCTGCAAGTAGATGCTGTTCTAAGCAGAGGAGAAAATTATACAACCTGGTGGTAACCGCTGGCAGTGTTTTTTTATTGGGAATCCTCAGTAGGAGTTTGAGTTTGTTTCCTAGCAATGCAACACCATACAGTGAGAAAAACAAGCAAAAAGGGAAATGTTTTGAAGATGAATCAGTTTCTTTTTTTCTTTCACTGGTGGCGTGATTACAGGGAGCAATTGCACTGTTAACTCTAACAATACCCCTCCATTTGAAAAGTCACATTTTCATCAAGCCCATCAAGCTGTCCCCCACAGATAATGCGCTGATGACTGAAGTGAACATTTGCTAAAAGAATGGCTCTGGCAGATGATGAATAGGTCTATGCAAGTGGTGGTATTAGCTTTAAACCCAGTTATTTTTGAAGAGAAGTAGTGCTATTGCTTGCCTTATCTTGTCAGAGCTGCATCTAGTCTCTGAAACCTGATATGCGTTATGTTCATCTCAAACTGATTTAGAGTATACCTGACCACTGGTGGTGACCCATGGCTACCTGATCTTCCCATATTGTGTTTTCACTTTGAATGAGACTCAGACACAGATTTTTATTGTAGAACCACCATAAACCCAGTTTACATTTTAGCTTGTATGGAAAACCACAGGCTACAGTCTATTTTAATCGTTGCTGACAGCATTTCAGGTACAGGGTAGGTACTTTCTGCTCTAGTGACTCATGTATCCATCCTTAGAGATAATTCGGAACATGAGTGTAAAAGCCCTGAGCAATCTCACTGACCCTGATTTGAGCAGGGGGGCTGGACTAGATGATCTCCAGAGGTCCCTTCCAACCTCAGCTAGGCTGGGATCCTGTGATATTTTGTGTGTAACTATTATTTGTGCTGTAGTTTGTAGTTAGTAGGGTAATAAGAATTCACAGGGAATACAGTATCTGGAATGTGATAACAAATTCCTGCTGCCTACGCCATAAAACATACTCAATTTGAATACCCACTAATGCTTAACAACTACTTTATTGATGATCTAAATCCATCATTATGGTAAAAGCAGGAAAAGAGTACAGGACAAGTGCAAGAAAGATTAATGATGGAATTTGTTACAAGTATACCTTCATCTGGAGGACTTTTGCACAAGTGGCAGGACTAGCGACAGATGTGCATGCCAAAAGAGGTTGGGTGAACGGAAGAGAAAATTTTATGTCAGAGGAGAAGTGCTTTGTAGGTCAGAGAGTGCTGCGTTGCAGCGGGGAGGCAATTCATCCTGCAGGGCTCGTGCTGAGCTTGAGAGGCTGCCGGTGTTATAGCATGTTCAAAGCTTTGCTAGAAATTATACACAGTGCATATGTCATCTCAAAAATTCCTAAATCCAAAATTGGGATCACGGGATGAACAATCAAGTGAAAAGCTGATTTTTTTTTCTGTTTACACAAAACAAATTTAGTCTAGTTGTAGTATTCTTGGTATTGTGAAAGGACAGATTTGATGAATTTGAAAACCATTTTGTCTCATCTTTCTGGGATAATTTAAACAAAAAATATGAGTGATGACGGTGAGCTAAGAACGTTCAAGACAGCTACAGACCAGAAGGAAAGCTGTACTAATTAAAAACAAAACAAAAGAGAAAAATTGAAAATAGTCTCCCCTGTGACTGAGTGACTGTAAAGTAACTCAGCTTCAAGCATTTCTCATTTCTTCTTACCAGCAAAAGGAGAAATGGATAGCAATTAATAGAACTTGAAATCCAGAAAATATTGGAAATAGATAATGAAAAAGTATAACAACAACAAAATGACAAAAGGGATATATGGTTAGCATAACTGAGGTCAATAGCAAGTTATTGCACGTATATAGCAATAATACAAAAAACAGCCACAAGAGTATTATCCCAATATTAGATAGAGGTGCTGCAAGTGTCAAGAATTAGCAGAAAAGGCAGAAGTGTTGATCAAATGTTCTGGTCTGTGTCTGGGGAAAAGCCAGATATATGCAGTCAGATGATGAACTAGTTTCCATCGACAGTAGCTAATGAGGATGTTAAACAGTACCTATTAAAGTCAGACATTTTAAAATCGGGTTGTCAACTAAAGTTGCCTGTAAGATTTTTTAAAGATATGGTCCATTATTGCTGTGGAACATAAATGTTGATTTTGTAATAAAACTTTTTAAACGGGGAGGGTTCCAGAAGACTGCAGGAAGCTAACTTTGTGCCAGTACTTTTAAAGGCTAAATGGCATTATGTGAATAATTATAAGCCTGGCATCAATCAGTGGAAAATACTGAAGAGCTAACAGGGGCCAAATAATAACTCATAAGTATTATTATTAATATTCATAATTAAGCCCCATGTTAGCTAATAAATTTAAATGAGTCGGTGAAATTAAAGGTGATCTCCATGTTTATTGATTTAATCAAACTATATATTTTTAAAAAAGATTATCAGTTAGTTTGACAGAGGTAAGGGTATGGAGGTAAGAAACTCTGAAGAACATTTGGCTTCATATGTCAGCCTGATTACATCATCTGAATTATGCAAAATCAAGGCTAGATTTGTTACTGTCTGTAAGTACTAGCAGTTAATCAGGCTAAGTATAGTCATGCCTCGTGACTGAAAATTGAAGCCAAATAAATTCAGGTTAGAAATAACGTACATATGTTTGTGAGGAACAAGGTTGTGAAAAAAAATTCCCCATTCTGGATGTTTTTTTTTTAAAGGAAAATCTAGTGTAAGTGGTCCACACACTGCAACTTTGGAGCATAGCAGCCAGGGCAGAGGCAGGTGCTGAGTTTGTCTGTGAGCAACCCTCAGCTTAAATTTTTGAAAAGGTGAGAATGGGTCATCAAAACAGACCTTCTGGCTTCTAGGAGTCGTTTTTAGGTATTTCTGAACTGTTCATCAAAGGGCAGGTGTCCTGTCCAACGTACACCCAGACAAGGTGGCCCACTCCTGTGAGAAACTGGAACTAAGTCTGTGTTTTGGGCCAGGCCCCAAGAGCCATGGCGCCTTTCCCTGCCCTTCTCCACCTCCGCGCCGGTGGGAGGAAGAGCAGCTGCCTGCCTCTATCTGGGACACGGCATTCACAATTCGAGCGGCACTCCCTCCTTCCCAGACAGCCGCTCCCTGTCCCCAGCGCAGTAGGTCTGGGGGAGGCATCCTGCAGGCCGGACCTGGCCCACGGGTCATGATGCTGAGGCAGGGTGAGGTAAACTACACAAATGTTTACCTAGGTCAACTTCTGTGTCAGGATGAAGTTGAAAGTATGTAAGAGGTATGGGAAACCATACCTCTTTAACAGTGTTTTACCTTCTACACAAATCTTTCATGTGGTACTCTAAAATCAAGTCCCATGGAATCATTTTCCGTTGGAATGGTCCTCATAGCCTTTGGTAGGCATCAGGAGTATTGTTACACTTCTAGCACAAACAGAGACAGGGTTAAAAAAAAGCAGTCAAACTGCATTTAATATACATTACCTCACTTGTTTTAGGGAAGGTTGCAGGTGAGCTGAAGAGGATTTAGATGAAAACAACAGAAATATTAGAGAGTTGAAGAGATGTATGAGAAGAAATTAAAAAATATGTCCAGGCAGAAACTGAATATAGAAAGTAGAAGCACATGAGATGTAAACCCAGGGAAATGAAAGGAATTTTTTTATGCAAGAGGCATGTACTTCGAAAAGAAATATTTGGGCCAGGTTGCTCTTACAAGGAAAATGGTGTCACCCTGATAAATCACTAGTACAGCTGATACTAAACTAAGCACAGCTCTGTGTGAATGTGGTGTGAACAATCTTCTACTTGTAAGGAAGAGGTGACCTAGAAGCTATTTCCTCAGTTCTCCTTCCTGCAAGTGAATGAGAACTGATTTGTAAAAGCCTTGACCAGAATACTCTTTAATACTGGAGTAGGAACAGGAATATTCTGTGTTGTGCAAGGAGAGCATATAGATGGGCATTAGTATCAGAGTTTTACAATATATATCTGGTATTATGAAGAATGGACTCATACTTCTGCAAATCCAAAAGGAAGCCTGTAATTTCATACATGATTGTATTTCTTATTACAGCCTTACTAAATCTTACTAGTTTTGACCGTGAGAAAATTAGGAATTTGATAAATATGTAGTGAAGGAATAATATTCCTGTAACTCTTGAGTTAACATGCAGTTCAGTCCTGCAAGTTACACTTTCGTTGCTCAAGGGTCTGCTTCACAACTTGATTGAAGACATCTAAGACTGGGGGGAACTTATCAGATTGCCAACTACGACAGTTCTTGTTATTCAGGATAACCTGTCAGTTGTCATAGAGAAGCTAGTAATATTCTCCAGAATATTTTTCATTCATACGTAAGTCTGGTACCATAGTCCATTATAATTATTTTAATAACTTACAAAATGTGCTAATGCAAATGTCCTTAACCATCAGCCTAAAACTGCAGAAAATAAGAGGTGGAGAGAGCTGAAAGGAGAATACCTGAAGGCTTTGTGGTGGAGGGATGGACTGTTGGGAACAAGGGATGGGGAGCTTTTGGGAGAACCAAATTTTAGTGGATCAGAGACTCCAGAAAACCCCAGGCTAAAGTTATCTTAATGTCAGTTCCCCACGTCTGCCACCTGGTTTGTGCACCAGCACTTTTTGCAATAACTCTCAGTTTAAATATGCAAACAAATGGCATTAATGATGCAGTTATACAGTTATGTTTCATAACCGGTACCTTTTTTTTTTTTTTCTGCTTTTCTGTGTACTCCAAATGGAATGAAACTTTGTGAGAGACTTACCAAAGTCACAAAGCACAGTGCCTTGAAAGAAGTCTTCAAATTCCTTCAAGCTACCTAACAGTGCAGGGTGATCCTCTTAGAGATTTGTTGTACCTGAAATAGTATCTTTCTAAAATGCAAGGAAGGGAATATCAGAACCTTTTTTTTTTTTTTTTCCTAAAAAACTCTTCCATTTGAAGGACATCAAATGCCTTTTTCTTTTAAATATTCATTGTATGTGCCAATAGGATTGTCTGGTCTGTAGGAGAGGGAGATTCACCTGGGATTGCTGCTTAGCACAGTAGTACTTGATCGCCAAGATCCTTGATGGAACTGTGGGAAAGACAGATATTCATCTGCTCAATTTAGATTTCCCAGTTACACCATTCTCCAGGGTACCGGTGGGAAGCATGGAGGATGGTGTCTCATCTTTGCTGCATAGAATCATAGAATCATTTAGATTAGAAAGGACCTCCGAGATCATCAGGTTCAACCACTAACCTAGCACTGCCAAGTCTACCACTAAACCATGGCCCTAAGTACCACATCTTCATGTCTACATCCCTTCTTGGATGGTGACTCAACTACTTCATTGTCTTTAGAGAGGCACCAAGGACTACAAAGAAAGTGCCTTCTCACCTTGTACTTCTCACCGTAGGATGAGATTTAGGATCTCGACTTGGGTAGTATGTAGAACCAGAACAGATTTTAATTCTTGGATCAAACACTGAATTTTAGGGTTAATTCTGAATGGAGCTTCCAGGTCTCAGAAAAATGTAAGTATTGAATAGTATCTTTCCTGAAGGTTCATCAGCACAGGACTTATTTCCAAAAATATTCTCTACGGAAATACTCCCTCCCTTTCTATCATCTTAAAATGAAGGAGTCTAACTATAGCAGGTTGCACAGCATGAGGCACCTTGTGCATGAAAAATTACACAATTATGAATGTTTGGATTAGTTTATATGATTGACTGATCATCCTTAAGTACTTATAAAGCAACCATTCAGCAAATTAGGCTGATGTAATGTATCCGTATCAACAAGTAATTTCCTATATGTTTGTTTGTAGTGTTCTCTAGCAGCTGCATTAAGTTTGTTAATGAAATATGGTGAGTAGATCATGATTCCCCTCACTCTTTATTTCATAGGTTGGTGAGACCAGATGCAAAAAAGTTTGCACTTCGAAATCTGATCTGAGATCCAACGATTTCAGCATTGTTGGAAGCTTGCCAAGAGATTTTGAATTATCAAATTATGACTGTTATGGGAAGCCCATTGAAGTCAACAATGGGCTTGGGAAATCTCAAGCCAAGAACAACAAGAAGCCTCCTCCTCCCAAGCCTGTCATTCCATCAGCAGCAAAGAGAATTGATCTTTATGCAAGAGCACTGTTTCCTTTTTGCTTCTTGTTCTTCAATGTCATATACTGGTCCATATATTTATGATAAATCTTTTATTTATTTTTTCATGTGTAAAATATATCTCATTTCATTACCCCTTCCCAGTCATGAAGGCCACTGTGTGAAATTATTTGCATTTGCAAAGCAATATGTTGCATTTTGATGCCATGCGATTGTACTGAAAATATGGCATCTGAAATCTGAATGAAAGCATGACACTGCAATGTCTGTGCTCCTACCAATGTTGTATATAAATGTACAGCATACATCCTGCTTTAGGAATATATGAAAGATAATGCATACGACATTATAAAGCTGAATAACTCTCTTCAGTTATTAGTAATATACAGAGATTTAAAGTGTTTCTGACAATGACACTGATGTGCACGTTAAGTATTATTAAAACCAGTATTCTAGTATATGTAGTATTCAACAGCTTTTCTGCTGACTTTCAGAGAAAAAAAAATCTTGCTCTTGTATAATTTTAGATGGTGCTGTTGAAGGAAAAGCAAAGTTGTGAAATATTATTTAGTCCTTGTAAGTGAGGGCAGCATTGATTAAGCTGAGCTTGTCTATGTGGAAAAATAAAGATCAGAGAATTGCTAATTTTGTAAAATCAGCTCATTTAGGAAAAAGAAAAAAAAATGTATCCATCAAGCAAGCACACTTCAAAAGTGTGTGAGAATATGCTGACAATAAAGCATTGTGCCCAATTTTGACTGCTGTTTCCTTGGGCACAAGCTAGATATGACACGTCAAAAACAAACCGTCTGCTTTCTGGACTAAAGGTATCAAGACTATTGGAGAAGCATTACAAGGTGCAGTTCAGTATCAGGTTATATTACACATTTTTACATTACTCTGTCCTCTGGCCCATCTTTTCTAGTGTCTTGCGAGCATGCAGTATAAAAGTCGAAATTTCTTTTTTGTTGAATCTGATATGTGTTACTCATTTTGTTTTGTTTATCCGCTTGAAAGCCTTCAGTTTAAAGAAACTATATTTTTCGTGTTGAAATCCCATTTTAACACTAGTTATACTTTTTAAGCTTGCTTGTTGTAGCGCCTATGACCAAAGCTAACACCTAGCCACCAGTAGAAGTGAAGAAGTGTCCAAAGGTCTAAGGCCCTGAGACTGATGTCATGAATGCTTGTGTCTATGTGCTAATTAATGGCTGCCCTCACCTGCTCATTTATCTGGCTGCTACGTTTTGGAAAATAAGGTCCTGTGCATGCAACAGTTCTGATCAGAGGCTGCTCTCCATTTTCCAGAGGAAACCACGTGACATGGAGACTGCAGAAACACGAACTCCCCAGGGTGTGTAGGGCAGGAATCCGTACCTGTGGTCTCGCATGGGTGCCAGGGTACACCTCTCTGTAAGGGCAAGTCATGAGGTGAAACACAGCCAAATGAAAGCTTCTTGTATGTAAGGCATCCAAGTAGTTTATGTTCCTCGGGAACACATAGGGACTATGCTTCAGCCCTTGTCAACATACCATAGAGAACCACCTTTCCACTTGTAAAACTGGGGCATAATATTTAGTTAAAACATTGAAATATGACAGTTCTCACTAACTTGGCAATTCATTGAAGGCAATACAGATTATTGGCTCCTCATAAAAGAGGAAAGGACTGAATTACATACCCCAAATATTCCATAAGGTAAAAACAGATAAATTCACATTTGTTGTGCTGCAGTTCTGTTATGTGTTGAGCCCATGCAAGGCATAAGACTCTCCTATCACTTCTGTGTTGCCTGCTCATGGAGCATTGTCCATGTACCACAAACCTGCACAGTCAGAAGGTCAGCTTGGGAATATATAAAGAGAGAACCAGGTCACTCTGGGTTCACCAGGCACCTGACGGATCTGTTAACTGTGGTTTTCTAATCAACTCCACATTGAGATCCATAGCCCAATACTGGTTTTAGGTTGGCTTTCCATCTTTGAGATTCTTGGTGATTACTGGCCTAACATCTTTTTACAACTCATGAGACGAATTCCTACAAAAGTTTCTCATTCCTGAGTCTAGAAGCAGCAATTCATATTTGGGTGGAAGAGATCTGTTGTTCAGAATAAGGTTACACAATTTCCACCAGCTTCCTTGCCATTTTCTCATGGAGATTTCAAAGAATATCTTTGCTAGGCAGCCTCAATTTGTCCTTTGGATTCCTTTATCAGTAGAGGAAATATAAGGGAGATCCCAAATGTTTCAGAAGAGAGATCCTAAATTCCTCCATGTTGAACTGGGGGAAAATACGGTATCATTAAGATCTAGTTCAAAGTTTCAGAATTTTTGCCTATTGAAGGTATTTACAGAATTGTTAGAGACTCGAAGAAGCAATAAGGATAACTCAAAGAGACAAAGGAAGGGAGGGGTAACTTTTATAGATACAATCAGAGTGCTATATTTATAGACATTATTTATTCTCATACTTGTATTTTTTCTTACAGTATTGGAAGGCAAGAAAATAATGATCCTGTGTTGGAAATTATATGACTTTTGGAAGATAATTTTCTTGTTAGAACTCTTATTAAATGATTTATCTGTAATTAATGTCCACATTTTATCTGTATAATCTCAATTATAGATTTTATTGTTAAATTAATCTTTGTTCCTTCTTGCTTACCTGCTCACTTGATGACTTTTGTGTTTTATCATAAAACATGTGATCACTAATACACTGTAATTGCTTTCCAGCTCACACAAAAGGAAGCAAAAGGAATGTGTACTATTAAGATAAAGGCTTTTCTTTCATTACTGCACAAAGACTAAGGACAGAAACAAAGTTTAAGAGGAAATTTGAAACAATTTAAAATAAAACAGTATCAGCTATAAAGTATTAATATTTTTACTTACACTAGATAATATTGCAGTATTTGTACTACCTCAGAATATATTAACTTGTCCTACTGAGCAGTAATAATTGATTTATTTTATTTTGCTTCTTTCCACTAAAGGTCACTGAAAGTTTTGCGTATCATATCACATTATGGTCCTCCAGCACCCTCTAGTTGTAAAATTCTGCCTGTTGACTTATTTCCAGAAGAGGTGCAAATATAAAACTGTATAGGCAGTAAGGGATGTTACTTGATATTAAGAAGTAAAAATGCTAATAATTTAAAAATAAATGGACATAAAATCAATGGAAAGATATAGAAACATGCCAGCAGTATGATTTGAAAAATGTAGAAATAAGGACATTCAAGCAGTAGTAAAGGTGAGGCTTATGAAGAACATATTAGTAACTGGATTATCTAGTCGTGATGTCTTAACAAACTGCATGATAGCAAAATCTGTTTCTAAGGGAGAGACCATCTGTGTTTCAGATGACATTTGCTTGAAGTTCTCCTCTTGACTGGTAGGCGAATTACAAATTTCTACCCTTAACATAAACCTCAGTATTTCTTTGGCTCTTAAGCATAGAGGAGTAGCATCCAAATGGCTCACTCCTTTCCTTCAAAGCGTTATGAACTTGTAGGTATCTTTCTGCTTCAGGTTTTCAGAACATATTCAGACCCGTCAACAGGAAGTGCTACTGGAGATGAATTAATTCATTGGTTAACTTCACCCACAAATTCAAGCTATGCAGTAAGTAAAGATGTGACATGAAAAGTTTATCAGCTGCTATGCATTAATACCCTGTTAGGATGCATGAAATGCATTGTCTGAAGCAATTTACTTCATTTTCAAAGTGTGATGTAAATCTACACCTTACTTTGTGATGCTGGCTAGACTCATACCTGATACCCAGTTGTAGGAGCAGCTCTGCGGAGCTTTGGTCACCTCTTTTTTTCAGTCTCCTGTTAATTCTGGCTGAGATGGTAAAAGTGAGCACCGTGCCTTTTCAGTGAGGAAGGGAGTTTATTTCTGTGAGTGCAACTTAAAGCAGGCTGACCACTTACTTAGAAAGTAAGGTTTCATCCTTTAAAGTCTCCATATTAATTTGGACTTGGTAACAGGAAATCTTTGCGTAAAGAGAAAGCTGCTTCAGTGCCCTACTATCCATTAAAGGTAATGTACTAACGCTGCCCTTTGGGATAGTTACCATGAGCATGACCCACAAAGATTGATCTGCCTGTGGAAACGCACTTATCAGTTATCCTACCTTATTTTAAAATATTTTGCTCTGGAGAGAGACAATAACTTACTTAAGAGATTCTGTCATATATATTTAGTTAATTTATTAAGAGAGTTTATAATACAGTTGAGAGCATTAGTCTCTTCTTCAAGTAGCTTACCATTGCAGTTATTGGATGACTCGTGCTGAGGATATTTATAGAATAGGTAACAATAAATTATTTATTTCCAAGAGAGTGCAACCTGAGTGTATGCAATGTCAAGCGATTTGTCAGGCTATAGAGATAACTGAGTGCTGAAATGAGTACAAGAGTGGTATATAGCAGATAAGGGAATGATAGGACACCATTACTTGACACTTTGGTACACTAATTCTGGGATTAGAGAAGATAACGTTGAGAAAAAGAGGAACTTCGGTACAGAGAGATTAAATAATAGTTTTCTTTGTGTCTACAATTTAATTTGCTGGCTGTAGTAACAATATCCTATAACAATTGCCTTCTTATACAAACATGAAGATTAACTTTAAAAAAAAAAAAAAAAAAAAGCTCATCTGTGGTGCCAGAAAGATACAAAACCTATTTCTTTCCATAGGAGACCCTACACTGGAATAAAGGAGGGCCAATGGTATTTACAGAAAACAAATTCAGCTTTAAACACGTAAATTCTTGTTGTTACAGTTACGTCTATACCGCTGTAGAAAATATCTGGGCTGCTTGCAGCACACCCTGGCATTTTGGCTGACTTTGGGAACTCGCCCACCTACCCACCTACCAGAACCTGTCCTCACTCCATCAGCGGTAGCAGTGCCAGTAGACGTTAAAAATAAAAATCACAGGTCTGTTTGGAAATCTTTCTGAAAACCCTTCAATGCGATGAATATGTCTACGCTGCAGTCACTAAAATGTCTGCAGCTAATGCAGGCTTAGACAAATTAGCTTTAAACTTGCTGACTTGGGGACCGCTAGCAACGTAGCCATGGCAACGGCGAGCCCGGGCTGAGAGGCCTACCTGCTCGCGTAGGAAATTAGAAGGCAGACTTTGGTGTTAACCCCCACAAAGCTTTATGCTGCCTTGCCTGTTGTGCTCAGACACTTGGTTTGGAGTCAGCTCGCGTGGGCGTTTGCCAGCTCGTGTCTGTGAAACGTAGACGCACGCCGTGTGACGCACGGCGGGCTGGAGCTGGATTATTTTTTCCCACTGGTGATGTGAAAGATGCCACCGTAAGATATGTGTCTTGACGTCATACAGCACTTCTGCCATACTTGATTTCGTGTACTGACAGAAGTGTTCACCAGTGGTGCCAAAAATGAAACTCATCACACTGAACCAATACAAGTGTAAAAGAATGAGTGGGATTCAGCCCCCTGAGTGTGAAGGAGGTGGCCTACTGAGCCTCAGTCATACAGACTATCCCCTTGACACGTTAAAAAAGCCATTAAAAAATCCGAAATGTAAAACAGGTGTATAAACCACATGTCTTTTAGCACAAGAACCTAAATGGCTTTTCCCCTTGCTGCCCATGACTCTGGTTCTGGGGCAGAAAGCAACCAGTAAAACAACATGGGCTACTGGGAGCTGCTGTCCCACCAGGCAGTTGTTAAGCCATATAAAGTTCTTTGAAAGAAAGAAGTCTGAAGACTGTGGAGTAGAAAGAGTAAGTTTTTGGATAACTGTTTTCCACCTGATAAGTTCTTCGGGCTGTGGCAGTAGATAACTTGTTTTTTATATCTATCTGTGCATGTCTATTTCTTTCCATGAATATCCACAGTGGGAGTCTTTTTTCACTTGGGGAAGCAAAGACAAGAGGTTTTGGGGCCCAAGAAACCCTCCTGAGGATAGGAGGCCAAGCTGCTGTACCACTGCCTCCTACAAGACCTTCCAGCTCAGAGGAATCCTTCTCTAATGCCACAAATTGCAAGAAAAATTCCTGCTGAAACCACTGCTGCTGCTGAGAGGAAAAGCTGTGCGTAGGCAGCCCCTGCGTTTCCACCCTCTTTCTCTGCAGCGTACATCATGATAATCAATAGCACTGTTTAGCTTTTCTGTTCTGCCAAGTGCTCTTTTCATTGAGCCGGTGTTATTTCTGCACCAGCATGCTTCAGCTGTCCCACCTCTCATCTCAAACAGTCCAGGCGAGGATCTACGCAGGACCCCGTGAAGGCAGCACTCCAGCCCCAGTGCTCAAGAATGGATGATCGGGGACGCATGAGGAGGTTCTGGGCTCCCTGGCTCTTCAAATTTTAATGCCAGTTGCATCACCCCATTTCAGTTATGTCCCTATAACTCAGAGTAGCGTGTTATCTGGATAAAAACTCTCTACATGCATTGCATTTTCTAGTTCAGAGTATTGAATTTCTTGTCAGAAGCAGAATAGGAAAAAAAAAGTAGATCATCTGACATTTTTTTTAATGTTGATTTTCTCTATTAACCTTAAAACTTGCTTTTGACCCAGAGGCTAGGGAAATATATTTCTCAGTGTTTAATAAGCCCTATGTTGTCACAACAGATTTATCAGTGTCTGAGGCAAGCTCATTCTTTCGGATTCATTTGTTTGTTTCTTTGACTCCCAAAGGAGTTCCCAGCTCATTGGGAAACATTAATTTGCAGACTGGCTATTTCAAAAGCGTAATGCTGACAGGAGATGGCTGTAAAAGCTGGTGTCTTTGACCAGTACCACTCCAACGTCTGTTTCTGCATCAGACAAAGCTGGTCTTGCTACCTCCCCTTGTTCCAACCCATCCCGCTCAGTCGCAGCCCTCTGTGGGGTGTTGAACCTTCTGGAGGTGCTTCGGGGTCAGGCAACTGTGGAAACCATCTTCTTTTTCTCAAGTACATACAAGTAGTTTACAGCATCCAGCGTGAGCTCTAATCAGCTTCTAATCAGCTTCATGGAATTAAACTTAAATCTTTATTCTTTCCTATTTTCTAAATTTTCTCTTTTTTTTTTCCTATTTTAGAGTTGGCTGTTTCACTGAGGTGAAAATTTATTTAAAAAAATAACTTTCTTAAATGGATAAACACACATAAATAATAGCAACTGAAGAATGCATTTGGCCCACCATGGCCAAAAAAAAAAATAGTTCCTGCTTGTTTTCTCTGGACTTAGAGCTCTTCCCTTCCTGTGGTCATCAAGCCAGGAAGGCTCCGGAGGATCTACTACTGCTTAAGTCCTTGTGGCTGCCATACAGGAGCACGCACGGAGATGAATTTTGTGCTTTGTACCTGCTCAGAGTGGCTGCACTCACCACAAACTAGTTATGGCTGCATTTCCCAAACCCTGCACCTTAGCAATAGCATGTTCAAGACTGTCACCAGTCACTACTTGATGAATTTTTTAATTTTTATTTTTTTTAAACAGAGAGGCACTTTCTTAAGAAATATAACAGCAACAACACCATAATAATATTCCCAGACACTGCAGTTTCATGGGAGTGTTTTATTCCACTACTGTAGAATACCGAATATTATGAATTTCACCATGGGAGACTTTAAACAGAAAATGCATATCCAAATTGGCAGCACTTTATTATCTCATCTGTTACCCATCAGTATGCCTTATTGCTCTATTTATCATATATGTCCATATTGTTCCCATTTCAGGAACAGCATTTTAAAATGGGAATCTTTCTAAGTATAGGAGTTATTAAAGCATACTACGGTTTATCCTATTTTTTCAAAGGAATATAAGATGGAGATAGTGTATTTTACATGACAGTATTCTTGCAGCAAGTTTACTACTGTCCATGAAGAAAGTCTTGATGAAATTAAATAGGTGGAAAAAAAATTTCATGGAGTGTGCAAATGAAACAGCCAGGAATAAATCCATTTATGCAAGACTCACGCTGAGAGGCTGATGAGCTTTGACAATTGGAATAAATTATATTGGCTGGAAGGGGAATCCATCCTTTAAAGACAGGACAACGCTGAACCTCATAATAGTTTTCATTTGGCAACTGAAAAAGATAGCTTTATGGAAAAGACTGGGTAGTCTTGTCTACTAGAACAGAGCAGCTCTCCTGCAGTGTGGTTTTTCTACCTGTTCATGATGCAAGAATGCAACTGATGAAGTTGTCTCTTCTCTGGCCAGGCAGTGCGGTGACTGCTGTTAGCTACCTGGCATGTTGTGCACGACTGGCGGCACGGCTCCGTGTGGCCACACTCCAAACATCCTTAGTAAGTGGGGGTCTGTAGCTAAACACAGTACCCACTAACTGAAGAGAGACTGGGGTCCCTTCCCCAGATCTCCTGTGCAAATCTGGCAAACTATTTCCTCAATTTTCTTAGATTCCTCTGCATCAAACAAGGATGATAACAATGCTGCTTGCTTTTGTGCTAAGGGCCCTTTGTTTAGATTGGGGTGAGTATAATCTCTTGCTATATATAGTACACTACCTTAAGGCACTACTGTGATGCACACAAATAATTACAAAAATTATGTTAATCATTAATAATAGTTTCAGTCATATATGGCAGTGGCATCTGTATTTGTTGTCCCCCAGCCTCAACATTTCAGGAGGTAGTCTGCCTCTGATTTCAAGTCCTTGATGTTCCCCATCATTTACAATGGTTTTAAAGTATACTTGCTTTACTCTCAAAGGAGAATTGAACCGACTGCATGTATACATTCTTTCCTTTAATATTACTCCTTTCTATCTCCAAAATAAATTCTTAACCTAATCAAACAGTTCCTTCCTTGGATCCAAATTCTGCAGAAGAATCTGCAGAATAACAAATGAAGAAGTGGTATCTTCTATAAAGGTACATTTATTCATTTATAATTTGACGGATATATTAATTCATATCCATATGTAGTATAGGAGCATTCGTATGACTGAATCTGTTCATTAAAACAGATTGTCAGGATTTAATAATTTTCCAGTATTTTCTTGTTCCATGTTTACGTTACTACTGTTTGGCAAGTATTTTGAAGTACATCAATATCATACTGTGTATTTTTTCAGTCCCATATAAAATAAATCAACTGCTGCCATGGCATAGAGTTAGCTATGTGGGCCAATGGATATGAAATCACGCACTGGAGTAAATCCTTCAGTTGAAAGTTCAGAACAAGTGTTGTCACGTATAATGTAATCAATAGCTACTTTTTTTTCTTTTGAAAAATGGTGATTAGTTAGTAATATTTTACTAGGTTGTTAAAATTAGTAATGCTATATTGTGGTTACTCAGTATATTGCTAAGTTAATTACAAGAAAAAAATTACTTTAATAAAATGGGTAACAAAAACCGTGGACATATTATCTGGGGTTTGCTATCTCAATCCTTGAGATAGAAAGCCCACTTTAGACAATACAATTTCTTCTTTATAGAACAGTTGAAGCTAGAACTTTCTGCTCTCTTTCAATTTCCCTTGGGTTTGTTTGCATTTTGTCTGTTTGTTTGTTTTTGTAGAGGAGGTCTTGTGTGTTTTGGGTAAGCTCATTTCATTGCACCTGACATTTAGCCGCTGACCAACTGCTAAAATTGCTGTCCTGTTTTGTTATGCTGCTGAATAATAGGCAGCCCAGTGGAACGGATGCAAATAGGTTGAGGGTTCTCCTTCAGAAAATGCCATTCCAGACCAGTATTTTCTTCAGATACCGTCTGTGAACACTTCTGATAGTTCTAGTTGTAGAAACAGCAATCATTAGAGCGTACTAGCAGGTCTGTTGGGGTTAACAGAAAGGCATAAAGGCTGTACTGACAGTGAAAGCGAGCACACGGTAGCTTCAGCTGGTACTGACAGGTAGGGGACAGCCAGAATTTGGGACAGAGGATGGACTGTGGTACGAGTATGCCAGAAGTTGGCCACATATTTGTAGCTGTGGCATAAACCTGTTCTCCATCTGCAGGTTGTTTCCCTTTCTGGTTGGTTTAGAGTTAGGGAAGTGGTTTGGCTCAGTTCAATCTTGTGTTTTTGTTGTGTACTCTTAACTGCTGTGTTTGAGCTGCCCATGAGACTGCCTTAGCTTTTAATCTGTGTCTTTTTAAGTCCTTGATGCAATGTGTTGTGAATGTTGACCTGTAATGAAAGCAACTGTACGTTTGAAAATGCTGAGAACCCAGCTATCTGTGCACACCATCTCTCTGCATACATCTTGTTTGGGCAATACAATTAGCAAAGAATAAGGTAAGCCTCAGGTAAAAGCACAACTAAATAGAAACTAATAATGGCTAGCAGTTAATCTGTATAAGGTAACTTTCCTTCATAGCATAAATGAAGTTTCAGTAAAGACAAGCAGCATTATTTGGGTTGTTTTGCATGCAAAAAAAAAATATTATAAGCAGAAAAATCTGTATTATAAGCTCTGCAATTAAATGCTATATTTAAAGCAATTATGCAATTAGAAAAAAGTAATTTTCTGTGCATTTACTGTGCTGTAGATGTAGTTCTAGTCCTAAGTACATAATTAAGTATCTCATGAGAATTGCTTGGTTTTCCTTACAATTCTTTTATTTTTATTTTTATTTTTATTTCCTTCTATAAAAGCTTGACATTAACACTACATTTTATCACAATCTCTGGGAAGATAAGCCCATGCAGAGGTGAGAGTAAAAATATCTCTTATCTGTACCGTGAACTAGTTCTGGGGCTGAGCCACTGGAGTGGCTTTTCAGAACTAAAAATAAACTTCAGTTGAGCACAACTCTGCACGTTTCTGTGATAACTCCAGTGAGCTGCTTCTTGACAAAAAGATTTTCTGTAATAAAAATTTTTGATGCCCAACAAGTAAACAGGGAACCCAAAAGACATTTCTGTTGCTTAAAGACTGTAATAATTAGGATAAGAAATCTGATGTTTCCAACAAAAGACTTCTAATCTTATATCCTATTTTTAATGGGATAATTAAAAGAATACTTTTAAAAATGCCTGCAGTAGGTAATTAAACAAAACTATCTTTATGTCTGTTGGATATTTCCCGAAGAAAGGAATTATTATCTTGTCTCATGCAATTCTATCTATTCCTCCAACTTAATTTATTTTTAATGTTGCTAGGTGCTTGATCTCCATAGTATAATTTATGCAACAGCACAATTTGTCAATTTGTCTTTTACTTATTTATGTAACAAAAAACATTATTTTAATATTTGCTGAAACGATTTTTGTTATGATTGGTATCATTTTTCTTTTATTTTTATTAAATAAAAATAATAATAAAAAACAGGCCATGTTTCATTGATCTGTGTTTAATCTGTTACTCGCTGTGGCTTTAATTTCTCTTTCCTAGTGACAGAAGCCCTAACAAAACTATTAAATGATAGACGTAAAAAATAGGCTGTAGTAACACAGCCAATGTTTAAACTTTATCATGAACATCTCTCTTTTTAAAAGTCATGTATTTGTGGTGTTTTTGTTTTGTTTTGTTTTGTTTTGTTTTTCCTTTTAGAACTCTCACAAATTTCCAGCTTTACTCAATTTATTGATAAATGAATCTATGGCCTAGTTCTCAGTTACCTGAGGACGCATAAAACAATTTTACATTGCCAGCTCAATGTGAAGTGGTTATGCCCATGAGTAGCGGCCTGGGTGTAAATGGAAATGGATGCCTCTACACCTTCTGTAAGGTTCAAGAGGGGCAGATCCAGGCAGCAGAAGAAAAACGTGTGGTTTAATTTACTCCTGTGATGACTGCAGTGCATTTTGTTCTGCTTTGCTGTGGAGGGAGCGGAGGCTGAGAGCTGGCCAAATTGCCTGTGCTCTGTTCAGCACCCAGTGCCTGGGCGTCCCTCTCCAGCAAGGGGATGTTGGTGGCACCCAGCCTTGTCCCCATGCCCCTGGAGACCCTATTGGTCTCCAGCCAGAAGCAGGGCAACATCCCGGTGTTGCTGCTGCAGCCTTCTTGGTTATTCTCAGAGCTGCGGGCCTTCCAGCCTCGTGAGAAGGACGTGAGGAAGATCACACAGGTGTGGTGGTTTTATGCAGGAAGAGGAAATCATAGGAGAGAGCTGCTCCTGCACTGTGCAATGTCAAGAAAAGCTGCCTCAGTTGGATTAAGGAGTTTAGCATAAAAGTTAGGATTATTGGCTCTATTGTTGCTGAAAGCATCTTTGCAAAGCTTATTTGAATGCTCTCTTGAGTCCCACATGAGGTCACAAAACAAGTCGTGGTATTGATGTGTGTTAATACTGCTGTCAGGGCTTCCATTCTCCAGAACAGTTCAGTCTTCAGGAACTAATTTTGCCTTGTCAGGTTATAAAAAGAAGTTACATCTCTCAGGCTGTTAGACCTTGTCGGGGTTTCAGATCTGTAACAGGTTAAAATTCTGAAAGATAGGCTGATTCCTCCATGTTTCTATGGTAGACGGAGTAGGCATGGATTTTATGGATAGCTTTTATGAATGAAACGTTAAACCAAGAACGTGCCCTCTCCATGTTGAGATAGATGATCATTACATGCTCCATTTCCCACGGACCAGTATTTGTCCAGTATCCTTGCTCGAAATACTGCCTCAGCACTCTGTTACTGTAATGACAGAAATGACTTCCTGCTATTCGTAATTCTGAGTGCAGCCATAAGGAATGTTTGAGCAAGCATATACAAAGTGTTGTCATCAATGGCACATACTAGCCTTGTTTTTCAACCTGTCTGTAATTTGTGGACGGGCATTGTTTGGGATTCTGAAGATGTGAGACCACCGCATGGTGCTACGACAGCTGAGGGAAAAACACCCATCTTTCGGGAAAATTGCTTCTTCTCCGCAGAAAAAGGGCCCAAGTCACAAGTGAGAAAAATGAATAACAACAACAGCACGTATGAATAACAAAAATGAATAACAAAAGAAAGCAAAAAAGAGTGGACTATAACATTATCGACGGCTTGTATTTGCCTTTTAACATTTTAGTGTGTGGTTTATGAATGCAGGGAACTGAAATGGAGAGGTTATTTGACAAGTACCGTGCCTCAGCAGAGTACGGTCCACCAGTATATGAAATCCTACATCTTCGTCAGCTCCAAGGGGCTTTTCTTTATGAATATCGAGTGATACATTGCTCACAGGTGACAGAATAGACGCGAGGCTTAAAGAGGAATTGCAATGATTAAGAACTGACCTGAAGAATGGGTGTAGGGCTCATATTTCAAACATAGATGTCAGCGTGGAAAAAGGAATAAGAACACGATGAGAATAAAAAACAAGGCTAGAGTCAAGGCTGGCGTTGCTGATGGAACAGATGGGAAAGGTGGCAGATGAAAAGAGAGGATCAAGGCTGACTGTTGCAGTCTAAAGCAAAAATCCCAGCACATTTGAATTAGCTGTGCTCCACAGGGGAAATGCGGATGGTAAAATCAAAATAACAGGAGAGAAAAAAGATTCTGATGGCAATGTTTTGGGAAACAGATGGAAAACCAGGCGAGGATGAAGACAGCAAGAAAGAGAGGTAGCAGGTAGGCAGAAAATAATTAGGACAGGAATAAGAAAGGTATTACTTGGGACTGAGACGAAGCAATGGAAGTTTTTTTATCCTGTTGGAAGAAATGGCACTTCTAAAAGAATTCTTGGCACTTCTAAAGGGAAAATATCACCAGACAAGAATCATGGATTTAGTATAATATGATAATTTAGAATCCAGTCTAATCTGAAAAGGTTCCCTGGTTCCTTTTTTTTTTTTTTCTTGGAGTCTTAATAATGCAGTTTGCTACAATCTCGGTAGAAAAAAAATGAAGTAATCTATAGGAGATTTTCCACACATGGGTAGCTCAGCACATACATAAGTGATTTTATCTGCCAAATAAATATAGCATTTCTTGCAAATAGTAAGAATGCAAGCAGCTCAGGTAAATTTAACAAATAATAATAAATCCCAAATCAATATAAATTCCTTATATTTGTTCAGCTAAACTAGTAACAAGCTAAACTGTCTCAGCTATTCAGCAAAAGGAACTTAAAATTGTATGATTATAACTAATTAATTTAAATTAGTTACACCACTGGCTAGTGATGTAGCTATTTTCACCACCAGAATCACATAATAGGAGTTAGCATAAGCAATTTCTTAGTGCACCTCATCTCTGAGTATATGTGCTGTTAATGGGAACAGTACACATTTGTTAATCAGCAGAGGAAGCAGAATGAGCATGGGAGATCAGGATGTACTCTTTATTTTTAAAAAGACTCTTGAGATCCAAAATGAACATATGGGACTAAATAAATTAAGAAAGATTTGGAACTTGAACGTTTCGTTGGTATTTCCTCTTTATTTACATTTAATGGTATTTGCAAAAGTTCTGCAGATTTCAAAAATCCAAAGACTATTTTTTTTTTTTTTGGTAGGGAAGAATTTCATGACCAGCAATAGAATAAAAGGATTCACACATTGGTGCAGTGTTTTTGCATCTACAAAAATAACATATTTAAAGATTTTTGTAATAAATATTTTTTCACTGTGAAATTTATCCCAGTCATAAAAAACAAATATCAATATCAGGTAAGGCCAGACGGGTCCACCATAACCATTTAGTCTGAGCTCTAACCAAGGGTTTTGTCAGAATTTAACTTTTTCAACAAGGATTTTTGGAAAAGAAACAGATTTTCAATGAGTATATTGTAGTGCTGAGGAAGTCACTAAACCCCTCAGCACGCAGCTGCGATGGTTAATTGAGCACCGATAAAACAGCGAAACAAAATGTAAATTTTAATTCTAATACAAATATGATTAATATCAGCATTCAAATACTGGATTTTATTTTACTGCATCAGTCTCTTTAATTGCTCTATATCATCCAAATTTCTTTCCTAAAGTATGTACCCCACAGCACCAAGTCATTCCTGACTGATAAGCATATGGAGCAACACTGAGCGTGAGGCAAAAATTCCTCATTCTTCAGTCCTTTTCCAGTCCATGTCTCCTGTGCACCTGCTGAAACATATGAACATTTGCTTGAACTGCAGCCACTGTCTCAGCCAGGATTGTGCCAGGATGAATTGCTGAGGAAATGCTCGTGATAAACTCCTATTTATTTCAGATTAGCACATATATTGGCCCTTTTAGCTACCTCGACAGCTTCTACCTTGTGTTCAGACTATCATCCACTGGAATCTACTAGATCAAATATAGCCATGATCAGATCCTGCACTCTTTGCAATAGGTAACAAATCTCTCATTGACTTCCATGAAATCAGGATTAGGCACTTAGCCTTTTTAGGGGGTTGACATCTTATTGCTGGATATCTGGCCTTCTGTCATCTGTCTTTGTTTTCATTGCTATTGCACTGCTATATTCCTTTCAACAAGTGATTGATGCTTATTATTAACAGTTCCCCTGTTGATGCTTTGTTCAGATTCTGAACTAATGCATTTTTATATGACCTTTTATAGTGAATTGAGAAGAACGCATATGAAAATATAATGTTTTTAAGATTCCAATCCTTAATTACCTCTTGCTAGATTCTTTTCCTTTTCTTGTGAAAAAAGTATTGAATGTGATTCTCAGTAATGTGTTCTAATTTTTTTATGCACAGTGTTAATGAGTATGTCTATTCTTAGTACATGGTCATAAATTATTATCACCTGTAAACTTCTTTTTTTCTCCATTGCCTGCTTGCATCTTTTTGATTAGCACAGGACTGTTATAAAACATGAAGCACTGAAGAAAGCCTTATTTTATTATTGACATTTTTCCTTGTTATTAAATTCTGATTAAACTGTTTTCTTGCTGATTCACTAGCCCATGCTGTCCTCTTGTAGTTACTCATCTCGGTTGAAGTCTTCTGTGTTTTTGCTGGCACACGAACAGTAGAATATGGCCATGTGACTACCAACTTGACTTTTTTTTCTGCATGTTCTGACACGATGATACAAATCTGGAATATTGTATGCACATATGGACACGCACATTATGCATGATGTATACATATACACACAATTCTTTAATGGAAAAATATGCATTAGAAAATCAGTGGCCGGAGTGGTATCAGCTGTGACTGCCATGGAAGGTATTAACTCACCACAGATAAGCTGTGCAAAAAAAACCACTTGTAATTGACAAGTAACTTCTTATCCAGATCACCTTTATTTTACCTACCTGCTATGCTATATTATGTAGATCTTAGGTTTGAAGGGTGCATCAAGGACGCTGATATGACAGAGAGTGGATTCGAGGCCTTCACCTATATACTGGCTCAGGTGAGTGTGCTGCTGTGTAGTGCCTACTGCAGTGGGATCCAAACTCAGTTGAGCATTTATTCACAGTCTACTGCAAATAATAAAATCCCATTTCACCATCTAACCAGATAAAACATGCATCGCCATGAATTATTCTTACTGTTTCTGAAGGAGGTCTTGATGTGCATGTGGAATAGCACTGTTCTCAACGACACAACAAAACAAAACCCAGCTTAGAGAATTAAATCCTTTCCATACCTGTAAAGACAATTAGGTCAAGGAGTGTGGGTTTCTAGATTTCAATCATTTATGTGCACCGTTGTAAATTTCTTTTAAATCTATATTTAAGTTCATTATACATCTGTAATGTATAGTGGCAGTTTTTTCTCTTTTATTATAAAATATTAAAATACAATTTACCAGCTGAGATCTTTGCTGCATTTTAACATCATTTGATATTCATAAGGGGACTCTTCCTTAGTTAGACTTGGGTGAAAAAGGCCCAAGTTTCTGATGTATCTGTGCTCCTGTTCAAGGAGATTGGCAATATCACGCTAAAGCACCTATTAGAAGTAAATACCTATACATTTTATTGTCCGATGCACAGCGAGGATGACCTAAATGCGAGCTTTCCTCCAATATCTTAATCTTTCAGCCATCACAGTGGTACTGTTTGCTCTTTTCACAGAACTCAGTGGCAGGTTGCATCACAGAGCACAGAAGATGGTTACAGGGAGGTTTGGGCTGGGGCTGCAGCCACCCCGACAAGGTGACAGGGTCTGCACGCTCGTTCGCGTTTCTGCTCTCCCTCCTTTTCTTTTTCAGGCTCATCTCATCCAGTGGTGAGAGAGAGGTGATGACACGAGGACAGACAGAAACTAGCACAGAATTTATGGGTGAAATGGCTTGAGTGAAACTACGCTTGTCATGAATTGGTGATGGGTAAAAGGCCTCAAACTGCACACTTCCCATGTGTTGAGGTTACGTACTTATATTGGTATCTGAGTGTCTGGAGCTTTGAGACCTTGCTTTGTCTCTGGAAGGGACGATTTAGTAATAATAGTAATAGTAACAGTAACAATAATAATAATAATGGAAATGCAATGGAAGATCAGCATGCTTTCCTACATGAATATTCCTCCGCCGCTACTAAATTCATTTTTTGAAAAATATACCAGCAAATAGTCAGTTAATAGCAAATCTAACTCCACAGCCACAGTATTGTTAGCCTGCTTGTCCTTCTCCAGGATGTGTGTGTGTCCGTGTGTCCGTGTGTGTGCGGTGCGTGCTAGCACAGACTGCGTGCCAGGCTGCACAAGGCTAAATTTAGCTTGCAGTAAGTACTGCGCCCAGCCAACATAGCTGGGACCCGCCTTGAGAAACAAACCCCCCGATACACGAGTCACGGATCACCTGGGCAGCCTTACACCTCCCCAACTTTTCTATCTGGGCCCAGCAGCCCAAGCGACGTGCTGCACCTGGGCGAAACCCAGCGACACGCGCACGAAGGAACGAAGCACCCCCACAAACAAAAAGCGGGATTTTGGGTTAAACACGTAAAATTTTCTCCTCCCGCGGCCGGCTCGGGACGGGTCGCGGCGCCCCCGCTCCTCCTCCTCCTCCTCCTCCTCCTCCTCCTTCCCCTCCTCCCCCCGCCCCTCCCGGCGCTGTCCGCGGTGCTGGATTCTGCCGGCGCGGGAGCGCGGAGGCGAGGAGGAGCGTGCCCGCGCGCGCGCGCTCCCGCGGGGCTCCCTGCTCGCGCCGGCGCGCGCCCGAGCGAGGGCAGGGCCGGTCCGGGCGCGCTCCCCCCCCTTCCCCACCACCACCACCACCGCCCCCCCCCGCCTTATTTCCGGAGCCGGGACTAGCGGCGGAGCGGCGGCTGCTCGGGCACCGGCTTCATCCCGCTCCTGCCCCCGGGGCTGGCTCCCCGCCTCGGAGCTCGGCTGCCCACCCAGGAGGAGCGCTGCTCCGAGGAGGTGGAGGAGGAGGAAGGAAGAGGGAGAGAAGGAAGAAAGGGCTTTTTTTCCGTGGCTTCGTGGATGCTCTACTTTTCCTGGAAATGCAAAAGATTATGCATATTTCTGTCTTCCTGGCGCCTGTGGTTTGGGGACTGATCTGGGGGGTGGATTCTAACAGCATCCAGATCGGTAGGTGCCCGCACGCCGGCGGACACGGCTCTTCTCCTGCCGGCCGTGCCCCGCTCCGGCCCCTCGCCGCCCCCCGACCCCCGGTTCGGGGGGAGCCCCGCGGGGGTCGCGGTGCCGGCGCTGCCCTTGCCCAGCCGGGCTGACCGAGGCGTGTGTGCGTGTGTTTCCCTGCAGGGGGGCTGTTCCCGAGGGGCGCCGACCAGGAGTACAGTGCGTTTCGGGTAGGCATGGTTCAGTTTTCCACCTCGGAGTTCAGGCTCACGCCGCACATCGACAACCTGGAGGTCGCCAACAGCTTCGCCGTCACCAACGCCTGTGAGTACCGGGGGGGCGAGGGGGAGCCGCCGGGCAGGTGCGGGAGCCCCGGGGGATGGAAGGAAGGAGGGAGGGAGGGAGGGAGGCAGGAGCCTTAAAATGGTTTCCGCCGCCCCCGCCCGGCTGCTCGCCCTCCCTCCGAGCCGAGCCGGACCCGCATCCCGCCGGGCAGCCGCGGTGCGCCGTCAGCCATTTTCCTCGGCGCCGCTCTCTCCATGGCGCCGCGCCGGGGCACCGGGGCCGCAGCCCCCCGCCGAGCCCCTCAGAGCCCCCTCGGCGGCGGGCAGCGTGGGCGGGCGGCGGGGCCGCGCCCTGGCTCCGCCTCTGTCTCTGCCTCGGCCCGGCCGGGGGCTCCCGGCAGCGGCTCGCAGAGCGGCCAGGGGTCCCCGCCGTCCTCCCCCCGTGCCCCCGTTTCCATCGCGAACCGTCTCCCTCCAGCGGTGCGGTTCCCCCCAGTCCTCTTCCATACTAGCCCCTGCCCGTCCTCCCGTCCCTCAGAAAGGGTGCTGAATCCAACCGCAGCTTACCGGCAAGACCGATTTCCCCCCGTCGGCAACCTTCTTTTTTTCACCTTTTTTCTCCCCAAATTCAGCCACGTTATGGTAGGCGAGGTGGTGTTGAAGAGGGGTGTCTCGGCACAGGCTCTGGGGTAGGTGGTGCAAGAGGGCAACCTAAGGAGCCTTCAGCAGCGTGGATGAGGGGTGGCATGCAGCTGAAGGGATAAGGGAGGTAATATGCTTCTTATTACCTTCTCATCCTCATACGTGCTGCTGAAAGCTCAGGAAAGGCTCAAGTCAGAAAAGGTCGGAGCATGTAACCAGCCTCATTGAGGCTGCTCTGGTAATCGCTGCGAGCTGCTGGGGAGCGCTTCCATCCCCAGCTAATGAGGGTTTCCAGAAACCAGAACGACACATGGTTGAATCCGCAGTATGCGTTGCTGGGTCCGTCGGTGAAGTAGGGTATTGTGTAGTGATCTGCATGACGTTCTGCAAAAATGTGATGGTCTTCTGTGTTTCTCAGTTCTCTGTGGTGAGCAAAATCCTGAAAATGGTTTGTTTAAAACAGAGATTTTTTTTCCACTGGTACTAGAGATGAGTATTTCTTGACTTGTCCATGTCATATATGTGTTAAAGACCATGTCTTTGAAAAGGTTAAGCAATTGCATTTTTCTCCAGCCCCGGCAAGTTTTGCACGTGTGTGTATGTGCATGCAGAACTCTTGCAATATGCAGGTGACCTGTGTAGGCTGCAGTCTGCAGTGATGTACTGCCAGCAGAAGGGAGTCTTCTGCCCACGTTTTGGGTTTCCCTTTGAACGTTGTCCAAGGCTTCCATTTTCAAGCCATTCTGAGAGCACCAAATTAAGACATGAACTGGTACTCGCTTTTTAGTCACCTCAGTTGCTACTGGTGGTTTAGTGAACTTATCAGTTGGTTTTAATTAACTAGTGAGCTATATGCCAAAAATATGTCGAGTATTTCCTTGATTACCTTCCAAGAAAGTTGTGGCTGGAGGAAAAGGAATTCTGAAGACAAGAAGCAAAATTCAGCGGTTGGTAAATTTGTAGAGGCCTGCATACACAGTTGGTTAAGGAGGATCCATTTTCTTCATCCTCTTTTTCTTCTTTTGGATTCATTTTTATTTGAAATATCGAAAAATCTGCAGGTGGTTATTTCAGAGTAGTGTATGAAGAACCTGTGTCCAAAGCCAGCACAACGAACAGTTAAGCAATGTAAAAGAAGGTCACAGAAACATGGCGTAACACGGAGATGAAAATGCTTCAGTGCTTGTCCAGGCATTTCACTCCAGCAAGAGACTTCCCATGAGCAGTAACAGGCTTAAACCTTAACAGCAGTAAAGATCTAAAGACCTCTTTCTGCCCTAAGAACCACAACCGCATTTTGTAAAATCGCCAAGTGGAACACTTCCGCTGTGGTGTACCCACGGGGCAGCAGGCCCGCAGGAGGCCGCCACGGCTCTTGGCAGGACAAGCTTCCATCCTGACAGGAAAACTGGGGCACGCGGTTCCCTCTGCTTCAAAAATTAGGTGAGGAAGAAGAAAGAAGCTGTAGGACTATCTCAAGGAAACTTCAGCCTTATCGTCTGCATGTGCTCTGAGCTTATTCATGAAGCAAGGAGTCTTTTAATGAACAAGTTGTATTGCTGGTACTATTTTTAGATTAGGTTCCTAAACTTGCAGGAGGGAGGGCGGCTGTGCTCATGTACCACTGAAGGTTTTGAATTGGTGTGAGGCTGCTCAGTCACTTAAAGGTACCAGCAGATGAGTACAGCAGAGGAGGGGTGGACTCCCTGTTTCATAGTGCTGTAGCGCGTAGGTTGCCTTCCCTCACCCAACATCTCTGTAACAAACAGTCATTTTAGGCTGTTGTGCTGACAGGTCATCAGGAGTAGCTGTTGGAATCTAATAGCAGTTTGCCACCTCGCAGGGCGGTGCCACTAGGAAGCTTCGTGGTTTTGATGGAGAGACGGTGCTTTCTGCAGCCCGATGGCACAATTAAGAGAAATGTTCACTGCTCTAATTGCATCCTTCGAGAAATGGGCTAAACTTGGCCCTCTTTCTGAGTTCTTGATGATTCAGAGGATTACAATGTAGGCACATGTAAAGGCACGTGTTAACAAAGCAGATCACTGTAACAGTGCCTCCTTGGCCTTTAAAGGCTGGGTCAAAGGTACAGCAAGCACTGCAGTTAATTCACAGGGTGGAATTGGAAGGTATCCAGAAACTGGACTTTATTGTCCTTCAGCAAAGTGTAATTGAGTCTAGTCTAATTGGAAAAGTGCTGACCATAAGTAGCGTTGGATTTTTAATTCTTAATTCTGTCAAAAGAAGAAAATAAGTTAGTGAAGACGAAATCCTTTCCTCTGAAGTCCACCAACCAGACAAGAGATAGTTGTGTTATGTAGTCATATATCCTTACACTGAAAGGATACTGGAGTCCTAAAGAGAGATTTCCTATGGAGTGCTATAAAACCTCCATAACTCTAACAAGTTTTTCACATAGTAGTTTCAGTACAGGTGTAATATATGAATGATCTTAGATGTTTAATTCTGCTGGCTCAAGAGCCGGTGTTGAGCTTTTCTGTCTTAAATCAAGTCTTACAGCTCTGCAGGGATCACTGCACCATGACATTATGACAAGGGGATGCTGATTCATGCATAAACCTTAGATCCTTTCATTATAACTACAACCAGCAGCTTTGAAAACCTATGAATATCTAGCATGTTGCAACTTGTGAGTCACGATAAAGGTTTTCCCAGCCATTTTGGAATATAAAGCTGTTGATGGCATCCTTAAAGGAATAGCATGCAGCATACTCCTAGCAAAATAATTAAAGAATAACTCAAAAATCATATCTTGTAATGGTAGTGATGGTACAAACATAGGTGTGTTTATTTGAATTAAAATTACTATGGATCTTGCACAGACATATTTTATGATGAAAATGATTTTGAAGGAAAGGAGGAATTTTAATAAATACTTATGTTTCAGTTCAATTGTATTCCTGGTCCGTCCCATTTCTTTTTCATGATAAAACATTTCTCAGGCTCAGTGAGCACTTGTGAAACAGTTTCTGTACTCCCCTGTAATTAAAATGGACAAGATGAAATGGGTTTTCTTAATAAAACGATATGTTTTACACAGGTTGTAGCCTAAAATTGGAACTCTTGTGCTTTTGCTGCTCTCAAAACATCTCTCCCCTTGAAATCAAGCCCTGTAGCAAGCCTTAAACATTCCTCTTCTCCTGAGAGTTATACCTAAAGAAACCTGGGGTGTTTATTTTCTGCCAGTGCTGTCCCTGCTGTGCCTCTTTGCTCCTGGCTCGCAGAGAATTTTCACACAGATGTGGTCCAGAACGTGGGCAGATACAATTGTGACAGCTTTGGCTTGGCTACTTGACTTTCCAGATTTTTATTACGTGATTATTGCATTAATATTGTCCATATATCTGAAATAAAAATTTACCATGCAGTTTTGAACATACTATGAATTTATATTTTAATCTTTATAAACCTTGAAGTGAATTTTTTAATAGCAGTTTGTGAGTAGCATATTAATCAAGCCTTTAATATTCCAGTCAAACTCTTAAATCAACCAGTATGTCAGTCAGCCTTTTCAATATATGTATATGTTCATATAAGCTTTTATTTATCTTTAATATATGAAAAATTAGGAAGTTTTCTTCATTTATGCTAATAAAAGCTTTAATTTACACTGACTTAAACAGAGCTATTGATTGTTCACATAGCTGGGGATGTATTTAAGCCCTGGCCATGTGTAGGAATTCTGTACTATCCAGTGTTTGTTACACATACTAAACCAAGGGCCAATGCATCAAGGAATACTGATACTGCTGATTTCTTTATTTCTTTTATCAGGCTTTTAATACTTCAACTATTGTTGAGAGTTAAGGCAAATTAAACAGATACCATTCCATATGCTGACCATTACTGGGGAAGTATATATATAAAAAAAAAAAAAAGGTAACTTATTTTGAAAATACATTAAACAGGCAAAGCTATTCTATGACTGTTACTTAAAAAAAAATTAAGATAATCGGTAAAATTAATTATGAGGTACCTGCTGTGAAAGCATGCTTAAATTGTTAAAAAATAAAAATAAAAGTTATAGGAAAAGGTCATTTAAAATTAATAATTGTCTAATATGTGTTGGTTGTACTAATTTTTAGGAGACTAAAAGGAATAAATAACCCACAGTAAACATAAATGTGTGCATATATGTATGTCTGTATATAATGTAAATTCATATATAATTTTATATATATAATGAAAAATAGTTCATTTTTGATGTCACATAAAGAAAAAGCAGAACATTGGTTAAACCCTACAATCCATTTTCTGAAGAGGATTATCTCGGAGCTCTTACTAGTAAGATAATTTATCATTTCAAGTCAGCGTTCTCACCCCTGTAAGTGAATTGAGTGCATGAATTACTAATATTTTATATTGAAGTATAATGCCTATATTGTGGAACCAACCTACAGCTGAAGCCAAGGAATGTCAGGTCAGGCTGAAAACAACACTGAAAAGTTGTTATTTTAAAAGTTGTTATTATAAATACCTGAATATGTAATCTTTTCAGTTGTATGTATCAGACTGTTTTTGTCTATATGTAAATGGCCTTCTTGTATAACAATTAACTGGAACATTCATTTCTGAAATGACCAGGATTTTTCCATATTCTTATAACTGTTCATTGCATTTACGAGAACATGAACACGGTGGCATCTGCTTTTAGAAGACGACAGATGAGGGATTAATTCCTTCTGTACTACAGATTTCTGAAGAGGTACAGGGTAAAAGTCTACAGGTTTTTTATAAGAAATATGTAGGCTTGTATAGCTTTCTTATTTTGTATTGAAACATTAACATTTTCCTTTAAGTTCACAGAAAAATCTGCCTTGACTGCAGGTACATATTAGATGTAACCTTACTAAAACTGAAAAAGGGCTTCGATTTAGATAACTAAGGTCTTCCAATATTGAATTCCTTATGGATAAACAAGGAGGAGTGAGAAAAAGCATCAGACCAACACAGTGAATGCGTATTTTAAAACAGCTAAACAAGAAGTAAAAGCAGACTTTAAATAAGCACGTGTTGAGCAAATTCATGTTGTATCTCCTAAAATCAATAACTGCACTCAAGAACTGTTTGTTTTTAATGGAATTACTGGGTGTTATAGATGTCTTTAATTTTGTACAGTTGATTTTTTTTTTAATTTTTCTGTTTTTTTCATTGTTTTGGGAAATGTTCTCAAATCAGGCAGTTTATGGAAAGATTACCTTTTTTTTCCCCCCTAAAGTTTCCAGTTGGGAGATGAATATAGAGAGTTAACATTTTTGTTCTGGATCTGATTTCATTTACAGAATCTTAATATGTTTAGCTACTGCTAGTTATTTCATGAGACATTTCAAAATTTTACAAGAAAGTTGCTTACTGTTCTGCAGTGAGGTAGGGTTCAGCTTCAGCTACTGCTGTCTCCCCACACATTTTCTCAAACCTGACCTTAGAGAAATCAATAGAACCTTTTTGAGAGCTTAAATGTTACATGCAGTTCAACTAAAGGCGACAGAATCAGGCACAAGAAGTGCTTTATTTCAACTCTAATCTACTCTTTTATTTGATATCAGGGAAGGATATTCAGGTCTGTATTCATTAGCTTAAATCGGCGTGTGATTGCTTTGTGTGCTTGGGGTGCTGGATGTGTAACTGAATTACCAATCACTTGAGCTAGTCCTTGAATGACTTGCTGGGCTTTATTGCACATCAAAATAGTATTTTCATTACTTAACTGCAGAAGGTAAATGGGTTTGCGCTTTTCATTGCTGAAAAAGAAACTGAGTACTTTGCCATTTGCGATTTAGAATGGACACCTTTTTTGCCGAATGATTTTTTTGATGAACGAGAGCAGGACAAAATTGTGTAAAATGTTCATCTTGGCCCTGACTCATCAACACATCCTCCCACAACTGGTACAAGAGTTTCAAAGCTCAATAAGGGACAGTGGCTGATTGTGTAGAATGTTCAAACTAGGTACATGAGCACACGCTTGCTATGCTATCCCACCTATTCATCTTAATCTCAACTTCATGTACTTAATGTTGCATTCGGTTTGATGCTGCATTGTTTCAGGCTGCTGTGGTTAAGGCTGTCATACCACTGTAATTTGTTCTCAGTGTGAATGTGTTCCTTTACAGGTGCAAAAACACCATTTGGGGTGGAAAAGATGCCTCGGCTTATTGCATATACTGTGAACTGATTTTCTTTTACATACTTTGAAAATTGCAAGTAACAAAATAACATAAGCGCCCAGTGTGATAGGTAATTGAAACAGCAACCCGATAGGTAACGTGGAGATTTTCTTGTCATTCTTACTGAGAAGACTGCTTTCAGAGGTCATGTCAGCAACAGTGCCAGAGAGCTCAACGGAATGGTTTTGCAACTGCTCTGCAGCCTGCTGAAAGGGTTTTTCTTTTTTTTTTTTTAAAAAAAAAACATTATTTTTCTTTCGCTTTCTGCCTTTTATGAATGGCAGAACTTGGTAGTTATAGGACTCCGGTTTACATCCCTAACACGAAGAGGCTAACGTGCTTTACCATCCCATGTAGCGTGAATCTAAAATAGTTGAATGTCTTGCATTCCCTTGTGTGTGGGTGAACTATCTCAGAACGTCTCTAAAAACATGCTAATAAAACAGACTGTACGGCTCTGAGCAAGTTGGAGAATTTTTTTGATAATACCATAAATCTTAGAAATTTGGGATGCTGAAGGTCTTCTGGCTGAGAATGTTCCTCACAGGTACTAGTTGTCAGTTGTTTCTGACAAAATGTCTTCCACCCCAAAATGCTGATTTTTTTTTTTGTTTGCTTTTGTTTTTCCCTCATATGACTGTAACAAATTCCAAAGCACTGTAATAGTATGGCCTCAGAGGGGTTCTTGGCACAGATGTGGGAACCCGCGTGATTGTGCTTTGTGCGGGCACGGTGACACCAGGGAGTTTATTCCAGCTGTAATACTTGAAAAGCAGGGTAAAAAATTTGCATGGCTAGTGTATGCCAGGCTGATACTTACATAAGCTACAGCAGTGTTACTTGTAGCAGAAGCTGGATTGATCCACACCAGAACTACAGTGAGTGGTTAGGAGAATCATTCAGGCTTTAACCCTTTTCCTTCATACCTGCCCATGTCAGGCAGAGGACCTGAATTTAACCCTTTGCCTTTCACATCTTGTTTGAACGCCCTGAGTCCTGGACCATTTTTGTTTTGATGTCCATCTTCTCTGTCACTTTGTCCTTTTTCCTGACTCTATTAGTTTTTTTGGTGGGGGGAAAAAGAAATCTCAGACATCTTACTTTTGTCCTGTTGCAGGAAGGGGGAGAAGTAACTTCTGGGTTTTGAGAACAAGAAGACAATTTCCTTCTCTCTATTGTTGTTACGATCAAGCACAGAGGAAAATAAAACATTAGGAAAACTCTATCAGTTTAAATAATTGCTCGATCAACAAACGTTGATTGGTCAGATTTATACACAGCTTAAAACTTTTGAAGCCATTTTGAATAAACACCAGGAAATATTGAACATGGTTATAAAATTGTTATATTTAAAGACTAGATAGATTTGAGGGCTCAGGAAATAAATGAGAAGTAAGTTGCTGTACATAATAAATTGCAGTATAAATTTATAATTGCACTCACAGCCTTACATCTGCCAGGTTTTCAGGTGCTTTCATTTGATGAGATTGAATCATGGTGAAATTCTGGAAAGTCTGTCTAAAAAGTCATTCAGTCCTTTTGCAGAATAATTAGATTAGTTCAGCAAGCCTTACCAATAGTTTGGGAATGCGGCGTGATGAGGCCAGACTATTTTCTCAGTCATATAAATGGTCAAGCTTCTACTGATGGTAGGAGCAAAAACAAATCCAAATTCATATGATGTATGAGGATGGAAGATAACTTATGGAAAGAGGGGAGGGATTAAGCACTTCCAGAAATGTGCTGAAATATTTGAGCATCAATTGGATAGGCAGAATATTTTTCAAACTTTATAGTACATGCTCTTATGTGGCCCTGTTGTATGTGGGTTTTGTTGTCTGTTTGTTTTAAAGTAGTGCAAGCATTTCTTAAGAGCTTTGTCAAGATTCATTATGGAAATCAGAAAAGTTATTAGTCCATCTCAATTTATGATAAATTTGCAAATGGTACTGTTAGCTAAAAGGCTAAGGTTTGGTCTCTGCTTGCGTAGGTAAAGAGGAAAAACATAAGTTTGCTCTTTTTTTTTTTTTTGATTGGATTTGATCATAGATGTTATTCTTTGGTAATATCTCTGCATAAATTTGCATTTTTTTCTTATCTGCCTTTTTAGCTGTAGGAGAATGAGTTTTGGCTTGGCTTCATAGAACTTAGTAATGAACTTCCACTATAGAAGTAAGCAAGCATCTGTGAGCTTCAAATACTGCTTTTTTAGCAAGTGGAGCACTTAATGTTTGTTTGAGCTTATCTCTTTACATCCGTGTCAATATGATAAAAAGAATGTATTCCTCAATTTCTGGTGGAGGCAGTTTAAATTCACTTGCAATTAATACGTGTTAAGACCCAGTTTGTGATGCTTGCTCTATCCTGGGTGACCTCAAGCTCTAGAGTTGTCCCCTCTAAGTCCTCTATAGCATCTGGCAAGCTACGGGGATGCCTCAGATCCATCAGTGTCCAAAATAGCACTCGGTACATACACTTAGTAATCTGAGCCATCTCATCAGTCTTGTGAGGAAAAGAGTATGTCTGTAGAGACCCAAACAACTTTTAGGAGCTTTGACATTTTTGTAGACTGTTTTGTAGATTGTATTTCATTGATACGTGACTTCTAGGGATGTGTATGTTGCAGCATTTACAAGCCACTATCCAAAGTGCATCTCAACTGCCTTAAAATCCAGATGTATTGGGGGGGAAAAAAAAGCTTGTTTTGTTTCTCTCTTCATATAGGTGAAATATTTCAACAGTGCAGGCCTAATTCTCAAGGTGTTTTTTTTTTTTTTCTTGTTCTCATAGTACCTCAAGCAGTTCACCAAAACAAGTGTTGCTAATACTGGGCTGTTAAAAAGACTGTGAAAGTATTTGTGCTATTTAATTTTGACACATTGGCTCCATAGGAAAAAAAAAAAAAGTGCCTTTAAAATTAAATGTCTTATTTCCTAAATGTCACTTGAAGCTTTCTGAGGAAGCTAGCAGTGTTAGTAGGAACACGGTTAACCTAGCCATGTAGGTTGCTTACCAACTTTGTGCTTTGTTCTGTGCACTGCAATTTAAATGTCTTTACTTTTGGTCTAATTCTTTTTTCTTCCTCTTTCACTGTTCCTTCCTTAGGCTTGCTTTTCTTTCTTTTGTCCTTGCCAGCCAGCTAAGTATACCAAAAGTACAATATTCCCTACTCCATCTCATTAGAATTGTCCTCTGCTTTCCAGGTTCCAGTTTAAGAACTCTTTGCTCAAGGACTGATTTTATGTAAAATACAGATCAGGTGGGGATATAGTGACGATAGTGATGGGTATAAAATGTCTTTTTGCTTTTTTTTTTATGAACGCTTTCTGTATTAGAGCTCGAAAGACCTCACCTTGTTCCGAAGCAGCTCCCTAAATGAGCCTGACAAACCAAAGGAGAGACTATAGCTTGACAGAAGGGGAGAGGCATATCTCGCTGCTGCTGCACTGCGGGAGAGTTTTCAGAAAGAAAAGTTCACGCAGTTCACGTCTGTCCTGTGCATCATTCCAGGCTTGTAAGCCAGAGGTTAGGTGTGCACATTGCAGGTCGGGTTGCTTACAGCATTTCTGGGAATTCTGTGTTCTGTAACCCTTGGTTGCTGCGGGTCCTTCCTATCTCTGGTGACACTTCTTCATTTCTCTTCATTTCTCACCGTGAAGTAGGCTGATACGTGCCAGTCCCCAAAGTGACTTGGTAGCAGTGGTGCGTGACACTGTCACGTGTACAAACCAGGAGCTTAACGTGAGTCTTGGAACTGAATGAGGCTGGAGGCACCAGTGTTACCTGCAGTGAGTGGGGAGAATTAGGTGCACAACAACGAAATCTGCAACAGCTGTCACCTAATGGAAAAGATACTAAATCAGCCTAAAATACAGAAAGTTGCTGTTGAGAAGCTTCAAACTGAAGCTCTCATACTAAAACTGTTCCTTCCTTGTCTTGGGTGGCTGACTGCAGCTCTGAGATGAAGGAAGTGGCATCAATGGCAAGAAGCTACTTACTCAACTCTTGTGGATTTAAGCTCTCAGATTGTATAGTACTCTGCATGCTGTGCAGATCTTTCACCTTTCTGTTGGAATAGCCCAGTAGTACAGTAGGAGGTGGAAGAGTCTGGGATCTTGAACGATGGTGGGAAAGAAGAGCTGATTTTTTTTCCTGTTCTTAATGGAATACATTTGCAGTCAGGGCAGGAAGGATATTTTGAATGTTTGTAAAGAGAAGCAATCAATTATGCAGCCACATCACTTTTGCTCATGGCTGTACTAACCTCTAGATTTCTCTTTAGAGGGAAGTTTTTCATTTTATCTTGTATTGGTGGGCCTGTGTTTTTCATCCCGATATTGTAACAGAAAACTGTCTTCACCAC
Source organism: Anser brachyrhynchus (assembly GCF_964034855.1). Classification (NCBI taxonomy): domain Eukaryota; kingdom Metazoa; phylum Chordata; class Aves; order Anseriformes; family Anatidae; genus Anser; species Anser brachyrhynchus. Next base: position 31,416,537 of record NC_137698.1, on the reverse strand, counting down.
TCTTAGGAGGGATTGAAGTGTGGTTTTTTTTGTTTGTTTGCTTTTTGAAATACTTCATTACTATTCTGGAATTACTGTTGGTATTTAATGCTGAATATTTTAGGTAGTAAAAATTAACATTTTCTTTTAAGTTTCATTGGCCATGACCAACCAACACGGTACTTGTTTTCCCAGTGGCTCTAGTGGCTGCATTGTTTCCACATTAAATTCAGGGTAGGGCATTTAATCTGTAGAGTTCTATGTATATTCAACTTTGGCTATGTCAATAGAGATTTCTTCTTATTTAACTGCTGTGGCAGCTGCATTCATGGACACTTAAGCTAATAGTCACTAGATTTAAAGATTAGGATGCTGTTGACAGGATGTTTTCTATGAAGAATCATCAACTGTGTGCTCTGTTTCATCCAAAGTATTTGCTGGAGGAGCTGGTTGGGAAATAAGAAGTGGAACTGTTTGTAGGAATGACATTTTCCTTTTGGCCACCAGATAAAATAACATTACCTTGTTTATAACTGTGCAATCTTCGTGTAGGGAATGTTGTGTTCATATCACGATCCATTGCTATGAAGGAGAGAGTAGGTGATACCAATAAAGTACTCAGGTTGTTTCCTCCCCCCTTTTTTTTTTGTGGATTACTGAGCACAAATAATGGAAGTTCCCTTTTTCCATTTAGGGTGATGTGCATAAGGAAAATAAGTTCCTATTGCCCTTTAGAGACACCTGGTGTATGCTATATTGTATGCTGATTTTTCATTAACTGTGTAGAAACAGGAAGCAAAACTTCAAAGAAAAACTAACAAACCAAACAGCCTTGTGAAGATCTAGATTATTCATCAATAGCATGAAAAGTGAACAGTTCAGACCTGGAAGTCAGAAAATTGGCGTGAATAACTGTAGTGATATGCTGTTGAATAACAAACGAGTGCATCAAGACAAAGATAAATATAACAGCCTTGTTCTGGTGTGCCTGTACCTTTTTACAGGCAATGAAATAACAGCGATGGCAAAATCTTATGCAGCCCTCAGGAATAGGTTTACTAGATTTTCCTTCAAATTCTCTATTCGGTTGATGTAAGTCTCCCTGACAGCTAATATAAGGCTGAATCCTGAAAGGTCCAGGATACCTCGCACTCCAGCAACAGTTATTTGGAATTGCAAAAGCTCAGCAAGGCTGTGATTCACAGGATTTGTCCCAGCCTTCTCCATGCATTTGAAAAAGTTCATCCCATTTTAGCTCGCTATGTAAATACAAAAAACCAAATATGTGGAAAACTTTTGGACTTCTAAGGTGTATTCAAATAGACATTACAGAGGGTTCACAGATGGCTGAATTAAATGATAAGTTATATATTACTAAATTACTGAGGCTGATGACAGGTAGAGGCCATAACTCTAATCCTGTGAAACAGACTGGGTACCAGTGTGTGTGCTACCTTTCTTTCTGTTTCATGTGTCTGGGTTTCCTTCCCGTGCAGAAGGGTGTTTTTGAAGGGACACTCAGTGCTTTGACACCCCCAGAATGTAGGCAGGAGATGAGGGGCTGAGTAGGGCTCCTGGGTCTGCTGTCCAGTTGTAGACACAGACTCCTTACTAAAATCATGCCATTTGTGTAGGTAGCAATACTACCAGCTCTTAAGGGTTGGTTTGGCATATACCAACTAGTTGGCTTAAATAAACTGTAGTTAGTAAAACAGCAACAAGAACAAAAAACCTCTAAGAATTCTGGGAATTGTCAAGATGGAAACTGTTTGAACTGTTGCTTGTTCGTCAACTCAAGGTGAAGTATTATTCTAGGGGTTGTTTGAAAATGTAACTTAGCCAAGAGAAATTTTGTTGAATGGAGTTGGTTAGACTGAAGGAAGGCCGGCCTGTGTATGCTCTTTGTCTTTATAATTATTCTTCTCTGACTGATTATCTGTAACCATACATCTGTCTATATCTCTTTCACCATTTTTTATCTACTGAGAGACACTCTTTGTATTTATCTTGCATTATATCTACGTACCCATTCACTCTTTCCATAGCATCTTCTTCTCTTTCTCCTTATATTCTATTTCCAAGTTTCTCTTCCTTTCCAATTTCCTTTCTTGTCATTTCTCCTGACCTTTCTGTTCAGTGCATGAATTACCTTGAGGCCAGACCGATTAACTGTTGTAGATAGAGCCATGTTAAGCTGTCCTGGCACTATGGAAGGATTTCAGAATTGCTTTTTTCTTCCCATTAATTTATTCTGATAGTGAATTTCATGGAAGTTTTCTTTTTGAAAAATGGTTAATTTTGGTCACATCTAGTTGTAACTCATTATAAACTGTACACATTTTTTAAATGACAATTGATGTTCATGATGCAGTGCATTATTACTATTTTTTTAGTTTCTAATTGTGTGGTCTGAAATATGAAAGACTATACTCATTTAATAGGAGCTTAATCGATTGTCCGCTTTGTAACTGAAAGACTGAAAGCCAGATAGCAGCATTGGAAAAGAGAGCTCTTCTTTCCATAGACTGGCTCCTGGCTGTGAAAGGTTGCAGATGGTTGGTTCTTACTGCAAGGGCACATCAGCTTAAAAAATGCCTACATGCAAGTATAGCATGAGGTGATAGAGGAGCTATTACCTCTCTTAATCTTTTATGTTTGGAGTCCTGTAAACTATAAAGTTATTTTTGAAAGTGTAAGATTAAGATGAGCAATTAAACTCTAAAATATTTTGAAGTTACTTTTCAATGGCATGTAAAAATATATGTTTAGGAAGAATACATGATGATAATTAAACAATTCGTAGTGACTGGATGTGGTATAAAGCTTTCATGAGTTACCACTTAGGATTATCTGACTAGCATGAGTGATTTCACCTTTAAATGCAATTTTTTTCCTACTTACTTTGCAATTGGCAAATAATCTGACTGCTAGTAATGGTTTAGAAGGTGCTATCCTATAGTGAGCTATATCCTCATATATATATATATATATATATATATGTAATTATATATTACTCTACCTGTGTCAGCACCAGGTCTGTGCCACAGCCAGTGTCCAAGCAGGATTTAGAAGTGCAGGTGGGCATGCTGACAGTAAGCAATCTGGAGTTGGCCACCTTGCTTTTGAGGGACAGGTGCTTGGCTGTTTGCATGTGAGCTGCCCAACCAGTGACAGCAGGTCTGGGGAATGTGTAGAGGCTCAAAATATTTGCTGCATTGCTGTTTTATTCAGTACTCTGGGATATTAGGGATTCCCCTGGTGTATCATAGGTGACTTCAGATGCTCATTTCTGGTTTATCTCCTGCTACACTGATTTTCATATTCCCTGTTCAGATGTCAGAAGTGCATCACAGGCAGGAATGCAGCACTTTGAATTGTTTGCATTGCAAAACCAAGGTGGGGGAGGGCAAGCCTCATCGGCCTCCCGTAATTAGGGACAGTTTTGAGTTCACACCAAGATGCCAGATTTACTGCCACCCACACCAGGAGCTGTGCACAGCAAGGTGGCCGAAGTGTCTCTCTTAGCTTTCTCTTTGTATGACTTGACCCTTGCTCTGGAGTACTTGGAAGTAGCAACCAATACATACAAGCATGCATGTTTTCCGTAATGTGTAAATGAAGATATTTAAATTCCATAGAAGTGCCTTTGTATTTAGCTTAATGGAAAGAAATCGCTGGAGAAAGATAAAGCATTGATTTCCTGGTAATATGCAAAAATCCTTTTTCTGGTTGCAATCTTCTGTGGTTTCAAGCTGCATTGATTCTCATTCCTGCTAATTTTAAAATTCACTAAAAAGGAAAAAAAAAGTCACTGTGCTATCAAAAAAACCATCATACACTTTTCCAACAAAAGATTCTGATTGTATTGTGATGTATCCTTCAGGGAAACTGGGTGCAGTTTTTCCCATGCTCTTCTGCAATTCTTATTAGCGTTACCTTCTGGCAGTGCATTCCAGTGACATTACAAACCCCAGAGCCTGTTTTGGATGCTCATGCTGCCAAATTCAATCCATGTATAAGTTATAGACTTGATACTTTTTCTGGGAAAAAAAATGCCTTGCTATTTTAAGAGCACTCCTCTGTTGTTGCCTTTGCTGTGTTCTGTCTTGTGCAGCATTAACAGAAGTGAAATGTTTGATATAAGAAATTGGTTGTTTTACTAAGCCTAATTTAGTCCTGAATGTGAACAGCACTGTTTGCATTTTTCTGGTGTTCTATTTTAACTGTCACAGTGGTGTGTAATTCTAGTCTGGGACTTGATATTTCCCCTCAAGAAGAAACATAAATTGGAGTGAAGAGAGGCTTTTTAGTATCAGCCAGTCCTTCATTTGCAATAATGTTTGGTAGAATTCAAGGGCTTACATTTCTCTAAAGACAGACTCTTTTCAGTCTGTGGGCTGGTGTTTTTCACCAGGCCTTAAATGAACTGATTTTTTAAAGTGGAATTGTCTTCAGGCTTCAGTGATGTTGTGTGGTGTTTTTCTTTCTTTTGTGTTTTTTTGTTTGTTTGTTTCTTTGTTTTTGTTTCCTATATTATTTACTGGAAGACTTAGTTTATTTACCATATGCTCTAGTTTAATGAAGCATATATGCTCTAGAATAACATGATATTAATCCTTAGTAATGCCATGAAAGGGAAGGGCTTCTGCCAGTCAGCTTGCAGCATAGCATGAACCAGTCAATTACAACGCTGAGGATCCTGATCGTGAATGCACACTGTTATCAATCAGATATAAATCATATGTATAATCACCTCATATCAATGACACCATAACAACTTGCACACTGTAACTCAGTGTACATACAATGCTTGCGATCTGACTGTGTATCACTGTTTTCTCTGAAATCCTGGTATTCATTCCAGATTATTTCCTGAAGCTTGTCACACACTGCTGACGAAGGGAGTATCGAAAATGATGAGAGGCAGTTCAGAGCACTTGGGATACTACATTTAGACTGGTCTGCATCTGTCAGTAGTTTTGAGGGATTTGAACTAAATAGCCTTTTTATCAATTACTTTTTGCATCAGACTGCTAAAATATACAGGATTGCTAATTTGAGACTACTTTGCGTAGTGTTCCAAAAGCCTGAAAATACTTCTGTATTCGTAAGCAGGTATTAAGAGTGATTGCTGTATGTTTAGCAACTGTGCAAACAGTTTCATGGTTTGCACCATGAAGCAACTGTAAATAACATCTAGTTTGTGCTGCAGAGCATCATCTGCATTTATTTGCATTGCATTCATGGCTGGATGTCCCAGGAGGTATTACAGGTTTCTTATACTAGATGCTGCACAGCTGTATAGTAAGTGCCAGTCCTTGGCCCAAAATGCTCACAACTGAAGTATTCGAGGGAGACAGATGGAGAACTTTCTTCCCTATTTTCATATGCAGTGTAAATAAGGGGTGGAGGAGGGTTAATTTTTTTTGCTCAAAGTCGTAATGGATGGCTACAGCAGAGCTGCAAATGCGTCTAGATTTCCTAAGGGCCGGAGAGAAAACAAGAATTGTATTTGACAGAAAAATTCAGTGTTTTGACGTTGGTTTCCTTTCTAATAAGTGAGGAAAAGCAGTCCTTCAGAAATTTCTTCCGGGTAAGGGAAAAAAAAAAGGTGGGGGGTTGGGGGAGGGGAGAAGGACATGTGAGAAGATTACAGATGGAGATAGAAATATGCTAGAGCATTTGTATAACGGGAAAACCAGAACCACTTTCTCCTCTGCATGATTCAGGTGCTTGAACCTATGTATTGTTTTAAATAGTACTAATTAAGGAAACACTTGCACTTTCTCTCCTTTCTGTGTCTGGCCCAAAACCCTATCCTGGACCTTACAAATTCTTTTTTGGGATGAGAGGGAGGAAGTAAATGGGGAGAAGATCCATTTCAACAAAAAGCTTCAACAGACAGAAAATGTCTTATCAAAATGTTTCTGACCACCATCATGCTTGTATCCCACTCTAGAATCTTAGTAGTCTTAATTCTCGTTTTACAAGTGCTTACAAAAGCATTACATTGTCTTCAGTCAAGAATCATATTCCAGACAATGTGTAGAAGGGCCACTACTGACATTTAAAGTTTTATCTTTCATGCAGAATAATGTATTAACTCTTATACATGCTCTTAGTGTGGCTCTTCTCCAAAAAATATGAACAAAATATTTTTTCTGGTATATGTGCTTTAGAACAACCATGAATTTGCTTTTTTAAAGAATCTGTCTCAATACCATTTAATACTAAGTTTACAGGTGGTGACATAAACAGGGGGTTTGAATTGAATACTGGTAACCATGAAGTCACAGAAGTAATTAAGGCAAAAGGAAAATCAAGGCTATTGCAGAAATGGTCTTAAATATAGATGTTCCCTGGCTGTGGAATAAAGGTCTTTTCAAGGAGTGAGCTATAGTGTAAGATCTATGATGTATCTGTGTTAATCCTTTACTTCCTAGCTGAAAATGTAAGACTTTATTTTCTAGTTGTGAAATCTTGCATAGATCTTACCAGTTTTATTCCATTGTTGTCAGTAGATATTTCTAGCAGCAAAGAACAAGTGAAATGAATGTATTTTCTACCACTAAAAATGTGATTCTTAGGGGTTTGTGCAGAATCTTGTTTTGTGTAAGACAAAGCTGCTTCTCTTTAACAAGTGGTCCTTTTCTGGTACCATTGTACATGGTGAGTGGAAGGCTTCCTGCAAGGTTTTGTGTTACCCTAGATGATCTGTGCCCCAATGGCTGTTCCTTATTCTGATTGAAGATACCAGATTAACATCCTTAGTTTCATGTAGTATTTTAAGGAAATCGACATTGAATGAGAAATGCTGGTATTAAATCCTGCTAACCTCTCTGGTCTAGAGTGGTTTTTTTTGTTTGTTTGTTTGGTTGTTTTTTTTACTACCTACAAATATAAGATCTGTTCAGGGATGACAGATGGTCTCCACCATGGTAGAAAAATACCTTCTAGCATACAATAAATGACTGAATGGGAAGATACTGCTTGGGAAAAAAAATCTCAGTTTAATAATCTAACAACCTCCTAAGCTGCAGAATGGTAAGATCTGTTGGTTTGCATATAAATGACAGAAGACCTTCTAGTTTAGAGAACTCAAAACTGTTTTCCTCTGCTAACCAATGTTGCATTCATTTTGAACAACTTCCATTTCAGTTGCATGTTGCTTATCTGCGACTGGACTGTGAGTTGTTTAAATGCGTTAGTCTGTTGGATGATGAATGGGAATAATACTTTATCATCATAATTTTGTTGGCATCAATTACCTTTCATGTTTTCATGGTTGCACTGGTGGCTGTGCACCAGTTAAGAAAACAAAGGAATTAGTCTTGGGGAGGATGTTGCAAGTAAACAGACAGGTAGTGCTGGTTCCATTTCTCATTGTCTAGGAAGACATCAAATCATTTTTGGTGTTCTCAGACTTCTTCAATAGACCTCTGATTAGGTTAGCTGTATTCTTTGGTTGACCCAGTAGAAAGCTACTGTAAATTTTAGGATACTAATCAGGATCAATGTGTTTAAAAGAGAAGGTTACACAGCTTATCTGGTTCCAGTATTAGCAACTTGTTTCTCAGTAGTAAAAGAAAAATCAAATTCTCAAATTGGTTTCTTCCATGGCTGGATTAAGCTGACTGTGAAAGAGGGTGAGGAGGTTACTTCACTAAATGGCACACCAACTCTTCCTGTTATTTGTTGCTATTTTGTATTGCTGTTGTTTATCACAGAAAATGTGATTAAATTGCATGCATCTGGTCTTGGGGGAAATAGTGTTTTTCAGTCAGTAGTTTGTAAGCTTTTATCAAACTGAGATCGTCTTAAACGATCATCCAACCACCCATTTAAAATGGGAATAGTTTCAATTCCCACTTAGCGTTTGCAGGTTGAACAGCTTATCAGTCAGCAAACAAAGTAATAACTAGAAGCTTAAAAATACAGTAACTGTTAGATGGTAAGAAGCAGCAGAGCTAAAATGCATCTTGATAAATGAGGAACTGTTGAGAATTCAGTGTTATATAGTGATACACATATTGGAAAGGCTGAGTCTTATGGAACCAGACTTCTACTCAAGATGGAGAACATTGATTAAACAAGATAAACGTTGTTTAGTGGGATCTCTTCATCTTCCCCAGTTGGTACCATCTTGTCCTCCTTCCAGTATCTGACCAGAATTCTCAGGAACCAGAAATATGCTGTTTCTGTTGTTATTTCAGAGATGTAAATGTTAAAAGGCACTGATTCTTCCAGCATCTGTTCTTGTTTTTCTGTAACATTAATTCAGACCTAATCTCTAGTAGTCTAATCAGTTTTAAGACTAGCTGTTAGAATTTCTACTGTAGTCTCTCTAGTCTCTCTAATTGCTGAAAAAACCTAGGCAGTATTTTGTATTAAGTATTTGCTTTTGGTATGCACTAAGCCACATATAGGTAAGATGATAGCATAGTTGCTATTAAACCAAAGTTTTGCATCCTCTGTGTGTGACAGTCAGCTTGGAAAGTTTGACAGTGTAGTGATCATCAGGCATTTATTATACAAAAATGGGACTCATTTAATGAGCAGTACATTTGAGGTATTACTTCCAAAATATGAAGGAGCGTAATGAATGAGGGTTCAAGAGACTCATGTTTCCAGGATAGTCCTGATGTGCTACAGTATCAAATGATTAGATTAGAATAAAATTAAATTTATTTCAATGTGTTAGTGACACAAAGGATATCAGGTTCCTGCCTGTAGAGAAAGAGGAAAAGTACTCTGCAGTCTACAAAGAAATGATGGGCTAAGATGGGAGAATACAAATTCGAGCTATCTTTTTCTGCTAATTTAAGTTCCATTTTTAGACTTTCCAAACCCAATGTTAAACCTCAGCCAATAATTCTATCTTAGGGAAATTAATTTTTACTTCCTCCTTTCTCTTTTCCAGCTTGGATGATGATTCTGTGATTCTAAAAAAGAAGCGAATTCAAAGATTTCATAAGGACCACTACAGATGGAGCAGGCAGTAAAACAGAAAAGAGATACGAAAAAGACCAGTGCTATCCTCCTGGTATTACTGTTTTCAATTGGGCTTGAATTAAATGTCAAATCTGTGTTCCTAGAAATTACATCAGGAAGGGGTGATTTTAATGCTCAACTTCTTTGTAAAGCTAAGAATATGTTCCAAAATACTCTTGACCCACTGGTCAGAACACACCTTGTGATGGTGACAGAGGAGCAGAAGGTGTACCTGTAACTTTAATCTTCTATCTAAATCAGCAGCCACTGATTTATTCTAGGTTTAAACAGATCAGTTGCAGATGTCTTCCAGAATGTTTGGACAGATTTGCTTTGAGGTTCTCTTCATCTTTTCCCCATTAGTTTGGTCTCCACTCTCAATCCTTTACTTACATTTGAAGTATCTGGTTTGCCTTGAAGTGTGTTGTTCTTATTTATCACTTCGTTATTTTCTTCAGAGGTTGTTTGCCTCAAGTCTCATTTATTCTGGCTTTCTGCTAGCTTATTTTCAGATGCCAGCTGGTATTTTGTAACAGCAAATATACATCTCCATAGCTTTCTTCTCTGTTGTATTTCGAATTTCTAGAAAATGGATTGACTGAATGTCTTTGACAGGAATTTCTCTCAAATGTATTTTGCTTTAAGGTCATACGTTTTCATCTCTAAGGTCATGTACTAACATCTTGTCACTGAAAAAGCTAGTGTGGATTGCCAAGGATATGATCTGTGGAACTGTTGCAATGCTGCTGTGTACATACTAATGGAATTTCGAACAGTGGATACTTCTGGTTTTGACGTGAGCATAGTGTACTAGCTGCATGGGTCTTATTTTTCGCAGTCTTCAGTTTCTACCACTGGAGTTGTTACCTTTGAGCATACTGTCCCAAGGCCTTCTTGTGAGGCATTTGATACAGTTTCCTTACTTTGAATTCAAGTGTATTCAGTCGTGAAGTTTTGGAAAACCTTGTTGAGAAAACTACTCAAAAATATTTGTCACCCCCCTTTTCCATTTCCCAGTGTTACTGCTTTTCATAGGCTCTTTGCAAATTTCTGCTAATGTAAATAAAAATCTTGACAAGGAGTTTAGCATTTCTTATGTTACTTAATGGATTGATGTTCTTAGCTGCTTTGCCTCTTTCACATAATATGAGCCTAACCTAATGCCCTGTTTTTGTCTTTAGCTTTTCTACGCTGACTGAACTGTCAGTGTTTGGATTGAGCACTTAGTACCTTGTATGAACCTGATGTGGGGATATGATCATAGGTAGATAAGCTTTCCTGAAACACTTGCTCTTTTGGATCTTAATTCTGCTCACAGCAGACCTGTGATTCTCACTTTTTGAGGAAAACTCTCAGCTAAAGCACTCAACTATGACTCCATTTTTATTACAATGATACTGAAATATGCTGTGCACGGAATATCTTTCTCCACTGAAGATTATATGGTCAATCATAGTAATGGTGGTTCACTGCTGTCATTACACTTGTAGGTGGAATTGATTTTTCTAATAACTGATAGATATTCCAGGCCTTTGAACACAAAGGGAAGTCTTTCCTTAATCTCCTCTGTTGTACAAGTGACCCCTAGAAGGACTTATAGTAATTTTAATGATTTCTAAGGCGTTAGTCCCATTGTTGGTTTTATAGCTGCGTTCATTACTTAAAAAATCTAGAAAAACATTTTGCTTTTCTTGTACTGTCATTGCCTCATTCTCTGATGTGGCTGCCCTTACTTAATCTGCTAGTGTGACTCATCTGGATGACGCAGACTAGTCTTTTTCCTGCATTGCAAAGCAAAGGCACTACTTCCTTGTGCTTTGCATCGTTATCAAATTGTGTGGATTCTGCACAGTTTCAGATAGTTTAAAAATGCCAGTTGCCAAAGAGCTTAACTGTTGAAGGGATAACAGTAACATAGGGCTGGGCAACTTTTGGTGCTGCAACTGAAAGAGGTTGAGGTCACGCCATAGTGAAGGGAGACAGAAAAGCAATGTATGCAGGACTTTCGGTTGAACACCTCTGAGAGCAGTGACACAGCATTCTTGCTAGCTAAGGTACAGAAAGAGAAAAGGATCACCTTCAGTGGTTAAGCTCTGGCCTGAGAAAACAATAAGGAATGTGCAAGGAAGTTCTTTAAGTGGATAAATTACGCTTTTCCAGTGATGATTACGGAGTTCTTTCTTGGCTTTGCCTTTAGGTTTCACAGGAATTATTCTCTTTTTTTTTTTGTCCTGTTTCATCTGCTTTCCTCTTTGCAACTAAAAAAGTCCAATTTTGCTTTTCTTTTGTCGATTCTTCTTTACTTATAGAAATGTATTAGCTCAGTCACTTGTCATAAACGTCCTTGCACTGTGGAATGAGATAAGTATAAGGTACATCTAATGGTACTGGAAAAAAAGTTTGTGCAGTCTGCTATGATCATGTAATGGCACAGGTCTTCAATCTAGCCTATGCTATATTGATTTTTTTTTAGGCTACTAATTAACGTTATGACTATTTGGCCTTTATTGCAGTGTTTGAAGGTAAGTAATATTTCAGCTTTTTTTTTTAATTTTTAATTTTTATTTTTACTTGTAGTTGAAGTTTTATTTTGTAAGGAGTATTCCAGAATAAGAATGTGCACAAGGGAGTTACACTGTAATAATAATAAAAAAAAAAAAGTGTAATTAGTTTTTGCATCATTTGTGCTTGTAGTCTCTCTATAAATACATGTTCTTAGATTAAAACAATAGGTATATATATTTTTTTGAAAGTACCAGAAATGACATTTATTTTCCAAATACTTCTCCATGAAATGTTGCTGAGGACTTAAACGTAAAACCCTCCCCAGTAAAAGGTGCTGCAGATGCTGTGCAGTAAGTGCAGGTTAATGGGCATGTGTAGGTTAAAAGACTTCCCTTTTACAGTGACTGGAAACTCTGAGATGGTCTACCAATGCAAAAATAAGGCTTCATATTTAGCTGCAAAAATTATATATGTGTGTGTGTGTATGTACAGACAGCAGAATTAGGATAGCTTAGCTGAAGTCATAATGTTAACGTATATTTCAAAACCTCCCCCCAAGGACATGCTCTGGCAAACTAAACCCCATTCATTTCTGTACGTTAGTGTCATAGGAGAGTTTTCATATGCTTTGTCACTTAATGTTACAGCTTTCATTGTTTGGGTTTAGCTCTCATAGTGGACGTGAGACTCCTTCATGTTTGGTGAAAGTGTGTAACGGAAGATGCCGGTCGGTCAAATACATGGTCCTGCCCTGAAAGGACAGTGATTTGGGTTAGAATTTGGGGATCTTTCTCATCTCTGCTGTCTCTGACTTTGTATAAAAGTGGTAGGCCATTTTTTGACTTAATCAAAAAGTTGGCCATATAGACAGCTTGGTTAGAACTCAACAGTTTTTGCAGCACTGCCATGGTAATAATAGAAAGGACTGAAAAAATAGAGAGGGCAAAAATCAACCATTAAACCATGCTTTGAATAAGTTGTTCTTCAAATCATCATTTTAATGAAATCTCACCACCTGAGTTGCTATCCCCCAAAAGGAATCCGAGGCAGACTAAGTTTTTAATGGAGTATGTGTGATAAACACAGGTCAAGTCATATTTTCACATAAAGGATGAATAATATTTGAGATATACTTTGCCTAAGGTAGTTAGCACATGCTTGCTCAAAATTTGACTTTCATGGTTGTCATTTGAATTTGTCAAGGAAGGCTGTGACTAGTTGCATTTACATAAACAAGGTCATTTATCTCCTGTATTTGTGTATTAGTAGTGGGGAAAAAAATAGGAGATGAAACAGGTTAAACCTTTTGCCATCAGAAGTGTTGCTAACCTTTTATGTTGTTTCTGCTCTGTATTGCTCTGAACTTTTATTTTACACTGAGGATTATACATCTCTTTCAGCATTGTGTGGAACACAGTACTATTTGTATTGCTAAGTGTGGAGTGCAGTACTGGTTTCCTCTGAAAATTCAAGTAACCTGGCTTTCTTATTACAGATAATTCATAAATTTCAGGTTAATTTCATTAATAACTAGCATATTTTACAGTGCGTTCTACCTTTTTAACCAAGTAACAAAAGCAATATAAAATATTTTATATTTTCAGACACAGGAAAATGCACACTTCCTTTGGTGTGCAACTATACAATAAACTATACATCTCCAATATTTTAATGTACATGGTATTTATCTAAATAATTCAAAACAAGTAAAAAATAATCCCTTTAACTTAATTTGTATAGTCAAAAGAAAATTAAAAATTATTTTCTAAGTATGCATATATTCTGTGCATTGTGTGCAGATTTTGTAATCAGGAAAACAAACCTTATTTTTATATTTGGACGAATAACATTGTCCAGAATTGTTCTTGGCAGGGTTATGCTTATGTGACTTTTAAAATATTACCAGGTAGTGACTTCAAGCCTCAGGATAATAGTAGAAAGGAGGAAAGGTTGTGTCTTATTTTTGACTTCCAGCAGCCTTTGTTGATCTTTTTTTCCCTTGTCCCGTGTTCTTTTTCATGTAAGATGTCAAGATATCACACAATTTACATTTAAATTTACAATTGGTTTATTTATCTGTTTTCTTTAGAAACTGTAAATATGCATCTTTTTCTGATTTCACAGCTATATATAATACCTACAGGCTGCTATAAAAATAATACTTCTATTTGATTTGCATTTTTATCACTCTTCAAATTAAAAGGGAACAGTACTCCTTCATTCCTGTTGTTCTGGATTCGGTTCAACAATATGGGCTAACAGTTGGTGCAAAGAAGTTCTGCTGAGGGAAGGGATCTGCATATAAATTGATCAAGACATATGGCTGAAGTCTCTTACAGAAGTTCAAAATTTCAGTACCATTCTGTCAGTCTTGCCTACATAGGAAGGGTGGTTGAGGTATTTGGCCAGCATGCGTTTGACAGAAGGTAGCACAATGTACGTTATCTCCTTTGTTATTTATTGTTGTCTAAACAAGTTTATTCTCACTGTTACATAAAATATCTTAGTGAAGCTGAAGGCTATAAAAATGTAACTTTGTTCTGGAGAGCTTAAAAACAAACATATATGCATGGAATTACTTGGCCTGATTGAGTGAGCTCACAGTGGTATAGACTGGCTGGTTTCAGTGAGCTGGCTGGAGGACCAGGTTTTCAGCAGGCTTTCCTTGGGTGCCCACAAGGCAATCAGGCTTACCAACTGCTCTGTTCAGACCTTCTTTCATTCATGAATCATTGAGGGGTCCTGTGCCCGGGGGTGTTGGGCACAGAGCCCCTTCTGCAGCTCTTTGATCAGCACCAGCACACCGAGGCACGAGGGATCACTCCCAGAGTTTCTGTGGTAGGAAAGCTTTCCGCCCCTGTGCGGAGTAAGGCTTCAGTTCTTCCTTCATAGAGCTCTTCTGTGTGTTACAGCAGTACTTTGAATTAATCAAGAGCTATTTGCACAATGGTAAGTGAGCTTGCATTATTAAGCTTCTAGTGTTTGATCTGCTTCCTGTTTCAGTAAATAGCAAAACTTCCAAAGACTCCAATGAGAATAAGATTAAGCTGTTACTATATTTCATACGTTTGCATAATAAAATTGTGGTTCTAGCAAACATTTCCAATGATAATTTCAGATACTGAAATGCCAGCTCTGCTTAAGACAACTCTGAAATTAGCTTTGTCTGTTTTCTGTGTTTCATAGAGGATGAACTGAGGCATTTCTAGTTTTCAGGGCAAAGCATTTCACAGCATCTCCAAAAAAAGAATGCTTGATAAAAATGATGCTTTATGAAAAGGTGCAAGAGCTGGATGAAAAAAAAGTCCCAATACTGGTTTAGGTAATAGTTTAAATGAGAATATCTACAACATCTTTTGAGTGCCTTAACATAGAGAGCAGCAAAAAAGTCTGTATGGATTTGAGCCTTTTCTGAGTTATGAAGCAGCAGAGTTCCTGTGTAACAAATCAGCAGTGTTTGTCTGAAATGCAGAAGCCTCTCTGTCAATTTCTGGTCCTTTAGGGGACAGAGGCTAGTAAGCTTTGACTTCTTTAAACAGCTTCTAGCCAGGTGGAAAGCAAGTGAGGGTGAATTAATAGGGCAGATCTTGTTCACAATGCAAAACAGTCCTGAAGAAAGAACAATAGAAGATCCAAGACTAGGGAAAACATGTGAGCTGAAATGTTCAGGTTTACCACCATTAGAAGCAAGCCAGAATAAATGAGATCTTGATTTCATACTGATGACTTTGTTTCAGAGGAAGTTGGGGAACCCATTTGCTGTTGGTCAGGCACTATAAATTTGTCCTTTAAAAACGCAGCATCCTTGTTCCGTGATTTATAGCACTGTCAAAGAGCTTTAATTAGGCCCTGTTCTCCAAAGGGAAAAGTGTTTAAACAATGCTTGATATAATTAAGTATTTTTGTCACATGCAGGTGTAATGTAGAATTTCCATTTGTTTCTTGTAGTAAATTCTAAGTAAACTTATACAACAGAATTGACATAAAGTATGCAGCTGAAAGAGCTGATCGTAGCTTTGTCGCACGGGTCATGAATTCAAGTGAAAGAATACACACCTGTGCTTCAGTGGTGGATGCCGCCTAGGATGAACCATATGTTTAAATAAATGCTACAGAGCAAACTAGGTGGCATGCCACAGCTGAGATCTAGGCACGCCCTTCACTTCACTGCTTTGTGTGCCATATGCTACAAAATGCTGTATTTTGTTGCATTACATGTTGATCAGGTGTATTTGTAGGAACACCTTTAAAAGCTTGACGCTGTATGCTGTATGTGCAAAACTGTTTACTCTGGGCAAACAGTATGAGATGCTCTATTTCCCTGAACAATGTTATCCTAATATAGATAGCATTTCCATTGAATATAATAAGTGTGACCTACAGAAATAAATAATATTTTAAATCATCATCATTTGGAGCAATCTAAATGTTGGTTCCTGATCTAACTATGGGAGAAGTTCTGGAACAAGCAAACACAGTCTCCCGACCGTGTTCTCCAAAATCTGAAAGAGTTAGCAAAATTCAGGTAGGGGAAACACTAGAAAGCACACTTTTCCCTTCAATATTAGGATAGAACAAAAGTCTTAGCTGTTCAACTTCAGCAGGTGATCGAGCTGTTGTTTCTTAGCCATGCAACTTGTATTCCTCAATGAAACAATACTACCTGTGTCATTCAAAAATTCTGGTATTTCTGTGAGGAGGGAAGAAGTGTGTTCAGCCTGCAAATAAAAACAGTTTGAGACACAAAGTCTATATGATTTGTCGAAAGTACCACAGGATATTGGTAGAGCTGAGGCACAGTAATTTTTTAGTGATTTTTTAGATTGTAGTAGCTCAGTCCTGTTTTACAGTCCTGAAGTCTCAGTACTCAAGACTGGACTACTGTGTCTGCAGTGCATAGCAACCACTCCAACTGGCTCGTGATAGAGATTTTAAATAGCCTCTTGTAAGGATAACAAATCAGTCTACAAGATCTACAGCATGATTTACTGTATTTTGCCAGTGCCTTCTGTTCACCTCATGAAGCAGACATCCAAATCATGACCCATGTTTGAATGTTATGAGTCTTTAAAAATAACGGGAAAAGAGAAGTAATATTTCTTTGGGGAACATCACCTTTTAGGATTATTTCAGTGAGCTGGGAGTTCAAAACACCAAACCAGACACTAATGTAAGGACTATGCAAGCTGTCAACATGGATAAACAGAATGTCATTTTTTTTTGTGGGAACAGATGTAACCTGTTTGTGTGAAAAATTAAACACCTCTTAAAAACAGGGAGATAAAGAAGACTTGAAGCTTAATACTTTTATTCTTCAAGAAAAATCCTTTTTAGAATGTTGTCAATGAATGAACCTGAAATGTTAAACTGTCACTAAACCTATGCAGTCTACTATAACCAGTTCTAGTAATAGGCCATTAGATAAAATTTTACTTCAATCCAAATGGAATGTTCTTTCATGTGTGCTGAAAATACATGGGTGACTCTACCTGAGTGATTCAGTTTGGATTAAGAATGCTGTTTTGAAGGAAATCACTTAATCATCCCTGAATTTACTGCTTGGTTGTCACGTTATGGAGTGGTTTTGAAGCACAAGAAACAAATTATTTTTGAATGGAACAAAACTGGAGGGTGCGTTTCCAGAATCTGCTAGTGGGCATTTCATTTTCTGTAGTCCACAGAGCTGACCTGAATTTAGTCCAGAGGAAAACCCCTGAAACAAGTACACTTGATACTCAGTACTGACTTTTCATTCTGCGCATCTGTACTGCTTGCTGACATACACATAGTTAAAGGCACAATATGAATTATCAGAGCACAGTATATACAGCGAATCAATCTTCAAGTGGACTAGATCCTTAATCTGGTTTTCTGATGCAGATGATAGTTTTTTCTAATGACAGTAATGCTACAGTATTGATCATCAGCTAGTATAAATTGTTGCATCTTCAAAAGCCTGCAGTTTTCTGGAATGAGACTTTGTACTAAATACTTTATTCTGATACTTGACACAAAGGGAAAAGTGAGATTACGTCTCTGGTACGTAAATGTGCCTGGAAAAAGGATTGTTTTGTCTAACGCTGTGTCTAGATAATCTTAAGTGTTAGTTTCATGTCACTATTTGCAAGGGAAATGGCAAAGCTTTATTTGCAATTTCTAAGTATTATAGTATTTACTCAGTAGCACTGGTAAATGTTTTAATGATTGTTTATCTGAGTCAAATTATGATAAATTTTTAAAGCAAACAAATCCTTCTGGTGAAAAAGCTCAGTTTCCAAAAATGAGTTTGTTTTCATATGCTCAGCAGACAATTTTGTGACATTCAGGTCTGCTCTCTTCAGCTAGAGGAAGATGTATTGTTGGTGACTATAAAGTCATGCAATGTCTTTCAGTTTTTTGTGACTTCTTGTGCACATCGTGGAGACAGCAGTTGGAATGTGTGGATGGGACCTTCTTACAAACCCCAATCTAGCAATCTTGAAAGCATCTGCAAAACTTTTACACAGGAAGGGAGTATACATAATATAACAGAAGGTTTGCTATCAGGTGGGCATAATTTGGAGGTGTGCAGGATTCTACGTAGGTTTTTGTGCAAGATTTTTTATCTCTGCATTACCCCAAAAAATCACAGAGCTAGCTTGTTTATTTTCCATGTGATTCCTTTTCATTTATTTAGGTTTACAATTTTTAAGTCATCTATGAGCTCCTTGTCACTTCCAGCAGAGTGACAGCAGTACCTGTTACTAGTTTGTTTTTTATTTTAGAGTTGTTTGGGTTTGTTGGTTTTAAGTACTTAAGTGTAGCATCTCTGAGTGCAGAATTCCTACAGCTAAGAAGTTTGAAGGTGGTTTGCCATTCAACTTTCAAAATGCAATAGTGTGCATAGTTGATGGCTTACTTGTAATGGAAAATGAGGGAGTCAAGCCAACTGCAGAAAGACTGAGATTTTTGACATTTACACAGAATCTGTCGGAGAACTTGGAGATCAAGAAACTGACCCTCAGATGCTATCAGCGTGCTAAGTGGCAAGATGTTTTCACGCTGGGTTTCAGACATGGCACAGGTTTCCTCTACAAATTGCTTTAATTTTATTTCAAGATAAGGTGTATGTGCATGTGTGTGCAATGTAGACGCTCAGGTAACAGAGGTAAAACATAGAGGCTAAACAGTGTAGAACTTCACCTGAGCTCATTAACTCTGCTGCTGTGAAGCAAGTATTGTAGTATTTTCAATTTGAAGGAGAGGCGTAATCACTGCTTTATTAAAGCAGCTGGTAATATCCTTTATGACATATTTGTAAGTTTTGGTAAGCAAGAACTTATTCCACCTGTGCTAAATTGAAATTTCCTAAATAGGAGCTAAAATTTAGGAACTTTCAATGCATGTAGAAATGCATCAAGTTGTTGAAGATTAAAGGAACTAACAGAGGAGGTGCAGGGAATATGAATTTTCTTCCTGTGTTTGCAATGAGTACTCGTTTTACTTTATCATTTTAAAGCTCTCCATGCTGTTTTATTTTTGAATAAACTCTTCTCTTAATTAAGAGTTGTATAATCAGGACAATAAGCTGTTCACTAGGGTGTCCTAATTAGGAGGATTTCACTGTATTTCTGATTTGTTTTACTAATAATGTTTATTGACTGGTATTTGAGTACTTCACAAATAAACAATGCTTCTGTTATTTCAACACACATTGGAAAAATAAGGCATGCAGGTAGGAAGGTGTGTGTTGTGAGTTTTAGACCATTTGTAAATCCAAATAAAGCCTGGCAGTTAGTTAAGCAGCTAATTATCCCAGTGAATGTCATAGATCTGTAAGACGTTACAGGGATTAAATGTTGTATAGGGAAATACAACCTGAAAAGACAGGGGGAAAAAAAATCGTATGCAAGTGTAACCGACCCTTTGCTGTGGGTGAGTGGTTTAGGTTGCAATGTTACGGGACGGAAATTCTTCCAGGTGGAAGGGGGCCACAGGTTTTGCTATGAGGGGGTAAAGGTTGTTAGGCAGAGAACTGAGGTCTCATGAAGCTTACTTATTATTACGTTAACCATTGGTTTGTGTAAGATCTTCTCTGCAGAGGTATCTTACGCCAAAATTTCCAGTTAAATGATTTATTTTAAAATCAGGTTCAGCCATCTGGGGGGACTGAGACTGTAGGAAGGGATAACAGCAAGTCGCAGTAAAGCTGGATGCTGCAGTGCTAGCTGTGCAGAAGTGACAAGGTGTAGACTGCAGCGTATTGTGTGAATGAGGTAGGCTCCCAGTTGCAACATTTCAAGGAGATATGTAAGCAATAAATGTCTAGGACTAAACCTATGACTTTTCCTCAGAATAATGTGTATTGCAGGTCACAATTGACCAGTTGGAAAATAACAATTTATTCCTTTAAAACTATAGTATGAAGTCTTCTGAGAGTAACAGATCACTTATATATTTTCAGCTATACTTTCCTTGCCTCAAGAAATCCTCTTTATTCCTTCTAGCAGTTTCCTTAAGACTCACGCTGATTCATTCCTCCCTTCCTTTTACAAGACAGCCTCAGGGTCTTTTCTCGTACCTATCCTTGTCCTGTAACAGGGGGACTCAGCGTTGAACCCGTGATTCGTTTTAGATGGCATAGAGTGTTGTAGAGCAAGACTAGACAATCTAAGTAGTGACTGTTGGCCCTTCTAGCTTAAAAGAAAAACAAGTTTCATAAATTGAATAACTATCTGCAGGCATTCTAATAAAATGTAGTTGGACCTACCAAGCTGGATTTATCCTTTTCCAAATCCTTTTACAGGTTTTCAAATACACAATTTTCATGGGAACTGGAAGATGATTAGTTTAATGAAGTGTAGAAAAGGGATGCTTTCAACAGAGATGATTAAGGGGAAGAGGAGATGAGTTTTCTATTGTATGTAACATTTCTGGTTTGAAAAGTTTGTGAAAATTGTCATGTTGAAAATGGAGAACCACATTTTCAGTAAGGGTAAATTGTACTGGATCCATTGCATTCAGTAGAATTATTCTGATTGCCCAGACTAAGAACTCTTAAACTTTATTAGCTCTGAAAGAGCTGATTTCTCCGTGGTTTGCAGTGTGGCAAGCCAAAAAAGCCAGTAGCTTCCTCTTAGATTTGATTACTGGCTCCTACATCTAGGAGGTAATAGTTTGCTGGACACTCAAAATGACAAGTTTTATGTTACTGAAAGATTGTGTTTGTACCTTTCCCAATTACAATGACAAAGGCAGACAGATTTGTAATGTGATTTTTTAGATCTGAAGGAAACAAATAAATGAAAGTTAAATTTCATGAAGTGGAAATAGCATGGATTTTATTTGGGAGGGGTGGGAGGAGACAATGAAGCGAGGCAGTGTAGAGGATCATCCTGAAGAACCTCCTGTGTTTTGGAGACAAGATAAAATTACATTTGTTATTCAACAGAGTTTCCAGGTCACCAGATTCAGGGATCAGGAAGCATTGTAACCCCCTTTGGCTGCTAGGAATGGTGATTTAGATGAATACACTAGCATCCTAACAGCTCTGAGAAAGAGCTATGTAAGGGTTCCTTGGATTGTGGGCAATTTCTTCACAGAAAGACTTGTGTTGCATTTTGATTTTATTACAGAGATCTTATTTTATTCATAAAAGCATAATTGTTTTATCGTGGTTCTTTCGGTGGTGTTTGCAATGATTTCTTTTGCATCATGGTAATTGTCACAGCAATGAAAAAGATTTTAAAATGCTTATAGTGCACAGCCAAGCAATATGTAATTGAATGCAACTGTCATTGAAACAGACTGCTTTTTCTGACCTGTTGTTTCAATCTGAACATGATGTTTATTTACCACCTTCATTATTGCAGCATTAGCATATAGAGAAGCTGTGCCATACCATCATGTACTTTCCTAACAGATGGCCCCTAACTTCTTGAAGGCTTTTTTGTACTTGCCTAAAATATCCCATATTGGCACAAAGTTTCTTTTCTCAGTGTGAAGCATGATTGACTGGTTGAAATAAATTAATTTGCCTCTCCTGGTCTCTGAGTTGGTTTTGTGCTGCAGCAGCCCAGGTTTTGACTCTCATTTTGCACAATGATCAAAGCCTCTTTTGCTAATAACGTGGTGTGGAAAGTTCCATTCGGTCACACAATCTCCGAACATTTCAGGTCATAGAAATGTGGCCTTCAGTTATTTGCTTTCAGAAAAGGTGGAGAAGCATCATTGGTACCTGCTCTGCCATAACTGTCCTCTACTGACATTCAACATTCAGGATTTGAATTTTGCTTTCTTCACTCTCTAAGGCTGTGAGAACTTCCTTCTTTGTCTCTGTGCAAAACAGAGGCCTCCTTTCTGTTATGGATTGTTTCTTTAGCAGCCTAGCTCTTGCTTGAAGCTGCACTTTGTGCTTTTACACTGAATGTGCAGATGAGGAACTCATCACTGAGTCCATTCCATTCCTTTTTCTGTGTGTGATCTCAGTTTCATTTGATACTCATCTGTCCAAGTGAAGTCTGTTTTTGTTTTGTTTTACCAGAATTTATGTATGTACAGCCTGCAAAGAAGACACGGTTTAGATCAGTATTACATGACTGTAATTTCAGGCATGTGTATTTTCTTACATGCTGAAAAATAAAATAAAAATCCATGTTTATTTGGTGCTGGGTTTAAAATATCATAAAGGAGGACATAAAGAAATGTCTTTGTATTATTTGTTGTTTTGTTATCCAGAAATATAGCATATTTTCAGTTCTGATTGCCACTGATGTTTTAATTGGCGTTGATTTGCCTCTCAGCTTTGCTAAAGTATACCTTAGGATTTTAAAATGCCAGCCTTTGTTTTCTTTGTCCATGTTTTATTGAATTCTAGAATGAAGCTTTGGCCAATCATCTCATCTTTTGGTTATTATGCTTTTCTTTGAGCCTTGGGGAACTGTGTTTTCCTGATTTTTGGTTAGCCTGCCATACCCCTGGAAAAACTTACCTGCATCTCAAGTAGTGCTGTTAAATACATACTCCTCCATGGTTCCAGGTAGCACCTTAGATGGACTTAAGTGATTCCCTATTCTTCATTCAATCTTCTGAGTAGAAATTTACCACTTGCATCTAGAACGCAGCGGAATAATCTGAATGTGTAAAAGAGACCATGGAGACTATATGGAACACCCCTATCGAAAAAATTCTGTAGTCTATAAAAATGCATACAATATGCTTTCTGCTATGCTGCAATTTTCTAAATGGCTTTGGAAGCAATACATTTTTATTCTCATAATGATTTTCTGATGCAGTTTCAATCATATGTGAATTCTTCTGGCAGCTGTAGTTTTTTTTTTTTTCGCTGCTGTTGTTCAATCTATTGTTTGTGGTTACTTTCTACTGTCTGTTCTTAATGTTGCCTTTCAGAGGCTAAAATAAACAACTGGGCATTCGATTTCTGTGTCTTGTTCCTGGCTGCTTCCGACTCATCCGTCAACTTCCTAGGCCAGCCAGCACTCCTTTGTTTTGCTCCTCTTTTGCAGAGGCTATGCCTGATGGTTGCTTCACACTAGTGCTGTAGTTTCTTTCCCTTAGAAGTAAGAGAATGATTGGATGTGATTAAATAATATGTGCTGAAGACTTATTTCCCTATATTAGTATTAGAACAGTTTTGTTAGCACTACAGTAAAATAAGTTACTGTAACAAAATAACATGTGAAGCCACATTAATGTTGAGAATATTTAAAATCTAAGCATTGAATGGCGAAAACTTTCTTCACAATTTTCACCTTTGGACAGAGACTGAGCATCAAAACTAATTTACAAATACAGAAGTTATTGGAAATGTTAGAAGAACCTTAAGAGTCATATCTTTATGACTTTACCACACTTTCATGCAAGTACTGTGACACATATGCTTTTATAAGTTTAATAAATAAGCATTTTGCTAGCTTTCTTTTTTCCAATTTCATTGTCTTTGCATGTAACAATGATTGGGTTTGTTACTGCCCCTTTGGAGAACAAGTCTTGGCTTAAAAAAACTTGATCAGGAAT
This sequence comes from Anser brachyrhynchus, assembly GCF_964034855.1. Classification (NCBI taxonomy): domain Eukaryota; kingdom Metazoa; phylum Chordata; class Aves; order Anseriformes; family Anatidae; genus Anser; species Anser brachyrhynchus. Next base: position 31,393,047 of record NC_137698.1, on the reverse strand, counting down.
AGGTTCTAAGTCTATGCATTCAAATACAAGTATTTCAAAGTGACTTTTATGCCTCTAAAGATTCAATTATTCAGTCACTACAAAAATGAATGTCTGTCATTCCTATACTGGGATCACTTCATAATGTAAAGCTAATTATATTTGCAGGGTTTTTTTTATATTTTGAATTTTCAGATGTACCCTTTAGTTGACACTTCTTGAGTCTTAGATATGAGGTATAAAATGACAGTATGTATCACAGAAATATGCTCATTGATGGGAGGCAAAGAATGTTTGTTTTTTATATTTCTTTATTTCTGGACAGATAGTAATGGCCATGGCTAAATATTAGGTCATCCCTCTTATAGAATTAATAGACAAATCAGAATAGCATAATGGAGAAGGTGTTGAAAGAAAGAAAGCTGTGAGTACATCATGGTAAAAGGAAGGCCTAAGCAGCAACAGGTGTAGTTATCAATGGAGGTTATCACTGTAGTTAATGTAGCTATCAATGGAATAATTGGACAAGTGAATTCTGTGAAGTAGTTTTGGTCCTCCTTTGACAAGGCATCTATTTCTCATTCCAGGCATAAACTTATGTTGTTGTTGAACAAATCAGGGCTTTAGCATTTGGAAGAGGCTAGGATACACTTTCGGTGTTCTGGAATACCAGTGCAAAATAGGTCTTTGCTTATTAGTTAATATAGGAACAAGGAGAACTCTTATATAACACTTCTCAGGTAACTTTAATTATCTACCCTGTTTCTCATAATCCCCAAATACTTGCCAGTCTAAGCAAGTGTCTCTAGAAAAGTGATTACAAAACTGGCATATTTTATTCTTGACCTCTTGCTAAGTAGGCCAAAGAGTATTTCTAGAAAGGACAACATAAACCCCAAAAGTAACAGCTCATATAGAAGAGGTTGAAAGAAATGAATCCTGGCTGCTGTTTCTAATGTCGTTAATTAAATTTCTCTTTAATGTTTCAATGGTTTGAGTCCTAATCATCACGATTTTTTTAATCTAATAACTGTGAACTGCTTGTGATTCACTATTAAAAAACTAACATCTTCCAGCAATAAGAATGACTGTAGACTTAATGTAAGATGACAAACCAGCCCAAAAGAACTACGTATTCAGCATTATTCATTGTATCACTGTTACATATTTAGAAATACCTTCCCTTCCTGCCCTCAGAGACCAAATGATCCAAAATATTTGCAAGTATTTGCCTTGTGACTGTCTAAATGCTTATTTTCTAACAAGTTTTTATTATATTGCATGGGTGCCCTCTCACTCATCTTTAATGGGAATTTCCCATCTGGGAAACCCAGCGCTGAGGATGTTCAGTGTTCAACCATAATGTTGATCACTGCTGATGAACTTTTAAAGTTGATCCTGATTTTATGGCAATCCATATAGCTTAATATTTGCTAGTGTGCATCGTGTCTTTACTTTCAAGATTGGTGTTAGAAATTTTGTTTTCATATGCAGCCAGCCCTGTTTGAATTAAATGAAAGCTCATGTCTGTGTTGTATGTTTCTTAATCATTTAAAAAAATAGAAAATGATTTTCTTTTTATCTTATAATACTGGTAGGGATTGAATACATGTGTTGTGGAATTCAGCTTTCAAGCTGCCAGTGCTGGAAGTGGAAATGAGTTGCGTCACTTACTCAGCCAGAGGTAGTGTTAGGTACTTGTCTTTTGTTTGGTGCGGGATGGGAGATCAAGAGGATATCACTCACTTTCCCCAGATGACACATAACACATATGGACTGATGTACCAGGTGTAAAGACTGTAAGCAGAGCTGCTTGCTGTGCTAATCCAAGAGAGCTGTTTTGTCAATAAGCAGTAAGTAACTACTGAAGAGAGGTGCTGCAAGTTTGTGTCCTGTCAGCATGGACGTTCACTTTGAAAGAAAAAGCAGATCTTTTCTGGAGAGTATGCTGGTTGCGTGTTTGTGTCACTGAAAGGGTACAGAGCTCCTTCACCTGTTTGAGCACAGGCCAGTGGTATTTATTTAAAAGTCTGTCCTGCCTGTGGAAGGTGGGATAACACCTTCTGCCCTGTCCTGAGTTGGCCTTAGCTAGTAGCCAGGCACCTACAGAGCTGCAGGCTCACTCCCACCCACAGAAGAGAAAGAGAATAGGAAGAGCTAAAGTGAGAAAAGTTGTGGGTGCAGATACAGACAGATTAATAAGTGAAGGGAAGAGAAAAGCAAGTGATGGGAAGGCAGTCACACACCCCCTCCCACAGGCAGAGCAATGCCCAGACAGCCTCCAAGCAGCAGCCACCTTGGAAACCTTAACTCAAACGTGGGCCAGACTGACCTTGATTACCCCAAAGATGTTTGGGCAAGGCCTGATGGGTCCAGATCTCTCCTGTGTCAGGGGAGGGAAGGATGAGGGGAGGAACTGAGGTGGAGACTGGAATATGGGGCTCCAAATACTCAGGTTTGCTTCTAATAGGGGTGGCATGGGTACTTCTGGAAAGACCCTGTCTATGGTTTTCCAAGTTTCTCGTAGGCAGCATTATTTCATCTATGCTTAAGACCACTGGCTGGTGACTGACAAAAAGCAACCTGTGACAGGAGATGTAATAGCATCCTAGGAGTCAGCAGTACTAGCATAACGCTTCTTTACTTTTCAGCAATCCTGAGATGACAGCGTCATTGTTTTTGTCACCTGCTTACACATGGCATTAAAGTAGTTTAACACAAAAGATTGCTGTAGAGTGCTGCTGGCCAAGTCTTCTTGTCTAGGGATCCAAGTGTAAACTGGTGGTTAATTCTAATATACATGTTTGAAGGTGGATTATGAGACATTAACACTTGGATTGTAGCAAGTTCAGAAAGTATTTAGGCATTGCTGTGGGTGGAAAGCAATTGTTCATGAGTGTGTGGGGAGGTAATGCGTTGTTTTTGTCTCAGCAAGAGCATTGTGATTTGGGATAGAACAAGGACTTGGAGTAACTTAAACAGAAAAGCTATCCAGAAAATTAACAGCCTTTTTTCAGAAGCCTTTGTTCAACAAGGAGCAGCTATACCCTTAATAAACACTCAAGATAAATATTGCAACTTTATGTAAGGATTTGCATTTAAAATGGAAGAGGTCTAACCATCTTGTACTCTCACCCTGGAATACCTGCCATGTCCTTTTGTAAAGGGGTATTATTCATCTTTTTTTCATCATTTGTATTCTCTCACCTGAGGTGAAATTCTGACCTAATTAAAGTTAATAGGAAATAACTGTTGAAACTGGTAGACCCAGAATTTCCCTCATGCTGTTCAGATGCTTTTAATTGGAGTATATAGGAATATAGGAGTATAGGAATAACTGTGGTAAGAGATGACTGTGGAGCAAAGGTAGATAAGCAAAATCGTGAACAGAGAATAGAAATGAATAATAATAACAGGTAGAAGGGTGTGGTTTTTTTGTTTTTTAAATAATAATGTGATAACTTTAAAAGAGAAAATACTGGTTAGCATTCAAATCTGAGAAATTAAAAAAAAAATCAACTAATTTCTGCCCTTATCAATGAATCATATTCAGGGATTAGTGCTCTAAGTAGCTGGGCAAAATTAGACTCAGTGACATAGTGATTTATATCTATCAGCTGGCCAGGTGTAGCAGGGATTGCAATGAGGCTGAGTAGATGTTTTCTCTAGAAGGGTCTGTCTCTTGTTCAAGGTGACAATATGCAAACCAAAGAATGCATAGGTGATATCTCAGAATTAATCAGAGTGGTTTTTTTCCTTACTCTGCCCTGCTTTTAAAACCTAGGCACTAGTATAACCTGAATTGTCAAAGAACAGGATGACCTAGAAGAAACAGCTCTTTTACAGGCTGCAGTGATCAGCAGCATTCATCAATTGGCTTGAATTGTCTCAAGTGATTAAAAAAAAAAAGAGGAATCAGCATGTTATTTACATCTATGAGGTTATTCTTTCTGCAACATGACTGCAAGTGTCATCCAGAAAGACCAGCTTTTGCTGAGTCCAAAAATGCAGGAATTATAATAATGCCTGAAAGTCAGGGGGTTTAAAGCAAATCAGAAACTTATTTTCTGCTATGAAGATATTTGCTTCTAGTTCTCGCTTTATCTTTCCCTGAATAGAAAAATGTTTATGGTATTTTGCAAAAAGTTCAAGGAGGCTTGATCTCAGAGTCAATTTATTTTTAATGACAAAAAGTTATCTGTTTCTGTGATAGTATGTGTGGTCATGACTCATTTTATAAATTGCAGCTGCCATAGATGTTTATACCACTATTCTTTATTGTATAAATTGAATTTAAGAATAACTTCGTGACTTTTATTTCTAAATTTTCTAGGAATAAGAAATACATCCCTGAATTTATTTTTAGTTGAAGTTTTATATTACTAATTAATAATACTAACAATTTATCTCCCTAACAGAGTATTATTGTTTTCTTCTGTTACGTGATCAGACAACTTCATTATTTCTCAAATATGTGATAGAATTTTCAATAAATTCTTGGAAAAAAAATTCTCCCACCTAACTGTTTTTCTTTTTCTATCCTAGTCTGCTCCCAGTTTTCAAGAGGAGTCTTTGCTATTTTTGGATTCTATGACAAAAAGTCTGTAAATACCATAACATCATTCTGTGGGACTCTTCATGTCTCCTTCATAACTCCGAGCTTCCCAACAGATGGAACACATCCATTTGTCATTCAGATGAGACCTGACCTCAAGGGAGCTCTTCTTAGCTTGATCGAATACTATCAGTGGACCAAGTTTGCATATTTGTATGACAGCGACAGAGGTGAGATACGGTACTGTGTTCTGTTTGCTAGATATATCTCACTGAAATGTTGAATCAGTCTTAGAGAAGGAGGACAGGAATACTTACATGCAGAAAATGCAAACTTAGGTTTAGAAATGAGTTTTTAGTAAAGAATACAAAACTGTTTAAATGAGAATGAAATTATTACAGTTTGCATTAATAGAATGGCATGCATGTGCTGATAAGTAATGAGAAATTACTCATACGTAAAACAGTTCCTATGATTTTTTCTTTTTAAAGAATCATCTTTTTAAAGATTTAAAAATGAAAAGCTAATAAAAATGCTAAGATGTTTTTGCATGTAACATGTTGCTCATCAACTACACTTAACTCTTGAGTTGCATGCCAAGTATTTAAAACTACAGAATCAAACATGAACATCAGTAAGCCTGTGAGACCATTCTTTTTACCAAACAGCTAGTCTTCACACTGCCACTACAGCTGACTGCCTGAACTCCCTGTTGCAAACTTGGGGCTCCAGAAGGTAACTGTCCAGGTACTAGATGCCTAATTACCACCTCTGAGTTGTGTTGTACTTCAGCTGTATTTCAACAGAGTTGGGGAACACCAAGGGCAGTCTACTAGCACAGATTCACTCCAAACAACATGCAAAATCAATAGTTGGACACAAAGCAAACAAGAATCTTGGACCTTTGACAGATACTCAAATTCCTCTCCGCTGTTGAGTTTAGTTGTTGGTAGTTTTTGTTCTATATTTTTTTATTTCTTTTTTGTTGTTGTTGATAAACACAAATCCTCTGCTTGTAGGCAACTTACTCCAGGATATAGCTTGCACAAGTCTTATGCCCTTATGGATGTCATAATAATAGCATAACAGTTTATGAACTGGGAAGAATTACTTGTAAATTGTGGTATATTAGTTTTCTGAGAAGAAACATTATAAAGAAGTATTTTGTTATGACTACCCTTTCTGGAATTCCATTATTGTCATTCTGTTTTTTGAGTTCTCCTTACCTAGTAGCCTATGGCTAACTTTTTTTCTTCAACTCTTCCCTTTAAAAAGGCTGTTTAGTGGCTCATCTGCATGTTCACTGGTCAGAATTAAACGCACATTAAATAGTAAGATTCCACTGGATTTGAAGGATGGTTAATTTCATATTGTCACACCATATTTTATTAAGTTATGGGGTGACATTAGATTCTCTGCCTTTTGATGACTTTTTATCCATAGTTGTTCGGAAAAGCTGAAGGGACCTACTCAAAACAGTTCTCTATCACTGTTCTGAGCCCTAAAGTAAGAAAAACTAAAGCAGGCATATAGCCTCCAACAATAATGTCATGTGTGATGATGAATCCTAAGCTCGTTTCTGTGGTAGATCCTTTCCAAATTCACATTAGAATCAGAAACATTCACTGCCTTTTTAGAAAGGGCAGATGTGAAGCTAGTTGCTTAACCTCTGTCAATCAGCTAGCAGTGTGCAGTACATGACCTGCATGTGATTTATATTTAGTAAATTCTAAAAACCACCTTGTTGCTGCACTGGCTGAATCTAGCCAGGAATAACAGCATGAAATTGTTGCTTGTAGTCACCTTTTGATTATGCCTTTTTTTTGATTTGTATGCTTTAGTTGTGGCAAGGCACCCCAGTGATAATGAACTCCAAAACATGAAACTCCTACTTTTATACTGAGTAAATCATTGCTCCTCAGTGCTCCCACTGCCTACACAAGGCTAACCTGCAGAGTCAAGCAGTGTGCAGGCAGCAACTCTGACAGCAGATCCTGGATATACAGGGTCCACGCTTCCACCACTTTTGCATAAGTGTTTGTGTTGTATATTTAAGGAATTATGTATAATTTGAGATACTTCCTCCTCCATGAGTGAGATAAAAGATAGACTTCATGGAAACCATGAAAGCTAATAGGAATTAGTTTAATGACTTATTCCAAAAGAATAATTCATTGCTACTTTTACAGCTCCTCAATGGTTAGAGGCTGACTAGATGAAGTGCAGGACAATTTCCTATCTTTTCCCGTCTATAAGAAGTGAGACCGTTCAGTATATGCATGTCAAAGCTATTACTGGTTTAATGTGTCACTTGATGTCATTTAATGTGACTGCATCCTTTATCCTCCTTACTTTCTTTGTGTTGCCAGTACTAAACAGTGCAGTTTGGAAAAAAGTAATGACATTATTGGAGTTTTCTATTTGTAACAGAATCGCTAATTCACTCGGCCTCTATTCAGTCCTCCCTTTCAGAGCTCACTGAATTAAGTTTGTCTCATCATAACCACAAGAGGTTCAGGAACACAGAGTTCCCAAACAGAAATATTCATGCAGTCAAAAACAGCAACAGTTGTTAGAGTTTTCTTCTCTGCAGAGTCCGACTTCCTTTACCTCTGTCCAAATAATTCCACATCCACAAAAGTATTGCTGTGAAAGATTTCTTTCATTTTTTTCCATTGTGTTATTGACAGACATCACAGTAAACTATAAACTAAATTGTATGAGGATGAGGGATGAGGATGACAACTCTCTCACCTTGAAGAACAAGAAAACCAGGGTGCAGAGGGTGCTCAAAAAAAGAAAAGTCCCAAGGAAAAATGGAAGATCAGAGGAACCCTTTGCCATAGATAGTATTAACATTAATAGCCCTTATAAATTCATGCCTGAGATTTTTTTGGCTTAGAGGAGACATACAAAGACAGATTGGAGGACCTGAAATCTACTCAATAAGATCTGAAACAGTGATTCATGTTATATGAATCAACTGATTCAAGTGTCTTTGCCTGATCCATTTCAGTTTGTTGATGTTTAATTTTTCTTTTTTATTTTGTGTGTGTGGAATAAACAAATTTGTTAAACACAGGAACAAAATGCAAACTAAAGCAGTAATATGCGCTGCAAAATTTATCAGATCCTTGATAGGGTCCTCACTGCTAATAGTAGGAAAGGTGATATTTCATTGAATATGCAAATGAAGATAAGGAAACATTACATTTTACAATGAAGGATGATGAAATTTAGCTTATCAGAAGTGAAAAGAGACTCCAAAACATCCCTTATTAAACAAAGCCCTCAGGACTTAGCACACTACATAGCTATACATTTCATATGTGATAGAGGAACCTGCAACAGCATTTGTTTCTGAAAGTTAGTTTATAGTTTCCCTTTATCTTTTTTATTCCTACTAATTATGCATTGACATTTTCATTGCTAATGCATCAAAAATATTTTTTTCTGAGAAGAACTATGCTCTTCCCTCCCAAAATAACATTTCCCTTTTATAATACCTATTCTTGATGTTAGGAAGCAGTGTTATTCAGCTGCTTAACAAGTTGCAGATGACTTTCTAGGATCATAGAGTTGCACAATAGTAAAGATGTTGTCACTTACTCTGGAAAATGCCTTGACATTTCCTTCTGAAGTTGGAGTAAAAAACTTATGCAAGAATTCAGGAAGTAAAACCATAAATCTAAGACCAGAATTGACAGTGGGTTTTATATTGTCAGGGAAAAAAATAAACAATCTGGCATAGTAAAAATTGCTTCCTTGTCTTGAACTTCTGAAAGAGTTAACAAAGGTGAAAGTAGAAAATTGTTATTAAGAATGTTTTTTTTGAGGTATGGAATTACTGTAGTATTTTATAATGGTCTAACGTACACTGTACATCTTTTATCTTTTCCTTTTACCAGATGTCTACATTTCTCTTTAGCATGATATAAATAGTTTGTATGTGCCTTTGGATGTAGTGATCTATTATTTTAAAATGTTTTGTTGCGTGACATATAAAACTTCATATCATTCCTCTTTAAAGTCAATATAAAAAGCTGGAACTATTTGACATAATCATTGAAGTTATGTTTTTGGAAGCCTGCCATTTTCTTCCTTTGCTGATGACCAACCTTGTATATTGCTATATATTACCATTTTCACTTACGAAGCTGAATTGCTAAACACCGACCAATCTACTATGAGACAAATTGATTCTTAGCACTTTCTTTCTACGTTTATGGTCATAACCACCAATATTTCTCATGACAGTTATCCATAAAGCTTCCTTTACATACCAGGTCAGAAATTTGTCTCAAAGAAATGACTCCTGGTGTTCTGTGGTTTCAAGGGAGATGAATGATCAAAAATGTCAGCTGGATCGTGAGAAATAGTCTGACAGTTTTGGTGACTTTTTTTTTGTAATACTATCTGCTATCCTTAAAATTATTGTCTCTAGAGATCTATAGAATTCTCTGGGAGGGATTTAAATATGAGTGGAAGTTGCTGTGCTGTTGGACACAGGTATTTGTTAAAGAGCAGGAATTCATTTTTAGCAGTAATTATGTTTTTATACTCAGTGATTTAATCTTTGAACAGGAAAACCAGTCATGTAAAACTGTCACTGATTTTACAATATTTTGCAGACAGTTGCAGCTGTGCAGAGATTACAGCTTCCTGGCAGGAATATGTCACAAAGGATAAAATGGCAGCAAACTTCTATAGACTGCTTGTAGGCATTAGCACTGGGCCTGCTTATCTGTATGGAAAAATACATATATCGAAATGCTTTCTTTCACAGTCAGGGACTGTGGCAACAGAAATAATAACTTTGTGACATGAGGCCATAGGCCTCAGTGAGAACAGGGTTTAAAATAGGTTACTGCACAAGTACAGAACAGTTAAATAGCATTCTGTAATAAACAACTGATCCACTTGCTATAATTGGATCATTTTTTCTCTTAGAAGACCTCTTTCCCAGTCTATAGAATTCCAGCAATGGATTAGTGAACTGGCAAAATCCCCTTCTGAAAAATGTTGAAGCAAAACCAAAAGATTGTCCTTACAAGGCTCTATCCTGATCCCTACCAATGGTTTAAGTAAAGTTTCACTCAGTAAGAACAATTTGGGCGCACACATAGCTTAATTTCTGAGGAGTCCTAAAAATGTATGATAGGTGAAATGAATAACAGTGAAATCTTAAATAAGTAATCTCATAAATCACATTCTTAGAAGCTTGTTATTCCTGAACCTTTATCAGTCATATTGTTTGTTTTTCTCCTATGCATCGCTAGGCTTATCAACATTGCAAGCTGTGCTGGATTCTGCAGCTGAAAAGAAATGGCAAGTGACTGCTATCAACGTAGGAAATATTAACAATGACAGAAAAGATGAAACTTACCGTTCACTATTTCAAGATCTAGAGGTAAAAAAGGAAAGGCGAGTGATTTTGGACTGTGAGCGTGATAAAGTCAACGACATTGTTGATCAGGTTTGCTATTCTCATTTTTTCAGCGATGACAATTAGATATATTCTATACGTAAGACCAATGTAAGCATCATTTCAGTTGATCCTATTTTTTTGATAGTTATGCATCGTTTGGGACGTGACAGATTTGTATTGAGGACTACATACACATTGGACAGAAAGAGAACATACAAATCCTATAATCCTTCGCTCTACTCAAAGGCAGGATAATTCTATGTGGATCGTCCCATATGGTTTACTATCCTGATTATTTAAAAAAATAATAAGAATAATAAAATCTCTTTAAGGCTATTTTACAGTCTGTCTAGGTAGTATACATATATGTAGTTTATATGCTATTATATATGGTGCATTACAAATATAGCTATATTATGGCTAAGGCTTAGTACGCCTTACACTAGACAATGATTTCTACTTCTAATGCTTTTTTCCAAAAACCTTATACATCTTAGAAGGCTGTTTCAACAGCTTCTCTTTTTTCATGTAATTTTCTTCATAGTTCGTGTTCCTAAGCTGCTTGTCATTGTACTGTCCTTGGGTCTGTCTTCAGTTTGTCTCTATCTTAAAATGTCTTAACCAAAATTAGATGCTGTCTTCCATAGCTAAGACCTAAGAACATTAAACATGACAGAAAAATGTCTTCTCTGCATCCCCACATATGTTGTTTGTCATTTTTTTTTATCGGTTTGTTTGTATATTTTTCTTTTTACAACAGCATCACAGCATTTGGATACAAAATTTTGCGTTACCTCCAAATCTGCCTCTACAGTCGTAGCGGCTAGGTGGGCCTTTTTCCATGTTGTCTCTTTATCTTGCTTCCTCTTTTTATTCATACAGAGCACATTGGAATATTATAGGGATAGTTCCATGTTTGTTTAAGCTTGACCTTTTACACCATCTGTAGGGATATATTAGCTAGGGCTATATTAGTAGATGTATTTAGGTGAATATTAGTTTGAAGCTTTTTTGGAGGATTTGTTATTTTGGTCTTTGCTATGAAGGTCATTGTAATTGAGGCTCAGGCAATGAGCATTGTATATCAGCATGCAAATGGAGTTCACTGTATTTTTCTCTGTTACAGTTTGTGTATGTGAATTCAAAATGATTCTGTAATTTTCAGGATCAGTTTAAATTTGATCCTGTTCTTCACAGCATTTGCAACTTCCCTCTGTTACCATCTGCAGTTTTTTTTAAACAATCATATTTTCAGACTTCCCATTAATAAATATCCTGATTTAAAAAATACTGATTAATTCCATGTAATTAGTAAGTATACTGAACAGAGCAGTGTTTGACAGAAATACTGCTTATAGCTTTTCAAACAGTTGTTTGCTTACCTTATGGTGACTTATGTACAAATTCCCTTAAGAGCTTGTAATGATGTCACCCAGGATGAAAGCCTTATTAAACTCAAGATGTGTTGTACCTGCTGCTTCCTTGTTATCCATTAGGATGGCTATCATATCACAGAAAGGAAAAAAATTGCCTTGACATATTTTGATTTTGACAAGACTGTACTGGCTGTTTATCATCTTATTATCCTCTAGATTCTTTTAAAATTAAATATATAATATTCATTATAATCTCTTTCCTGATATGAAGGCTTGGCTGACTAATTTTTTTTCAGTTACTTCTTTTGCCAGTCTTTGAGGAAAAGAATGCTCTGGTTTAGTTACCATTCATTTTTACTCTCCTTGTTTGTTTAGTAATAGACCTGTGATTTTCTTTGGCTGCTGCTCCTTTTGATTTCATCTCTAAGATATTTTTCTTGCTCGTATAGATGCTCGCATTGATAGATGTGAATCTTTTTTTTTCTTTTTTTTCTGATACTTAGATTTTCTGAGTTTATCCCAAACAGGCCTGTGCCACATCTAAAGCATGTGGATGGATAAACTCTTGTTTCTGCTTGTCTGCTTTCTAAGTCACGTAAGAGTGTTAGATACTTGTGGATCAGCCACACTGGTCATTTAACATAATTCCAGTTATTTGTTCTCATGAAAATAGTTTTCTGCTTTGTTCTAGAATACAGTCTCTTGAACTAATAAGCGTCAACTCTCTCATGCATTTAGCATTGAGATTCTCTTTGCAAGATAACCTATCAGCTTCTGGAGTTTTGGTCTGGTCTTAGTACTTTATTCTTACACTGCTAATCCTGTGACTTCCCTTCCTTACATAATACAGTGAATCTGTTTTAATTTTCCTCAAGTAGTCTAAAATAAAATCTAAAATAACTTTCTCCATTAACTTTCTCCATCTCTCCATCACCTAAAGTGAAGCATTATTTCAAATAAAGATTTTTGTCAGTGTCTGTGTGTTTTTGTCCTCTGAGTATCTTTGTGTGTCCTTCTGATTTTCTTCTCTAACTGCAAAAGAGGTTCTTCAGGTCCTACTTTGCTACAAGATTTATTCTGAACTGGAGCTTTAGTATCAGTATCCCTCTTCTTTTTCTCTGTATTGTTACTGAGATGTGTAGCAGGCTTTCAGTTGACTGGACTTTCCTTGACTATTGGAGTATGATATGGATTCTTTATATATTGAACGGTAAATTCTTTGCTTTCTTCCATGCTTTCCATTCTTGAACAAGCATGTTGTAGTGTTTTGGTTCACCCCCACTAACTTTCTAAGCTGTAGTGGCAACTTCAAGCTCTCCCCATAACGCTATGTAGTTCTTGGATCATTGTATTGACACAAGATATTTTTTTTCAAAGTTGCTTCATCATTTTTGTTTTTCTCCGGTGTTATAATTTCTCCTCCAGATTTCAGCCACTTAATGGAAGTTTATATTGAAAAATACTTTCAGTTCACCAACTCCCTCAGAATAGTTTATATTCCTGTTCTCTGAGTTGTTCTTGTTGTTCAAAAGATGGAAGAAACCTCTAGAGTCCTTTTAACTCCCGTATCCTTTCTCTGGAGAAGTGTTTTTGCTTCAAAATGCAAACTTCCCCATGAAGACATAGTCTTAATTTGGATTATATGGGGGAAGAATCCATGCTACTTCCCTGCCGGTGGAGACAGCTGGCTTTGAGAGAGATTATAGGGAAGCCTTAGGGCAACAAAAAACAATTTGAACTTCAAAAGCCTTCTTCATAATGCAGATACTTTCATTAATGTCAGTGGGCTTTTAAATGTTTTTTTTTTTTTTTTTTTTTTTATCTCCAGGAGTGTTATAATTCTGCTACAAAGAGAGCAGAATCTAAGCAGCTAAGCAGCAATGTCTGAGATAGAGTGCTTCTAGTACCTCTACTGTGTGATACCTGCTCCCTCCTGTCCAGATTGTGCCTTTAATATACAGCATAGTAATTAGCATTCAGCTCCTCTTCTTACAGGTTTTGGGTCCTGGACTTCAATGTGACTAACTTCTGCCAGCAAAGAGTGTATTCAGTAGTGCTTTTGGTAAAATAAAAAAGTAAAGCACTGAACAAACTTTGTATTGCATCTGATAAAGCTCATAACTAACTTCTACGTCATACGACATTTAGTAGCTTTTAAGTCTCAGTCCATGTATCAGCTGAACATTCTCCATTATGGGGGTATTTCTTCTTTTTTACAGGTTATCACAATCGGTAAGCATGTTAAAGGATACCATTATATCATTGCAAATCTGGTAAGCAAATTTTTTTAATGTTTTACGATAACCATAATACTCATTTTACTGCTTCTGGAAGAACGTCATCTAGTATTTTGTTTTAAATGGGTTTTAGAAAATAAAGAAAAGCTAAACGTTGTTATCCTTGCTGAATTAATGCATGTGTTCAGATGGTGTTTTATTGACTCAGTCTTTTCAGTGCTTAAATGCTTCCTATTATATTCCCATCAATGGGAGTGAAGACTGCTCAGTACCTCCAGTAGAGGTTCATCCATTTTCCTGCTTACTTTAGAAAAGTCAGGGTAGGTAGGAAAATTGGAAAAAACAACTTTCCAGATTGTAGGCTGATCCATTCATTCAGATAACTGATGTTTCTTCTTTCACCTCTGAAGTATTTAAAAATTACAGCACTCAGTTTTGATACTGCTGGACTAGTAAGTCTCAGCTTCACATATCCTCATTTCTCACATTGGCTTGGCAATCAGTTTGATTTAATATTTCCCTGAACACGGGTAATCGGACGGTATAGCTAATACTGTTCCTAAGGGGAAAGGTTCAGAAAACTCACTAAATTGTCAAGGTTATTTTTTGAAATTGTCCAAAGATGAACGGCCATTTTACTGACATTAAAGTCAACAATACTTATTTACTGCAGCCAAGGAATTTAATCCATTCTTTTTGCCAACAGATAAAGCAAATTTGGTAGGCTTGAATGTCAGTTATTCTGCTCTAAAAAAGAGCTTTGAGGCTTGTATGGTGGGAGTGCCTTTAAATCATTTTTTTCATCTCTTTGTTCTTGGACTATGATAGGGTTTGACTAATAAAAATTTCAGCAGGGCCCTTGGAGTGCTCTTATTTACAGTTTGTCTTCCATAGTCCTTTGAGAAGGGGCTGAGGAAAAAAGAATGACCACAGTGTGCCTATCATGCTTCACATATAATCCCCATCTCCTACCAACCTTTGAACAAAACACTTCTCCGTTCCAGATAAGGCTGGAATCATAGATGTTGCTAGACAGCAGCAAGGAAGCTTTATACTCTGAAGGCCTCTTTAAAAGCAGAACAATGGGGATTCATTTGTAAATTTATTAACTAACTCTTAGGTCAGAAAAGCTAAGGTAGTGTATGCTCACTAAACAAGCATAAAAGTCTTACAGAATTTGAAAAATTCCCTGTTAGATATTTTGTTGCATATGTTGTACAACTATTTTAGGCCTTAAAGGAAATAAATATTTTAGAAAAATTGCCTAGTGTATTTCATTACGTTGACTGGTTGTTATTGTAGTCATTGCTTTGTTTGTAACTTTAAGCCCATAAGATCTTAAACTTGCTGAATCATGTATTTTAAAGCCTAGTATTTTATTTGCTTACTACAAGTTTGTGCAGTTTAAATGCAAATATTGCAGATCTTTTGTATAATATCATGTATATATATATATATATATGGTAATGTTTTTTAAAATGTTTATTTTCTGTCAGAAGTACCTAGTACTTGATCATATTCTATCTTTCTTGCTGAATCCATCTTTTTTTCTTCCTTTCTGTGAGGTTGTTCTCCTCCATTCTGATCAGTCAGTCAAGAAATTGATCTATATTAAGAATAAAACATCCTGATAAATGGAGAAGGGCCAAATGAATGCTCGTGTGCAAACTTTAAGCTCACAATAATAAGTTTAATGACCCTTTAGAAGTGTCTATATTACCATGCATCAACATATCATTGATGAGCATTGCTAAGATGAAGTATACCTAGTATAGCAGTTGTAGCAATGTCTGATAATGTGGTCTGAGGTTACTACTTTTGTGTTCACTCAGAAGGTTCATTTAAACTGAAGTGTCTAAAATCAGTACTTCATGTAAATTCATTTGTATGGTTATTTGGGACACATTAAAACATGAAACATGAAAAATCAAAATGTATGTACTGCTGGTGAACAGCAACAAAGGCGAGCACACATCAGAAATAATCTATTCAGAATGCAGGTTCAAATCATTCAGTGCTGACCTAAAAATCCAATCCTAATCTCATTGGTTTCATTAGGAATGAACAAGATTTGTCTTCTCACTTTGGCAAAGCTCTTTAATTTGATGTGCATTTGTGTTTCATGCTTTTATTCTTGGCAGAGTCTTTCCAGCCCACAAATATGTAATTTAGATACAGATACATTTGTAGATATATGGAAATAACTCGGAATGAATCAAGACAATTGAAGATTCAGAATGGTGCTGATCTGAATGGAAAGGCTGAGAAAGTGTTCAGTAACACCACACAACTGAAGTGATGAGTTTATCTGATATTTATTTATCAACACTGGTAGACAGAATTAGGTATCCCTCATTTAATTTGCAAAAAAATGAACTGTTTTAGTCTAACCTGCTTTCATTTTATTAAAAAAAAAAGTTCAAGAAAAATAGCTGAGATTTAAGAACTGTTTCCTTCTTCCAAAATTTGTGAAAAGATTGTGCGATCAAGAAGTAGGGAGGGGGAGACAGGGGAGACGGTAAGTCTTGCCAAATGCTTCAGTGTTCCTGCTGAAAAAATAAAACAACTGTGCCCTTAACTGGTACAAGACTAAACCATGGCTAAGCTTACTCTATCTGTTACTGCCTTTCTAATCTATGCAGTCACATTGAAATTAAGTGTTTTTTTTAGGAAAGTAATTGTGGCAAAGATAGATCCATTCAGCACTTGTTCTATGAAGGTGCTCACTATCTAGTGAGCAGCAAGAAGCATTGTTGGCTGATTTAATCCTGGCAGCCCAGGATTATAAACCTGGATCCTGTTTGAAGAAAATATTTGACTTACGCTTTTGCAGTAGAAGTCATATGGTAACTCTTCATATGTGTATGCTATTGAGACCTGCCAGAACTGTTGGAGTAACAGACATGTTTTCTGTGCTCAGGGATTTACTGATGGAGATTTATCCAAAATTCAGTTTGGAGGAGCTAATGTCTCAGGATTTCAGATAGTTGACTATGATGATCCTTTGGTGTCAAAATTTATACAACGTTGGTCAACACTAGAGGAAAAAGAATATCCCGGTGCACACACTAGTACAATTAAGGTATGTCTTGCGTTTGTTTTAACGATGATAGATGTTCTGGAAGTAAGAGGATTGGAACAGAAAGAAGAGAGATGGAGAAAACCCTACAAAATCAGCTGTGCCAACACGATTTTATATTTCTCTCGGGTACTTTTAACATTTTCTATCATAGTGCTGGTTCGACAAAGATACTGAACTGTCAAAAAATATTGAAGACAACTTGAATTTTTCTTTTATCACTGTAAATATCTGCCTGACAGCTTGTTAGGAAATTGTTTTGATGTGATGATATATTAAGTAGCTACTGACTTCTTTGTTTTTTCTCTTGTTTTGAAATGTTTTAGAAGCACATATATATAGTCATATGTGTGCTTTCAGGGAGCACAGATCTAGTACTTTCTGGTAAACATTATCTCCCAACAAAATGGTAGGACAGTTCCATTGAGACAGATGCCTAAATCCTACAAAGACTTTTAAAATTAAAAACTTAAAATTAGAAAGTACGTCTGTGGTACAGAAATATTGTCTAATTTCAGTCAGGTGATACAAGATGTGGCATTGGGCAAGAATGTAAACTTCCCTATCTCAGCTTTCCTTCTGCATAAAACTGGGATAATGGTATCTTATTTTATGTAGCAGTTATGCAGATCAATTACTGCTTGCAAGATGTTAAAAAGAATAATGCAATTTCAATACTAAATAATTTTTCTTTTAAGTACCACAATCAGAAATTCTACTAAAATGAGCAAAGAGTTTAAATAACTCTGAATAGTATTACAAAAAGGTAAATGGCAAGTGATACAGGAATAACTTTTCTATGCTCTAGTTTGAATATGAAGTATATTATTGATTTGTAAAGAGATGGATAAGAAGCTTCAGCAAGAAATGGAAGGACCATTCTGCAAATTCCTGGAACATAAATCCTTTAAAGTACTAACCTTAATGTAAATTTAAAAAAAAAGTCCAGGTTTTCTTTTTTATGAGGCCAAATTTTCAAGGACTTAGTTAAAGCTATGGTTTTTCTGTAGTTATTTTTTTTATTTAAAAATGTTTGACAGAACAAGTGAATTTCTTATTTGAAGTTTGATAAAAGCCAAAGCCTGTGTCATACAAGCTACATAAGGACTATTTACATTCTGATTCTCAAGTTTGCTAATATTGCAGAATCTTAAGTCTGGAAATAATCACTGTGAATGGCATAAGTAAAGACAAAAAGTATAAACTGAAAACAGAATGAAGCTTTCCTAGTTGATGGAAAAGAAATTAGTGGGACACGTAATTTGGTAGGGGGGAAAAACTGTAAGTGTGTTAGATAAAATAGTTGTAATTGTTTGTTTATAACATTAAAATATGTAACTTTATCACAGTTTCTTTCTTCCATATAAGGTCCTTTCAAAATATATTAGAAATTGAAAGTGGTGAAGGAGAGTATTTGGAATATCTTACGTTTTGGGGTTTATTTTGTTATGGATAGGAAAACTAAGTGAATAACATTTTGATTAGTTAGGTGATTTAAAACCAATTGAAAACTCAATTTAAAAGCCCGATCTGATTTTGTCTTCCTTTATATAGTGTCTGCACAAGGAATATACAGGATCACACTAATATTCAGAGAAGTTTTATACTAAATTATCTGATAATTTACAACTGCTAGAGGTACTGACTGGGGGGGAAGTGGATGTATATCACTATATTTGGAGAATTTGATTGTATTGGTTACTGTATTCCTTAGCATAGCGTACTATCTTTTGCTATTATTCATGTTACTTCTCAGTTTTCGTGTCATGTGCAGCAGAGATATGTCACGTTTCATTCCCATTCTTGAGGGAGCTAGAGGCAGAGGAGAATCATGGATACCATAGAAATAGGGCAAAAAAGGCCCTTGAGCAGTCATCCAGTCCGTCCCCCTTGCCTGAGGACAGAATACCTGTGCCATTCCTGATGGGTAGTGATTTCACAGCTTTCCCAGGCAGTCAGTTTTACTGTTTAAACAGCCTTTTCGCTCTACCCTAAATCAGTCTTTGTCTCCTAATTCCTTTACTGCTTTGTCTGCTTCAGTGGATATGAGGAAGTTCTTTTTAGCTGTCCTTCTACATTTGAAGATGGCTGCCACATTTGTTCTTGCTTTCCTTCTGGCTAAACTAAACTTTGAATTTTCTACCCTCAGATCCTATTGGTCATTTTGCTCTGGAACCTTTCTAGTTGGTACCTGTCTTCTCTGAAATGCCAGACTGGGTTCAGCACCTCATCTGAGTGCTGTGCTGTACAAATGGAAATGCTGGCTTTGTGTAGCTCAGATGCAGTACTCCTTTCAGTACTTCTTTCTGTGGTACTATTTTTTTTTTTTTACCATCATGACACTGTTGAACTACATTTATCATGAGATGCACACTAATATCCAGATCCTTTTTTGCATTGCTTTTCTGTACTGCTGCTGATTTAGACAGTCTCATACCGTATCTGTGCACTTGATCATTCCTGTAAAATAAAGGATTTTATGCCTCTTTGCATTGAATTGCATTCCCTGCCTGTCCTTCTTGAAGAAGCCATTCCTTTGCATATTAACATGCTAGTCATTTGAATTATCCTACACTTTTTGGAGTAGTGTATAAAAGTCTTAAGTTACTGAGGTACATTAACTCACTGGTCTCTCATTTCTCTCTTCCATTATCTTACTGAATATCCTTAATCACCTTTGATTTGAAGGTAGTTATCCAAACTGCCACTGTTCATAAATGAGCTTATGTCACCAGTTCCCGTGCATTCTGTAATTCTAAAGCTATGACTACAACTTCTCTATGAAACAAATAGGAAAGCTGGTAGAATTTTTGTATTACAAATATATAATCGAAAGGAGGTTACTTGCTCCTAGCGGGTAAACAAAGAATGGTGTGGGTTGGAGAACATCACATCCAACTCCCCAGCAGTGGGGGCAGTGTTATTCCTGGTGTTGCATACATCACATTGCAGGCAAAAGCATTGCAACTGTGTTATATTATCATTGGATTTACATTATAAAATATAAGTCAGTGCAGTATGACTGGCATCCCAGTCACAAGTACAGTCTTGAAAATGGAGAAAGACACCTCTTCCTTTTTTTTCTTTTTTAAAGTGCATTGCAAAGGGATATGCTTTTCAAGAAAGATAAACTTTATTGAAGACTAATGCTACAGATGCCCAGAAGAGGACCTGGATCGAATTGCTTTAAAAATACGTCTTCATAAAATATTAATTGAAATATATTTCACTTTCAGGACATAGATAAGATGTTACTTGTTACTGGTTACTGTACTGTGCCTTTGTTGACTAAAAAACTACCTATATTGTTAAAAAGAAAGAAACTTAAAACTACTGCTTTGTTGCCTTTTTTTTTTTTTCAAACTGACTTATCTTTCAAAAACAAAGCTGATACACTCAGCTTACCTCAAATTTAATTTTGAATGTGTCTGTTTTAACTGTAGGTGTTCTCAGTCTCTGCATACAGTTCTTAAACTGCCAATAATGTGGAGGTCTTGAAACACATCATTGAGCAGCCTGGCTAATTTCTTTGCTGCTGGCAAAGCAAAAGTTGTATTCCTCTTTTGCACTATTGTGTATTTACAAATACACCCGGCCTTCACAGCATTCGTGTATCAGGCTATTATGTCTAAGGCAAACCTCTTGCCTTTGCAAAAGAACACTGAAAGGCAGTGCTCCATTCACATCCAAATGCTCCAACTTCCTATTCTTATTAACCCTTTCAATGGGGGCAGCCCTTGGTATAATTTCAGGAAGAGGCTCAGTTCATTACCTTTTGAAGGCTAGTGAGATATGGTTGAGTAGAAAACCATCTTACCTTGTGATGAGCTTTCCTAACAGCAAATTTAGGTTTGGTGTGTGCAGGACGTACCTGAGACAACTTGTGTAAATATACAGAAACTGCATGCAGAAAAGAATTGGGGGCTGCCTCGTTGAAAGCCGAGGGCATCTCAGACTCATAGAGAATACCACTGTCCTGGAAGATGGCAAAAGCCCGATACTCATTGCAGCCCGTTTCAGTGGCTTAAATTCCTTCATGCTGTTTATGAAAACATTCTGAACACCTACAAGATTGCATTTTAAGTTTCATAACCCCTCCCCCCCATCAATGTATAGCTATGATAGGAAAATAATAGGTTATTTTTACATTTTGATTTTGCCTTTAGTAGTTTCACATATTCAAGCCTTTTTAACAGTCCTCTAGCCTTGTAAAAAATTCTTATGAAATCTATTTGTTCCTGAAGATATTATGATAACAGAATTCAAAGTACATAGATATAGTACCAAGTGGCATGCTGTTTATGATAAAATTGAAAAAGGTGAAAACCGCTGATCTTAAACTGGTCAGTCATGACGAATGAGTAGGGAATACTTCAGAGCTTCTGGTTTAACTCTGTTGGTGCTGGTATATCTCAAGAAAGGAATACACAGAACATGCAGACAAACTTTTATACAAATATATTTGTATAATATACAAATGTATATTTACTCTCATACAAATATAAAAGTGTTTATTTAGTTTGCAGAAATAAATAAAATTTAGATGACTGATAGTAACAAAGAAGACAGTGAAATTCAGGAAGCAGTCTAGATATAGACCACCACTTTATTACTTAAATAATATCATTATTTTGGGGGTATTATTTTTATGATTGCAACATGCTAGAAAATGTATTTTTAAGAGTTAAAGACAGACATTTTAATAAGAGTTATAATTGATACTCTGTTGCATCAACTATAGTTTTAATAGAAAAATATGGTTGATTATGACTGAATTCGAGTAATTCCATGTGAATTATTAATAATTTATTATAATAATAAAAAGTTAGTTTCAGTATTGTTATTAGGTCCTAATTAAAGAGTTGATTTTTTTAAGTGTCTGTATAAAACTGTACTCTTGCATGTGTGAGGTTTTTATGCCTACATTTTTCTGTCCTTGTGTTCTGTCTACCTGATTGCTGGGCACAAAAAAACACATCAGTTGGTGGTTTAGCTGTCTAATTTTACTGGAATTTTGAATCCCAATATTCAGTCTTCTCTACTTGCGAAAATATATATGAAAAATGTGTAAGAAACGTGAGTGTTAAACTACATGCCTCTCTTTAACAGCTTAAGGCTCCTTTACGTAAGTAATCACTCATTCTAGGATAGCTTTTTAAAGAAAACTCAAAGAATGGAAGTCAGTGAAAGCAGAGGGTGGTTTGAGGCAATATCTCCAGCTTTGTCTCAGACATACAAAGGGCCTATTAACCCAGATCCTTTGACATACTACAAGTAAAAGTGTCTGAACTGTGCCAAAGCAAAATTTTTGCAGGACTTCAGGGGAGAACTACTGAGCCAGCTCCTGATGTACCTGTGCAGCTCTTTCTTTGAGTTTGAATCCACCTATCCTTAATAATTATCAGCGATTAAGGATATTCAGCCAACAGAGCTCAGTGGATACCTCCTGCCTCTGTTTTCCTAGGATCTCTTTCTCATTTTTTTCATCCAGCATCTCACCTGCATATGATTGATCTAAACACCTGGAGGCTGCTATTCCTTCATGCTGCAGAGCTCAGAAAGTACAGGTGTACTCTGGCCTCACCAAGATCGGTGTTTCTGGTGGGATAGCTTGATGGAGAAGTGGGGACAAGAGGAGGGGGGATTCGCAGAGCTGAAGGTAGCAGTAGGAGGAAGGTGATTATTCAGAAGAGGGCTGTAGGTGGAAGGTGCAGAAATGTGGTGGCAGCTGTGAGATGGCAGGATGCTGCTCAGGCCTAGGGGATAAGGGAGGAGGAGAGGCACTGAGGGTCGCCTATGTGAACAAGGAGAGGAGATGTGCAGGCTGACTGCTGGGGCCCAGCTGGTGTTAAGGACCAGCCAACATGGGTAGCAGCCTATATTGTTAGCCAAAATCTAGGGGCAGCAGAGTAGAAAAGTATTTATTATTCTCTGGCAATTACTGTACTACTTCGTGGTTAAATCAGTGACCTACTGAAGCTGGCTTATTTAATTCTGTTAGTCTTTGTCTTGGAATTACTTTGGAGCAAACAGGAGAAAAAGTGTTTTCCGTAGACACAATAGGCAAATACATAGGCTGTTTGCTGGATAGGGTAGATGAGAATTGATCGTGAAAGTAGAAGGGCTTTGGATACCATGGTATTATGAAATGACTGATACCAAATGTTTGATCTAATCTCTAACAAAAAAATACAGTTTTGTCTACCAATTGAGTTAATTGCAACAACCATGAGTGTTTTTTTTTCTAGAAAATGATACAGAATACACTCTCATAATCATGTCAATAATTTTCTCTTGGTTAAAAGCTCAATTCAACAAGGACATTTGCCGCAGGTAATGCTCGAATGACCATTTTTATCATAAAAAAGAGTAGTGGTTGAAGTCTATATTTCAGTAAATATTTTAGTAAAATAGCATTTTACATTTTAAAATGTATACCTTCCTTAAGTCACATATACTTAATGATTTATCACTTACTTTAATGTTAATTTTTGAAGTGGGAGTGACTCTTGTGATAGAACACAGGAACTGAAAGAGTTTCCAGTCTGTTTTGGGAGTAAAGCAGTTAAAAAAACAAAGACAAACAAACAAAACCACACAGTAGGGTTGATAAGCCACTCTCACTTTGAGAGTGTCTAAAAAGAGGTCATCATTGTAAAAGGCAGAGTGGAAAGCAGACAAAATGTACTAGGCTAGTTTTTGTTTCTTAACTCTTAAGAAGCTTCTTTTGTGGATTAAAAGGTTGATTCTGTGTCCTATTGCTTCTAGACTTAATGATACAAAAGATCTTTAAATGCCAACAGGCAGAAGAAGCATTTTAAAGGCAGTTCTGAATACACCTATTCATTTTTAGAAAGACAGCATAGTTTCATTGTTGATCTTATTTAGGATTACTTACATGTGCATATTGTTCTAGTTTGCTATCATGTGCAACAACCAGTTTTAATTTTCCCATTTGTTATATTTACACTTAAACTTTCATAATAGCCCTTTCAAATCAGTTTCTTACAGCACAGTTTTTCAGAGAGGACTGTGCCCTTCCTATTTGTACATTCTCATCCTCTGCTTTAAATGCTCCTGTATTGTGTATTTCCAATATTATAACCCATATACATCAGTGTTTGTTGTTGGATCCTGCTGATTTTTAACACTGTGAAGAATAGCATACTTTTCTCTAGCTTAGTCTTGAAGAA
Organism: Anser brachyrhynchus; assembly: GCF_964034855.1. NCBI lineage: Eukaryota > Metazoa > Chordata > Aves > Anseriformes > Anatidae > Anser > Anser brachyrhynchus. Next base: position 31,369,200 of record NC_137698.1, on the reverse strand, counting down.
AAAAAGGTTTTATGAATTAGTATGGTTATGATTAAAAAGGCGTATATTCTTTGTGGTTTATAGTAAATTAAAGGTGATTGTTATCATCAAAAAAGCATTATCATCAAAAGACCATTCCTCTTTTGAAAATGTATTCTTTTTAAGGTTAGAGGTAAGATTACACAAATAAATAAGATTTTACGATTACTGTGTCAGTATGGCTAGTTTCCACAGTAAAGTGCCATGGATTGGAAGACACATTTTTAGTAAATAAAATGCTGCAGGTTCAAATCCAAATAATTGTTTATACTATTTCTGTCAGGCACCATGGTTTCGAATCTAAGTAATTGTGTTTTTTTGTTTGTTTGTCTGGTGATATAAAGTTCACCAGGACTGATCATTAGGTTTGAGAATTAGGAGGGTTTAAAAAAAACATATGTAGAAAAATGGATGAGAATAGGGCAAGAATTAATAGACTTAATAAGGAACTTAGTAAAAAGAAATGAGTGTAAACTGTAAACTTTTGCGTTCCCATGCTCTGTCATGACTGTATGCAAGGTATAACAAGACATCCCTAAGGAGGTAGCAGTTTCCCATCGATTAGTGATTTTTGCACTGTCATCTGTCAAAACACTTTCAAATGTTTTCCAAGATGTGTGTAATACTGTCAGTTTTCAATATATCCCCCGGATAGCCCTCTAGTTAAAGAACCTTAAGAAATAGTTGCCCAAGCTGCATTAATTTGTCTACACAAACATGAAGTAGTTCCCGAGTTCCTTGACTAGTCCTTGACAAGTTACTCTTTATGTTATATATGTAGTTTTTATATATAATATATGAAAATGTAAGATTGCTTCTAGATCTGTATACGAGTTTTCAGCAGTTCTGAAATAAAAGACATAGAGTTTTTTTGGTATATCTTTATGAAATTTTAAACCAAAAATGACCTCTTTGGTACAGAGCACTACGAAAAGGCAATTCTGTTTTGTTGAGTGGCATATACGAACACTCCTGTAGAGTAATACTTTGTTGTAGAAAAATATGCAGTTCCAGATGAAAGCATAATCATAAAAACAAAATAAAGGTGTAGCATTTATTAAAACGAGGCACCATTTGCTGTCACAATTTACTGTGTTCAATTTAACCTCTATAGCTTAGTGAAGTATTGCAAACAAGGTGATAAAATGCTTAGTGAACCGTTAGGACAAAAAAAAATTAAATGGTAATACAGAGCCATAACCTAACTGTTTATATACCCACAAGCTACAGGGACGCACAGTTTGAGTCTTTGTATATGCGTTGCTTTTGTTCTACATTTGTTTATATTTAAGTATATTTAAATTGCTTAAATATAAGGAAAAATGCTGAACATCTTATACGCATTGATTCTATCCATTTACTCTTGCAGCAAAGAACACTTCCTTTATTACCTCTCTTTGAATATTCACTCCATCCAAGGAAAATGCTCAATCTGCTTTTCGACCTTGTTTCTCTTAACCTCTGTGATGTAGGGTCTCTTCTCCTGCTTTTCCAATAGCATGCCCCACCCTGTACATGGTGACGAACCCTCTGCTGTACCTGTTTCAGTCTTAATTCAGCCTTCTTGAACACTTTCAGCTGCATACATTCTTCTAGCTGAGGTCTCCCTAATGTCTGGTACAGTAGCACTGCTGTCTTTGACTCAGCTAGTAGTCTGTGCCCCAAATACCCTATTACTTGTTTGCCTTTCTCACTGGTGTATTACATTTCAACTGAATGGGTAGTTCAAAGTCCCCTTGGGTGGTTTTCATTTGTTTTAGTGTGTCTGCAGTATAGACATCTGTATCTAAGCTGGTTGCCCTGGACTCCTCTAGTAGTCACATAAGTCACTGGAGACTAAATTAATGGAATCTAAGGCAAGAGTCATTTTATGTGAAGAAGGTGTCTAACATGTCAAGTGAATCACTCCCTGGAAATTCTAATTTCTTCCCTGACTATGTTTAAAAAAAAAAAAAAAGCAAACAAAAAGGCTGGTATCTCAAGGATAGATTTAGACATTGCTGACGTTGCTGGCATCCAATTACAGAGAAAATGAATTCCACTTTTTGTAATGCAAAATTCTTCCTTACTGTTTTCTTGTTTGTTTCTTTTACATTTATGCCTTCACATTTTCATTTCTTTTTTTACTGCTCAAGTATATCCTTTTTTTTTTTCATTACAATTTAGATCTCTGAGATTATCTTCCAGCTTTACATCTTCAGCAAGTGGACAGGCATTGGGTTAAACTCAGGACTAATAGACTAACATTATGTGATTGAATCTTTTTATAATATCTTAGAGCTTCAAAATACGCATATAAAAAGAAATCTTGTGCTTCTGGGGATATTTTCTGGTGTTTCATTTTTAGAAGATTCAGTTACTGACAGTATCTTTTAAAAAGGATACTGGCACTTTAAGGGTTATTGGTATGTTGTGAATGACTGGGCAGCAGTTAAAAGTAAGAAAGGTCAGCATCTTGCCAGTTTTTCTTGGACACCACATGATTAATATTTCCTATTCAGTCTTGGATGACGTTGTTCTATCTTTACTTTTGAGATTAATCTTTGGCAACTGCAACTGATAAATTTCATTACGTTCCGTAGTACATTTTGAACTTAGGTTGAATAAAATAGCATATAGTCCTTGTGTTTTTTCATCTTGGCAACTGGGGCATTTCACTTCATGTTTAGTGAGAGAGAGGATTCTTTTCATAGGACATGCATGCAGTCCATGTTTCTAGCAAATAACATAAAATCCTTAGGCACTTCAGAGTATTATACTATAGTTTATATTATCAGTTTATTATAGTTCTAGAATTATGAATTAAGTCATATTTTTGCATATTCTTTGCAACATTTTAATAAATACAGACAATTATATAGGAACTATAGAATGGTATCGATAGCGTTTAATCTTAGATTTGCATGTTTTATCATCTAAAATTGAAAGTAATTGAAATGAAGTTAGCAGATTTACAGTGCTGTAAAAGTAGTAGTCTGTAAGAGCCCATTACATTTGCAGAGAATAATATTCCAAGTAGTGCTCCCATTGATTTCCATAACACAAATCAGAACTTGAATGAATGTCTTGTATAAAATATAGTGAATCAAGACAAGGCTAATGCATCCTTTAACTTGTGACAACTGTTTTTCTGTATGCAGATGCATACACACATCCCTCTGCATGGCCAGGTTATCTGATTGTCATTTCCTGTTTATGGTCATGAGGTCACTTAGATTCAATTTTGTTAATGTTAAAGCTCTCTGCAGTTTAATGAATAGATATAATAGTCCCCATGAAGAGCTGAAAATAGATGCAACTAAAGCAGTAAGAAATGATGCAAGAAGTGTTTGCTTTCGTGGCATCCTCCACAGCATGAAGGTATAATATGTGGAGAATATATCAAGAGCCCTAGATTAAAGCTGATTTAACCTCAATTAAAGCATGTGGATTTTACACATGGTGATGTATATACATACAGATGCATATTAATAGGCAAAGCCCTACACAAACTGAATATATGACTGAGTTGTGGATATTCAGGGCACTAATTTTATAACATAGAGATTGTATTTCTGAGATAAAATACTAAAATATCCCAGGGATCAAATGAAACATAAGATAACTGAATTAGATAGCACTACAACTTCTCAATTTCAAGGTCTTATTTCCTCTGCTACTCAAAGTATATTTTGATGGTTTATAGCAGTGCTGTATACAAAGTTTCTCAAAATGCTACAATGCAGTACAACACATTTTTGTACTACAAATAGCTACATTTGAAGTACTATGGTTAACCAATCCCCAGAAATGACTCAGGGTCCTTTCTCTTCTCTCTGTTATTCTGTCCTCATCTCCTCATCTATGACCCTACTTAATCAGTGCTACTTCAGTAGCAGAAAGTCATGTCAGCTCCAGTCAGACTTTCCCTTCATTTTTCGGTTGTTCTGATCCCTTTAATTATTTCCATACAAGTCACTGTGAGGACTTTCTTGAGAAAATTCACATTAATCATCCAGTAAGCTTGTACATCTGAAAAAAGAGTTCCACCTTTCTTTTTTTACTTTCCAAGGTCTAACAGTTGCATACAGAAAATGACCTCAATTCAAAAGACTGCCTTGGTTACAATTAGAAGAGCCTTCTGCATGACTTGAGCTAGCTAATTAAAATTCTTATTAAAGTCTGAACCATTGAAGCAAAGAGCCAATATATCATTTCTCACTGCTTTACAGTTTATATATTTTCAGCATCTAATAGCCTTCATAGGGATCATTGCATTCATTCATAAGGCTGTAAGTAGTTATATTCTGGCCCATATTTCCAAAAATGGGTCTTAAATTTGGCATAATTGTAATGTTCTGGACTCATAAAGCCCATCCAACAAAGTCCTCAGTGTGTATGCACATGTGGTTTTTGTTCAGTTAGTTAGTTAAGATGTAAAATTTTCCAGTAAATGAATATAACTGCTTTTGACTGTTGAGCCCCAGCTTGTGATGCATGTGATCACAGGATTCTTCTCTGATAGCTCATAAGTTGTAAAATATAAAGCTCCTTATATCAGGTAAGGAATGTGGGGGTTTTCCTCTCCTATAGTTCTTTGAGAGGCATCACTTCTTCCTCCAGGCATCTCATCCCGAAAACTGTATTTTTTCAGGGTGTTGCCCAAGGTATTGCATACTAGAAAACAGCTACTCCTGGGCTTCTATATTTAACAGATAAGAACATATATATGCAAATATATATTGTTTGGTTTTGTGGGTATATATGTGGGAGGAGATGTGGTCTGCAGATCTGTATATAAATGCACCTTCATGAAGGGTATAATCAAAGGAACAGTATCTTGTTTCTGTAGGCTAACTCAAGTTAAATAGTGGAAATTATTTTTTTTTTCCCTTGTTCACCTCTGTGGACATTAGCTATGTCTGCACACAGAAGTGTTACACAGTTGTAATGAGAAAGGAGTAGAATTCACACCATGAAAACAGCTATAAGTCTTCAGTTTAGACTTACTACTACTGTCCCCAACCTGAATCAGACCCAACTGGTCTGATTTCAAGGAAGTTTTACTTTTGTCTTTAATTTTAATATATTTCTGTGTTTAATGGATTGAGAGGGTTGGAAGGTCTGCTGAAACTGAAGCTGTTTGTTAATGAACTATTTTCACTCCTTTTCAGTATACATCTGCTCTGACCTATGATGCTGTTCAAGTGATGACAGAAGCTTTCCGTAATTTGCGTAAACAGAGGATTGAGATCTCCAGAAGAGGAAATGCTGGAGATTGTCTTGCAAATCCAGCTGTACCCTGGGGTCATGGTGTAGAAATAGAAAGGGCATTAAAACAGGTAGCTTCCCTAGAATGAATGCTGGGATGAGTGTATGTGTGAAATCTTCTATAAATGCTTGAAAAGAACCTTCCAGTCTCCTAACCTGCCTTGATCTTGCTGGGAATAATGTGGAAGTTAACTCCTCAGGAACGAGTCCCTTTACTAAGATACGTTGGGTATGGAAAAGTGTCTAAACTGAATGTTTCTGAAAAATAAGTAATTATTTATGGAAACAAAATACATTTTCTAAAAAGGAACAAAATTAATTCTGTTACCACTTTCATCTTCATCTATATAGGTTCAGGTGGAAGGTCTAACAGGGAATATAAAGTTTGATCAGAATGGAAAAAGAATCAATTTTACGATAAACGTCATGGAACTCAAAAGTACTGGTCCTCGGAAGGTAATTTGAATTGTCTTACAGTGTCTTTAATGGTTTTACCATGCTAAGCAACAGCTGAGGTAGGTAATGAAACACTGTGGATGAGTTAAAGCATGACTTGTCGTAATGTTTATTTAAAGGTGTATTCTATGTTGGTCTTGCAGAACAAAGTAAAGATATGTATTACTTCTTTCTAATAAATAGGAGTTTTTATTTCTGGTAAGTACTACATGGGAATATTTTCCTTTCAGTTTTGTGTATTAAACGTTTTGCTTTCTCATCTGAAATGCTGAATGTTAGTCAGTAATTGCTAACAGAAGAGAGATGCTTCTGAATGACAAATGTAGAATACAGCTTTTCAGTGATGTTTCTTTAAATGTGATTGTCTTTCTGGTCTAATTCCAAGCCTTTCAGGAAAAGCCAGTTTATCATGTCTTCCTAATCTGGAGTATTTCATAACACATTCAACCCTACAGTTGGTGATATTGCTACTAAAACTTGTTAATATTTGAATGAAAATTGTATACTTAAATTAGACAAATTAATGTGAACAAAGAACTTCATTCTTGTTAATATTTGTTATAGTAACTATAAATAGAAATATTTACACTGATAGATCTATAGCTAAAATAGTTCTCTATGAGCATAAATCATGGACATAGTAGTAATATGTTTTACATTTTCTGTGAAAGTTCATATTCACTGGTGTCTGTGCATCCTATCCATGTAATCTTTAGATTGGATATTGGAGTGAAGTGGACAAAATGGTTGTGAATCCGCTTGATGGCCCTCTTGGAAATGAATCTTCAGGACTAGAGAATAAGACTATTATTGTCACCACTATTTTGGTAATTAACCTCATATTTTGTCAAAAGACAGCCTGTCCTACAGTGATTTGTTTTTCCTGATTATATTAGTTTAAATATAATGTCTCTTTATTTTTTTGAGGTTTTGACATGTTACTCATTATGTTGCATAAAGAAAAATTGGAAATTAAGGATATGTCGTTCAGTATGCGGTTTTCTTCTGTAGCAGACATTGACAAGGAAATGAATATCCCAGAAAGCTAACATTTTTAGGCCAGAAAATGGGAATGAAATACCTGCTTTCAAAGAAGAGCACTTTGTCTAAATGGCAGAGCCATAGTGTTGATTTTTAACTGGTTGCTGTGCTTATTGGAGAATGGATTTTGCCAAGCAGAGACTGTTTTTCAAACTTCAGAAATGTAGCATCCAGAACTGTGGACTGTTAAAGTGTAAGATAAAACATTAAAAGTTATGTTGTAGTTGTTTAAAAAATAACGTTATGTACTGCTATATAGCAGCATTTTTCTGTTAATTGCAAAGCTTCTTTATTGGTTTGGTTAAGTCACAGAGTAGCATAGAAATGTCACTGGATGCAAGAACCAGTTGGGTAACTGTTGAGCAAGGAGGGAGGTAGATTCCTTTAATATAATGTATGAGCCATAACTAGTTTTGCTGATGATAGAACTCCACTGCATATTTGTAGTTAACTGTTTTCGTGTGTAATAATTCAATAAAGATATAGCCTGGAGAGCCTGAAGTGTTTTCCCAGGAAGGGATGTAGTTATGAAAGAGGAAGAAATTTTGTATTAAGTCAACAAAAAAAAGCAACTAAATGTCTTTGCCTTCTTCCATCCAAACTGTAAGAGAGAAAGAAACAGATTTTGGAAATTATTCTCTCTTCTCTGAATGCATAACTCCTGTTAACATTCATGACCATTATTAACATACCGCTGGGAATCACTATGCCTGTAAGTATTGTTATTTGTATATGACTGTGGAGAATGTAGCTTTTAAATGCTTTTTTACAGGACACGTCACATTGATAATTAACAACTGACATAATCATATGTTAATCATATGTAGCACGTATGATTCAGATGTTATCTTGTCTTTTTTATTATATGTAAAAGGAAATTTGCTAATCTGTGAAATATGCAACTAATGCATCTGTCTCTTTACAAAGTAACTAAAGCAAGATATTTCTGTGCAGGAGTCCCCATATGTTATGATGAAGAAAAATCATGAAATGCTTGAAGGAAATGATCGATATGAGGGCTATTGTGTGGACCTAGCTACAGAAATTGCTAAGCATTGTGGATTCAAGTATAAGCTCACAATTGTGGGGGATGGCAAGTATGGGGCCAGGGATGCAGACACGAAAATCTGGAATGGGATGGTTGGAGAACTTGTTTATGGGGTAAGAACATCTTTTATAATAAAGCCATTAAAAATTACTGATGGAGGGATATGGGATTTGGGTTAGTTTGCTCTCTAGAGTAGTTGAAAAATGTATAATTCCTATGATAGAGAATCAAAAGCTTGTCTTCGTATCAAAAAACGTTAAATGTAAAGCATGGATTTAGATTTTATATGCAAATGAAGTTGGAAGGGAAATGAGTGCATATTTCATCCTCCTGACCAGCCAATGGATATTACTAACATTTTTAAATGCCACACATTTATAAAAGGGCATGTGTAAATAAGGAAACTTGGAATATGTCAACCATGTGGTTATATGTATTTCAGTAAGAAGAGTTTCAACTAAAAATTTCTGAAATTCCCCATGGGACATTTTTGATGAAAAGGATGTTGCTACTGTGTTTACTGTCCTGTTTTGCATTTATGAAATGCAATACAAACTAAACTGTTCTTTGCTCTGATCGTTATATTATCTATTATTTGCTTTTTTTTTTTTTTTTTCCTTTACAGAAAGCCGATATTGCAATCGCTCCATTAACTATAACATTGGTGAGAGAAGAGGTGATTGACTTCTCAAAGCCGTTTATGAGTCTGGGGATATCCATAATGATCAAGAAGCCTCAGAAGTCCAAGCCAGGAGTGTTTTCATTTCTTGATCCATTAGCGTATGAAATCTGGATGTGCATTGTTTTTGCCTACATTGGGGTCAGTGTAGTTTTATTCCTGGTCAGCAGATTTAGCCCATACGAGTGGCACACTGAGGAATTTGAAGATGGAAGAGAAACGCAAACTAATGAATCAACTAATGAATTTGGGATATTTAATAGTCTCTGGTTTTCCCTGGGTGCCTTTATGCAGCAAGGATGCGATATTTCGCCAAGGTTGGTTACTCGCCCATTTCAACTTTGTGCGTTTTTGGTCTCAGCCAGAGGAGGTTCATGGTGCATATATTTTCACTCGGAAAGAAATCATTGCTATAGTTTATTTCTTCCATTCCAAAATTACAAAAGTCCTTGAAATAAAGACAGTTCTCTCTGACAAAAGGTAATGATGTATTTGATCGATACTGTCTTAATGTCGATCATGTATTTGCCAAGTGAAGTTGTATACACCATGTAGAGACTGTAAAATGCATAAGGTTCAAATCATTCCATGCCGTCTTGGAGGGGTACCGTGTTTTTGCTGCATATTCCCATTTTACAGTTGACATTGCATTTGGTTCACAGCAACTGTAATGGGAAAAAAGGGTAATGTACTAGTCATGAACTACACAGGCATCACTTTACCACTAAAACTCAGTACATATCATAACACAGTTATTAATCCACTGTTTTTTCTATAGGAGAGCCTTGAATTGAAATAGAAGTCATGTGATCGCTCTAATTTATTGTGAATAGTTGCAAAACGTTGCTGTTTTTCTATGGCCTAGTTTTATATAAGTCACAAAGGAAGTTGCTAAAATGAATTTGAAGCTCCAGTTTATAAATGCTTAATTCCTCATGGATTTTCACCTACGTTATTAGGGACAACTCTGAAGCACTTAAGTTAATTCCTTTGCAGCTCATTAAATATTCTATTTCCCTTGTGCGCAAGTGGACCTAGCCTTGATTCAGCAAAGTGATAAGTAGGTAGATAAATAACTACTTGCTGCTTGAAGGAACTGTAGTAAGAAGTGAAATAGGGCAACTGGATTTAAGGAAATAAAATCAAAAGACCTTCCTAACTATACCAAGCAAGTTAACTTTCTTCTCAGTGTCCTAAAGTAAAACAGGACATAGTTCAATTTCCAGTGAGTCTTGTGGCTGTTGTGCAGATAAATCAGATGGAAGGAGAGTCTTATATCCAAGTCTTGCATCTTGAAAGGCAATGACAGATTTTCAAGCTCTGCTGCTGCAGACATAGCAGAGCACTTACTCTGTGAGAGAACTTCATATATAACTTACACAGTGAAAGATGGCTGCAGTTATGGCGAAAGACGTGATAGATTTGGCACGTAACACATTAAGAACTGTATGCAAGAAATGAGATGGTGAAGAGAGATCAAATTAATATTGGGTTTTTGTATTGATTATATACTTTACAAGTTTAGTTGTCTACAAAGTCCTCTATTAGCTGCAAAATTATTTTTATTGAATCAAGGCCATAGTTGAATTACAATATTTTTTTTCATTTTACTGACTTAAAACATGACAGTTGTGCATTGTTTAATAACATTTAAAAGGTGTTGCAAGAATAATGATAGTAAATGGCCATCATAAAAGGTGCATGAAACTGAAATTATTTTGGAGATTCAAGTGACAGATTTATCGTCGGTGAAGTGTTTAACAGCACTTTATTTCATTACAAACACATTTTGAGGAAAGCATTTAGTTTGTATATTATCTCAGTTTATTATGAAAATAGAAAAGGGCTGCAAACACCTTAGTTATTTTTGTTCTTGCACCAAAACTCTCCCTAGGGAATATGAACTCCCTGCAAATGAATTTCAGTAAATGTGGTTAGGAATCTCTTCAAACATTAGCAAAATATTTGTAGTAGTATCATTTCTCTAGTAAGGGTGACTACCCTTGTAAGAATTGTAGAATTACCAAGTAGCTAGGGCTTCCTGACTCTGAAATAGAAGTGGTGCTGAGTAAGACAGGACCATCTGGAAATTGGTCTGCAAAAAAAAATCCCAACGTTGCCATTATGGATGGCACAGAGGAGACAATGGTAATATACAGCAAAGTTTTCCTGATACTTTTTATATGGGATTGTGCTCTCAGTACTAATATATAATACCTTTCTAAGTGCAAAACATGGTGAACAAATCAAGGTAATTATGCACAAAAAATTGGTTTAGTATTTAATGATCTGATGTATGAGGTACTTATACAAGTGCGGGTTCATGCTAGCGTATAATTATACAACTTTGTATTTTTTTTCAAAATACACACAAAAAAAAGAAATGGTTTATTTAACTGGGACAGACCTTATCAGAAAATTCTGAATACAAAGGGCACCACAAAAATTTTACTTACAAAATGTTATGTGGGAGCATATTGTCTATATTGGTATTGAGCTTATTCTTGCTTTACAAGGTCAGTAGCAGTTTTGTTTGATTACAGATCATGTGTTTTTGAAGAGTATGAATTATCATTTATAGTAGATATCAATATAATAAAAAGTACCATAACATTAGCAGGTATTAAATGCACAGTCATAGATTTTACCTTGCAAATGTATATTTATCATATAATTCAGTCTTTGAATTGTAGAATTATATTTTCAGATTATCTCCATGTCAAAATAAGATTTTTTTTTCAAAGGTGACAGAAAGCATGTTTACAGAACACATTACAATCTAGAAAGCACTTGAAATAATGTCTTTTCTGTAGCCCTTTTTAATAACATATTCTGGACCCATATCTAACTTGATTTTCATGTAGTGGAGTGACTTAGTGGGTCTATAGTGACATGGAATAAATCTTTTCATGTCTGAATTACCACAGAAATATTTTACAATGACAGTGAAAATGACTTGTCCAGAATTGGTTCCATTTACTTTTGTTCCCAGTTTAATAAATCAGCTGTTTGACATCTCATTCACAATACTGTAAGCTGGGTGAATGATTTGTGATTTGTTTACTTAATAGGTAGAGGAGACACGTCAGTACATACCTAAGCTACTGCAATGCTAGACTTTTAACTACATGTACATTTCTGCCAAATAATTAAGTACATCTCCAAAGATTATGTACTCCTTCCTATAATGTCTTGTTTGGAAACAAAGTAGTAAGTAATTTCAAACTTTAAAAGATCATTCAAAAATGGTAAGTTTGACAAAGATGGCAGTATCAATAGTTCTATCAGCTTTTCAGTATTGACAATCAGTGAATTTCTCTAGTTATATACTGTTTTATATATTTTCTTGAGTTCTCTTCTCTTCTTTCTTCTTGAGCAGGAGATGCAAAACAAAGATCCATAAGAGCCCACCTGCTGCAGTTAGAAACATCATATTATATAAAAATATACTTTCTTTACCATTTTTCTTTATTATCAGTTTGCTTGTTTCATGTCCAGTCCTCAGTTTGTTAAATGCTTGTATATTTCAAAAGTCGTGTGCACTTTTTAGCTTATGGATATTCCCTGGGCCAGTTTTTATTGCAAATAATGCTATTTATTTCTCAGTATAGATTGTCCACAGCAGCATAAGACATTGTTCTGTGAAAATCAGTCTTCGTCTGAATGTCTTATGAAAACAAGCAAGCTAAAGAGACTAAATTTTTAAGGACATACTGATTTATCTGAAAGCTCTGTTTCACTGTTTTTGTATTATTCTCTTCGTGTCACATAAATTCACATCAGAGAGAATAACAAGCTTATGTGTTAATATAGCACACTGAGATGAGCAGTTTAATTTCAGAGTTTCCAGGACATTGAAGAACTGGATCACTAAATTCTCCCTAAAGTAAATGCTGGAGTCCTGATTTCGGCAAAAATCCAGATGTAGTGGATGGAGTATGCATTGATTTCCCATCTGATTAGTATGCAGAGCTGCACTACAAGATAGCTTGAAATGTCTCCCTATAGTATAATGCATCATTTGCATAAAACTGATAACATGTGTTCCTTTTTAGGACTTTCATTTCACTTTACAAATCCATTTCATACTTGTTATTAGATCCCTGTCTGGGCGCATTGTTGGAGGTGTGTGGTGGTTCTTTACCCTCATCATAATCTCATCCTACACGGCTAACTTAGCTGCCTTCCTGACGGTTGAGAGGATGGTGTCACCCATTGAAAGTGCAGAGGATCTTTCCAAGCAAACAGAAATTGCTTATGGAACGTTAGATTCTGGCTCCACTAAAGAGTTTTTTAGGGTAAGAATTTCTGCTTTTTAGATTTCTGTTTTGTTGTACCTAGGTCTTCACTCTTTTAAATGTTTTCTCCCTGGGCTTTATTAAAAGGTTGCTATAAAAATGTGATATGTGCAGCCTAACTTGCAGATATAAGTGTTTTAGTTTACTCATTACAATATCATTTTATTATCTATATATAAATACAAGGGCCATGTTATAAACAATGCAAAGTAAAAGTGACTGCAAGGAATTACCTAAAAAATATTCCACTGTAAAGAAAAAAACAAGATCTGATCATAGAAGGGAGTTGACATCATTCATCTAGGCTGTAAAAAAGTAATTAACAATTTTAAACAAGACTGATAGTTGTGCTATATTTTAGATAGTCATGCAGTATATAGGAACATGGGAAGGTACACAGTCATGCTTTAGTATTTCACATGATTTTTCAAACTTACTGATGGGGAATGGGTTACAATCCTGCTGGCAGCTGTGGTAAATCCATGCCTGCTTTTGAAAACAGTTATTGTATTTGCATTACAGTGATGTCTTTGGAAGTCTGTCAGTCCTTGCCTTCTACTTCAGTGTGTTTCAGTTTTTAAAATGTGTAAGACTGCCAATGTGTGAGTTTCAAGCTGCCCTTAAGATACCAGCTACCATGGTGAAATCCATCAGAGCAAAAGAGTGAGACACTTAAGGCTGCTGAGAAAAGTGCTGTGACAGTTTTGCAGTGTCTGTGCACTCTAAGATGGAAGTGGGTCTGAAGTGCTACAAGTATGAAAAACTTTTTTTTTCTTGTTTTTTATTTATTTTTCAGTGGATAGTAAGAGTGTTAAGCTTAAACAAAATGTATTTTAAAACAGTTGGAAATACTATATTTACATTTCAAATAGAGTTTGCCATGGAAGCAAAGTGAAATAGTTTCTCACAATTTTTTTCTTGTGTACTGTATAGAGTAGTAACTGTTGGGTTGTGGTTTTCATTAGGCTTTGTGACACTTACTTAACTGGTAACATACTAAATAGGAACCATACTTGTTTCAACTGTGGAAAAGCATTTTTTTCTGATTTTAGTGAGTCCTGTAAGAAGACCTGGTGCTGATTGCATTTCTGCTGTTCTAAACTGAAACTAATGTCAGGTGTGTAAGCTAGTAAAAATGAAGTTTGGGTTTTGGTGCTAAGTGTTGAGAAGCACACAAATGTTTTTCTGTTTTTGAGAGCATAAAGTTTTTAGACTGTGGCTATACTGGGGACAGAATGTGAACTAAGGGTAGATCAGTTCTTTTGATTAGTTTCTCTTTAGAGATTTTTCAAGCTTTTTTTGTTGTTTTTGTTTTAAAGAAAAATGTGTATAGAGTGGTACGTAGTTTTTGTGCTACTAATTTGTTAATGTTGGTTGAGATGCTATCTGTGGTGGTTACTTAGAAGAACTAGAAGGTTTAAACTCATGTGCATCTTCATAATTACACTTTAACACAAATAGTGCTTCCAGTGGTTACCTGAGCATAAAAAACTTACTTTTGTAAAAATAAGTGAAGGCTTTGTATCACACAGTATCACAGTATCACAGATTTCTAGGTTGGAAGAGACCTCAAGATCATCGAGTCCAACCTCCGACCTAACACTAAGTACTCCACTAAACCATATCGCTAAGCTCTACATCTAAACGTCTTTTAAAGACCTCCAGGGATGGTGACTCCACCACCTCCCTGGGCAGCCCGTTCCAATGCTTAATAACCCTTTCGGTAAAGAAGTACTTCCTAACATCCAACCTAAAACTCCCCTGTCGCAACTTTCGCCCATTCCCCCTCGTCCTGTCACCAGGCACGTGGGAGAACAGACCAACCCCCACCTCTCTACAGCCTCCTTTAAGGTAACTGTAGAGAGCGATAAGGTCGCCCCTGAGCCTCCTCTTCTCCAGGCTGAACAAGCCCAGCTCCCTCAGCCGCTCCTCGTAAGACTTGTTCTCCAGACCCCTCACCAGCTTGGTCGCCCTTCTCTGGACTCGCTCGAGCACCTCCATGTCCTTCCTGTAGCAAGGGGCCCAAAACTGAACACAGTACTCGAGGTGCGGCCTCACCAGAGCCGAGTACAGGGGGACAATCACTTCCCTAGACCTGCTGGCCACACTGCTTCTTATACAGGCCAGGATGCTGTTGGCCTTCTTGGCCACCTGGGCACACTGCTGGCTCATATTCAGCCGACTGTCAACCAATACTCCCAGGTCCTTCTCGGCCAGGCAGCTTTCCAGCCACTCATCTCCCAGCCTGTAGCTCTGCTTGGGGTTGTTGCGCCCCAGGTGCAGGACCCGGCACTTGTGAGGGCATGTTCTTCACCTTTTGTTCAGTTAGCTTTTGCTGTGCACAAACAAGGTTATAATGACCTCTGGAAATTCCTTCTCTGCAACTTCTATCACAAACGAGTTGAGGCACTATGTGTAATGCCACTGCTTAGCCCAATGGTTCTATCTACTGTTTGCTCTAAATTACTTAAGCCTGCACAGTTATCTTTCAAGAAATAACAGTTGTCATAAATTCTTTCTAGGAGACCTGAAACTCAGGTTTCAAGAATGAAACTCTGTCTGCTAAAGGCAATGTGAAAGCAGTCTCTAGCACAAACAAGACTAAAATTTCACTTACAGTATTTCTCTGCAGTAAATGGATTGGAGTGGATGTGACCTGAAATTAGGACTCAAATTCTTTGAACAGCCGGAAATAAGTATTTTTCTAGCACCAAGCTAAATGGACTGTCTGTCATCAATTAAATGTTTGTTAGCTTTGTTTCTCCAGTTAGTCTGCTTTCTCTTCAAGAGTTGATACTGTTTTTAAGTTTGTTTTAGATTGGTGGAATGTGTATTGTATCTAAATCACCACTAATAGAGCCCTCGTTTCTCAGCATAAAAGTAGGGATTATTGTATACTCTAAGAACAGTAAATAGAATTTGCCTTGCTACTAAAATATGTTTTGTGATAGTAAATCACACAAGTGAATGTGAGATCCTTCCATTTGGCAACTGGGTAAGTAGAGGAGTTCATGAATTATGTAGTTTAATGCTAAATTAAACAGCACATTCAAAAGTTGAGAGGTTTTGAAGAAGCACGTTAAATGCCAGACCACTGAGCTGTTTTGGTAAAAGTAGATTTGGGAAGAAGAAAGAATCAAGATGAGGAAGATTAATTGTCTGGTACTTTGTTTTCGAGGAAAAACTTAAGTTTCTGGCTCTTCAGCAAAGTGATCTGCTTTTCAGTCTGAGAGCAGGAGAAAACGCTTCTTATTCTTTTGTGATACCATAAGAAAACATTAAAAAGGTATCACCTTTTATTTGATTCTTGCTAGCATCAAATCACTTTCCTGTTCTTTTTCAGCCAGTGAGACCAATAGGTTGGCAAGAAGATGTTGCACGTGGTGATATATATAGAAGGGCAGGGAGAAAGAAGATTGGTTATTATTGTCGTCTCTTAAGAATAGAGCTGAAGAGGTGACATCTTGCTAGCACTACTATCAATGGGAAAGTAGGAAGACAAAGAGAAGAGAGTGTCAGTGTGCCTAGCACTGCCTTATAATGCTTTCCTCATCAGGGTTTGCTGTTTAGTAAGTTTAATCTGTATTGTGAACTACAGTGTCATTTTGGAGAACAAACAAACATCCATGCCTGATTTCTAGCTTGAAGAATTTTCAGTCAGTAAATACAGGCACTAGAGTTACTTTATGTGAACATGAGGCCATAGTGTTTTTTGTTTGTTTGTTTGTTTGTTTGTTTTTGTTTTTTCTTATCAGGGCATCTCTGACATACTGGAATCACAGTGAAATATGTGAGCTGATGAGGAAAATAGTTATAATGGTCAGTGATGAAGCTATTACTTTAGAAAAGCATTTAACCATTGATACCTTTGAATGTTATAGTTTTCTTAATGTGAATTAATTACCTCTTTTAATGATTTGATTAACAAGAACAACTTAAATACTGAAAGGAGAAGAAAACATTCTTTAAAATTGCTTGCTCGGTTTTCTGAAGGTTATGCGTTTGACTTTGGTTTCTGTGCACCCAAAGTTGTTACAAATACTTGCAGATTGAACAACATGTAACTATATAAACACATTGACTTTAAATTCAAGTGAACTCAAATATAAAGGAGGTTACATGAGCTACGCAGAGACACATGACACAGGAGTTGTTCTTTTTAATTCACTCTGACTTCAGAGATTTTCGGTTTTTGATGAAGAAGATTGGACAGAATCCAGTACCCATGGATGTGAAGCAGTACAGAAAAAACACGCTGTTGTTGGGTTGCTTTCCATGTTCATAGACAAATTTTAAGGAAAGATAAAAACTTGAATATCACACAGGGCAGCACCTCAGCTCAATTTTGTGAGCAGCTAAGGCAGTGGGCATATATGCCTTGCAGCAGGTGGGTTAGATGAGTAGTGAAGTATGCCAGAAATGAGAGAGGAAGAGCTGTTACTGGATAGCAGTAGCCTGCTATCTGCTACCTGTTGTCAGGTGTATAAGATGAAATTCAGCAGCTGCTAAAACAAAAGAAGAAATAATTGCTGACTTCTAAGATTTTATATGAGACAACTTTTTTTTTTTTTTTAAACTGTGATAAGACTCGAAGGTTTGCCTAATTATAAAGTGCTAATTTGATCAGACTCATACCATATAGGTTGAGACTGAAAAGGTAATAACATTCATAAACTAGTTTCTAAATTCGCTTCTTGCAAAACCTTGCTGCCTTGAAGCAAGTGTATTCCTTGAAGCAAGTACTGAGTGTACATTTTCCCGCAATTTAATTTAAAATATCCAGACAAACACAGTCAAATTATATCTACTTACCTATCATATAAGGGAAATATCATATAACTATAAAACAGTTCATGGTTTTACCTGTGGAACACTTCAGGTAAACAGGAATTTTTTCAGAGTATTGCAGCAACCAAGAAGTGAATGTGCCATTGCTAGAGCCGAGTGAATTATTCAGTCAAAAATTTACTTCAAGAAATTCATTGTCTTCAACTTTTGTGGTTTTTTTGTTTGTTTGTTTGTTTGTTTGTTTTTCCTGGAATATCCACAGATTGATTACAATATCTATGAATACATTTGTTGTTCTGACTTTCAGAGTTTCATTGGCAAGCATTTTTATTTTCTGAATGAATCATCAGTGATTTGTTAAAGTATTTGATGTTAGATGAATCCAAACAATATTCTGTCTCCTTTAAAATGTGTTGAGGGCATTCAGTGATTGTTCTTCCATATTCCTTCGTCTTGACTTCTTCCTACAGAGAGAAAGAGAAAATGAATTTATCTCATCCAATTCTGATTTTGTGGAAGTTATTGTTCTAGACTATGGTATTTTTCTGTTCTTCTCTATGAAGAAGGTATTTCTAAAGAGTAAAAGGCTTCATTTGTGTTACCTGCTGTTTTTAAGATGGAATGAATCACCCTAAGGATATATTTGTTTCTTATTTTCCAAACAGGAGTTCTTGGCAATAAGCTAAATGTTTAAACTTAGCTGAAAACTTCTGTTTTGAATAGCTGAATTTATGTATATGATGTGAAAGAGTTGAGTTTGAATCTTTGTTCAGCTTCTGTGAATGCTTAAATAACATGAACTTGTTGAGATGTTACATTAGCCTGGGCAAGTCAGGGTTGTCACATTAGCTTGTTTGTGTCAGGATTCTAGTCACCTACATTAAATACATGTTGGTTCATGTCTGCAGTGGACATGTCTGGCACCAGTGTCTACAATGTGGGGTGAACAGAGTAATCCAGATGTAGGTTAGAAAAACCCCGGTGGAGGAAATAGTGGGTCACCACAACCTACAGGCAGTATGGCAGTATGCATATAAGCTAGTCCATATCACTTGACTCAGAGATAATAGCCTTGGCACTCACGACCAAACACATATTGCCTTGGCACTTTATGCTTTTTGAGGTACATGCTGCCTGGCTTTACAGGTAATGACCATACACTAGTTGGACATACTCCTGCCAACAGCAGAGCGTCGGTTGGCACTGAATCAAGAATCATAACTGAGAAAAAGGGATGAACAGAAAATGTAGTCCAGTATTCCTGCTGCTGCTTCAAGACAAGAAGCAGAAGCTTGGTACATCCTGCATAGAAAATACCACGCAGAAATAATGGTCTTAAGAGTATTAAAAGGAAGAAAGAAAAAAAAAAATGTGGGGGGGTGAGTGGTAATGACAGCAAAAGTCAGCAGCAAAATATTACTTCATAATAATAATAATGTTATAGGTACAAATTTTCTTCAATGGCAGATCAGTTAGAGATCAGTTAGGTCTCTTAACTCTCTATATTTGTAAATGCTAGAACATGTAGTTTTCCTCAGGAATTCTCAAAGTTGCTACTAGCAGGACTGCAAGTACAATCTAAGTCTTCAGAGTTCTTTTACTGAGCTGGGGTATTTGTCACTTCTGCTATTTACTAGTGGCTCTGTCTTACAAATAGTGCTTTTAGAGTTCTTGGTGCAACTAAAAACCTAAGTAAAGATCTGTAGTTCATTGTGGTTGCATTTTCTCCTGGGTTTACAGCCTGAAGTAACGGGCAAAACATTGAAGAAATTGTGTGTGGCTGTGCTTTTCCAGAAGTACACGTTTTTCTCAAATCAGAGGTGGATTGTAATGGTGACAACATGAACAGGACTGCAAAGCACAGCTTGAAAGATCCAAGGATCATTTCAGTTGGTCAGGTACACGTGCATCATCTCTACAGTTGTCAGACAGAAGATACTACTTGATGGAGCGCAAAATGGTGGGTCAGTGAAATTTCATCTCTCCGGTATGTACTATTGACATTATCTACAATCACAAAGTATTTTTACCTTCAATGTTTTCTGAGCAGCTGCTGTAAATGCAGTTCGTGTCTGTATTAGCCAAGGTACATGATTGAACTTTGAGAGGGGAAAAAAGTCACTAACCCAAGAAGACAGACTGCTGCACACCTAACACTGCAGAAATTAATTTTAAAGCAATGTGTATATGTGTTAACTTTGTAAGTGTTCCATGCTGAATTTTTACGGACTACAGCAGTGGAAGAAAGAAACAAAGTACAGCTGTGTAAGTACACAAGCTTAACATTCAGCAGAACATTTCCATGATTTCTGTGTGCTTGGAAGCTTATTGAAAATGAATACCAAAATGAAAAAAAAATGGCACAAAGCTAATTCCTTTTAAACTTCAGTCATCTTTTTGCTGCTTGCCCATCGTTCATCAAAAATATGTATAAAACTGGTAGAAAAATGAAATCAGTCAATATACCTTCTTATCACTTTAAAGGATGAATTGCAACTAGTCTGTGAGGTCAGAAGGCATCTCAAAAGGAAAAAGTGACGTGCAGAGCAATAAGAAGACTAGTTTACTTTCTCTCTGCGTACACTAGTTTTTATTTAAAAACTTTTTATATGTATGTATGTTCAAACCAACAGTGTGAGATGGACAGACCAATCTGTTTTGTTCTGTTCTGGTAGCCCTTAAGAATTGTTCCTCTGTCAAATGAAAAGCAAGCAGAATTGCTCCATTAGAAAAAAATTGTTACTTTGCTTTCACTGAGCAGAGTAAGCAGGAGGCAAGAGCTCTGGAATGAAAAGTTAGTCATGGAAAAAATGATGGAAGTATAATAACCCATACAGTCTTATAAAGAAGTCCTTTTCATAGTGAAAAGCCAGCAACAAACATTAGAAGAGCTGACATGCTTCCCCTGAGTCATTTCTTGTGAAAAAGTGTTGTCTTTTGGGAGGCAAAGAAAATTGGCCTGAAGATTCTTGTGTTTTCTGAAGATCTTCAACACAGTCTAGTGCCTCTAGATTTATGAGTACTTTGAAATAGTTCTTTAACTTTTGAAATTGATAATTGTGTTACAAAAAGTTATGAAAAAAGACTAAAAGCATATGGCAGTCTATCTGTGAACCTTGATCTGTCTTTACACTCAAGATATTATTCAAGCTTCTAAAAATACACAAGAAAACTCTAAAATCAGGGAGAAAAGAAGAAAGACTTTTTTTTAATGAAAGTAGAGGTTAACAATTATGAATCATACTTCAGCTTCCTTTTTTATTGTTTGAGATACAGAAGAATTACACAGAACATATTTCACTGTTAAATTTTGACTAGCTCCATAGAAGCGTTCAAGAGGTGATGGAGACTAAAGACCCAGTTATGAAATCATATGTAACTTCTGTCATCAACTGTAATCTCTACATGAAAAGGCAGAGATTATAGAACTGACATGTCATGAATCCTTGAAAAGAGATACAATTAGAGAATATTGGTTTGTTTTTTATTAGTTTGACAGAAGAAATAGGCCCTTCACTGAAGTACTGAGATGATGGACAGACTTTCATTTACATCCAAAAGCATATTAGTGAAAAAATGGTTATACTTTTTTTGAGGTCTAGAGGGTTCAAGAGGTTCATTTTCAGTTACATTTTCTTGGTTTTCAGAGTCCTTAAATCTGTGCAACAAACAAAAGAATTGATTTAGGCCATTCTAGAAATTCAGTTGAAAATAAAGAATGAAGTAATTAACACTTCATTTATTTTTTTTTTCCTCCAGGCATCTTACTTTATTATTATCTAGGAAAAATTGTTTCTTTGTCCACATTACCCAAAATCCTGCTGTTCTGAGGACAGCTCAGCAAGCCCGTTGACCAAAATACTGTAGTGCTTCAGAAACTTTGTTTTGTATATTACTCAGCTTATTTTCAAATTATTATTTCATAATATTTATTACAAAGAAAATGCATTCTTGTCTAGTAGAATTTTCCTTTCCTGTTGGTAAGAACAAATTGTGTCTGATGAAAGAAATGTATTACTCCTTGATCTTCTCTTTCAAGTTTTCATTAAGTTTTTTTAGATGTTCTAACCAGGCTGTGCTCTGCACTAGATAATTTTGTGCTGGGTACAATGAATTTACAGCAGTACAGTTTGAAGATTCTCCAGTGATGTGTAATTTATTTTATAATTTGATATACTCATTAAAATAAGTATTAAAGTTTGTTTCACTTGTGCTACTCCTAAGGGCAGATAATTCCATAATATTATTCCTGTGATGGTTAGAAACATTCTTTTATTTTCCAATGTGAGTGTTTTTATATCCTGTCGTGTTATAGTACATTAATAATTAAATATATTTATATATGTTTTTTAATATTTTTTCTTCCTGGTGTTTAGTTTCCTGATGCATAAATACAGAGCAAGTATGTGGTTTCTTTGGTTTTTTTTGTTTGTTTTTTGGTTTTTTTTTCTTTTTTTCCTCTCAGCTTTCAGTTCTGTCAACTAAAACAACTCTTGATTTGCAAGCCAGATATTTGGGTCCCTGTTCATCTCATAGCTCTTCTGTGTGTGTATGTTCTAGTTCAAACTAATTGCTCCTGAGTGTGGGTGAACAGATCTGTACATTGTATGCCAGCTGAGATCTCAGCAATGCTTTGCACAAAGGCACTAATATTTCCCTGTCTCTTCTGGAAATGACTTTCTCCCAGTGGTATCAAACTGTTTGCTAGTAATCATTTTGCTGATACGTGGTGATTTACCTTCCTTTTTGTGTTGTTTTTACACAACTGAAAGGCTTTCATTTTATTGCAGATTTTCTTATTGGTCCGAAGGTGTTGGACCATGCTTTTGAACAGGAAAGTTTAATTTCATTTCTGTCATCCAAACGCTCAGAATTTTTCACTTCTCATATATAACAAATAAATAATTTCTCATTATCTGGCTTGATACATTTTGATTAACCCAATTTCTTTTCTTACAGATACAGGTTATTTCTATCTTCAAATGTTTTCATTATGAAATGTGATCTGAAACTGTACATGGCATGCTGTACTTCAAACTGAAAGAGCTGTAGTTGCTTTAAATGTTTTTTTGTTCTTGTGAAGTATAGTATATTTGATTCTAGACTTCCATAATGGCATCTGCAGTTTACTACAAAATCTACTATTTCTTAAGAAAGTGCTTCTGTGTTTAGGGATTTAGCTTATTTCCACCACCAATACCCCCATATAGGTGCAATAAGTTTTTTGTTTTGCATCTAACTCATTTTGATGATTTCTGTACCCTCATTTGCATGACTTATTATTCTTCCATTACATTAAAAAAAAAAAAAAGAAAGCTTAATTATGCATTTAGATTGTGTTTCTATACCTAGATTTTTCTTTGTCTTTCTTTGTCTTCTTTGTCTTTCCACCACACAGCAGACACTTTCCTTTCTCCAACTGCTTTCACTTGTGAGGCTGGAAAATCCAATGCTTTTTGATGTTTCTGCAGTTTAAACTATGTACTGTTTCCTTTATGTTGTCTGGTTTCCCCCACTCAAATCAAGATCCTACTTAAAATTTGCAATTTTAATACAGTGGTGTAAGAAAGCTGTAGTAGTAGATACTGCAATGTATTATGCTGCAGTATTATGGCTGTCCCTGTAGGCTTAGTGCGGTGAAGTTAGCTCTTGGAGTGGACAGGAGATTTTCCCTGTGACCAGCACTTCAAAGAACAACACATTGATTTAGGTGTCATCATAGAAATTAGTTTGCATGACATTTATCTGAGTTTTTCAGACTTTCAAATTTAAATTTAAATAGTCTTCTTTGACTTTATGAATGTGTTGAATGATGGGGAGGAATTTAGATTCCACTGAAACTGAATTTACTTTAGTAAAAAATCTCAGAGGAGAAGTCCTTTCAGCAAGTATTTTAACAGATTAAATGCTCTTGAAACTTTAATACTAACATACCTTGTAAGACAAGCCTCCTTGAACAATTAATTCTTTAAATCACATGAATGTGAGGATGACATAAGGCCTTTGTCTTCCATGTTCATATATTGTCTTCTCATATGTGGATTCTTGGTACAAATTATTATAAGTAGGCTTTTGAGGAATACATTCTTAGAATGTTTTACAATTCTTTTAATAAGAGTATACGTATTAAAGATACTTCAAGTAGCTCAATTAGTTTAGGGAAACTGGAAAGCTTGTAAAACTGCACCTAAAGAAGATGACATTAATTTTACCAATAAAGAATAAAACTATCAGTGTATTACAAAATGTAGACCTTCAATCTATTTGAATTTTTATTTACTCTCAGTAGCCACACAGTATAAGTACAGTTATGTATTCTAAAATACATAATAATATTTAATCTTAAGTTAATTAAAAAGGCTGAAAAACAGTTTTGACCTTTTTTCTTTTCTTTTTTTTCCTTTTTTTTTGGGGGGGGGGGGGGGGGGAGTGGGAGTATGAATTGATTTTGTCATTAAATTGGCAAGATTCATTTGTTGTTACATGTTGTAGTCCGTGACAATATTGATTCGTGTCCTTCAATATGGAAGGTCAACAAGATATTTACACAGACCATATTTGAGAATTACAGTTCTGCTCCTGCAGTACAAGATCATCACCTAGCAGAGCGTTGGTAGTCTGAGGAGCTATTTCTGTCAATGACATACTAATTACAACACCCCATTTTAAGAATAGTAGGTCTTTGAATGAAAAAATGGAAAAGACATCTGGTGACCCACAAAACACACAATTAATTTGATAAAGATTTCCATAATTCAATTTCTTAATGAGTTTCTTAATGGAGGCGGTATTTTATGTATTTTACATGTAAATGGGATGTGTACTTCGTAATAGTAATTTTCATAGTCATGATATGCAGTGGTGACATGATAAGAAAAAAGAAACTTGTAACTTCTTAGGTATTTTGTATTTTCTTAGAAATGGTAAATAATGCAAAAAGTATTCATTGTGAATATTAGGGTCGTGTGCTTATACATTGGTAATGATTGTAATAACAAAGTTGCTATTAGCTTTTAACATTTCATATATACACTGGAGAGTCATGTAGCAATAGCAACGAACCACATTAAGAGCAGTGCATATTATTTTAATATTCTTGTAGTCAAATAATAAAGCCATCTACACTGGTTGCATTGTTTGGATAGCATGGTAAAAAAATGGGGGGGGTGCGGGAGTTTACATGCCTTTGTTTTTTAATGGAGTACTGCTGTTCTTCCTTTTTTTTGGTGCCAGAAAAAAAAAGTATATAAGAAAAATACAAAAGCCCAACTTGCACATGGGGCACCCTACATTCACAAGAATTCTGTTTCCACGTTGTGTAGTTCACTGTTACTGATGATGGTGTGCTTTTCCAAGTGCAGTTTAAAGAGATGAAGATAAATTTTATAGAAATAAAATATACAGGCATTTATAACATGGGCCAAATTTAAATAAGCGTGCATTACTGATACTATTTCAAAATGTTTTTGAATCATGATATGTGCATAGGATAAGCATGCATACTTTTGTTTATCAAGCAGATAATGTTGACCTTTTGAATACATGCATATGTATGCACAGAATACTAGGCGAAGGTCTTGAACACTGTCCTTTTCTACATCCTTTAATTCTGCCTTTTTGTATAAAATACAGCTTCTGGGGAGGAAAAAATTGTGAAGGAAATAATGTGCTGAAAACAAAGTCTTGCTAGTAAGAATTCTGTGTAGCAATCAGACCAAAAACCTTAGAAGTCAAGTATTCCTTGGGTTGTATGTCATTGCTCTTTCATTTATATATATATATATATATATATATATATAGAAGTCAAGACAAGTTCAAGGGCTAGGTAGGGATTAAGACTATCAGCTGTGTGAACTCCATCGTAATGTTTCTTTTCAGTGTCCATGGCTGCAGAAGACTGCAGTCATGGCAAATCCTGAGTTTTATTTTCTGGTGATGTTTTTCATTACCGATTTTTATTTCTGTGGTTGCTGGATCAGGTATTTTTACCTTCAATGATATGGCAAGGAACCTGTGAGCCATCTAGTGGGAGGTTTCTTCTTAGCACTTGACCATTTGAAGAATCTGTTCCTTATGCATTTTCCAATTCAGATGTCCAGCACCAGCCCCTCGGTCTGTAATGCGACTCCCCTCATCCTTTCCACCTACCTGTTACAATCAGATCTCAGTCAAGTGACAGTGGGAAATGGGGTGCTGCATTTTATTGAGGCTGAATGATGAAAGCTGAACAGACTTTGCTAGACATCTATAACATACATATATACACCTGTGAAAGATCATTTTAATAAACCAGGAGGCAACATAGTTAAGGAAGCAAAGGCAGTTAAGTCAATTTTAGAAGCTGTTCATGACAGTAGCCTAACTTAAATGAAATATATTTGTTTATTTAGTATTTGAATCTTATTATAAGAAAACAATGTTTTAAATGTCACCATAACCTTTTCTCTTCTACAACATGGGATTCAAATGCCTTGTAATGAAAGTTGTGGTGACAGGTACTTGGAAGCATTTTGTCTGCTTTGGTTTGAACTGAACCCTTTAAGACAGTTCTGAATTAGTCTAGCTTTTAGTTTTCCCCTTTATAGAGCAAGTTATGAACATTAAATATCGCTGTAATCATTTTTATACCACTGTTGGAAGCTAGATGTCCCTTGCTTAGTTTGTAGTTGTAAATCCTGTGTAGGAAGTTGGATATGTGTTGCCAAATGAATGTTGACAGTGATTGGAAAGGGATGGAGTATCTGTGTTGAATTAGAAGGTAGGTGTGGGGAGTGAAAACTCAGGGAAGATTGAGCTCCTTCATATGAGGTTATGGACTTCTCATTCCAAGCCTGAGTGTGTTAAGGAAGGAGAAGATTGAGTACTATGCAGAGGTAAACACTTGTAGCTTTGCTTTCAGTGAAGTGAATACAGGGAACAGATGATAGAAAGACACCAACTTTGGTATACGTGCATTTAGGGTTTACACTTTCTTTATAAATTCTGGCAATGTTGATGGAGTTGCCCAAACATTAAATAGCTTAACTGACATGGATCTTCAGATGGAATTCTCAGGCATGGAATGCTACTTACTGTCTGAGAGGCGCTATTCATCTACCCAGCTATGTATCAGGTAAGTCAGGTAAGGGAGAGAAAAGTATATTATTAAATTTTAATGCTCACTTATAGTACATAGTGATAGATATAGTTTACATTGTGAATTGGCTTGTCAAAGTTGGTGTGTTTTGTTGGGTTTTCTTCTTATTTGTTTGTTTTAGGGATTTCCTTAGTTTCTAGAATCATAAATTTTAGTATTGTCTTGGATGGAACAAGAACAATGCATGCACAATATGGCAGATATTCTAAGAATCCAAGAAATCCACTGTGCCTTCAGCACAGAGTTATGTTTCTCAGTCGTTCTGGTCATGCTGAGTATATCCAACCCTTTTGATATTAATGGGTATACTGAGTATGTGTAGATCAACAGATCTGATCAACAGATCAAGAGAACTTTCAGCCATGCTGATAGACATGTAGATTCTGGTTGGTAATAGTTGGAATATTTTGATGTTAGAAAACCGTCAGTGGCTACTGACGGCTACTGACTAGCACTACCAGAACTTTAAATAATAACAGACGTATGGAGACTAGGGAGAAATCTGAGCCTCAAAATCTTCCTAGGCAAAATTTCTGGACAGAAAAGTAAGGGTAAGTCTAGGAAAATGATACTTCTTGTTCTTCATAAGAACAGTGAAGCCTTGGGATGTGGTGAAGGCATTTCATACTTTTATATGAAGTATAAAATAACTTTTAAACTGGTGCTTTTATACTTGATTCATTTGTTTTTTAAATGGTGTGATTAAAGATAGATCCATAGTGGAATTGCTGTTCTAAAGTGTACATCCTATCTTTGTTGGAGAATTGCTTCTCATACATTTTATTATAGTAGAAATTTGGTGTATTTACACATACAATAGCAAAGTCTTACAGGATGACTACAAAACATGGTCTTTGGTTTTCTATAGCAAAGTAGAAAGATAATAATAGCTGAGTTACAGGCCATATAGTATTACATTTTACAGTAGCTTATTATTATTGTCTACTTCATATATGGATTTAGGTTGTCTCTTTAAGAAAGTAATTTAGCGTTGATTGTCAACTTCCCTGTTAGTTATACAGATATCTTGATCAGACGAATGTGAAATGCTTGCACACTTTTTTGTTTTCTGCTCAGCTTAAATGGGGGGAGATGATATATACATATGCTTTCTTCTTCGTTACAATTGTATCATGTGACAATATGAGGAATCCAGCATCATATACTGTTTCCGTGATTAATAACTGTTACTGACCATAACCTGTCCTATATTTAAAAGAACTTGAAGTGCCCTTTCTGTCTGCGTTTTCATTAATAACAGTACTTCATTTTTGGTGACATCTAGATACCAAATGTTGTTTTTCTCCTATTTTTTTTCAGGTTAAGCAATAATTATCACTTGGTAGTTATAACTGCCAATTATAGTTATAACTACCAATTGGTTAAAGCGAAGGAAATGTACTTTAGATCATGATCTTTCTGAAAGAAAAATGTGGCTTGCCAAGTTGAGTTTGTGAGGCATGTGGAGTTTTACAAGTAAGAACAACCTTGAAACAGGTGCCTCACTATTAACGTTCCCTTCAGGTTTCACAGCAATGTTAGTTTCCTCTGTGGAGCAATCTGAAGTTTTGTAGTGCCACTGACACATTTCAGCTCACCTTTCGTTGCATAACGAATAGCTCCAGAGAGCTGAAAAAAAAATAAAAAACGATCATCTTGTTTGAGTGGGAGCTTCTGATTTATATTTTACTGAAGTTTGAATATATTTCTTATCTTTTAATTTGGCACACCTCTAATAAAATGGAAGTAATACTATTTGCTTCAAAACTTTATGTATAAGAAACATATATACATATATACAATGACAGCATAATACTAATAGAAAAAGAGAATGTAGCTGCTGCAATATTTCAGCATTTGGTAATAAACTTGCCTAAAAATGACATAATCCTATTTTCCCACGTATGCTTCCACTGTCTACGTAAAGATTAGTTAATTAGGCTTCATATTGTCTCCACAGAGATCTAAAATTGCAGTGTTTGATAAAATGTGGACCTATATGAAAAGTGCAGAACCATCTGTGTTTGTGAGGACTACAGCA